>NC_088693.1:52677166-55077166 GCF_028017835.1 Emys orbicularis | reverse complement strand
CTTGTTCTCTACTTTCTGGTTTTATATTCCCCCTTCCCAGCTGCCTCTGCCCAGACTGGGCTTCATCATCAATTAAAGCTTATCAGGTCCGACTCTTTTCCAGGTGCAGCCTGTCACAAGGTTAATCAGTTGTAGACACTGCTTCACAATCATCAATAGAAAAAATAGTTTCTGCTGCAGATTAGATTTACCAGAAATATCTATACATTCCCTAGAAAACAGGACATCTGCTGTTCCAGCTTATCTGTGCATCCACAGTCCTTTGTTCCGTTACTGGCCTAAGATATAACAAAACAGTGTAAATCAGTAATTTAACTACAGAGGTCGCCATTAAAAAAACCCAGAATTTCCCAATAGTTGCCACATGGTGAAATCAAAGTTTATCTCAGCTTTCCCCGTATTTAAGACCGGCAATAGCTGTCGTACCTTTTTGATAACAGATAGGATTTGCAGGCTCCAGCAATGAGCCCTGGACAGCCTAAGGCAGAGCTCTTGGAACTTATTTTCAAGGCCATCTTTGTTATGAAAAGTTCTAGAAACTTACAAGTTGAGATTAGCCTCACCATATAGAGAGTGACAAAAGTCAAATGGAAGCTGCAGACTTTGTAGGCCTAAAGGCCAGTTCTGGTGAAAACAACATTTCCTCTCCTACTTTACAACAACTCAGTCAGTAAAGATAGAAAACACTTGGAAATTACAACCCCCATTCCCTCAAATCAATAAAAATGCCATAGTTGTACAATGCAAATAACTCTGGAACTTACTCCCTTTAATTAGAAGTCACGGGGAGATTCTTGCATAGTCTATCTTAGAAATTGTGCCCCTTTTGGTTTATTGAAACTGATTTGCAGGAATGAACTTGGTGATAAGGCAGGAAAACCAAAGCAATAATGAATGGTAGCACCTAAGACAGGATATTGCTAGTTCAGAGAGGGGAGTCAGGCGATTTATAATATTTCAGTAGCTAATTTGGTTTGAGGGGTGTGTGAATTCATCTGTGTAGTGAGAGCAAATTTGCTTCATGAAAGAGGCAAGGAAAAACATTTCTTCTTTCTTCTTAATTTAAAGATGTGTGGAAATTCTCAAGGCAATTCAAATACAATGATCTAAACATGCTCCCCAGTCCAAGAACAAAGCAGATATCACTGTTCACCATGTTATTAAAAAAAAAAATTACATATCAAAACGTTAAAGAGTAAAGTATTACATGGAGACCAAATGCTGTCAAATTAGATAGAAGCTGTTTGTTCACCCCTGTTCTGTGAGTGAAAAAGAGATTGAGCATTCATGGTTAAGTAGAGATAATCCTGTGATTTAAAAACTGCTTCAAAAATAAAGACAGCTCCATTGACAACACAAAATCACATTGTGGTTCTCTAAAATATTTCTCAGATCCTAGTGCTGAAAAGGAAGGTCTAGCTGATGGATGACATTTTTAAATTATGTATACTGAACTGATCTGACAGTCGTACCACAGTGTAGGCTAAATTCATCCTTGGCATAATCAGGGTAATTCCCATTGGCTCCAGCGGGAGTGGTGTCTCTTTCTTTCACCAGGGCTGAATTTGGTCCAGTCTTTCTATTTCCTTATCAAGCTACCATTTGTCAGGATTTGGCATAGAAGGTGCTGAACCTGCAAACTGCTATGCATGTGCTTAACTTGACTTTTTTACTTTAAGGGGTCTACTGACATGCATAAAGTTAGGGTGTGTAAGTGATGGCAGGATCCGGACCTCGCTCTGAGAGTTCTCCATGTGAACTGTTAGTCTGTTTTTTCCGATGCACCATGGGAAATGTGCCCATATTTGAGTGAAGAACCACTTAGTACTAAGGAAAAGGATTCTTTTTCCCATTAGGCATTGTAATGTCGACTTCCACTAGAGGCTCCCACGTGGTCTTGTTTAAGGGACATAGCTTAATACCAGAACCAATTTTTATATTTGACTTGTAAACCCAGTGACAATTGTGCAACATGTATGTGTATGTCTGAACAATTTAAACTAACTCCCAATTGGAGGTGTGAATGAAACTGAAACTAATATGATATTTGCCATTAAGTATTGAGAGACCACCCATTATGAAAAGGCCTGATGTTATTCCACTGATGGGTCTCATGGGTAACATTTCATTGGGACTTAAGTGCTTTTGAAAAATTTGGTCAATGGAAATATTCCCACTGACTTCAATGTGAACAGGCATACGGGCCAGAGATACAAACAGAGGTTAAAGTAAGGGGGCAGCACAACTCCCTCCTCTATGCTAAAGGCCATGGGAAAGCCTCTCACTGGCTTGGATGTGCAGTGCTCCCCCATGCTAGCTCCTGTTTCAATCTACTTTAACCACTGGGTATAGCAGACCCAACCCAAAATCCAATCATAAAACCATGTATCATTGTCTCTCCTCTATTCCCTCAAGAAAGTATTGCAGTTACTGCTGACTAAATAATTACCCAGGAAGAGTCTTTTCTGGACTTCTCATTAGCCTAATGATAAAAAATAGCAATGGCCTTTCCAATTTCTCTTTCCTCATAGGCTGTGCTGACACACTCTGGAGGTCAATAGCAAACACATGTACATTTACCTAGAACTGGCAAGAACATGTACCTGTACCTAGAACTGGCCAAACAGTTCACAACAAATCATTTATTTTGTGACTTTATCCCCTTCTTCTGTTTGCAAATGATTCACGATGCACGCTGTGTGGTTGGGCACCTAAGGGCATGTCTACACTTGAAACTCTATCGTGGCACAGCTGCAGCACTGTAGTGTAGACACATAGTGCAGTGACAGAAGAGGTTCTTCCATTGCTGTAGTAAATCCACCTCTCTGAGCAGCAGAATTCTTCCATTGACCTAGCACTGTGTATAGTGGGGCTTAGGTCAGCTTAGCTAAGTTTCCCAGGGGTGTGAATTTTTAACCTGATTTTCTAATGTAGACCAGTCCTAAGTCACACAGTATTATTTCTGTTTCCTCACAGGATGAAATAACCTGTGTGAATAAGAGGAGTGGCCAAAGCCAGTGGGTCTTTGCTTCTCTCACGGGGAGAGGTGGTCTGGGGCAGGGAGCTCTTTAAAGAACTAGATGGAACTAATCAGATCTAGGGAATTTTAGAACATTTCACATTTTTTCTTGACCTTTTTTTCTTGCCTATATCATGTGCCCTATATTTTAAAATAGCTGTGTTCTTTCCTGAAGGCTTGATTCTGTTTATATTGAAGTCAATGGTGAAAATCCAAGTAACTTCAATGGAGGATGATCAAGCCAAGAAGGAGGAAGAGAGAAATTGCCCATGTCATAATCACACCAAGTATTTGCATGTTCATTTATGTGCACAGTCCTAATTGCAGAGATTGTGGCCAGATCTTTGTCTAGCTCATTTTATTGTCTTCGTGCCAGGATTTGGCCGTTTGGGTTCAGGAGGCTGATATGTATTCCTCCACTGTATATGACAAAGGACAAACACATAGTACTTCATATATCTGGCAGATCAATGAACTGAATTTACTAGTCTCCATTTTACATTGTGCAGTCACCAGCCATTTACCTAGTGTCCTTGTTTCTGTCATTTGTATTAAATTGTATTAGTGCTAGGTCTCTGGCGTGAAGTGGAGGACACTATGTTGCACAACCACATTTCACACATCCACTAAGTTCATTTATTAAATTTACTGGTCTCCCAGTTTCTATCACTGTTTAACACAATCAGTTGCAAAGAAGGCGGTTGTCTGTCCTCATGTGTGTCATCAGTTAGTTGCCTCATTGCAAAGTCTCTGTTGAAACAGATAAATGTCCTGGCATAAATATCCACAGGCTGGGTAAGAAAGGCAGCACTTTCCACTTGACATAGTCGGTTGGGCTGTATGACCCATGAGATTCTGTCTATCATAACATCTGCAATGTGTTTTCAGACAGTTTCAAGTAGGTGTGTGATCTTGCCTGCCTCTAGTGGATTAATACCAGTACTACCATACAAGATCAAATGCTTCATGATTTACAGCTAGAATTTCTTTATTTTTATTGTGGTTTTCAGTGCGAATGCAAATGAAAATAAAATAGGTACCACTACAGTGTAGTATTAATAAAATTAAAAACACTTCTCCACTTTGTAACTGCCTTAAATTGAGCCTCAATGGTCTGTTTAATTTATCCAATTGGTTTTGCATTCTGACCTTTCTGGACTCTGGACACTGGATGAATGAGTTGTGGTCATTGCCACTGCAGAATTAACTCTAACAATCAAGCAAATGTGCAACTCCAATTTCCTGTTGACTTTTGAGGGTGAAATCTTTGCCCCATTGAAGTCAATGAGAGTTTTCTCATTGACTTCAGTTGGATTTCACCCAACGTGTTTTACATTTTTATGGATCTGTTATAATGTAGCCTTTCAAAAACCTGGTATAGTTCTACACCAGATGAATTTTTTGCAGGGTTCAACATGGATTTGCCAAATAGGCCAAATTATTATTCCAGGAAATAAATAAAGTGCCCCTTTTTTCTAAAAGATGAAAGAACTATTTGGTTGGTATGTATGTATGTGTGTGTGTGTGATGGATTAGAGAAAGGAGGGTGAAGGATTTTTGTTTCCAAGCTAATAAATCGTTAAACATTTTTATTTGAGTCTCCACAAGTGGCTTGTTCTTATGAACTGTGCAAAATCATTAGCCCTTTACTTGTTTATAACATGCTTTCTGAATTTAGCATTACTCTCAGTACACAAAACCTGAAAACTGAGCATTTGCCAGCTGGAGTCCAAAGTGAGATGGAGATGAAAGCTTAAAATATGAGTGAGTTCATGTGTAGCAATATATGACTGTGAAGGGCTTCCAGTACTGAAAGATGGAACTGATTACATTATGTAAGAACACATGGCTACTTTTATTTATTTATTAGTTATCAGATTGCTTATTTGCATGATCAGTTTCAAACAGAAGTCATTACTGAACTCTTATTAGTTAGTATACAGAGGGCCATAATGTTTCCTAATGTTACATCTGCTTAGGAACAGTTCTGCAGGTCTGCACTCATGGTTTATGATGCATTCTTCCTGTTGGGGAAGAGATGGGATGCGCTTTCCCCATGTAGAAATATTTGGAGACTCAATCCTCAAATCAGCCAGTCCTCCAAGATCTGCAATTAATACATAATCTATAGATCAGGCTACAGCAGCTAACTGCACATTTTGGATCTAGAATAATATTCCAACTCCCCTCAAATTGCAGGGGTGTTCAGATCTGAGTGATGTGGGACCATCACTCCTAGGAATAGGGAAGCTGCCTTATTGTAGTGTGTAGTAATTCATGGAGTAGTTATGCTTACAGAGTGTGAAGAGGCAGTCTGAACCTCAGAGCCTGTTAAGTACTGAGAGAATATCAGTTTGCTGAATGGAAGTGTCATCAATGCTTCTATTAGTCCAAATCCTGGGAGTTATTGAGCACCTGCTGGTCACTCACAGGGCACATTCAGGTCAAGTTTCTCAATTTATTACATTGATTTATGAACACTTAATTACCTCACGGGGGGATTATGACTTGGGGTTTTACTAGTGTTTGTAAAATGCTTTGAGATTCCCACATGAAAAATACTACATGAGTAGACAGTATTATTACACCAGTCAGAAGTCCAAAAAGTCCTGTTGCATACTGTATTGTTTTCTTCCTTCATTTTCCTTAATTGGGCTCTTATATATAGAAAATTATTAGACAGCATTCAGGCTTTCAGTAATTTATGCATCTTCATACATTTTTGTGTAGACTGCTTTATTTCAGTGTGTTTGATACAGTTTCAGAATGGGACAGAATTAATTAATTAATTATATTATATTCTGCTTCTTTGTAGTCTGCCAAATGACCAGATTCCTGCATCTACACAGGAGCAAATTCTCCTTGACCTCTGTTAGATATTACCTTGATAGTGCTAGATTACACGTGCTCCAAGAATAGCCTATATCATGGTAGTTTGATCTTTCTACTTCTTGCACCCAGCTGGAACCAGAAAGCAAAGGAACCCAAAACTAAAACTGAAACTATGAAACTTTACTATGCTCAAAAACACCCAGTTATTGATGTGGAATGAGGCAGGGCCACCCAGAGGATTCAGGGGGCCTGGGGCAAAGCAATTTCGGGGGCCCCTTCCATAAAAAAAAGTTGCAATACTATAGTAACATGTATTTGGAAATGTAAAAAATAACTAGTGAAATACATTCAAAAATTAATTTGTAATAATTTGAAAATACACTAAATACATTATTTAAAAACATGAAATGCTTTAATGGTATGTATACATTTGCAATTACATAATGGGCTGTTGCTGGATGATGGTGATGGTTGGTGCCAATGGGCTGTCGCTGCCTGGGGGTGGTGCTGCTGTTGCCCAGGGCTGGGTGGGGAGCTGGGCTCTGGGTTGGGGGGTGCCCGGCTCACAGTGGCTGGACTCAGGGCTGTGGGGAGATGGGGTCAGGGGGGTGTCCGGCTCAGAGGGGCTGGGCTCGGAGCTGGGGGTGGGGTGGGGTGGGGTCGGGGGGTGCCCGGCTCAGAGGGGCTGGGCTCGGAGCTGGGGGTCAGGGCTGTGGGGGGATGGGGCCGGGGGGGTGCCCGGCTCAGAGGGGCTGGGCTCAGAGCTGGGGGTCAGGGCTGTGGGGAAGATGGGGTCGGGGGGATGCCCGGCGCCTTACCATGCCACTTACCCCCTCTCCCGGAGCCTCAGCGCATCGTGTCCAGCGCTGCAGCGGTGTGGTGTTTCCAGCGGGGTCTGAGCTCCCACCGCTCGGCCGCAGCTCGCAGCCCCGCCCCCTTACCAGCTGAGACGCTGGGGGATGGGGGAGACGGAGGCGGGGGGAGCCTCCAACGTACTCGTGGGGGCCCCTGCGGGGCCCGGGGCCTGGGGCAAATTGCCCCACTTGCCCCCCCCCCCCGGGCGGCCCTGGAATGAGGTTTAACCTCATTTGTATTTTACCTGGTTTTATTTTACCCTCCTTTCATTGCTTAAACCAAGACTAATGGCTGAGGGCTTGTCTACACTTATGGCTAACTTGGCACTTATGCGATCGATGCAGCAGTGTCTATTTAGTGGATCTGGTGAAGACTCAATAAGTTGATGGCAGAACACCCTCCTATCGACTTCTGTACTCCAGCTTCCCAAGAAGCGTAAGGTAAGTTGGCGGTAGGGTGACCAGACAGCAAATGTGGAAAATCGGGACAGGGGGTGGGGGGTAATAGGAGCCTATATAAGAAAAAGACCCAAAAATCGGGACTGTCCCTATAAAATCGGGACATCTGGTCACCCTAGTTGGCGGGAGAGCGTCTCCCGTCGACACTGCGGTGTAGACACTGCTGTAAGTCAACCTAAATTACATTGGCTTCAGTTACGTAATTTATGTAACTGAAGTAGCATGACTTAGGTCAACTTACAGCTTTAGTGTAGACCAGCCCTGAGTAAAAATATTACAATTTCTGCCTAATTTTCATCCAGTTGGGTGCTATTTAGGACATCTCTAGTTCTCAGAACATAAAAGGTCATGGCATGAACTATGATATGTCTAACATTCAGCATGGATATCTCGTTTAATGTGTGGGGCATAATACCTAAAAATATAACCAGGAGTTACATGGGAGGTGGGAACACTTGGCAACTTGCAGAATCAGGCACTACACAATAACCCTAGGATAAGGACAGTGGAAAGGTTCACCACTCTTTGCACCGGTGGGATTTCCTGGGAGCTTCAGCATATAAAGATCATGTCTACAATGGAACCCACACAGCAGCCAGCCACAATCTGGGCCATACATAGGAAGTAATAGGAAAACAAACACACACTGTGTTTTTGGGAGAGAGAAAGAGAGGGAGAGAGAAGTGATGAATGATACACACACATAAATATTTCCTATTTTCTTGCAATGCAGAGCATTAGCTTATGAGCTTGCCATTTTAAACTTGCTCACCTGTTACAACAGGTTATTTCCCCCCACTGTATTTTTTTCTTAACTTCTCATCAGGGCAAGGGATAATTGATCTTTTAAAGGACATCATTGTGAGATATAAATTCCATTCAGAGTCAGACTTGCATTTTTAAAAGAGGCTGCAGTGCTATAAATAAGGCACTAAGACAGCAGCATGCTCTGCATACCAATGGCCACATTGCTCATGCAGGCTCACTTTAGTCCAGTGGAAATGAGACTTCTTAGGTAAGAGCAATGCAAATTATTGCATTTACTGTTGGGTCACGGAAGAGACTTCAGAAAAATGAGTGAGGAAAACAAAGCATGTTTTTCAAACTTCGCAAAACTGTTAGTATTAGCACCCTATCTACCCTGTCCTTAATGTCTGCAGAGACACCCAATTCATCACAGCTCCCTAGGGAGGGGATATGAGATGCTCACGGGGCAGTTTTCTCTGCTGTGACAAGCCTTGCTTAGGTGAATGTGCCCCTCCACACTAGGTATTTGACATGGAAGGGAATCCCACTCCAGTCTGGCCAGCAATGGGTCCCTCAGAGGGACCCATTGCTGGCCAGACTGGAGTGGGCACATTGCATTCAGCAATGCGAGTAGGGATGACATTGCATTCAGCGCTGCGAGTAGGGATGGCAGAACCTCTCTAGTATTAATAATTAATTTATACAAAAGCATAACTTTCCACTGTGCTTTATACAGATTTAATCCCCCGCACATTTTCCCTTTCCTGAAGAGTTTATAATCTACATTAGAGAGATGCAGAGCACAGAGATAGCAAAGTAAGAGGTAAGCAGAAGAGGGACCACAATTGAAATAAAAATAATAGCAGTCATTGTACAGTGAGGGAATCTTCTGAGTTGTGAGTGGCCCAGAGTGAATATGGAAAACCACGCGGTCAGGAAAAAGGGGTTAATATAAAATTTGTTCTTATTTGGGGCCAGATCATCAGCTGGATCCCAGTTCATCAAATTACTTAAGTATGTGTTTTAACTATAAGCATGTGAAGTGCAACTTGAAGTCAACGGAACTACTTGTGCTTAAATTTAAGCACATACTTATGTATTTTGCTGGATTAGGGCCTCGGTACAAACCAATGCTGGTAGCCTCATAAATGTCAATTTACACCATCTCAGGATTTAGCCCATTGTCTTTTCCTTGTAAACATCTGGGTAAAAGAAAAGAAATCAGATCCTTGTATTTTTTTACTTACTGACATTGGGCTTCCTGTTTTAGAGAAACAGGAAAGTTATCAGTACTGGAAGCTTTTTTCCCATCCTTACTAGTAACATAAGATTCAATACCTTTCTTTGTTAAAAAGACTGGCGGCTGGCCAAATCTACATAATGGATATACTAATACATAAGATGCTTCTGGCAGCAGTATCCCTTTATGGCTGATGACCTTTGTGTCTAAAAATATCTAGGGGAAGAAATGACAGGGGGCCTTGAGACTCTGTCATAGGTTGTATGTACTGTTGAAAAAGCCCTTGCCTTAAAAGCAGCAAAAACAACCATTCTACATTCAAACATACCTGTATTTTTATATAATAAGTCTCATTTATGGCAATATCAGCCTGATGTTAAATTTGGGAGGTTAGAGGTTAAGTGTAAGTGATTCAGTGAATACCAGGCACAAGGAAGTTGTTTGTAAGTGGCACCAGCATTTTAATAAGACTCTAGGGTGTAAATTAGAGATAAGAAGAAAAATCTCCCAATTAAAATTTCCCTAAAGGTTGAGGACTTAAAGCCATTACAGCTGTGGTCATAACTGAATGCAAAAAAAGTTTTGCTGTGATGAGGGTGAAGCAGAAAATAATACATTATTATAAGTGGGAGTTAATTCAGAACCAGCTAGACTACAGGCTTCCAGCCATTATTATAACAGACATACTTCTGGACAGTAAGTCAAATTCTGGAAAGCCTATTCAATACTTAGTGAAGTTAATGAGAGTTTTGCTGAATAAAGAGTGTAGTGAGCCTGAGTGGCCTCCATCCGACTGGGAGAGTGAGGGAGCATTACACGCCCCTTGGAGGGTGGAGCCTAGATCGTCCCGCTCCCCTCGCCAGAAGTGGCGGGGCGTGGCTGGGAGTATAAGAGGCCGGCCCTGCAGCAAAGGTGGAGGAGAGCCTGCAACGGAGGAGGACACTTGGCCTGTTCTCCAGAGGCCCTGAGAGGAGCCTGCACCTGGCTGTTCCTGATCCGCAAATGTAGACGATGACTGGCCCGGAGTACCCGCTGCAGTTTACCCTGAAGAGCCGGAAGAGGCCTGGAGGCCGCAGGTACAAAACCCTGGGGAGGCAGGAAGTAGCCCAGGGGCAGCCATGGAGCAGGGGGCTGCAGATCCTGGCGTGGCTCAGTCGGTATGTTGCGATTGGATCCCCGCTGACACAGGGGCAGCCAATCCTGCCCCTGCCAGGGCCCTGGGCTGGGACGCAGTGGAGTAGGGTGGGCCCGCATCCCCCTGCCACCCCACCCTGGGTGGCTGACCCCCTACACGGTGCAAGGAGGCTCTAGCCCAGGACATGAGCTCCCTTTCCACTCACCTTTAGAGACTGTGTGTTTACTGGCTGCCTGAGCCCTGCCCAGGCCAAAGCCAGCCCTGAGAGACTGTGTGTTTGCTGGCTGCCTGAGCTCCGCCCAGGCCCCAGCCAGCCCTGAGAGACTGTAGTTAAGGGCTGACTACTTGAGCTACCCCAGTCCAGGCTAAAGCCTGGTATTGACTATTAACCGCGCAGCCCGATTGGGGCTTTTGCGTGTCTTACAGACTCTGGTCCTGACCCCACAGGACTAGCCTGAGTGGCCTCCCTCCAACCGGGAGAGCAAGGGAGCATTACAAGGAGTTAATGAAAAGTGAGTAAAGACTTCAACATTTGGCCAGACATGCTTGTAAATAACCCCCAAAATACATATAATAAAAAGTAGGCAAAATAACCAAACCAGACGTAAGATCAAGAAAAATAGAGAGAATGCTGTCAGCACTGACAGATGTGTGATTGATAAAGAGGAGTATGAAAGAGTTGACGACTACATCTATCTGGTGAAAAGTACAATATCTACTAAGAGCTAGTTGACTAAAGAAGTGAAAGCAAGAATTGGTAATACCAATGGATCATTTTCCCATTTGTCAAACACTGGAAGAGTAAGAAGACAATAAAATGAGATTGTACAATGCTGTTGTCCTTCCAACACTGTTGTATATCTCAGAAACATGGCAGATGGTGGGAGGAGAAAACAGGAAGCTGAACGCATTCCATCAGTATTGTTTAAGAAGAATTATGGGAATTCATTGGAGAGATCATGTAACCAATGAGGAAATGCTGTGCCACACGTGTCAGCAGACCGCACACTCAATAATTAGACAGAGACAGCTATTGTGGTTTGGCCAAATCATCAGGCTACTCCGTGGCTGAAGCATAAGGTGTGTCTTAGATTGGATTCCACCTGGAGGGAAGAGAAGGCATGGAGGACAAAAAAGACCTATCACAGGATGATTGTAAAGGATGCTGCCATCATGGAGACAACTTATGATGGAGTCAAACATCTTGCTCTGGGTAGATAGCAATGGGGAAAATGGATTGTCTTGTGCCACTAGACACAGGAGATTCTAAGTCTAAATAAGTCCATATGCATGTCCCTGCTTCAGGTTCATCACCACTCTGGTGAGTTCTTTTGCTTGGGCAGAGTCCTCTTGTGTATCCAGGATCCTTCCCTTGCAGCTCATGACTTCTCTTCCAAATCATGGAGTCTTTCCAGCTGAACTAGCTTTCTCTACCAGAACTCTCTTGCTACAAAAGCATGCCCATCTCTTCCCTCTCCTGCTTAAAGCTTCCTAGTCCTGTCTCAGTGAATGACTAGAGTTAGCAGGGGGGACATATAAACACCTGGCTACTTTGTTTTTCTGCTGGTGTATTGCCACTTTTCAAGGCATCAGCCCCCTGCAGACAAATGGAGGAAGTAGCTTATCCCAGTTCCAGTCAACCTACTTAGCTTACCAATTGTTCAGTCCAGAGCACAGTCATTAAGGCTAGAGACTCTCCTTATGTTTGATCTGGGAGAGACATGCTTACAGCATTGTCAGAAATGGTGAATTCCCACAATCACATATATCCATTCCATGATACAACAATTTTCATTACAATAACATCAACCAGAATTCATATTTTGTAAAGACAAATTTGCCAAATTGTCACAGTTACACACTGAGATGGGTGGGGATGAAAGGTCTGAGTCACAATGATTCTCCTTTTTCTTCTTGCCTGCTGGTTTCAGGCACATCGCTAGGAAACGTTAGGAAATAGTGTTTCTTCTTAACTGGTTTGATTTATGCAACACAGCCATGGGACAAATTCTGGCCTCAGATGCATGTGCAGGGCTTCCTCTGACAATAGTAAGAGTAGCACATGCTTATCCAAGAGCTGAACAGAGAGGTTTGGAAGGGATCAGTGGGAAGAAGGGAAGAAAAACCTCCCAATCCTTCAGGTCATGGAGCAGTTTCAGAAGGCCGGTTGCTTCTGCTGGGACCATGATTCCTTTTCATGGACGGGTTGGCTGTTGGATCTGCATAGTCCCTAACCTCCCACGTAGACACCCTGGGGCAGAGGGACAGAGGAGCCCCTTATGAACCTATGCTTTGAAAAGTGTATGGACCCTGTGTGCCAGCTTCCCACAACCTTTCCCATTGCATCGGGGATCCACTGGCCATTTCTTCTGTAAAGCAATGGCGGTGGAGTTCTAATGGCTTTTTCAGCTTTCAGCAGCCGCAGAAGGGCAACTTCACTTCCACTCTGCAGCTCAAGATTCATTCTTCCTCCACCCCATGGAATCTGCAGTTTCAGCTGTGTTCTGGGGGCAGAACTGCCCTCCTGAAATAGTTTAAATTTATGTAATTCAGGTGAATCTGAAGGAGACATATAGGGAAATCCAAAGAAACCTGGATGCTCTTTTTAACAGAAGATTTAATTTCTGGAAATCAACTCATTGCTACTCTCTAGAATATGGGTGTCATGACACTGCCCATTACCTTTCAATAGATAACGTGTGAAAGTACATGATTAAATGTGAACTTTAAGTATCAGAATTGCAGATTCTAGATTTCATTACCTTCACACTGATAGTAACTAATCTGATTTTCTTGTGCTCCCTGCTGATTATTCTTTTGTACTACTTACTCACTGCAGTTAAGGTCTGGGACAGATTAATGGTTAGTCCTTGCTGGTATGTATAAGTGTGATGAATATAGCTATCCTGAGGTTCAAATAAAACCACCAGAAAATTGAATTCCACTCTGACTTCATCTGCAATTGATTAAAAGTGAGGTTGATGAAAATACCCATGCAAATTAATAATATTGTTAGTCCACTCATTTTTTCTGCTTACTGAGAATATATTATACCTTCTGTTTATATTTATCTTGGTACATGAAACTAATGTAGCAGGAGACATCTTCTGGGGTCTTTGTTCTCCATGCCATTCATGAAGGCAATACATAAACAAGATCTAATCATATTTGCAGGATCTTTGAGGTAGAACTGTAGTGCCATACAATTTATGCCCCCAGAATTAAGTCTCTGTGCCTTTCAGGAATTTTCATACTTTTCCATTAAGGTGACTGTTGTATAAGGACAATGTCATACCAGTGTCTTCAGTTTTAAAAGTGCTGTAGCTGAAAATTAGCCATATGAAAAGCCGCACTATCACTCAAGCTTCCAAATGGAAGCTTCAAAAGTAAGAAAGACTTCCACTGACTTGAAAAGTGGGATTTTGTTTATCCAGAAATACATACACAGCCTTGGTCTCTCTGGATTTCATGTTCTAGTAAGGCTTTTCCTTAATGAAATATATATTTGATTACACTGGGGCCTGTGGAACTATTTTGTAATTAAGGCTTGTCTTCAGAAAGAAAAATAAAGGATTGTATTCTTGACTGAAGAAATTATGTTTATTGCTGGCAGTTTTTGTTAAAAGTTCCTACAAGTATTGAAAAAGGAAATGTAGCAATAACTGTTGAAACATAAACAAATAAACCTCTTTCAAAATCAAATCCTGGACTACAATTCAACAGTGGCATCTGAAAAAGCTGGTTACACAGTGCCAGGGCTTTCAGTATCAGTAAATCTCAAAATATATGACAACACTTTATCTTAATGTTACTATATTACTAAAGTTGATTCATATCATGACTTAGCTAGCCTGTAAATATGCATATTATAGCCTAAGTGTTATACTATCTTACTGATAATATAACAAAGCTTTAAGAAAACATAATATTATATAAAAAAGGTTTTAGTTAATTCAACAAATCTAATTAAAAAATTATATTCCTACTGAATCACAAATAAATGCATATTTGGTAAATTAAAAGGGTACCTAAAACAAATGTTCTAAATATATAGTATATTACTATTCATAATAATTAATTATTTTACTATTATTATTTATTTATTGGTATTGTGGTAGGACATGGGAACCCCAGTCATGGACCAGGAGCAGAGTTCCCTCTAATTTTTCCCACCCATGTGCGGAATGAATTTTGTTATGTGCACCAATATGGAGGTGATGCATGACACATCACCTTTATATTGGTGCACATAACAAAATTCGTGTGGTGGGGCTGGGGATGAGGGGTTCGGAGTGTGGGAGGGGGCTCAGGGCTGGGGCAGAGGGTCGGGGAGCAGGGGTGTGAGGGCTCCAGCTGGGGGTGCAGGCTTTGGGGTGGGGTCGGGGATGAGGGCTCAGGACTGGAGCAGAGGGTTGGGTGTAGGGGGTGAGGGGTCCAGCTGGGGGTGTGGGCTCTGGTGTGGGGCCAGGGATGAGTGGTTTGGGGTGAAGGAGGGTGCTCCGGGGCTACGGCGGGGAGAGAGGACTCCCCCCCCAGCTCTCTCTCCTACAGCAGCACCTGGGCTGGGGGGGAGAGGCGCCTCTCCCTGCTGTGGCAGCTCCAGGGCTGGGCTGCAGGATAGGCACCCCTCCCCCGGCCCCAGCAGATCCAGACCGGGGCTGGGTCCGGGCCCGGGGATGGCTGCTGGGGCTGGGTTTGAAAAGGAACACCCTACAACTTGGGTTCTTCAAATCTGAACTGAAATCTTGTTGCTTGATCCCACCTTTAGTCTGAACACACATTTTGTTTATAATTCTGCTGCCAAGAGGCAACTTCAACCAGTCAGTAATGCACAAGAAAGAATGACTGGAATTTACAGAAATGTGCAAGGGGAGCGAAGATTCTTGTACTTCATTGTTAAAAGTTACAAAAGGTTATTGGCTGGCTGTCCGTCATTATCATTTAGATAAACAATAAATGGCAGAGGAGGAACATTGAGTAGATACAGGTGAGAATCTGAGAGACCATCCAAAATCATCACCTTTCATATCTTTTCAGGAAACGCCAATGGAAGACTGTGAATAAGAAAACATACAATTTTAGCACCAAATGCTGCCCTCAGTTACACTAGTGCAAAGACAATGACTTGAAAGGTCTCACATTGGTTCAACAGAAGGCACAATTTAGACCATAAAGACAGAGAGAGAAAATTCAGCAACTAAACAGGGCAGAAGAACCTAGAGAAGTCACTGAAAACCCCCTCATAAAAAGGAAGAAGAGCAAATGAAGAGAAATGGGTAAAGGCAATTGTTGTCTCCAGTATTTTTGTCATGCAGACAATAGGGTCTTCCAGAGAATTCCTTTCATGTTTAACGTGAGTCTTCCACACAATTCCAAGGGGTTGTAAGTCAAGCTCCCGGGTCTGAGAGAGCCAGAGAAAGTAACCTCGGCTCTACTTGGATGAAAGTAAATGGTTCTGCAGAATGAATTTGAGGAATAATGCTCTTCAGCAGACAGGTGGAAATTGCCTGCAAGATGATTGGCTGCAGTTGATATTGTCAATTTGTTTATATCATAGCTTCCAAGTACAAAACACCTAAAGCTTGCACTCAGCTGACAGAGAGGTATGCTTCACAGAAGTGGCATCAGAATACAAATAAATTGGATACCACTTAGAGACCTGAAAAGCCATTGAATAACAGTGAGATGAAAAGCAAGCACCACTGAAAGTGACAGCAATATTTTCTTTCCTGAGCAGAGGAAATGTAAAGGAAGAAGATGAGAGAACTCTTTAATGGCATAAAGAAAAAAGATGGGGTATTTCTATAACCCAAGCACCATATTGCTTCATATAATTCAAGTAAATATTTCACAATAAAGGTACATTAAACTGCACTGCAGTTGGAATCCAGCTGTAGTGTTGTCACAATACAATATGTAACACGCAAACTTATGAGAAGAACCTATGCATTTCAGTGTGTGCAGCCTTTTATTCAGCTCTGCTTGCCATTTTGCCATAAAGCACGATGAAGATGAACATTTGAGTAGAAAGTGCTATAGAAAATATTTCATTTTTTATAATTGTACTTTGTCTAATGTTTCCAAATGTCTCTTCTAATGAAACAATATTCCCTGATACATTGCTGTATTAAAACAACCCATGACATTAGCTTTATATTAAACTTTAGAATGCTGGCATTTCCCACATAAAGACTCATCCAGCTGAAAATTTTTACATAAATGCTCACTTTTTAACCAATCAGGCATGTCTTGTTCATTTCACAAGATATTATAGCATATTAATTCTCAAAATAAAGGTGTAGCCACTAGCTTTTCAGGCTGATGAGTTTCCAGTTGCCGGCATAAATGATACGGCTGCTAAAACAAACTGAAACAAATGCAGATGATTCTAGGGGAGAATATACAATTGCTTTAAAAAAAAAACATTATCACTCTATGATAGTTTTTTCTTCCTTCTACACTTAGGATCTTTTATTAATTGGTTATTAATAAAAATGAATTCATCATTGCACTATGAGCCTGGATCCAATTCCCATCAAAGCCAATAAAAATACTCCCATTGACTTCAGTGGGAGTTGGACCACGCAGTTAGATGGCACCCTGTCTTCAGTCAAATCTCTGCATCTGTGTCATATGGTGGAATCCTGGCAAAACTCCCATTGACTTCAGTGGGGCTAGTGTTCCCCCCTAATGTATGCGGTAGGGAGAAGATTATTCCACATGACTTCTAAAAATAATTTTCAAATAATGTTTCCTAACTCTCTCTCATGTGTTTTTGTGTGTGTTCCATCCAGACTGTTGATAGGAGGTTGGCTTTTCTCGTTATAATGAAATGCTATGGGCACAGAGGAAAAACATTCTGAGAACCATATAAAAAGCCCAGTAAGACAGTGTGAGGGAGCAGAGGGGAAAGGAAAGCATGTAGGCCAGAAAAACAGCATTTGTTTATCAAAGATTGATTTTAACATGTCCCACTGGTTGCTCTCTATCCACATGTCTGTACTGGTAGAAAGGGTTTGAGATACTGGGCATGTGATAGGAGTCTGGATGCAGGGAAAATATGGTTTTAGAATGAGGACTATAACTCACTCCCAGATGCCTACTGGGCTTAGCATAAAATAAAAAAAAGTATCAATTTATTATTATTTTTTAACATTTGGTTTTAGCGCTATAGTTATGCCTATGGCTTTACAGAGAAAATGAAGAAATTCTCCCTGCTTAGATTAGAACTCTACAAAGTGATACCTGTGACTTCATTATTTCCCCCATGGCCCTTAAAATCATGCCAAATACAGAGTGATTTTCTTTAAAATGTGTATTTTCATAAATCCCTAACTGTCCTTGCATTTGCTAAGAGGTGCCCAGAATGCTGAAATCTGACCTCTAGATCGTTATGGTTGGGGATATTTGACATGTGGAGCAAATTCTGTAAATACCTCCCCCTAAACTACAAAATTTATGAAGGTCTTTAAAATAAAATAAAAAATCTATGGAATTTCTGTGGGGGCTCAAGACGTATGTTTTATTCTCCATTCTGTTCTATTTGGCCCACCTGTTATATTGTAACAGCAGATATACACATGAGAAGAGTCATTTAAAAATATTTATTAGGTTAGTAAAGTGGACGGCTGCCTGTGGATCGAGTTTTATAGTCCTACAAAGCCCCACAAGCCGGATAATGGGAGGCTCAATTCTTTGTAGCTGATGGCAATGGGAACAGTAGGGCTGTGCGGAATGTCCAGACTGATCCCCAAAAGCACTTGAAACTTGCCTTGGGTTGGCTCTGACCCATGCAAATCAGCACTCCTTGCTTAGAACACATTTGGCAGCTGAAAACTGTAGATGAAGCTGGGTTTTTGTTTTTTAAACTCCACCTGGAGCTCCATGAACATTCTGAGGTTGAGGTGTTTCAAGCAGAATTGGGTGAATAGTGAAGTATATTTCTCTTTAATATTTGTTTGAACTTTTAGATGAATTTACTCCTTGCCTCTTTTGAGTTCACTTTCTGTGCACATTTATGCAGTCAGATTTTGCTATTTCAGTCATAGGCATGAATTTCAGTCATAGGCATGAATATTCATGGAAACCACTCCTGCTGGACCAGGGACTATAATAGGGTTGCAAAAGAGACACAGCAACAACCACTGCCCCCACATCTTTCTATACATCAATTTTTGCTCTGTTATATCTTTAGGAATAATAGGGGCATCTGAAATAATAGTCTTGTATCTCTAGTTGCATGCACCACTGCACCTTCTGTCTCTTCCTGTGTCTTTGGCTTTGCCTTCTGTACAGTGGCAGCAGCTAAGACTTCAGGACATTCTCCTGTTTGCACGTTGCCCAAAACTCCATTGAAATGAATGAGGGAAATTCATTTACACTTCTCTTAGCTCCACTTCTTCAAGACCCAATCCTGCAAATATGTACTCAAGGGAGTGGTCCCATGGACATCAGTGTGCTTAATCACTTCAGTGAGGACCAACTGTGTGTTAGGCAGGACCCTCAGACTGTATGGCTGAGGACTCAAAAAGACAACAGTGAAGTAGTTCATATTTTGAAGGGTTTCTTCACAAACAGAAGCACTAGAGACATCATTAATTTGAAAATAAAAGCTCTTGAGACTAAAAATCTATGCTCCATAAAATCCGCACATACATTTGTATTATCTCTGGTTATTCTATATAACACGAAAATATCAGATGTGCATAAATGTAGTTCCAGAGAAAAACATGTATCTCCAAAGAAAAATAAAGACACTGTAGGTTTGTGTGTGTGTGTGTGTGTGCGCATTCTTGACTATCATTGTTACTACTAGGAAATGATCAATTTCTTCTGCCCTTAAACAAGAGCAAATACAGATAATTCAAATTCTGACTGCCTGGAGGAGCTAGGAAAGTTCAATTAGGCCTAGGTGTCATTTCAGGTTTGATGAATAACCACACTGAAACATAATGCAAAAGAAAACATTATTAAACATATTCTTGTCCTAACGCACTGGTAGAACATGGGGGAAATGGCTCAATTAAGTACCTGTGCCACAGAATGCATATTAACTACTTCTAAAATTATACCCAGTTCCTCTCTGTGAAATTAATCTCTCTTGCTCTAAAGTGAGACCTTTACTTCTTTCTACACTCTTATTAATTGCATGGCACTTCACAAGCTCTTATTGAACTGAAGCTGCTGAATTAGGCCACAAAAAGGTCACTTTTTTTCCTTACTACTTGCATGCTAATTAACTAGAAACCTAAACAGCTGCTTGTGTCTGGAGACACAGTATCAGAAGTGGAAATAAGGCAAGACTAGGTGGTCTAGTCACGACTGAGGCACGTTAGGCATCATGTCCTACTTTGTGAGCCCCCTCAGCAAGTGACATTATGGCTTCCCTTTCAAGAGCGTTCAAACATTCCAGAGAGATGTTACCATGTGGGGAGAACAAAAATGGTGCCAATGGTGATGCCATGCAGGAATCTTTCCATAGCATGGAACAACAATCAGATTATAGGAGGGTGGGATATGATGCATAGGGTACTTCCCCCTGCAGTGTCTACACCCAATAATCTGAAGAAAAAAACGTATTCTGCTGCACCATTGAAAGGTCCTTGCCACTGCTTCTGGATTTTAAAACGTTGAGGGCTTAGCCTCAGGTCTTTCCATGGGAACTGCAGCGCATGTGAATCTAGGCCGGAGTGTTTTGTGTTCCAGCTTTGTCTAGGACTTCACTGGGAGTTTTGTCTGTGTGTGCGCGCATGTGAGAGCTGCAGTATTTGGGTCTCCTCTTTCCCCAGTTAACGCTGTGGGTATCATCACGTGATTGAGATTTTCCTGTAAAATTCACCACATTTTGGGGGATAGTTTAGCTCCTGGATTTAACAACCCTGCGTGGAACTGACTAATGGAGACTATGGGCCAGATCTATCCCTTGCACAAGAAGGAACAATTCCAGTAAAGCCAGTTGAATTTGGCTCTGAGACAGGCCAGTCTGGGAAGGAAGGGTCTCTGCACATGTAGGTGGAATTTAAACATCTTGGTGGTGAATTTTATTGTAAAAAACATAAGAATAAATTTAAACAACCTCCTCCCCCATTAAGGGCACAGCACAAATACAACACGGCTTCCCTCTGCCAAAGAAAAGGCATATGGCCATGGCTTGCTCCAGCTAAGCCCAAAGCAATAATCTAAAGTGTTGCTTATTTCAGCCATGCCCCAGGCAGGGAGAAGAAAATTCCTCTGATTCTCTTCTAAGCTACGTCCCGCTCCCTGGAAAGCCTGCCAAACCCCCTGCTTCTGAAAACACATCTCTCTTATGGAACTGGGGGTGGGAAAATGAATGAATGGCCTACTCCTGCACCTGTGCTCCTTTCTGTAGCCAGAGGGAGAGAGGTAAGCCCTTTCCTGATAGCCTCTGGATAGAGTCTGTACACACTGTCACAAGACCGATTGGTGGAAGGCAAAATGACATCAGTTCAAAACATATGGTTCAGACACAGGATTTATCTGGGTAGTAAATATGGAATGGAAATAATTGTTTATTTAATTAAATTTATAAAGTGCTTTGAAATCCTCGCAGAAAGGATGCTATACAAGTGCAACATGGATTTATGAATCCCTTCATATCACTAGTGGTGTTTCCCCCTGACACGTCTCAGGATTAAAGATGAAGATGGTAACGATACTCCTAGTACTATCAGATTTTCCTAACACCAGGTGTCCTGCTTGCTGTAGGTATTGCAGTGGGGGCTTTCAATACATTCTCAGGTATTATGCCTGAGCCAGCCACTTTGTGGACATTTTTGTGCAATCATTTATGATACAGGGGACTAGAGTCAGAATCCTGGATCCAAACACTGAAACTTTATGCAGTTTGTAGCTAGCCCCTATTTGTAGAGTGGACTAAACCAAAACTTGGATCTGAATCCTTTATGGAAGTGTTTAAAAATCCAGAGCCAGAACCAAATTCTGTGGCTCAGATCCATCTCTATTTAGTAGGTACTGTATACAAGAAGTGTAGTGTTTATACAAACATTAAAGAAGTGGAAAGAATATATTTTGCATATACTAGAGCAAACCACAAAAAGCCCTTTCAAATGAAGAAATGTTAAAGGAATAATCTTGGTAAAACATAATGAAATCACAGTGCATCGGCTGGAATCAAGCCCAAGGTGTTTGCATATCTGCTGCGATTGTTTATGGGAGCAGGAACATGGGAACTGCCATCCTGGAGTTTACCAACAGTTCATTTATTCTGATAACTTGACTCTGACAGTGGCCAATATTGAAGGCTTCAAGGAAACTATAATGCTTCAGCGTCTGATTCACCACAGTCTTGCACCTTGTACAGTGGTTTACCCTGAGCAAAGGGAGTATAAAAAGCTACCAAATCAGAATGGTGCATTTTACAATCACTTTACATTCTCTGTGCATTGGTGTAGATAACTACACAAGGTGCAAAATAGAGGAGAATTAGTCCCTTATATTGCACCATACTGTATATTGCTTCACCATGGATGGCAATCTCTTCCTCACCCCAAAAAGGTGATCAGCTTATGCCCTGAAGCCCAAGGATTGATAGGCCTTGTAACTTTATCCAAGACAAGACAGAAGAATATATCTCTTCAACTAATACATTTTCTGTGTAGCAAACCAAATTAGATTTCACCAAATAATGGGCTCTTTTAAACCACAACCTGCTAGTAGAAGAGACAAGTAGTAAGAAATATTTTTTGCGTAACTAGGTTATGCATTTAATAGATTGCAAGTTTCCTGACATTCACCCCTTAGGCTTATATGCCTGTGAATGAGATTGCTGCTGCGGCTGCTGTCAATGGATTCTCTGTACCTGTTTCTTCTGTACTGCAGTCAGTTTTAATTGGTGAATCGGAATGACAGTCAGCTCAGAAGCACGGGAAGAGTTTGACTTTAATGTTATATTAAAACAAACAAAACAAAAACACCCTCCCTCACCCCCAAACATCAAGCATTTTGGGGAATTGGGGCATAAATGAAATTAGAGTGAAATCCTGCTGCTAGGGCCAGTGCAGAAAATCAGAACAATATTCGTATTTTAAATAAATGTATGACATATATCTGAAATTGTATTTTGAAATGGGGATCATGGTGGGATGATAAAGAGATTTTTTCCCCTTGGAGGCAAATCATTTTGAAATGCATCAGGTATAAATTTAAAGTGTTAAATACTTTATAAGCATATGAGCTGGAACAAACATGGTAAGTATTTTCCCAGTGTATTTTCTTGCTAAGAAACCTGCCTTGTTTCTTCATTGCAAAGGTTTTGGCTCACCTGATGATACAGGTTTACTGACTCTTCATGCCTAAATTTATTTAACCCACAGACCCCTTCCTCCTTAGAAGGGTTCAGGAATTCATTTGTGTCTTTCCTTTCAAGCAAGGGTATTCCACATCCCAAGACAGTGTTGTTCTGCATACACATCACCAGGAATATCCACTAAACTATTTGGGTGCAGTTTGTAATATTACAACTCAAGATGTAATATGACATCTGAATCTCATTGGAGAAGGCCAACTGCCACTGTAAGACTACCTGGTGGATGTGAGGCCACTGTTGTACTTATACTATGCCCTGGTTTGAGGATTCACTATGGAGATCTGGAGCCAGGTTCTCAATGGGATGCCCTTTATCACCTGAAAAAGGGCAAGGAGGTAAATTATTAGTATTGGCCTTATTCTGACTCTACTTATTCCAGTGCAAATCAGGAGTAACTCCACTGAAGTCAATGGAGTTAAACTGGTGTAAGACTGGTGTGTGATGAGAATCAGGCCCTACGACTTTTTTGCAACTATCATGTCTGTAATTGTTCTTGAATGAGTCTGAATAGTGTGCATAATATTACAGAGCTCTTCCTAGTCACCCAGGATGAATCTGGATTCAGTGGCTCTGCTTTCAAACCATGCAGGGTGGGATGACTTGCTTAGCACATAGAAGTCATGGCAGGATCCAGAAAATCTGGTCACAATGAACATAAAATGCAAATGAGTCTCTTTCTCTCTCTCACTCACACACACACAATTCATTGAGTAATGCAAGCCATGAAAGGTAGATGTGTTCACTATAACTATCACTGAAAGGAAGTGTGCTGCCTCCTAGACTCCCTGCTGTCTGTTTTTGGGGAAAGTTGTATACTGGGTAGCCCTCCTCCTCACGGTATTGAGTAAATCTTTCAGGCAATGTGAGGCAGCAGATTAACAATGGTGTCCCCCATGGTTTTATGGAAGGACCTGGTGGCACATATGCCCAGGGTAGTGGTGGTCCTAAAAGGGACTGGCAGCACATAGCTCCTGCATGAAGCCCTCTCAAGATCACCAATTAACTCATTGCATAGGGACATGATGACTTCTGATTGAACTTATCTTGCTGAACCACCTCCATCTCTCTGAGGTTGAGGAAGGTTCTTCTTAGCTCAGAGACCCTGTGTAGAGAGGATGCGTCACTCTCTCTTAGCCAGACCAAACTATAAACATGTAGCTTATGTTCACTGCCTATGCTGTGTGCTCAATTTTGCATTTCACTCATTCTGGATACTGAAAACAGGCTAATAAGTTTCTTTTTAGTTTTTAGTCAGTTTTACTTGCAGCAAAAGGTTACTATGTTCGGCCTGCAAATTCTTTAGGGGAAGGTTTAAATCCTAAAAGATCTATACTCATTTAAATAACAATCATTAAAACATGTCTAACAACACTTTATTTATTTATTTATTTAACAAACCTTAAATTTTGGGGCATGAACTATCTCCATATGGTCCCTTTACATTTTCTTAATGGTTTTATTTTTCCTTATTTCCTGTCCTAAATCCCACTTGATTTTTCTGATTGAAAAGCTGTTTGCAGAAAACTGCAACCAGATTGTCACTAATGTTTTACCTTGCAGTACTTCAACAATCACATTCAATTCCCACATGAAACCTGAAATAAAAACTCTACATTTTTATTTAAAAGATTTTATTATGATAATTTGTCCCAAGGCATATGTGAGACAGACAAGTCTAGGAGAATTTTAATTTGCTAGAAGTAGATTAAGGGTTTGATCCTCAGAGGTGCTGAGCACTTGCAATTCCAACTGAACTCCATTGACTTCAGTGGGAGTTTTGCCTCAGTAAAGATGGCAGGAATTGACACCTGATTTATAATTGGAATAAAAGTATTTTAAGGCCTTTAATTCTGCAAGATGCTGAACATTCTGACCCCGATCCAAAAAGATGCTTAACCACTTGGGCCCTGATTCAAGAAAGCATCCCTCTTCAGGAAGGGCGCTTAAATACCTGCTTAACTCTAAGCAGGTGTTTAAGTCCCATTGAATTTAAAGTTAAGCATGTGCTTAAGTACATTCTTCCCATAGGGATGGGTTTAAGCACATCTAAATGCTTCCCTGGATTGGAACCTTGAATCCAATGTGACCATTCACATACTTAAAGATAAGCACATGCTTAAGTGCTTTGCTAAACTGGGGTCAAATTTGCTCAGTATCTTGCAGGACTGAGCCCTGAATGCTGACTGAAGTAAGAAAGTGTTATCTATATTAAAGAAATGAACCTCACATTAGATCAGACTCACCATCCTTTGTTACTTTTTATTTTGTCCATCACTCTGTCACATTTTAAAGGGCAAGTAATGTAGCAAATGGGGCTTGGCAAGCTCATGGAGTAAGAATAGTCAAAATCTAAAAAGGTCTGAGGACCTGTAATTTCCACTGACATTTATTATGACTTGTCTTGAATAAGGGTGGAGTTCTCAGATGCTACTCTTCATGCCTTTCAAGGAGCAGAAGGGAAGGGCAGATCTCTCTATGTGTAGATATACCTATCTCATAGAACTGGAAGAACCCTGAAAGGTCATTGAGTCCAGCCCCCTGCCTTCACTAGCAGGACCAAGTACTGATTTTTTGCCCCAGATCCTTAAGTGGTCCCCTTAAGGACTGAACTTACAACCCTGGGTTTAGCAGGCCAATGCTCAAACCACTGAGCTATCCTTCCCCCCATAGGTGGGTGATGGGCTTCAGCAGCCCCTTTGTGGGGTGGGCCTGAGGCAGAGCAGATCTGAGGTACAGGATGGTCAGTCAAAAGTTACGTTGGCTAGGAGCCACAAGGGACAAAGCTTCAGATCTGAGTCCTTCCAGGCTCTGGACCCAGCTTCTGTGCCTCTTGTTGGCCCACATCCATTTCATACAATGTGGGCTTCTGCTGTGTAGGCTCCTTTGGGTGCAAAAGAAACAAAATGCGGAAGAGACTTGAAACACCATGATTAGGATGATGTGGACAGTTTAACCCCTAAGACCCATGCATCTCAGGGGATGTACTAGAGGTCAGGGCTGTCTGAATGGGGAGGGAGGAGGGAAAGAGTTGCTCCAGGCTCCCTGGCCCACTTTTCTTCCCAGGCAGAACAACTCTTATGGGGCCACACTGAGGACAATCCTGTTGGCCACAGCCCCTGGATGTCCACCCAGCGGGGGGCCGAGGTATGTGTTTGTTCCAGAGCATGCATGGGGCATCAGAGGTGCTGGAACAGTTTTTATAGTGGGGGTGCTGACAGCCATTGAACCAAACCCTAAACACTGTATATAATGGAAACCACTTCAAGTCAGGGGGTGCAGCAGCATCCCCAGCACCCCTAGTTCCAGAACCTGTGGGGGGCATACAGAAAAATTAATGACTTAATAATAAGCTATATATGGAAACCCTATGAGGTAATGCACATACCTACCCTGGCCTGTTCCCTGTACCAATACCCAGCCCTGAGAGTCTGAGGGAGAGTAGGTGTGATACCACAAAGGGGACACCTTTCCCTTCTGGAACTCTTTTGCAGGGTTTTCACAGGGTTTCTCTCCCCTACTTTAGTGTTGTTAGGGGTGGGGGGTTGATTTGATCCTCACCTTCAAGAACTTTCACAGTCCCTCTGTTATGGGTCTTAAAAGCACTTACATCCATTCCAATGATGCATAGCTGAAAAATATGCTTGAATTAGAAATCAAACATATGAGATGGTTTTGATCCAGTTAGTGAGAACTATCGGGCATTCAACAGCACTGTCAGCTTGGAAGGAATAAATACGGATTCTTCAAAAATGATCAGTGTTGTCTTAATTGCACATATACCATACAGTGACATTTTAATTAAAAATAACCCCTTTTACATGAATTGATTTGTGTAGCTCTCTGATCCAGATATTGTATAGCATTGAAGTTCTACTTAGCTGTACATAGCAGTGGCTTAATTTTGTGGGTTTTTCTGATTTTCTTGCTTTTCCTTTACTATCCTTTTGAACCTATTTTTTGCTTTCAGCTGGTTTTCCTCTTCCTGCTCTTATGTACTGATTCTAAACTATAGGACATTAAAAAAGGAGAATGTGAAAGGACAAATATAACAGTCCTTCTTATGAAAAGGTGACATTTCCCCTTTAGATAAAAACATAATCTGACTGCAGTATTCCCTATAGTTCCTTGGATTTAGGGGGAATGCTATGGACACAGAGGTCATATTATGTAGTGATCTAAGACTAATGGCAAGTGGCTATGGGTGACCACTTTATGACCCTTACCCAGGATTGCATGTGCTTCATGTAAGATTTTGATTAATAAAAAATTAAATCAGAAGCTTCTTCTAAGAGTTCACATCAGAACTTTCAGAAATACCTCCCTCAGGAGGGCACAGGAAGGAAACTCCTTTGCTCTGGAGGAATTATTTATCGTTTAGTTTTTGTGTTTCATCCTGCTGATCACATTTAAAAGCCAGTTTTCCACCACCTACATCTGAAGTAATTCTTTCCTCTTTGAAGAATCCACCTCTCTGTTCTGCTCATGCTGATCCAGGGGAGATTTTTAAAAAGCCTGACTTCCTCCATTCTTTAGAAGAATCTGTGTCAGATGCAGGCAGGAGGCAGCCTTTCACATTTGCTCAGTAGAAAAGTAAGATGGGAGCAATGCAGAAAAGCAATAAATAAACATGCTAAAAGTACAAAACCCAAAGCAGGGAATGCATTTTAAATGATCCCCTATTGTTGGGCAAGGAACAAGAGCAGTATGGGTGGCAGTGTGTTAATGCCAGAGCTAATGAAGATCCCACTGCTGTCCTTCGAGTTCCAACACTTGTTTAAAACAAAAAATAAAGGCAACAACAATTCTGGATCTGGTGTACGGTGACCACCTGTTCCTTATTTAAAGGGATGTTCATTATCTAGTGCCCTGACACCCATATTAAGTTAAAAAGGGTCATATTATGTTCCATGTTTCAGCAGTAACCATGCAGAGGCTCATTCGTCGTGATACAAATACTGGGTGTGATTTTGCATTGAGGATGAGCTGTACTGTTAATAGAGCATTGTAGTGGATATTCCAGTATTTTTCACACCTTTTCCCCTTGAAATGTAAGGGTTTACCCCACAGCTACCTGTTTGGCTGGAATTTACAAAAATACCACAGTGAAACTATTTATTTAAAACATAAAGGACCACATCCTCGGCTGACGTAAATCCATGTAGCTTAATTGAAGTCAGCCAGAATAGATCAATATAGCTTCATTGACTTCAATAGAGCTGTGCTAATTTACATTTCCTGATGATCTGATCTGAAATTTGCTAAATTACTAATGCTGTTGTAACCCCTAAATGCAGTGGAATTGGCACATGGGCCAAAATTAAAAACAATAACACTGATTAACGCTATCTAAAAAGACCTGTCCTAGAATAATCCCACACCCTCCTTATATTTAACTCCCCATACTCTTTGTAAGACAAAAGCCCGAGAGAAAACATAAGCCCTGCATTTCAAAAAGATAGAGGGAGAAAAGGAGAAACTCATGCACCTGATCAAGTGGGGTGCCTGGCAGGATATTAACATAAACACATTCTCAGTGGTTTTTCATAAATATTCCCCATCTTTCTAAATGCAAGCTGCTATTAAGCCACATCTCCTACTGTTCCCACCTCCGCTGCACTGGCTCCTCTCAGACATGCAGCTGTGCTTATGCCAGTGTGTACAGTCATCTTCCACCCTCTTTGCTAGGGCACTGAATCGTGTTTTGTTTTAGTGTTCAAAAAGTACTTAAAATGATCAAGAGTTACATGAGTGATTTCCTTGTTTCTTTGGTTGAGCTCCTGTCTAATGAATCAAAGCGCTACTGCCTAAAGCTGGTGAAAGTCTTGCGACACCAAGTCCAGTTTTCTATTCACATTGTGGAGCTAATATAATTTAATGCACATGTTCTCTGTGTGGCACATGTTGGAGAATTTTGTTTTGTGTAAACTCTGGTTCCCAAACTACATGATGTGTGGGTGGTAGAAGACAAGGGACTGGGGAAGGATTCTCCTAATGCAGGAGCACTGTAGCGCCAATGTAGATGGTCCCATGACACCCCTGCAAATCCTAGCACAGGAGGCACCGCTGGGGGCAGTAGGCGATGGTAGGGGGAGTATACGCAGGATTAAGCTCTAAAAGGGATTCTGAGTTTCTCTGCAGATCATAATCAGCCCAGGGGTTGCTCTAACTTACACAGGGGGCATTTTGGCTGTCACAATAGTTTAGAATCTGGAGGGTACAAGGGTGTCTAATGTGATCATCCCCTGGGCTCTCAGGGTACAACATGGGTTTTGGCCCATGTAACTTGTGAAATTTAGGAGGCAGGATGGAAATGTTGAAAATCAGGAAGTGAAGACAAAGGGCCAGATCATCAGGTAATGTAAATCTGTGTAGCTTTGTTGATTAACATTTATACTTCTTCCTCCGGGGGTTAAACTGGACCCACACTAGGGTCCAGGTCAGTTCTGTTAAAATCAGAAACTTGTAATAAAATAGCACGAAAACTGAAAGAAAAAAAGAAGAAAAATAAAATATTACTGTTTCTCTCCTGCTGTTCCTGGTACAAGGTTCTTCAGTTCCCCTCACCTCTTGGGTCTGCCACTGACCATTAGGATTTACGGGAGACTGAAATAAGTTCTGGCTCTAATGAAGCCAACTGTTCAGTATGTAAATATGCAGCTTTTATGATTTTGTTTTCTGTGCACTGCACCTTTACATTCTAGGAGGCTGCAGGGGTAGCTTCCATTTAGTATTTCAGCTCTGATGCAAAGCATCTTATAGAGTGAAATAGGTTCTCTTTTCCTGGAGAATTTATATTTATTCTTTCTTTCTTTGTTGTGCTTCCTGAATCTGAAATAAAAGTAATTTAGAATGACATATACATGTATTGTTCTTTGAGTATAAGATACCATAACACCAAAGGTAGATTCCCAACTGTTTGAAAGAAATTACTCCAGCAAAACTGTCTGTCTTTTCCTGCCACAGATATGAAATGAAAGGTGCTAACATTTAAGCTGTACATGTATATCTTTTTGCATTACAGTAGTGCCTAAAGGCCCTAACTGAGATAGTGCCAGGCACAACATACTAAGGAACAGACCCTGCTGGAAAGAGCTTACAGTTTAAAAAGATGGATCAAAGGTGGGAGGGTGAAAAGAGGCACAGAGAGGGGAAATTATAGATTGGTCTAAAAAGATAATTATATTTTGCCAAAAATGGTGAAATAAATTGACATATTTTTCTTTTGTTAGAAACTTTTAATGAATTTTTTTGTTTATCCATGCAGGGTTGCCAGCCCTCCAGGATTGTCCTGGAGTCACCAGGAATTAAGGATTAAAACTTTAATTAAAGATTATGTCATGTGAGGAAACCTCCAGGAATATGTCCAATCAAAATTGGCAACCCCATATCCATGACAAATTTCGGAATGTGGTAGGTGTTGTTGTTGGAGCTGTGTTGGTCCCAGGATATAAGAGAGACAAGGTGGGTGAGATATCTTTTATTGGACCAATTTATGTTGGTGGAAGAAACAAGCTTTTGAGCTTCACAGAGCTCTTCAGGTCTGGAAAAGGTAACCAGAGAGTCATAGCTAAATACAAGCTGGGACAGATTGTTAAACATAAGGTGTTAACACATGTTGCAAGGAACCATTTAAATGATGTGGACAATTAACACCTCTGCAGTCATATGATAAAGTTGGGCTAGTACTTTTAAAATTGTTATAATGACCCATAAGACCAGTGTCTCTGCTGAGACCATGATTTTTAGTATCTAACAGAATTCTGAATTAAAGCTCTTCTTTTGAAGTGTTGTGGATATGGAGTGAACGCTTTATGAAAAGTGTCCCTGGGTGATAGGGTGTTTTTGTCTTCTATCATTTTCCTGTGTGTGTTCATTTGAGAGGGCAGTGATTGTCTACCACATTGGTTTTGTTGGGGCATTTGATGCACTGGATGAAGTACACCACATGTAGTGGTAGGCATGTATAGGACCCATGTATCTTGAAAGGTGTGTTGTGGGGCATGTTGCTTATCGTATCAGTGGAGATATGTCTCCTGGTTTTGCATCTGCTGTTCTGGAAGGGTCTGGTGCTGCTTTGAGTTGGTATGTCCTGGCCTGTGGAGAACTTGCTTCTGATGATGAGCTTGGTGAGATTGTGGGATGGTCTGAAGGCCAGAAGAGGGGGTTCAGGAAATATTTATTTCAGGTTGTGGTCCCCAAAAAGTATGGGTTGTAATTGTTTAATGATACCCAGTTAATGATATGGCTTCCAATGTGGGATGGTATGTGAAAACCATGTGTGGTTGGAGTTTTTTTTTTTCTATATTGAAGCAGGTTCTCTTGGGGTATTTGGGTGGCTTGTTCCATGATGAGATCTACTTGTTTGGGGAAGGCAGTTTTAAGTGTGTTAAGGTGTGTTTCTCCTCATAGCATATGCTGTGCTGAGTGCTTAGCTGTAGATAACAGATTTCTTGGTGTCTCTGGCTGGTTATTTGAACTGTGGATGCAAGTGTGGTGATCCATGGGTTTCTTGAATATAGTTGTCTGTAGGATTCTATTATTGAAGCTGATCGTGGAATCCGGGAAGTTGGTGCTGGTGAGAGAGTGTTCTAGAGAGAGTTTGATAGATGAGTGGTGGCTGTTGAAGTTGCGGTGGAAATTGATGGGGGAATATAGGTTGTCTGTCCGGAGATTGAAAATATTATTGATGTATCTCAGGTATATCGCTGGTTTTGTGGTACAGGCCAATCATATCTGTCATGGTACTCTTACTGAAAGAGTATCAGGACTCATAAAAACCATCCTCAAACCAGTCACCACACAAGTTTTCTGCATGACAGAACTGACTTCCTCCAGAAACTCAGCAACATTAATAGCCTCCCTCAGAAGACCATCCATACCACCAAGGATATTGCTTCCCTATACACCAAAATCCATCACCATGACAGCATTGCTGCATGCCTCAAATATCTACAAGACAACGGACAACACTCAGATATCCACCACAAACTCATTGCCCAATTCATCCATTTCATCCTCACCATAACAACTGTACACATAACAACCACTTTGCCTAAATGGTGGAAACAGCCATAGGTACTAGGATAGCTCCCCAATATGTGAACCTCTTCATGGGCCACCTCAAGGAAGAATTTCTAGAAAAACGCATCCTCAGCTCCTCCACTGGTGAAATGGGGATAATACTACTTACTTACTTCATAATAGCTTTAATTAATTAACCAGTGAGGCTTAATTTTTTGTAAAATGCTTTGACAACCTTGGTTGGAAAGTGCGAGAGAAGTGTTAATCATTATTATATTATTAGAGTGTTAATAAAGGGATATCACATGACTGAAATGCAGCCCTGTCTGAAGTGGAGGTCAGTAACCAACCCTCATATACCACACCTGCATAAGGTTGGCAAAAGGGAGGGAAATTTTGGCCTTGGATTCTGGCACTTGCTCTTATAAAAAGGCCCATCGGATCTTTACAGCAGAAAACACAGGACACCTATTTTCAACATCTCCACTGAAAAAGCCTGAGATAGTGAACTTCTTGGGACTCAATGTATCTGTCTCAGAGGGCTAAAGGGCTCAATGTTTTGTTGGGATTTGAATATGTGGTTCTGAAGAGTGTATGTTAGGGACCCCGATACTAGGATTACTATACTAGTATATGTTGTGGCTTTGTAAAAGGGGCATGGCAGGCCTGACTGTCACCCATCTAAAGGAAACACATGTTCAATATTTTATAATTAAAAAAAAGCAAGCGGTCTGCTAGAGATGCCTATCTGTCCACTTTGTACATAGGTACAGTATATGAGAGGTAATCACAGTGGCAGGTTTGTAATATCTAGAGTCCTTGGAATACATACATAGAGCTAAATCTACATATACTCAGCGAGCACGTCTACCATAAAAGCATTTTAAAAAACACTTATTTTCATACTCTGAGACTTCTAGCTCATATCTTTTATCTGGCTTTTTTTGGAAAGGGTGTTTTTCTGGGGGAGGGGTGGCACTAATTTACTGTGGCTTTCATAATGGTAGGTCACTCTTAGTGGGGTAGCAACTGAGGTAAAATCCCCTGTTATAATTTTACTTGAGCATCATTTCTAATATAAATCAGTAAGGAGGACGAAAGTATAAGATTTATATTGACACATTGCTGACTGTTTGCTTCAGAAATATAAATACCGGACAAACTATGTTTGCAGCTATCCATTATTTGTATTTTAAAATTGTTTCTACAGAGGAATTGGGGGAAAAAGGGGCTTAAATGACTGGAACTATTTTTTTCCTTATAAAGCAGAAGAATTGTAATTAGCTTTATTTCCATTACTCAGCAGTTGATGTGTGATCTCTTGTCCCTGCTCTAATTTTATTCCGTGCTCTGATTCAGATCTGCTCATGTACAGTGACTGTTGTCAACCATTAGGAACTGCTTAACCAGATTTATGGCCGCCTTATCCCAGTATTGTGTAAAATTCTCAATCCTGCCTTGCTTTCCTATTCATTATCAGTCTATGTCTGTTCTGTGAGTCTTTCTTTAACACTTTCTTCAGCTTTCATTGGGCCATATTAAATAAGGATTGCTTTTTAATGACCAGTAATTCAAAAACTCTTTGAATTTTCTTCAGACTTTGCAGATGCATTTTTCTTTGCCCTACAAGCAAACCTAATTTCCCAAGGCAAAATTATGATGGGGCCTAAAAGAGAGATTTATAATGGAAGTTGGTTACAACTTTGAGTATGGAGAAAATACCACCCCCCTACAGTGGATGTTCTGTGCTGTGGATAAATTGACATATATATGTATAATATACATATATGTATTGGATGTATAATATATATCCAATAAACAGATTGAAGGGAATCTTCTGAAGGTGGAATCTAATAAACCTCACCAACTGGGACAGATAATTACAATCCGCAAATTAAATTATGGTACACACATCCTTATATAGGAATCCCAAATTCACATGCTTCCCTAATTTTCAAGTCAAATTTGATTTGAATAGTGAGAAAAGTTTCACTATAATAGTCTTCAAAGGCACTTTCAAGAGCCTCTTGGTCTTCACCTTGTTTAGCCACTGTGTTTATGTTAGTATGTGGATACAGACTATATTTATCATAAGGTGTTTGCATTTTTTTTTTGTCAGCGGTTTATTTCATGGTTTATACTGATTCTTTATTACTTGAACACAGACAAATAATGAAATCACAGATGCAAACAGCCCTAACATGTTTTTCTTAAATGTTCCATTAAAACTGGATGGAGATCAGTGAATATAATTTAAAAAAACTGCTTTCCCCTTTAGTTCATTTATCATTCTTTTTGATTTATTATTGATTTTTTTCTTCGAAGAAAAGATCTCTTTTTGTTATGACAGGTGTGTGTGATTTTTTTTGTTGTTGTTGTTGAGAGAAACAGCTGTAAATATTGGGAAATGGAGGAAGTTCAAGAGACTTCTGTTTCCTCTCTGCGAACATACAAACAGGAATCTGTCAGCTCAACAGAGTAGAAGGGGACATTACAAGGGAAAACCTTTGATTTATTTGGTTTTGTTCTGGAAACATCTAAAAGGAAACCTTGGGAGAAAATAAGGGAACAGGACAAATTCACATCTTCAAGGACATATTGTAATGCAAATGCAATTGAGACAGGGTCAGGAATAAGGAGTGAATTTCCCCACACAAATTGTTAAATGAGAGCTATATTGCTGTTGTATGTACGGGTCAGATTCTCCTTTGAACTGCACCTTGTGCAGAATGAGATGGAACATTATTTGTCACTGGGTAATGTTTTGCACTGATCTTGCACTCACTTTGTAGCGGGATAAATGATTGCAGAAGGAACAGGGCAATGGAGAATTAGGCCCACTAAGTTTTAAATGTCCCCCAATATCCCCCATCACAGACATTCACTCCTTTGGGAAATATCAGCACCCACCGTGACAGTTTCACACAAATAACAAACCCACATCTGTTTATAGACAAATGTACTTTTGGGAAAGATTTCTCACTGTAAACCTTCTCTTCCTCCATTAGAATGTACCAGGCTAAAATCCTACCATTAGATATACAAAGGGGAAAAAAAGAAGAAAGATGCCATAAATCAGAAGGCCAACATCTGTGGATGGCCAGATGACATCCTGCCATTGTGACAGGATGTACATCATGGCCAAAGGGGGGTGATTAATTGGAAGAGGGCATGGTTAGTTCACAGGCTCACAGGTGGGTGTGCTGCTATCTGCAATAGTTCTTATTAACCTTTTGCTGTTACCAAGAGGAGCAGCAAAAGGATTGTGTGGTGTAGTGGGCCAGTCGGACAGGAGATATAATCTGTTCTTTGAAGGCAGGATGTCTCTTGGGCACATGTATATATGGCTATGGGATGCTATTCCATTAGCACAGCCTTTTTAATGATCAATAGTGTGAAAATTTGGCACATAACAAACATTTGTCCACCTGTTAGTATTAAGAAGCATACAAATTCTAGTTCAGCTCGCAGAGAATTTCTTTTATTTTTTTAAGCGCTTTATTTTGATGATCTCAAAGAATCAGGACTGATTAAAAAACCTCAGAGAGAAAATTGCTTCAGAAACTGGTTCCATTATTCAAGGCTATCATTACAGACCAAAACATTAAAATGTGAAAGAAACACAGGAACAATAAAATAAAGGTCAGTCCGCAGGATACGAGTTTAGTCAAAAACGTACTTCTCAAAATCAATGGTAAAAGCATTGCTGCTTTAAAAAAGAAGAAGAGGGAAATGACAAAGAAAACAGCTCATTCAGATGAAGTTGGTTTGATTTCCCTGAGAAATGTCTTTTATGCTCGCTGTCAATATTGGGAAGACTGCTGGAAGCATTATGAGCTCTCATTTGCATTTCACAAGTTTACTGATTGACTGTCTAATAACCACACTACAAGAAAACTAGCCTGTAAGCTTCTTGAGACGAGGGAAAGTCATTTGAAAAGACTAGGAATGAGAACAGTGAATAAATGGGGAAGAAGAGCTGTGCTTTAAGTATATTGTGAACGGGTCTGTTTTCTGGAAACAAATGTTTATAACTGCTCGCACTTATCATTTATGAACAATTCCGGCCACAGATGCAGTCTGTGCTGATTTGTTGTAAAGAGGAATCAGGGAGGCTGTGAAGTTCATCTCTTTTTGCTCAGTTTTAAGTTATTCTTTTGGAAGTACACCTTTATTTTTCCATACAAAATGTTCCCCTGCTTCATGTTATTCATGAAGATCAGTTCCCCTACTTCATGTTATTCTTCTTCATGTTATACAGCCATGCTCTCAAGTTGCTCTCAGGGAAAAAGGACTGTAGTGCATCCCCAGCTATGAAAAATACTAATTATTAAGAGGTAGCATTGCACAACATGTTGAGCATCTATTGACACACGTGCAACCCCACAGATCATAATTCTGCACCATATGTGGGAGCCAATCCCTTCCCAGCAGCTCCTGTGATGCTTGATACGCCATAGTGAGGGGTTCTTCAGGACCTTCTGCTGCTATGGAAGGAATAATTGTTCATAGTGTGGCTGTGGCTGCAAAAGAGAGACAAAGTAGGTGAGTTCTGTGTATTTCAAAAGCTTGTACCTTCCACCAACAGAAGTTGGTCCTTAAAAGATATTACCTCACCTACTTTGTCTCTTTCATCGAAGGAATAGTCAGGCACTTAAGACTGCACTTTTCTCCTGTCTAGTTAGCTTTGAGGGGTGTGGGTGGACCAATATGAAGATGAAACAGCAAGGATTACCAGAGGCTAGAGTAAAGAGCTAGCATTGGGCATAGATAAATGTCAAGCCTCCGCTTACACTGCAGCCAGCTCCTTCTTCTGTTGGAGAACAAGTAAAAATTTCTGGAGGTTACTTTGAAAAAAATATTCTCTGCTGCCTGCTGCATCTTGCTAATCTCATAAAGAGATGACCACATGAGCAACACAAATTCGGGGGAGGGGAGGCTGCCATATGTCCACCTGGCAATGTATTAGGCAGTAGCAACCTCTTGTGCCACAGAGCACCATTTTTGAGTTCTGAGGGAAAGGGTGGTGCAGGAAGAAAGAGGCAGCACTACCGGCACTTCATGAAAATGGTGGTGAGGAAATGAGCAGAGCCACCTGAGACTTGAGGTGAAGTTGCAGTAGGGTGGACAGTTTTGGTTGAGTGGCAAAGGGTTAGGGCATGGGAAGGAAGGAATTCCAAATTGGTGTAGGGCTCCCCACCAAATATTGATTGTCCTCTGGCACTATGACCATCTCTTGGATTATACAATCCGTTGTTTCCTGTGTTTAGGGTGGAGATAAGGCACAATATCACACTCCCTTCTGGCCCTTGGAGATTTTTTCTCCCCTGGATGAGGCATGCATAAGCTATATTAGACCAGATTAAGACCATCTTACTCCCACTGGTGAGCAGTTACTGCATGACCCCACCAGCTTCACTAGGAGTAGGTGTGTGAACTGTTGCTCGATATTATGAGTAGGGGAGAGGTGACAATTGGGACCATTATTAGCATTAGTGAGAATGTTGTGTGCTCAGGAAATGGAGGACATAAAACTACTTTTATCATGTCTTCTTACATAATATAATCAACTATAGTGAAAGTCAAACAGTTTGTCAAGAGGCTGGGTGTTTTGGTGTGAAAGGCAATGTAAAAGAAAATGGAAATATGGTGTGTTATGGTCTCATAGTGCTCCCTTGTGGCAAGACCTGGTGCTGGTGCACTCTGCATCTGTTTGCCCCTGCTCAGGCTCTTGAATAGGGACTTCACAAACATCCTGTTTCAATAATGCCTGTGTTCAGGCTCATTTAGTAAGACAAACACGAGTCTTTCAAGTCTAAAAAAAATCAAGTCTTCAGAGCCCAAACCCACCAGACTAGAAATCAGAAAGAGAGGATCTTCTACCACCACCAAAATTCCTTTTCCACCTGACCTTCAACAATGGTCACACTGTGCCCCTTCCTTGAGCACCCTTTCAGAGTGCACTTTGTCCCTACTTCCCAGCTTCTGCAGGATTGGTCTTTGCTCTTTTGGCTTAGCACTGCCTCCCAGGGCTTTTTCCCTGGAGGCCCTTTTCCCCAGCAGGTTCCCACTGCCTCCCCTCTCAGGGACTCTAGCAGCCTCTCCCAGGGGCTTCGTCTTCCTTCACCTTAATGGCAGCCCATCCCTTTACAGGGAACACTTGTCCTATCAGCTGCATCTAATTAATGAACAGGGTTAGCTGGCCCCAAGCCTCTGGCCCTTTAAAGGGGCAGACCATTGTGTTACCTGGTGAAAATGTGCAGCGGATGGACTGAGCTCAGAGCTAGAGTTAGTGTTTTCTCCACACAATTTGTTGGGAAGTAAACTTCAGATCCTGAATGGGGGAAAGTTTCAGCACTTTAAGTAGGTGCAAAATGTCCATAGTCTGAGATAACTGTGTGTATAATAACTCCCTACAATTCAAACTGAGAGTATTTATCATGAATTCAAGGGATACAAAGTGTTGGGTGGGTGTTCGTCCTGCTCTCACCTCTACCCCAATTTGTTTGGAATTTTGTGAGTTTGAAAAATACAGCCAAGGAAGCTTTTCCACCTGGAAACATAAATCTGAGTGTAGCCTGGTTAATAGCATATTCAGACTAAATTGTGGCATGGTTTTGTCCAGAATAAATAATTAAAGAATACAAAAGGAAAGGTTGCAATCTAATTCAAGGAATCTTAGATGGAATTCTGGAAGAATCAAGAAGATACTTGAAATAGTTGGCCATTAGCCATTATGATTGGAATAGAACTGGCTTTGTTTTCTACTGTGCTTAGAGATGATGCTGAAGCCTCTAACTTTCCTTTAAAATTTAAATTAAATGGAGATATCTTATCTCCTAGAATTGAAAGGGACCTTGAAAAGTCATTGAGTCCAGCCCCCTGCCTTCAGTAGCAGGACCAAGTACTGATTTTGCCCCAGATCCCTAAGTGGTCCCCTCAAGGATTGAACTCACAACCCTGGGTTTAGCAGGCCAATGCTCAAACCACTGAGCTATCCCTCCCCTCCTTAACTAATGACTTTGAAGTTTGAATATAAAGTTAAGGGTTATTTTCAATTTTCTGAAACAATTTGGAGTCTGGTATCTATAAAGCATTGTGACATAACAAACAGTTATTACGGGATTATGGTGAAATGGTTTTAGACAAATTTTAGGGCTGAGATAGGTATTTTAAAAAAATAAAGTGTTGGACACATTTATTGTTTTATTGGCTCTCTTCCTTGGTCTTTTATTGCAAAGGAATTGAAAACTTATGTTCACCAATTGAAATTATCTGAACTGATTTATATTGTTGGCATTTATATTGTGTTTTGCAGACCCTTTGTAGTGAATGCAGTGCTATTTCTTGAAAAGAATCACATCTAGCTTGGATAAGATGGGTGTTGGGCCTCACCCATCACTGTCAGACACTCCAGGATCAGCAGGTATTGCTTCGTCTCTTCCCCCAGATCTAAAAGCAGGAGCTTTCCTCTCCATAGCAGATGAGACAAAACAAACAGTTGCTCATGGTCTAGACTGTGGCATTGCTGCAAACCCTGTGTGTGGGTGATGCATAGTTGTGCCACCCCAAGGGCTGCCTACGGAAGGAATTGCACCTCTCACAATGATGCACAGAGAGAAAGGTAATAATTTGCCGCTGGCCTATAGCAGCAACAAATTATGACAGCCCTACATAAATTCAGCTGTACTGGCCACTGCTCACTGCTAACTCCTTGCCTGTCTGCTTCTCGGGGAGAGTTGTGGCCACGTATCCCTACTTGCTCATGTATTCCCACACCCAAGTTCTTCTTAGCCCACACAGGGGACCAAGGAGAGTTCGTACTTTCCCTTTCACCCCTGCAAGGCCATGCAACCAAATTCAGAATCTAGCTATCATTCTCATGTAGACCACCCTATCTTCAGTTTGCAATGGGGAACTTTGTACAGATTGAAGCTGAATGTGTTCGTATATTCATTTTTCTTTAGGCTGTCATTTAAGAGATACATAATCCAAGTGGCCTGGATCTTCTGCTATCCCCTTCCTCTGATAGTTTTGGGGTTATTAGAAGAGGCAATCTTTCTTTCATGTGCCATCAGTCAGGGACTTAGGCATCAAAGTGATATTAATCATGCCTGTAAACAACCATCACTGCAAAATTGCACTGGGATCATTTGCTCAGAAAGGGAGATTGTGTATGTCCTAAATTTTCTACTGCTGCTATTTGAAACCAATGTTTTCTAGCTTTTAAAAAACAATCTGCAGATATTTATACAATACAACCTTTGATTTGAGACTATAAAAATAGGTGATAGAATAGGAATATGATGTAAAATGTATTTAGATTTTAAGTGTGGGACTTTCAACAACATTCAGTGTTGGCTTAATTCTGCTTCCATTGAAGTCAATGATAGAACTCCCACTGACTTCAATGGGAACAGAGCTGGGCTAATGCTAAGTGCTTTTGAAAATCCCACCCTTAAAATCATGTTCTAATTAATTTAGCTTTGGAAAGACATGTTGGGATAAAATGATTAAAATGGACTCTTCCAAGAATTGCAAATACAGTAGAATCCTGCTCATGCAGGTCTTAATTCAGCAAAGCATTTGAGCATCTGCTGAAGTCCATCCCTAATCTTAAGCACATGTTGAAGTGCTTTGCTGAAGAGGGGTGGACTGCTGAATAGGAATTGCAGTCCTTGCACAGACAAAACTCTTGTTACAGTCAGGATAGGGACCACCTCCAAGTATTTTAAAATATATATTTTTCTCACTGCTATTTTTAACAACCCCTTGGAAACATGAAAATATGGTGGTTGTCATAAACATTCTTGCCTCCATTGCAGATGTTTTCATCTGTTTTTTAGTATACATTTACTTCCAGTGCTTGGATGTTGGCATTAACATTTTTTAAAAGCAGTGTCATTTTTAAAAATAACTGTGTAGGAGATAAGCAAGCAAGCAACTAACCAAAGGCAGATCACTTTCTGGGCCTGCTGTCCAAGACAACTTCCCTTGTATGTTGTTAGATCACTATGCCAGACCTGTTTGCACCCAATGAACAAGGATTAAGTGGAAGGAGTGGGAAATGATTGTTGAAACAGAGGTTTAAAAATAAATGCCTGTAGAAAATAACATACTATTAGTTAAAAAGGTGCAACTGATGAAATAGCACTCCTCTAATCCTACCTGTGTCACAGCTGGATCAGTAAAACACAATTGTTTTTGTACCGAAATTACTGCTGTGGAGATGCTATAGTTTCAGGAAATATAAACTAGTAATTTGCCACCGTGATTAAACTATAGTCATGTATTACAATTCTATTTAATTATGTTTATTTATGGTGCAATATACTATGGTGTACACTAACATTTCAGAAACTGTGAAGTAAGCATGATAAAAATTAAGGGCCAAAATAATGAGTGAATAAAATATAAATGTCCAGTTTTTAATATGATATATACACAAACTCAGGGGTTATGTCAATAGCCATTAAAATTAAGATGTTCAAAGCCACGTAAGGAACTTCATAGATTCATAGATTTAAGGCCAGAAAGGACCATTATGATTGTTTATCCTGACCTGCATAACACAGAACATCAAACCACACTCAGAAATTCCTGCATCCTGGCCATAACGTCTGTGACCAACTCACTTCATAACCTTCTCCTAATTAAACAGATTGAGCTTCTTAAGTCCCTCACTGTAAGGCAGGTTTTCCACACCTCTGATCATTCTTGTAGTTCTTTTCTGAACTCTTTCCAATATTTCAACATCCTTTTTAAAGTGGGGACACTGGAACTAGACACAGTATTCCAGCAAAGTTTTTGATAATCTGCATACAGAGGAAATACCACCTCCCTACTCCCGTTTGGCATTCTCCTGCTTATACATCCAAGGATTGTGTTAGCTCTCTTAGCCACAAAATCACTCTGGGTGGTCATGTTGAGTTCATTATCCACCACGGCACCATGTTCTTTTCAGAGTTACTGCTTTCCAAGGTACATTTCCATATCAGGTAAATGTGACCTATATTTTTAATACATCATTTGCTGTATTAAAAGGCATGTTGTTCAGATGAGCTCAGCTTTCTAAGAAGTCCAAGAGCTCTCTGTAGAATTCCCCTTGTCACTATTTACCACTATAGCAATTTTTTGGAATGCTGAATTCCCATTTCAATGGCTTTTGGTTGTCCAAATCCCTCATAACGTCAACAATACAAACACACATAGGTTAAAGGGATGACATTTGTTCATCCTCTCTCTCCATGGGCCCAAACTTGGGAGGTAATGAGCATCCTTTGCAAGATGGCGAGAAACCTCAACTCTTATGGCCCTAACTGGGCATTGTGGGCTCTCACACTTTGAAAGACGGTGCTTGTATGGAGAAAGAAGATCACAGAAAATGCTGGCTTAGGTCATATTGGCATCAATATAATCATTTTAGTTTATATACAAGTAATGTAACTGCAGAATAAGACATCAGAAAGCAGATGATGAACCAGCAGTAGTAACTAGGAGGATACATATGAATAGATTTTGATCTCACATTTATCTTGATCTAAACTGGAATATCTCCACTGAAGTCAGTGTACTTACTCTGGGTATACCACAGGGTGAGTGAGAACAGGATCTGGCTCAGAGGGACAACCAAGGTCTTTTAGATGTGGTTTTACGTGACTTTTTTATGTTTCAGTATTCAGATTAGTGGTTCTCAAACTCTGTTCCATGGATCATTAGAGATCCATAGAGACCTTCTTTGTGTTCTGCAGTTTTGAACCATGCAAAGGTATTTGGTAGTAAGGGAGAGGTTTGAAGAAGGAAAGATGGTCTTGTCGTTAAGGATGAGGACTCAGGAGATCTGTGTTAACGCTTATCTTTGACGTAGCCGTCCTGTGTGACCTTGTGCAAATCACTTAATCTCTCTCTGTGTCTTGGTTCCTCGTCTGTAAAATGGGGATAATATTACTTCATTTTTTGCACCCAAAGGTTGCAAATTCATTTTATAGAAGCCCAGGATAAGAAGCACAAAAAGATGAAATGGTGAAAAACTAAAAGGATGACAGTTTTGGTGTCAGTCCTCAGCAGGTGTAAATTGACGTTGCTCCATTGACTTTACTGGAATTATGCTGATTTATGTTAGCATGTTTTACCTGCTGTTCAGGTTAGAAATTGCTAAATGGAATAAATACTGTTTTAAAGCCTGATTATAAAGACTGAAACAAAATATAGTTATTGTTTAAAGTGCATATTATTCATAGGCACATAGAGGCCAATCTAGGATTGTTTCAAACGTTTCTTATTCAAAGGTATATTAGTAGTTAGGCAGGGGACCTTGAAACTTAATAGTTACATTAATAGCTGGATACAGTACGTTTCACACTATAATCACATGCTGATGGTACCTGGTTAGCAGCACAGGCAAATGGAGATTAATGGCTGTCTTCTGAGCGGATTTATACCCTGCATAGCAGGAAGTTGGAATTTCAAATAATTTAGAGAGAACAGAGGGAAAAAGTGGTTTTCCTGTTTAATTCACATCAAACTGATGTTACTGCTTGAGTATATATCACTGTGCAATTAAATATCTGGCTGGTATTTCATGAGTGCCCCTGCGCACATTTCTTAGTTCCGTTCTCCATTTATATTTAAGACTCCTCCCATCACCCTACAACATTCCAGTGAAAAAATACACAGTGAAGGTTTTGTGTCCCAAATGAATTGCTTATAAAACCCCCTAGCAGGAATGTAGCATCCTGTTTCTTTGCATGTGTATAATGTAAGAACTTTTAGAATTAAAGGAGAGTTCACTGTTTAAGAATAATTATAAATGGTTAAATTATGTAACAATTATCTGCCCTGAGTATGAAGCAGTGCACAGCTAAGCCAACCCAGGGAAGGAATTGTGCCTCCAAGCAGCACAAATCCCTCCCTACTCCCTTTGTGCTCTAGAGCTGTGATAATTTGATACTGGTTCATACCAAAAATTTGGACTTTCCTTTCCATCCACATGGCCAAAATTCTAATCCAGGCTCTCATCACCTTGTGTCTTGACTATTGCCACATCTGCTTCTCTGGTTTTAGCAATCCTGATCTTGTCCTGCTCATAGCCATTCAAAACACTTCTGCAAAGATCATTTTCCTAGCCTGTTGCTTAGACCAGTGCTTCTCAAAGTCAGGCCGCTGCTTGTTCAGGGAAAGCCCCTGTAGTCCGGGCCGGTTTGTTTACCTGCCGCGTCCTCAGGTTCGGCCGATTGCGGCTCCCACTGGCCGCGGTTTGCCATTTCAGGCCAATGGGGGCTGCGGGAAGCGGTGAGGGCCGAGGGATGTGCTGGCCGCCCTTCCTGCAGCCCCCATTGGCCTGGAGCGTCGAACCGCGGCCAGTGGGAGCCGCGATCAGCCGAACCTGCGGATGCAGCAGGTAAACAAACCGGCCCAGCCCGCCAGGGGCTTTCCCTGCACAAGCGGTGGCCCGGCTTTGAGAAGCACTGGCTTAGACCATGTCACCTGGCTCTTTTCATTCCTCCCTGTAAACATCCACAAAGCTACCTCATTGTCCTCCTTCAAATCCCTCCTTAAAACTCCCTTTGCTGTGATGCCTACAAAACACATTGCAATGGTTAGGAGGCTGAGACCACTGTCTATTATGATTCACGATGACTAATATGGTCGCGTTATTTCATTGTGCTTCCCCACCTATCTGTCTGTCTCCACTTGTTGTCCCTTGTTTTATACTTAGATTGTAAGATCTTTGCGGCAGGGTCCATCTTTTTGTTCTGAGTTTGAACAATGGGGTCCTGGTCCAACTGTAGGTCTCCTAGGTGCTACTGCAATACAAATAATAAATAATAATAACTCAGCTCCCTTAGCTCTGCCCATACCTCACCCACTTGGTGAGCAGTGGGTATGTAGTGCACTTACCTCTGTACACCAGCACCCAAGGCCTGGGGATGCCAATGAGCAGTGTAAATGAGAGGGGCCCCTTCTACTTTATATCCCTCTGTGGATACATAAATGGGACTACAATGTAGCCCAAAATGTAAAATGTATTTAAATCCAGTATTAAGGTTCCACAGCAAAGTGCTCAAGAGTCAGGAAATGCCAAAGATAAGGTTAAACATGCAGCCTTAAGTGAGTGCATGCATTTTTGCTTCAGGGTTTAAGCCAATCTCCAATTATTAGAGATCAAGATTAGACCTATGAGGAGGGCAATTTATCCCACATCTGCCTGCTGCTGCAAGGTTCTTGCACCTTCTTCTGAAGCATCTGCCATTGTCAAAAGCAAGATACTGGACTAGCTGGACCGTGGGTCTGATCCAGTCTGGCAATTCCTTCCTTCCTTCCAGCAATCGGATGGGGGAGTTAAAAAAAAAAGAAAATATAACTATTTCGTTAATGAGCTGACATGCAAACAGGGCTGAAGGTTGTTTACATAACAATAAAAGGGAACGGTGCCAATTTTCAATATTAACCACACTGTTGTTCAAGTGCACGTTCTCTGCAGATCTGGCTGTGTGTTTTGGTGTCTTTAAACAGCAGGGGGTGTGGTGGCTGTGTGGTCAAGGTGCTTGACTACCACCTTGAATGTTGGGGGTTTGAGTCTTGTTCTATCTCACCCTGAAAGGTCTAGTTCATCCAGCTATAATACAGGTACCTATTCCCCTGGGTTAGGGCAGTCCAGGGTGGTTGGACATAACACTCACCATATCACTCCTTTGTGTACTGGTGGCTACGAAACTTACATCCTTCAGCTAAATGAGCCATTAGCTATAAGGAGATTTGACTTTGAACTGGTTATAAGATTGTCTGTTCTCTTACTGTATTTTGAAAATCTTCATATGGATTCTCAAGGGGAAAGAAAAAGAAAACAATAATCAGTTGTGTTGTGCTTTTCTTTTTTTTCTCTCCTTTCCCCTTCAAAGAAATTCAGAGCAGGTTTAACATGACACTTTAATTTGTATGCTGAAAATCTATTTTAATAAGAAAAGAGATTTCAGCCTACATACACAACCAATTTATAACCTCTTAATACTACGCCTTTTAACAATAATCCTATTTTAAATGTAACCAGCAAATGTAGATGCTACAACCTGAAGAAAATATTTTGTACACAGACGACTCATCCCATCCTCTTGATTGATTTCTCCTTACTCACGTTGGGTCAGATCCTGAGCTGAATCTAATGAGCAGCTGCAGAGGGAGTGATATAAAAGCAACCTTTGCACCTTCCCTCTATTGGAACCACTTGGCAGGTGAGGAACCCCATTACAGGCTGCTGTATCCTGCATCAGTTACCAACGGCTCCAAGGAACGCACAGCATCTAGGGTTCCCTGAATAACCTGGCCATGCCTCTTACCCCTTGGCAGCTGGGAGGAGTGGTCGTGCATGGGGTTGTTATGGTGGCTGTATGACACCCAATAGTACCCCTCCAGGAGTCAGACTCACCAGTTGTAGGACCACTTTGTACTGGTGGAGCAGTGCACAATGGTCAGAGCTTGGCCTAAGACTGAAGGCGTTGCCTTATATTCATCTTCCAAAATCTCTCACATCCTTTGCCATATAAAAGCAATATTTCACCAAGCCACAAGTTCAAGCACACGTGAATCAAGCAGTGGTAGCCAAGGTAAAGCATGCATGCTCACTACAGGAAGTTGGCACCTGCTGAAAATTGCTCTTAATTGTATCATCAGTAACTGAGTAAGCAATGCTTTTCACATGAGGCAAGAGCAACCATTGGATCCTCCTCATATGTTGTTAGGGAAACACTCTAGATGGTTTTGTACCGATGAGAGGATAACAGTAGAGAAGATGGTCAAGTTTTGTCCACAATCATCCTGCAACTGGGTGAGAATTTGAACAGCTCTACTGAGCTTAAGCAAAAGGCATTAGCAGTTCTCTAAGGGATATTTTTTGCTCATTCTCAAAGAGCTATTTTCAGAATGGTGATATTATTACTCCTCTGTGGCTACTGGCTCAACTGAATGACATTATGTGTCATCATCAGTGTGGTGTCAACTTCCATATGGCAGCATGATGTGACTGCATATTTCCAAGCTAGCCCAGGGAGCATTGTTGGGAGACAGTGTGAATCCTATACACTCATTGTAAAGAGGCATTTGATTTCTAAAGTGCATTGGTGGGGGTGGGCACCACACTTGACCATTTGGAAAGGAAAGATTGAGGGGGCTCATAGCTTTTTGCTATACTGAACTCCAGTATGAGACATTACAACTCCACCACCACCAAAATAAAAATTAAGCCCAAGATTCATTCAGCTTGAAATAAGTCAAGTCATTGTCTAGGGACTGGTTCTGATTTTTTTTTTTTTTTAATATCAAGCCTTTAATGGCTTGGCATTTGATAGCAATGAGTTGTAAAGTGATTGTTAGTGAGCTTTTAGAAGTGTTTTTTGGAGATAAAATTTGAATAATCTATGTGGTTAAATTTGAATAATTTATGCATAAAGCATTGCAGAGTTATAATTGTAATTATAATGTTCAGCTCAGTAGCAATGAGGTGCATTTGAAGTTGGATGCTGATTGTACTGTATATCTTATGCTCTGAATTTCATTTTGTTCTGAACAAATCCTTTGGAGCAGAGGGAGCTGCTCACAGAAGTTCCCAACTGAAGTTTTTAAGTTTATTTCCTAAGCACTTTTAAAAAAAAAATGGAGTCTGAAATCCAATCTTGCATGCCTCTGCGGCATGGCGATAAAGTAAAGGTGGCTGGAAAGTGCCCCTGGTCGCAGAGGAAAGGACTTTCTACTCTTCTTGTGAAGGAGCAGCTGCTCTCATCAATAATTTCCTGAAGCAATAGGCCTGGAGTGTAAACAATATTTTATATGGATGACAGTGGAACAGAATATGTTATGTCTGAAAGTTTTGCACTTCACTGTGGAGAATGGATTAACCCTGTGTGACATATGAAATTCAAATAGGTTATTTGCTTGAATTAAATTAAAGGGTTAAGCTGCTTTACAGACTGAAAGTTTCCTGTGTGTCAGCTTCTACACCACTTGGCAAATGTGCTTTTCACACAGACAGAACATTCATGGCACCAGGCACATCTCAGACATGTCACAATAGAGTCTGAAAATCCAGGGTGTTCCCAATACAGTCACAAATTGATATTTCATTGTCCTGAACAGTTTTTATTTAGAGATGGGCCTGACTTAGGATCCAGATGTTTAAATATGCCCCCAAGAGGCCAGCTGGGAATCAGTGGGGATGGCATTGTTGATCAAGTCACTACTCAGCATGAGACCAACCGACCAATCCTTAATTTTCCTCTCATAGGGGGAAGGGGCAACTCAAGTACTAGATCTGAGAAGCCTGGCAGGGCATGGTTACCCTTCTACCATCTCTTGAGTTGTTCACTAGGGCTGAGTTAGGAACTAGCATGTTTATCTTTTGTTGCAATAACTATGTCATTCCTCTTAAGGTCTATGCATCTTCTCTGCCACCTTGGTAAAGAATCCTTCTTTAGTATCAGGGGGTAGCCGTGTTAGTCTGTATCTACAAAAACAACAAGGAGTCTGGTGGCACCTTAAAGACTAACAGATTTATTTGGGCATAAGCTTTCGTGGGTAAAAACCTCACTTCTTCGGATCCTTCTTTAGTTATTCAAAGGATGTGAGTGTTTAGCCAAGAGCTAGATCCTGCAGAGTCCAGTGTCTGGACTGGAATGCCTGCTGCTCTTGCCTCTGAGCACATGGTACACAGAGCATGCTCTAACAGGGACTCATGTGCCACAACTCTCCCACTGACTCCCTGCAGTGAGCTCGGTCATATACAGGGCCAGCTCCAAGCACCAGTGAAGGAAGCAGGTGCTTGAGGCGGCCAATGGAAAGGGGCGGCACGTCCAGGTCTTCGGCGGCAATTTGGCGGCTGATCCCTCAGTCCCTCTCTTCCTCTTTGAGCTGCCGCTGAAGTGCCACCAATCGGCTTTATCTTTCCCCCCCCCCCCCCCGCTTTGCCGTTTGGGGCGGCAAAAAAGCTGGAGCCGGCCCTGGTCATATATGAGTGTATATCATTTTGTAATAATAAGACAAAACACGGGATAATTCAGAAACTCTCTAGTTATAGAAGTTGGCTGAAGCTAGAACCATCTTATTCAGCACTCCTCCTCTCCTGCCAATGAAAGTTTGAAGGTTCAGATGAGATGGGACCCAGATTTTAACATCATCTGGCTTTGAGTTTTCAAAAGAAAACCCCTGCTGTTTTTACTCACTACTACTTCAAATAGAGATTGGCCAAAGCAGGTCCAAAGCGGGGCAGGCATATAATGGATCGTGCTCTTCTCCTCAACAAACAGTGAGGTAAGGAGAGGGGAGAAGGACTCTCCTCCATTTCTGGGCTTCTTTTGCAGGTGTCAGGCACCATGGGCATGCAAGGGGTACACAGGGCTAGTGCACTGTTAGCCCACACAAAAGGGAGGAGAGACTGAGCTGTGAACCTGCCTTCGCTCTTTACTAACTGGCAGAGCTGTCTGGGCACTGATGAAGTCCATGCTGCATCCTTTTTAATGGGCATGCAGTGGCTGTACTTCTTCAGAGCTGTGAGGCGTCCTGGGGCACAGTGACTCCTGGAGCTCTGGCTGCAGAGGTGCAGTGTTGCACATCCCCAATGTAGAGCTGTGGTTTAATGCCACAGTATAGCCCTGGATGTGAATATCTAGTAATAGTTACATGTTGATCCAAATTTTGGCTGCAAAGGACTCTGAGAAAGGGCAAGATGCTGAAATGTTAGTCATCAACAAATCTCTCTTAGGGACTGGAAAATGAAATCTATAGCATGATTATTTAAATAAAATCTTTCTTTTATTCACTGAAGTGTGCCTGGAGACTATTAGCAAATCACCCCTTGAACTGGTGTCAGTCTGAGAATATACCTGAATGTCTGCACCTTGAATTCAAATGACATCAGTTCAAAGCATCACAATATTTTGCAATGGGTTTCACTGCATATGCTGACTACTATTCTGGTTGGTTGGCAACGGTAGTTGACCAGCATTATCAATATAGACCCAAATGTGTGCATCCCTAACTGAACATAAAAACAGGAGTGGTTCAAATATTTCCTCTTAACTACTTGCTTCCAGAAGGGAAAAATGTGCAACTGATTAAATAACTGTGCAAGGTTAGGGAATAAAAAAAATGGTTAATTTATTAACCTGATTTATAATGAATCAACAAGCCTGAAAGAAATCTCATGCTAGAAGCAAAAGGAGTTGCTAATGCAACTTGTTTCCCCTGAATTAAAGTATTGTGAAGATCTGGAAGATGAAATAGATATCCTCATTCTTGGAATGGAATAAATTGAAGTCAATAGACACTCCGCTCCAGAGCTCACCAATCAGCAGTTATATCAAAGCAGCCAGTTTGATAAACAAGCAATCTGTGAGGAGTTAAAATGGATTAAGCAAGTGAAACCTCTGGAAGCTATGCTTTGCCTGTTTAATGGTCAAAATTACAGTGCCTTAAACTTTTTAGCTTCAAGCTCCTTTCAAACCACTGCAGAGCGCACAACAGGCATTAACCAGTCTGCCATTTCAAAGAACACTGATCAATTCATAGATGCTATTTTGAAGAAAATTAATCTATACATACATTTTGCTGAAGGAACACAGCATCTGCAGCAAGCTACAGTGCAATACACTGGATTCCCATCACCCTAAAGTGCTTGCAGGCTGCCTGTGCCCCACCCCACCTGAAAATGTGGCAACCTGCAGGAAAAATAAATTCTTGCTGCCCTCAAAGCCTATGATCCGAGGTTTGAGGCTCACAAACCTCATGCTGCTTTTCGAGGTCCAACATGAGCCTCTTGTGGAGTTCACAGGTTTGACTGGCACTCCTCTGGCTATGTGTCAGGCCGAACGAACAGATTCCTCAACAAAGAACCCAGGGATATGAAATTGGTGCAAAGGATCCTCCAGATGGCTCTTCTCCCCAGCGGGTAAAGGGTTAAGCTTTAAGGTTTCGAGTTAAGCTAAATTGATATATGACAGATTTAAACTGAATTAAAAGTGTGCACTAGTTTAACTATAGCAGTTCTCAACCTGATTTAAAGTTAAAGCAGGGCAACTATGAATGCAGACAAGGCCTTAGATTAAAAATAAGCAGAAAAGTATCTGAAACTTATACATCATAATGAAACATAAGAAAGGGCATAATGGCATCTTTTTTTCCCTTTTCATGTCAACGTTAAGGTCAAAAGATAGCTCAAAAACCCATATAGACATAACCATCAAGAAGAATAAATAAAGCAGTTATACCGGGCAGAATCTGCTGTGTGTGGTGGAGCTGGTCATATGGAGCTGAGGGTGCTCAGTACCTCATGGATGCACTCAGCACTTTTCAGGAAAGCACCCAGCCCAAAATCTTCCAAGCTTGAAAGCACTCGAAAACTCAGAACCACAGATCATTGATGAGTGAGAGCAAACAACAACAAGAAGGGGTGAGGTCATAGTAAAATCAGCATGATAAGCCCAAAACCAATTCCAAGGGTAGGTCTACACTTACCCGGTAGTTCGGCGGCAAGCAAATCGAACTTCTGGGTTCGACTTATCGCGTCTTGTCTGGACGCGATATGTCGAACCCGGAAGTGCTTGCTGTCAACTGCGGTACTCCAGCTCGACGAGAGGAGTACGCGAAGTCGACGGGGGAGCCTGCCTGCCGCGTCTGGACGGAGGTAAGTTCGAACTAAGGTACTTCGAATTTCAGCTACGTTATTCACGTAGCTGAAGTTGCGTACCTTAGTTCGAATTGGGGGGTTAGTGTAGACCTGCCCCAAAGGACATAATGGGGGTTTTGCCTGGTATGGGCAATAGGATTGTGTCCGGAAGGCATGCTGGCTCACAGTCCAGGTGGAAATCCCTTCACCCACCATTTACATCAACTATTTCCTCCCTCCCTTCCCCCCCCCCCCACAGGAGGAAGTAAGAGTGGCATTCCACATGGACGATGGCTCTGTTTATCAAAACAATATTACAGTGCAGCATGAGTCCCATGCATGATCTGTGTTTATCAGTGATGGCAGAAACAAGAGAGGGGAATCCAGCTTTTCTGAGCAGCAGCGAGCTAGGTTTTGAATCAGTTTAGCATTGATCCTAGTGAACAGATTGCCTGTGAGAAAATGTGATTATCAGACAATGTGGTTTACCTGACTGCATAAATCTTGCAGGTGGGATAAGAGTCAAAATGACAAAACAAGAGTAGAAGAATACTTTGTAGGTATGTTACTTGCCTTCTACGTGCCTGTAAAGTGCCTAGCACAATTCAGACATTCTATACATAAATTAATTATAAAAGCAGACATAATAATAATAATACAGTTTAACAAGAATAATTAAACACAGTAATTACTGAGTTATTGTTAGCCCAAGACTCATGGTCCCACATGTAAAGGCACACTCTGCTTTTTGCTATTGAAGGGGTTGCGACTTTCCTAATACTGATTTAGCAGTCTCTCTTGCTCGCTCTCCCTGTGTTTAAAGATGACACCTTGGAACCTGGTAATATGTTGTTTGGACATCATAATGTGGTGAGTTGTTTCACTTCATTTTCAAAGAGGCCCATCTTTCCTCTCAGCTACATCCAGATGCTGATGAATACAATACAATAAGGTTGCATGCATGCATATGAATTGAAGCTTAAAGCCCACCTGACCACATCCTCTCCCTCCCAATCTGCTCTGAGCATTCCTTGGACTCGGCCCAGAATCTGGGCCCATTAGTTTAAATCAGCAAATAGAATGAATGTAAAACTCAAATAACTGATTAGTGCACAAGGCTCTCCTGTGCTGCAGTAACATTTAGCACTTACTTTTGAGAATACATCTTAAGTAATGAATATGCACATCCTGTGTCCTGTGTTTGTTGTACTGTAATGTAATATTATGAAATTAGGATGAAATTACTTCTCATTTCTAAGGTCTATCCAAGGATCCGTACAAACTAATAATTAAACCACGTAATACCTCCCTGAAGAAGGGAAATGTTATTATCCCCATTTGACAGATGGGGGAACCAAGGCACAGGGCTTGATTCTTTATATCATCTTTGGAGTTCATATATTTTTGGGTTGTGCAGGGGCCACCTTCCTGGCTCCCTGTGGGCTCTGGAAGCAGAGAATAGCCCTAGTTCAGAGCTATCAGGCCATGCTCCTGACAGACCCTCTGAACTGATCTGCTGTTTACATTGGAGGGTGGGATCAGAGCCAGTGTAGAGGTCTTGTGCCTGCTCAGAGGATATCCCCAGGAGGCTCTTTGCGAGCCCGTTGAGCTGCCAGAGGGATTAAGTGACTTGCCCAAGAATACAGGGCAAGCGCTGGGTGTAAATATGAGACCTCCTGACTCCAATTCCCATGGCTGAAGCCCAAGACCAAAGAGCTTGCATACAGGGTAAATCGGGTAAACTAAGTCACCAGCACCAGACAATCCTGACAAATAAACAACAACAAAAAAGCATTCTGGAGCTTTTCCAAGCAAACTATTTGTTTTCTACAATTCTTGAGTGAGGCAGGGCTTTCAGTGTGACTCAGTCAGTATCACAGCAGCCAGGTCCATTTCGCAGTGCTGCAGTCAGTCTCCTAATTGTCTGAAAGAAACACATGCTCACGCGGCACATCACCACATAGAAAACAAAACAGTTTTAACAGACTGCAATAATCCATGAGCTTGGATCTGTCCACATGCTCACAGGAGACAATTACTTCGACATTCTGGGTGGTGGCAAAATGGAAAGTATTAAACAGAAAGAGAGACTGTGCAGAATTATGCTGGCATTCCTGGCCTATTTGACAGACTGATCCACTGGTTCGCTCTCTGAGTATTTCTCTATCGATAGTGCTTAGTAAATAATATATCTTATAGATTTTTGGAGGGAAAAATAAGAAATATAGGCCAGAAATTATATAAAGGCTGTGATTATAGATGGAGTAGACATTCTTGGGTTTAGATTTGTGACTTGTGCTGCAGGTAAACAACAAAGAGACCTTGTTTTTAATAATACATGCCCTGCGTTTATCCCACAGCAGGTAGCTGTCTTTTATAACTGATGTCTGGAGTAATGCTGATTGATGCTGTTCTCCAATCGTTTCCCAAACTTTCGTGTTTAATGAGGTGAGCTGCACCACCACAGTTTATTTGCCTGCTGGCAACCCTTTTTTTAAAAGGGTCACTGCTCTTAATTATAGTGGCACCCGCTTATTGCTTTGCTATTAGGTCTGTCAAGGTTTCTGTTATAAACCCACTTTTAGGTCTTTATTCTGTAATACCTTTCAAGTTCACTGTGGCCTGAAGCTTGGCATACAAGGTCTTAGCAACTGTTTGTATATAAACAGGGATTTAAAGAACCACAGCTCCCTCTCCATTGCCAACAACACAGAGAGATCTGCCTCCTTTCTTCTGGCCTGGGTGAGTGCTCGGGGGTCCTCAAACCTCCTTAGCTGCTGAGGGAGAAAACTCCCCAGGGAGGGATGCCTGAAGTGGGAGCAGTGGGGTAGGAAAGGAAGACTGGTTTTGCGAGTAAGCTCTTGGCCCAAAAGATCCGCGTTCAAGTCCTGGTTCTGATACAGATTTCCTGGGCGATGTTGGGTAAGTCATTGATCTCTCTTTTCCTCCACAGAATAAAAAACTGGATTCTAATACTTCTTTTCTCCCGGCCATGGTCTGTTTTGTATATTTGGACTGTAAGCTGTCTGATGCAGGAACTGTCTCTTACCAGGTGTTTGTACAGTGCCTTGCACAGTGCTGCCCCAATTTGAGTTGTCGCCTCTAATGTAATGCAATGCAATAGAAAGAATAAAATGATAATAATACAGGAGAAGCCCATGACCGGTTGGGGAGTTTCAGGGTCTCTCGGCCTTTTCAGCAGCAAGTTGGGCAGTAGCAACACATGACAGGAGAAGAAGAGATGTCCCGGCTAGAAGTCCTTTCTATACATCCTCATGGAGACAGAAGGAGCTGGCTGCCACTGGCTTCCCCCCTAAAGGGAAAAAGGAAGATGAGGATCTGCCCCCACCAGTGCCTGCTCCCCAGTGGAATGTCTGAGTCTTCTAAAATAGAGGAATTGCACTGACATACGACAGAATTTTCTAGGGAATAACTCCCTATCCTGCCTCCAGACGACCCTTTTCATTTCTGTTTTTGGATCAATACAGAGTCTCCATTTTGCTCAAGTCTCAAGATGGGTGTTTATAGGAAAGGGACTGTGGAGCCCTTGGAATATTCCTCTACATAGCTCCAGGTACTATTTGTTTGGCTGGCTATGGCTCTGCCTGGGGACATGAACTGCTGTAGAAGGGGCTACCCATCAGCTGGGAACAAATAGGGTGCAAGATGCTCTAGCCACCGCTCCTCCCAACTCCCATCCTGACATGCCCCCTATGCCAGGATCTCAGCCATAGTACAGTATCTGCCCCATTGATCTGAAATACATTTTACAATTCTGGGTCATAATCTTCATTCAAGTCAGTGGGGCTGTAATAGGAATAAATTTGGCTCGGTGCTTCTAGGTGAAATTTTCTGTAGTGCACCCACATTATACTGATGCTGGTCTATCTACAAAATGCTTGGAGTCTACCTCGACCTCTGATTCTCTTCTGAAACATCAAGACTTATCAAACTTGCTGAAGTTCATGGGCCCATAATCCAAGTGGAACTGCTGTATCCCATTGACTTCAGGAATTACACAATTCAGATATTGCCTTCCTAATTACTGTAATTACAAGTTCAGCAGGAGCAGCAATCAATTGTGGATCTGGGCCACTGCTTGGGTAGGCTCTAAATTCCCTCTGGCTTTTTTGCATTTCTCCTTTCTATTGGCATACTGAAGATCAGAACCCTGTATTTTCTCGTGTTGTACACATCCCTTTTGATAAGCTGATTTGTGAACTGAAAAGCACGATATTGTCTAAGAGCTAACTGTACTGCAATTCATAAAGACTGTCTACTTTGAATGGTAGCACTATGGGCATGTAGACTAAGTAAATAAAACACAATCTTTACTGAGGAGATGGAATGTGTGTTACTCAAAAGCAGGAAATCCTGGTCCCATTCATGCTAGGGTTTGGCCTAAATGAAATGTGTGGAGTTAATACATTTTTACTGAGGATTAAAATCACAGATACTTGTGCACAGATAGCTAGCATATGCTTTTAAAAATAATATAGGACATTAAAAATAATATTTGGTACCCTTCATCCCAGGCTCTCGAATACTTTACAAACATTAATTAGTTAGTCTTCATGAGCTAACGTGTCTCTGATGTAGGTAAGTATTATAATCTCAGCTTTTACAGCTGAGAAAACTTTGGGACAGAGAGGTTAAATGAAGCAAAATTTTCCCACTCTTCCATCTTTTTAATATCCCAAACTTGTAAGCACTGTATTTCTTGAAGTTAGCAGACAACAGCAATGGAAGCTACATGTGGAAAAGTATTATCCTCCAAGAATAGCACAGTGCCTATGATTAATAGTTCTAAGCCCATATATTTCTTATGGGCTGCTGACTGATGGGCCAGTCTCTTATAAGGCCTTAAGTATCAGGGGGTAGCCGTGTTAGTCTGTATCCACAAAAACAACGAGGAGTCTGGTGGCACCTTAAAGACTAACAGGTTTATTTGGGCATAAGCTTTCGTCGGTAAAAAATCTACTTTACTGCATCTGAAGAAGTGGGTTTTTTACCCACGAAAGCTTATGCCCAAATAAATCTGTTAGTCTTTAAGGTGCCACCAGACTCCTCTTTGTTTTCATAAGGCCTTGTAACTGGCTGGTGAGCCAAAGTATCATTGTGCTTTACAATCATGCTAAGGAATGGAAATTACCAGCTTGCTAAAATTTGTAGTTGAAAGATATAGTGACTTTTAACACAGTACCCTGCTCTTTTGATTTAGTCAGCAATGTCCTAACCATAACAGACAAGAATATGTAAATCTAATGTACTAACAATAAAAACAATGAGCCAGCAAACAGATGTCCACACAGGCAGTTTCAAATTTAAGAAATATGAACAGAAAGTTTGGAAATTAATATAGGGCTGTATGAAAAAAACGAGGAACTAACAGGAAGTGAATCTGTAAACATCCTGAGTATAATTGTACCAGGCTGTAAGTAATCAGAACCAGACAGGCTGGGGTCAGATTTTTCATTGGCTACAGGAGAGGTTCTCATGGACTGTGGTAACTATGTCCTTTCCGTTATGTGCTGTCTAACTGTCTAATAAATCCATTCAAGTGGACTTATTTGGAGTCTCTTTAATCATTTAATAAATTTCAACAGGCCAAGCATCACTAATTAGATAAGACATATACATCTAAATATCAATTATTGATTTGTGTTTTTTCATTATTCAAACCCTGGTTAATAGGGCTCAACTTTGATAGGCTCTTTTAAAACTATGCTCACAAATATTGCAGGTGAATGGGTTTGCCCACGTCTGTGTATGTATATGGGAACTTATGCTTGCAAACTGGTTAACTGCACACACAATTTGGTAGACCTGATGTTCACTCACAAATTGAAGGCTTTGCACACGTAAACAAACGTACCCACAAATATCATAGGCATTTTTATAGGTCCTATGAAAATTTGCTCACTAATGTCTCTCTGTGTGTATTTATATATTTAAAATCGCTTCCAGGGCACCACTCTTGTTTTTAATAACCAGACTGTTGGATGGAAGAATCAATATGAACAAAGTTTGCAGGGTCCTCCTAACAGATGAAAACTATCAAAAACTATATTGATGCTCACCATTACCAGAATGCCACAGAATCTAGTTAACTTGTAGACAAATGTCAGAGAATACAGAAACATTCTTCTAGAATGATACCAAAATTAACATTGACTAAATAGCTTTTTGATCTCTTGTGATTTTAGATTTGCAAACACAAGGTAGAAAACAGTTGCTCCCTTTGATCTGAATTTACAGTGTACCATGCCTTGTTATTTCACACTGTTTCAGAAATGAGATGGGAAATGATTAATACTCAGTCTGAAATCTGGGTGTTAGTGAGAGGAAGAAAAACATTGAAAGGACAGATATGCTGAAATAAATTTGTTTTGCTCTTAACTTTAAGATGCTGAAAAACAGAATTTCCCAGTGTGACAGGATAATAAAAAAACTATAGACCAACCAATACCATAGTTTAGGACATTTTTACTACTACTACCTTCAAATAAATAACATTCCTAACATTGTCTGAAACACAAGGTGCCTGCCTTTTTAATTCTAAACTACTATTGCCAAGCATTCAGCAGTCCTGACAAGCTCAATGGCCCTCTCTTTGCCCTGTCTCTGTTTGAAAGTTAATGGAGCACCAAAAACTAGTTGAGTCCTTATATCATCTTTACAGGTGACCTGCAAAGGGAAAAGAATTGGGTTTGTTCCCTTTTCTTTCCTTCTCTATGATGTATAAAGAAAGCCAGAAAGGTTTGTGAATAGGATTATTTTTAAAAGCTATTTTATTCATGCTAGTGCTTTTATCTTAGTGATTTGAGGAATGACCTGTCTGATCTCCCCTGGTTTTGCTGAAAAACTCACTGAAAGTCTCAAATGTATATTATCATCTTTCTAATACAACTTTAATCCAATTGCAGGGGTGTGGGCACTGAAGTTTTAGCAAAGACATCTCTTCTCCCAAATGTTTATTGGGAATTTGAGTTAAGGAGGTATTAAAATAAACAGACAAAAACAAATAACTGCTCCCACACACAGATTTTAAGCAAACTGACTAAAATCACTTTTCCTCTCAGTTGCTTCACTTTCACTCATGTATCTTTTGATGTCTTAGTCCCATAAGCTCTCTAACTGCCCACAGAGTTTTCAGAGTTGACAAAGCCTGAATTTCTATGATAAACACCAAGCAGAAAACATGGTAGGAGGCTAGCCTAAAATGTATATAGTTCTTCAATATCCTCTGTCTGGCTGGGAAATTACTTTAATGACAGTCAGCAATAATAGCAATACTTAGCATTTTTGCAATCTACTGTTTTTCATCTTAAAAACACATTACAATCATTAATAAATTAATCCTCACAATGCCCATATAAGGTAGGAAATTAAATATTATTAGCCTCATATATTGTCATATATTTAACAGCAGTCAAACTGTTAACAATAAATGGTTCATATACAAATTGCTTGGAACGGTTTGTTAATTGCTGTCAGAGAAGCCAAATTATTTCTCTAGAGCAGAATATGAAAGTGATGATGTATTCTAGCTTTTGAATTAACTTGTGATATATCAGATAAGCACGTTACAAAATTTCATTTTGCAAGAAAAGTTAACTTGAGTCCCCACTATATTTGATCTCTGAAAGTAATGTTATTTTTAACTAACCTGTCGCATTTTGTTCTTTTTTAAAAGTCTTCCTAAAATTTCACAGAATACTGGAAGAAATCATTTGTTACAAGACCTTAGACATTTTTCTTTGCAGATCTCATTAAACCAGAAGTTTGCATTGCTGGGAAAGCTTTTACATTTTGTTACATCCTGAAAGAATAATTCATAGCACTCTGACAAGACTGGCTATGTGCTCACACCACTTTAATTGTCCACAAAATAATCCCAGTTGATTCTTGGAGTGCTCTTTTTCTCGTATTAGCAGCTCTCAATGTAATGCTGGAGCTGATTACAGCCACCTAGATACTGGAGCTAGCTCGTGTTGCAGGATGATTTAGAGGGGTTGTGAGAAAGTAAAAAAAGCAAAGCAAAGCAAAACTCTTTCAGCTCTTGTATCCTTGTAGCTAAGGCAAAGAAATGACTCTATAGCATGGACATGAATGATTTCACATTATTTTTCACTGCTGTACATGACTGATAGATGTGATAGATATTTTTAATCTTATTTATACATTACTGTCATTGAAATCAGTTGGAGTCTTTCTATTGACTTCAGTGAGAGTCAGCTCAAGTCCAGTATCATTTACCATTATTTATAATGGAGATTTGTCAAAGTCTCTCACTATGGCCCAATCCTCCCTTCAAAGGGAGTCAACTTAAGTACTATAGCTAAGAAATATCTCTGTATAAAGAGATGTGTTTACTGGTGTTGAGAGAGTAAGGAATTCATACCAAGGACCGGCCTCAATATTTTCTGTTATATCATTTTTGGGGGCTAGATAAATAAATACATGAATAATTGAATAAATGGTAACAGTAGCATCACAAATATTATTGTTGATCTATGTTCCACTTTGTAAGACCTTCGCAGGAATTGCAACACCATTAAACTATTCCTTTACCTTTAAAAAAAATAGTGAGATTCCTTTCTTATTGTCATCACCCTGGTCTGAAATTCATAGCAAACAATACTGCAACTAGACTGACACCAGAAAACCTTGAAGACGACATTTAAAGAAGATAAGTACGTTTTCAACAACAGCTCATAAGTCCATCAGTTGCTGCTCACTCATAGATCATGCTGTACAGTGAACTCACTACTTCCAGGCTATAGCTTGATGCCTACAGTCTGTCAACTAATGAGCTAGACCTTAAAGACAACCACAGGCCTGGAAAAATTTAACCCAGCAAATTAATTGCTCCCTGGAGCTGGTTTGTTTTCTTTTGTATGCATCACAAGTTGATATCTAGATTGTTAAGCCATGTAACTGCTACACCATCGAGGGTAGTAAAAGGTTGCAGTCCACCCTCCAACTTTCTTACTGCGCACTCGTCCAACACATGTTTGACTGTCTGCATCGCTGTCCTGCAGTCACATTATGAAGATTAGGCTGAACCAAATTTCTGTATTGTGGCAGCCACTGTGGCCGTTCCAGTCAGCAGCCTGTTAGGTCAAGTCCAGAATCTGTGTCCCTGATTGCAAACAGGTGGGTGTATGTTAAGGCTTCTGAAATTCATCAGCATCCCTGTGTCTCTGTCCCAGAGTTGCTGCTACTCTCTGAGGACGTAGCTGTTGGCCCTGATATGTCTAATGCCTTCTTGTGTCCTCCCCTGTGAGTAGCATAAAGTGAAACGAAAGCAGACAAAATGTGGAACACAGGCTCACTTTCTAAGTGACATCTATGTGGGACTGGACATTTAGATAAAGTCAGTGGCTCCCAGTAGATCTTATAGCCCCACCAAAGTGAAACTGCTCGGACTGAGATTCTGAGGCTGAAGAAAACAGTAGTGTATTTTGATGGTCATCGATTAGATTCTCTGACCTGCAAATCACACCTGTTATTTCGGATGTTTGTCTATCGCAAAGCTCTTGATCACTGTCAGACCCTGTTGTTGCTAAAGAAAAAACAAATGCAAAAGAGTGAAGTGAGAATAATCACACTCAAAATCATGCTGTTTGCAAAGAATTCCACTCCCCGCTCCCCCGGCATTTGAACATTTTATATCTTCACCAGCACCTTGTAGAATTGCTGCATACAACTCTAATTTATATAATCAAATACATTCTAGTTTGAATACAAAATTCTCAGGAATATTCATATATCCCTGGAAGGATATCCCATGGACTGATGATGCCCTGCAGCACTGAACTGTATTACATGCCATTTTCCCATGTTCTCTGTAGCTGCTGTCAAAGGAAATTCAAAATGGCTGCCTGGTTTAGCAGAGCGAAGACTAAAACCTTCAGTTCACTTACATTGTGCCCTGGCAGAAAATACTTGCCTTCAGGATTTACAGTAAGTATCATGGCTCATAGTTGAGGTTGAATGCTTTGCTGATTCACAGTACATAAAGAAAGCTTAATAAAACAGAATGTATCTAGTTCATGAAGGCTCTTGATGGCGTTGTAATTTTGTTCTCTTACAGCCTTTATTTAAAGTTGGATTCCATGAGTCTTCTTATAATGAGCTAAAAAGTGCATGGATAAGCAGTTATTTCTGCAAAATGTGGCTCCCTATTGATGTATATTTTGCAAAGCCTGTATATTTTAATTGAATCGAAATGAGCATGGGACCCTATCTGTCTATTGAGCATGGGACCCTATCTGTTTTTTCTGTCTATTGAGGCATTAAATACTCCAGAGGCATGATTAGGAGTAAAAAAAAAACCACACATCAAACTTTATTGCTTCTGCACTTGGTAAACCCCCTCCCCCATCACAAGTACACAAAATGTAGTCTGCGTCGGTTCCATATGCTAACTCTCATAGACTTTAAGGTCAGAAGGGATCATCATGATCATCTAGCTTCTGAACTTTGGGTGCTTCTCCTGAACTCTGCTGTCTCCTTTCTCATCTTCGCCTACTTCCTGTCCCCGTCTCTTGGATGTACTCAACCTTCTATCCTTACTATCCCTATTGTCTCCTTTGCCTCTGCTCTCTTCCAGTTCATCCCCTTATGCCTGGAAAAGCCTCCCAATTAATAGTAGCCAATTGCTTTCCTCCTTCTCCTACCATCACTTTTGAAGACCCATCTTTTCCTTGAAGCTTCACAGCTTTAAAGATCAAGCCTCATTCTGGGTGCAATGCTGTCTCCGTTGACATCAACTAGAGTTTTGCCACTGACTTCAATGGGACCAAGATTTCGCACTCTGTGTTTGTTCAACTGTACCTCCTGTTGGCCTTTAGGGCCTGGTCCACCTTCCAGGGATGTCAGCCTGAATCTTTCCAGTGACTTCAGTGGAAGTTAGATTGGGACCATAGAGTACAGTTTATGAGCAGGTCTTCTGTTGTCTGTATGGCACAGTTTATCTAATGTACAAGGCTGCATACATTAATATAAAAACAGTAATAATTAAAAACTGTCTTTGTGAATTAAATGCACAATGAATTGAAGCTGATGTAGAAGAATGAACTGCATCCAGAGAAATATGAATAGATTTGAACTGTTGCCCCAGACTGAAATTTGACTTTTTAGAAGTTTGAGAGGGATTGATCAGTAAAATTATTTTTGTTCACCAATGCACATTCTGTCTTTGGCCAGCACAAGAACAGCACTGAATACTATAAACAAGCCATTTTCTCATGTTATTTCTGGCTGAAATTCGCAGACTTTAGTGGATTAGGCAATTTAATTAAGCTTCTGATCTTTTGGGTGCTTCTCCAAACTGAACGGAACTTTTAGACATTTTTGGTTTGCCAATTACTGTTGGATGATACTGTTTGCATCATCACGGAGGGAGGCTTTCCATTACCATAACTGTTACAGTATCAATCTAAGACAAATGGCTGGATTACATTCAAACTCGAGCTGTACAGATACTCTCTTTTGGGGGCTCATTAGTTTGCTCCAGCTGGCATGTTTTCACCCACAGAAAGCATACATGTTATTTTATGTTACAAACAAGGGTCCTCTGAAACTTTTTTGAGTAACCCTGCATCGTGATTGGCTAAAGAGGCTGTTTGATCATGCTTTCAACTTACAGAGTTCAGACAATAGGTAATTCCTCATCACCATCACTCACAAATGTAACATTAAAGCAGTTTACTTATTTTTTAAAAACTCCATGGTTTATTTTATTTATATGTAATGGATGAAATGTACCCCAGTGCAAAGGGCCAGCCCAAAGCATAGGCACCACTTAAGCACCAAAAAGAGAGTTTAAGTGGGGGTTAAGTGGTGCATAGATAGGCCTTGGATGAATTTAATCCAATAAACTTTAAGCATGGACAAAGTTGATGGAAGTCATAGTTTCTGAGCAGCCAGTGAGAAGGGGTGAGTTAAAGAGGTGGCATTTTTGGTCCTTGTAGAGCAGTGTTAACTGCATCACACTTCAGCGTCCCCTGCTAGTCAATCTACTGGGTACAGTCATTCTCAGAACAGAGTCATATGAGTCACAGTTCTGACAAGGACTATAGCAAGGCTTCATTTACTATGGTAAGTGGCCTCCCTTTAATGGAGCACAGCTCTGGATAAAACCCAGCAGACTACTGAAAAATTAAATACCCTTTCATTACAAGTTTTACATTTCCATTCCCTGGGGCATTTCCCTTTTTCAGTGGTCAGCCCTCTCAGTGTAGAGTGCCTCCAGGTCAATTTCATCAGTCAAAGAACACACTAACCAACTTGGGCACAGTAGGAGCAGTATAACAATAATAGCTATACATTCTGGGGGAGGAGGAAGGTGCGTAGATCCAGGAATAGGCTTTCGAGATCAAAGATTGAAAGATTTCATTACATTAGAGGGGGTTATTGCTTGAAATCTCATATTAACATATGTTCATTCATGTGCCAAGCACAGCACATTGATGGATAGTAGCATGGAGATGGAGAAAGAGAAGAAGGTACACTACTATTATGTGTCACTAAACTCATTTCACCTGTAAAGGGAAGAATATTGATTTCATTCATCTCACTTAGTTGGTAGTGTGATTGAAGAAAAATTCAAGTTCAATGACATCAGCTGTAAAGATGACAGGATTGTAGCAGAGGATGGAAAGAAAAGGCAGCAGGAAAGTGATAAATGTAACTTCATTACAAGAATTTAAAAACACAATTTGTCTTCATGAGAAGGTGGAATAGGAGTTGTGGATTCTGGATGCACCTCTGATCTATGGTGACCCTTTGTAACAACTGTGATCTATGAGTTTTAAACTCTGGTGGATTTTTGTTGTGTTTATACATAATCAAACAGGGCATAGAGATGAATAGAACTGTAACATGGAATACAGAACCTGACTCTCCAGTTGTTACCACTGGTGTAAATCAGGAGTAGCTCTACCCAAATCAATGGATTGACTGAGTGGAGAATCAGGCCTGTATAATCAATAAATATGAGCCTGATTCAAAATCATTCCAAGACTGATTCAAAGACTTCCATTAACTTCACTGGGTTTTGGATTAGGCCCCCACGTTAAGAAATGTTTATGCTGAAACGATATAGGAACTATGGAGCATGAAATATCTCTTACATTTTGGTTTCTGAGGTTTTTAGAGTTTGGGTTCACATTTTTTAAGGTAAGGATTTTTATTCTTATTATGGTTATTTCTCCTAAATGTTCCGTTACCAGCACCACACATACAAAGAACTGGAGGCACTGACCTGTGAGAAAAGGTTTTTACTCTGACCTAGCAAAGGACTTAATCACAAACTTTAAATATGCAAGTAGGACCATTGACTTCAATGGGCTTTGGATTACGTCCATAGCTCTGGACCATATGGGCCTGATTTTCCATTCAGTGGGAATATTCATGTGCCTATAAGCGCTAACGTTAGCAAAACAATGAATAAAGGGTTTGGGAACATGGGCCCTTCCTGCAAACACTTAAACACATGCTTAGTTTAGTAGGACTAAGTGGGACTATTCATGTGCTTAAAATGAAGCCTCTGTGTAAGTCTTCGCAGGATCAGTGTCATGATGATTGCATTAAAGTATTTAAAAGGTCTAAACTACCACCATTGATAAGAGTGAGTGGGGGAAGTGAGCACACACTTGTTGTGTACGCTGCGCACATGTAAATGGCTACATTGCAAGACAGTGGAAAATCAGTCTCCTTCAGTTTCCCACGCAGAGACTGATTTTCAAAAATATCTGCATTCCTCCTCTTATGGAATATAAGAAATCCAAGACCCACTGGATTTCTTATATTCCAAAAAAGGTTTTCATGTCATATCCTATTTACATATTAGAACTTCCTGACTGTAACTGAAACTCTAGTCACAAAGGGAACAAAGCTTCAGAATGGATGGTTCACACATTTGCATGTCTTATTGAAGTCTAGCAGGTGTTTCATCAAAACGTTTTGTGCCTTATGAGCCTTTTTATTGTTATAGTTCTGGTTTCTATGAATCTGTAGCCAAGTTGTGGTTTTTATTGACACCTGTCCTATTTTTTGTTTCTTAACTTTATAAAGCAAAAATGCCAGCAGAGAAGAGATGCTAATAGTACTGATACCCCTTTGCTGAGTGGTAGCAGATGTTGAGGTCCTGTATGTTAGTTTCCCATTGAAGGAGTACTCAGGTAACATGGAGTCTGAGTATATTCTTAGTGCAACTTGTTTTACTCACATACATACATGACTCCTAGAACAGAGGTGGTCACAAACGGCATGCAACCAATCCCTGAGTCAGGGATGTCAGACAATTCTGGCTCCCAGTGAGCTCCTCTGTTTCAAGAATTAACTCTAGTTAGAGAGATTAAGCAGATGACAAACTCCCTTGCTGCTTGCCCCAGATCCTCTACAAAGCCTGCATCACAAAACACACAAAAACACAGCATTTTCTTCCAAGACTAAAAACTTGCTTGCATGCTGTGAAAAAGAACTTGTAAGGTTATGTGTAACAATACAGTACCACCACTAGGGCTGCCTCTCATTAACACCTTTGTAAGGAGCTTATTGTATCCAAGACAGCTCTGTTAAATTTAGATGGCTAACCTGAGTCATCTGAATCCTTAAGTATCCAAGTAGGTGGTCTGATTTTCAGAGGTAGTAAGTACTCAGGATGTAGTTCCAAAAATGGTATACTGTGGGAGTTGCATCTGTTCAGTACCTATAAAAACCAAGCCAGTTACTTAGATGCTTAAATATGAATTTTCATGGAGTCATAGATTTTAAGGCCAAAGGGACCATTCTGTCATATAATCTGACATCCTACATAACATAGAACTTCCCCGAATTAATTCCGGCTTCAAGTCCAATAGCCGTGGTTGATTATTCAGCTGATTATTCATCATGACTCCCAAGTCTTTTTCAGAGTATTTGCTTCCCAAGTTAGAGTCACCCATCCTGTGAGTATTGCCTACATTCTTTGTTTCTAGAGATACACATTTACTTTAGCCATATTAAAATGCATATTGTGTGCTTCTGCCCAGCATATCAAGAGATTTAGATCACTCTGTATCAGTAACATATCCTCTTAATTATTTATTACTCCCCCACTATTTGTGTCATCTGCAAACTTTATCAATGATTATTTTATGTTTTCTTGAAGGTCATTGATAAAAATATTGACTAGCATAGGGCTGTGAACCAATCCCTGTGGGATCCCACTAAAATCAGAGCTGCTTGATTATGATTTACTATTTACAATTACATTTTGAGACCTATTAGTTAGACATTTTAATATATTTAATATGTGCCATGATTTTGCATTGTTCTAGTTTCTTAATCAAAATGCCATGTGATACAAAATGTGACACAACCTTATCAAAGTCTCAGTATATTATATCAGTACTATTACCTTTATCAATAAAACTTGCAATCTCATAAAGAAATGATACATTTTAATATATCCTAATACCCTGGGACATACATGACTACAATTACACGGCATAAAAAAATGAAGATATTTTGACAAGATCTAGTTTCTATAAACCCATGTTGATTAGCATTAATTATGTTAACATCCTTTAATTCTTTATTGATTGAGTTCTGTATCAGCAGTTCCATTATTTTGTGGGGGATCGGTATCAGGCTGATAGGTGTATAATTACTCGGATAATCTGTTTTCCCTTTTTATATATTTGCACAGCATTAACTTTCTTCCCCAGTGCTTCAAGACTTATTAAAAATCAATATTAATGGTCTCAAGAGCCCCTTGGCCAGCTCTTTAAAAAACTGTTGCATGCAAATTATCCAGACCCACTGATCTAAAAAATGTCTAACTTTATCATTGACCTTAGTTACTTCTAGAATGGAAAGTATTTTATTATCATCATCATGCAATATGAATACAACATCTGGCTTTTTTTCAAATATAGAACAGAAATATTTATTGTACACTTCTACCTTTTCTGCATTATTACTAACAATGCTCTTATTTCCATCTAGTAATGGACCAGTACCTTTGCTAGGGTTTCTCTTGTTCTTGATATATTTAAAAAATTCCTTATTGTCCTTAACTGTGATAGCTATGGAGGATGTCTTGTGGTCTTTTGCTTCCCTTATCAATTTTCTAGATTCAATTCCTAATCATAAGCATCCAGTTTTGAAAAGACTGCCCTAGTTTCTACTATTTTTATGTAATGTAAAGTTGAATTGCATGCCAGATTGTGAAACCTAAGCTTGAAGTGTCAGTTGTCACTGAGATTTAAAAGAAGAAAAAGGAAGCAAAGAAATGAGGAAAATTTTTACAAAGAACAATCTTGCTGACTTTACTTACTATGCACAAGGAGTCCTTTTTTATTGCAATGGGACAATTTGCATGTGTAAGACAGGCAGCATTTGGCTCATACTATCTGGCCCAGATCCTCAAATGTATTTAGGCCCCGCATTCCCATTGAAATCAATTATTCCTGTGGATTGATTTCATTGGGAATTAGGTATCAAAATACTGTTGAGGATGTAGGCCTCTGTTTAATCTTGCATCTAGACCTTTCCAGGGGAATAGGTATAGGAAAAAAGCAGGAAAAAGGATCTTTAAAAGAAAACACAAGGGCAGAAAGGTGTATATAAAATTTGAACTTCCTGATTTTGAAATACTCTGTTAAAGGACAGTTACAGGGATTTGTTCCAGAATTAGCTTTTTTCCCTTCAAATCAATACAAGAAGAATGTATGAATTTAAATTCATACTCAGAGGAACTCATGCTCTCTTCAGTCAACAGTATTAAAATCCATCAATCTTGCACAGAAGCTCACCAAACCTCATAGATAAACAAATGTTTACCTTAACATTCTTTCTGTTACCTTCTAAATCTTGCAGTGTGTCATTTCTTTTCCTGTCACAAACCAGATAATCTTTCACCTAGGTTACTATATGTATTTATACTGTACTCATCACCACGGTATCTGAGCACCTCTACAAAGAAAGCTACATACTTCCAAAAATTTCCATGTTAGTTGTTTGGCTTGTATTAAAAACTCATGTGACTTCTTCCTTTCATTCATTCATCCATTCAGGACATGTCCAGAAAAGCAGCACTCACATGGCCCTGTGAATGTGAACCAAGAGCCCCATTTCAGAGCGGCTGAGCAGGCACAGTTCTCACTGAAGTGAAATGTGTGAGCTCAGAACCTCCATCAATCAGAGCATTGATATAGCTAGGTATGTACCTAAATTTAGGCACCCGAGTTTGTAAATTTAGCTCGATGGTCCTTGTCTGTCTTTATGCCTTGCAAAATCGATTACTGGGAAGCTTTATGCTTTTTGAATGGGTCCCATCTGTGGTGCTCTGTAGGTTAAGCCTCCTTTTCATGTAGCATAATGAAACTCAAGTGGTGATGAGATCTCACATTGTGGACTGATAGTTCTCAAGATCTGTTCAAGGTAGGCAGGTTTTTTTTTTAAACTGCCAAAGCAGTGCTAGCTACTTCTATATGAGTAGCCCAACATCAAAGCAGAACATTGCAGAGAAAGCTAAAAATTAGTGCTGAGCTCAAGGTACAAAATGGAGGTTTTCTGCTTAGGTATTACTATATTTAAGAGCAAATCAGCAGCAATTCATCTGTGTTATTGGTGGCTTTTTTGTATCACTAGCCATTGTACAGGTCTTGCTTGTGTTCACAGAATCATAGAGTCCAAGGCTAGAAGGGATCATAGGGATCATCTAGTCTATCCTCTTCTATAATTCCTAGCACATATCTTTTAGAACAACATCCAATCTTGATATAAACATTTTAAGTGACAGAGAATCCACCATGACCCTTGGTAAGTTCTTCGAGTGTTTAATGACCCTCAGTGTTAAAAAGTTACATCTAATTTCCAATCTGAATTTGTCTATCTTCAGCTTCGAGACACTGGATCATGTTATGCCTTTCTCTGCTAGCTTGAAGAACCTCATGTTAAATATTTGCCCTGAATGTTGGTACTTATAGACTGTAATCAAGTCACCCTTTTACCTTTGCTTTGTTAAAATAAATAGATGGAGCTCCTTGAATCTATCAATGTAAGGCATGTTTTCTATTCCTTTCATCATTCTCATGGACCTTCCCTGAACCCTCTCCAATTTTTCAACATCCTTTTTGAATTACAGACACCAGAACTGGACACGGTATTCCACCAGTGCCAAATACAGAGGTCAAATAACCAGTCTATTCCTACTTGAGAGTTTATGCGTCTAAGGATGGCATTAGCCCTCTTGGCTGCAGCGTCACACCGGGGGTTCATGTTCAGCTGATTATCCACCATGACACCCAAACCTTTTTCAGAGTCACTGCTTCCCAGGAGCAAGTCCCCCATCCTTTAAGTATAGGCTACATTCTTGTTTCTAGATTATATATTTACATGTAACCATATTAAAACACATATTGTTTGTGCCCAGTTTACCAAGCAATCCACATTGCTCTGTGTTAGTGACCTGTCCTCTTCGTTATTTACAACTCCCACAGTTTTTGTGTCATCTGCATACTTTATCAGGAATAATTTTATGTTTTCTTCCAGGTCCAATAACAGATCCCTGTAGGACTGGAAACACACCCAATCGATGATGATTCCCTATTTACAATTACATTCGGAGACCTATTAGTTAGCCAGCTTTTAATCCATTTAATGTGTGCCAAGTTAATTATATATAATTCTAGTTTTTTTAATCAAAAATGTAAACATTTACATACTCTGTAGTATCTCATACATAGTTATAATATCCAAGATTTTAGTCTGTCTCTGCATTCCAGCTGTTATGATAAGGGTAAGTAGTCTCTGATTTGATTGGAAATGTTTAAAAATCCATACCAATTCGCAAATCAAATTATAGGACAACCAGCCCAGCTTAAAAAGGTTTAATCTGAAATTCTTATTATTGTAACTGGCTTGAATGGACTAAATTAAAGTTGACTTCCTCTTTCAAGGCAATTTAAATATAAACAGGTTAACTTCATACAAAAAAAAAAAAAAAAAAAGAGAAAGGGGGGAAGATAAAAAAAAAGAGGAGGAATGGAGAGAAAAGAGAAACATGGGAAAGAGAGAACCAAGGCTAGGGGCAAATAGCAGAAATGTAGTTTTGATCCCAGCTTGTGTTTACCTATTATTCTGAGCTGCGGCGATAGTTGCCCCCTGCTAACCCAGCATGGCAGCTGTGCAAACTTCACTTTAAAGCCTGATATTTCACATGTTCAGTTGGCATTTAAGCTCCATGAGCCTCCTCTTGAGTGAATTAATGAATATACCAAACAGTTTTCTCTGGAATGGTAGGAGTCCCATAAAGGTCAAGTCCTTATCTTCCAAAGCATCGTTAGCTCATAATTAAAAAAGAAAACTCACTGCTGATAGCATTACCAAAACTAAAACACCATTTACTCCCGTTATTTTTTCTGATCACAGCCTTATAAATATGAGGGGGGCCAGGCAGGGGTGTGTCGGAGGGTGCTATATCATAATTAGGTTACAGTAAATCCTTTTTGATGTCCCCCTCCTTCAATCTCTTTAGCAGTATAGAGCCTGATTCAGATCCACAGAAACCACTATGTGAGGGCCCTGTATGAGTCAGGACCGGCAGCCAAGGAGAGCGTCGGGCCAAGGGGATGGCATCATCCCTCTTGCCCTGGGAGATTTTAGAGGCTGAGATATAGATGAGCTTATCAGCATCCACTAACTCATGCCCTCCGCTGTGTTATGGCACCTCCCCAAGGGGCAGGTTCTAAGGCACTGGCCAAGGAAGGAGCCTCTGGTTAGCATTGCTCCTTCAGCAACCTTGGTGTCAAGAGGCCAGAGGGGACTAAAAAGCAACATTAAACAGTCCAGAAACATAAGACCAAAGTACAAAGCTTTCAGGGGATCTGCTGGTTTTGGGGAGAAAACCATCTGTTACTTCCACACGTGAAGTGTGCCAAATCCCACCTATGAGGGAAGAATGCGAAGGAGACAATTCAGCATTTCCTGTCCCTTACATGTGAGTAGCTCTGTAGAGGAACAAATGCTCCTGTGACAACATGGAATTATCTGATGGTATTTTGGCACTTCTGTTTTCAGTCGTGAGCAGAACCAGGACCCAAAAAATGATGTGGACAAGTGGCAGGGCATATTTGGTAATGAACTTTTATCTATACTCAATAACATGTAATTCCAGTCTCATGGTAGTGCAACTGCACTGGATTTGTGGAGCTACATGGATGCGAAGCTGGAGTGGAGTTTAGGGAAAGGCAGAGGTTCCGTCAATTCTTATTTTATACAAATGGATTATCCCATCCCTTCTTACCATAGGAAGATGAAAAAATTGCATTTTAGGTGAGAAATTCAGAGATACTCGTAGATAGTAGATATCTGATGTGTTTGCATTTCCCGTTTAAAGGAGGGTGAAACAATAAATATTGAGCTGAGAATTGTATAGCATTTTAAATAGTTTTATAGTATCCCTGCAGCTATACTGGCTTTGTTCATTCCTTTGTTATCCATGAACAGTATCCCTAGGAGTAATAGCATATCAGGAAAGACCAAATTATTTAGAGTCTTATCTATGAAGATTTTTATCCTCTAATATATTGGTATTTTCTTAGGTCCCGTTGTTTGGCTGGCCTCTGAAATGTGTGGAAACAGCTAAGAAAGGAATGGCTTGATAGCATTTAATGGTGTTTATAACTCTATATTTTCAAATAATCTTTTTGTGGTTTATTTCCTGTTTTCTCCATTACACTGAAGTCTGTACTGGAGTGTAGCTCATCAGTCAAGTTGGCTGGCTCTGAAAGGGAATCACCTTTGACCTTCTGTCTTAAAGTAGTAGGGTCACCTGAGTGTCTATGTGAGATTTTCTATTGGTATTGCTTTTGGAATCCATTATAACACATAGCCTTTACACACACCCTGTCACAAATATCACCAGTACTACTGAGACAACTTACTGAATCTTTGAGCCTGAGACTGGAAAGGCCAATGTCATGTAGAGAAAGTACTTATTCAAACAATGTATGCTAATGCAGCTATTTGAAAGTCTCTGATTAACACAGCAGGAGTGTGCTGATTTTAATATGCTGCATTCTGAAAACCAGTCATCACTGGATAAAGATTCCAATGTTGATTAAATTTTGACAAGAGCCCCTAATGCCTCGCTAAAGAGGACTCAGACAATCAGTCCTGCAACCCTCATCAAACTGAGCTTGCTAAAGTTTGGCAAAAAGCTGTATGAGTCCAATAGGTTTATTGACGCGCCCTGCAACTTTTTCCCTATGGAGCCAGGAAGGACTTATAGAAATGCAGTCCCACTTGTGACAATGACTCCAGGACAGAAACTGCCCCCATCACCTTCTGGTTGGAACTCTGGTTTCTGACTCCAATTGCCATAGTGATAAGATCCTACATCATCAGTAAGTAGCCTATGGAGCATGAGAAAGAGCACCAGATATTTTCACAACTAATTAAAACACAAGGACTTTCCCCTGATGGATGGGGAATGAAAGAAGCAAATGCTGAGGAGAGGTAGTTCTGATGCTAGGAAGAGGAATGGCAGGTTCAGCCAGAGTGCTCAGATGTAGCTCCAGTCTCTGTTGTTGGCACAAAGGATCTAATACCCATTTTATCGACTTCTTTAGGGTGGAACCAATGCTCCCATTAATGTAAGTGGTTGACTATGGACTTCCCTGTAAAGTGTCCTGTATTCAATTCAGCAGGGAGGTGTTACAGCTGTCTTTCAGTCTGAGATTGAGAAAGGACACCTTAAATAAAACAATCCCCCATATTGACAGTTGCAGAGCAAAAGTAACAGAAAACCAATCCAGATAAGAATTATTGCTGTTATTATGTTTTCATATGTAATGCATGGAATAACTTTCAATTCCAAACTCTACTGATGAAAATAACATTGTGGCCTGCTCACCTCTATTGGGGTTACTCCCATGTACATTGTAGAAACTGGGGGGAGGGATAGCTCAGTGGTTTGAGCATTAGCCTGCAAAACCCAGTGTTTTGAGTTCAGTCCTTGAGAGGGCCACTTAGGGATCTGGGGCAAAAATCAGTACTTAGTCCCGCTAGTGAAGGCAGGGGGCTGGACATGATGACCTTTCAAGGTCCCTTCCAGTTCTATGAGATAGGTATATCTCCATATTTAAAAAATATTTAATTTAAAGCTCCTCCAATCTTCATCGGTGTAGTTTCCTTTACAGTTGCCACTGGGGAACAAGGTTTGCTCTTTCCTGCTGCTGTAAAAGTGACGTACTCTGATCTGCTCAAACCAGAGGATCTTGTGGTATCTGTGGAGGACCAGTACCTCCATAATGTCACTTGCCTTCCCTTGGCTCCTGTGACACTGGTAAACCAAGTGCTAGCTCTGGCCAAGACTGTAGACGTTAGCTAAGAATTGACAATCTCATAGCTGGAAAGCAAACCAACTCATCTGTATGTTAGTTTTGTTCAAAATAGGTATTGGTCTTATAGAATGTATTTAGTGTTTAGACTCTATGAAATGCTTGCTAGTTGCTGCATGTGTTAATCTCACTTGTAATGTCTGTATTCCATGCTATAAGGAAATATGTACATTTTGCTTTACAATTTTAAAAATCTTTGCTCTGAACTTGTGAAAACAGGCATCGTCCCCCCTTCCTATTCATGAGGCCTAGCGAGATTAAATAGGCCATTAAGGAACATCGCAACAGAGAGGATTGGTGAGTGGCCCTATCACACCTTGGAAATGCTACGTGCAAGGGAGCTCGTCTCATAGACTGGAAGATGAAGGCTGTCTCTGCGATACGGACTTTACAGCGGCACAGTTGTGCTACTGCAGCTAGGCCATGGTAAGGTCTCCTGTGTAGCCGCTCTATGCTGGCGGGAGAGCTCTCCCGCTATCATAATTTAACCACCCCCAATGAGCGGCGGTAGCTATGTCTCTCCCGCCTGTGCATTAGTTGGTGAAACTTATGTCTGTTGGGGTGTATTTTTCACACCCCTGACCGACATAAGCTTTGCCGACAAAAGTGCTAGTGTAGACAAAGCCTAAATGTAAAAGATAAAGCAGGGTCACAAGAGAATTTTTCATCTCTTTGCTGTTTGAGGTCTCACAGGGCCAGAGACATTAAACTAAGGCAGAGCTCCCAAGCGGCTACCCCGGGGTCTGCCCTGAAAGACATTTTGAATTGTCAGATTACCACATCTCTGTCATCTTTAGGAACCATGGATGATAACTCGTGTGTGTGTGTATGCTTGCTTGCTTTAACCAGTAAATAACTCTTTTATATCCTTTTTCTAGTTAAAAAACCTTTACATAGTTTATTACAGAATTGGCTACAGGCATTGTCTTTGTTGTAAGATCTACGGTAACAATTGATCTGAGGTAAGTGGCTGGTCTTTAGGGACTGGAAGCAACCTGAATGTTTTTTTAGACCATTTATCACTAAGTTCAGCTTGCCTGGGTGGCCAGATAGACTGGAGAGCCTAAGGGGACTGCTTGTGACTCCATGGTAAGACTGATATAGTGATCCAGGAGTTCACATTTATTACTGGGTTGGTGAAATCTAATTATAGAACATACCACCAGTTTGGGGTGTCAGCCCTCTTTTTGACAGTATGCTCTGGGGTAGGCACTCACAGTCATGAGCCACTCAGACAATGTGAACTTGGCAGCATAGTTCTCAGGAGCTCTTGTGTCAGCCACTTCCCTGAGAACCAGCCCCGGGGGCTGAAAGGAAAGCAATGCTGCCAGAATCCACATTTATTTGTCTGATAAAGTCTTGCAGGTTTGGTGTGGGGAGAGGTGCAGTGAAGAGTAAGAAGAGTTACCCAATGATAATGGTCCAATGTCAACAATCTCTCACACCTCTGCATTTTTGGCTGAGATGGGAAATCTGTTTCCAGCCCAATAGGAAATAAGTAGTACAAGAGACCCAAAGATAAACTTCAGATGAGTATCCCAACTTGTGGATCTTTATCGAAATCAAACATTCTAAAGTCCTTATTTTATCGAGACCTGTGTGTCCATCCCTACAGAGGATATAAATCAAGCAAAATGGCTGATAGAACTTGAGATTTTATTAGTTATAATTGGCGCTACACAGTTATAGGCTTATCACAAACTAAATATTTTAAGGGAGATTTCTGATGTATTTTTTTGTAGATTTTTTTAAAATCTACTTACTAGCAGAGGCAAATTAAAATCACTCAGCAAAAGCCCTTAATTCAAAATAATCAAACCTTAATGGAAACACAAACAGGCAATGCCCACTTGGTAGTGTTTCATTTTGAAGGTGTACCCATGTGTTTCCATCTGCAGAAAAGAAGAGGGCCAGTGGGATTCACATCTTCACTTCATTTCTCTGGGCACCTAGGACTCAAAGTTCTCACTAGGCTGCACAGCATCTCTTGTAAAAAAAAACATATCACAGTATTCTTCAGCAATGGTCCCGAACATTTCAGCTCACAGTAACGTTACTATAGTGATCTGGACCATTACTCTAATACTGTAATATCTTTTTATAAAAAATGGGCATCTGAAACTGTATGGAATCCTCAAAAAATGAAAACAAAAAACAAAGCACCAACAAAGGGGTGGGGGGGTCGTACACAGAGACAGAGCCCAGATGCTCCTGCTCTAAAAGGACTCCTGCCTTTAGGTGAGCAGTTCTGGGAGAGCAGTCCATTAACATACATTTTGATTCTTGTCCCCTGGTGCAACATTTTCACCACTGTTCACGTTGGGTTTTTGACAGTAGCTACTGAAATCAATAACTACCTATTCTGTATGGCACCACCACATCTCTTCTGACTAGTCTTATGAGCTAGCAATGGTGCAGAGGCTGAAGTGGATCCTGAATCATTGTTAAAACATACCACTGATCCACCCCCTAGTAACTAAAATCTTTCAAAATCATGCACCTTAAGAGTTGATTTCTGTGCGTCTTGCAATGCAGCTGCATATGTCTCCTTCTAGTAGCAGAGTACCTTTGTATTGTAAGCTCTTTGGGGCAGTGACCTTGATTTCTTTTTGATGTGTATAGTGCCTAGCACACTATGGGTGCTCCTGTAAACAAACAAATAATAAAGGCAAAATTCATAGTTTTTGTTTGGTACCTGATATGTTTTGCTCAATTTTTTGGCTTCTGGCTCTGCATTTTCTCTGCACTTTTGCATTGTTCTTCATATTTTGAGGCAGAAAATATACTGTGGTCTTTTCTTATTTGCTTGCAAGTAAGTTAGTTGAGTTTTAATCAGTTATTCTTACAGTGTACAGTTGCTAACACATTTGAAAGTCCAGTCAATTTCTTAAGCTATATTAGCTTAATGAGCCATATATAGGCCCCCATAGTCTTTGTATTTATATGGCAATTTCCTGATTAATCCTAATTAATGACACATCAGTGCACATTTGAAGTGAATGATGAAAATGATCAGTCAACCCTGCTAATGAATGCATTCACTCTAAAGCAATACCCAAGCCAGGAGTCAGAGAGGGAGAAGCTGGGTAAACATGTTTGTGTTTCTGTTTTCTGCTACAGCAAGTAGAAATCAAGCAATGTTTGTTTTTTAAGTTGCAGGCAGCCCCAACAGATTTGACTGATGGTTTCTGCTTTTCTGGTCTTTTTTTAAAGCTGCTTCCTAACTAATTTAAGAATGGAAGCTGGTAGTAAGTGAGGAGCTTGAGAAAAAGGGAAATGCAGACTGTCCTAGAAACCAGCAGAGAAGAATGCGTTTAAGGGTCTGTCTATAGGCCAGATGAAAGGGGGCAATTTAAAGACCAGATCTTTCAAAAATCTTCAACAGTGTCTTAAGAGATCACTCTTGCTATTATATTCTCAGACTGGTAGCAAATGAATGGGAAGAGTGGTTATGGTAACATTTGCCTAGTGTGGGAGCTGCTCAAAGGGAGAAGGTTGGGCTGAAGAATTCAGTGATATTTTATATACTAGAACTCTGACTTCCACTTATGCAATCTGCTATTCCTACTCTTCCACTGGGGGTATGAATAATGTGAGCACAACAATAGGAGCTTCTCTGACAATATTCTGCACTTCCCTAGCATCTTGTAGTTAAGAATCTCAAAGTACCTTACCAACACTTATTAATTCTTGCAATATTCCTGGCAGGTAGGTATATATTACTAAAATGGCTCTTAGTGACAGAGCCAGGAAGACAACCTGCCTCCCAGCCACTTGTCGAATTGTCTGTATTCATTATGGTAGTCAGAACTGAATTTAGGTAACTGCCTATTCTTCTCCGGTTCTTCCATAAACAATCTGTGTAACAAAGTGGCTATATTTATTTTGATCCCCTCTTATATCTGGGTTACAGAGGATGTAAGCTACCACCGCTACCAGCCGCCACATTTCAGGGCAACTGTGACCCTAACAATGTCAAAGTGCTCACTGTTCTGTAAATACAAATTTTTCAAGGCCTGACACTACACTGTTGTCATAAATTTTATCCAAAAAGTAACTTGTAGGGTATCAAATGAAAACTGGTGAGTTTCTGGTCATTAATATTATTGTGTGAATGATCTATGGTTAGTGTGTAAAGAGTTATGTATTTGTGCTGGAAATATGTGTCTAAAATCTGTTCAGACCAAACAATCTGAGTAGAGTGGATGAACAGGTTTGCCTTAGACAAGGAAATGTGGATTTATCAGTCTGCCTGAGTCAAGCTTTGTAAGCCAAAGACAATGAAAGAACATTTGCATCTAAGACGAAGCAATCAGACCAACGGAAAAAGCTAATTGACAAGAGGATGAAAAAGGGACATGGCTCCTGCACCCTGAGAAACAAGCAGGATGAAAGAAGAACTTTGTCTAGGCGGTTCCTTTTCCAAACACATTTCAAAGGTTTCTTGAACTATAAGAAGAGGGGTAACAGACATTGAGGTTATCCATCACTTGGGGGACAAGCGGTCAGCACTTTTGGGATCTGTGAATGGTGGATCGCTGCAGCCATGTGGATTGAGGACTATGAAAACTGGCTGTAGCTGAGAAATTGCCTGAGGCCAGGATTGTAATCTGTTAAATTTTAGACACTAATAAGCATGTTTTATTTGTAGCCATTTTCTGTTTCTATTATTCTTGCTTACTCTCATGTAAATCCCTATTCTTTAATACATTTATTTTTTTATTTTACCATACAATCATGTCAGCGGTATATCTTAAAGTAAAGTGTGGTTCCTGAGCTAAACTAACAGGCTGGTGTGTGCACTGTCTCTCTGGAGGCAGCGGATTTGGTAATTTCTGGGATTGCCCAGTGGTAGGGGCTGGGTACTGCAGAGGAACTCTTTTCCAGGTGTTCGGAAATGGGGGTTCACTGACTGTTACCTATAAAGCAAGGTTAAGACTGGCAGCACCTCAAGGAGTTTGCTAGTGAGGTGGACAGAATAGAGCAGCAGGGGAACAAAAAACTCCAACAAAGCTGTCTCTTGGTGAGGCAGAAGGGGAACAAAATGGCTTACAGTTTTGTATGCCCCAAGAAAGTGTCTCAGCAACTACACCAGTATTCCCGCTCTGTGGTCTGCCAAGGACACCCACTCTAGGCTTCCAGCTCCTCAGACTTTCTTGGGCGGAGACCCATGTCTCTCTCCCTCTTGACCAGGGTTTTTCCAGGTTGCACTGAAGTTTCCTGCCTACACTGAATTCCCCAGCACGTCAGGCTGATCTAAGTAGCCTGCTTTTCTTTCTCCTCAGAGGTTATAAAAAGGATCATTGCCACATTTAAAAGTTACCACACAGCCCTTCCTAAGCAAGCACATTTATTCTTAAGGTGAAAGCATCACAGAAAAAACATATTAAAAACTATTAAAAAAATCCTGCATGCATGCTAATTACCAGAGATTAGCTCCAACACCAATGAGGGGTCTGGCAGTCCTTCAAACCCCACTCAGGGGGTTTTCTGTGGTTACAAGTTTCTGATAGCTGTTAGCTCAGAACAAGAGCACCCATGAATCTGTGGTTCATTCCTTTATACAGTTGGGCTTTTTGATTTTGGAACCCGGGGACCAGGTAATCATCAATCACCCTTTCCTTAGGGCATAGTTTCAAAGGGAATAGTTTTTCCATAGCCAGCGGCAGGATGGGTGGGTGGGGGATTTGTATTCACCTCCCATTAGATAGTTCTCAGGAAATTCACTTCACTTGTATTGTCCAAAAAGTTCATTTTTGTGGGCCAAATTGTTCAATATAAACCTTTCATCATTCAGGCCCACAATAATACCTATAATACAATGGATTCCAAAGACACTTAAACGTAATTAAATGCAAACGTAATTAAATAATATCTCCCAAAGAGATTACAGGAAATTGCCATATCTGTCAGAACAGCCAGTGGAGTTACCCCTTTAGCTCAAGTGAAAGGCCTGTACTTGTTGGCATGGAAAGTCACAGGTAGACCTGGGCAAAATTTTTCATCCAAAACTATTTTTCAGCAAAAAATGCAGATTTGGCAACTTCATTTCATGAATTCATTTGGATTTCATTGAGTAGAAGATCCTCTCCCAAACAAACAGTCTGAAAAAGCCTAAATATTTTGTTTTGGCATTTTCAAGATGAAACATTTTGATTTTTGGATTCAAAATGACTTAGGAAATTCCCTTCAAATTTATTTTTAAAAATTAAAAAGTGTAAAAGAACATTCAAAATATAAACACATTTTATTTTAGTTGAACTCAATATTTTGTTGGACTCAAAATGGATTTCTTTTCACTTTTCCATTCACTGACAATTTTAAATAAATTCAATTTCAGTTCAATCCCAAACATTTTTTCTCCCATATTTTTCAGAATTGCCAATGAACAAAAAAAAAATCCCTTATTCACACAGCTCTGATCACAGGTTTGCTCCTACTTGATGGCCAATGGTAGGGTGTCATTACAGCTTCATAGCAGTAAGGCATGAAGAATAGCTTCTCAGGCTAGGTCTACACTACCCGCCTGAATCGGCGGGTAGAAATCGATCTCTTGGGGATCGACTTATCGCGTCTCGTCAGGACGCGACAATCGATCCCCGAATCGACGCGCTTACTCCACCAGCGGAGGTGGGAGTAAGCGCCGTCGACTGGGAGCCGCGGCAGTCGATTTTGCCGCCGTCCTCACAACAGGGTAAGTCGGATCTGATACGTCGAATTCAGCTACGCTATTCGCATAGCTGAATTTGCGTATCTTAAATCGACCCCCCCCGTAGTGTAGATGTAGCCTCAGAAAGACAGCTGAAAGATTACAAAGCAGATACAATGAAAAAGGCTTTTCCATCAAGCTGACATCAAAGGTTAATTTTAAGCCTTTTGAAGATTTTTCTACACACCACATAATGAACTGCTTTTAATCTCTTCTTCTGAAGTGGGGCACAGTTGTACTTCCCACGCACTTTAAAGCTTTCCCCAAAGCAAGTCCTGTGCCGTTCTCTCTCGCACCAGGCAGATGACGTGTTCTTTCCTAGGATGAAGCACATAATCTTCTTTCCATTACTGTGTTATACCTGGCTGCACATCCTAATGGGAGAGCGACAGTACTTGGCCTTCTCAATCCTGTTCATGATACACCACTGCCTTTGTCTGAGGCAGCCATATATTTGGGTCTCGTGACAGTCCTGCTGCAATCCTAGGCCTTTCCCTGGCTAAAGAAATGAGCAACAGTGTTCTTAATATTATAATAGGTTATTTGAAGAGCTGGTAATGAAAAAAGTGTTTTCAGAAAAAGCATTAGAAAGAAGTGACAAATTTTCATGTTTTCCCAAAACTTTGTGGAAATGTTCTGTTTTTTTTATGGCAAACCGAAAACTTAAAAAAAAAAATAAAAAATAAAAGGTTTTATTTTTCAGTTTTTCATTGAGAAAATAAAAAAACCTCTTCATTTCCAAACAAAGGCCTTTTCACATTAAAAATCAAGTTTGATTGAAATGTTTTGATTCGCTGTAATTATTTGTATTGCAGTAGCACTTAGAAACCCAAACAAAGATAAGGCCTAGACCATTGTTCTAGGCTTTGTACAAATACATGGTAAAAGACACTCCCTGCCCCAGTGAGCTTACTGTCTATGGAAAAGTAACAATACTCTCCACTATGGAGCAATACCAACATTCTCAGAAGACCAGCCCAGGACATTCTGTATAGTTCCCTAAAACTCCAAACCACACATACAAGATGCATTAGTGAGCAGTCATGGCCACCACAGCTTCCTTCTATCTTTCTCTTGGGTCCTTAGTTTCACACATTAAAAAGTCAGCTTCCCAGAGTATTGTTATCTAGTGAAGGAGACATATTCTCAGCTGCCATTGGGACAAAATGTAAAAGCAAAATCTCCTGGCCTGTCCCCCTGGGGTCTGTATCCTCAATATTGAAAATGAAAACACTGTGTTTTTAAGGCTCTATACAGTGTATTTATGTAATGGTATGGTAACTGCTGCCAATTCCCAGCGTACGTGTGCGGTTCTGCTCTAGTGTAGAGCAGGTGTGACTGACCCTGCTAATTTACACTGTTGCAAGCGCCCTTTTGTCTACATTAGGGGTCTGCACCCAATTAGTTAAACTGGTGAAAATTTTCCTAATCTAGACAAGTCCTTAGTGTGATCTGATTTCAGCTTTTTAAAAAAAGTTACAGTTTATAAATAAAAGACCAAGGGGGCCTAAATTTCACCCTTGATATATTTATATTCTTTCTATACTTACACATAATTATTATATGACCCCAGTTGATGGCAAAACTCTCATTGATGCCAGTGGGGCCAGGACTTCACCCCAAGCAGGGAGCAGGATTATTGACTAGAAGTAAAGGGATGGGTCTGGTGAAAGGAAAGAAAAAATATATAAAAAATTCCTAACATTAAGGTCTATTAGACTGTGAAATAGCCTCCCAAGGGAAAGAGTTGAAGTGTCTTTGCATGAGTCATTTAAAATTGGCTTGAAAAAAATTACTGACAATATACTGCAGGGTACTGGATGAACTAATAGGTCTTTTTCATCTCTAACTTTTACAGCTCTGTGATAATAAAAGACATAGAAATCAATTCTTTCAAATGATTCAAGGGATTGCTTTGCTTTAGGAAGCTAAAAATATGCCTATTCACTTGGTCATGTGCCTTTAAGGTGACATTCTAACAAACTGCATTCAATTATCCCTAATTTGAAAAACCGAACTACCCTTTTCCACATTCAAATGATTTCACACATTTTTGACGAACTTCTCTCTTAGACAATTTGCATCTTAGCTGAAGGAGAGGTGGGGTGAGGGCTGCTTCTGTTGTAGTGTAACTGGGAAGAATAAACATTAAGCATAAATTTGTATATTTTAAAAAGAAATAATGTGATTACTGAGAAGGCAGTTTTGCATACATACTAATGATTAGTTCTAAAAAGCAAATACCGGTAATTGGATATTTCTACTACCTTCTACTACTGCTGAATAAAAAGGAAAGTTTTTTACAGCATTTATTTTTAAAAGTACATGTAGTAGCCACTTTAATTTATAAAGTACATCATACACTAGCCATGTTGGTTTTACTGAAAAGAATGGTCACTAATTTAATTAAGGGAGTAAATGTGAGAAGTCAAAAATTTAGTTTGGGTAATGAAGAAATTGACCATACTGAACCCTTTGGAGACTAGGGGCTAAATTCTGGTTCCAATGACAAAACTCCCATGCAATGGGGCCAGGATTTCACTCAGGCTACATCTACACTACAAGGGGGGGTCGATTTAAGATACGCAAATTCAGCTACGCGAATAGCGTAGCTGAATTCGACGTATCGCAGCCGATTTACCCCGCTGTGAGGACGGCGGCAAAATCGACCTCCGCGGCTTCCCGTCGACGGCTCTTACTCCCACCTTCGCTGGTGGAGTAAGAGCGTCGATTCGGGGATCGATCGTCCTGACGGGACGCGATAAATCGATCCCCGAGAGGTCGATTTCTACCCGCCGATTCAGGCGGGTAGTGTAGACCTAGCCTAAGGGTGGGTAGGTAGGTAGATGGATTAGGGAGATTATCCTAAACATTAATTTGTATGGCAAAGTGGAACATCTAACAGATTTTTCAAGTTAAACCATTTATTTGATTTGTGCCAGTTCAAAATATATACAGAAGTTCAAAATACTTTGGCTTACCTTCACCCCTTTGGAGTCATATTGGTTTATTTCTTTTCTACAAAGAAATACTAGAACTAATGGACTAGTCTATAATTAAATTGCTAAACTGCTCCTTCTAGTGGTAAAGTAGTAGCCCTGCAGTGTTCTGAACTCTGAATAAAAGAAATAAATAAACAAAAAACAATATATAAAAAATGATAAATTGAAAATTAACTAATATACTTGGGTATCTTGGACACTTTTGTTACTTGAGAGGAAACAGATGTGGACTTGAAAGAACATAGATATTCTTCATAATTTTTATGTTTTATCCTTAATAACTATGCAGAAAGAGCAATTAGGCAAGCTCAGCATAATAATATAACCACTATATATTTTGTATATAATAGAGAAAATGTAGTGATGGGCTGTAAAGAGAGAGCTAAACATATAAATACCAATTAAAGGCTTACATGGCAATGTACTACAGAATTAGGCCCCATTTTAGCCAAGCATGTAAGCAATGTTTATATCCATTCATATTTAGGACATCACTTAAGCATGTCCCTATGTCCCATTGACCTCAAAAAGACCTAAATATATGCTTAAAGTTAAGCATGTGCTTAAATGCTGTGATGACTAGAGATGGATAGCTGAATTGGAGTCTTTCTCCACCTCTCTCCAGACTCCAAAAACAACTAACTCTTTTCTTTTCTTTGCTGAGCAGGATGTGGTAATGGATAAACATCTTAGAAGTCTTAAAGAGAGAAGTCGAGTGAGGTAGTATCTTTTATTGGACCAGCTTCTGAAGAACTTCTCTGTGTAGCTCAAAACCTTGTCTCTTTCACCAACAGAAGTTGGTCCAATAAAAGATACTACCTCATCCACCTTGTCTCTCTGGAAACAACAATTAAAAGTCTTAGTCTAGAGTCCCCTTTCAATAGTATGAGAGCAGATACCTTTACTGGCCTTGGTTTGAACCAGTGGTGGGCAACCTGCGGCCCACAGGCCACACGCAACCCGTCCGGGTAATCCGCTGGCGAGCCACGAGACAGTTTGTTTACACTGACCATCTGCAGGCATGGCTGCCCGCAGCTCCCAGTGGCCGCAGTTTGCTGTTCCTGGCCACTGGGAGCTGCGAGCGGCCATGCCTGCAGACAGTCAATGTAAACAAACTGTCTTGTGGCCCACCAACGGATTACCCTGATGGGCCACTTGCGGCCCGTGGGCCGCAGGTTGCCCACCACTGGTTTGAACCATTACAATATGCTAAATTTATTCCAAGGAGCATGCCTTAGGTACATTTTACTGTTATATTGACAATCTATTATAGAAAATAGTCACATTTTAAAAGGAACTGAACCTATGGTAGCAAGGCTACAAATAGTTAAAATAGCAAACTAGGGTTTAAGCAAACCAATAAATCAAATGGTTAAAATAGCAAACTAGGGTTTAAGCAAACTATTTAATAAATCCTTTAACTATCCCTTTAACTTTTAGGATCACTCTCATATTCTGCACATTTGAAGTCAGACTACAGCTACTGAACACACCTATCTATTATTTGAAGATGAACTTCACACGCACCGTACAGATATTATGGACCAGGAAACCTAATATGGCTGGGCCTCTGATGCTGTCTTCTGTGTCTCAAGCTCAATGTGGAAAGTCCATTACTGTTTCTTCAAAAGTAATTTCAAAATGCAAATACATTTGCTAACAGATTCTTGTCTCAGAAAGATTGTCAATTTCCTGGCCCCGTGCACATTTATTTTTCATAAAGAATGAAATATGGGGCAGAGATTTATTTGTTGACAGTTATCAGCAGTAACTCAGACTCAACACTGACCTAAATTCTTCTTGCTTAGAAGTGGTGAATTAGAAAATAATGAAGGCGATGTTATTTCTGAAATGCAAAACTTGAAATTGCTGGAATTTATTCAAGTTCCTTGACTGTCTGAGAGATCAGGGCCTCTGGGTTTACCGTTCTATTTCTAATAGCGAATTCTGATGTAGACAAATTTGCTTCTTTTCTATGTATCCTCATGCTGAACTGGATGCCCTAATAGTGTCTGTCTCTCTCCATTTTTTTGCAAAAACCTTTATTGAAAAAACATTTTAACCATATTTATGAAAAAACAAAAATTCACAATTCTGTGTCCAGTTGTAGGCTATTGAATTTGCACATGTGTGTTGAGTTCAGGGCTGGCTTAAAGCACAGGCATTATGGATTCTCCATGGATTTGGTGGTATTTATGCTGTCCAGTATGCTGCTGTTTGAAAATCTGGAGAGGGCCAAAATAAAAGCTTGGGACTTAAATGGTTGGGCTTTGACTTAGAGGTGAATTTCACCATAGGCGAAAAAAGAAGCTGAGGTTCCTTTTGCTTCTGTCTCCGGGTTCTCCCTATTTACATATTTTTAAACCAGCTCCGCTTTCAGAGATGAATCAAAGTAGCTGGAAAAGATTGACTAATTCCAAACCAGCCTAACTTTGATACTTGGAAAGATACTGGAACAAGTGATTAAATAAATCAATTTATAAACACCTAGTCATGCCAAACTAACTTCTTTCTTTGGCGGGGTTACTGGCCTAGTGGATGAGGGGAAGCTGTGGAGGTGATACCATCTAGATTTTAGTAAAGCTTTAGACACAGTCTGACATGACATTCTCTTAAGCAAACTAGGGTAATACAGTCTAGATGAAATTACTATGAGGTGGGTGCACAAGTTGTTGAAAGACTGTCCTCAGAATGGTTTGCTTCAAAGTGGGGGGCATGTCTATGGGGGGTCCAATAGGCAGGACCAGCTCCAGGGTTTTTGCTGCCCCAAGCGGCGGGGGGGAAAAAAAATCCGCGATCGCAATTGCGATCGGCGGCACTCCAGCAACAGCTCCACCGCGCCGCTTTCTTCTTCGGCGGGAATTCGGCGGCAGGTGCTTCCCTCCAAGAGGGACCTGCCATCGAATTGCCGCCGAACAGCCCGACGTGCCGCCCCTTCCCCTTGGCCACCCCAAGCACCTGCTTGTTGGGCTGGTGCCTGGAGCCGGCCCTGCCAATAGGGCTCTGTGCTGGGTCTAGTACTATTCAATATTGTCAATAAGGCTTGGATAATGGAGTGGAGAGTATGCTTATAAATTTTGAAAATAACACCAAGCTGAAAGAAGTTGCAAGAACTTAGGAGAACAGGATTGGAATTCAAAGCAACTTCGATGAATTGGAGACTTGGTCTGAATTCAACAAGATGAAATTCAACCAAAATAAGTATTTAGGAACAAAAAAAGCAAATGCACAATTATAAAATGGGGAATAACTGGTGAGGTGGTAGTACTGCTGAAAAGGATCTGGGGGTTATAGTGGATCAGAAATTGAATATGAGTCAACAATGTGATGCAATTGCAAAAAAGGCTAATACTATTCTGGGGTATATTAATAGGAGTGTTGCATTTAAGACACAGGAGGTAATTGTCCCATTTCTACTCAGAACTGGTGAGGCCTCAGTTGGAGTACTGTGTCCAATTCTGGGCAACACACTTTATGAAAGATGTGGACAAACTGGAGAGAGTCAAGAGGACAGCAACAAAAATGATAAAAGGTTTAGCAAACTTGACCTATGTGGAAAGGTTTAGTCTTGAGAAAAGAAGACTGAGGGGGGACCTGATAAGAGTCTTCAAATATGTTAAGGGCTGTCAGTAAAGTGGACTGTGATCAATTGTTCTCTGTGTCCATTTGAGGTAGGTCAAGAAGTAATGGCTTAATCTGCAGCAAGGGAGATTTAGGTCAGATATTAGGAAAACTTACTAACTAGAAGGGTAGTTAAGCTCTGGAATAGTCTTCCACATGAGGTTGTAGAAACTCCATCATGGGAGGTTTACAAGAACAGGTTGGACAAACACACCAAACGCAGGTGTAGCCTAGGTTTACTTGGCCCTGCCTCAGCTCAGTAGGCTGGACTCGATGACTTCTCGCGGTCCCTTTCAGCCCTACATTTCTATGATTTTATGAAACACACAAGCTATTCCAATCCTTGAGTAACCATGAATTCCAGCTTCCTGAGTAGCCTTCAGATCAGTGACTGCAGCCTTCTTTGATAATGTTTTTATTTGGATGGCATAAATTACTGCAGCCAAAGGTAATTAAAGCTCTGTATGTAGCTTTGACATCTCAATAGGAAATACCACCTTGCAGCTCAGAATTTTTAGGGAGAGATATAGATATCAATACGGAAGTCTCCCAGGACCCATGGTACCCTCAGGTAAGTTGATACGCAGCCAGTTGTCTCATATACTGTGTCTGAATACCAACACTTCTCAGATGTCTTTCTTTTGCTGTTTCTCTTCTTTCTCTGCATTTACTATAGTTGGCTAACTGCTGACTTCAGTCTGACATTAGGGATTGTTTTTCCCCACAGGGGTTTGTCTACCTGTCAAAGGCTTCCTTTCAATCTCCAAGGGTGAATGGAACAGAAGACAATGACTGAAGAAAACAAATTGCTCAAGAGCATTTCCCACAGTGTTGAGTCTGATACAGAAATACAAATGAGGAGTGAGAATTAGCATAGAAACCAAAGAACACCATCACAATGCTATACAGAAACTTCTCACCATAGGAGTAGAAGAAAAGCTTAACTTCCTTGGCATCTACAAAGGCAAGGGGCAAATCATTCTCTTCAATAATATCTACAATATTATTACTGATTTAAACTGATGTGATTGGAATGTATACTGGATATCAGTCAGGAAAAGAAAAATACACAGGTAAAAGTCAGCCTTTGAAGTTATCTGCAGGAAAGCTGAATTATTTTTAAAAATTGATTTAAATTTTTGTAGAGAGGAAATTCAGCAAAGAGCATTTTGAAGAATTACAAATCAAATTAAAGGAGAACACTCAGCTCTGTCTCTCTGCAATGTGTAACTCCACACAGGGAGAACCTAAATTGTCTTTATTTAGATGAAGACATTTGTTGCAAGAACTCATTTAATTCATATCTAAATCTGTTGTGGTTCTCTGGAGGCAAGGGAAGGGTGGAGAAGGAGGGTGCAGACAGGCATACGCTAGAGAGGTGAAATCTATTCTGATCACACAGGACCTAATGGTGTCTGGCCCCTGCTTTGGTGCGCAAGTGAGAGATGGGAGAGACCTCTTGCAAAAGGGTGGCAAGGAAAGGTACATGTGGCCCTGCCTCCATAACACAGGGCTAATAGAGCTGGCCCAGCACTGAGGAAAGAAAATGGTGTACCATTCTGAGGGCTTCACATCTTCACACCCCTTGTCTAGTGTAAGAGACAGCATGTGGCTGCACTGTCTAAGGAGAACTCCAGGGAATCTGCCTCCCAGGAATAGTATTCTGCTACTCCTAGCTGTGCTGGCTGATGCATTGGAGGAAGAAGCCAGCTGTGGACATGCAGGGAGGCTGTGTGTGGATATGATTTGTATGTGTCTTACTCCACATTACACCCCTGCGTGGCTGTTTAGGCAAGGCAATGATCTAGTCCAGTGGGATTACTTGTGGAATAAGGTACTACTCAATGTAAAGGTGGCAAATCTAGCCCGTAGTGAACATTTATAATGTATGATAATTCAGTGAGAATCTGAAGGGAATTTTAAAGAAAAAGAGCTGAAAATGGAGGTTAAGCATGGCCTAATATCCTATAATAAAGTATTTTGTTACGTTAATACATACACACCTTTTAGCTTGAGATATATTGTAGTGCAGTGAAATCAGGGAAAAATAATAGAACATGGAAGTATCACGTCCAGTAGGGGTTTCATCTACTGTATGATATTCTGCTAATAGAAGATGTCATCTTACTAATGCAATTTTGTATTATTCATACTTGCATATTGAATTTTCACTTTTCATATTGTAATTTGTATTTGATCTCATTATTCTACTTTCCTAGACGGCCACACTCCACGGGGGAATTGTTAGGCTGAGTATTTGGTCTAGTTTTATTTCCCTGCTCATGCCATTCCCCTCTGAGGTGTTGTTAAGCCGAGAGTTTGATGTTTTATATTTTTAATCATTTGTATACCTCAGAAGGCTTATTAGACCTTTGTATTTGAAAGTGTGGTATGTACATGTACACACAGATATATAATGTGTGGGTATTGCTGTAAATAAGGAATATGGATAATAAATTAAAACATGGACACATAAAGTTGGGCACCTAAATACGTTGTTATGAACTAATTAATATTGAAGTAAAAAGTAGGTGCAGGAGCTGAAAATCTGGCCACTTATTCAGGTCTTAAATATGGATTAAGGTATTTACCTTTAGGTTCTTAAGTTTGAAAAATCTTGGCCTAAGTGTGCAAGTCTATGTGAGTGTATTTTAACCTCTGCATGCACATATACATATTTACACTGCATATTTAATATTATAGTCTCTTCTATGATGCCATTGGGCATTGAAAACGTGGGAGCTATGAAAAAAAATGTAAGTTCTATAGTTTAAAAACTCACATGAATCAAGATCTGGAGTTGAGACATATTACTATTATTCTTTATATTGTGGTAGCGCTTAGAAGCCTGAACTAGCAGGGTTGTGCTGGGTACATTTTTTATTACACTGATAAAATACACCTATTAAAACAAATTAATACTAATTGCCTTTTTATTCCTGTTACTAATTATCTATCCCGGACTATCTTGTTTCCTGGAGTCTTCAATGCTTTTTTTTTAAATGGTTCCCTGTATCGCCTGCTTTCTGTTTTTAGTTCTTTTTGAAGTCTGTTACTATGTGTATATGTGAATGTGTGTGTGCTTGTATGCCTTATTTATATGGGCACCTCTCTTGTCTCGTCCTTCTTGGATGTCTCTGCTGACTATTTATTTTTATTTCTCTTCTCATCACTGTAACACATTGCCCCCAGACACAGGATAATTGCTAACAAAAGGTAGGACGATACTGGAATGAGACTGCAGTTTTGACAAGTCATAGAATTTATAAGGGGACATGCGCACCCCCACTGCAAGAGCAAGACTCCAAATAATGACAGACCTATGAGACCAGTCGTTTGAATTAGCAGTGGTTATTATTACTCATGAAGTGTTGACCCCTACCAGGATTGAACTGGAAATCAAGAGCAACCTTTGAGAGACGCAATCTAGTTTTATCAATCAGTTCCTCTCTGCAGCTTTATCATTCCTTATTTGTATGCTGTGGCAGACAAGTGGCTCAGATTTCAACTTCCTTGCACAGAGCCAGAAAGTGTGATGTGGCCCAGTATTCTAATTCTACCTCACATACATACTCTCTGATCAGAGAAGATAATTTCCATGGCAAGTAGTGATTTATTGTTATATATTCATTGTGGGATTTAAAAAAATATATGTTGTTTCTTTAAAATGAATCTTATACACTATAGTTCCCTGATAAAATGGTAAAGCACTGGTGGGCAACACTCTTATGAAGACACAACCACCCCTATTATGTCTGTCATTAATAATCATCATCACCATATTACTGCTTTGCATCTATTTAAGTAGGGCACCTTTCATTTGAGGGTCTTAAAACACTCTCCAATTACTAAGCCTCAAAATACTTTGGTGAGGGAGGGAAATATTATTATTCCCCTTTCACAGATGGGACAATAAAGGCACATTGATGTGCTAGCTGATTTCACTATGGTCATAAACTGAGTGTATCAGTCAGGGATAGACCCCCAGAAGTCATCTGCTCCAACGACAGGAGCCACTACCCTTCCTGCTGCCTGTTTGAAGGAAGGGGTGAACAGTTCAGCCCACCCAAAGTAAATTTTTTGAACTACAGACATCTCTTTCAATTGCATGTGCAGTTGCAGGAGTACCCCCTCAGAAGGGACATTTTCTACACTACATCGTGCACTGATAGTTGTTCAGTTTAGAAACAAAATTACATAGCAGGGAGCCAAAACATAATCAATGACAGTTACATTATAAAGGAGATTTTTTCCCCATCACTGAAAATATACTCCTTCTGCAAATGTGACTTCAGTGGAAGTCACGCATAATTATAGATTCATTCAGTGGACTTTGAGTTTAGGCAGCTTGCAATTTTATGGTGTCTCTGCTTGTTCTCAACTATAGAGACTTAATTCTGGTCATTTCTGTCAAGAAGGAAATATGCTTTTCTTGTCCTCAGTAGATATTTCAGGTACTGTTGGCATGATCTCTGCTTCAGCAGATTGTCTGTGGGCAGTTTGGCTTTTTATTAGCTTTTCCCTACAGTTCTGAATGGCTGCTTTTTATTTTAATTTTTCTATCTCCATACTGTATAGTGGACAATAACATCAGGAAATACGCTACATTTGGAGAGTGTTCGAAATCAGAACAGAATGACTGTTGCTCTTTGCGTGGGAATGTTAGCTCTGCAGCACATCTGATATATGAGTGTTTGTCTCTCAGCATTGCCAGATGGGTATGAATCCTGGCTGTCAGGATTTGGAGTGCTAAATTTATCACAAGAGCATTGTGAGAATAATGGTTGCTAGTTGCTGGTCTTGCTATTCACCAAGGTGGCTTCTGTTGATGCTCCCTGCTAAGGTCTCCAGAGTTTGCCATTTTTAATTAATTATTTTCACCTTTTATTTTGCCTGGTGTTTGAAGCTTTGAGAACATGACTGTTTCACTTGCTTCAAGCTATATGAAATGATGGCTAGGAAACAAAAAATTACCTGTTGAACTTAAACTCCACTCAGTGATTTAATCACCATTTTTGCTAATTAAATCAGTCTCCAGCTTTTCCAAGCGCTCTGAAGGATATATTTTTACAAGACTACAGTCTGTTCAGAACAATCACATAAATGTTATTCCTGGGAAACTAGAGCCTAGGGGAGATTTAGCTGAAGCAGAAACTGTAAGCCTCCTGCAGAGTCAAGTAAATATTCTCCCATGAGTTGTTTATGCGTATACTCTATGCCAGGATATACAGTACTATCAATCACCTTATTGCCTCTTGTTCTTTGATTGTAGCCATAAACCCCAAAAGGACTCATTAGGCTTGTTTCATTTTTATTTCGTAGTCCCTGCAATTGGAGGACTTTTAAAAATAAAGGTTTTTGCCTGGGTGAAAGTTTTCTGAAAACATTTTGAAGATCAAACCAATCATCTAATGTACCAGACAGTCTTCAGAGTCTTTCAGCAGGAACAGGATCTGGAAGCAAACTGTGATTTATTCCAGTATTTCCAAATTAAAGGAAAAATACAACAGCTAAGAGACAAACAAATGGAGTGGTTTAATCAGTGGAATGTCATAGTTAACCAAATTGCATCATACAAGTTTATGCTCTCGAGCCTAGATGGAAGAATAATGAGAACTGAAACTCAAATCAGAACAGGTGATGGATAACCCTAAAATAACATTTAAGAAAACAGAAAAATTTACATATATAGCAAATATGCATTTATGTGCATTTATAGATATTGTAGGTGTGTGTGTATGTGTATATATATTTGTGTATGTGTGTATACACACACAAAAGTGTGGGGGCGGTATAAAGCTTTATTGGCATGACTTTAAGTGCATTACTCCTTTCCTCTCCTTTGGTATATAATACTGCTTTTTTTAGTCTTGTATTTCTGATTAAAGGTAGGATAAACTGTGCCAGATCCTCAGGTCAATTGCTTTCAATGGACCACTGCCAGTTTACACTAGCTGAGGATTTGGCCCTTTGATTAGCAATGCATCAAAGTACTTGGGAGAATGGTGTCACAGAGTTCTGTATAACAAGTTGCCTTTCTGTGATCTATAAAAAATCAACCAAAGCTTCATCCAATGTTATGTTAAGTAAATGTATGTGATCTAGACAGTACGTTGTTGATTTCCTCTGGAAGAAAGCAATCTGATTTATATAGAGTTCAAATAAATGTCTTGTTAACATTTACAGCCACCTACTGTAGACTTATTCACTCCTTACATCATAGCAGACCAATGTCAGCAGGAGCTGGATTTAACAAAACTAAGAAGGAATTGGTGCTGGAAAGTTATAATGGTTAAGTTCTTAAGACTCAGTTCTGCAAGCTGCTCCACGTGGGTGGACCCTATTCCCATGCAATACCCCATTGACTTCAGTTAGGCTCTGTGTGGATACATGGATCTGCCTGCCTGGAGCTTCTTACAAGATGAAGGCCCTGTGTTGGAAAGGACCAGGAGTTGGATGCTCCCTCTGGAAGGATATTGAGATTCCTGAGGGAGCTGCAAAGATACATTTAAACCCCCCCACAACTATCATGAATCTGGCTCTGTGTGAGATAACATCAGAGCTGAAACCATGAGTTCAGCTTCCCTTTATATCATGGCTCCTCCTCCGAATTTTATAGTTACAGAGAAAAGTGGAATCTATCCAGCAATCTTCTATTTGGGCTGATCCAGGTGCAGCCTACTTTGTAGATACAGATCTTCACAAGGGTGAAGGAACACAATTGCTACTGAGTTTTCTGCAGACTTCATGTATAACAATGAGTACATTTACCTGTACTACACATTAAGTGTGAAATCCATTGACTTCAATAGGGCCAGGATTCACCCGAAGCACTTTTCTCCAGTTGAACACATGGTGAGCTGTTTACTGCTGCTGGTTGCTGTTAGAGCTGGTTGGAAATTCTCTGACATAATTGTTTTCTGTCAGAGTGCAGATTTATCACAATAGAAATGTTTCAAGGAGATGATGAGAGGTTGACAAATTTGGACCCAGGTAGGGCTCTTATGGAACCTTGCTTGCCAGGTAGCTTTTGAAACCTGTCTGGTTTCTTGCTTTGTCTCCTGCCAGCTTGCTTGGCCATTTCTTTAGCAGCCTGCCTGGTAGGCTGGTGGAGAGCTCAAGCTTCCAGGCTTCTTTGTCAGCCTGCCTGGAGAGCTTACGGGGAGATGAGACCATGAATGCCCTGGGAACACCAGTTCCCAAGCTCAGAGGCTCCTGGCTCAGCTGGTGCTCCTAGAGCTTCCAAACTCCAAGCCCCCTCTCAGCCTGCCAGGAGGAATTATCAACATGAACCATTTTGACATTTCACAACACTTTTTTGCTTGATTCTATTTGGTGGAGAAGGTCAAAAAATTTTGTTTTTCATCCAGCTTGGAACTAAACTAAATTTCAAAATTTTGAAATCCTCTGGGGAAAAAGAATTGCCATTCTCTGCTCAGCTGTAGCTGATGTAAAATAGATTTGGTTGATTGTTGTTGAGGATTAAAATGACACATTCATCCATGAGTTTGTTATAAACTTTTCCACATTTAAGGTAAATTATTCCCCTACCCTGTCTACCAGATACTGCTACTTCCTCATGGAAGAGTATATTTAGGGATGACTCTATTTCCCATAGTGCGCCCCACCTTTTCAAATGATAAGTCAAGGGGGTTTCATGCTTCTAGGAGCATTGCCCTAGCCAAAATCAGCTCTAATTGAGCAAGAATTGGCTAGAGGAGGGTCTGAACCAAACCCTGGATCCAAATACTCCAAACTACGAGAAGGCTTTAATGAGAAATCTGAATTTAGATCCCAATCTGAATCCAGCAAATAATCCCTCTGTGACAGGTTGTCACCCCTGGGGTGCAGTCTGGGAGCTGTGGGAACCGTTGTACCCCTCTAACCACCCAGGTCGGCTGGCCCTGCTCACACTGCTTTGTGGGAGATTTCAAGCCAGCCTCACCAGGTCCTGTTATCACTCAACACGACAGAAGATGGCGCCACTCACCCAGACACCAGCCAATTTCCCAGCTCCCCAGGCACCCCTCCCCCGCTGGAGTATAAATCCAGAATTATACCGTCTTGCACCTCCCATGGATCTGTACAATGTAAGCTCATAAATAGTTCACTCCCCCCTCAATGTGGAAAAGATATGCAACAAGCCTGTGTGAACCCAGCTGAGATTTTTCTTCAGACACCTCACTCAAAGGCACACTAGTTTAGATAAAGCAAAAAACAAATTTATTAACTACAGAAAGATAGATTTTAAGTGATTATAAGTGATAGCAAACAGATCAAAGCAGATTACCTAGCAAATAAATAAAAACACAAACTAAGCCTAAAATACTAGATAGATTGGATATGAATTAGCAATTTCTCACCATACACAGGCTAGAAATCCTGTTAGCCTGGGACCAGCACTTCCCTCAGTTCTGTTGGTGAAAGAGCCAATAGAAGCTCTGTCTGGCATGAAAACTTGTGTCTCTCACCAACAGAAGTTGGTCCAATAAAAGCTATTACCTCACCCACCTTATCTCTCTGATATCCTGGGACCGACATGGCTATAACAACACTCCATATTGTCATGAAGATTATCTGTTTTGTGTATTGTAAAAGATGTGGGGAGCCTGTATATTGGGATAGGTGAAGGCCTGAACAAAATAAATAACTAAATAATAATGTTGTCTCATATGCCAGACTAAGGTAGGATATTGGTGGTTTCAGATATAGGAACTGTGAAAATGAGAGAGAAAGACAATACTGTTTATTGTAGTTTAAATATTGTTGCATTTTTTGGAACCCCATTCCAAATTTAACAGGTGGTTCTACTGTATTTCACTCTAAACTGTATGCAGGCTGCTATATAAAACATGAGCAAACATGGCTTGAATTTTGAATATGGCACATTAAAATTATGGTAAGGGAAAACTCCTATGTTAGTAATGGCCTAATATAACAAGATTATAAATAAATTGCTCACTGTTCTCATGTATTTTTAGTAAACAGATTTGGGAATAGCACAACTAATCCCCAATGCCCAATTAAAGTCTCTTAACTAATTTAACAAATGCATTGTAAATGGGTAGCGGGAGATACTTTAAATAAACGTACATTTCACAGAAGAACTTTAATAGCCAAACAAATGGAAAATCAGTTGAGAGGCTGCTGCTTTCTCAATTGTCCTTAATAAATTAGTCATAAGAAAAACAAACACAATTAACAAGCACAAACATCATGTGTTTTTTGTTCTGAGAACAGTATTTTACAGTATTTCCATTTTAAGAACAGCTTATCTTAAATGAGAAGCACTTTAGACCTGAAGAAGAGCTCTGTGTATCTCAAATGCTTGTCTCTTTCACTAGCAGAAGTTGGTCCAATGTAAGATATTACCTCACCCATCTTGCCTCTCTAAGGACTTTAGACAGTGTTTAAAGCTTCACTGGAATTCTTTTTTCCACCCCAGGTTTGCAATTATTTTGATGGGCTCTACTTTTTTTTGCTTTCGCATGTAAAGTGAAGCTACTAGGCACTCAAAAGCTGAGGCTGACAACTTAGTGGTGAATTAAACTCAGAATGTGGTTTAAGAAAGAGGCACAAATCTCCCCTTCCCCGCCTTGGTAAACCTCACCAGCAAACCAGCCAATGAAGGTAACATCTGGCTTTCCGGTGGGGATAGGCCCTGGCATTTTGCCTGCCCATATTTTGTCCTTGTGGAGTCCCAGTAAAGTGCAAACTGTGCTTCAATTAAAGAAGGCTGAAGGGCATATACGGCAGATGAGCAGCATGTGTGCTGGGAGATAGTTTGATGTGTCTACATCAGACAGCAGGATCAAGTGCAAAGCAGACAACTGTGGAAAATCTACTCTGGAGCAAATATTTAATAAATCAGGAATTTAAAAAAACCACAACTATCAGATGCCTCTTGTTTGCCGGGAGTGTTTGAGATTCAGTAAGACCAGCATTTGGCAGAACTCTGTCAGGCAGACACCCAACCATCCCCTTTCTTTCCTTAACATGTATGACAAGTGTTTTGAGAGCAGTTGTTTGAACACAGATTTCCTACCACCCATATGATACCTTCCCATTCAAAGTTTGGCTGCAAGAGCTTTGGCTAAGGTCTCGGATTGTTTAGTTTAAGAGATACCCAGAGAGCACCTGTCACTTTTATTATTACAGAGACTCCTGTTTGTTTCTACTTAGTTTTAGCTGGCTTGGCTTTCATGTAACATTCCTGATAAGGCCAGTACAAAAATGGCAGGTTGGCAACTTGAAAATTCTTTACTAACAACTTTGAACATCCTTCTAGAAGCCCTATGACTGAATGGGACACACAAGGCAGTAGACATGTCTACACTGCCAAAAAAGGTGTGTTCTTAACTTGGGTTAGGTAACTCAGGTTAGACATGGATTCCCCTGTAGGCTTTAACTTGAGCAGTTAAAAGCTGAGTTGTCGTGGCTTCACTGCTAGAGTTAGCTAACCCGAGTTAAGAACACACTTTTTTTGGCAATGTAAACATACCCTAAAATATCCATGGGGGACTTGCACTTGGGGCAAACTTTTGAATTTTTTTTGCAATGTCTACAAAACACTTTGCTACCATGCAACTTCCTATTGCGATCAAATATGCCTCCTTTCCAAACAAAAACATTTAGATCAGTGGTGGCCAGCCCGTGTCACTTCCCACAGCTCCCATTGGCCGGGAACGGCGAACCACAGCCCCTTGGAGCTGCGGGTGGCCATGCCTGCGGACGGTCAGTGTAAACAAACTGTCTCATGGCCCACCAGCGGATTACCTTGATGGGCTGTGTGCGGCTCACAGGTTGTCCACCACTGATTTAGATCAGTGTTTCCCAAACTTGGGACGCCGCTTGGGTAGGGAAAGCCCCTGGCAGGCTGGGCCGATTTGTTTACCTGCTGCGTCCGCAGGTTCGGCCGATCGCGGCTCCCACTGGCTGGGGTTCGCTGCTCCAGGCCAATGGGAGCTGCTGGAAGCGGCGTGGGCCGAGGGATATACTGGCTGCCGGTTCCAGCAGCTTCCATTGGCCTGGAGCGGTGAACCGCGGCCAGTGGGAGCCGCGATCGGCCGAACCTGCGGACGCGGCAGGTAAACAAACCGTCCCGGCCTGCCAGGGGCTTTCCCTACACAAGCGGCGTCCCAAGTTTGGGAAACACTGATTTACATAATTCTTATCCACTATATTGACACCCCAGTGTTTTTTATTGTGAATGAATAATTCAATCTCAGTATTTATAAATAACCAGGGTAATCCCATGACCCTGAAAACCAGAGATGTCCCTGCTTTCATAGCCTGTCTCTGTGTTCCTGCCAGTTTTATACCAAATGGTGTTTTTTTTTTCCTGGTTGTTGTCAACTACAACAGATTGCTCACCTTGTAGGAACCACTAGCCAGCTTCTCCGGTGAATCTGATGTCTAACACTCTTAGCGTGACATATACTAATATTGCTAACCTATCCTCCCTGGGGACAGTCAATGAAACAGAAGAGTGGTAAATGCAAAATAGACAAAAGGAAATATTTTTCAACACAACACACAATTAACCCATGGAATGTATTCTCACAAGATATAATTGAGGCCAACACCTTAACAGGATTCTCAAAGGATTAGACATCTGTCTGCATAGCTAGAACATCCAGAGTATAATAGTAAATATTCAAATACATAAAATAAGAGCTTTGGAGAGCTATAAATCTTCATGCATAAGTTGAAGTTTTAGGGGTGGGTGGAAACTGCATCTGGAGACAGGTTATACCATAACTAACTACTGCAGGGTTCTTGCGTATTTCTCTGAAGCAGCTGATGAGACAACTAGCTGGACAACTAGTCTGAGCAGTTACTATATTCCTTGTGTAAAACCAGTTCAGATCAGAAGAGAAACAGGCCCAATATATATCCCTTTTGTGGGTTCACCCAATTGGCTTGACTGAAAGGATATTTGACTGGCTGAATATTCCTAACCGCATCAATGCGAACTGAACGTGCTTCACATAATGAGAAACGATTTCCCACGTGTTTTTTCCATTCTGTCTCTACTTTGTATAGGGATAGATGACTGGGAGAAAATGTAAAGTACGAAGGTAATCTACTCTTTTCTTATTAATGTACCGTACATGTATAGTGCAAAATGTTAACATAGAAAGAATTTCTTATTTCACATACTAGACAATCTTGTAGCATAATAAGAAATTAAATAAAATGTTGATAAATAAGTTTGAAAAACAGAACACATACATATATAATGTAACCAGGAAAAATCAGATATTGCAGTTAAGTGTCTTGTGAAGACCACTTTCTATTGTTTTTATGCTGCCAGTGCTACAACACCATACTTATAGTAACTCTACTTAATAAGACTATTGCACAGGAAACATTGAAATAGACCAGAATCAGTTCTTTGCCCAGACTCTAATTAGTGCTATATTTGTCTAATTATCTGCAAATAAATAGCAAAAGTTGAAATTTTATAGTGGTAGAGACATTTCAGCATTCAATAAAAACTCAAAAAGAGAGAAAAAAGAATGAATATCCTCCACATAATTGTGAAAGAAGGTTTTCATCAGTAGCAAATTACTTGTAAACCTTCACACCTCAACTCTACATCACACAAGTGTATTGATAAGTTCAATAAAATCACACCAAAGGAATCAACTAAGACAGAGGTGAGAAGCATTCAGGTTTACAGGAATCATTGGATAAAGAGCTAATGGATATAATGAGCTAGGATTTGGAATCCTTAGGTGAATATTTATTCACATGCCAATAGGTCTATTCACATAAGTAAAGGCTCACCAACGCGAGTAAGGGTTGCATAGTCTAGTCCAAAACAGTTCTACTCTGCAGTCAAAAAATCCATCACCTCTTATCAGGGAGGACTGAGATTGACTGAACATGAACATTCTGGGAAAAAATGATCTCAAACAAATTTGGTGACAATAGGATTAGAGAATTTAGGTCACCCACTTTGCAGAACTACTGATCTGGTTATATCATTCTCACTATGACCCAGATAAAAGCCTTATGCTATTGTTTGACTTTAAACAGGTGAGCAGTCCCAATGAATTCAGTTAGACTACTCACATGCATTAAGCTAAACTCATGGATCAATCTGAAGGATTGGGACCTCATATCTGATCTAAATGATGCTTGAATATTCAAGTGCCAAAACAACCTTTGATGAGAATAATATAAAAATCACTATTTATGCGATGTAACTGCTGAAATAAGTGTCATACATACCACAATTTTCATTTACTTATATAGCTTGTGTCCATCTATTGTGTTTAAAGATAATTTCTTAAGGAATACTTCGAAACTGAGTTTCCTAATCAGTTGTGAGAGACAAGCTTCTCTTAGAAGAAACTGCAGCAGCAGCAGTAACAAAATTTTATTTACTTTCAATACAACGTTGGACAAATATATGAAGAACAGAGAAAGGGACCAAGTAGCAAGCTGGAACACATATGTAGGCAATAGGTCGCTGCTCTTAATCTGAAGTTGTTTTCAGATTGTTGTTCAAACTTTCCAAACATATTTTCTGGGAAAGTTCTAAATCATTGACAATAGCACTGAATGAAAATATCAACTCTGCCACGTCTGTAGTGTGAGTTGTAGAACACTACATTTCTTTGTAAAGCATTTTGTGAAATTTCATATGATGGATGCTAAATATAAATAGATTCTGTTGATATTCATTGTATATTATTGCAACTGTCTCTGTTGCAGATCTCTCTTGCAAATCCCTGTGTCAGTCTCTGAGGATCTGGCCCAATTCCAGATTGGACAGATCCTGGCCAATCTGGATTGGGCTGCTAGCATACGGTCTCCCCAGCTTCCCTTGGAATATGACATGGTTTTGCTGTGCACTGCTGTTCTGTGTTCCCAATGCCCTTCTTCTGATCCTGAGAGTGATGATATATAGATTCCTTCTATACAGAGCAGCTTCTCTGTTGGGTAAATTGTCTTTGACTGACAATTTGAGACGGTATCCACTCACCTATAAATACAGAAATATTTTCTTAAATTATAATATTTGATTTACAGCTATGTACAGTACAAGGAAGATATGCAGTTGGAGCTGTTTCCCTTCCACACTCCCAAATGGCTTTTGGATTAAATAGAAATTTTAATACTTTTTTTTCTTTTTTCAAGGAAAACAAAAAAAAAATTAGAAGAATTTTTTAAATTAAAATGAAAATGAAAAGTTTTATTTATTTTCATAGTTTTTGCATCTGGAATAATTAAATCATTTACCTACCATCTTTACTTTAATTACCTGAAAGACCCAGGTAATTATAAGCCTGTCTGCCTGACATTGATCCCAGTTAAGATAATGGAGTAGCAGGGCCGGCGCTTCCACTAGGCAACCCTAGGTGGTCGCCTAGGGCGGCAGGATTTGGGGGGTGGCATTTTGCCGTCCTCGGCGGAAATTCAGCGGAGGGGGGTCCTTCCGCTCCGGGTCTTCGGTGGAAATTCGGCGGCGGGTCCTTCACTCGCTCCGGGACCCGCCGCTGAAGTGCCCCGAAGATGTGGAGCGGAAGGACCCCCGCCGCCAATGCTCAGAGGAGGAGCGCTGCCGCCTAGGGCGGCAAAAACCCTGGCGCCGCTCCTGTGGAGTAGTAGAGATGGGACTTGATTAATAAAGACATAAAGGAGGGTAATGTAGTTAATGCAAATCAACCTGGGTTTATGGATAAAAGGTCCTGTCAAACTAACTTGATATATTTTTTTTATGAGATTACAAGTTTGGTTAATAAAGGTAATAGTGTGGATGCAATATATTTAGACTTTTGTAAGGTATTTAACTTGGTACTGCATGACATTTTAATTAAAAAATTAAAATAATATAGAATTAACATAGCACACATTTAATGGATTAAAAACTGGCTAACTGATAGGTCTCAAAATGAAACTGTAAACAAGGAATTGTGATCAAGTAGATGTGTTTCCACTGGGGTCCCTGTGGGATCGTTTCTTGGCCCTACGCTATTTAACATTTTAATCAATGACCTGGAAGACAACATAAAATCTTCACTGATAAAGGTTGCAGATGACACACAAATTGGGGAAGTGGTAAATAAAGAAAAGGGTAGGTCACTGATTTAGAGTGATCTAGATTGCTTGGTAAACTGGGTTCAAGGAAACAATAGGCATTTTAATATGGCTAAATGTAAGAAACAAAGAATGTAGGCCATACTTAAATGATGGGGGACTCTTTCTGGGAAGCAGTGACTGAAAAAGATTTGAAGGTTGTGGTGGATATCAGCTGAACACGAACTCCCAGTGTGACCATGTGGACAAAAGAGCTAATGAGATCTGGGGATGCATAAACAGGGGAATCTTGAGTAGGAGCAGAAAGGTTATTTTACCTCTATCTTGGGCACTGGTGTAACTGCTGGTGGAATATTGTGTCTGCGTTCTGATACCAACAATTCAGGAAAGATGTTGACAAATTGGAAGGTGTTCAGAGAAGAAACACAAAAATGATTAAAACAATTAAGTGATGAAAGAACACAAGTTTCATTGAACATCAATGCGATTTGTGCTCCTAAATCACTTAGGAGCAGATGTTCAAAGATATTTAGGCACCTAAAGTTGCAGATAGGTGTCTTGTGGGATTTTCAAAAGTGCCTAAGTGTATAAGTTCCATTAAAATCGATTTGAGTTAGGCACCTCACTCTATTAGGTGCTTTTGAAAATCCCTCAAGGTGCCTATCAGCAACTCTAGGCACCTAAATTCGTTTGAACAATTGGCCCTTTGGCACTTTTGAAAATCCCACCCCACAACACTAAGATGTCTGGGATACTTTGGAGTAAGACGCTTTAGAAAGCATGAGGTGTAATGTCTTTTCTTTCCAGCGGCAATAGGGTCTGTCTGTATAAGTAAGACCTAAACAAAAATCCTCCTCCAAATGTTACAGAAGCTGAAGCTGGATATATGTCCCTGTAGTTGACAGCAAATCACAAATCAACTGAGATTTTCAGTTCTCATTTAAAACTAAAACTTAAAAATTGCAAAGGACAATCTTACGTCACAAGCTTGTGTTTATGCATTTGCATTTGGGGTGCGGCATAGTGATTAACCGAAGATGTAACAATAAAACAGCTGAGTACAGGTTAGAAAAGAACATGGTTAACCCACTGCATGACACACAGAAAAGAAATAATGAGATCACTTTAAAATATTTCACCTGCGTTGCTTTGAAAATTTACCCTTTCTCTGACAGGATCTGGGAAGGTACATCTGCACATTTCTGAGTTGTCTGGTCTATAAAGTACTTCCAAAGCCTCAACCTCTGGGCCAGTTGTTAATTTGTTTTATATTCTCATTAATGTCTAATTAGGACAGCCACTAAAAGTCAATATTGTTAATGGGAAAATCTAACAATGTAATCAAATTCTTTCCATTAGATTAACATTTTTGACTTTTAATGGACATCTTAATAAGGCATACTTATTAAGTGGAGTTTTACACAAATTAAAACCAGGCAAGAAACAAGACCAACCCCTTTCACAATGTAACCTTTTCCCCTTCCATTTTTCACACTCTTGTTTATACAGATTAAAGGGTAGCTGTTCTCTTACTCTTTTTAGCTAATCTCAGTGTTTGTCCACAGCTAGAAGAAGGAATGTCTCATAGTTGTCAGGGTTGAAGCCTCATCTCTCGTATTCTCTCTTTCCAGTTTATTTTTCCACAACCTTCTTTTTTAAAAAAAAATAATGTGAATTTGCTTTCAGTTTACCTGGGTCTGAGAGAGATCAGAATCCAACATGTAGGTGGTGGATTTCCTTGTGGAATTTGCAAAGAATCTAGAAAGTTTAGCACATGGCTGATTTTCCTTTAGGTTGGGACATACAGGGTGTGTGAGAGAGATTGGAGAATAGCAAAGGGAAGATGGAAAAGGGGAGCAAAGAAAAAAAGGGGAGAAAGAAAAAAATAATTCAAGTGCACACAGATGCTTAGTCACTTAAAAATTAAACACTTCTTTATTGTCCTTTAATTTTATAATTTAATATTAGGTTGAAACATTCCTTTAAATTTAAGTAAGGATGCAGAACTGTTATACAGTCATACAACAGCTAGCCCCACCAATCTGATTAAAAATATTCACCTGATATATTTAGTGAATGAATTTTAATTACATAAAAATAATCTAATTCATAGTTCAGATACTCAGCCCTGATGTGTCTTCTTTGTGCTACTCCAGCAGTGTATACTAACCATAAAGATCTCCCATGGCAGCTCTTGGCTGGCATGGACCTGGCATATTTGGGTCTATAACCCATCCTCATATATGAGGTGTTCCTGGGAAGGTGGGCCTGTGGGGAGGGAGCATAGCCCAAACACTGCCACTGGCACACAGGCCCCTTGGGGATTGTTATCAGTTAGAAGCAGTTAGAGCTGTGAGGCTGCCCCAACTTAAATGTAAACTTGGCAGCCCCAAGGATTGCGGGAGCACAAAAAGTGACCGACAACCACCTTTGCCCTGTCCCCCATCTTGCCAGGTTATGTGCCAGGTGTAATTTGGCCAAAGCCAAGGATTGGAGCTTATGTGTCTACATACACAGCAAACTGCAAATCTCCCATAGCTCCATGTGGAAATACAGCAACTGAACATCAAGTGCAGAAATACACTAAAAGCATGCCCAGTTTGTTCCAAGAGTTATGTTCTTTCAAAATTAATATCACTTAATAGATTAAGATCTGATACTTATTTCCCAGTCATTTTGGGTATCAAAGAGAAGGATAATGAATTATTTAGTTCAGATCTAGTTTTTGTTTGTTAAACATTTAGAATAATGCTCCAGAACATGACATCTTAGGCAGTTGTACTAGTCTAGCAGACTATTAACTTAGTTACTAGAGAGTCTATGGAACTGTATTTCACTAAAGCTGTAAAACCACCAGGGGTGAGTCTTACCACTGGAAAAACTGGGAAATTGAGAAGACTGTCAGTTCATGCTTGAGGAACAGTCAGATTGTAGGGAAAGTTGCTACCTTTGGAAAGGGGAAATCTATACCACTATATGTCCTTCCATGAAGATGTTAGCAGAGAAAGACCCTTTGCCCCTCGGGCTCATTTAAGTGAGAGACAGACATAATTATTCTTTCAAGCCCTTTCTTTCCTGTATGGTTGAGCAGCTTGGTTTGGAAGTATGGGAAAGAAATTAATTTTAACAGATGGGAAGTTCTATAAAATTGGGACATTTATCTTTGCATTCCATAAGGTATTTCCTTGGCTTTTCTCCACAGGCTCCTGTAGGTAGCTACTCTCACTCAAATTCACAGCCAGTGATGGATACCTATTTCTTCCTCTCAGGCACAGTTCTAAATCTGAAATATGTGTATTGTTGGGGTGGAATGGGCTCCACTTGTGTTTTGGAAAGGCCAATTTTTTAAAATTCATACTAGGAGGTACATGCAAGTCGTGATAAGAATGGATTGCTGGTTGGTACTGAGGGAGGAAAAAACTGGAAAACAGAAGAGAAACTTTCCTACTAAGTCAGTTCAGCTGGTCTCAGCGTTATTGCTGGGGCTGCTGATGCTACTAAATGCGTGGCAACATACTGTCATATACAGGCTTTACAGAGCTTGCCTAAGTCATCAATTCTGTGTGCTTGGATTTATTTTGTAGCAATATCAGAATATACCTCCCTTTAGCAAATGATTAAGGAAAGTTGGCATCCTTTTTGAATTATTGATGTAAAATGGTGGAAAGATCTTGGTGGGTGCTAATAAATAAAGATTAAACAGTCCCAACAATTTTGCAGGTTTGGAGCCAGATTTTAGTCCGATTTACACCCCATACCAACCCATTGGCTTTGGGAACAAATTTTGCACTAATTTAGACTTCATTAATTGCTACTCACCAGCAGAGTTGCATGTGGTTCAATAAGTATGGATTTTGGCCCTTTATTTAAATAAGCAATCAGAGTTTGTATAGTTTACTGAGCCTTATGATATGGTTATCTGAAGCTTATTGGATGGTTTTCTGAATGTCTTTTATCTCTAAACTCAGGACAAATCTCTCATGAGAAAAAGCCTTTCTGTAGCATCAGTACTTCCCATTTCTGTTTAGGCTGAAAATACCAGAAGACCAGCCTTTTTTTCACAGAATGTTGTCACTTTTCACTTCTTGGTTGGAGGGAACAAGGAAATGCAGCAGAGCACAAGAATGAAAAATAATGAAAAAACATTTCCCAGCCTCAGACATTGTTCATTTCAAGCTCTGGGGAAAAGTTCATGTTGTTTCTTATTCTTTTCCTAACTTGATTTGCCAATCCCATTTCTGAAAAGGGGGCATTTCATGGCTAAAGCTATTTACCTTTATGCTCAGTGTCCCTCCCTTTATGGCATGGTCCTAAAGAGTTTAGAGGTAATTGATAACTTTCCTATAGGTTTTTTTGAACCACCCTATAGGATGTAATAGAGAATTCTAGCCCTGCAATAGAACTCTGATGGATTCAAAACACCTGTAGAAAGGAAATATCTTTCTAGCTATGATATAAATTCTAAGATAGTTTCAATAGAATCCTGTCAAATTTCCATATAATTCTATTGGTTTAATCCCTGTTTCATTCAGTGGGATTGTCCAAAAGGATTTTCTCTTTCCTCCCACCTTCCCCTTTCCTTTATTTACTTTCACTCCCTATAACTTATTGTCTCTCTTCTTTAATATTCATGTACATTTTACACTGGTCTCCTAAATTAACCTCTCCAGTCACAATACCTCCTCCACCGCCTCCTCTCTGGTAGTTTGTCCTGATGTGTGGTTTAACTAATCTCCTTTGGCAGATCATTGCTATAGAATGTCCCAATCATCGCATATGAGTCCCCTGCTGCTGTCCTTAACAATTTTTAAAAGAAAGTTGCATATACTTTCCCAAATGGTTGAGCTGACCTATTCCATTAGCCCTATATGAAAAGCTTTGTTCAAGAAGAATCAGAGTTTAAAACATGTTTCAGTGGACCCAACCTAACAGCCCACTAAAATTTGCAAAAATGTATGCAAAGGTCAAAATAACAATTTACCAGTAGATTATTGGGCTCAAAACTGTCATGCTAAATGCTTAGTAGGCTTCGACTTTCATTGCTATGTAACACCCCTTACTTAATAGACAAAAGTGTATAAGGGCACTGTCCTCAATCTGTGCATACAACTCTTACTATGATATCTGGGCAGCTCCCAAAATGTACACTTAAAAAGATAGTTAAACCATTCTCTCTCTCCTTTGTAGTCAGCAGGGACTGGCCTTTATTTGGCATGATTCTGTTTTGTTTCGCTTCCTTTGTTGTTGTTGTTGTTGTTTTTTTTTTTTAGTGAGGGAGCATTGTGTGAAGGACATACCAAAGAAGCAGGTTGTGAGGTTTTATTCTGAAGCAGATGGGCTGTTGTGTTCTGAACTAACTGTAGCTCTTTTAAGGTCAGCAGCTACATACCTTTGCCCAGAGAACTACAACAATCAGTAAACAGGTGAAGGCTTTGGAAATGGCGGAGCAGTCATTCATTGTCTCTCTCTGGATACAATTTGAGCGAAATGAGTGAAATCATGTCAGTGGGATCCTTCTATCCTCTGTCACATCTGTAAGGCAGGACAGCAAGATTCCATGGCTGATGATATCTAATGCTGGAGAGAGAGCTCCAGCTATATGCGTATGGGTGTCCATGGCTAAAAGGAGATCCTCCACCTGTGTCACCTGCACCACTTTTGTTCCAGTCAGATCCTGGCCCGAAACCTTATTGGGAAGGTTCCAGAACACTGGCAGCATCTACATTATTAGTTCCCATTCTTTTGGGGTTGGCAATCTTTCCATGTGTGAATAATCTGCACATACTCCTCCCACATCCCTGCCTCTGGGAATCGTCATTCAATCTGCATTCTCTTGCTCTCCCTTGCCCCCATTTTCAGTCTCTGTTCTCTTTGTTCATTCTTGTCTCTTTATAATTATGTTTTTGCAATCTTCGATTCCATATCTGGTTCATTTTCTTTTACTCCACTAGCTTTTCCTCAGTTTTCTCCTCCTTTTCTCTGCCTCTCTCTTCTCCCTCTTCTTTGTCTCAGTGTGAAGACACCATTTCTCTGCCCCTCTCTCAAAGTTCTCCCCCAAGTTCCCTCTCTCTCTGTCTCTGCCAACAGCTTCCCCACCTTTTCTCCCCCTTTGCTTTTTCCAGTCCTCTCCCAATTCTCACATTCCCACCCTCTAATTTCTCTCTTCATTTTCTCCTTCTTTCTCCTCTTCTTCACTTCAAGCCTCCCCACTGCTCTTCCTGTCACTCCCCTGGTAGGGCCCTACCTTTTTCTCTGCCCCCTCCTCCTGGTTAGCTGGCCATATGACAAATGTTGCCAGGGACAATTCTTCTAATAAGCAGTGGGTCTGCTGGGGGATTCTAGAAACCAAAGGTATATTCTTTTTAGAAGGTGAAAGAAAGAACAAAGAGAGAAACCACACATGGGAATTTGCTATAGGCAGAAACCATTATTATTAGTGGCAGGTGGACTCTGGAGAGAGGGGGTGGGAGTAGATGGTTGGATATGTTCCAAAGAAAGGTGGATTGGAGATAATATACCAAGACCCCAGAGCTAGGTGTTACTACATGAGAGGGAGTCCTCACCCATAATGGGAGGAGACATGCTTTTGGAAGGATGGTATCAAGGGGGAACAATTCTGATTTTGGACATTGCTAGTACCTCCCCTAGGAGAACAAACTACAAACCCTTGACCTTTATTCCCTTGCCAGGTAGTAGCATAGTTTCCCATTGCATGTATATACATGAGGATAAGAGTTAATCCTTTAAATCTTATCTGTTTCTTTCTTAAATGAACCATTCATTTTATAAATGTGCTGTAACTGGGATTTGTCTGTTGATCTGGGGTGCACAGAGGCTGCATTTCCCTGTGAACAATGGACCTCTAGCCTATAGGAGGAAAAGGAATCCAGTGGGATTAACTGGCTGTAGAGACCCAATCTTAGAAAATAAATGGGCTCACTAGGAGGCGTTTTAAGACCTTCTCACAAAGTGCCACAGTGAGCAGAACTTAGGCAAGGCTGTCCTGAAGTGAGCACTCCCAACTTGGAAGCAACCCATTGTAACAGACCTTTATGTTTTAATATAGGAATATGCCACTGCTTTATGAGCAGCTGTTGATTTTATTCACTGTGTGCAAGTGTAATCCTTGTAAAAATAATGCAAGCGCTGCTGGCAATGCTGTCATCAAATATTCATGAAGTGGCTGCTGTTTAGCCGTACGGCTCACTTGGTCTCTCAGCAGAAGTGAGACGAGGTGGGACACCAGGTCATTCGGAACATACAGCAAACCAGCAGTTCCACTCAGAACAGTTCACTCTTCAAGACGCTGGCACTTAAAACAGTGCGAGATTAAATAGCTACTTTTAAAGTAAGGCAGAATAACAGTATCGTAAGTGCCTTTCACTGTTAATGTGGTCTACTACTGTATGGGGGACTGAGATCAGATTTAGCAAACAGCCTGCAACTGTAAAAGAAACCAAATATGTTTGTTGTTATCATGTACCTTTCAAGGCTCATATATTATTCTAGAGTGTGAGTCAAGCTATTGGCAAGTAACTGGTTTGGCACAGCAGCCTTCTTAACACTATTATGATTGATGGGAATGCTTCTGGGAATGCTACCAAAAGCAAAAGAGGTATAAGGGGAGCCAGAAGTTCATGGGAGTGGGGAGGAGCACGCGGACAAGTGATGGGATACATGTGAAAGGACACGGTCCCTGGTTATCAGAAACACAGAGGTTCGCTCTGATCTCATTGGTTTAAAGCCAGAGTACTTCCACTGAAGTCCATACTGCGAGATCAGGAGCATGTCCATAATTGGTTGCTCTGGGAAGATACTGAATTTCCACTTCAGCAAAACTCCTTTAAATAAAATTAAAATCTATCTCCTCTTCCCCAAGGAAATTGGACCAATGTCCTTAAAGTGAGGATTGTATTGCTTACCCTGCTACTGTGAATTCAGTGCTACTATCACAGACCAACTTTGGTACTGAGTGCTGATGTCACAGAGAAGGAGTCACATACAGCAGATTCTATCCTGAGTGATAGAATCACTGGGGTCCTATGACTACAGTCACTCCCAGAGTATTATTTAGAAATGTGGGTATTAGAGATGAAAAATGAGAGAGGAACAGAGAGAGACTGTTATGGCTCTCTTCTAGCAATTGGAGGCAAACCGCACAAGTTTGAGAGATTTAGGGTCAGATCCTCAGCTGGTGTATATAAGCTTTGTTCCATTGACTTCAGAGGAGATCTGCCAGATACTAGCTAAGTATCTGGCTCTCCGTTTGCATAAGCAGGCAAATGTTTGAATTTTTATCTGATTCTTCACAGAACATTTTCAGAGCCTTGAGACATCCTCTCTCTCTGAAACAGCCCCCAGCTTGGTCAGCAGCTGACTAGGAATGCCGGGAGCAGGTCAGCTCCTTCCCTTCATTCCCACAAGAACCACTTTTCTCACAGGGACAGAAAGATCTGGTGAGTTCTATGATTTCCTGGAATTATGCATTGCAATCTGGGGTGCAACTCAAGTGGAAGCCCTAGGCAGGTGACAAATTGGAAAAGATCGATAGGGAGACTGTTGGGCCCTGTTTCCTTATCCGAAAAGCTAGGGAGTCTTGAGGCAGTAGGATAGCAGGTGAAAAACGGACCTGTCCTCCCTGACAAAAGATTCAGGGAGGACAAAAACTTTTGGTCTGTTCTTATTTGCTTATCATAGTATTTATTTATTTACTTATCTATTTATTGGGCACAAGTTTGGAGAAGCAAGAAAAATCAGATACAGAAATCTGCACTACATTCTCTTATCACCTCTTTTTTCCTTATCCCTTCCAAGCCAGATCTAATTATCACTGGCTAATTTGGGGATGCTATTGCAAAATTCACTCTGCTATTCAGTTCAGCAAGAAAACATTATTTCACAGAAAGAAAGATGACATTTCTCCAATCAATCAATTCAATACTCTCTTAAGCATAACCACATCCACAGCTTTATCGGGGTACTTTGACCAAGCTATTGTAATGGCTTAGGATACTTTAATTATTAATACATTAAGCTTCTTCTTTTTTTTTTACAAAAACTGCTAGTTTAGCCTTTGGAATCTTGATAATGAACTTAATCTTCTAGGGCCAGACTGTGATACTCTTATTCATGATAAAAATACTTTACCCCTAGTATTTCTAAGATACTGAGCATGAACAAAGATATCACATTCTGGCCCTCAGTTTAAGAGCAAAGTATGATGCTATAAAACGAGGGGCCCCTCCATAATGTTTCCTTCCAAATGTATTGCTAAATCTGTGGGCCCAAGATGAAATATTAGGTCCACTCAGGAACCATGGAAACATTCTTAAATTCTTAAATATTCTGTTTAGTGTCATATGCTCTGAATTCTAAGAATTCAAATTGGTAGAGTTTGTCATATTGAGAAGTGAGGTAGAAATTGCCATGGATACAAATGTTAATATTAATATTAAAGTATTTTCTGAAAATTCTTGAGAAACAGAATGAAAGAAGCCTATAGAGGTGGAGGGCAAGAAGGATGCAAACATCTGCATGAATTTAATGAGTGTTTCCATGGAAAAGACACCTTGAAAACTAGCCTGAGCAGAGTAAACAAAACCATTTGCCTTGCTTTCATTTTTGTTTATCTCTTTTTTCAGAATGGTACAAAAGAACCCTAACTAATAAGGTTTACACATGTATCCTTATTTGTAGACTCCAAGAATCTGCAATTATGGTGGAGCCTAAATTTGACATCATTTAGGATCTGGTTCTGATAAATACAATTTAGCTCTTATATAGCACTTTTTATGCATTGATCTCAAAGCATTTTACAAAAGAGATTAGTATCATTATCCCCATTTTACAGATGGGGAAACTGAGTCACACTTTGGTGACCTAACTTGACAAGGTCACCCAGAAGTTTAGTGGCAGATCTGGGAATAGAATTCAAGTCTCTGTCCAGTGCACATTGAGTAGTACCTAAGTTCCTGAATAGTCCTGCTGAAATCAACACCCCAGTAGCAAAGACTTCCAAAGTGATGTCTAGGTGAGGCTAAGTATGGAGTCCTTCCGAATAAAGTTAACGAATGAACTTTAGGAAATTGAAAGAATATTAGCATCCAAGAATTCTCCTGATATCGTAGCTTAATACACGGCTGTTTGTTGAAGCAATTTACCTGAAGTCAGAATCATGAGTATTAATATCTCACTAGCTAGAAGTGAATGCTTAAGGTAAAACTTTGAATTAATATATTTATTTACCCTTATTTAGTTTCCTATATCATCTCTTTTGAACATCTTTGAAGTGTTCTATGATTTATTATTTATGCTGGTGAAGAGAAGTGAGTGTGTAATTGTTAGTTTTGCAAGCCTAATGTTGTTGAGTCGATTTTTTCTGCATTGAACATCTATGGCTGATTTATTCTTGTTACTTTCTATGTAGCATTAAGTGATAGAATAAACTTGTGGAAGTTTACTAGAACAAGCGCACAGAGGGTCTGTCTTGGTATATATGCCTTTACTAGTTTTCCTTTTGGATAATTAATGTTATTGCAGTATTAATACCATCTTAAGTTAATTTACTGAAAAAGGCAATGGAGAAAATGTACTGGCACACATGGTATTCTTTCATATGTAGTAAATATGGCTATCATTAAGATTCCATTAAAACTTTAGCTAGCCAAAATATACTTTTTGCCCCGATTTTCATGAATCATGCAGTTCTAACTGCCTGCTTTTGGAATATGCAGTGTTATATTGTAGCCATGTTGGGCCCAGGATATTAGAGAGGCAAGATGGATGAGGTAGTGTCTCTTATTGGATCGACTACTCTTGGTGAAAGAGACAAACTTTTGAGTTTCACAGAACTCTTCTTCAGATCAGGTCAGAAGAAGAGCTCTGTGTAAACTTGAAAGCTCTTTCACCAACAGAAATTGGTCTAATAAAAGATATTACCTCACCCACCTTGTCACTCTTGGAATATCATTTCTGGCAGCATTGTTTTTTTAAAGACAATTGCCAAGATTCTCAGAAGTGACTAGTGATTTAGAGTTTCTCAGCTTTTGGGTGCCCAACCTGATATACCTCAAAGGGGCCTGATTTTCAGGGGGTGGACACATTTCTGAAAAACCCTTTTCTGTGTCTCAAGTTGAATGAGTCATTTTGAAAATCTTTATCCTTTATAAAAGCCAGTGCTTCCAGGAATGACAGTGAATTAGCACTGTGTGACTTGAAGAAAATCAATACCAGAGGAGTACAGTGTAGGGACAAAAATTTCTGGGACCGACATTGCGTTATTCCAGCAACCCCAACAAATTTAATACAGAATGGTCTCTCTTTCTCTAGTGCTGGTTTCAAGGGAGTTATTCTAACAAACTCCTCTCCTTAACTAGTGAGACTATAAATAACAATGATTCAAAGGGAAGTGAAACTCGGTACAGTAGGTAGGCACTGAATTTGGAAAAGATGATGACTGGACACATCCTCCTGTTATACTGGTACATAATTATGTGGTAAGCATCGTGTTTATTTTCCTATTACAAAGTGACACTCACATCTGAATAATAATAAATAATAATTAATATACTCTTTGATAATTTGGTTGGAGCTGATTCCTCTGTTTCATTTAAATCAAATCACTAAACATCCAGAGAGTAACAGATGCATAACAATAAATAGCATAAATAATAAATCCCTGCTTGACAAACTTTATTGCTGTTTTGGATAGAATTGTAAAATTAGTGGCTGACAGAAATTCAAGATAAATCATGTATTTGTATTCTAGTTAAACCCCTGATACTGAATCTCAGGCAATCTTGTTTGAAAAACTAATTCACATTGGCTTGAATAGGAGCACTGCCATGTGGACTGAAAACTATCTACAGCACTATAATCAAAGGACAATGGTAAACGGCAATACACTGAAGTGAGGTTAGGTGTCTAGTGGGTCGCTGCCAGTTCTTTGACATTTTCGTTAGTGATATGGGAAGCAGGAGTAAACAACATGGTAATAAAATATGTAGATAGTATTCGGCAGCAGTCAGACAGGAAAGCAACACAAAGGGAACCAGAGAAATTAGAAAGAGGAAGAGAATAACAAAATGAGATTCAGCTTGGAAAATGCAAGTCAATATATCTGGAGAAAAATGCTCTGAAGCATGTGTACTCAATGGGAAGGATAAACTGGAAATCATTAATTCTAAAACAGACCAGTAAATGAGGCATGTTAGCAATGTCATATGGCAACCAAAAGGGTCAATACATTTTCGGGATGGATACAAAGATACAAAGCAGATAGTTAATAGTTCCTCTCTATACAGTTTTAATGCAACCACTCTGAAAATACTGCATACTTTTTTTGGCACCCCTTTATTACTAGAGGGATCGGAAGGAATTCAGACAACAGATGTTGGAGGAATTAATTCATAAGCAAAGGTTAAATGAGTGAAACATAGGCAGTTTGTTTAAAAGGCGACAAAACAAGGGATGCAATAACAGCCTAGAAATATTGCAAAACATAAATATCAAGGGTGATTTAGAGAGCTATCCAGTGTGGTACATGGTGTAGGGGGAACTCTTTTTTCCTTTGTTCTCTCCTATTTTCTAGTACCTGAGGCTATGGCCCTGGGCCAAAACAAACCTGCAGAGTTAGGGCCCTAACTTTAGAGACCAAAGTTTGAAGATATTCACAATATTTAATAGCCCCCATACTCATTTTTTGATAAGTGGCCTAGAGATTTGAAAGGAGTTTGCAGTGAATAGTAGTCTGCTTATTTATTTATGCCATTGTTCTTAGTTTCTGCATTTATTTACCTTGGACTTAGAAACTCAAGATGCATGGCTAACTTTGAGCCTGGGGCTTTCTCACAAAGCAGGTAAGTGCCCTGAAATGTTCGGCTGGCTGTATTCATCCTAGTTTTCAGGTGGCCGTATTATTTTTCTTAGTAGCTTTAAAAAAACCTAAGTAGGCAAAAAACCAAAAGCCTGAGCTAATGGGAAACTATTTTCCTGTCCCAGGAAAAGTTTTGAGATTTTGAAAAAAATCCCTTTCCTGATTTGGTACAAAAAGTTGAAATCTCAAAAATGTTCACAACCCAACAATCCAAACAAATATTTGGTTCAGGTCAACCAAATATTATAATTTTGACCTTTAAAAACTTTTTTTACTTGTTTTGGCTTAAATTTTGAACTGAAAAATCATTTAAAACTGAAAAAATGGACTTCTAAAAAAAGAAAATATTGATTTTTTTTTTGCAATTTCAGTGCTTTCCCCCATAATATATTCTCTTCATTATATTCCTAATTTGCATTAGAATGAAAAATAAATTCCATGGGGAGCACATGACTTTCTTTGTGTCTTTGTATTTTTGTTATTCAAATTTCTTTCTCAATCTACAGCAGGGGTCGGCAACCTTTCAGAAGTGGTGTGCCGAGTCTTCATTTATTCACTCTGATTTAAGGTTTCGTATGTCAGTAATACATTTTAATGTTTTTAGAAGGTCTCTTTCTCTAAGTCTATAATATATAACTCAACTATTGTTGTATGTAAAGTAAATAAGGTTTTTAAAATGTTTAAGAAGCTTCATTTAAAATTAAATTAAAATGCAGAGCCCCCCGGACGGGTGGCCAGGACCCGGGCAGTGTGAGTGCCACTGAAAATCAGCTCGCATGCCGCCTTTGGCAGGTGTGCCATAGGTTGCCTACCCCGATCTACAGTAATGTTTTTCCTTTAATTGTTTTTTTTAAGCAAATATACTGCTTGGGAAAGGCGCTGAACTACAGCTGAGGAGACTGAAATCCTGCATTAATCCACAGAACAGGGCAGAGCTGCCCAGAGGATTCAGGGGGCCTGGGGCAAAGCAATTTTGGGGGCCCCTTCCATAAAAAAAAGTTGCAATATTATAGAATACTATATTTTCGTGGGGGCCCCTGCGGGCCCGGGGCCTGGGGCAAATTGCCCCATTTGCCCCCCCTCTGGGCGGCCCTGGAACAGGGATGGCACAGACAAGGGTAGCGGAGTTTTCCCACTAGCCTCACAAATGTGCATCAACCCCGGGGGAACAGCTTCTAGAGATTAGTGGGTAGTTCAGTCTCCATGTCCATTCTCTCTCCTTTGCTTGTATGAGGCTGAAGAACATTGCCCTGCTGACAGGAGCGGCGCCAGGGGTTTTGCCGCCGTAGGCGGCAGCACTCCTCCTCAGAGCATTCGGCGGCGGGGGTCCTTCCGCTCCGCATCTTCGGGGCACTTCGGCGGCGGGTCCCGGGGCGAGTGAAGGACCCGCCGCAGAAGCACCCCAAAGACGCAGAGTGGAAGGACCCCCGCCACCGAATTGCCACCGGGGACGGCAAAATGCCACCCCCCAAATCCTGCCACCCTAGTCGACCACATAGGGTCGCCTAGTGGAAGCACCGGCCCTGCCTGCTGTCAGTTGCATACCAAAAATACAACTTTTATAAATTATTGAACATCTTAAAATATAATAAAACCTGACTGCAAAAACAAGAACCGAAGGACATCTCACTTGATCTTTCTACTGTGAGAGACCCAGTTCTTAGAAGTGGAATTATACTGGGTCAGAGTAGGAATTTATAGAGATGCTTTAATAATAAACTATGAGGAGTTGCAATTTTTCCCAGTTAATATCTAAACTCACAAGTCACCAAAATAATGGAAAATGTGGAGGGTAGAGCTTTGGTAGTAGTTATCAGTTTGATTGGATTAGACTTTGCTGTTGGTCCAGTTTATACTCCTAATGTTAACAAAGGTGAATTTTATTATATTTCACAAAATGTTACTGTACCGATCCCCACTTTACAGTATATATATTAGCAGGAGGGGTGAAAGGTGTGAAATGAAATATTAGATCCAATTTTAGATAGAACTAGACCACCATACAACAATTCTGGGATTAATGAATGTGTGACATAGGATTAACAGAAGTCGGAAGAACTTTTCACCTAAAAATAGATAGATACACAATCTTTCCCAGAGTGACAAGATGCTTTTCCAAGCAATTTTTACATGACCTCAACCAATGTAACTGCTGGGGTATTCTGGCTCCTGATTTTCAGTCCACTTCCCTGAATTGTTAGTTCTGTCTGTGGTGGGCAAGAATATAAATGACAAATATCTTTACAATAAAAAATAAAGGTTCATATTTTTAAAATTTAGGGCCAAATCCTCAGCTGGTGTTAATCAGCACAGTAGAGAATTTGGCCCTGAATGCTAATATTGTACGGCAAAATTTAGAGCAGGAAATTTCAAAATATCAGAGAAAAATGTTGAAAAAGGGAGAAAGGAGGTCTGTGTGCAAAAAGGTACCCAGAAGGCATTCCCAACTGCATACACATCTGCCACAGTTGTGTGCACAAACTGGGTAACTGCAGGCCCAACTTATTATCAGTATTATTTATTTGTACTACCATTGCGCCTCGGAGCCATAGTCATACGGCTGCGACGGAGCCGTGGTGATGCAGTATTTGATATCTCATGACTAAAGCACCTGCAAAATTCAGAATCAAGTCTAAATTAGGCTCACAATTTTTAATGTATTTCAAATTAAGCAGTTAATCTGTGTGTGAGGTTTACAACTCTTTCATCCTAAAAGGATAAAAAGGGAAGAAATGTAAACAGACAATAGAAAAATGCTAGCTAGTTATTGGGTCACATGTGGTAGAATGCTGAGGTTTTATTTTCTTCTGGAACCACTACCTCTTATAAACCTCATCCATCATATGTAATGAGAGCTGTCAGGAATATTTAGCTGAGAAATAGCTACTTGATATGCTAATGGTGGTCCCTTAGTGAATTCATTTGGTTCTGCTGCATGACATAAATGGTTTTCATAATCTAATGAATGATGTGTGTAATAGAGGTAAGGCCACAGGGAATGACATTGTGAAGCTAGTGAAAGTACTATGCATATACATATATATATGTGTATATATATACTTATGTATGTATTTTATAAACACATACACACAATTGCTTTTGCAAGGTGGACAGAATAAACACAATGTAGATATACACAAAAATATATTTAGTAACACTTTTGATGTTAATAAATATTCTAAATTCTTTATTCCAAAATCAATGCATACATCGAAGTACCTAGATAGATAACCAGACTTCTGCTCACTTTCGAGGCCTATCCTCATACTACCTATCATCTCTCATACACTACCAAGATGTCATCTCCTGCCTCCTTTCTGTCAGTGATTGCAGCCTTCTTTTCCCACTTGTTACATTTTCAAACAAGTACCTTTGTGCTTTCTCCCATGCTGCCCCTCATAGTTGGGAGAAGTTAACTTCCTCAAAGCTACCTCATTGTCCTCCTGCAAATCCCTCCTTAAAACTCTACTTTGGTGTGCTTCCTGCCTACAAAAAACTTAACACTGGTTAGGCAACTGGTATGCTGAGCTTACTGCCTATCACGCCGACCACTATTGTTTCATTGTTTCCTTGGGTTCTCCTGTCTCTGCCTGTTGTATCTTGTCTTATATTTAGATTGTAAGGTTTTTTGGGCAGGAACTATTTTGTTGTTCTGTGTTTGTACAGCTCCTAGCACAATGGGGAACTGGTCCATGACTAGGGAGCTTAGACGCTACTGCAAGTCAAACAATAAATAATGAGAGAGTGAGAAGTAGAGTGCAATGCTCACTTTATCTTTCTTGCTTTCAAAACTAATGGCTGCTGACTAGTGCTGGGCAAATAAATAATTTTTTAGTTCATTGGCAATTTCAAAAAGTAAAAAAAATATTGATTTCAGTTTGAACTGAAACCTTAAATTTTTGAAACTTTTGGTGTATTGAAAAGTCAAAAACATTTTATTTTGGGTTGAATGAAATGAAAACATTTTATTCTGATTTTGATCATTTTAATGTGTATAAATCTTTTAAAAAAAGCAAAAGAAAGGACAAGTTGAAGCAAAAGGCATTTTACACCAAAAAATCAAAACATTGCTTTTGAAAATGTTGAAGTAAAACACTTGGATTATTTCAGATTTTTTTTTATGAACAAAAGTGTTTCATGAAACCAACACAAATTTGCAAAACATTTTGGTGTTTTCAAATCTGTATTTTTCAGTGAAAAAAAAAATTTTGGTGGAAAAATTTTGTGCAGCTATTCTGGAGACCTCAATTTTTTGTTTTGTTCTTAAAGATAGACACAATGTCAAAAATTGTGAGGGAGGTTGAGACAATCGTATGAAAATCAAATCCAACTCATCCCTCCACATCTGAACACACGTACAAATATCTGAATACAAAATCTTTATTGGGGATGACTCAGACCTAGATGTCAAGAAGTCTGAGACTTACAGTGTAGTTACAAATTCAACAGATGTGAGGGATCAACCCAGGAGGTCACTAGGAATAGCAAGAATCAACTAGGCAGGATTAAAAAGTCAGCAAAACATCCCATTAGAATCTGTTCTGAGTAATTTTCTTTGGTTTGAGACTCATATGTTTAAAATGGACAACTATTATCCTTTAGGCTAAAAGTGATTTTTAATAAGTAGTAATGCCCCAAACACATCATTGCCTGGGCATTGCAAATACGATTGGTTGTATGAGCATTTCCCTTACTTTAATCACTTCATATATTAGTTTGCAAAATTGGGGCCAGGGTTTGACTAGGGTTGCCAACTTTCTACTCGCACATAACCGAACACCCTTGCCCTGTCCCCGTCCCTCCTCCGAGGCCCGGCCCCCACTCACTCCATCCCCCCTTCCTCTGTCGCTCGCTCTCCCCACCCTCACTCACTCCCTCATTTTCACTGGGCAGGGGCAGGGAGTTGAGGTGCGGGAGGGGGTGAGGGCTCCGGCTGGGGATGCAGGCTCTGGGGTGGGGCCAGAAATGAGGGGTTCAGTGTGTGGGAGGGGGCTGGGGCAGGTGGCTTGGGGGTGTGAGGGCTCTGGCTGGAGGTGAAGACTCTGGGGTGGGACAGGGTGTGACGTTGCACTCCATATGTGTGAATATAATGTAACTGGGATATGCTTTATGCAAAAGGTCTCTTGTAAGGTATCATTACAAAGCTTATAATCTACTGAGTGTGTTCATCCTATTTGTATGAATGTATCATTCTTGTATCTGAAGATAGAAATATGAAGTATTACTCTGAAGCCCTATTGTAATTATGCAAAGTGTGGGCCATTAATGGTGGCTTGGAATCTTGATGGCTCCCATTGACTAGGACAATTGGTTGTGAATGGCTCTATTTACTTGCAAAGCTTCTGGGGTACATGCTGGCCAGCTCTGGAAGAATGGAGACTAGGGGTCTCACAGGACATGTGACCATGTTACATGATACTGAAATCCATCTTAAAGCTGGTGCTTTTCCATTTAGAAGGAGGGGTGGGGACCCAGAGAGACAAAAGATTCCCCCCTTGGGCCAAAGCTATAAAAGGGGGTGGAACAGAACAAAGGGGGCTGCCAGTCATGAGAAATCCCCTAGTTACCACCTGAGCTGGAATTAACAAGGACTGTACCAGGGGAAAGGATTGGGCCCAGACTAGGAAGGAATCTAGTCTGTGAAAGAAGCTTATTGGAACACCTCTGAGGGTGAGATTTACCTGTATTCAGTTTCATAATGTATTAGGCTTAGATTTACGTGTTTTGTTTTATTTTCCTTGGTAACTTACTTTGTTCTGTCTGTTATTACTTGAAACCATTTAAATCCTACTTATTATTCTTAATAAAATCACTTTTGTTTTATTAGTAAACCCAGAGTAAGTGATTAATACATGGGGGAGCAAACAGCTGTGCACATCTCTCTATATAGAGGGTGGACAATTCATGAGTTTACCCTGTATAAGCTTTATACAGAGTATAATGGATTTATTTGGGGTTTGGATCCCATTGGGAACTGGGAGTCTGGGTGCTGGAGATAGGTAACCTGCAGAGTGGTTTTCAGTTAAAGCCGACAGCTTTGTGGGCGTGGTCCAGACCTGGGTCTGTGTTGCAGCAGGCTAGCGTGTCTGGCTCAACAAGTCAGGGTTCTGGAGTCCCAAGCTGGCAGGGAAAACAGGCTCAGAGGTAATTTCAGCACATCAGGTGATAGTCCCAAGAGGGTCTCTGTGACCAAACCCGTCACACTGGGGATGAGGGGTTTGGGGTGCAGGAGGGGTCTCCGGGCTCAGAGGGCAGGAGGGGGATCAGGGCTGGGGCAGGGGGAGGGGGTTGGGGCATGTGGGGGGTGCAGACTCTGGGGTGGGGCTGGGGCTGAGGGGTTTGGGGTGCAGGAGGGTGCTCCAGTCTGGGGCTGAGGGATTCAGAGGGCAGAAGGGAGACCAGGGCTGGGGCAGGGGGTTGGGGCGCAGGAGGGGATCAGGGATGTAGACTCTGGGTGGTGCTTACTTCAGGCAGCTCCCGGAAGCAGCGGCATGTCCCCACTCTGGTTCCTACGTGGATGCAGAGCTGGTGCTTGGGGCGGAAACAGAGTGTGGAGCCCCCTGGCTGCCCCTACACATAGAAGGGCAGGGAGCCTGTCTTAGCCCCACTGCACCACCGACCGGACTTTTAACGGCCCGGTCAGTGGTGCTGACTAGAGCTGCCAGGGTCCCTTTTTGACTGGGTGTTCCAGTCGAAAACTGGACACCTGGCAACCCTAGGTTTGACAACAACCTAAACATGTTAGGAAAAATGTTTATACACTCACGTATATTTTTCTGTAGCTGAAAGTTCTGGAGGCTTGTATCTAGTGGACACTACTGTTTTCTCGATCCTGCAAACTCTTAGTCAGAGTAAGTTAAGGCGGGGATATAAAGAGCAACAGTGGAACAGCTTCCATCTGCTGTTGCGGTAGCCTCACAGCCATGGCATCCCCTCTTCCATACAAGAGGTTGTGGGATGTTTGGCTGATGGACTTGTGTAATTGCAGATCCACGAGGCACACACCTATCATAAACATAAAACTATAAGACTGGCCATACCGGGTCAGACCAAAGGTCTTTCTAGCCCAGTTTCCTGTCTTCAGACAGTGGCCAGTGCCAGATGCTTGAGAGGGAATGAACAGAACAGGGCAATTATTGAGTGATCCATCCCCTGTCATCCAGTCCAGGCTTCTGGCAGTCAGGTTCAGGGACACCCAGAACATGGAGTTGTGTTCCTGAGCATCTTGGCTAATAGCCATCGTATAGGAGACACCTCCTCCCCAACCCCACTTCCATGCTAGTGTAGCTGCAGCATCAAGTACAACACACTTTGTGGTATAATGGAACCAGACACTCTTGTCTCCCCTCTGTGCCCAATTGTGATGGTTCTCCATAGCCTCTTACCTCCTTTGTGCAGTTCAGCTCCACTGGTCCACTCCCTTTCAGGCTACATGTGCTAAGGTTGGTGCAGTTTGCTTGCCTTAGATAATAGCAGAATCATAAACAAGGAGCAGTATAGATTTATTAAGGCTAAATATTGCCAGATAAATTCAACTGGTGGTTTTATGATAGAATTACAAAATTATATGCTGATGGCAACATCACAGATATACTATATTTGGATTTTAATGAACGCTTGATGCACCAGACATTTTGCTCCCAGAACAAACTGGCTTGTAAATGAGCACCATGATAGGGACTGAAACCTGGCAGAAGCTCTGAAGCAACGATTTAGCTAAAATGATAATGTATCAGGTTGCAGGAAGATAATTTATAGGCTACTATAAGGACTTGTGTTACACCACATCTTATGTAATATCTTCCTTAATGATCTAGAAAAGCAGATAAACATCAAAGTAATTAAATTTGCAGATGATATTAATCTCAGAGGAGCTATAAATATCACTGGGGACAAAAACATAGTAGAAGGGACCTAAATAAGTTATAAGTATGGACAGAAAATAACAGGAGATTAAATCTTGGAAAATTAAAGATAAGTGTATTTAGAGGAAATTAATCCAAACAGATTAAATGGGAGAGAGAGACCTAGGAAGCCATAATACTGCAAAGAGATCACAGGTGATAACAAATCGGAAATTAGACATGAATTTGCAATATGGCAGCAAAAAATTGTGATCTGCGGATGCATACAGAGCCATCAAGTTACAGAACAGGAAAACAAGACTTTCTCCTGTGGCTTTGGGGTGATTGCACCTGGAATACTATATATAGGTGAAGGCACTTCAATACTAAAAAGATCTTAACATGTTGGAGGAAGTTCAAAGAAGGCCCACAACAATCATCACTGGGCTGGATGTATTGATTTATGCAGAAAGATTAAAAGAATGAAATAGCCATGGTTTGGCTAAGAGTCAAGAGAGGATGTAACAGTCTACAAATATTTTATGGGTGTGACTAGTAAATAGAAGGGGTATAAGAAGAGAAACAGGATGAAATTAGGAAATGGAAAATTTAGACAGGAAAAAAACTTCCAGATACTGCGATGTATCAGCTATGGGCCATCCTCCCAGGGAAGTGGTGGAAACCCCGTCACTTGGGATGCTTAAAACTGCATTTGATAAAGCACTATAAAATATTCTGTAAGGAACATGCCCGCTGGGGTGGGGACATCCAAAAGACCTAATTAGCCTCTCTCTCTCAATCTCATTCCTCACATTCCATGACTCTGTAGATTTTTTGTTTGTTTGTTTCCTTCCACTTCTCCATTTTCTGGACAGATTTTCTGGAAGCCTGATGTGGAATCACATTAGCCAGCTTTTATTCATTGCAGCATTATTTTTTCCATTGGCATTGTAGCATTGCTCTTTAAACACAATGGGGCCTGCTTTTCAAGGCACACAGCTCCCACTGACTCTAAAAGAGATTTGTTTTGTGAGTGCTGAACATCTCAAAAAATTAGGTCTGGTGACTTTTAGGATCTACCAGCCTTCTGCGGCACTCTTGGTTTTAATATTTCCTCTCATTTCACTGTGCTCACAAAGTTTCTTAACTTCCTCAATTTACAGTGTTTTATAAATAGTCTTTAATATTTGAGTTACTTAGATACATGTCATATATTACAGGTTAAGACTGTATTTTACATGTAAGTTAAATAATGACAATAGTATGCTCCTGTTTAAAAAAGTGTAATATCAGTGTAGTCTAATTTATTTAAAACATGTAACTACCCCTCAAAGGATTATTAATGATTTTATTACATTCCTGTTTCTTCTCCCACCTGGCAGATGGAGCAATGCAGATGGTTCTGCACCACATCATCAATATTTTTGTTAAATTGAAGTGAATGTTCTAATTTATACATCACATTTTGTCCTTATTGGATTTATACTCTCTGGCTTATTATTTAACAACCTGTATAGTTCAAAGGAGCTGCAATACTGAATGCTTCTTCTTTTTGTCTCTTTGCTATAGCTTGGATTGCAGTAAATTTGTTCATGCAGGGCCTGACTGAGAAGTGCTGAGTACCTGCAATTCCCAAGTCCAGCAACTCTTGAGATCTAGGATCCAATCCTACACCACTTTCATGAATAGGAATTTGTTATTGACTTCTATGGGAGCAGGACTGAGACCCAAGTCTTTATTTTAGTTTTCTATAGGCTTTCATGTTTTAAATTATTTTAAAAGCTATTTAGGAATGTGTAGTATGTAATACTGAAAGCAGACTCAATATCTCAGTGTATCTGCTCTGCAGATCCAACACCCGTAGGTCTGTCTAGGGGAACCTAATCAGAATGGGGATGGGTGGTGGAGATGGATGTTGTAACAATTCAGACATCAAGCACAAGGAAAAATTTTCAGCAGCAAGTTGGGATAGTTTGAAACAATAACACATCAGTGATCAGCTAGTAAACAATTTGATTCTCCAGGTGAGAGGTTCCTTTTTCTTTATGAAAATACTTACATAATATTGGAGCTTTGTTAGTACACAATGGTATTGCACATTACAAAAATTGTAACCAATTCAAAATAGCCACTCTCTTAAAGTTAAACCACTCTTTTATAATTTCTTTTGGAACTGAACAATCACATTAACAGTGTGAGGGCTTCTCATGTGCTTAAAGATAAGCATGTGCTCAGGTAATTTGCTGGATCAGGGCCTTAATCCTCAATGCTTATGATGATTAGTTATTTTGTTTGACTAATACTCTACTATACAGTATATGGGTCAAATTTTATGCTGGCGTAACACCATTAACTTAATTACTTATGCCAGCAGAGAATTGGGTCCTGTATCTTACTGCTAGTGGGATACTGAAGCAGATGGAATTACTAAACTACTTGAAGATAAGCACATGCTCAAGTGCTTTGCTGGATTGGGACAATTCTGACAAGTGATAAATGTAACACTGGAAGTTATTTGTTTTCTCTGTTTAAACTGGACACATGCAAGCTCTTCCTCCTGATAGCTTTCAGCATTTCTTTGCTGCTGTCTGCTGGCTTTTCAGTTGATAGATGTAATATAAGCTACATGGCCACCCAGTTCTATTTTCTATTCTAGGATGATGTTAGCTGGTCAAAGCCCTTCTTCCTGGAACATACATAAAGCAAACTCATTTATAAGGAAATTTAGGATAATCCAAACGAGATACAAGTAGTTCTTGATCTAACATTTGTTAGCTGTTAAATGAGAAAAATATGGCACAATGCATTTCTATAATAAAGTAAGTCAAATTTAAAGTAAACACATACAAATTCATCACTGACAGGTTACACAGAGACAGTGCATAGGCAAACAGCTATTACCACATAAACATTACATTTACCTACACAAAACATCACAGTCAGAGACATACTCGCTGGGAGTACAGTGGACACTTCTGGCTTTCTTGAGAGGGAGGGTATAAAAAGGGGTCTCCCATACCTTTGTTGATCTCCATTTTCTCTTTAGTAATTTCTGAAGAGTAGAAGGAATAGAGTGGCAAGGAAATGAGAGGTGAAATATGCTGGTGTCAGCTCATTGACAAACCAGCATAAAACTGGAGGAATGCAGTGGTGAACCAGGCCCATATTTTCATACCCACTTTGTCCCTTTGTTTTTCGAGTTACATGTGTAGGAGGACTTGAAATTGAGATGCAATTTGCCATATACTATGAATGAAAGAACATCCTCACAGAAATACCCCCCAAACCTCAAATGCCTACTGTAAAATGAGAAGACTTGATACTCCTCTCTCCTTTAAATGCTGCTGCTCTGAGCTTTCTCCCCTGGGCCTCTTCATATCTACCACCTCCATCCCTCACCTTATCATTTTCCCCCTGCCTACTTATCTTGCCTCCTTGTCACTGTGAAGGTCCCTGTGTAGGCTGCCCCCACTGCCCTTTCTCAGAGTCTCACCAAGTTCACCTCCACAGATGTCAGGCCCTGTTCTGGGCCGAAATTCTGCAATTTGCCCACTCTCAGACCATGACCTGGGTTACAGCCTTCCCTTGGTACTAACCATGACTAATTCATCGAGTCCAACTGGGACTGGACCCTGCAAAGTTGTCTTTCAGGAGCCTATGGACAGTAGTAGTATGCAGTGTCCCAGAAGCCATTTCTCCAAAACAAAATAGGATTTATTTTGCCCAGAAGGTTACACAGCACTTAGAGGAGTGGTTTTAAAAATAACAAAGAAACTTATATTCATACTGGCCCAAACAAGTATCTCCCTCTGGATGCTTGTAAACAGGAAATCCATGTTTGGTAAGTAAGTTTATTCAGTTTCCCCATGCATTCACCAGTCCATTGGCTGATAGGTGCTCCACAGTATGAATATTGTCTTAACTGCTAATATATCCCCAGTGCTACCCAGGCGAATATTATCCCCCAAGCAATAGGTTATAATAGAGCTACAATCTCCACATGAGAGCAGAACGAGCTTTCTTATTCCTTGGCCATTCCAAATACATACAACATAAATATTCAGGGGATGGTTAATTCCCTTGAGATAGTGACAAAGAGATCTTCCCACCCATAATCAGGAGGGCCCACCACACTCAAGTGCTGACAGGATATATGAGCTCACATTCTCATGTGTTTTTATCATTATCCTTACACACTCAGGCACTTTGCTCATGAGTTACCCTATGTATAAGCATCACCCTGTTACGAGCAGCTCATCCATTTTTTATTTGGATAGGAGATTCATGACAGGTATCTGAGATCACTTCTGAAGCCTGAATTCAGTGTACACTAGGATAGCATTTTTGCAACGAGTAGTAGAGATGCTACCGAGATGAGTCAGCCTTCTGCATCCTGGTGCCTTGCTCGATCCCTTAATGACACACTATAACACACCCAGGCCTTCGTTGAATTTCTGACAACTCCACATGCAGCAGCAGACTGCAAAGGGAGGCTTAGATTTAATTTCTGATTTTCCCACGGTCTTAGGCATGATTGACAGCATCTGCTGATTGATTTTAATGTGGCAGAGAATGAGGAACTGTGTGTTGTGAGGAAGATTTTCCACGAGCTGAGTCCTACAAAAAGTGGAAACTCAGTCAAACTACAAAGGATGAATATAAACAAATAACAGAAGTATGTAGGGACAAAATTAGAAAAGCCAAGGCACAAAATGAGATCAAACTAGCTAGGGACATAAAAGGAAATAAGAAAACATTCTACAAATACATTAGAAGCAGGACGAAGACCAAGGATAAAGTAGGCCCGTTACTCAATGAGAGGGGAAAGACAATAACAGAAAATGTGGAAATGGCAGAGGTGCTTAATGACTTCTTTGTTTCAGTTTTCACCAAGAAGGTTGGTGGCGATGGGACGTCTAAAATAGTGAATGCCAGTGAAAATGAGGTAGGATCAGAGTCTAAAATAGGGAAAGAACAAGTCAAAAATTACTTTGACAAGTTAGATGTCTTCAAATCACCAGGCCTGATGAAATGCATCCTAGAATACTCAAGGAGCTGACTGAGGAGATATCTGAGCTATTAGCAATTATACTTGAAAAGTCATGGAAGATTGAAAAAATTGGGTTTGTTTAGTCTGGAGAAGAGAAGACTGAGAGGGGACATGATACATAAAAGGTTGTTACAAGGAGGAGGGAGAAAAATTGTTGTTCTTAACCGCTGAGGATAGGACAAGAACCAATGGGCTTAAATTGCAGCAAGGGCAGTTTAGGTTGGACATTACGAAAAACTTCCTAACTGCCAGGGTGATTAAGCACTGGAATAAATTGCCTAGGGAGGTGGTGGAATCTTCATCATTGGGGATTTTTAAATTAAAAAAATAAATAATTTATTTTTTTAATTTAAAAATCCCCAATTAAGCACTGGAATAAATTGCCTAGGGAGGTGGTGGAATCTTCATCATTGGGGATTTTTAAGAGCAGGTTGGACAAACACCTGTCAGGGATGGTCTAGATAATACTTAGTCCTGCCTTTAGTGCAGGGGACTGGACTAGATGACCTCTTGAGGTCCCTTCCAGATCTATGGTTCTATGATTCTATGTAGATATCATGTGTTGTAAGAAATTGTGTTCTCAGTGTGCACAGTATGCTGTGCCTCCCATTTTCTCTAAAGGGAGCTGCATGCAGGACCAAGACCATGAGGAGCTGTTCCTGAGAGATGCTGAACAGTTGAAAGTCCCATTAAATCATCATTTGGAATTGCTGGGGCTCTCTCTCTCTCTCAGGATCAGGCTCAGTGTTCTCGGCTATTTTGTGCACATTTATAACATACAGAAAAATGACTTGCTTCACCTTACACCTTGAATAACAATAAGTCAAAAGGAGTTGTTATTCTGTGGTCATATTGTGCAGCATGCATTATAATGCATGCTAAGCTAAACCCTTCCTGATAGTCCATGTGGCTATCACATGTTATATAATAAATACGATGCACAGCTAACAAATCATGTAAATGTAGTTAGTCACTGTACATGTCTATGATTGCTGTACAGCACACACTTGCAGGCAAGTTTTCAGCATGATGTTTAGAGATAAAGCCAGGTGATGTTTATTGACGCTAATAGTCTCCTAGTTAAATTCCTGTGCGTTATGGTAAAAATATACCCCTTGATTGAAAGAACTAGTACCATTTTTAAATCATGACAGAACAATTCTAAATTTTAAGTGGATTGTATTATTCTGTTAGCTTTAAAAATTGCTACTGAACAGTGTCATATTGGGTTAAATCTAACCCAGCAGAATCTGATTCATTTCCATTGGGCCAGATCCTTAGCTGATGTAAATCAGAATAGCTCCTTTTGACCTCAGTGCAGCTATGCTGATTTGCATCATTTGAGCATCTGGCCTGATTGACTACAGTGGAGTTACTCCCATTTGCAGTAGGGCTGAATCAGGTCCCATATATTTCCAAAGACTATTACGCTATCACCCACATCATAGCTGCATCAATGTGCATTGATTTCAGCTTGTCACAGTTCAGATGGCACATATCTCAGAATTTTGGAAGTTTGATCCACCTTTGTTGTTTCAAACCTTTCCAAAATAATTATGTTTGTATGAAAACGAGCACTTTAGAACCAAAAGAGATTTAAGTGTGAACAAACACAATGAGTTTGACAAACACTTTTTGAAATGTTGAATGGTTCACTTCTTAAGCGATCTGCTGCTAGACACTTGTGTAATGTATCAGAAGCAGGATCCTGTTATGTACTACTGTTTGGAAGGAATAATCAATTGCACAAATACAAAATGGGAATGGACTGCCTAGGAAGGAGTACTGCAAAAAAGGATCTGGGGGTTATAGTGGCTAAATATGAGTCAACAATATAATGCTATTGCTAAAAAAGTCAACAGCATTCTGGGATGTATTAGTAGGAGTGTTGTAAGCAAGACACAAGAAGTAATTCTTTCACTCTACTCAGCATTGCTATTTAGGTGCCTAAATAAAGAGTTAAGTACTTTACTATAAACATCCCAAGTTTGAACATTTGGCCTCAGTACTTACTCCTTGGTGCAAATTTTATCATCTGGAACTGTATTTAAGTTTAACTGTTTCCCCCTGACAATTGCTAGTGGTCCATTTATTTAACAGATTTAAAATTTTTATTAAGATGAAGTTAAAAAAAAAAGTGAACAGAGTTTGAGCATAGAAGTTTCTGGTTATCAGAGAAAAACATACAGATTATCGAGGGTGCAAAGTTTGGTTTAAGATCAGGTGGCATAAGGAATACATAATCTGCAATATCCCCAAATGGGGGTAAAAGGTTGATGGGTCAAAGTACAGGCATTGAGATATGAGGGTATGAAGTTCATAGAGTGGCTATGTTCAGGTGTGGAGTATAATGAGTGGATACGATGATGAGGAGGGGATTGACCCTCATTTGGTGAGATTTAATGTTCAGGGAGTTTATGGTTCCAGTTCATCATGCTAAGAGCCTCACTCCCTTGAACTTTGCAAATCTTGCATCTAAATTCTGTATAACAGACCTGAACTCAAAGCATGGATAGAAAGAACCCCAATTTAAAAAGTTTTCATCTGGATTTCAATTTAGGCTAATTTGTAGTGTGTTGTAGAAACATTCTCTGTGAGGCTACAATGGCTTTGGAATTTGTCCACCCTGCTTCCACACCCCTTTCTACAACAATCAGTCTCTCAGGGCCTTCAGGGAACACAATAAGGCTCATCTCCGTCCCCCCCATTCCTCCCCCTGCCCCAGCATTTGAAAATGGGACTGTGGGAGAGGGGAATTTGGAAGGGGGGAATCTGTGGGAGAAAGAGAATTATATGATCTTTTTGATTTGTCCGGTTTCTTTGCAGTGGGCAATATTAGTTTGTACTGCAGCACTTTAGTTGAGGGTGGGCATTATGTTATTGTATTTAAAAATTATGTCAAGGGCCCCTACACAGAAAGAACTGGCACTCTATTTTTAGCATTTGTATAAATCTAAATTAATAGCTAATACAAATAAATGCTGGTGTTGATGGGTGTTTTGTAAGTGTCATGGCTGAAAGTGGACCTTTAGGAGAGATTTGAATGATAAGAGGGTAGTAAGCTGTATGCTAGCCACTCTTGGCAAAATTAGTAAGAAGATACACCAATGTCCAGCGGCTTTTCTCCAACATAAGCGGCATTCACTCTCCATCCGGAAATCAGAAATTCACAAACATGCTGGATACCTTCTCCTCCCCATATACAGAGGGTGCCATAAAAAAAATTCACCTCTCATCAGCGACTGCAGAACTATGGTATTTCCTTTTCTAAGTACCGGAAGACATGTTACTGCAGGTACTTGATGAGAAGAATGGGGTGTGGGAAGGCAGGGAGATCTTTTGGTTAGGATACTGTTTTGAGACTCAGAAGATCAGGATTAAATTTCCAGCACAGCCACCAACTTCCTGTGATCTTGGGAAAGTTATTTAATCCCTCTGTGTTCCCCATGTGTAACATGGGGATAAAACTACTTTTGTCTGAGGGCTTCATGGCAGTGACTCTCAGGCTATACGTTTGAACAGTGCCTAGTACAATGGGACCCTGATCTTGGCGGGAGCCCCTAGGGCACCTGTAATATAATAATACAAAATAGAACCAATATAGCATGTTTAAACATGCTCACTGTACACGTACAATGATCTTTGACATTAAGAAGAGTGGTAATAATAGTTACAATTCTTAGGGCTTGTCTACATGGAGAGATAGTATGCTGCAAGCCAGAGTATGAATGTACAGCACACTTGCCTGCCATGCATAGCTGGCCATGTGGACCCTGCTATCACACTCTAAAAATTCCACATTGCATTTTGATGTACTGCTGTTTGAAGTGAGAGTATGTCAAAGTGTGCGGTAACTTTAGGTGCATGGGAACAACTTTTAGTGCATGGTAGCAGGGTTCACACTGTGGTGTTAAAAACTGTGTTCAGATTATAGGCTGTCACTTTTAAATTTCAGACTTTTTTCTCTGGCCCTGCTTGCAGGCTAGGGGACTCTGCAGAGAAACATGCAATCTGGGCATAGCAGCAGTCAGTGTGCAGCCAGCCAGCTGAGAGTAAGGTGGGGTGAGGGGTTCCTCTCTGTTTTAGGGAGCAGCCTACTTTGTCTCTTTCTGGTTTTGGGTCCTTGTATGTTATAGTTCTAAATCTGAAGAAATAAAGTAGTGTTACATTGCAACCTTCCAGCAAGAGTATTTTATGTTTTTATCTAATATCTTTGTGTGTATGCTGTACACATAACACACACAGCCAGTTAGTGTGTGGCAGGCTAGTGTGCTGTACATTCACACCCTGGCTTGCTGTGCACTAAGTCGCTGTGTAGACAAGCCCTTAGCTCTTATCTAGAGCTTTTTGTTTTCAAAGTATTTTTTAAAAATGTGGGCATATAGAGAGAACAAATGAAGCCTTAGGCAGACCAGAGAGCTAACTATTATAGTTAAACTCGGGGAAACAATGTATGGCTATGCTAGAAGACACAAGCAAAGATAAAAACCTTGCCAACAAAATGTTCAATGAAAGTAGCAAAATAGACCAAACACTCTTTCCAGTTGTGTTAATTCTAATAGTCTCTTAAAAACAAAACGAAAACAACCATTCAGAACACAAACTGGGAAAAGGCTAAGAGCATGATCAAGTATTCAAAGCCAGTGTGCGGAACAAATAGGTAAGTACTCTAAGGGATACATTTACCAAGCAATGAGTGGGAGGTACATACAGAAAAATCTCATCAACAAATAATGGGACTTGCACATGCACTCTTTGGAAATATAGCTAATAAGCTATAAGGGCCAGCTAACCATGTCCCTAGTTCTTTGCAATCAGTCAGCAATTTTTTAGCAATTCTTAGATCCATAATTAGTTTAGTTTAATGGTTTGCTTGATTCATGTTGAATTTCTGTTCTGAGTTTTACCATAATTAAATATTTCTCTCTAAGCAGGTCTGCAACATGAACAGAACATAGCTCTTCTATATACGTCAAATATTGCATAATGCTCCACAGAACTATATACCTTCACTACACTTGCTACAACCCCCATCTCACTCAGCAGGCTAAAAAATTAAACTCCACGGAGGGATGAAAAATAAGAGCAATACTTGATAGTAATAAGAGATGAGAGCTAGTCCAGACATGAACAAATTCTGACACTTCTAGTGTGAAGAAAATATACTATTACAAAAGACGTGTCATAGGTAGTTTCAGAAAGCAAGCAACAAAACAAAATTAACAGCACAGGATATGAATTTGTTATTGCAATCACGGTATTATTGTATGGCTTCCTAAACTCATTTGTTGTTACCTGATGATGAGAAAAAAAACTATCTCTAGCATGTCACCTTTCATTAAAACTGTGTTTGTCTGAGATTTTGTTATTTGCAGTTGCTCATCTGTTAAATTAGAAGTTTTAATTCTTCACAGTTTGTCACCTTTTTAATTCCAGTCTGTTGACACGTACTTTTCTATAATGTAGAAAAGGTTAAAAATGAAATTTAAAAGAAAATTAGCTGACATGAAGGCTCCCAAAGAAAGCTTTGGTCTTTTGCCACTAAAACTGTTTTTCAAGACTACATGTGAACAGGGCCGGCTCTGGCTTTTTTGCCGCCTCAGGCAAAAAAGCCTCCGGCCACCCCCCCCCCCGCCCCCTGCGCGGGGGGGGGGCGGGAGGGGAGGGCGGCCGGAGCCCCAGGGGGAGGGCGGTCAGCCCCGGCCGGGGCTCCGCTCTCCCCGGCGGCCGGGGGGAGGGCGCCGGGGGGGGGGGGGAGGGCGGCCGGAGCCCTGGGAGGAGGGCGGAGAGCCCGGCCGTGGCCCTGCTCTCCCCGGCGGCTGGAGCCGGAGCACCGCGCCGCCCCCCTCCAGGTGCCGCCCCAAGCACAAGCTTGGTGGGCTGGTAACTGGAGCCGGCCCTGCATGTGAAGTGAGTTTGGGAGTCTCAGCTAATTGGAAACCAATGGACATTTCTACTATGATATCACAGATGTTTCTAAGAAACTGACAGCTTTGTGTTCAGGGAACCACCTCTAGGGAATAGAGCATATTTTAGGAACATTAAGAACTAGATTTTACCTTTAAGCCTCAGTCTGTTTGAAGGGGGTGTGTGAATCTGTACTACCCCAGGGAAGCATTGGGAAGTATTGTGACATTTGGGGGTGCAAGCACTGTGCATGTTGGGGCAGAGTCATGGTTCTGATGCCTCCTTGGGAAATTAGTCCAAGGGTGATAGGCAGCAACTTGTGGAAGCCCTGGTGCTCCCTTTAGGTGGGCTGTGCAAGGTGGAGGGATGGTCCTTATTACCTCCTCCCTCCCCACAGCTGATTGGCTGCATTGGGTGTGAGTTGGAGTCAAGATTTATCCATAAGAGTCACTTAGCTTTGGAGTGCTGCACACGCTGTTGTCTAAAGATGCATGAAGGAAATATGTGTTCCTTCTGTGTTTGTACAGCACCTAGAATAAGGGGGTCTTGGGCCATGACTAGGGATCCTAGGTGTTACGAATAACAGGTGTTAGGGAATACAAATAATAAATAATATGTGAATTACTGGACCTTGAAATCCCATGTATTTTGGGACCACTGTGCTGACTGCACTCCAGTGAGGTGTACTCTGTGGTAGCATTTGAAACTTTAGAAGCTTCAGGTTAAAACACATCTTTCAATAGAGTTACTCTTCAAAGAGTCATTCAAAACTGAAAAGGAAGCTTTGACCACGACGGTTCCCTCCACAATACACTGAGTCCAAACTGGAGATCATAAATAGTTCCCTAGTGGCCACTTTCGAAGCTTTAGTTTTCTTAAAGAAAACCCCTTAGAGCAGAGGTGGGCAAACTACAGCCCGCAGGCCACATCCGGCCCACCGGGACCCTCCTGCCCGGCCCCTGAGTTCCTGCCCCGGGAGGCTAGCCCCCGGCCCCTCCCCCGCAGCCTCAGCTCGCTCTGCCACCAGCATAATGCTCTGGGTGGCGAGGTTGCGAGCTCCTGGAGCAGCGCAGCTGCAGAGCCCGGCCTGACCCAGAGCTCTGTGCTGCGCGGTGGCGACGGCGTGGCTGGCTCCAGCTGGGTGGCGTGGCTGCCTGTCTTGGTGTTCTGGGCAGCGCAGCTGTAGTGCCACCAGCCACTGGTGCTCCAGGCACAGCGTGGTAAGGGGGCAGGGAGCGGGGGGGGGGGTTGGGCAGAGGGCAAGGGAATTTGGGGTGGTGGTCAGGGGTGTGGATAGGGGTCGGGGCGGTCAGAGGGCAGGGGACAGGGGGGTTGAATGGGGGCAGGAGTTCCCAGGGGGCAGTCAGGGAGAAAGGGTGGTTGGATGGGGCAGGGAACCCCGGGGGACAGTAGGAATGAGAGGAGGGTTTGGATGGGGTGGCGGGGGGCAGTCAGGGGCGGGGGCTCTGGGGGCTATCAGGGGACAGGGGGGTTGGATGGGGCAGGAGTCCCAGGGGGCCGTCAGGGGGTGAGAAGCAGGAGGGGTCGGATAGGGCTATGCCTGGCTGTTTGGGGAGGCACAGCCTCCGCTAACCGGCCTTCCATACAATTTTGGAAACCTGATGCGGCCCTCAGGCCAAAAAGTTTGCCCGTCCCTGCCTTAGAGCATAAGCAAAACTAAAATAACTTTTGACGAGGAAAAAAAGAACCAAAACAACCAAAGCTTCCCATAGTCTCCAAAAGAAGCTGAATTGACTTGCTGCAGGCTGCTATTTTAGATTTCTTCTATCTGAGGAGGGAAATCAACATGACCATATCAGAAGCATAAGAGGCTTTGTTCTAAAGAGCCTTTGTTTATAGGAGATGTTTCAAACAGGGATTTAGAAGCTAAATTTAGTTTTTGAAAGCTTCAAACTGGCCCACAGAAATTCCATCATTAGAAGAAAATAACCCAACATGGTGGTATGAGTTTCAGGCCATTTTAAAATCTTGCTACTTTTCCTGCAGATTGGCCACATTTTCAAGTCATGGCTATTGTGTACATCTACATTTTCCAGGTCATGACACTGTCTATATCCATGGAACAATATGGTGTTATAGTTCATGTTCTCAGATGCATACAATGTTCAATGTTTTTCAATGTCCAAAATCTCAGATTCTTATCCAGACCTCCTGGGTCCACAAAAGAAGACTGAAATTCCGCAGCAATAAGCTTTCTTTTGAAGTTTCTGATCTTTCCTGCTTCCCACTGGACTGGAAATGCTGCCAGAGCAGTTTGTTGCATGACATTTCATTGCTTAAACTTCTAGTCCTCGTTGGAAATAGAGAGCACAGTAAAATAGGGCACAAAACTATTTTCAAACCCATAAAAAGTTTGAATTAAATATTAAGAAGAGGGCCAGCTCAGTTGTTCAGTTTAAGCAAACTTGTTTGCACTTCATTGGTTACTACAAGATTTGATACAGGAATGGTGAAATTTCTGGGTATCACTGATATACCATATCTATATTGATTAAGAAATTATTGATGCTTGTGTGTGTTTGTGTGTGTGTGTGTGTGAGAGAGAGATGGCAGGGAAGCTTCAATCCCCCAACAATCCCCCTTCTCAATTCAACCCCAAATCAATATTTTAAATGGCTTTATCCCTGACAGTTGAAAGGCTTCAAAATTTAATGATCTGTAACATACAGGAAGTCAGAGCAGATGATTTACTTGTTTCTTCTGGTCTTAAACACTATTAATCTATGAATCCCGCAAAAGGATCTACTGCTTATAGGCTTCAATGGGAACTCCATGTAGGATTATATTTGCAGGATAATGGCCCTTGATATAAATTGGAAAAAAGGCTTCTTCAAGTAAAAACAAAGAGAAGACACAGGTTAAATAAGGTCAAGGAGAAGGGACGCTCTTAAACCAGAGAGTTCTAGCAACTGTATAGGCAGTTTAGTAGAATTAATGGGTCAACAGGTCTGATCTGCTTTATGGCAAATCGTGTTTTCCCATGGAATTATAATGTGTGAGCACAGATGGGAGGGTTAACAGAAAAAATATCTAACCTATCAACTTTTATCTTGTCTTTTCAGATATGAAGTGGACAAAGAAATGTTCATTCAACTTAGGAAAGGAAGGGAACATTGTATAACACCTGGGACCGAAAGAAAGTTTAGCTTTATTGTTATATTACACCAGTTTGAATACAGTTGTGATGCTGTACCAATTTACACTGCTTCAACGTTGTATATTGACACTCTTATAATGATTAATCTTGTTTAACAGGGGCAGGTTAAATCCATAAAAAACAATTTTAATCTGATGTACCTAAAATTAAGTATATAAGTCATGATTGTGAAGGTGCTACTAGACACACACACACAAAATACTGTGAAGGTACAGTAAAAAAACTTCTTACGCTTAGTGAATACTGTGAATTCTTTCTTAGTCAATACTGTGATTTTTTCACTTTCATAATGAAGGATCATTTTACCTAAGGACACCTATTTATCACAATTAGAGAATTAGTTCTGTGCCACTTTTTCCAGCTACATTATGAATTACCCACAGACAGCTGGACAGATTTGGCCCAGAAGTGTTTCAACACGTACAGAATTTGTGCCAGTAGTAGCCAGCCACCAGCCAGATATTTTCCACTCACACTGCTTTAAAAAAAATCATTGGCAGTAGTAAGAATAATAAACTTCTCCCATAACATGCTTGAAAAAATAGAAACTTATTTGTGATGGGTTTATTTTTATAGATAGGTAACAAATAATTTCTTTTTACAGTGCTTTAAAAGATGATGTACAGTAGTTTGAACGAAGAAGTAGTGAGAAAGCACACAAATAAAATAAGAAGGACATTCCCATATCTCAGAGAGTACCTAAGATCTGCTATAAAAACAGGGTACGAATGTATATTAAAAAATCTTTTTTGTGATCATGGCAAAGTGATTATAGCATTTGCTTGTCTAGTGGCTTAAATTTCTCCCTAGTAGCTTACTAGACAAGTACTGGAACAATATAAAGTTAGTGGGAAAATTGGGTTGCCCCAATTTTGATATTGTCCTTTTCCTTTGCTTCTGAATTGAAATCAGAGTTTCCATATTTCCATATATTCTTATTTAAATATGCATAATACTGAAATGTATTTTTATTTTTAATAGTTCCTTGGCATAAAATAACCATTAACTGATGAGGTTAAACAAACAGTTTTCCATATGGCAGATTACTCCTATTTTTATTTTATTTATTTAATTAGATTTTAAAATAATAAAAATATGCCCATCCAAGGCTTTAGGCACCATAAAACATGATTTCTAATACAATAAAATCCCATCAGTATTAAAGTAATCATTTCAACAGGACCTCAGCCAGCCAGTCAGCCACCTACAGAGTCTCCTTTCCACTCCTTCGCTGTTGTGGGAAGCATACTCTCAGTCATCTCCCAAAACTCCCTCAAACAGATATCTTTTGCAGCAGGTCCTGAAGTTCACCAAATTAGTGGTGTTTTAGATTGATAATTTCCATAGCGTTGGAGCTCCCATAGAGAATGCCTTGCTCGTCACCTTTTCTTGCATAACAAAGAGAATCCAGCTCAGGAACATAATTGTCCACTGTAGGATTCTTGTATCTTCCTGTGAGACAACATGTATTGGATACTGTCAAGACAAGACACTGGAGTAGACAGACCAGTGGTCTGATCTGGTATGACAGTTTCTGTGCTATATTTATGCCCTAATTTATGTCGCTGACTCTGGCCAGGCTTGACATCTCAAGATGAGCTAGAGGAGTTGGCAGAGATTATGGCAGGGTACAGGGGAGTATGCTTGGAGATCCTCACTCAAATACTCGGAGCTAGTTTGTTGGTTTGGGGGTTGAGAAGGTGTTTTCCATTGGCAATCCATAGACCTAGCTACTGGTTTTCTCACCATCTTCTGGAGCACCATAAAGGAGGAGAAGTTCATACCCTGTGTGGCTGGGGTTGGGGAGTGTTACAATTTGAGAGTGGTGAGTGTTTGGTCCAGGGATGCAGCATCTTTGTTTTGAAGCCTATCAGGCAGTTAGCAATAGCGATTTATTTGTCACAGGAATTTGTGCTTTAGGAGTATATACATAGGGCTCGGGGCCTATAATTCCAAAGTCTGAGATTAGGTTTTGGAGAACTATTAAGGCTAAGGTTGATAATGGTTTGAGCCCCTGGAAGTAGACCATACTGACATGCATAGGTATAATGCAACATCCACAGATAAACTGTTTGTGGCCAAGTATGTGGGCAGTGAGTTGCCTATCAGGCTTCAAGGCTTAGAGCTGACTATGAAGCAAAAAAGGATTAGGACCACTGGCTACTCCTAGGCTAAGTGTTTGCGGTATACTAAGGTTAATAATGTAGGGGTTGACCCATAGTCCATCAAAGTCAACAAGTGTCTTTCCACTGACTTCAGTGGCCCTTGGATCAAGTCCTTAATGAAGTCATGGCTGGAAGACTTACCACCATCATATGGTGTTGAAGGGTTTATTTTCACTGCCAGCCAGTGCCACTATAAGGGTTTATTATCACTGTCAGCAATGCCATTATAATCAGAAATGGGAAATGTCTACTAGAACACCTTATGCATCGCCTTGGCAATAACCTTTACACTGTGTTCTTGAGTGCTTTGTCCAGTCTCTTTTTAAATGGACAGAGGGAGGGATTTAAAGGGAGGGAGTTTCCACCACTTCCCTTAGAGGACTAGTCCACAGTCAAAGATCCTTTCAGTTAGTGATAATACCTACAGACGATTTTATATGACATTAGATGTTAAATTTTTGCTTTTTGAACTACCACAAACTCTGCGACAGACCCTAATCCAGCAGTTCTTACTTAGGCAAACTTCTATGTAAAGCAGCGGGAGGTTTTCTTGGATTAGGACTGCGGAGTCAACCCTCAGTCATTATACAGATAAAAGAATTTCTGTTGTTTTTATGACAAATGTCTCCTCACATGTCTCATTTCTAAGATGTATTCAAGGATTTAATTCAGAAAGTCTATTCAAATGTACTATATTTATGTCCTCAGTAATTTACTGAGGGACAACTGATAAAATGAAAAGAAAAGTTATGTAAAAAACATCCCTTAGCACGGTGCATTCATTTTCCTGTATTATCTCTTAGAGTAATACCTCAGTTTTTGATATTTACTGCTGAAATAAATATAGACCCCTGAGACTGCAATTAGTTCTTCATGGGCCCTTGCTCACATGGAGTTTATTGAACTGGGACAATGGGGATTAAATGAAACATACTGTATGTCAAGTGAATTAGCTAAAGATATCATTTGAATTTAGCACCTTAAGTAAGTCAAAAGGAAAGTGTGAACCACACTGGTGATTGAATCTCACCAATTAGCTAGTTGCATGCAGCTTTATGGTCTTTTGGAGACAAGAAAACAAGAACAAACAACAACAAAAAGCCCAACTGACTCTGTCAAACTTTAATAGAATTCCCTGGGCAAATCTGTCCAACTCTTGGATAGCTTGTTTAAGTGCGGAGCAACACATCACTTAAATGAAAATACTTTCATTTAATTTAATGGTGTACCTATCCAATGGCTTTTACCCATCATTAATGGTTCAACATGAAAGTTTGCTTATAGACGATCAGTCCATATATTTGTTGATTTCACATTTTTAAACTTTAATTATAACTTTATACAAGACTGCACAGCTATAATACAATGGATTGGTCACATTAGTTTGCTTCAATGACAAAACTCAACCTTTTAAAAATTTAAACATGCTTTTCTATTAGTTTCAATTAAATTACTTCAGTAGTCATTGTAACAAAGGCAATTATGTGATACAGTATGAAGTAATTGATTGCAGTTTGATGTTTTAGTATACCAAATAAATAAGAGCTCATTAAAATAATACTTAGCATTTGTATAGTCATTTATATGACCAAAGCACTGTACAGACATTAATTAATCAATCCTCACAAGCTAGGTGTGCAACATATTTATCCCCATTTTACAGATACTTTAACTGAAACAGAGAGATGAAGGGACTTGCTGAAGGCCACTCATAAATCAGTGACAGAGCCCGGATTAAAACTAAGGATCTCCTGCTTTCCAGCCTGTATGCGTTTCTCCATATCACAGTGTCCTTATGTGCACAGTTAATGGTGTTAAAGCAACAGAAGGTCAAGGGCCTGATCCAGCTGTCACTTAGATAATGAGAATATTTCTATTGACTTCAGTGGGAGCTGCACTGGGCCCTAAACCAACAAGTGTTGATTACTTTCTTTTTAAATCACTTTGTGGACCTTATTCAGAAGGGATGGGGACCAATGGTAGTTTTTCAGGGTCAGGCTTGGCAAAAGGAACATTTGGAACCCCAGAAAAGAATGATTTTGTCAGATGCATTTCCCATTTGGTTTCATTGGCCATTTCCTTCCACCTCAACGCTGGAAGAAGTGGAGCAAGTGAAGGTGCTCACACTTCAATTTCCTGCTACTGCCAGCTTTTGTGCGGCTATTTCTGATACCATCTTCTCTTAATGTGGTGAAACCAAAGGTGTTTTGTGAATAATAATCAGCACTAATTTCCCTTCCTGCTGATTGCTGCTTGGTGGTTTTGCCGTTGTCATTCTATAGAAATGAAGTATCATCACAGCTGGTACAAAATGTGGCAAAGTTAAACAGTTGGGGACAAACACTCTTGCCAGTGAGAGCAGTATGACTGGAATTTCAGACTGCACAATCCACACATGCCTCAGTCTGTATCCCAAGTGGAGTCTGACTAGATCGGTCGGGGCGCAATTTGTCCCAATATCTGGTTATATTTTTGCTCTGCTGGCGGGACTGACTGGGGTTTTTTTTTTTTTTTGCTCCGCCGACAGGCACTCCCCCCCCCCCCCCCCCATGTGTCCTGATATTTTCTTTCCCTCATCTGGTCACCCTAGGATTAACTGAGAGGAGAATTTGGCCCATTTTGTCCAGATGGTCTTTTTTGCTGAGAAGTCTTTTAAATTGTCACATACTCTGTTAATTCTGATCAGCTTGGCCTTTCTGTGGGGGTTATCATAGACTGTGTGCTGTAGTTTGCTCATTATAGCTGCCTTGCTAGCACTTCATTTATACTCTGTAAAACTCACTGTTAGAAACTAAAAACAACCCACATATGTTAACATAGACTGATGGGCAGCTGCATGATGAAATGAAGTCACTTATTCTCCACTCAGAGCAAAGAGGGTACAAGCAAGGAAATGGACGCTCCCTGCACCACAATTACTTCCCCAAGCTCCCCGTGAGGTACCACATCCCCTTCTCTGGGCTCAGCCTAATGGATCAATTCAGTCTTTGGTGAGTAATTTCAGTTAACAGATGAATTCAAGGAAACCACAATCTGCTCATGGAAAACAGGTGAACAGAAAAAGAGGGAAAATAAATTAAAGAAATGCCTGTTATAAATTCACCAAGCTCTGATGGCAATCCTGGTATTAATTATCCCATTTCCAATGATTTCCCAGGGTATTTAGTTCTTGAAGGAGCTCTATTTCTCATTCATGGGGGTAGTAATGTTTAAAGGGAGAAATTGCTATACAGTATTTTTATCAGAGTCAGCACGGCTGAGAAGTATTTCAAGTGAATTTCAAGAGCTGGCTCATCATGGCAGCTGTGGGAATAATATGCCAGGGGACTCCATTTCTTCAGCAATATAACGTGGTAAGTTCTGAGCTGAGAGAACTCACTTTTAATGGTAGCGTGGTTGCCTCCTGGGCCATTTTATGAAGCCATCGCACTCAATCTATGCTTAGAAAAATATTGCACTGCTGCAAAGCAAATAAAACCAGGAAAAAACATACAGTCAGACAATAGATCATTTCCCCACAATCTGCTATGCAGATCAATACAAACAGTTCAAGTTGATTGAACGGTGTAATTCTTTGCCCAGCCCGAGTCAAAAGTGTAAAACCTAATATACTGAGACAGTCGCCCAATCTTACTGTAAATATCAATGTTTTCTTTTTTTAATGCATTAATCACACATGCAGTTTGGTGGATGAGACCCATCTTTTACATTTCCATTTTCAAAATGTGAGACAGTTTGTTGGATAAATACGTGTCTGGTGAATTTTTTCAAAGTGTGGTTTTGATGGCAGCAGAGATGTGATAGTCTGTCCTGTAAACCCATTTTAGCTCAAGGATTGTTGACCTGATAGAAAATAATGTGTCTCGTAGAAATGTTAGAGTCTGTGCTATTGAACAGGCAGCTGTGTATGAGCTAGAGCATCCGGTGAGAAAAAATCTTTGCCCTGAAAGTGTCACTGAAATTAGAGCATGCTGAGAGCCGCGTTGCTTAAACAAAACCTCAGTTATTTGAAAGATGTAAATACCCAGGCCCAGACACTGCTGATGGACTTGGTGGTGCCTGCAGCATGCCATGAGAGAGGGGGGCAGACTGAAAAATAAAAGTTAATAAAATAAAATGGGTTTCAATGCATCCTGGATGACTGAAAAATGGTGTAAAACATCAATACAAATTTTTTGATCTTTAGAGGAAAACTCACACTTAGGCTGAATGTTTAATCTGCCAAATGTCACCCTGCACTTGTGTAGTAGGGAGAAGCGAGAAAAAGGATTGCGAGGGGCTACTGAGCCGCTAGGGAAAATGTTGCTTGACTCTTAGCAGAGCAAAGGTATAGCTGGCCACCTGCTGCCGCAGGTCCAAAGCCCCTCAAATTCAGTCAGAGTCTTTCCAATGAGTTCAGTGGACTTTGGATAAGGCCTGTGGTTCTTGGACAGACTTTCAAAACATTGGACCATTTCATCCAAAACAGGACGGCTGGCAACTTTTCTGAACGGCCCTGGGGTCAGGTTTCAAGTTTTGCCTGTCTCTCTCTTTCCTTGACCTCTAAAAGAAAACCCGTCTTGCACTCCCCTATCCTTCTCTTTCCTCCCACCCAGCCCTCTCCTCCCAAACACATCATTGTCTGGCTCCCCTAAATGTATATAGCTTTCCTATCAGGGCCCAGTAGATGCGGAGACATCCTTCTCCTTATTGCACTGCCTGAGCTGGATCTTGCATGATTCTGTATCTTCCTTTGCAGATACACAGGACGCTCAAGGATGTGGCTGATGGAAAAGGACCCAGAAGCATGTGAGATCTGAGTGCATTAGCTACTCAGGCCCAGCAAAGAGGAGGAAGAAATCTGCCACATCTTATTATAGAACCTTCTACTGGGGGAGGGGAGGCTTCTATTGCTCTCGAAGGAGAGAGCATAGGAGCATAGGCCCCATCGGCTGTTACAAGGAAGGAGCAGTGGATGGTCCTGAATAATTTCTCTGACATTCAGGTTCTCAGCATCTCTAAAAGTCAGCCCCTTCTTCTTTGAATGGTCCAACCCCACTATCTTGCTGAGGGAGAGCTATGTGACTAGCACACAATGAACTGCCCCACTTCTGTAAAAAAGATCCAATTAAAAACCTTAGTTAAAAGTCTCAATTAAAAGCTCTCAGGAGCAAGTGTGCCTTGCACGGCACCCTGGAGCATGATGAAACACCCACCAGAGCTATTTGCAGCTCAGAGACTGCAGAAGCACCACAGCTGAACTTAATTGTCAGAATGGCAAGCCCTTATCCTTTTCCTGGTGAACATTTTATGGCCAATGAACCCCAGGAAATAACTGCAGCTGATTATAATGGAAATGCTGAAACCTCTTAAATTATGGCATCAGGCAGGAGCAGCACTGTTATAATTACTATGCTAATGACCAAGTAATATTGAAGTACTCCTGAGTCATTTTCCAGTATTTTTTAGTACCCATCTTTTATGCCCTGCAGAGGGCTTAAGAGCTGTTGCCACCCTCCTGCTGGGTTCCCATGCAGTTAGTTGGAGATCCCTCGCTATTCCCCTCCGTGGCCACACTGCAGGGGCCTGGACACCTGCTGCCTTTCTCATCTTTGGTTCCCATGCACGGAATTGCTTATCATCCCCTCCTTGGTGCCACTGCAGGGGGCTAAAGTGGAACCAACCTTGCTACTAAAGCCTTTGTAGGAGGCTGAAGAGCTGCTGTTGTTCCCCCCACTATAATGAAGGCAGGGCAAGGAAACAGGGCAGCAGAAGAAAGAGGAGTCAATACAAAGAAATCATGGAAAAGATACAAATCCAAATATAGGAATAATTTCCTTGATATCTGCAATTTCTGATAAATGTCAGTGACAAACAAGCAGTCCCTACTAATAAATAAGGTATTATTAATGAAGAATATCAATAGGTCTCTATACATTTTGAGGGGAAAAAAGAAAATCCAATTCTGGCTTGGGTCTGACAGCTCAACTCCCCACACAGCACTTCCTTAACACCAATTGTCCTTCACCTAGCTGACAACTTAGAGCCGGAGGCAAAGAGTCATTTACTGGGAAAGCAATAATAATAATAATGTTGCTGGAAACTTGAACTTTATTTTTCTTCTGAACAGTGTTTCTGAGAGTGGGAGGTTGCAGTACTGTTTTTAAAAAGAGCTCTCCTTAAAAAGAGCCTGTTGTTAAAAATAAATACAGAGACATGTTTCTAATTCCAGAGAGTGAATTTACAATGAAAGTGAATTCAAATTAAAAGGAAATGCAGATCTTCTTTAAAGTAACGCTCTCTCAGAAGTCTTGAGATTTGTTTCTTCATTTTTATTGTATTGTATTTAGTGTTTGTGAATAGTGTCAGGAAACAGCACTGGAAAAGAAAACCCTATATGCAACCACAGTACAAATATTTTATGGGCAGTGGTAGGGCAAGATTTCTCTCATACACGTTAATATGCCCAAGGCTTGGCCTGGCAGGATCACCTCAAGGAGTGAGAGACTATAACATTTTTCATGCCCATTGAATCCTTGGCCATTTTGCTGAGGCTGTCAAATAGGTATTTACTGCCCATTGCTTCTGATGGGTTCAGTGGTGCAAGACATCTAAATGATGCCATATGGGCCATCCAGTATCCGTCAGGTGGTTATGAATTTTGCTGTGACTGACCTGCACCATATTTACATTAGCGACAAAGAATTGAAAAGATCTACCTTCCAATATGTGCTCATTTGCTTGAAATAGGCAGCCCTGAAAAATACTATTATGATCCCCAATTCTTTATGTTTTGATTGTGGCTATTCAGTTTGGAATGGATCTACTAGCCAATAACCTTGTCTAAGGGGAGCTCAGAAGCAGCATTTTGCAGTAACTTCAGAGCTTCAGAGCAGTAGAGATATGTGAGTGACTGTGAGCCAATGGTTTGGGGAAAGATTCCATTCCCTGCATCCTTTGTATGTGTGCAAGGCCCATTTACTCGAGACTTGTGAAATGGTCCAGAATTTGGTTCTTTGTGATTTAAAGGTTACAGAAATTGTTGCCCTGAATCCAGGAAGAGAGAGGTGAAATGATGAATGCTAAGACTTTCCTGACAAGCAACCAAACCAAGTCATCATCATCCCTAGGCTGGGAAGGAGATAGGTAAGGCCTGTGTGAGACCATGGAAATACTTTTGCAGGGTGCCCCAAAGCCTCTCTGCCCTAATTCCCCTGTTTTTGTTCCTTGTAGCCCTTCTGTCCCAGATTGACAGAAAAATAATATTAACTGAAATAGGATTATAGAAGCACCACTTCATCAGGACACTCAAACCAAATGTGTAAAAAAAGCAAGCAGAGACCCCCTCCTGTGAAGTAAGGAGCAGAAGGGAAAGGGAGAAAATGAAGTGACAGAATTACCATTTGAGTCAGAAAGATCAATAGCATTAGCCTCTCAAAAAAAAATATTTAGGTTTGAAGTTTAAGGGCTTGTCTGCACATATAGTGCTGCAGCTGAGCCGCTGTAGCACTTCGTGAAGATGCTACCTATGCTGACAGGCAGGGTGACCAGACAGCAAGTGTGAAAAATCGGGACAGGGGGTGGGGGGTAATAGGAGACTATATAAGAAAAAGACCCAAAAATCGGGACGGTCCCTATAAAATCGGGACATCTGGTCACCCTACTGACAGGAGAGCTTCTCCATCTCCCTGAGAGGCGGTAGCTATGTCAATGGAGGAAGCTCTCCTGTCGACATAGCGCAGTCTACACTGGGAGTTCGGTCAGTATAACTACATCGCTTAGGGGTGTGGATTTTCCACATGCCTCTACGACGTAGTTCTACGGACATAAGTTTATAGTGTAAACCAAGCCTAAGAAGGGAGGCAAATTAACAGAGACAGGTTAGTTAGGGGTTTAGTGAAAAAAGAACCTAAGGGGTTTTCCCAATGTCCTATGAAAGTCTGAAACTAGTATTTTAATAGTTCAGCAGAAGATGGTTATTATGTGTCTAACCCATAGGGGAAGAAACTGTCCCAAAGATTTGTTCAGGTTCAGATTTGTTTGTTCCTACGCTAGTTTAACAAAATAAGCAGCTCCACTCCATCATACTTTTCTGTACCATAAAATTCCTAGAAAAACACATAATTTTTGTCCTAAAAATGCTTGCATATCACGTTGGTTCTAGTTTCTGCCTGTGTTACTGCAAAATCCCCATGTATCTTTGGCAGGAGTTTTACTAGAAATTTGATGTCTACTGGGTTTAGATAAAGTGTCAGTTTACCTGTCAGAGATAACATTTCTGATTGTTCTTTTTATGAATGTTAAGTGTAAAGATCTCATATTGCATTCCTTAGGAGCAGTATTCATTGCTTTATCTTTCTTTCACAGATGCTTTGAACTGTGGAAGAGGACATGATGAAAAAAAGCAGGGATAACATATGAAGTTGGCCATACAAACAGAAATGGAAACAAGATGTTATTTATACACATTTTATCTCTGCCAAGTAAAAAGATTTCTTAAGTGAATATTTAAAGGTGGGAAATGATAAATGAAACTTGTCTTGCTCTACGTGGTAAAGTGCATTGCAGGTCTTTTCTCTAACCAATGGATAGGAGATCTACATGGGCAACTCCCATTAGTGCTAATAGATGTCACACACATAAATCCCCATGCATCAATAGGAGAAGCCTATAAGACTTTAACTGCATGCCAATATTTTAAGCTGAACAGAGATAAATGTGTTCTGTGCACACTCAGGGATATTCACCTTTTGGCTCTGACTTACAGAAAACAGTGTAATACTTTACATTACACTTTAACATAAGGATCAAAGAACACTTATGGCATGTGCCAGTTTGAAAAACAGATTTTTGAGTTTTGACAGCACTACTGCAGACCCATATGGATATTTCAAAAGTTATTTTAATAATTGGAGCTTAAATAGCTTTAAATAAGTAATCTAATTAGATGTGTCTCTTTGGACCTATCAGTGTAATAATTGCATATTAATGCAAAGAAAACAGCTTTTCATTAAAAACTAATCAGTTGAGGTTAATACATTTAATAACTAGCTGGAATTTAATAAACATACAATAACAATGCAATTACATCTAAATTAATGCTTAGGGCCAAAATGCTGCAGTTTGCACTCAGCCTGCAATGAGGTAAAATTTCCATTGACTCAGTGGGAGTTTTAATTGAATATGGGTGGTAGGACTTGTCCGATATATAGTTTAATTTGGACGAAGACTCCTAATTTTAGAGTAATTGTCAAATTATTCTAAAAAATATGCACTTAGAATGTCACAGAACAACTAACTTGGGTTGATTACATAGACATTTTATCATGGGCCTCAACTATTATTTTCCACTCAAGGGCAAATATTTCTGTCTGTTCTCATTTTAATTCACACAAAACCCTTCAGGTTTAATACAACCTAAGGAATTTGGGACCAGATTTTCAAAGGTGTATAGGCATCTAAAGATGCAGACAGGTGCCTAGTGTGATTTTCAAAAGTGCCTTAAAAGGTTTTGGGCCATCAATTTAAATGGGAGCTGGGTGCCTAAATACCTTTAAAAATCGGACTCCTCAGTCTCATTTATACTGTTATGAGTTGGAAGAAACTTTGTTGTGTGTTGAGTGAAAACCCTATTGAGGTTGATAGTTGTGACCTCACCTTTCAGTTGCCATAACTGTAAACATCAGCCCCCTATAAGACAAAAGGTGTATGTGAACCTGCCCAGGAGCTTTGAGGTTAAGTATTGTTTTGGGTGGGTGAGTGTGAGAGAACACACAGATACTGAGGTTACAAGCAAGATCAGAGAGAGAGAGAGAAAGTCAGAGGAAAAGAGACAAGAAAAAGCCAACCAGGCTCCTGTAAGCACAGTGTGACCCTGGAAAAAGCTAGAGAGAGTGCTTTTGGGTCTCGTGTTGGCTAAAAGGGCTGGTAAGCTAAGAAACTGTTCTGTCTTAGAGCAATGTCCCTTTGGTGCTCCACTTCAGGTGCACATGTGCCCCACGCGCCTTTGATTGGAGATGTTGCTAGCAGTGCCTGTTCAGCTCCGCATTCACTCCAGACATCCTTATGCCTTGTACTGAGGATATATAGAGCTGTGTAGGCAAACTGCCCTCAGTTCCTTATCAGCCACCCAACAGCCTGAGATGGAGTGTCTAACATGCTAAGCTCTAGCTTAGCAGTGAGTTCTTAGCTCTAGGTTTAGCTTAGATTAGTTTATTTAGTTCTTTTGATAATCCTACCTCTTTAGTTAATTTGGGGGGTTTCTGTTTAGCACCCTCTTTCTCCCCTCTCCATTCTGAGGGGTTTGCTTCGGGGGTTGTTATTGACCTGGTATGTAGCGATCCTTGGGATTCAAGGGCTGCCTTACCTGCCGGAAATATATCCTGCTGTCCCCAGTGTCTGGGACACACACACATCCCAGCTCAGTGCAATATCTGCTCAGCTTTCAAAAGAGATTAAAAAAACCTGGAAGATTAAAGTTTGGCTCCTCATGATGGAGCACTGCCTCCGACCAGCCTCAAATCCAGACCCACATACCTACCCTGGACATTGATGTCTGACAAAATGTAAGCCTTGGGCTGCTGTACATTTTGTTATATTCCCTGTAGTTCCAGGAGGTGCGCAAGAATTGTTCTAGAGAAAGACTTGATGGTTTGCATAGTACAGCCTTCCATTAAGTTAGAAACAGATATTACCAAAAAAAAAAAAAAAAAGCAAGCAACCAACAAAACTGCTCGGAAAACAATAGTTAGGCAATTGGAAAAATGTACAAAAATGTTTTCTGAAACTTGAAAATGTTTTGCAAAACCCCATATTTAAATTAACAATTCTAGAGGCTTCAAGAATCATTCTTCCATTACCACCTCTCCTTTTCCCACCCCAAATTTCCATACAAACCCACATAAAAAAGGATTTTGGAAAAAAACAAGATACTCACATGTCAATTTAAATGTGATTTATTTACCTTTGAATCAACAGATATTCACCACTTTAAACGAGACAATTTCTATTGACAAGTTCTAAAATGAGTTTATTTTCCCTTTGGCTAACTTTAGTTTTAAGAGTGACATTTTAATTAATGAGAAGAGTGTGTGGAACACACAGGTCAATTTACTGTAACTAGCTGATTAACATTACGTTCCTGATTTTGAACAGAATTTTTAATGTCTTTGGGCCTGATCCAAAATCCATTAAAATGGAAACACTTTCACTAGCTTGAATGGACTTTGGATCAGGGCTTTTCTGTGTGAAATGACTTTCTGGTGAATGAGGTTTGTTTTCTTAATCTATCACTTTGCAAATAGCCTCATGTTTTTATTTTGTTGGTATTAACTAGTTCAGTTTTTAAAACCCATTATTATATGTGCTATTCAGGCATCCAGGATGGAGTTGTCCCGGCATCTTTTGCCTCTTCAGTTAGCAAGTTGTAAACTTTCAGTCTTAAAGCACAAATATTTTACTTTTCTCCAAAGTTGAAATGATAAAAATATGCACAGATTTAGTGATTCTTCAGGGACAGAAAACTAATTATTTGAATTAAAAAAAATACTCTGTGCCTTTTAAAGTTTAATATTTGCAGTTAAGAACAATTTGGAACAGCAATAGTCCTTGAAATCTTCAAACGCTTTGGAGACTTAGACCTTGCATTACTACTTTTAAAAGGAATTACTTGTTTTTTTCTTCAAATAATAGTGATTGGAATTTCAGACTGCACAATCCACACATGCCTCAGTCTGTATCCCAAGTGGAGTCTGAGCTTGTTATTTAAATTAGTGTTTTTGAGCTTGTTATGTAAAATAGTGTTTGAGTGCGCTATAAAGTCAGTGGAAACTGCTTGCTGTCCCCAAATCTCAAACTGAGGGCTGAATCCACAAGGCAGTAATTCACCCCTTCAGGTACTGTAGTTTGGACAGATGCATGTCATTAAAAAATAGTTGCTGGTATGACTTCATAAGCCCAAGGAATGGCTCAGAAAACAGGATTTTTTGGGGGGATGAGGAGAATGGTGTCATCTTAAAAATACGTTTGGTTTGTACTAGAGATAACATCAAAGGGTTGACTTCATTGGGCTTTGGATGAGGCCCAAAGGCAAAACTCCCATTGGCTTCAATGGAGCCAACATTTCACATCTTCTAGATTCATTTAGTTGATCTGCCCATAGAGAGTGGTGGAGCTGGTTTGGTGATGGTGCTGACCATAGGGAGGAGCATTCTGTCTACATCCTGGTGGAATATTACAGTCTGCGATCATCGATGTCTTGATTGCCTCTTGCCCTCATCACTTGTCATTCTCACATCTTCCCTCATGGGGTGGAAACTATAGCAGAGCCCAGTGGCAAACTCTCCATTCATTGGTCGACCAGTGGTGGCAGAGAGAATATTTAAAATTTGATGTGGCTGTTGTGGAGGCAGAGAAGTTTTCCTGCTTCTTTCTGATAGCATCCTCAGAGTCTCAGTAAAACGGAGTGATAACAGCTTGGGAATATGCACAGTCATCACCTCTCCCGCACAAACTCAACACCTGGAGGAACGTAAGAAGGACAAAGACTTTCAATGGGGGAAGGTGGTTCTGGGCTGGAAGGCAGTTCCAGCCTGTGTATTGAGAAATTGTGACCTGTTTGTACCATCTGTCAGGGTGAGACGCTGCTTGACACTGTTTAGTTTGTAGAACTCAGACTGCGAATTTATTTTTATTTCTTAGGTAACCAACTTTGATCTCTATGCTTGCTACTTATAATCACTTAAAATCCATCTTTCTGTAGTTAATAAATCTGTTTTATATTTCACCTAAAACAGTGTGTTTTGGTTGAAGTGGTTGGGAAATCTCAGCTCAGTTTACAAAGGCTAGTGTGTGTCCTCACCACATCGAGAGAGGGGTGGACTGGGTTATGAACTTACATTGGGCAGGCTTCTGACCAGTGCAAGACGATACACTTCTGGGGTAGAAGGCTGGGGAGTTGGCAGGGGGGGGGGGAATTGGCTGGAGCCTCCCTATGGATGGTTCCTGAATGGCTGGGAGATCATTCGTGTGACTCAGTTGGGTGTGTTCCAGCCTGTGGATGTCTGTGTAAGTGCTGTACCTGCCAGAAGTTTGTGGCTAGACACAGCATGTCAGTGTGAGAGGGATACCTCAGGTTGGCAGGACAGAGGGTTCAGCAGTCCCACAGTCCAGGTTGCACCTCAGGGACCACGTCACAGCCAGTAAATAGAACCTAGGTCTCCTGAGTCTCAGTGCAGTGTGCTAACTACTAGCCTGCACTGCCTCCACTAGCTGCTTAAAGTCAGGTGTTATTGGATCCATTGCTGGCAGAAGTCATTATAGCTTCTTTAAGGAGGACATAATGATGGTGTCCCTCAAACAAGTGGTTGTTAAATCAAAAGACAGGACAGATTATAGTACACGAGTCAGCATGCTCTAGTGGACTAAGCAAAGGGATGAAAGGATGGGACTAATCCCAAACCCAACTTTGGTATTGATTGTCTCTGTACCCACGGTCAAGTTACATAGGACAAATTTTTTCAAACTTGGGTGCTTAAAGTTAGGGACTTAAATTCAGGGGTCCTCTGAAAAATCAGGAACTTTTATTTAGTTGCTTAAATATGGATCTACGTGCCTAACTTTATACAATGAAGCTTGAAATGTTTAGGCTTAACTGCTCTGTTGCTTAATTACCATAGCTGTAAAATGGGGATAATTATAGGAGTGTTGTGGCAATTAACTAGTTAATATTTGTGAAGCCCCTTATAGTTCCTTAAACTCACCAAAAATGTTCATGGAACCCTCCACATGGTTGGGACTTAGAGCCTGGAAGATGCACAGAATTCCAGCTTGTCCTTTGCAAATCTTTTCTATGTTGGCAAATATGCACAGATTTCAGCTGTGCTTCACTTCTCATTGCACCAGGAGGCTATGAAGAAGAGGACTTAAAGAGGGTTCCCCCTCCAAGGAACACATTGTACATAAAAGGTATCAGTTAAGTTTTGGGAAAATGCCAAATAATCATCTCTTTAACCCTCATGAAAATTATCAGGCTGGCCTTGTACATCATCATGTGATCGTGGTGGACAGCAGTACTTTACAGTTTCACAGATTAGAAGTCCTGAAGGGATCATTGTGATCATCTAGCCTGACTTGCTGCTTAGCCCAGGCCATGAGACTTCCCTGACTTAGCCCCTATTTGAACTAGTGCAGATCTTTTTGGAAAAACATCTAATTTTGATTTAAAAATTGCCAGTGACGGAGAATCTACCCCCCAAACTTTGGTAAGTTGTTAATTGTTCCAATGAAGGGAGGGTACAGTCAGAAAGGTTCTGTAGCCTCATACAGAGAGGCTGATACTGGTTTTGCATAAGGAAGCATGTTACATCAGTGCTCCACTGACAACCTATGTGCTCTGAGGTGTAATTTAAGGTGGTTGGAGTCCTAGCTACGTGAGAAATTGCCTCTCTCCCAATATGGCATTTGAGGTCATCTGGTGATCTTGAGCTATATGTCCTCAGACCTGAATGTCTGAGGACTGCTATTGCAGGGAATTCTCAGTGGAGGGCCCACATCTCTGGAATTTACTTTTACTATTTGTTTAACAGAGTCTACATTTGCTAGCTTTCAGGGCACAGTGTGTAGCCTATTTGTTTACTAACACTTTTGGCTGAAGGGTGGCATCAGGCATGCTTGTAATCTGCTAGCTGAAAAAAATCTATTTTGTTCATTTATTGTTTATTTTGTATTGTTTTACATTGTGTAAAATTTAGGGCTGTCAAGCGATTAAAAAATTAATCGTGATTAATCACTCTGTTAAACGATAATTAAATACTATTTATATAAATATTTTTGGATGTTTTCCACATTTTCAAATATATGGATTTCAATTACAACACAGAATACAAAGTGTACAGTGCTCACTTTATATTTATTTTTATTATAAATATTTGCACTTTAAAAATAAAAGAAATAGTATTTTTCAATTCACCTAATACAAGTACTGTATTGCAATCTCTTTATCATGAAAGTTGAACTTACAAATGTAAATTATGTACAAAAAATAACTGCATTCAAAAATAAAACAATGTAAAACTTTAGAGCCTACACGTCCACTCAGTCCTACTTCTTGCTCAGCCAATCGCTCAGACAAACAAGTTTGTTTACATTTGCAGGAGATAATGCTGCCCGCTTCTTGTTTACAATGTCACCTGAAAGCGAGAACAGGTGTTTGCATAGCACTGTTGTAGCCAGAGCTGCAAGATATTTACGTGCCAGATGCACTAAAGATTCGTATGTCCCTTCATGCTTCAACCACAATTCCAGAGGACATGCGTCCATGCTGATGATGGGTTCTACTGAATAATGATCCAAAGCAGTGCAGACCAATACATATTCATTTTGATCATCTGAGTTAGATGACACCAGCAGAAGGCTGATTTTCTTTTTTGGTGGTTCGGGTTCTGTAGTTTCCACATCGGAGTGTTGCTCTTTTAAGACTTCTGAAAGCATGCTCCACACCTCGTCCCTCTCAGAATTTGGACGGCACTTCAGATTCTTAAACCTTGGTTTGAGTGCGGTAGCTATCTTTAGAAATCTCACATTGGTACCTTCTTTGCATTTTGTCAGAGCTGCAGTGAAAGGGTTCTTAAAACAAACAACATGCTGAGTCATCATCCAAAACTGCTATAACATGAAATATATGGCAGAATGCGGGTAAAATACAGAGCAGGAGACATACAATTCTCTCTTTTAATGAGCGTCATCAGCATGGAAGCATGTCCTCTGGAATCAGGGCCGGCTCTAGGCACCAGCAAAACAAGCTGGTGCTTGGGGCGGCACATTTTTAGGGGCGGCATGGCCGGCGCCAGAATGCCACCCCTAAAAATGTGCCCCGGGCCGCCCTAGCTCACCTCCGCTGCTGCTGGCTGGCGTGCGAAACAGCTGTTTCGCGCGCCGCGTCCGCTCGGGGTCTCCCCCTCCCTCCCAGGCTCTCAAACCTGGGAGGGAGGGATCCCGAGCGGCCGCGGCGCGCAAAACAGCCGTTTCGCATGCCGCTGCTCCCCCTCCCTCCCAGGCTTGAGAGCCTGGGAGGGAGGGGGAGAAGCGGCGCCCGCGCCGCGGCCACTCGGAGTTTCCCCCTCCCTCCCTCCCAGGCTCTCAAACCTGGGAGGGAGGGGGAGATCCCGAGCGGCCGCGGCGCGCGAAACAGAGCCTGGGAGGGAGGGGGAGACTCCGAGTGGCCGCGGCGCGGGCGCCGCTTCTCCCTCTCCCTCCCTCCCTCCTAGGCTTGAGAGCCTGGGGGGAGGAGGCAGGGCTGGGGATTTGGGGAAGGGGCGGAGTTGAGGCGGGGCCAGGGGTGGGGTAATTAAAAAACGGGGGGAGGGAGGGCGGACAAAATTGTTTTTGCTTTGGGCGGCAAAAATCCTAGAGCCGGCCCTGTCTGGAATGGTGGCCAAATTATGAAGGGGCATATGAATGTTTAGCATATCTGGCACGTGAATACCTTGCAATGCCAGCTACAAAAGTGCCAGGTGAACGTCTGTTCTCACTTTCAGGTGACACTGTAAATAAGAAGTGGTCAGCATTATCCCCCACAAATGTAAACAAACTTGTTTCTCTTATTGATTGGCTGAACAAGAAGTAAGATTGTAGGCTCCAAAGTTTTACTTTTTTGTTTTGTTTTTGAATGCAGTTATGTAACAAAAAATAAGTCTACATTTGTAAGATGCGCTTTCACGATAAAGAGATTGCACTACAGTACTTGTGTGTGTTGAATTGAAAAATACTATTTCTTTTGTTTATCATTTTTACAGTGCAAATATTCGTAATAAAAATAATATAAAGTGAGCACTGTACACTACACTTGGTATTCCGTGTTGTAATTGAAATCAATATATTTGAAAATGTAGAAAAACATCCAAAATATTTAATACATTTCAATTGGTATTCTGTTGTTTAACAGTGTGATTAATCACGATTAATTTTTTTGAGTTAATCGCATGGGTTAACTGCAATTAATCGACAGCCCTAGTAAAATAACATTGTTACAATGTACCAAACATTTTTTCATATTAAGAGGAAAACAAAGTTCCTTCCCCAAAAAGCATACAGTTTAAAAACTAAACTTTGCCTGCACTAAGTGAAATAATACACCTAAAGATATAGTGGTGAGTATATTTTTCACAACAGAAAAGTAAATAAATCATGCACATCTTGAGCTGTAGTTTTATATATATTATTTTGTAAAGTTTAAAAAGATCTCACTGTAAATTTTCTCCAAACTGGGTTAGAATACAGGCTGCCCTGCCCTTCAGCTACAGATTGGCTATTTCTGACCAGAGCTCAGGTCATTGGGAGTCGCAAAGTGGGAGAGACTGGATTGCATTTATATATCTGTCTTGCAGATAGAGAACTTTGGGATTCCAGATGAGTAGTGCTTCAGATTTACACATAAATGGTCTCTGAGGATTAGTGTGATACTGACAGCAAAGAATTACAGAGCAAGGGAAAAAGTTAAAACTTTTCACACAAGGGAAAGGCTCTGAACAGTCAAATTCAAAGGTATTTAATAAACTTCTCAGTCTGACAAGTATTTTCCCTCTGTATGTAGATTTGTTTGATAGTGTGTGGAAAAGTTGTGGGAATAAATGAGTCACTAATTACTGTACAGTTTTAGGTTAATCAAAACACCGTGGAAAAGCAGATCAATTTAAATGTTTTTCCCTCCTAACATGTGAGGTCTGAATATAGGCAATCTATAGTTCTAATGATCTCTGTGGGATCTATGCATAGATGTAACCTCCATTAGATTTAGGTGGCACGTAGTGGACTAAATTCAGGTCAGGTAACTGGCTGCATCTCTATTAGCACAATGGAATTGCACCCTGTAGTAGATCTAGTCTGGGTAGCTGTAGAGAAAGTTCACAGGCAGCCCAGGCTAAGCTAAACACATTCTCCCTAGGGGATTCAGTGTATTTACAGGCTTTATATTTCTGCAGAGTAACACAAAGCAGTATAGTCTCTGACCACATTCCTTACATGCAGTATGAAGGTCTACAGGCTCCAGTCACTCCCCCTCTGAACTTAAGCACTTATGGCTAACAAACCCCTATCTCCTCCTACAATAAGAGCAGCCAGACTCAGGCTTGCCCCCCACCCTTTTAAGTTTCTGAGCCTAATTAGCCTCAGCTGCACCCAATCGCCTCAGCTGAGGGAGACACTCTGCACTGGGGATGTGAAATCTCCGCTGGGATTTAATACCTATAGTTGAATGCCCCTCTCCAGCTCAGCATGTCTTCCTCCTAGGAGCAAAACTGGAGTGGAATACAGCAAGCCTGTGGCACCCCCTGAGGCAGCTTAGAACAACCTTTATACCCAGTTACTCACACCTGTTTACACCAGTCTAAATTTGGTGCAAATATATTACAGCCGGAGGAAAGATTTAGGTGGAAAATCAGAGCTCACCTAAAACAATTACTGTATATTTGTACCTATCAGACTCCTCTATGTGTGATTCAAAACCAGGGAGCTTTATGAGGTATTATGGTTAGTACGAGGTTAGTATTATGAGGTTGCCACAAGGAAAAGGTTCAGAAAAGCACCCCACTTATGGATGTTCATTTGAATCAAAGCCTGGGAAGTTCCCCACATTTTTCCTGGTAAATTGTAAGTTGTTATAATAATATCAGTGCATCTAATTGATATTAGGGAACTAATCAAGGTCTGTTATTGATCAAGTTTGTGTTGTGCAATCACTTGAGTAGAAATAATATTTTGCAAGGGAATTGCCAGGTACATAATGCCAATGATTTCTAATATTTACTGCTCCCTAAGGGACACATGTATTCATATTACTGGAATTTGCAGCATAATGATTCACAAGCAAGGCAGTCCATGGTCCCAAATGAATTCACATCCATTTGGTTAAAATCAAGGGTATATTTGACTATATTTAAAAGTATGTTCAAAGGACTATGCTACTCCCTACTTCTTAGTAAGAAGAGTGTGAGCTCTTTAACAGAAATTGCCTAGATTTCTGTTCTCTCCCCTTTATGTCCTAGGAAGTCTTATTAATTCAGCAAGTTAAGGGGGAACTTCTAAACAGTAAATGGTACACATTACAACACTAAGTAATATAGAATTCTTACATCAAGCATTAAGGGCCACATTGTGCTTCTAGTTAAAGTGGTATTAATCTGGAGTAATTTAATTGAAGTCAATGGGGTTATTCAAGATTTGCACCAGTGTAACTGAGAACAGAAGTTAGCTCTAATAACTGATGTTAGCCATAGCCAGAACTGCACAAGCTCAGCTGCCGTAGTAAAGTAGCTGGGAATCACCACTTCAAATCAAATTAGAGGCTAAAATATGAGTGAGTGAAGCTGGAGCGTTAAGAATGGAGAATTAGAAAACAGTAATACCTGCAATAATTTACTTTCCCTAACACACTCAAATAGTCCCGTGGTTAATGTACAAGACTAAGACTCGGGATACGCTGAATCTATTTCTATCATCGGCTAAAATGTTTTCTGGGACCCTTGGCAATTTGGTTGATGTCTCAGTTTCCATTTATGTAAAATGGGGATATTGTCATGTACCTATAGAATATGTGAGACTCAATTAATTAATGTGGTTCTTAAAAATATCCCAGTTGCCTCATGATCATTGTGAAGAGGGCTCATTCCGTGGTACTGGGGACTGTGCCTTTAAGGACTGAGCTTCTCAGAGGGAGAATCTGGGCAGGGCACTGTGAAGTGCTTGTTGTTCTGCTCAGCCAATTGGAACCAGACACAGAATAAACCAGATCTCTTGCAAGCATCTTCAGCACTAAGGCCCAGATCATCAAAGATATTTAGGTGCCTAACTCTCAGAAGGGGGTTTTATGCTAGCTCCAAGCACCTGTCTCCTTTCCCATATGAAGGCCCTTAGGCGAGGACTCTGTACAGATGGAGCTCTGTGGGAGGTTGATGCTGGGGTGCATTGGTATGTTGCAGAAATCTTGGCAAGACATAATACAGCTGAGCTGCCAGAGAAGGCTCAGCCAATAGCAGTGCCAGTCCTAGCAGAGCTGTGCTCTGTGGGGGTGAATGGAAAAGGAGCTCTCCCTACAGAATGCCTCCTGGCTCTGCATGGAAGCCCCTTTGTGGCACATACCCAATATTCACATGGTTTGGAAGCAATGCGTCTTCCCATAGCCATCCTTGTCTTCCCATGCTTGTAGGTCCTCAAATGAAGAAGCATGAAAGAAAAAAGCAGATCAGTCATAGGGATATGCCAATAAACTTAACAGTTAAATTGATTGTGCATGCATCAATAATGCTGATAAACAGGCCTTATCCACCATAAAGCAACTATGTTCAAGTTAATGATCCAGCTACTGCATGGCAACACTACTGCATTTTGATTTGGGCACTTTTAATGAGTCAATTAAAAGTATTTAATTGTAAATACTTTAATAAAGGCAAAGATCTAATGCTTAAGTGATTCCTACAATAGTTCTTACTTAGAAAATAATATGGTTTTCATGACTGAATCTATTAATGGAAAGAAATTAATATGAATGTGACAAGCATCAGTATATTTTCTAGCAAAAGGAAAGAATAAAATGTGAACTACAAATAATTAATGTTAATAATAATGATGATAATTTGCTTACTCTCAAGGAATATTGTTTAAAATATATTAGTCTTGGTATCCTGACTATTTTGAGTGTTTTTGTGGCTGACATAAAGACAAATTCATTAACTTAACCACAATTATAGCCAAATAATGGCAACCAAACCCTAAATTATCTAATCTACCTCCATTATTTATAGTCTGTTTAATCACCTCTTGCTGTTGTATCTAGACAGCAATATTCTCCAGAGTTCATGCTTTGGCAAGCAGAGAATACACTGTAATTTCCCCAGTAAAAAAGCTAAAATATATGAAAACTTTTAGTTTAGCTGCAAAATACAGCCATTTCCCAGAGTGTTATGCAAGACCACAGATGACAATTCCTTCTAGGTCTCACAATTAAAGGACTGAATGAACAGGACATTAGAATGCATAATTTCAATTCTATGTTGCACACTTCTTTGGCATAATTGCTTTCATTGCCCTTCTCACAAAGCTTTGAGATGAATGGCAAACACAAACTCTGATGCTTATCACTGAGAGCTAGATTATGCCATTTTAGCACAGGGAAGGTGGGGAATTACAATATCTCTCAGGGAGCACTGGGAAGCATTCTCCTTTCCAGATATCCCAAATGCACAGAAGTCATGCGCTTGTGAATCCCTTTGGGGGGGTGCAGCTTCCTATCCCCATGCAGCTGGCCAGCTCTGCCAGCCCATGTGTATGGTATTACAAGAGATGTCTGTATATAGTTAAACAGTTAATAGACAGACATCAGTGGATTGGGCTATAGAATCTGTAGCATAGTTCCTAGGTTTTGTAGGACCAATTACATTTCTTGTTGTTTGTACATGCAAATAGATTCCTTTGTGTAGTTCTTGACATCATCTCTTAACATATGGGAAGAAAAAGTTTGGTCTCATTTTGGGGAACTGTGTGCACCCAGGAGGAATAGGGAGAGGAGAGTCCCTTATGCTTTCCCTCATGCATGGATCACCACAAAAAGGCTAGAAAAAGTCTGCCTATGAATAAGGCATGAGTCACAGAGACTTAAATTGAAAAAAAATTCTTCTGGTAGTATGTATTATAATATCTTTCTTTTTCTCCTGACTGTCATTGGGAGAAATTCATTTCCTTTACATATACAGTGCATCTGAGTTTTTAAACAGGTTAATTTTCAGAGCAGGGTTATGTGGGGCAGGGAGGGAATAAAGACCTTACAGAAAGTCTGGGGTTAAATCTCCCTTTGAAAATGTTTGGAGAGAACATGCCATCCAGTGCATTCCAAAGATAAATGTCTGCTCTTCAGAAGTATTTTTATGATAAGGGTAAGTCAATCCTGGCAAAAAGAACAGGAGTACTTGTGGCACCTTAGAGACTAACAAATTTATTTGAGCATAAGCTTTCGTGGGCTACAGCCCACAGGGATTTATGGTCACAGATTCTGGGGGGAGGAAGGGGAAGGGTTGAACTCCATATTAGACAGGAAAATTGCCCAAATCTTCTTTTCAAACTATCATAGAAATTAGAGATGGGAAAGAATTATTCTGTGATCCCAAAACATGATTGTTCTGGGCAGTACATCGTTAGAATTCTACCTAGTCTAGTTTTATAAGTCCCAGTCCCAGATGGGGCTTCCTATCTTCCTTGGAAGACTGCTCTACAACCTAAATCACAGGCTTTATTTCAGGATAGTCAGCCTAAATTTTCTCTCTCTTAAGCACACCCCATTATTTTTAGTTAATATTTTACCTACATGTATCCCACTAAATAAGTCCTCTCCTTCCGTAGTTCCACCCAAATATTTATTGTCATTATAATCCTTTTACCAAACTATACATAGTTAGATATTTTCACTTTTCCTCATAAATCAGTCACTCTAGCCCTCTTATCATTTTTATTGCTCTTCTCTGAACTTTCCCCAATTTGTCAATATCTATGTGGTAATTTCCCCCTCCCTGAGTTCAGAAACAGATTGGCCAAAAATACGAGCAAGAAAATCATAGCGAAATTATCTCTATGGAAAAGTTTGGCCCTATGTTTAATTGCCCCCGTAGGAAACAAAAGTAGCTGTAACTGAAGCCATGATACTTTCTGTGCAGCTAAGACTGGCTGAAAACTGTAAGACTGTAGGATGCTGAGTGAACAGTTACTGTGTTATTGTGAACTGGGTAATACTGTTATGATAAAATTATTAAAAAACAAAAAGTACCCAGACACGGCTGCCTGTATGTCATTTGATTCATCTTCCCACATCATAAGGACACTGCTTCAGATATCTATCCCTGATTTTTAATGGGAACTTAAGCATGTGCTTAAAGTTAAAACACATGCTGTGATCCAGGGACCTCTGTCAACTGGCAGAGGGTACAGGGGTACATAAAGGTTACAGGGATCCTCTGGGTCTGGTGTCTATCTACCAGTCCACCAAAAACTGTCATGTAAGTTTGTGTCACACTGGACATCATAATCATTTTGAGATGTATGTATGGAAAGTATGTGAGGAGTTATGTATATATAGTAAAAATTATGTTCTCTGGATCTATGAGTTAAGGCAGGTCACCAAAAGGTGATCCACATACTCCTGCCAGGCAGAGGGGAAGAGATGCTCATCTCTCTCTGGCTGGTCATGTGCAAATTGAATATTATATGGTTCACAATGGATGCCCATTTACAATCAATAGATTGTGGATGCTGCAGGAAAAAACCTAAAAATAGCAAGGGTGTCCTGTTTATGAGTAAGGACAATCAACTTCTGAAACTATATTTCGGGTACAGAAGGACTCCCAGATACTATTCTCGAGGGAAGTAAAATGTTAGTGGGTTTGCTTCATGAAAATGGGATCTCAACCAGGCTTGCCTGAAAATGCTGGGAAGAACTTTGGATGAGATAAATTTCTTCAGACAAGAGGGTAACTTTTTAGTTACGTTTAGGCCAGAGAAAACATTCTTCTCCACTGTCAATGAAATGGGCCCTAATCAACACTTGGAGCCTTAAGGCTCACAAAGCTACTATTCTGGGAGATTAGTGTTGGACATTACTGAGCTAGAAGAGGAGTGTACTGTTAGGGACATTCACACATATACATTTGGGAAATTTTCAGAAATACTTAAGGACTTAAGGGACACAAGTGCTAATGACGTTCAATGGGGCTTGTGCTCCTAAATCCTTGAGGCACTTTTAAATATTTGCCCCATAAATCACAACCTAAACTAAAACAAGTTTTTAAATTACGGACTAGGTAGAAGTAGAACAAATGGTAGAAAGCAGATCTTATGTTTATTCTATTAGACTTCAAAAATTGTGATATAACAGTGGCAAAATTTCCTACAGAGGAGCTTTATGCTACTCATAAACCTTTGACACAGGCAGTATGTGGAGGAACAATTATGGACTATTCATAAGTATTACTTGACATTTTTAGAGCCAAATGCAAGAGGGGTTTTGTCTTCTTCTCAGGTTTAATTATGACTTTTTCAAGTAGGGTGATCCTACTGCATGGGTGTCACTGCACTTACCATAGTAAGGAGAGAGAATTTAAACTTTGTGTGTAGGGTGGAGCGAGAGACAGATGGAGAGGGAGAGAGAAATTTGCACAAGAATTGTTATCTGTTTTTATAACTATCACCTTCATTCAATGTTTAACTTTAGTAACAAGATATTAAGGTATTTGCAACCCACATACATCAAATTGCATGGATTATACAAGAGAGCATTCTACCCTAAAGAAAAAAAAAGAATGAACCCAGAAGATAGTGTTTTTATTAAATATCTAAAATATTTACATGCTAAGCACTGTAAATCAAGTTAACTGGTGGCTATAGCTCAAAGCTCAGTTGTAAGCTTAATATTTTTTTTACATATTATTTTATACTGCAATGGGTAGCTGTCATGGCTGCAGTCAAGCACTCCCTCATGGCCACTCATCAGATTGCTGAGAGGAGATCCAGCTGCTGAATCCTCCCGGGTTTTAAGTCACTGAAGTCTGAACAGAGTCTAGGCACTGCCCCTGCATTGGGGTCGCTAGGCACACTGCCAGGGTGCGGATCCTCTGCCTAGCATCCCCTCCTGAGAATTGTGACCCTGCAGCCCACTGCCCAGACTTCTGTAACCAGTGCTGACTCACCAAACTCACGCATAGTTTGCCCACCACATGGGTGGTCTGGGCCCACAGTTTGCCTCTTCAAGGGGCACATGCTGCACATATAACACACAGACAGACTTTGCACAAGAGTTTAAAAACCATTGTTTCGTTTCTTAATCTCATGAGAAATACACAGATCTATTCAAAAATAATAAACCCTACACACATGTCTCTGTCTCAGTTTCCCCATTACTTCATGGTATTTTTGGGGGTGGGGTCAGATTCATCTAGGGCATCCAGGGACCCTCTGTTGCGATGCATGCCTTGTATCCTGAAACACTGAGCCTTCCCCCCTACCTCACCTTGTCTGACCTTGGCTGGTCCATCCCCTTCCTCTTTGCTCTGCCCAAGCTTCCTGTGTGGTTCTCTCAGTCTACCCCATGTCCTTTTTAGTGGTTGCATTACCACCTTGCTGTCATTGTTTTGCTGCTGGTAAGTCTCCATTCTCCAAACCCGTGTTTAGGGAAGCTGGGGAGAATTGGTTTCCCCACTCAGGCAACCACTTTGTATATTTATTGTCCTGTCATTAAATCCTAATGACCCACCATTACCCCTGATCTGGCAGGGAAAGCACTGTCAGCCCATGGTAGATTCAACATATACATGCAGGCAGCCAGGGGATACAACAATTTTCATAGTAAGAGCGTCATAATATCAACCAGAATTTATAAGTTGTACATGCAGATTTCCCAAACTGTCACAGTAGCATCTGAACAAAACTAATTTTTCTGACATTTGATATGGAGACATATATAGTTTTCTGTGATTTTGCTTAGATGACCTAAAAAAGGAAACAGTAAAAACAAAACAAGAAGTTTCCTTCATTCTGAAAACCACAGGTGGATATTCAAAAGGGCTCGGCATTGGCCTCATTCTGGTCTCAGTGAAGTCATTGGGAGTTTTACCATTAAATAGGCTCTCAGGTACAATAATAATGAGTATCATAGAAGTATCTAAGACAGACAGACAGACTTTGCGGGCAGCAAAGTTAGGTAAATGCAGAACCCTTTTGAAAATTCTAAACTACAGTCTCACAATACAAAGTGACTTAAAGTATAACTAAAGATTAGAAAACCAGACTGTATAAAATAAATGTAACTCCCTTTCCTGGCCACCTCAAATGGCATCCAAACGGACATCATTTTGAATGTGTTTGGTTAACTCTTTCATCATATTTTTAAAAGCATATACGTTTGCACAGGTCCCAGACAATCTTTGGAGCAGAAATACCAAAATATTACAAAAGCTGTTTTTTCTTGTTTATGAAAATATCAGAATCAGGATGTAACAGAAATCTTTGGCCCACTCAGTTTTGCAAGCCCAAGAAAATCAGATAGTTCAGCTTTGTTTTGACATATTAATTGTTTTTGGGTGTTTGCCCAAATGGAACCAAAATACCAAATCCCTTCTAAAGTCCAACCATACATTGATTGTAAGGCAGGGACCTGCTCTAGAAGCAATCTTTTATTGCACTTTCAAAGCTCAGCATGGTTTGACTTGGTGAAAAAAAAATCTGTGGAGATGTATAAATAATAGAACTGATTGAAAAATGTCCTGGAAACATCAGAAGTTGATGCCATTTCTGCCCCGTCCGCCCACTGCACATTGTCCCATCAGAAATAGGGCTAGTTAAAAATTTACTCCAAAAACTAGAGTGACACATTCACAAAAATTCTGACATTTTTTTTGTTGCAGCTCTAATAAATAATTATAAATACAATATAATAAATAAATAAATAGTAAATCCTTCTATTGATCAGTTCACACAGCTGGTACTTAGCACTAGGATACCTGTGTGCAAGAGGAATAACTATAACCGAGGCTAATTCAAAACTGATTAGATCACAAAGCAAAGGGCTAAAAGAAATTAGAAAAAACACCAATAGAGGCCTGATGCATTATCTAAAATGTATTCAACAGACTTAGCCTGACAAGGCCTAAGACTGGAAGTAGTATAAAGGTAATTTTTGTAGGTAAAAATATTTGTTTTACACCAACAGAAGCTGCTCTCACTTGAAATATCTTTTGCTGCTGCATTGACATCATACGGATGCTAACGCAGCTGCAGAATTGGTCTCTCTCTCTCTCTCTCTCTCTCTCAATACACCCATAAACTGTTTCCATGGCTACAGAGGCCATGAAAAACTTGGCAACCTGCTGGAACCCCACAGCCACAAGACCTCCTATATATTCTGAAGGCATAACATCATCTCTGAGGTGGCTGTATAATTCTTAGGTGGTCACTAGGTTGGTTCCACTATGCTGGGGGGTGCTGGAGGTGAGAGATGGGTACAGAAGGCTTGCACCATGGACAAATCCACAGAGGCTTCCTGTGCACAATCGTGTGTGTGTGGGTGGGTGGGAGGTAGGAATAAGGGAGAAGGTGGGAGAGGGCTGACAGATCCACCATCCAACCCTCTGGGATAGGGGATATGGGAACTGTGGTTGCCTTTGCAGTCTAAAGGCTGAAGGGTAGCATTCTGTCCCTCATGATCTTGCAGGATATCCTTACAGGTGATATGACATTAGGCCAGCATTATATAATAAAAAAAAACCTGGACCATATACAAATTGACTGAATTTGGCACATAGGCCTGTTGATACAAACAAGTCAATCCAATGAAATTGTTTCTTCAGCCTCATTTGACCAAATAATTGCACCAATTATTTTAACTCCATTTCCTCTAGTCTTTAGTTTTAAATGCATTATTAATTAGCCAGTTTGATTGTAACTTTGTTCACCTGATTAATTCTCATGAAGATGGGAAATTGAAAGTATTTGCATTTGTTTTTATTAACGTTGAAATAATTCTGTCTCAAAATTGTTAGCAAAGCAAGCAAGCACACTTAACTGGTAGCCAGGGTATCATGATTGGAATATCTACTTATTTTTTATAACTTATTTTCTATTAAATGAATTTGCTTTCACTGTATCCTGGCTCCTTGTCTGCTCACTTCCTTCCAGTATTCTAGTGAATGAATTTGCAGGAAGATTAATCAAGACAGCAATTTGTAAGAAAATATTGTAGAATATTCACAGAATTTAAAACCACAAGTCTTTGACCTGGAAATCTAATTCTAATTCCAATCAAGGAATAGAAACATACTGTGCGTGACCTACGCAAATAAGAAAAACACCCTCAATTTCAAATAGCTAATACTGAACATTCAAAGCAATACTTGTCATGAACAGTTAGTTGCAATCTATAGACTGAAACATTGAATAAAACAACCACGAAATACATTTGATAATGGACAAATTTCTAGAAACCATGTTCTGTTTGTAGGCAATTGGCGAACAGAAAAAAAGTCTACGTGTCACAAAATTCACTGCAAATAGTTCACTTCTTAGCTCATGCCTGTGGTCTCATGCCAAGATTTTGTGGGTAATGTTAATCAGTGTAGAGCAGCTACTGTGGTGATCCTGCAGGTGGACTCCAGCCTCTGTGCAGAGCTCAACAGTCTTCTGCTTGCTTGCAACAAATTTCAGCAGTGTGGTCTAAGAATGTTCAAACAATTAAATTGTTTTGTTGTGTGAGTGTTGAAATACTTTATTTAGAATATCTTAGAGGAGAGGTTCCCAAATTTTGGTTTGTGGAGAACTGGCAGTACAAGGAGATTTGGCTAATGTAATTTCCAACAGTAAATTGCTTTAAAAGATGGCTAAACATACATTAAATGCTGCCATAATCTCACTGTGTCCAAGTACTGTAGTTGGGACAGGTATATTATACAGTCATGAATGGGAACAGAGGTGGTCTTCACAATTGTAAATGGGAGAGGAAGTGGATGGTTCAGGAGAAAAATCAGTTTAAACTGCAAAAATATGAGAACCTCTGAATCAATGTGATAACATGATCACAGAAAGTTCTGTTGTTACGCTTGAAGAAGAGGATTGTTATTTATATCAGGTGCCAGATAGCAACTTCTGTAATTAAGGTTAAAAGTAGTTAGTATTGTAAGTCCCTGTTTTCAGTCACTAATACATTTCTGAAACATTTTCCTTTCATGCTGACATTTCCATTCTGGGTCTATGCCAAAGCTGATTTTTGTAAAGGATGAATAAAAATAACTCAGCTATATTTTGATTGAGAGGAGAATGAAAACAGATACTTTTTCCTATTATAAAATAGGCTTGTAACCATTTTTGAACAGCTCTGCAACCAAAATGGCTGTGGTTTAAAACTTACAATTTAACATAGAAGTAGTCCTTACCCAACTGTAATGTATGGCTTTATTCTGGAGGAAATTGGTTTTGATTTGACCAATAATACATAATGAATAACATATCTTCAACATATCCAGTATATTTTTTGCTTGACTCATTAAGCAGGGCTGGCTCCAGCATTTCTGCCGCCCCAAGCAAAAAAAAAAAAAAAAAGCTGCGATCCCGACCGGCGGCGGCAATTGGGGGCGGGGGGGGGAAGCCGCGATCGGCGGTGGCAGTTCGGCGGCAGGTCCTTCGCTCCTAGAGGGAGTGAGGGACCTGCCGCCCCCGAATTGCCGCAGGTGCCGCCCCTCTCCCTTGGCCGCCCCAAGCACCTGCTTGTTAAGCTGGTGCCTGGAGCCGGCCCTGTCATTAAGTATGCACCTAAGGAATGATGCACCATGCATACATTCATAGCTGAGTACACGCTTAATGCTTTAATCCTCAGAATGACACCCAACTTGCCATGACACATTTAGCAAATATTGTGGGAGACTTGGGAATGTATCTGATAAAAGTGATTTTTCTTGCTGCTGCATTCCCCACCAAAATGGCTTAGGGGAGACTAGTGAGCTACCGCTAGAAGGTTCTAAATAACATTCCCAGATTTTTCCTTTACTGGCCTTAATGCCTGTTTCCACATCATCAGTCTTATTTACCAAAGCCTTACTTCAGAATTTTTGAAGTAAGAAGGAAAAGCAAGGAAATTTTCCACATCAGGAAAATGCATGTTTCCATTCATCTTTCAATGCAGTCAAAAGTCAGGATGAAAAAAAGAAAAAGTCAGATTTTAAGTGTGACTGCTATGTTATTAAATATTTAAGGAGAGTAGAATATGCGGTCTTAACAAATATATTTATAACTGCAGGCATGTCAATATTTTTAAAGGTCAAGTATGGTTCTTCACAGTCTTTGTAATTACAGTCTTCATTTGAGAGGGATCATGACTTTTGGTGATTTCATTTAATAACCTTAAAATTGAAGTTCGGCTCTTTGTGGAATACTCAAGGACAACTTCTCCAAGAGATATTTTACTATAAGATTTCAGCTGATCAGCGATTTAATGTAAGCCACTATTAAGGACTAAATACATTGTTTCATATGCAAATAATTTCTAATTTTTTTACAACACTTTTTATTTTTAAACTGTTTAAACATAGGCCCATGTCCTCTCTTTTCCTTTTGGAAACCCACTGAAGGGAACATCTCTAGCCTTTGGTCCCTCAGTATTTTGGGCTGTCTTCCCCTTCTGGAGACAAGATAAGTTTTAATGCAGAACAGCCAGGGGCACAGGAACCAGTTCTGTTGGAAGACTGAGATCTGAAAGAACGAAAGAGACATTTTCTTGGCATGTTGGGTCACCCATTCTTTTTGCAGTGACCCTTGTAACACCATCGGTATGGTAATTTTCCTTGCTGTGCTGCCATTGGCTGGCCCCCATGCCAGCTATGCAGGTCGGCTCTCTTTTTGAAATTGGCCTACATTAAATGTAAACTGAGTACCTTTAAGATCACACCAGCAGGAACTACATGGGGCAGTTAGAGCATAGCGCTTTACTGAGCTTTACAAATCACAACACTCCAGTGTGCTTTGCCATACCATGTAGAGAGGCTCTAAGTTTCATTTTCAAAAGTGACTTAGGTACTTAGGAGTGTCATTTTCAAAAGTACTTAGGCAAGTAAAGATGCAGATGGGTGCTTAGTGGGATTTTAAAAAACACATAAGCAGGTTAGATGCCTAGCTGCAATTGAAATCTATGGGAGTTTAGCATTTAACCTGCTTAGGCATTTTTTGAAAATCCCACTAGGCACCCCTTTGTGTCTTTAGGCACCTGAATACCTTAGAACATCTGCCCTTTATGTCACTTTGGCACTTTTGAAAACTTTACCTGACTGCTCCATTTTTTATAAATACGAATGATACCAACAATTCATGAATTTTAACCTTCCCTCGACTATCATCTTGTGCTACTTTCTACATTTACAATATATAAAACAAAGCAATAGAAATCATACAAGTCATTCAGCAATGTAACCTGTTAAGTTTTGAAGTTTACATAATCCATACAGGGCTCATTACATTATGAGAACAACAAGACAGTAAGCTCATCAAGTGAAGTCCCATGCTATATCATTTTCTCCCTTTCCTGACTCAGGATCATCCAGGTTGCTTACAGAGCTTTGAAAGTTTCCCTCTGCTTTAATTCCTCAAGTATTCTGTAATGATCTGACCATCTTAAGTCAAAAAAACCTGGATGGGATTCCTTTCTGAGTCCATATTAGAGTTCCTGAATAGGCCAGATGAACGGCTGTTGAATGAAGCAAGAACACTCTCTCAGCCTGATTGCTTCCTGTGAAGAGCCCTTGTCATACCATAAAAAAGAATGAGGAACTGGACAAAACTCTTCCCAACTGCACACTGCAGTGAAACACTGCACGGCAAAGAATTTTGGGTTGCATTAACAGAGGCATAGCATGCAAATCATGGGAGATGATTGTACTGCTCCACTTGCTGCTGGTTAGGCCTTAGCTGGAGCACTGAGTTCAGTTTTGGTCAGCACTGTATAAAAAGGATGTAGAGAAACTGGAAAGGATCCAGAGGCAAGCAACAAAGATGACCAAAGGAATGAAAACCATATGAGCAAAGGCTGAAGGAACTGGGTACGTTTAGTTTGGAAAAAAGGAGATTAAGGGGGGACATGATAGTGGTCTTCAAATAAATACTTGAAAGGCTACCAAAAAAAGATGGAGAAAAATTGTTCTCTTTTGCAACAGAGGGCAGGACAAGAGGCAATGGGTAAAAACTACAGCATAGCAGATTTAGATTAAATCTCATGAAAAATTTCCTGTCAGAACTGTAGAGTAGTTGTGGAATCTCCTTCACTGGAAGTTTTCAAAAAGAGGCTGGACAGCCATCTGTCTTGGATGCTTTGGACACTACAAATCCTGCACCTTGGCAGGGGGTTAGAGTAGGTGACCCTTGCGGCCCCTTCTAACTCTATGATTCTATGATAAGGCCACTTAGTCACCTCCCTGCCATCAATTTCTAAGAGGAAAAATACTTTTTACCTCTCTTGAAAACTTTTAAAGTTAGAATCCAGAGCTTCAGTAATCTAGTATTTCTCACATACTGTACAGCATATCCCTAATGATAGGAAATATGAATCTGTGGAATTAAATGACAATGCAAGGAAAGATTACATGTCAGCTGTTTCAGATTGATTTTAGCCAGAGGTGAAGCCAAAGGCTAAACTCATCTCTAGTGAGCTTAGAACCAGGTACATAAGGCTCACATCTGAGGTATCTAATTTCTGTGGTTAGACCACATATTATGCCAGTTTCTTTATGCATAAAATCTCTCTGACAGAGAAAGTGAGAAAGAGAGAGTGCCAGTTTTAAATTTATTTTAAAATTATTTCTTTTCAAGATCCTTTTATTGTTATGGATCAGTGTGACACTATTATAATAATCTTTGTACAAAATATGCCTTATGAGGTATCATTTGAAAACTAATAACTCAGTGTTCATTAATATTCTTGTGTGATGTATGCACATGGTGGTATTAACGGTTATGTATATATGCTACAATTATGACTAACGTGTGTTTAAACCAAGCATGTTGGGGGAGCTGGTAAACAGGTCTGCCTTACACAAAGGAATGTGTATTTGATTCTTTGACCGGCCCGATCTTCTGGCAATGACAATGAAAGTCCATTTTTAGATATTAGGTAAACAAATGTATTGAGCTAATAAATGGGGAAAGAAAGAGCATGGAGTTTCCTTCATCACCAGACTCCATTTCACCATCCACATCGCTTGAATAAATTTTACTTTGAGGGATAGCCCTCAGAAGAACCCATTTCAAAGGTCTATTGATCTATAAAGACAGGGGCTGAAGCTCAAGTGATAAGCAATTGCATCAACTGATTGCATACAATATTATTGTAACATAAAAAGTGTATAAAGTAATTTCTTCTTTGAAAGTTAACGACACACTGATGATTAATATAATTGTGAAATGTATGTATTAACACTATATGAGGAAATGTGGCTACTTAATGACATTATATTCTACAGTCTGTGGCCAAACAGGGAGAAATAGATTCCCTCCCACACAGAAGAGAAGGCAGCTATTTATCTGTCTTCTATGTAAGTTAAGCATAGTGGAATAAAAAAAAAGGAAGTTCTGTTTATATAGAAATCAGCAGTGGGATGGGAAGTCCAGAGGAATGGACAAACAGCATGAGGTCATCTTGCCTTTTGAAACAAGCTAATTGAACTTAAGAAGATATAAGCAAGGACAGAAGCTATCTTTGGTATCCATCACTAGACAGACACAAGGGGACAGAGCTCTTGCAAGCTGAGAAGGATGAGTCCTTCAACCAAGTGTGGGTTGAAATCTCTGGGAACTGAATATAGGTGAGAAAAAACATCTTGAACAAAGCCCATACCTTGCTAGATTAAGTTTTAGACTTTTATAAGCATGTTTTCACTCTTATTTGCTTGTAACCCTTTCTAACTTTATTTTTTTTACTTGGCATCACTTAACATGTGTCCTGTCATTAATAAATTTGTTTTGTTTTTACTATGAACCAAGTCAGTGCTGTGTTTAAATGGAAAGGTGTATTTACTCAAGTTGAGTTAATAAGCTGTGATGACTTTATAGGAACAAACAAATCCCCAATAAGGTTAGTTTGAAGTGGTACTGAGGACTTAGTTTGCCACCCTCAATAAGGTAGGTGTAGGCGGTACTGGGGACTATAGTTTGGCCGCCCCTAATAAGGTTAATGCATAAGGGAAATGCATTAGGAACTTGGAGTGTGTTGGGGTCACTCCAGAAGTAGTAACCAAGGCTGGTTGAAGCCAGAATGGGTCCATGGGTCTGTAGACAGGCTGCTGGGTCAGAGCTGCTGAACAAGACACACAGGCTGTCTAGTACATAGACACACAGGGTGTGACCTGCATGCTTGTATGCTGGTTGTGAGTGTTCCAGGTTGTAAGTTACAGCAGCAAAGCACTGTGAGGCACCCAGAGCTGCAGGGCAAGAGGTGACCCAACCTTACACTGGTTGGATTTCCTCCCACCTCAAACACCAACACAATCAGTAATGTACATTGTAATCCAAGTGTCTTTTCAGTGTCCAAATACCCAAGAGGGCACATGAGCAAATGGTAAAGCACATAAGAGGGAATTTTTGTGGGTAAGCATTATACATACAACAGGCTAGATTATGATACTATTACTCAATTTGGATGTATTTTATTCCATTAGCCATCCTACTGATGTCAGTGGGACTCTAAGCAGAGTCAGGTGCTACTCAACTGAGTCAGATTATCACAACCTGGGCCTATATTTGTAATCATGTTGGTATCTTTTAGTTTAGTCTCGGATATTCAAACCAAATGGAGGGTGTGTACAGTACTGCGTATATTTGTAAATGTTGTGGCTATTTTGTGATGGGGACATTATAATTATTGGATCCGCAATTTAATTCCTATGTGATTATTCTTGCCAAGTGGCCTTTTGTATTTTTTCTTGATACAGTCTGTATGAGGTACCCAGTTGAGCTCAAAATGTTTCAGTGTATTTTCTTTAATGTATATGCTGCTTTCTTCATTGGAATGAAAACATGTATGTTCATCATCCATTTTTAAGCAGGAGGATACTTTCTACTAGAAAGTAAAATAGCATTTAGCTGAGCATAAGGCCATCTGTAAATATACTTTTTGTATTTATTTAACCATTATTCCTTCAGTTAGGTGTACAAGACAGAAGGCTAGATTCAGATCTTAACTATTGTCTTATCAGGCCCCCCATCACTGTGCTATCTGAGTGCCTCCAAAGAAGAGGTTGGTATTCCCCTGGACAAAAGTCAGTTTCCAGGCCTCACAGCTCTGGCTGAGATAAGCCTTTCTGTATACAACCAATCCCGTATAAACACATTGGTTTTTTTGCAAAGCATGTTGATGCCACCTGTCAGAAAAACAAAATTTAACATTCTAATAATAGCCTGTTATAAAACTGTACTTTAATAGGCAGCAAAGTCGCCCATATGCAGTTTCATGTTCACTGGAGGCTATTTCTTGAAAGGTATAGTCTGATGGCTTCCAGTTGTTCAAAAGTACATCTCCTGCCATCATTGTGCATGGCTTATTAGGTTTCATAAAGATGATTTGCAAGAGATTTGTGAGGGAGATATATTTTATAGCTTGCACTTCATGTGTAGCAAAAAAAATAAAATCATTTATCTCACATACAGTGTTTTCTAAAAGTCAAGAACGAAAAATATAACTAGAAGTTGCTTTGGCATGTCTAATGCTACAGATTCTGCTGCATGAAAGTATGAAATAAAATTATAATTTTTTTTCATGGCCAATGTAGCTCTTCTTTACATAATATTCTATGTGATTGAGATAAGCAGACTTGTCCAGACTGATCTGAAAAGGAGAGCATAAAAACACTTGTGTGATTGCAGTATATATAAGAATGCATTCAAATAATGATAGCAGTCTGACATAGACCCACAAAATCTAAGACTTTCAGAGCTGAGGATGAAAGGCCATTTTTAACCAGCTCAGACACTAGTACTCATATGGAAAATGAAATAAGTTATCCTGAGAACCTTAACAGAGAATCACTTAGATACATGGTGGTGGGTGAAGGATGATACAGGACCTTAATTGTGTGTGGGTTTTTTTTTTTGCTTATATAAATATGTCAGATTTCTATCAGCATTTTAACAAATTTTCCTGGCTTAATTCAGTAGCTCCTTCATTACTTTTTAAAAAAGAGTAGAGATATGTAATAAAATATAGGTTCAGTTCTAGAGACCCTTCTCGGTTTTCACTCAGAAAAAACTAATGGGAGTTCTGTTTGTGGAATGCCATGAGGACTGGGTCCTAAAATAGCACTGAACCATGTTCAGTGCCTTAGACCTTTGCAAAAATCAGTATATGCCTTGAAAAGTGGGGCTGTTGAATGTTTGTTCACATCACTAAACAACTGTTTTTGATCTAGAGTAACAGGGGATGATGTAGCTATATTGGCAGACGTGCAGGGAAGCCTGCACAACTACTTTCTGCTCTATAGCTAGCTTTATCCATGGCTGTTTGTCTAGCAAATTCTTGTGTTTGAAAACTCAGAAATCTGTATTTTCTATTACTTGGTAACTAAAAAAAATGATATACTGACTTTTAATAATTGAAGAAATAAAAATGTGTATGGTAAAACCAACTGTCCCAGGTACAGCTCAATTCAGTCAGTGGAGTTTAACTAACTGACTGACATCTGCTGAGGATTTGTTCCAGTTGTATATAGGCTGACAAATGCATGTGTGCGCTAAATTTCAGCTTGATGTGATTTGAAATGTCTCAGATATTACACTTCCCAAGATGGGGTTTGTAGCAAAAATGGCTCAACAGTAGCAACACTTTAATACACGTAGTGCTTCTAGTGTACAGTTTTCAAATAGAAATGATTCTATAATTACTCTTTGCAGTGTTGTTGTAGCCGTGTTGGTCCTAGGATATGAGGAAGACAAGATAGGTTAGGTAATATCTTCTGTTGGACCAACTTCTCTTGGTGTAAGGGATAAGCTTTCGATCTTCAGAGAGCTCTCTCTCATGTCTGGAGAAGGTAACCAGAACATCCAAGCTAAATACAAGGTGGGACAGGTTGTTAAGCATATGGGGTTCACACAAGCTGTAGGAGACCACTTAGAATGAAGTGGGCAATTAAGGGTTAAGCAGGGAGTGTTACAAAATGTGGTAATGAGCCATAAAACAAGTGTCTCTCTTAAGTCCATGGGTTTTAGTGTCCAGCAGAGTAATGAATTTACGTTCCCAGGCTTGTCTTTTGAAGACATTGTGCAGGTTTCCTTTGAGGACAAGGACTGAGAGGACTATCCCATTTAATATTTAGCTTGGACACTCTGGTTACCTTTTCCATACTGGAGGAAGAACTCTATGAAGCTTGAAAGCTTGTTTCTTCCAACAGCAGAAGTTGGTCCCATAAAAGATATTACCGTACCTACCCTTTCTTTCTGTTTAATTACTCCATTTAAATACAAGAGCAATTCAAACTTTATAATGGTCTGCATGCTAGTGACTTTATTTAAAATACTGTAGATTCTCCTTCCAAAGACAATTGTGGAGGCTATGAAACCTTTTGTAATTTTAACACTCACAGCAGGAATATGTATTTGGTACTCAGAACAGGCACTCTTACTCTTTGATGAACTAAGGAGTTCTATCTGTCACAGCAACCGTGAGGGATAAGGTGAAGGTCTAATAAATACAGCAGATGAATTGAAAGATATGAGTATTAAACATCAAGGACAAATCTAAGCATTTACATTTTTCTCTAATGCATTTTTTATGTTTGTAACCTATTGCATTGTATTATATTTACTCTCTGAACTAAGAACTTCTGCATGTCAGATCAAATGTGAGGGGCAAGGTGAAAGTCTAATAAATAAAGCAGATGAACTGAAAGATATGAGTATTAAATATCAAGGACAAAACCAAGCATTTACATTTTTCACTAAAGCCTTTTTATATTCATAACTCAAAGTATCATCGACTTTCTCTGCCTAACTACACATTCGGGTTCTGTACTACCTGACTGGTCAATTGACCATGGATGCTTAAATATTACCATAGTGGTAAGAAAAGAAAAGTACTACATATTTCTGAAAAGAGACAGAAATTTTAAAAACAAGACTTCCTCTAGACTCTCCAGAAGAGAGATTTTCTGATGTAAATAACAATGGGTTTGAGCTTTTGGGTCTGGATATAAAACTTTTCAGAGTTTAGAGATTTCAGATTTGAAAATCCAGCTTTGACCTTCAGTCTACACTCTAGAGCTAATATATTAAATACATGTATTTAGAAGAGAACCAAAAGAGGGGCTAATTAAATGTGCACCTAATATTAAGCACATTGCATAGTGTTTCATTAAGACCTTCACTGTCATACTTGCATTCCTATCTCTCTTTTCTTTGGCACTGTATTAATAATAAATAAACAAAGAAATAATAAAATGTCAATAATAAATAAAATAATAATGAGACATGGCATAAGAAATGCTAAGTCCATGACATTTACCCATGTAATAAATGACAATATTAATAATAATAATAATTAATAAGTAGTGTATTCTAATTATAATCACTGTATGACTTATGTCTATGGGAGCAAGAGAAGATGAAGCCTATTGAATATCATCATGGGTTGTCACTGGGGATGGAACCCTGAACCTCTAGTGCTAAAATAATAGACTCTTGGACTGAAAGAGTAATCTTGTAGGTGGTAGTTATACAGTACATTTATTTCTGTGACCCGGCCCCTAGAGTGTATGCCTGGGGAGGAGACACCAAACACAATGAATGATGGTTTACACAAAATAATGGGCTGAACAGTGATACCCTTGATTAGATTCAGAGGGGCCTTACACTAGGAATAGTCCCACTGAAGTCAATGGGACCACTTGTGGAGGAAGGTACTACATAGTATAGAGTATGGCAATCTGTCCCAAAATGATTAATTTAAATTTTAAATAGTTTGCTTAATGCCCTCTATCTGCAAATTGATTTTGTATTTTCCTGACCAAGAAACTGTGCTGGTAGATATACTCAATTTCCTCTGGATTGGTGCTGCACAAATGCAGTGTAAACTATAAAGGACCACAGCTTACAAATTATTGCTGGTGAAGAAACTTTTTTGGGAAATTTGCCAGACTTCTAAAGGAAAAGATACTGTAGCAGAATAAAAATAGATAAATAATAAATTGCAACTTCATCTAGAGCTGTGGACTGTGCTAGTCTTCCCTGTTTTGAAAGATTTTATGGTGAAAATGTTTTATTTTTTATGTTTTGAAATATACAGCAACATAAAAATGTAATGGTTGGCTTAACCTATAAAGAGTTTTCTAATCAGTTAGTTCCTGACAGAAGGTGGAATTTGTATCTCAGTGGAAGATTTACTTATTTATTTTTTCCTTTCCTTTTAATTTTCGAAGTCCAGGATGCCTTGAAGTTGCTTGACATAATGGGATAAATTTTCAAAGCTCCTTGCAGGAGAGATGCCAGTGCAAAAAAACCATCAAGCAAACACTGAGTTATGTGTGCGCATCTCCTGTGCTGTGTTTTGATAATTCATCCCATATATCTGAAAGACGATAGGATTTGCAAATAGAGTGAAATTATGGATTGGTCTGGTTACTTTCCTTCTTTTGCATTACATGGAAATTAATAAAGTCAGTAAATATTACATTTACTGTGCATTGAATTACTTGGTTGTTTGGTAATTATTAGTGTGGTTACAACCTGACATAAACAACTGTGTAACTCAAATGTGCAATTATGTTTGGTATATGCTGAGCTGACTCTTATTGCACGTATTTTGCTGATTTTGCAAGCAATTAATAAATACTCTTACAATGTGGCTTGTACAAAGAGCCTATAAATAATGTATCAGAGTCCATTTTTTGTTCAGCCTACACTTGTGCATGCACTGAGCACACTGTTACAGCTCATTAGTAAAGCCAAACAGAGACAATTTAACTAAATCACCATGAAAAGTAATTTAAAAGGAAGGTAAAGGCAATTTTGCTCAATCCTGGATTTTCATCCTGCTATTATTTTCCTTGTGGCGTATTTGTCAATAATGTCAGAGCTGCAGTATTGATAAAATGTTAATTTTTGGCTTACTGAAGATTTTTAAGAAGTGTAGAATTTGGGCATATTATCCCTATTTCATCCTATTTCATCACTGCAACCTGGTGACATAAACAATGTGATCTTGCATGGAGACTCCACTTTAGTCTTTCTTGGTTAGTTGTTGTCTTGCTATTAAATAAAGCCAATTGTGGCAGAGGAAAACTCATATTTGTTTAAAAGATGATTGTGAAAAGTCAGCAATGTTTTTTTCAAAAATAAATAAAGGCTAAGACTTACAATCTGTTCAAATAATTTGTATCCCTGAAATCAAGAGTACTGCGGTGTTCTGTAACAAAGAAATTCAAGAACTGTTGAACAAGCTGGTAGTTCTTGTCGTATAAGGAATGAATACTAATAGTTCCACTGTCTGTATAAAACTGTGAGCATTAAAAATATCTCATCTTTGCGTGGTTACCTTAGAGGTCCTAGCAAAAAGTTGGCTATTGTTTGGTTTGGTGCTGGGTATGCACATTAAATAACTACATATATTACAGCAGGATGAAAGCCTGTGCTCATTTACACTCATGTACAGCTCAACCATCCTGATTTTGAGCCATTTGTAACATCAACTTTGCACTCTGCACACGTGGAAAAGACTATATACAATGTAGTAGAGAATCTGGCCCTTTAAGGACATCTATCATTCATTCAGGGAGCTGGACCTACAGTGTTATTCTCAATAGCATGAAAACAGTAGTGAGAGAGGAGACAAAGAACAGCATAGAAACAGAGCAGTATTTTGTTTGTGTACTATGGACATTATCTTCCTAAAAACTTTAGAACCTCTGGGTATCAACTGACCTTGAAAAAAATCTTCCACAAGTGCAACAGCAAAGCGAGTTTTTCTGCTTCACGCCATGCTGATGACTTAAGTGTTGTGCTCTGCATTGGCTCAGTTGGGCCCATAAATCTTACACATTTTGCTGCTAGTGCAGGTGTTACTGCAGCTTTTGGTATCACTATGCATATTATTGTTTCTTCCATCCCTTTGGCACTCTAAGTTATTTCCTCAGGAACTTGTGAAGATTGATTTATGGGAGTACTTGACTTTTGCAGAGAAATAGAGGAGGAGGAGGAAGAAAGAGAGAAGGAAGGAATATTGTGTGGCTCAGATAATATTGTATATGAAAATGTTAAGTGTCCTGCCTACCCAATCCCTAGAAAATTATCATTATTAATATTACTATATGTATTATCATAGCACATAGGAGCCCCAGTCATGGACACCATTGTGTTAGGTGCTGTGCAAACACAGAACTCCTACTGCATATATATACACACACAGCTTTCTGTTACAACTGTGTCTTCATTATCATTCTGTTGGTTTAGGTGACACTAATTGGAATTATCTTCACATTGCAACTGGATCAAGGTTAAGCATGAGGCTAACCAGTTAAGATGAGTTAATAACTGACCTATGATGTTGGTCTGGCTCTATTACTTGGTACAATAAACCCAAAACAAAACTATGCCTTGAACAGTTCCTGTAATTGTTGCAACTTCATAGCTGAGTAGGTTTAACAGACCAAGCCAGCAGTTTCTACTGAGGCACAAAACAGTAATTAAGGCATCTGGATCACCTGTATCGATCGGTCTTCAGCTGTTGTTAAGACTGCGCCGATCACAACACGTCCGTCATTCTTCTCGCATTCTTGCCTTTCTTCTCCACGCTCATCCAAAATATTTAACAATGTCATCTTCCCATCTTCTTGGAGGCCGACCAGGTGGTCTTTTCTGTTCTCGTGGGTACCACTCAGTAATGATTGCAGTCCACCTATTGTCCGTGAGCTGTGCTATGTGGCCTGCCCATCGTATCTTATTATATCTGCTTTCCATGACAATAACTTTCACACCACTGCGTTCTCTAGTCATTTAATTTGGGATACGATCCAGAAGGGAAATCCCCAACATAGCTCGTTCAATTGCCCTTTCAGCTACCGACAGCCGCTGTTCTTCTCTCTTAGTCAGTGCCCACGTTTCACTGCCATACAGCATGGCTGGCAGCACTGTTGAATTGAAGATATTTGTACTTGTGGTTTTGTCGATTTTTCCTTTGAGGACGTCCTTGATGGAATTAAACGCACACCATCCTGCCCGAATCCTTCGCGAGAGTTCTCCGTTCATGTCTTGGTGCATATTAACTTCTTGGCCCAAATATATGTACTGTTCCTCTTCTTCAATTTCTTCTCCTGTTACTGTTATTCGGGCTTTTCGTAAGACATCTGATCGCATGTATTTCGTTTTGCAGCGGTTCATTTTCAGACCAACCTGATGGCTTTTCTTGTCGAGTCTTCATCTTTAGTTAACGGCTAAAACAACACGAGTAATTAAGGCACTTTGCCAAAATTTATCCAACAGGGAGTGCTGCATGAATCCCAGGAACCAGCTTCTCCAGATATGAAAATACAATATTCAACCTGGCACGCTGCAGATTTGTGTAAGAAATATTACTTTTCCGCTAGTGAACTGATACCCAAGTAACAAATGGAAAGGTTGGCAGAAAAAGAGTTAAGCTGAAAGGCCTCTACCTCCTTTTGTTCTGGTGAAGATGGGTCAGACCACACTAATTAGACAACCTATCGATTCCAAAGACATGCTGTGGAACAAGTGAGTATATAACTTGTGATAACAATTGAGAGGCACATTTGTGAGTCATCTGTGTATACAGAATAGCTAATGCCATCTGAGTGGCTGAGGTAATTTACATGAATCATGTAGGGGGGAGAGGAGGAGTGGGCGAAAAATGGAGCCTTATAGGTTATCCATAGAAAGGGAGAAAGTTGATAAGGAGAATCCACTGAAAGAGATTTGGATGGAACAAGCAGAGAGTTAGGAGGAGCACAAAATCCAAGGGTACACAAGGTTTTCAAGAAGTAGGGAATGGTCAATCACGTCAAAAGCAGCTGAGGAGTTGAGGTGTTTGAGGATGGCGAGGAGGTGCTGAAATTTGGCCATGAAGAGGTCATTAGGGAACTTGGTGAGAGCAGTTTCAGCATTGTGAAGAGGGCAGCTACTAGACTGAATGCAGGCCAGAGTTGGATAACAGGAACTTGAGATAACAATTGTAGAGATTCAACATAATAATGAATTATTAGAACACCTAGGCTTACTTTTGGCAAGAGCCTTCTCCTCTGCTGCTCTCACCAATTCTTGGTGCAATAAACCCAAAGCAAAACTATGCCCTGAACAGTTCCTGTAATTGCTGCATCTGTAATCTGTCTCATTTCAGATCTCCACTGACAATATCTTTTCTCTTTTGCCTACCCTTCTTAACCCTGTGAAATGTCATGGGCTACAGTTAATATGAAAGATGCTATGCAATCTAATCATAGAATCATAGAAGATTAGGGTTAGAAGAGACCTCAGAAGGTCATCTAGTCCAACCCCCTGCTCAAAGCAGGACCAACACAACTAAATCATCCCAGCCAGGGCTTTGTCAAGACGGGCCTTAAAAACCTCTAAGGATGGAGATTCCGCCACCTCCCTAGGTAACCCATTCCAGTGCTTCACCACCCTCCTAGTGAAATAGTGTTTCCTAATATCCAACATAGACCTCCCCCATTGCAACTTGAGACCATTGCTCCTTGTTCAGTCATCTGCAACCACTGAGAACAGCCGAGCTCCATCCTCTTTGGAACTCTTCAGGTAGTTGAAGGCTACTATCAAATTCTCCCTCACTCTTCTCTTCCGCAGACTAAATAACCCCAGTTCCCTCAGCCTTTCATTATAAGTCATATGCCCCAGCCCCCAATCATTTTGTTGTCCTCCGCTGGACTCTCTCCAATTTGTCCACATCCCTTCTGTAGTGGGGGGACCAAAACTGGACACAGTATTCCAGATGTGGCCTCACCAGTGCCAAATAGAGGGGAATAATCTCTTCCCTCAATCTGCTGGCAATGCTCCTACTAATACAGCCCAATATGCCATTGGCCTTCTTGGCAACAAGGGCACACTGCTGACTCATATCCAGCTTCTCGTCCACTGTAATTCTCAGGTCCTTTTCTGCAGAACTGCTGCTTAGCCAGTCAGTCCTCAGCCTGTAGCAGTACATGGGATTCTTCCTTTCTAAGTGCAGGATTCTGTTATGAAATACTTACCCTCTCTTAAGTCTGTGGTAGTTCCTGTTGGTTTGTGAAGTGCTATGAACACTCAGTTAATTGCCATGAGCCAGGGTTTTGGATGATCAGTCTAGAAGAAGAAAAGGCTTACCTCACAATACTGAGGTGTGGAAGAAGCAAACTTCTCTTGTATAAAAGATTTCAATCAACTCATGAAGTTTCATAATTATAGTTTTCTTATTTGTAAAATGCTTAGAAGAGCAAAAACACATTCATTTTTTGTTCTTTTTCATCCAGCCTTGGCACCTTTTATTCTCTCAAAACTATGGTGTGATGTTTCTTGTCTCACAGCCAGAGACAGGGATGAAATGAATTCAGATAGAGCTGTTTCTCAAACAAAGGGACACCATGTTCAACCCTTCAAAGCATTTCTACTCAGATTTCTCTTTGGGTACCACACAGTTCTTTCCTTGCTCATGGGTAACATCATGTGAGGGCTCTTTTCACATCTTGGCATCAAATCTTTGACCATTATTCTAGAGCTCACCTAGCATTTTCAGCTATTGTTTTTTCTTCACCTGACATCTCTGGCCACATTGAGGAATTAGTCCCCTCCCTAATTCATCTGCTTCTTTGATGATAACCTGCTGGCTCTTCAGTGAAATGCCAGTAATGGGAGACTTCACAGACAGTTTGGGAACTGAGACCATCTTTGGACAATAGCTCCTACCTCATGGTCTCTGGTTTCCAAATCAGAAATCAGTAGGGAACGTAACCCATTAGGACATTACTATCAATACCCTATATGGTCCTGTACTATTTACATGACAGTAGAAATTAAGGATGGAAAGTCTTGTAGTTAAGTCACTATAGTGTGATTCAGAAAAGCTGAGTTTAGTTCTCAGTAGAGGTGGTCAGAAAATGTGGAAAATTTCAATGAAAATGAAAAAAAAAAATTGGTTTCAATTGTCTGGATTTTTTTTAACTTTTCTGCAAAAAATTGAAAAACCAAACATTTTTGGCTGAAAACTTGCATTTTAAAACTGAAAATTTCCATTGGGACATCCCATTGCATTGCCCCTTGGGAGCTATATTCCAGCCAAGAAGCCTAGACCAAATTACCTCTCTCATAATGCACAATAGTTTCTCTTCTTGCCAAGCCACCTCAGTACCCTGTGGGAGTGCCTGGGCCAGGTGCACCATGGAATAAATAGAGATAGACATGCTGTTCTCTCCTTCCTTCGAGGAGGACTTTTTTATCTGGGTATTAAGGCTTGCATTCTCTGACTGGGAAGGTTCTTAAATAATATATTTCAATAGCTCTAATATTTCCCCTCTACCCTTATTGGCTGTCTCTCCCATTGCCTTAGGCAATATTAGCTGAGCCTGCCAATAACAAATGTGAGGTGGCAACTCCCCCAAAGAACCCTGAAGCTCTCAGCCATTCAAACGAAGATGTCCCCTTCATGCTTTATGTTATCTCGCTGTTAATTCTTTGTTAGTAAAGCCAAACTCCAGATAGAAGATGAGTGCTAACTCTACACATTATGTACGCTTGTTATGAAGCATGTTGAGAAAGTCACTGCTTACATTAGTTCATATTTATTCATTATTCAAATAGCCAGGAGCTGTTCACGAAAACTTTTGCCAGTCTCTAAAAGTTTAATGAACTCTAGTACAATTGATTTGTCAAAAAAAAAAAAAAAAAAAAAAATGTACCAGAAGTACCTTATTTATTATTAGTGTTTATTTGTTCATTTAAAAAGTTTCAGTCATCCAATCACAGAACAGAAAACACACTGTGTTACTTAGGTGATCAGTCACAAAACATAAATAATGGGACAGGTCATGGGAAATAAACAAAAATTCACAGAAGCCCATGACCTGTCCCTGACTTTTACTAAAAATAACTGACAAAACGGGGAGGGCTGCTGTGGCTCCAAGGCCCCCCAGGTGCCCACAGTGGCTCAGAGATCTGGGATCCCCCTCACCACCTGGGGCCCCCACCGGCTGATAGCTCCAGTCCCACGGCTGAAGCAGAAAATGTCATGGAGGCCTCTGGAAGTCACGGATTCTGTGACTTCTGTGACCTCCGTGACATAATCTTTAGCCTGTAATCTGGACAAGTTGAAATTGGTTTGCATAAACTGTCCAGAAAGTATTTATGTGTCATGAATTTGTAGAAATCAGAATTGGTTTGTGATTTGCAAACAGAAAATAAGAGTTAAATTCACCACAAATATTATTTGTAATGAAAAATTCAAGCAACTTGCAGTGGTGGCAGGACCCAACTAGCCAATGAACAAGTAACACCTCATCAAAGCAGAGGGCTTGATTCTGTCTTACATCTTATGTCAGAATAGTAGGATTTTACACTCACTTTTCAGAGGTGTAAATTACTATTCAAGGTTAAAGACAGTGAAGAACATGAAGAAATCTAAAGGCAATGACATGGCAAGTGCAAAAATCAAGAAATAAGATTTTAAAGAGAAAAGGGAATAGGGGGATATTGTCAGGACCGAATGTCTACAATTGGTGAACTGATCGATCTGTTTGTGGATTGTCAGGTTTCATTACATTTTTGAAAATAGGTAAAATAGTGCTGAGTATAACCACCTCCTCCCCCTGCTGAGGTTACTCAGAGTACAATGATTCTTCAAGGTGCTAAGCACCCTCAGTTCCCATTAATTTCTGTGGGAACTGAGTACACACAGCACAATGCAGGACTGTCCATTGAAGTCAGAAGTGTTTCCTTTGACTTCAGTGGGTTTTGGATCAGGCCCAGAAGTATAAGAGCAATGAATTTACAATGGCATCCAAGCCCTGCAGAGTATGCATGATTCAACTCTCAGGTACTGAGCAATCAAACTAAAAAGAAGAGACAGCTTCTTTCTCAACAGGTAAACCAAATCCCCAAAGTAAAAATTTTTTCCCAAGGAAGCAAAAGGTTAATTTCAGATGCTCAAGGTCTCCCATGAATCAAATGAAGTAATCCCATGTCTGAGTTTTAAAAGCATCCTTAAATTAGCCTGGTGCATTGCGTGGATCAAAGAGAGGGTTATCAAAGATTAATAAAGAGAGAGAGAGGAGCGAGATTCTGTTAGAAACTCCCTCATCACTGCAAGTGAATTGAAGAGTGCAATCCACTTATAATAGACACAGTTAGCATACCACTCAGTCTTCTGACAGAAATCAGGGCAACACGCCTAACAATCATAAGGAAGGGACAAAAATCAGAGACCTTTTTAGAAAATGGATAATAAAGGCTTTGAAAAAATACATGCAAGTGATTTTAGGAAAGAATAATGTAATTGAATAGAAAAAAAAACCAGAGGTTTTTTCCAGATCTAACTGTGGTTATTTTTCAGTGCCAGCCGTCTCTGAAGTGCAAGCTTCACGAGGAAAGGAAGTTTCAGTGAACAATCAGAGAGTCTTGAGAAAAGCTGCTGGTTAGATGAACAAAAAATGATTTCCCAAAGAAAACGTTATACAAATGATGAACCTCTTGCTTGCTGAATGAGCAGTCAGGAGCATCTGTTGCTAATACTTTTTACATGTGCAAATTCCTAGCATCTGATTACGTTCAAATATAGGGCTGCCCCATTTATCCAAGTGGCTTGGATGTTATTTAAAACCTTTGGTTGCATGGAGAATAATGGATGGTGTATATCAGGGATCGGCAACGTTTGGCACGTGGCTCGCCAGGGTAAGCATCCTGGCGGGCCGGGCCAGTTTTATTTACCTGCTGACGCGGCAGGTTCGGCCAATCGCGGCCCCCACTGGCCGCGGTTCGCCGTCGCGGGCCAATGGGGGCAGCGAGAAGCCGCGGCCAGCACATTGCTCACCCGCGCCGCTTCTCGCCGCCCCCATTGGCCCGGGACAGCGAACGCGGCCAGTGGGACCCGCGATCGGCCGAACCTGCCGCGTCAGCAGGTAAATAAAACTGGCCCGGCCCGCCAGGGTGCTTACCCTGGCGAGCCGCGTGCCGAACGTTGCCGACCCCTGGTGTATATTATGTTGCGGGTGTGACAGCACTTTAACAAACTGGGAGATTCTTTTAATCAGAGATTACTATGGATCTGATCCAAAGCCCAAAGGTGTCAGAGACTCCCAATGACTTCAGTTTAGATCAGGATCTAGAACAGGCTTATGTTTTTCCTTTGGTTATTGTGATGTCCTGTAGACAGCCAGGACCAATTTTCAAAAGTGGATTCTAGTTATCTAACCTTGCAAACAACGGAATGTATATAACTTGATACATCTGTGTGTCCCTTTTACTCTGTATTTGTAAAGTGCCCATCACAGCGGGGCCCTGATCATGATTGAGGCCTCTTGGTGCTACTGTAAACAAATAACACTAATAATGATATTATTAATTATAATACAGTATTATTAATGTTCCTGCTATCCAATGGGTAAATTAATACTGAACTTACCTACAAATACCCTGAACTTTTGGTAGCTGCTATTTCAGAGAGCACCACCTCAGATGTATAGTCCTGCATATTGCTAGATGGCATTTAAAAGTGGATGGAAGATTGGAGTTAGTTGGCAAACTTGAAGACTGAACAGGAATAAAAAATGGTCCCAAAATACCACTGAAATGAATCAGAAAAGCAAGAGGAGAGAAAGTTATATTAATTCATGGTTGATTCATGGATAACTACTGTGGCAAATTGCTGGCACTACTGTGATGGGTCACACGCTTTCTCTTCTTGTGGGGGTGTTCAGGGCACCATTTCTCGCCCCTGATCTGGGGTATTAACTGTCCCACTAGTATCCCAGAGAAGGGGAGTGGAGAGGGAGGGACCCGGGCCCACCCTCTACTCCGGGTCCCAGTCCAGGGGCCCTAGGGATAGCGGCAAACCACTTGAACTAGCGATTCCTTCCCCTGGACTACTTCCCTCTCCGGCCTTTCATCTTGTAGGGCTTCCTGCCCTCTCTCTGCTTGGGAAAGGTTTCTCCCAACCCTTTGTGTCTGTGGAGTCCCTCTGCTCTGTACAAGCCGGGTTTCCCTTTACCTAGGGTCTTGGTCTTCTGGCCCGCCACAGCACTTTTCCAAACTCTCCTCTGCTTCCCTCCAAACTGCTCTCCTTCAAACTACTCTCTGCTCCAACACCAAACCACTCTGCTTCAACTCCTCGAACTATCTGATTGAAGCAAGGGGTTTTTATCAGGTGACTGGCTTCAGATGCTCTAATTGGCTTCAGGTGCTCTAATTAAACTGTAGCAGCCTCTCTTCCCTCTACAGGGAATAAGGGTCTCATCACCCTGGGGCTTACATATCTCCCATCTATCACTCTCCTGCTGCCCTCTGGCCATGCTGTATCACACCACTTATTAAAAAACGGGGGGGCGGGGGGGGAAGCTGTTGCCGTTTTAGAAAGAACAAACAGATCAAACTTGCACATCACACTGTCTATGAAAGGGATGACCTGCCAAGATTCCGACTGCATCAGTGTCACAGACGGATTCGGGGGGGTGTCAGTGGCACTTAGCATTCAGCTGCTATACATATCACCCTTGCCGAGATGAAGCAGCCATCCATTGAACACTGCATTCTTTGTATCTCACACCACTACATATGGAAACAAAACTGTTTCATGAGACTGGGAATGAGTGGCAGCGGGGGGACAAAATAAGATGAAAATCTCTGTATTTTTAATGAGTTATATTTTCAATCTTAGTCCCATTTCCTAATGGACCATCATATTTTTTCACTGTGACTTGACTTTAGCATCATTGAATATATGCTTTAAAAAGTGCATCATTTTCATTAACAACCAAATACAGGCCCTGATACTGCAATGAGCACCTTGCAGGAGGACCCATTGCTCTAGAGGGCTAGGGTTTATTTTGCTGACAAATACCAGCAGCAAATTATTACCTTCCCACCCCTTCTCTTCCACTGTGCTGACTCAAGTCAGCTTTTCTGGTTGGCACCTTGGGGGCAGACCCCAAGGTTCCATGCATTCCCCTCCCCCCACCCCCGATCTGGGAAAGTAGGTACAGGTGTGTATGGGGGATGGTGTAACTTCCCCTTATGTCCCTGCACATGTGCATAGTTCAGGCGACAATCTAGTTCTTAATCAGTCATGTGATTAGTTTCCTTGAGTCTGATAGGGGTGAGCAGAGATTGAAATGGACTTGTCCAAGTCGCAGAAACTCTTGCCCCATGGCTGGGCTTCATTATCTTTGTATCCTGCACTTAAGCACAAATGAAAAGTAAACTAGGAGCCTTGTTGTCCACAACAGTAGTTCTGTTGTCCACCTCTGTTGTCCACCTCTAGTTAGGCTCAGAATACAAAAGAAGGCTACCCGTGCCCAAATAACTAGGGACCTGATCCCATTATACTCAATTGAAAGGCTCCCATTGACTTTGGCAAGCATTGGCTTGAGCTCTAAAATCAGTGCTAATTTCATCTCAGATTGAAATCTCTCTCTGGGTATTTTACAAATTCCCCTGGCCAAGGATGCCTAGAAACTGCTGGAAATTTTGCAATTTACAGTACAATAATAATGTCTACTGAGATTGAGATCATCATGGTAAATAGTCCTTTGATTAGTGAAGATACACAGATTGTTTTCCACTTAATCTGTTAAGAACATAAGAACGGCCCTACTGGGTCAGACCAAAGGTCCATCCAGCCCAGTATCCTGTCTACCGACAGTGGCCAATGCCAGGGGTCCCAGAGGGAGTGAACCTAACAGGTAATGATCAAGTGATCTCTCTCCTGCCATCCATCTCCACCTTCTGACAAACAGAGGCTAGGGACACCATTCCTTACCCATCCTGGCTAATAGCCATTAATGGACTTAACCTCCATGAATTTATCTAGTTCTCTTTTAAACCCTGTTATAGTCCTAGCCTTCACAACCTCCTTAGGCAAGGAGTTCCACAGGTTGACTGTGCGCGGTGTGAAGAAGAACTTCCTTTTATTTGTTTTAAACCTGCTGCCCATTAATTTCATTTGGTGGCCCCTAGTTCTTATATTATGGGAACAAGTAAATAACTTTTCCTTATTCAGTGGGATGTTGGTGGAATATCATGTTTGATTATCGAATGTGATGGAGGAAACCATTAAAAATCATAATTTGAATAAGGGTCCCAGAAGTGCAATTAGAAAATCTTACCAGTAGCTGGGGAAAATATAAATAGAATGCAATACAATGGAAGTAACTGTACATTAAATGAAAAAAAATGTTTTAGTGGGTCATTGCAACTGTTCACAGCATTAATATTGGTTTCTAATTGCAAATGACAAATCTAACCAATAACACCTAATTATTATGATTGTGTTGGATTAGATTAAAATATAAAAATACTCTATCTTCAGCATGGTTTTTATGAAAGCTTTGAACACTGCAATATTTGAATATTCCTATTCATGAATCAGACAATCATCTCATGTTCCCTTGGCTCATATATAGGAAATATGTAGCATGTTGTTGGAAATCCATTTTAGTTAAGAGGGCAACTGATAACTGAACTATAAAACAGAATCAACTATTCTTTCCAAAGACTTCAGAGTTTGGAAGTTCCATTTCCACACTAGTTACCATTCTTACTCTAGATAGCAAAAATCCACTGGGGCCAGGACTTGACCCCATGTGTTTTAAATTTGCAGCCATATCACCTTGTGTTGTGATCCAGTAAAATAAAAGAGGCCGGAGCAGTAAGTGGTGCTGGTGTTTCCCTCTGAGTCTATACTGAATCAAAGCCCTAGCATGGTGTTAAAGGCCATTATGCAGTGTGATGTGCTGCATTTTGGATGAGATTAAATACCAAAATCCTGACTAGAGCTAGGGGAGAGAATTATTTGTTAATACATCAACATTTCCACTTATTCTCAACTGATTTTTGATTTTGCCTTGCTCATAACCCTTTATTGCTTTTCCTCAGCAGGTGTGCAATTGTTTTTCATTTGTGTACATGTTGGGGAATGCCCATCATTCATGCGTATATCAATATTCACATGTGAATACGAGGATTTGCTATTCATGCTGGAAGTGCTTCACCACCCACATATAAAATTTCAGTCATCCAGACAGGGACCAGAAACTATACCATCTGACCTAGGTGACCAGTTAAACAAAACAATCAATTAATAGTTAAAGCAAATAGGTTCTGAACAAGCTGTAGGCTGCAATATGTATGAAGTGTTCATTGAACACTTATGAATAATGAATACATTCATAAACATCAGTAGTTCTTTGTGGGTAATTCTCAAACAGAAAAAAGGGTGAAATTCCTTAGCTACCCTGTTCACTATTAATAGCTCATTCAGCTCTTGCCCCAAACACTTTGATCATTAAAAATTCCATGCAACATTTTGTAAATTTAAGAGTGTTAATCCCAGTGTCCTTGCCAGATTCTAGCATGGAAATCTGGTTAAAATTTTCAAAAGTATCCAAGTCACTAAGAAGCCTAAATTCCACTGGGATTCAGTGGGACTTAGGCTCCTAATACATTTACACCTTTTAAAATTTTTACTCATAGATTCTTAAATGCTTAAGTCATTTTTGAAAACAGGACATATGCTCCTAAATCACTTACGTACTTTTGAAAATTGTACCCCAACTGATCAATGTATCTAGTTTACATATCAATTGGTTACTTTTGTAAAGAGTTTGGGGATGCTTTGTGGAGGGTATATATATTTTTTCCGAGCAGAAGTGGTAATTGAATCCAAACTGAACATGTCAAATCCAGCATAAAGAAAATATGCCTTGATTTGACAAGATCAGGTAGTTTCAATCTGTATGAATATTCAGCACATCACCATGCCTCCCAGTATAGACTAGAAGAACTAAGCACTGGTAGTAATAGCTCAAAAAGATGATGATGATGCATAAAGTGCATTGCCAGTAAGACATCTCTGGTCTGATTATAATTGTCACAGGCTGTATATGCAAAGTGAAGGTTGTGTGTCTTCCTGTGTGTGTACACCTTGTGAAAAGCCCAACCTCTCATCAGTGGCCTGTTTAAGGAGCAAAGAGCTTCACCTTTACAGATTAATAATTAGAAAAGGGTTAAAAAGTTCAGAAAAAATGTTTACACCTCTAAACTGGAAGATTGGTGATTCAGTATCGTGGATTAGGGGCCAGAGCCTGCCCTACTGGACAGCCTCTTAGCATTCCCATTTTCTACCTTCTCACAGCTCCTCTTTAGCATATGGGGAATGATCTCACAGCTACTCTGTGCTTGGAATGCCTATTGGTTTAAAGAGGAGTTCTGTGCATGCCTAGTAGCAGAATTGTTCACAAAGTTGTTTAGCAATAGATACTCCCCTATATAAATATTCATAAAACTCATACCAACTATATCTAAGCATATACACTAATATTGTTGGGGATGAATGCATTATTGATAAAGAAACATCTCTATACCTCTAAATACATCTTACATAATAAATACATATTATATACACTTATGCAGTGTGCATCTCTATCTTGCTGGTTACACATTTGATTGCAAAATGGGAGGTGTCTAGATTGACAAATATACTTTTGTTTTACAACCAAGAGGGCTGTGTTGTTCCCCCACCTGTTGTATGAATGCTATCATAATTATTTCACGAGTACATACTGTATAGTCAGAGCTAGTTAGTGGAAACCAGTTTGTAAACTTCATTTTTGTTTGGACTAAACACGTTTTAGATTAACCAGACAATAATATATGCATACTCTATAATAAAACCAATTACCGTTAAGACTTTTCAGATTTCCAGACATCTGGAGAAACCAAACATGGATTAAAATGTCATTTATATTCAGAAAAGTGAATCTAAAATAACCTTGTGGGTGTTATTTACTCTCAGTGATTTTCACATTGAATTTGCTAAATTCACAAGTTTAATGACGATTTTTCTAATTGCCATCCATATAAAAGCCCATCCCAAAACCAAGCTCTTACATTACTGCCAGCAATATGAATTCTGCATTCAGAATTTAGCTGCTAATTTTGTTGTTAATGTGGTATACTAGAGTCCAGGTTGTTCTTCCATATCTCTAATAGCATTGTTGTTTTGATGGTAGTAAATAGAGCTGTACAGAGAATGGAAATTCTGTTTCATAAAGGATTTTGAGATTTCAAAATCTAGCTTTGTTCCAAATTGGAAGGAAACCCAAACATTTAGAAATTCTCCACAAAGGAAATTTTTTGTAAAAAAAAATTCAGATTGATTGAAATGTTTCAGTTTGACTAAATCATTTCATTTTGATTTTGACTTTTTACTTTATATTATAATATGTTCTATAGTACAAAATAAAAACATTGCAATGAAAAGTCATTGCAAAATGAAAAATGTTAACATTTCATACCAAAAATGTTGAAACAGGATATTTTGACATTATTGAACCCTAACCCTAACCCTAACCCTAATGAAATTCCAGAAAAATTGACATGATTTTGTGAGCACCTCAGTTTTGATAGAATTGCATTCTCTGCTGGAAAATGGTTCCCTTGAAGTTTTTCTGACCAGCTCTAGTAGTAAACACTAGGCTTCATTAGTATATGATCAGATTTTGCATCCTCAATCACAATGAGTTGCATCTTACTCTGTGAAGACTCTTATCTGGCCCATAATAAGCAGGTATAACTTGAAGGTACTGTGTCCCCAGGACTGAGAGTCACCTTGTTACCCACTGCCTCTAGCTAGGGGGAGTCTTGCCTGTGGTGGGTGGTTGTCAGCTACCAGATTCCACCAGCCTTTCAGCCACTCAAGAACTATCCTCTGGGCTATGCCAGCCCTGTGTTTGCCTTGCAGGTTAAAAATAGGTGCACCCCAGCCCCTGAGCTCCTTTGAAGGGTTCCCCTGTGATATCTAGCCCCTGACAATGGCTACTTACAGAAATTCCAGATCTTCTGCTCCTTTACCAGTTTTACCTTGAACTACCACTCCTGGAAAACACAGAGCACGTGTGAGGACTTATACTGAAACACATGAAGGTTTATTTGAGCAAGAATAGAGATTCCACTATAAACAAGAGAGAGTGATAGAAACAAATGGTTGCAACACAAAACAAAATAATAAAATGCAAAGTAGGGCCTACATGTATTAATAGTTACCTTTCCTATTTAATAAAGTAGGTGTCTCCCTGCCCCTGTTCCCCCAAGTTCAGTCTGCTGCAGAGCTAACTGGCTCCCCGGGACTAGAATTCAATCTTTCATGAAACTCCTTCACTCAACAAGAAGTTTCCTCAGTGAATGGGTGCAGAGTATGTTTTTCCACCCTGTGATATACTGGATCAGTCTTTGGTGGGGGGCTTTTTCCCACAGACAAGGCAATCCTGTGTCTGTTATAATGTTCCTTTTTTACCTTCAAGTGGTTTTGATTGTTAAAAGTTGTCTCTGATGGTTTTCTGTTGACTGTTCTGTGATGGGACAATGATAGACAATTTAACCTTGCATTACATCACTAGCTAACCAGGGAGGGGTGATATCTTCCTCCTACTTGAATGGGCCATCACCAAGACATGATTCCCTGGTGACTAACTTTTATTCCAAGAGCATCAGGCATAATTTTCAATATAGTTACTTTTTTTAAAAAATATTATCCATATACGCATCTCACAATCGTTTTGAGTATTGATAAATTTCAAGCTTTCAGTAGTGACCACACACACTATCCTTTATGGATAAATGTCATGGAAGTGCTGTATTATGGATACTGGGTTTGTCAGGTCTTAGGCAGAAGTTGCTTTTAAAGAACAGTGAACCCTTTTCCAGTTGGCACCAATGGGCTTCTGTGTCACAGATACATAGAGCCAGAATACATATACACCTCTCTACTGATGTTGAGTAGTACCTTATGCTGTGGTTAGCTCCACTGAACTCAATAGTGGTACTTGTGGAATAAGCTGCCAATCAATCTGTTAAAGGTATTAGACTATAGCTTACTGTAGGCACATATTTTGAGTAAAAAGATGAAATTTTAAATTGGTTACTTTAGCAAATAGCCATTTTTTTAGCTTCATCCCAAACTTTTGGAGTCATGGAACATGTCCCTGATAAGCAACCAAACATTGGGTGCTTACCCAGGTTCAGTATTTAAAGTTCACTGAAAACCATTACTAATTTTTGTATCCTCTGCAACAACCAGGAAATATACATTTTTACTCCAATTTAGCACTAACTATAATAAATATAGCAATTAATCTTGTGACTAAGTTCATAGATTTGACAGTACTTCAGAAATTGGCCCAGTAGTCTTGGAAATGCCAAAGAACCTGTTTTGTAAATGATCTAGGAGGCACCATTCATCCTGAGTTACACTGTAGCTAAACTGTTGTGTCTTGCTACAGTAACCATAAATCCAGAAAGGGCTCTTTTGTTCTTGTTTGTGCATATTGCGGAAATAATTTGTTACATATTAAGTTATAGTAAATTGCTGTGCCAGCTTTGCTACGTGATAAGTTCTCTGATTACATGAACAGGTAGATTTAGAGCAGTTTGCAAAGATTAATGTAGTTTATTGTTTGTGCACCAGGAAGCAGAGATTGTTATGTATGATTGTTTTATAATGATTATCACAGATAGTTTAAGGGCACGTACTGAAGATTTGTGTTTTTTAATTCAGGGTTAGCAACAAAGAGAAGCCAAGTTTTGATGTATTTTATGTTGCCACAAGAAAATCTGTTTAAAATCTTTTATGATTTGGTTGAAACCTTTTTATAACTAGCTCATTAGAGAAATGAGTGTTTTATGTTTTATTTTATTTTCAAATACCCAGTTTCACTTGTATTTGTATCCTCTTCCAGGGAGGGCAACCTTGGACAGAGATGCTCCAGAGGCATTGCTGGTTAGTAAAGTGCAATACACTTAGAAGAGAAAACCTACATCACCTACTGGCTCTGCCAAAAATCTTCAGGTCTGTATTATCTTTCCTGAAGAACTCCCTCCACAGCTGGGAGCTTCCTTTAAGAAGATTCTTGGGCAGCCATGGTTAGAGGGTTACCTAATAGTTTCATTGGAAATCTAGGTCAGGATTTCAGTCTTAATTTAGCTGTCCAAGGCCATCACTAGTCAAAATGCCTTCTTGTGAGAATTCCACCTAGATTATGTTTGTGTTTCAAAAGAAAAAACCTTTCAGTTGACTCAGGATCAGGCCGAATGTTTTGGCTACTATGACTGTGAAATAAGAGCTTGTGTTCTCCTTCCAGTTCTGGGTGGCAAACTAGTTGTCCACATTATACATGGTTTTAATTTGCACTGTGTTGGAAGCCACAACTGAGAAGTCAAAGACGGAGCATCAGTTGAGTAGGGCCATGCAAGAATAGATCGTAGTGAGCAGCAGAAGCAGATGCTGAACAGAATACAGTGTTCATACCAATCCAGGACTCCTATCCTGTTGATATTGCTCCACATCCTGGACTCAACCCCTGCTCCTGGGTTGGATCAGGATTAGGAAATTACAAAAAATATGGCTGCTGAACATCTCATTAGTATCCACTAAATCATACTTAAGGGAGTGTTACTTTGTTGTGCCCTTGTCCTGTGCTTGGCCATGCCCAGTTTCCCATTGTGATGGTACCGCAGCATGCATGCAGGTTCTAGACAGTGTGGCTGTTGATGGAATTACTCTCTGTGGAAACCTTGCCTCACAGGAACACTGTTGGGAGGGCATAATGAGCATACTCCACACTATACTCTCTGCTGCTCCACGGACTACTGCATCCAGCCCTTATGGATCTAGCCCTAATGGAAAAGCTCTGTAAAATGTTGTAGGATCAGACTAATAGGGCTATATAGACATTTAACAGCTTAAATAATTTCATAATTTTAATTTAAATGTAACTCCAGAAACCTATGCATAATAGAGAACGGTATCTTTCATATACATTTTTGAGCCATGTTTTAGAATTGTATGGAAGGGCTAGAATTCTAAATCACCTACATATTAAATTCTATATGACTAGTCCATAGGGGACAGGTGGTCCTTACAGCTCAGGCTGGGGAACATAGTTGAGGCAGCTTGCCCTGTTGTATCTGTTCTATAGGTTGAGGGTTCTGGGACTTGCAATCAGAAACCTTTTTGATGAGTTGTAAATTCAGTCCTTCGTAAATGAATTAATGAAACTTCAGGAATTATGAGGAATGCTCCTGAATGATTTATAAATGTCCATCATGGTTTGTCATTCTTTTAATTGAGGAGAGTCACATGTTTTATGAAGCCTGCTTTGGCTTTTGCAGGTTCATTACCCACTGTGTGTGAACAATAAATGTCCCATTTCATGTTGGAAAAATTGCTCAATAAAAATAAAAGAAAATGCCACAAGAAACATTCATAAACAACATCTAACTGTGTTAAGTTGGCTGGCTGCTTTTGAGAGAAAAGAGAAACTGACATGCTGGAATAGCAAATAGTTCATTCAGACAAAAACTTGAGGGGAAAGTAGTAGTATAATACAAAACCATAGCAACTTCCCCTAATATATTGGGTTAGCTGTACAATATTAAAGGCTGGAAAATTTTGTATCTGACCTTAGCCAATTTATGGCTTGATCCTTAGTCCCTGGTCATGCATTATTAAAATCATTGGTGCTTTCCAATCCTCTGAACCTACTATTAAGCACATAGAACTTGACTTCAGAGGGACTACTCACGCCCGTAAAGTTAAGCACATGCTTAAGTGCTGTGGAGGACTGCGGCCAGAGTGCTCAGCACCTTGCTGGATTGAACCCTTCAACCCTGAATTATAAGACTGCTAGCCCTTATAATATTTAACCTAGCTAAATACTTTTATCCACAGAAAGTTCCAGTCATCTGTAACTCTTTGCAGTGCTGCTGTTTGCCGGTGCTGTTGTTTCTTCTTTTCTTTGCTTGATTTGGTACTGTGGAAGCTCAGTCTCCCTGTGAGTTACAATGCAGAGCTATACTAATTTGCTCTGTGTCTCCTCCCACCAATCTAAAAATGTGTTTCCAAATGGTTGTCTCCTCAACAATATTTCTAAACAACACATCCCTAAGGTCAAGGACCATAAAGACCTATGTGTTTGTACAGTGCATAGTGTAAGGAGACCTTAAGGCTGATTGAGGCCACTACCACAAAACAACAACAATAATAGTACGGTAAATAAAAATACCAATTTCTTGTTTCTTGCCTTTAACAGCTGGTCACAGTATGGGGCACAGATTCCAAGTTTACATGAAGACAGAATGCTATCCCAGAAATATTTGTACAGATTTGACTCCCGACAGCAAATTCTTGGGGACTTTTAGAAACATAATTTTCATTTGACCTTATAAAAATCTTTTGGAATTTTCTTTTAAACCTTTTAATCTAAGGTCTCATAAAGTCAAGGCTGGCCTATGCTCATTTTTAATCAAATAAGCAAAGCAGTCCTGCACTTGGAACTCTCTTCAAAATCTACTGCCTTTGGGGAAATGGAACAAACCTTTTTTATTTGCTGTTTGTTTAAAGAGGAATCTGGAGGGTTTCAGTGAATTCTGTGTTCAAAATACAGACACTCACAATGTCATTCTCTGGGAAGAAATATTTACTAGAGTGAAACAGGATAAAAATGGCCAATATCTTCCTACTGATGTATCTTTGCTTGTTGTAGTCATGTTGCATTTGATACCCACATGGCCAAATCACACACCAATTGTTATTTGTGCCTGGTAAACCAGTTTTGTTATATTGAATTTCATTCTTTGTGTCCCAATTATGCAATTTACCTGTAATATATTTTCCATTGGTATATACTTGTAAACAATGCCTTATAAGTGTCCAGTGACTGAATCTGTATAATTATACACCCGTTTCCTTTTCTATCTGTGATTCTTAAAATATATTTATTTAAGTTTAATCCTTCTTTCTTTGAAGATTGATACCCTAATGAATATGTCCTATTTTCTATAATATGGGTCTCCATATTAGGATTCTTTGGACTCAGTAAATGGATATTCAGGAAAGCACACTTTTATTAAAAACATATGAGATAGCAATTTACTATGAGAAGGATAAAATAGGATAAAAAAGCTCTAATAACTGACTTTTCTCTGGTCAGACTCTATTGCTCCACCACCTGGTTTTGCTCCAAACTCCAAAGTGTGTATTGGGCTCTAAGTCAATGAGGCTTAGATGGGATTTTTTTAGATGAAAAAGACATCTTTAATTTCAGCTGTAGTGCTTGTTGATCCACAGAACAAATATTAACTTCTTTGGAGATGCCAGCCATATCAGCATGAAAGCCCTTCTAAATTATATTATGTACTCACATAGTGCTTAATAAGGTGATATGAAAAAATAGATCTAAATAGTGACAGAGGTTCAACGAGTCTAGTTTACATAGGTGATTTTTGTTTGAATTTAGAAGGTCTTTGTGGCAAGTATTGTGTGGAATTTACCTCCCATGAAATTGAAGAACTCAGAGCACTGGTGGGCAGGAGTAGCTGTATTTTTTAGGGAGTGCATTATGAGGTTATCCTTGGTGGCCCTACCACACATTCAAAAGTCTCCTCATCTTCCCAGGCAATAGAAAATCCCATGTGTAATTCTGGACTGCTCTAAAAATGGGAAGCCCTAAATCAAGGACCCCTCATCCCTTCATAGGTCATAAAACAAGCTCTGTTGGCATGTTCCAGGTATAGTGTGGGCATATGCTGAGCAAACTTCCCCCACAGCTCTTTCAAGGTGTCTAAATCATAATTTCATTGAATTGTTGATTTCACTGGGGCTTCTTGAAGGCAGAAGTGCTACTCAGTATGAGAACGGGTATCTGAGAATCTGCTCATTACTGATTTTTGCAAGTACAAAAGCCTTTGTTCATTGCATTTATTTATCTACATTTATTTTTCTACACATTTTAGAAAGTTATTTTCCATTTAAGGTCTATTCTGTTTCTTGCCTTCTGTCAAGTCCACTAATACACCTTTATGGTATGGTCACTGCTACCTGGGTTCGCAGCTCTCTGATCAAAATGCTCCATGTTGTGCAGAATGGTGCTGAAATATACAAGAACAATGGTTTTCAACTTGCAGTTTGCAGACTATTTGTTAGACTATGTCTAAGATTTCCAAAGGGGCCCACACATCCATTCGAAATATTTTAGGGGTCTGCAAATGAAAAAAGGTTGGAAACCACTGTACTAGAACGTCACCAACAGGATTTGCAAGCCCAACCTGCTTGGTACTTCCTTTTCACCATTCTGTTTTCTTTGTACTGCACCTTTAAATGTAAAAGCGTCTTCGTGATTGCTATAAGGGCCACTGTGAAGCGCCTACCATTTTGAATGTCTTTTCAGATAGAGAATGTTACAGAAGAAGAAGTTGCCATGTTTTCTCTCCCCCTCACGGATTTGTTTGTTTTCTGCAATCTCAAGTAAACGTTGTCTGGACTCAGTGATACAGATTTTGTTCTTTGTGATTGGCAAAGCATAACCAAGGTCACCCTTGATTTAAAAGCACAGAGGCAAGCAACTCGGCTTAATAACAGAGACTGTAAACAGAGGCGTAGTAGGCTGTATTGTGCTGTTTTAAGCTTTGTGGGTAGATTTCACTTAGTGAGATTTCTCATGCGGAAGGAATATTGAATCCCTATTATTCTTTGACAAACTACAACAAAATGCTTAATTCATAAATACTAATGTTTTCTGTTTTGTTTATTTATTTTTAAACCAAGGGGTGGGGGCTGAGTATTCCTAGATCCCTTTAAACGCTGGTGGGTGAAATCCTGACCCCTCTGAAGTCCAGGGGAGTGTTTTAATTGATTTCATTGGGGCCAGGGTTTCACTTTCTTTCATTATTTTCTCCCTCATTTTAACTATGATCACCAATCAGTCTGTTCCATGTATGATCCCAAATGGCATTTTGACCCAGATCCTCAAAGCTATCGAGGCACCAAACTCCTGTTGATTTCAATGGGCATCTAAATACCGTTGAGGATCTAGAGTGACTGAGGCTAGTCAACTAGTTTGCACTGTTGTTTATAGGCTGATGAGTCAAAATGATGTCCAGATCCTCAGCTGGTGTAAATCAGTATAGTTTCATTGAAGCTAGTGGAGCTATGCTGATTTGCCCAGTTGAGGATCTGGCCTAGTATCACAAGTTCAATGCCAGGCTTTCAAATAAAGCAAAGTTTCTGTCCGTTCTGAATGAGAGAAAAACATGAAGCAAGGCTACAAACAGATTTTTAAAAAATCACATTCAAATCGTATGGGTCTGCTAGTTTATACAGGCTGCATTTCTCTTTTATATACTGATGTACTGGATAAAGACAAACCAGCATTGTTCAAGCCATGAATTTTTGAATATAGCTGTTGAGGGAGGAGAGGAGATGGGGAAGCTCAGGCTATAGCTGGCAGCTGCTTCTGACAGAGAAGCAAGAAAATGCATGATGCTACCTTTTGGGGAGACAGTTTCCGCATACAATGACATGTTCCATTGTAAGCACAGACTGCTCATTTACATTTTTTCTCCTTTTCACATATGCCTTTGCAAGCTTCGCCTACTGCAGATGGGTCCATAGAGTTGGTGATGAGTCAAATCCATCACTTCCAGTGCACAGCAGTGATCCTAAAGGAGAAATAAGTGTATTAGTGCATTAGTGATACTTGCTGCCACAAGGGGGCAATTTGACCTCAGACATTCTGCTTTCCCCATTTTCCCATCCAGGAAGCCTCATCAGTGTCAGCCTTGAAATGTTGGCAGGGGAAAACAAATCTTGAAACTGCAACCTCGGATGCCTGCCTGACATAGTCAGGAGCCTCTGAATATGCTTGTATATTAGGCAGGCTTGATGCGACTGATAGACAGGGGAGACATGTAGCAAGTGAAGGGTGAGGGTGGAAGAGAAAGAACCTGTCTGACAGAAAAATGCAAGGGGGTGGTGGTGATGGGGGCTTCCGGGCAAACAGTAAGGTTCCTGTAGAAGCTACACTTTGCTTTGATTCTTGCTCTTTTAGCTGCAGCTCTCTTGGGAAGCCCTCGGGGGATTATTATGACGACTGTGTTTTTCTATTATTCATGCTTACGCTAGATGATCTAACACTTTCTTTCTTAAACTGTTTCTGAACGATAGCAAAACCTCGGTTTTGGGGTTTAAAAGAATAAACCGCTTTAAGATTTAAACCTGTTTTATTATGTGCCTCAAGATGCTTAATAACACATGCAGCGTATTAGGCTCACATCTGTATTTGCCTGGCATTTAGTAACAGCAGGCATGGCTAGTTTATTATGTTTTGAGGATCCTGCTTCTCAAGTCCCTTGTTTGTCATACTGAAGACTTGAAAAGTAAACTTACGCTCTCGCACTCTATTATCAGTCTCATTGTGGGCTCAAAATCCCTTATTTCCTAGTGACAGGCCTCAGGATAGAAGTCCTGTAAAACTCTTATCAGAGGTCTAACCTGGCAGTTGTTTCATCCACACACAGACATACACATCTACACAAAAGTATAGAAAGGGGAAAGTAGCATGTATATTACTGATAAGCTATGGGAGCTTACACTCTGGGACGACTGAGAAGTCAAACTAGTACATATATACCTTGTTCTTTGGAGGTGTAACTCATTGCAGTAAAGAAAGCTCTGGTATCATTGCTGATGCTTTTCTTGGTTGGCTGTGCTTTAAGTTCCCAGCAAAGTGTATCGAAGCTGTGATCATTCACAGTGACAACAAGGGCCATTTCTGGTTCTCATTTATGCTAAAGGGAACTGATTATTAGCTGTTGTATAATTTTCATAACAGGGCAAGTTTTATGTGGCTCTTTGGTGAAAGCTCTTTGGCCAAAGCTGTGGCACCTTTTTATCTGGTGAGGTTACTTCTTCCTCTGTACTAGCTGAGCAGCTACCCTATGCATTGGGGGCAATGGAATCAAAGCTCTGAGCACTCCCCACTCTGGCCTGCCCACTCTCAGTCTCCCTCCAGTGCATGTGTACAAACAGCCTTGTGGATGGTGACTGGTAACATAGATAGCCTGTGCAGGGCTGTAGGGGCCCCTTATGTCCCTGTGCAGCTGTGGGCCTAAATGCACTCATTCATTGCAAACGTAAATGTCCCAGTACAAACTTGGGATATGGACCATCTCTAAACATGGGAATGAACCCTAAATAACCTGGATTGTGCGAAGAAATATAAAATCCCATATATGTGAATAACAAAAGTATATTATCTGTGGGACCAATCCTGCAATCTTTATACAGTTGTCTTCAATGAGTCTTTTACATGTGTAAGGATTGAATTAGGAATTGGCTCTATTTTATAAAATTCTAGTGCTCCTATACAAAATATACACTAGAAAGGAAACAATAATTATGAGCAAGAGACTTATGAGCAGCTGGAAGTAAACTGAGTTGGTTTTAGTTCTTGTTGAGCTGAAGTTTGAATAAATAGTTTTTGGAAATGCCAGTTGTCTTGACTAAGGCACCATTCCTGCAAGTTGTTCCAGGTAAGCAGACCTGTGTGCTCATATGAATTCCCAGTGAAGTCCATGGGCTCTGTATGCATGCAGGGATCTGTTCACCAGGAACAACTTGCAGGATCAGGCCCTAGCTGTAAAACATTGGCTTGATCCTATTTTTTTTTGCCATTGCATGATTGGGCCCATTATCTTTCTCAATTTTACCTTTGGCATGTCTGCTGCAGACTGAGTTATTTTTTGAACAAATATTATTTAAAGAGCATCGTTTTCAATAAGTTCCACTAAACGCTGATGTCCACTAAACACAAACGACAGTACTGTACACAGAAAAGCTTTGTGTTTTAACAGATTGGGGTTTCTTCACATTTTAAGAGTGAAATCCTGGCCCTATTGAAGTCAATGGGATTTCATTCTAAATATGTGTTCAATGTGTAGAGTACAGGAAGACTGAACAGGGCAGAGGAGACCCTAAGATTTTTGGCAGGGGAGCAGTTCTTTAAAACTTGCAGACAGGTGCAACATGACAGTTCAGAAATTGGGTGTGTGTGTGTGTGAATAGTGTTCTTGAACTTTTAAAATAAATGCTGAGACTTGCAAGACTTTTATAGACTCTCTAGCTTGCATCTATTCTCACACTGTCAGGATGTACTGCAGAAATCTCCATCAATGTCAGCTACAATGTTCCTTTTTTTATGCCTCAGTGCTCCAGTCTATAAGAATGGGCCTTTTGCATCTCACCCAAAGTCAAACCAAAATGCAATTGTCATGGAACTCTGGAAATGAAATGGAATGAAAAAAGCATTTCCTGGAATATCTTTCTTTAGACTCGAGTGTTAGAGTGATGAAAATGTTGGTTTCCCAGGCAAGGGGTTTTATATAAATTGCACAAGCTGTTTCTTTAAACACTGAATAAGACATTTGCACTTAGTACTTCTTACTAATACCTGTCAACTCAGATAAGATAAATCTTAATTTATATTATATTATATGTATATACCACCTTTCACTCCAAAGAAGCTCAGATTCATGTTAACATACATATAACCACTTTAACCACTACTGAAATGCATCTATATCTGCAGGTGAATGTAATATCTGTTGAACAGTATATAACACTAAAGAACACTACAGTATAGGAAGTGAGGAATACCCTGTGAAAGTAAAACTAAATGGAGAATTTAGGTAGAATCAGGGCTGGCTCCAGCTTTTTTGCCGCCCCAAGTGGCGAAGAGAAAAATAAATAAAGCCGCGATTCAGCGGCTGCTCTACCGCGCCGCTTCAATCTTCGGTGGCAATTCGGCGGCCCGTCCTTCCCTCCGAGAGGGACTGAGGGACCCACCGCCGAATTGCCGCCGAAGACCCAGATGTACCGCCGCTCTCCATTGGCTGCCCCAAGCACCTGCTTCCTGCGCTGGTGCCTGGAGCCGGCCCTGGGTAGAATGTAATTACCCAAACTGAAATCTGGGTAGTACCTAGGAATTAACACCCCTAACTCTTGTGAAAAGTGCTATGAGATCTTTAATAACGACAATTGGTCAGTCTCCATATCATATCCAATGACGACATGTACACCCTTCTCATGAAAACAGAAGCTCTCTCATTACTGACAGTTTGACAGATATCCTTGTACTTCTGACCAAGTAGCAAGGCTGGTATTTTATAGAACTGGGCAAATTTATTAAATCTACCTAGAAGTCAGTTGAGTATTTTAGTGGTACACAGTGTCTGCATTTGTCCGGCTATACTGAAAGAAGGACAAGAGACGTTTGACATGGGTTTAATCAGGCTGCAACTTTATTATTAGATGTCTGGGACTACCTGGCAGATAAAAGTGTGCAGTGCAGTCAACTCCCTGATCATTCAAATAACTACCTGGGGCTTCCACCAGCCCCCTTCATTTTCCATCCAGCTCCTCCGGAAACCCAGGGCTTGGACCTTACCAACCCCGCCCCCCTCGTAGGAGGGTTAAGGTGGGCTATAAGAAAGGGGGGTTGGCTTCTTGCTGTACCAATCATAGAAGCCCTGCACTCCTCCTCCTCATTCCATTCCTTTAACCAGCACCTCCTTTTAAGTCCTTTACCACGTCATTTATCTGGTCACTGGATGCCTTCCCTATGGAGTACCTGAAGTGGACATCCGCCCCACACTTACAACATGAGTTCCGACATACAACCTACCATCTTTTTCCTCATCAGAAAAGATCCACCCTGACACCTGCTGTGGGGAAGGCGAAAAAATCTCACTCCACCAAAGCCAATATGGGGGTGTGGGAAAAATTCCTTCCCAGCCCCTCTAAAAAGGAGCGACTAGCACAATGACCATAGCAGGTCCTAACCCAACCTAATGTTTGCCACCTCAAGGAGAGGGAAGGAGAGGAGGTGCTGCCTTGCTTGCTGCATGGAGATTGGGCTTCCAATGCCAGGGGCTTGCACCTTTAAAGCCTTCCACCCTCACATTCCCGGGGAGGGGGGGGTGAGTCAGCGCCACAAAGCTGAGCATCACTCACACTGCTGCCTTCCTTCGGCAAGCCTGGACAACGTTCCCATCGCTTCAGGTGTGGTGCGGTCAATCTCTAATCAGCAGTGGCACATATTGAACTATCCAGGCCCAAAGGACACATGTTAGATTTTCGGCTTGCTAGATGACTAGATTTTTTTACTGGATTGTTCAATTTTGGTGGAAAGAGAGAGAAATGAATTGATGTTAATTGACACTGACTTTAAAAATAATCCTTTATCATAATATGATCCACGAATGAGCTAGAGCTGCTACTTACACTTTATACCCAGTCTTCATTACATTCTCTACCTGCCCCACTACTCCCAATGAATACATTATTTTGAATAAATTATTTTGGAAAGGCTTTGACAGGCACAGACAGGTATTTGTAATGGAAAAATCTTCATTTCTTGTTAGCTCTAAGTTTTGGAGGCTCCTCAGAACCAAACCTCTGAACGTTTTGAGGTTCACCTATTACTAATACTACCTATATATAGATCTCTGCATAGAAATAGTATTTCAAGTAATTCCTGAACATTTTCAGCTGAGCTCTCTTCTTTGGGAAGAAGAGATGGAAGAATTGGTTGCTGAATAATCTAAACTTCCATAGTTATAGGTCTGACATCTAGTTTTATTCTCCATCTAAGAACTAATTAAACAAAGAATGCTGGGCATTTCTCACTGTTTATGGGAAATACACAGATAGATGCTAATGGTAATGATTTTCTTACAGAAAAATGAGACAACAAAGTGCTGCAAGGTTTCATTACATAGGATGAAGAAAGAACATCTGTAGATTTTATTGGGCATATGGCTTGAAATCTTAAAGCTCCAGTTTATTTCTTTCCTGGGTGCTAGAATGGGAATTCTAGTAGTGTTGCTGAGGAGTCGAGTATTAAATTTGGTATTCATCAGGAGAGGAGTCATACAATTAAAAGTGTCCCAGCCATATATGTGCGAATTCTGGGAAGCAGTGGAATTAAAACCATATTTGTTGATTGCTCTTCTGGTGGGCTGAGTCTGTTCAGCCTGTTCACCTGTTCACCAGGTTCACCGGAGTCTTTTTAAGAAAATGATTGTGAAAACTTCTGACTTCCTGCAAATGCCTGTAACTTGCCACTACTTTTCTATGGACAGCACTTCACCCATGTCAGTACAAGATCTGATGGAAAATTTGGTCTTCCATCATCTTTGGCTTCAATTGCAGGCTGACATTCTCTCTTTGCTAGACCTTCCCTGCTTGACTTTAAGCGCTGAAGTCAATGGTACTACTCACTTTCATTGGTATGAAGTCAAACATGTATGTAAGTTGTTGAATCAGAGCCTGGATTAGGATGACCTAACAGCAGATTCTCATGCCAGTTATTCAACGAAAGCATAAAACCCAGCTTATTATGAAGGAAATGGGGCATGCAGTCCAGAAAAGCTGGAGTGGTGCTGTGATGGGACCAATAAAATGACTTTAAATTGTTTTTTTTTTTTTCAATAAAAATTCAGATTGCAAAGGATAACAGAGTGGAAGGATGATTTATAAAAAAAATAAAGAGGTTATAGGCAAACTATGAATGGAGATTTAGCAACAGAGCTGGATAATCTGGTCACAGGTCATCCATGAGAAGATCACAATTTCCTTGAATGAATTCGCCAAATCATTTCTTCAAATAAATCCTGTTCAGTAGGTCATTTGCAAGCAGTACACTGTGAGCATTCAATATTCAAAATTCAAGCTGTTTTGACTAGAAATGTAGGTCACACAGTATATTTCTGTTCCCTGACTGGGTGACCGTCATTCTTAAAATCTGGTGAAAACACTCATTATTATGAATAGTAAATTCAATTAATATTTGCTGTTTCCACCTGTAAAATTGCTCACTGGAATATTTTTGGAGAGCAAATCCAATTGTCAAGCTTACTGTGAGGAGAGTGGAAAGAAGTTCATTAAAATAATGAGAAAGAATATTCATGGAATGCTGTGACAGTATTCACTCAGCTGTAGTCATCCATAAAAAAGCTGATAGAAATGAGAAGCAATAGGAGAGGAATTAAGGAAGTTAGAAGAAAGATCAAATAAAAGGGACAGAGACAGATAAGGAAATGGAAGGGAAAAGAAATGGCGGTTATGGGCTTCCTTCCTTCCTGTAGCTTCCTTCACTAAGTCTTCTCTTTCTCCCTTTACTCTTCCCCCCTTTTCTGCTTTTTGCCACATGTATAACAGACAATGGTTGGCTAGTGTCCTCTACAATTCAAAACATCATGGTAGCAACATAATCCAGTGAACAAGAAAGAAGGATGGAGCAATACACTGGGTGAAGACTGGTCTGCTACAGGGGATAAAGAAGAATAACAGTATTTTAAAGTAATATGAATCATAAGGGTTTATACAGTGACAGATACTGCAAATGCATGCAATGTCTTTGGGGACCATATTATATTGAGATTATGCATCACTGTGGGCCACGGATTATATGCAACTCCAGGTAGGAAGGTTATCACAGTTCCTCTAGGAACTAAAAACATGGGGAGGTGATGAAGGCAAATCACTTGGGTTGTGAACACCTCCAGAGAGATAACACCCCCTACATGAAATTAGGTTTTTCAGAGACCAACAGGCAAAGAAAGGGCTTTTGATATAAAAAGGCTGCATTTAAACTGACTCGTGGCCTTTTCTCTGATCCAGCAAATGGACAGGACTATCTATTCTGAGGGGGCTCCCAACCCTTGTAGAAGTGGGAAAGGCTTTAGCCCACTAGGACCCCATAAGGCTAATAGGTAACCTCTGGTAAGCTTCCAGCGTGCATATAGGAACTATTCTTGTTTGGTATGCTTTTCCTGTAATTTTTTTACCTTAAAAATAAATGTGCTCACTTAGAAGAGCCACGTGGTAACTTGTAACTGCTGACAATACTGTGTTTGTAGCCCTCAGACAGAAAGCAATACGTAGGCGCTGGCCATTAGGCAGAGTGGCTTGCAGGGGATATCGTAGTGTAAAGCAGGAGCTGTGTAGCCTTAAAACCTCAGTCAGAAGGGAGAGAGACACAGATCTCTGCCCAAGAAAGGTGACAGCTGGGAGCCTGAAGGTCGGGTCAAAGGTACAGTTAACCCTGAAACTATGACATATACAATAGACAAAATCAACCACTTTAGGTTATCTCAGAGGATTTCCTTCCCTTTAGAGGACCGCCTTCAGCAGGAAAGCTATTTTTGCTGATCCTTTGCATGACACTTTTCTAGTAAACATTACATTAAAATAGAAGTTTGTATTATGACTTAATGTGATCGAAGCAATTAAATTCTGAGTCCAAGTTTCCACTCTGTCTCATGTGCATCACCTTCTACACCGTCACCATAACAAGGCACTACAGAGAGAGCAGTGGATAATTCTCTTAGGAGTCTGATTTAAACCAACACACCAGACTTTAGCTTTTCAGAAGAAGATAACACTATTTACCTAAGATCAGCTATGCAGATCTATTGGCCGATGTGACCAGAATCATTGCAGCCTTTTTGGTAGGTAAAACACTATTACTTCCCCTGTTGATACACTTGTCAAGGTATTATGCAATATATACACTACTCATTCAGAATACTGGGTTAAGTGGAACCAATATAATCCTTCCACTCATGCCAGCCCTGTGTCAGGGAATATGTAAATGAGAATATCATGCAGTGATATGCATTTGTGGTGGTTTCATTATAAGACTGCTTGAATGTGAATGGCCAAATTCCAATCACAGTTATACATGTGAAACTTCACTGAGCTCATGAATCATAGTCTACCCTTCCGTTCACAACAGCTTTGGGCCCTATCAACATTCATGCACTTTCAACTACAATTTTTTAAAAGTTTGGGCATCATGACACAAATTGAAGAACATAAGGCAATGGTTTTGGGGGCAGAGACTTTTTCTCTGTTATATACAATGCCTAGCACAATGGGGCCCTAGCCTCTAGGAACTCCTGTAATACAAATAATATTTAAATAATGTATTTATTTATCATTGTTATTATTAAGTTCTTGAACTATTATTGTGCCTTGGTACCACACAGGGTCTCCGAATTATATAACCCTATGCATTATATTACCTGCACTCAATAGGTCACTTTAAAATAAAAAAAGGAGCATTTGCCTTTATTTTCTTAATTTTTTAAGATAAAAAACAGTAATCATTAAAGATAATTAGTAGCAAACAGAATTAGAGAACTCCGTCTCATAAAATTGATGCCCTGCTGCTTGGTAATGAATATTTTGCCAAGTGTTTATTTTGAATTAAAGCATCTCAGGCTTCAAATTAAATCTCAGATAGACTCTGGCATTTGAGAGATGAAATATGTGAGTTTCTCTAGAGGGAAACTGTCCATTTAATTCAATTCCTGCGTCACTAGCAGTGACCTAGCTAGGTGAAGGAAAACTCCTTGGCAGATAGCCATGCTACAGAACTACGCTTTGTAGCAGTTGGAAAATGGAAAGTTGTTGATCTTAGGAAATGGTTTCAGTCTGCTGTTAAAAAATGATAAGAACCGGCAGTATGGCTCAGAGCTTTGCTTTACTAGTACTCTGACCCTCCATTATCTCCTGACCATCAGAATGGACTGTAGAAATGTGAAGATCAGATGTATTCCAAATAATCTACCCTTTTGCAAGAGTTCTGTCCTGTACGAAATAATGGGAAACAAATCTACTATATGCATCCTACAGCTGCCAATGTTTTCTCCCTAAGAACATGTCTTTAACAATGGCACCAGGAGTAATATGTGACAGGGAAAATGACAGTGAACACACTGCAAACAGTGAACCAAACAATAGTTATGGAATCTGATGGTTGATGGTGGAAGGAGTTATGCATCTTGAATAGCCAGGGCCCATAATCTGTACTGAGAATAGTGTTAGTGGAATAATAATGTATTTGATGAAAAGTGGCAAACTTCGATGGATACTTTATACATGGAATAATATTTGACAAGCTCTATTTGTGAACAATTATTGAGCAATTGATCCTGTCAAAAATTGAGCTGTTGCTGCTCCAGAACATTCTTTTTAATGTAAAAATAGTATTTCAGTATACAACGATGGGCACAAATGCATGAAAAACTGTATTGAATCAAAAAATGATTGCAACAGATCAACAAAGCTTCTAACATACTCTATAGTCAGTGGCAAGTGGACGCATCAGTAAAAACACCTATAACAACATGACACTATCTTCTCCCAAATGTCACAAGCAGGGTCTGGACCAGAATAAAGAGTTGTGCATTGTAGAAACAAGACTAAAGCTATTAAATACATGTGTTGCTATAATATACGTTACAGATGGGAGGCTAATGCCCCCTGGGGAGTTTAATCCCTTACAGCATAATTTGGCTATTCTCTTGTATGCAATGTCCCCCTCCACAAAAGCTCCGGTAAAAAGCTAAGCATTGCAACATGCCTTGTGGATCTCCAAACTCGTTCATTATGACACTGTCTCCCTGACAGCGACTTTACTGTTACAAACCTAGAGGTTTGTTTGAAGGCAAGGAAATAAAAGGTGAATGGAAGACTAAGTTGTTGATAGGGGCATAACCAACATTAGGCTGCAGTCAGTGTAGGTAGGACAAGCCGGAACACCCTGGTACTAGAGACAATGGATAAAAACAAAATAAATCTGGAATGTTGAGATCAGCTTATACATGGACAGAACATGCAGTACAGGGATTGGTTCCTGAAAAGTAACCAAGCCAGTCATGAAGCCCATGATGCAATGTATAGTTAGGAATGCAGGTGTTAGTAAAGCTGAATATCAGGAACAGTTTTGCTGTGTATCTTTGGGTTTGTGATGTACCCTTCACCTACCCCTTGTGTTTGAGCCTGACCATCTTGCTGTATGCCAAATAAAGATACCTGAGTGACAAATTCTGGAATCAAACTAAATTTTGGGGGATCGAGTGAAGAGGGTCTTGGGGGATCCCAACATTTCCTACTCAGTGGCAGATGTATTCATTCTGTTTAGTCAGAATACCCCAGATACAGCAGCATCCTCCCTGAGCTATTCTAACATGTCACTCAAGTGGCAGATTGCATGTAAGGGATTAAGATCGTGAAGTGTGGACCTTTATTAGACCTGGGTTCTATAAGTTAATGTGAAGGAGAAATGTTGTGCTTACTTTGGGGGAAATACCGTAAAAAAGCAGAAGACACACAGATAGGCAGTGCTTTACAGTTACACTCCTTTTCTCCTTTTGCGTGTGATTTATAAGCACTTTAACTGCTAGGGGTCACTTTTTACTCCCACTTTAATTATTTTGCAGGTAAGAGCATAGTTTTAGGCTACCAGTTTTCTCCTTTGACTTGTTTTATCAGAGCTGGTCTGTTAATTAGATCCATGGTTTGGCTTCCTTTACTGTGAAATATAATTCTGTTATCAGTGAAACCACATTCTGCCCTAGGTGATTTCTGCTTTGGCTTTAATCCTTTTTTTTAAATCCCATGAAATAAAGAGTATTTCCTTACCAGGGTAAGCTGGATAGCCCTTTGGTCTAAATAGAGTTCTTTTACTTTGAGATTTCTGATATGCTAAACCTCTGTGAAAGTTTGATAAAAGGTAACTTTGAGGCTTTTAATTAATTATGTACAAAAAGTTGACAGAACTCTACTGGGAGGTAGTCTTAATAATCCATGCATGTAATATAGTGGGAACATTGTTTATAAATATAAATGAACTGAAAGGTTTGTAACCCTGGAACAAAAGAAAATGAAAAATCAAAGCATGGTTGGCAACCCCAAGATTAAATGACTGCTCAAGAGCCACAATTTTATCTTTGTTTTCCAATAAATTCCTGAATGCTGGAGGGGAAAAAAACCCCTTGAAACAGCCCCTTAAAGCTCTTACTGGAAGTGAGGCATGGAAACATTGCTTTAAATATCTCCCGCAAATGAAAAGATGCACTCTTACATTACAGAATATCTGAGCACTCACTTGAGAGAGAGAGAGAGAGAGAGAGAGAGAGGTGTTAATAAATCAGATGCAAAGCAGCAACAAATGGAAATGAAAAATCATGGATAAGTGAAAGAGAAAAGGATTGAGAAAATGAAAAAAAATCATAAAAAGGAAGGCTTAGTAAAAAGGGATCAGAATATTAACAAAGCAAAACTTTTGTCAAAGAAATAGAGGAAGGGCCAATACACTGATCTAAATCATTCTCATCGTAGCATTTGGTTGGGTTAGGAATCTTAACACCATATACCAGCATGGGATTTAAAAATCATTTCATCATCAGTACTTCACCTAGCTTTCAGATTTCTCTTGCTAAACAGCCGGAAATATTTGCCTTCTGGGAAGGGCAATGCACATCAGAAGTGTGGGCTCAGGTCATTCATAGCCAACTAGTTTGGGGCAATGAGCCTTCCCCATTATAATCTGTGTCCAGCATTAAAGGGAACCTCAGCAATTTAAAAAATCATGCTTCTGTCTGAAAACTGCATTCCTATTATAATTACAAGTGGACACCTCAGATTTCTATAATTGAAAGGAATTAACAAAGGAATATTTTTTAGATCCTTTATTACTTTGTGCATTTGATAGCCATTTGTGTATAGTCAGTTTAATTGTTCTCATGAAGACTCGGGGCTAGATTGTGTCACAAGGACACAGCCAACAGTAGGGGGAGACAGATTGCTGTACTGCTCCAGGCACGATCCCAGGAAGGCATTGTGTCTCAAACAGCTACCCTTGCTGCAGAGGAGTAATAATTTACTGTTGGCCTATATCAGCAGCAAAGCATTACACTCCCCTGGGCTAGCCCAGGTAGCCAGTGAGATGGGAGGGCAGAACCAAGGTTCACCCATTCCAGAGCATAATCTAGTCCTTCACTAGTTTCCCTGTTGCTTTACACATCAAGAGGAGAAAAGAAAACATTTATAATATTTAAAGTTTTTTTTTAATAGGGTCAGTTAGAAAAACAAATCAAGATGACACTCTCCCTCTTTAACGCTTTCTTTGCTTTTTAGTGGTGCTATTTAAACCTTACTAACTCTGTGGCATCTTTTATATGCTAATATTCTCAGTACAGCTGGAGAATGTGTCTGATATCTATGTTTTGGATGTAGAGAACAGGCAAAAAGTGAAAATTCTACTTCTTTCCCCGTTGCCATTAAATTCTCTTATACAGTATATCCTATGTGATTGTCTCTCTGGAAAAGTTTCCAAAAGCATAAGAAACAGTGTTGCAATATGTACAAATTATAACAAAAGGAGAAATTGTTGGTGCCACCTATCAGAGGAAACACAGAAATGGAAAAATCCTTGCTACTTTGCATAATACCAAAATAAGGGGAGGAAAATAACCCCTGGCTAATGCTTTACTGTATGTTTTGGTTATTTCAGACTGAGATGCTTGCATAGTAAACATATGATTTTTAGGTTTATGTTTTTTTATGGTACGTTTGGGATAAATGAGTTCACTTTCAAATTAGTCATGAAAACATGTAGGGAGCTGAAACTGACAAGCACTGAGTTAATCTCCAACATGGTGCAATTCCTTCTGCTGTCTTGCCTGTTGTTCCTAAGAGATTTTAGCATTTTAATGGAGTGGACATTAGGCTTAAAACTTTAGGGATACTGAAAAGCATCTAGGGAAGTTGGGATCTGGGGCTATGTTTGTTTACCAGTTGACTGGTTATTTTTATTTGAATTAGTTTTTATTTAATACAAACTTTTGAAGAAAAGAGTCTTGCCTGAGTACTACTTTGGAATCCCAGGAAGGAATCACTGAGGCTGTTTCATTACAACATTTTTAACCATCACATAGTAGAACTGAGAGGCAAATTTGCACTTCAAACTGTAGTTGGAATCAACACCACCCACAGATAGAGCTAATAAAACATCAAAAGAATTATGAAACACACTGGCACATGTATACATATTTTAAAACTGCACAAAATGAAGAAATCAGGGACACACACCTCAAGTTCTTTTCTAGCTGTTTGCTTATAAAGTGATTGCTCCTGATTCAAAGTGCAGAATTTTTGTAATATTCTCCCCAGGTTCAACTGATGTAACATGGTAAAAATGGACATTTTTTATACTTCAAAAAGTCCTGATTATGGAAATTCCTTTTTCACAGGAGTCCGGGTTTTACAAGATCCAAATACCACCCAACCTCATTAACTGTACTTGTCCTGATGTTTGCAGTCAGAGTTCTGTGTCATGCACCGAGATAACAGTGTGAAGGTTTCAGGAATACAAAACCAAAAGATCAGTTCCATGTAACTCAGAATCCTGCCAGTCTTGAATCAGTAGAATCACCAGAGACATCTGTGACTCTGGGAGCCCCTGAGAGCCAACTGGCAAAGGGCCCACCATTCTGTAAGTCATATTAGGCCTGACACACTCATTGCCCCAACACACTGTTGTCTTAATAGGTATCTCGTAGGTGTTATGTTAGATATCATATGTAAACTGGTGACAAACTGGTCCCGAAAATCTTTGTGTGAAGTATGTGCAGGTGTGTACAAGGAGTGATAGATGTATGATGGAAAAATGTTCTTAACATGTGTTTGAGAGGCAGCACTTAAACCCAGCTTGCCCTAGACAAAAGAATGTGTATTTACCTGTCTGACCAGCTTGTTTACGCGCAGAGGACAATGAAAGTACCTTTACATGTAAGATAAATAAAGCAATCAAGCAGGGGGAAAAGACCATTTAACAATCACTGTGGGGGACAGCATCTGCAACCCTTCCTGGCTCCTGACTTTGGGTAATATAAGGGAAACCAAAAGACCATCAGGCTAATGAAGTGGGTCAGGCCCTTTGGGGGCATGTACTCCCCTGGGGGCACAACAGCGAAAGGGACTGCAAGGGATTGTGACTGGCCTCCCTGGTTCTTGTGCAGAATGCCTTGTGCCCTCCACTGTGCACTGAGAAGTACCATCCCAAATGAAGGAGTAATATCAGAGTACTCTTTCTGGCCTAAGGTGGCTAGGAAGTACATTGCAGACAACAGTAGCTTATGGCCTGTGTGTCTCTCTTATAACAGTCCATTTGACTGTGGTGAGCAGGAGCCTATAATATCAGAGTAAAGGTGGGAATATCAGCAAAATCCCATGTAGTGAGCTGTGCCTCAGCTTCTGAGGTAGAGCTATGTGATGGTATGTGAAGCTGGAAATAACAGCCTTCAACTGACCAAGTTTTCTTTGGTTTAAGAACAAAGGTGCTGAACGTCTCTAGCTGGACCATATTCATTGCTATTTTTATATCAAGGGCAGCTTCTCCATGTGGCAAATGATAAAAGCATTTAATCTCTCTCCTATGACTCTCTCCAGGGTGTTTATTGTTTTCTCTCATGCATCTTTGTTACATTTGTTTCTCAATGTAAGGAATGAGGAGATCCAGCTCCATTAGTCCTTTTAGCCTAGGCAATTCACCCCAGAACTCCCACAAAAGAAGGGCACATGCCTTCTTCTCAATCTGATTGCATTGCTTCCCTTTCCTGCTTGGTTCTCTTCTCCATTGTGTGCTCACAGAATTTGTACACGGTGACCTGCAATGAAAATAAGCTTTTGACAAAATGATGAAATAAGCGGTTGCAAACTTACACATGACGAGTTGACACAGACACCTCTGTTATATGTGTATGTTTATTGACTACATGCCTAGTTTTTAATGCCTTCTTTACTGTCAATTTTTTTTTAATGCTGGTTTGCATTTCATTGTCTGTCAAGTCAGATGATCTGAGCTCTGATTCTCTGACTCCAGCAGCTCAACTGACATCCATAGTTTGTAGCAGGTTTTATTTTGTCTCACTAAAAAGAACAGTTCTCACACTTATTTTCTAACTATGCCACCAATGATTATATCTTGATCTAAAAATTGAGATCCCAAAATCACAAGGAATTCAGATGGGTAGAAACTGCAAAATGTGGATTTGGATATAGATTTTAAATACCACAAAGTTCAGGATATCAGCCTCTTATGAAGATAAAAGTCATCAGCAAAATATGGCTTCAGATCCACTTTCTGATTTGTAATATCCAGAAAGTTCAGAGTTGGATTTTGACTTTGGGCCCAGCTCTACTAAGAAAACAGTTTATCGCTGAGCTGTTTCAAGCACCAACTGACGGAATAATTTTTTTTCAAGTTTCTGATCAAACAAATGGCTTTAGAGATCAGTTTTATCACTGGGATTGCTGATGATTTTGCTAATGCTTTGTCAGATTGTAACATAGTTCCTTCCTGGTCCCACAGGAAAAATAAGAATAAAGAATTGTAATTGCATTTCCTGTAATGTACAGCAGTGGCTAGACTCTAAATTTAATAGAACAGGGGAAAATATTAAAATGAGTTAACTCTGTGGTTAAGTGCTGAATGCTCCAAGAGCAGCAGATAAGGTCAGGCAGTATATACTGCAAATAAGGATTTGCTTACACGGTCCCTATTGTTGATGTGTTGCACAGGTAGAAAAAGTGGCTTGTAGTAGTATAGTATGGTTTACCCTGACTTGAAACTGGACAATGCTGCATAGGACACATTACTTTTTATACCACTACTGTGTGTCTATCCTTGGGGTTTGCACCAATGTAGCTACATCAGTGTACTTCAAGAGTGAAAGCCAGGCCTCACTGAAGTCAGTGGCAAAAGTGGTAATGACTTTAGCAGGGTCAGGATTGCACCAAGAGAATACTGTTGGTAAGGTCAGGTACAAGGGGTCTCTGCCCAGGTGCAGAGTAGTCTCACAGATTTATCTTGTCTTAAATCTAATGTGGGAGACCTTGAGGGAAGGTCTTGCCACCATAATTTGAGAATTAAAAGAGTACCTAAAGGAGCAGAGAAAGGCAACCTCATAGAATTTGTTCCCTGGTTCCTTTCCGAAGTACTCAGCCTGCCGGATGATTTTTAATTTGATTTAGAGAGCAAGCATAGATCCTTAGCTCCTAAGCCAGCCTCAAATGCCAAATCTCGTGCACTGATGGTCAAATTTCTCAGATTTACTGTAAAAGAAAAAAAAATTGTGCAGCTAGCTTGTGGAAACAAAGAACTGTTTTGGGGGATGCCACAAAATAAGATCATGATGTTTCAAGATTTTGCAAATATGTGATTGAGCAGAGAGCCTTTAGACGAGCACAGGGACTAGCCAAGCAGCCAGGGCACAAATATTTTATAAAGTTTCCAACTCAAGGCTAGTGAGGAAGTGCATCCAGTCCATAAACCACAAGAAGCAGAACATTCTTTAAATAGCCTACAGTGAATTGAGTACCTGTTCTGTGTTATAGCAAGTTTATTTCCCAGTTGTTAGATCTATCCTACCCGCTCTTAGGAGCTTATCCAAAGTTATTGTGACTAACTTTCTTATTTGGGTTCACTCTTCTGCTCTAAGCTTTTGCTTTTTTACCTTTTGGGGTTTGTCTATCAATTCTCATCAAATGACTGGATGTGAAGAGCCCCTGCAGGGGAGTTAAGGAAACAGCTCATTTCAAATTGATCTCCTGGGTGTGAACGGACTGTGGAAAGGATTTATTTAAATTGTGTATTAGCAATATTGAGTGCTTTTGCTCCAGTATTTGTTCTGGGGAATTAATGAAACATTTGACAGCATCCCTAACTGGACGGATCAATATGCACCTGTGCTTGTAATTGAACAAGCCTGCATGAGCTTGGCACTGAAGTACATCAAACAGATCACCGGGGGCAGTGCAGCTGTTGCTCTGTAGAAGTGTGAAGGCTTCAACCAGCATCTACTGTACTACATTTTAAAGGTGGCAGATACTGCTGTGTCACCAGGCCTTACTCCTGGGGGTCCTCAAAGCCTGGCAGCTTGACATCCCCTGTGCTGCAAGTGTGAGAGATGGCTCATCTCCCTGCAAGGCGGCATGGAAAGCTGCACAGGAGCTGAGCAACGTAGTTGCTCTTCCTACGGACCAATGCAGTAGAGGAGAAGACCAGTGAAACTTTGCTGAGCTACATGGATAGTGATTTCCGCACTCCCTATCACCTCCTACTTCCTCTTCTCACCGTGCCTCTACCCTTGCCCCGGCTTGTCCTGTTCCCCACATTCCCTGCCTTCCTCTCCTTCCACCCACTTCCACCACCCCACCTAGACCCCCAATCTCTCTACCCTTATTGCCCCCTTGCCTTTACCACCCTTTCCCCCCATAACTTCTTCAGCTACTTCCTGCATCCTAACACCTTCTATAAGCTCAGCTGCCCCCTCTGGAATATACAATTGGTTTAGTTTTGTTGACAGTGTTAAGTGTTTGATAATTGTTGTCTTTTCATTGGGATCTCCTGTGCTTGATAATAAGTTAACATATAGGGTGACCAGACAGCAAGTGTGAAAAATCGGGATGGGGTTTGGGGGTACTAGGAGCCTATATAAGAAAAAGACCCAAAAATCGGAACATCTGGTCACCCTATTAACATATAACACCTTATGTGTTTTTATATCTTTCCTTTAACTTGTCTTTTTTTGTGCTCTTCCCTCCCCCTCTCTGGAGCCCTCTCCTCCCTACTCTTGGAAATTTGGCAAGCGGCAAGCATCTGGCAAGGCAATTTAAAATCTGTGGAATAAGTGCTTGAGACATTTCATCCATAGACTCCCCTCCTCATGGGCGTCTGTGTGGGGAGTAGGATGGGCTATAACAGAGCAATTGACACAAACATTCCATCACCTTTGTTTGTAAGACTACACATACAAAAATACTTCTTAACACAGCCAAATGGTTCTGAATCTTAATTTTATTTCCTGGAACGTAAAGGGACTCAACAATCTAATTAAAAGGAAAAAGTGTACTCATTATTAAAGAAGGCAAATGCAGACATAATGCTTTTGCAGGACACACACTTGGCTGCAGATGAGGTTGTTAAATTAGAATGTGACTGGGTAGGAAAAGCCGTGTTTTGCTGCTTCTCATCCAAATCTACAGGAGTAGCATACTTTTCCATCAAGCACGGGCAGTCACAGTTTCTGAGTCAATTTCAGATGATCAGGGCAGATTTTTAAGCCGTAAAGTCACTGTAAATGGATCTGAACTAATCATTGCTAATATGTATGGGCCTTACCTGGATGATCCTGAAATCTTTCATAGGATTTTATTAAATTATATGGAGAGCCCTATAGCCCTACTGTGATTGCTGGGGATTTTAATGAGGTACTTGATCCTTTTATGGATAAATCTCGGCCTCGGGATCATAAGCCAACCAAAGCTAGAATGGCTCTGGAGTTACACATTAAGGATCTGAGACTGACATCTGAAGGCTTATACATGTACTGGGTAGGGACTCTTCATACTTTTTCTCCAGTACATGGCTCCTATTCCCATATAGAATTATTTTTGATCGCCAGAGACTTGGTTAATTCTGTAATTGACTCCTCCATTAATACAATTGCTGTCTCTGATCATGCCCCTACAGCTCATCAAATAGCAAGAGGCCCTGGTGAGAAACAGCCATGTAGATGGAGATTTAATTCTTCACTGTTAAAAAATTTGAAAAAGAAACTGGCCTGCTCCTGGAGGCAGACAAACCCACAGTGAGCTATTGCAGGAGACCATTTGAGGGGTCTCATATTTGCAAAGAAGAGGAAACGTGGAGAAAACATGATCTAATGTTTTTTGAACCCAGTTATACTTTTGGCCTATACAACATCCCCTGGCAATGAGTTCCACAGGTTGACTGTGTGTTGTGTGACGAAGTACTTCCTTATGTTTGTTTTAAACCTGCTACCTAAATTTCATTGAGTGACTCCCCTGTGTCATGTGGGGAGGTAAATAAAACTTCCTTATCCACTTTCTCCACACCATTCATGATTTTATAGACCTCTATCATGCCTTAGTTGTCAATTTTATAAGATGAACAGTCTCTGTCTTTTTCATTTCGCCTCATATGGAAGTTGCTCCATACCCCTAATCATTTGTATTGCTTTCTCTGTACTTTTTCCAGTTCTAATATATCTTTTTTGAGATAGGGGACTAGAACTGAATTCAAGGTGTGGGTGTACCATGGATTTATGAAGTGGCAGGATGATATTTTCAGTCTTATTATCTCTCCCTTTCCTACGGGTTCCTAACATGCTGTTAGCTTTTTTGACTGCCACTGCACATTGAGTAAATATTTTCAAAGAAGTATCAAGAATGATTCCATCAGTTCTTTCTTGAGTGGTAACAGCTAATTTAGACCTCATCATTTTGTATGTATTATTGAGATTATGTTTTCCAATGTGCATTACTTTCCATTTATCAACACTGAATTTCATGACCCATTTTGTTTCTCAGTCACCCAGTTTTGTGAGATCCTTTGGTAACTCTTTGCCGTCGGCATTGGACTTAACTATCATGAGTAATTTTGTATCATTTGCAAACTTTGCCACCTCACTGTTTACCCCCTTTCCCAGATCATTTATGAATATGTTGAACAGCATTGGTCCCAGTACAGCTCCTTGGGGAACCCCACTATTTACCTCTCTCCACTGTGAAAATTGACCATTTATTCCTACCCTTTTAACCAGTCACTTATTCTTTTATCCTATGACTGCCTACTTTGCTTAAGAAGCTTTAGTTAGGGACCTTGTCAACAGCTTTCTGAAAATCCAAGTACACTATATCCCTGAGTCATCCTTTGTCCACATACATGTTGACACCCTCAAAGAATTCTAATAGAATGGTGAGGCATGATTTTCCTTTACAAAAGCCGTGTTCACGCTTCCTCAATGTATTGTGTTCACCTATAGGTCTCATAATTCTGTTTTTCACTATAGTTTCTACATATTTTCCTGGTACTGAAGTTATGCTTACTAGCCTGTAACTGCCAGGATAATCTCTGGAGCCTTTTTTAAAAAAATTGGTGTTATATTAGCTGTCCTCCAGTCATCTGGTACAGAGGCTGATTTAAGCAATAGATTACATACCATAGTTATTAGTTCTGCAATTTCATATTTGAGTTCCTTCAGAACTCTTGGGTGAATATTATCTGGTCTTGGTGACTTATTACTCTTTCATTTATCAATTTGTTCCAAAACTTCCTTTATTGACACCTCAATCTGGGACAGTTCTTTAAAGAATACCTAAAAAGAATGGCACAGATGTGGGAATCTCCCTCTCATCCTCTAAACTGAAGATGAGGTCATTGAGGCAATTAAAAATATGAAAGTGGGGATTGCCCCTGGCCAGATGGCTTCCCTGCCAAATTCTACAGACACTTCTTTGACCTCCAATCTGACGAGATGCTTAAAATGTTTAATGAGTCACTCCTAGAGAGCGCCCTTCCCCCTATGGGGAGGGAAGTCCTAATGTCATTATTCCTAAACCAGGAAGAGATGCCACACTATGTTCCAATTGTAGGGCAATTTCACATATTAACAATGATGTCAAAATATTGGCAAAAGTTCTGGTAATTATACTGGAGAAGGTTTCGGGGTTTGGTTTTGGTATTAATGCATCCAATTCCCCCTGCAGGTCTGCTCAGTTCCTCTTTTTGTCCAATCGAGAAAAATAAGGTACCTAAAGCGGTGGCTGTGTGGTTATCTGGGCTATCCTAGTTAAGAGGTATGAATTTCATTCTCACTGTCATGCAAAAGCACCTATCAGGGCAATCCAGACATGCAAACTGGGAAAAAAACCTATAATTTGGAAGAACTGGCTGAGCAAGGGCATCCTGTGGATTTCCCAATTAGTCAAGGATGAGGTCTTCTAACATTAAAGCAACTCAGCAGAGTGGTAGTAGTTACAACTAAAACACATGTTAATGTTTCAGTTTGGTCCAAGTGCCCTAGGACTGCCAGAGGCCCTTGGAAATGCTTCATAAATTCTCCAGGCCCATGTCCTCTCTATATGTTTGACTAATGAAGAGGAACTCCATTAGTATGGAGGTATTTGTGAAAATGTGGGAAAGGGAGTAATCAAAGCCTGTAAAAGAACCCCCATGGCAGAGCATGGAAGGTTAAAAATGCTTTTGTAGATCTCACACAACAGAAGAGTCTATTAAAATATATTGAATACCACAGAGATTGTGTAAGGTGGGGGCCTTTTCCTTCGATGCTTCTTGTTACGGTAATAAAGAAAAAGGAAACTTGATGCATGTGCTATCGGACTGTCCAAACGTCAGGCAGCTGTGGAAAGAGGTGGACACAAGTGAAAATAGACCTTGGATTCTGCAACTAAATTTCTGCTGAAAATTATATCCTAGGTTATATAGCTACTATGCTGGGTTTAACCCCACTACAAAGACTCTGGTGCTTGAGGGCTGCAATGATTATGGAGCCCACAATTTTACAAAAATGGAGGAGTAGGAATATGGCCAGAATAAAGCAGTGGCATTTAGACCTGTCCGAGTTATCGGCAAAAGAAAGAATAGCTTGTCGATATAGAGAACAATTATATGAATTTGAAGAAATGTGGACCCTGTTTCTTGATACATTTGGATAAAGAATGCTGCGATAGCTCAAACAATGCCAGACTTCCATTCCTCCTGACCTCTCTGCTTTCCTCCTCCCAAGCTGGTCCCCTCATCCCCACCATCCTTTTTTGCCTATTTGCCTATTTTTTTATTCTTATTGTTAACCCCCCACTCTAACATGGTATATCTGTGTAATGTTGTCTTATCTTGTAATGTCTGATCTTGCAGCTTTGAAAGGTTGTCAAGATGTGTAAATGCATAATTTCATTGGCTATCCTGTGAAATGTGTGGCATTTGGTAACATATACAAGGAGAAAGTTATTCACCTTTGAGTATTTTATATTATTTGTTTATTTATTAAAATGAATCACAACCCCTCCCCCAAAATACCTTCCTATATTTGTGTCAGTGCCATTAGCAGACTTAGTTTTTACGTCAGCTTCCTGACCATTTCATGTTCTGTCCCCTTTTGTATTTTCTGCTAAAGTTCTTGCTAAGACATTGTCTCCTCTATCGCCAACTCTTTACAATAGCTGCCAGCGTCCTATGCTGAATTGTGGCTGATATAGCTCAATCCACAAGCTATATTCTATCTCACTTCATTTGCTCTCAGTTTTTTGTTAAACAACAAGTCAGTATCCACTGTTCCTGGAAGTATTTCCTTTTTTAAGTAAGCTAAAAGAATACTTTGGGCCAGGAGCTTCCTTCCACAGGAGAGGGCAGTTAAAGTCAGTGGAAAAGGGGTGGGGCCAGAATCTTTGTGGAACACTTTCCTCTCACTCTCAAGGCCTGCAGAGTGATGTTGAGGGTAGGTGCTCTGAGGCTCAGGAATGGGACAGGTTTGCTGTTCATAGTGAGTCCCCTGTTATGCTGGCAGGTATCCAAACAGCAATCCACTTGGGAGTTAATGCTACTCCAATCAGTCTTACCGTCCCCTTCTGAGGGGAAGAACAGTGCAGGTGTTGGGGAGAAGCCTGGTTTCTTCACAGGGAGAGGGGGATCCAGGAAGCCTCAAACAGGAACTGGAACTGACTGTTGCAAAGCCAAGATTCACAACACTTCAGCCTGGTTTCCCAGTAGAGGCTCCAGTGGACTTTTTTCCTCCCCTGGCTTTTTCCTGAGGGAAAGGATCATCAGTTCCTTTGTTCCCTAAGGTTTAAATGTCTATAAATATAACTGCAGGTTTCCTTTTCATGTGCAACTCCCAATTTTGTGCATTAAGATGGAGAAAATTTGGTATAACACAATTTCCCCAATCTGCTTGCTAGTCTTATACAATTTACCTATATTCATCCCTTCATTTCTAAACATTATCTGCATAGACTGCATTCCCCCATTACACTTTGAGTGGTTGCTTTATTGAAGATGCATAAGCATAAGTTTTTATTCAAATCCTTCTGTGATTATTCATCTACAGTGCTTTTAAGGAGGTTACTGCTGCCTTTATAATGTATCATAAAATGACATTTACATTAAAATAGAATTTTAAATTTTGTTTTAAACACTTTTAAATATGGCAAGTTTTGAAAGGAAAACCTACCATTTGAACGCAGCACACCATGAAGTTCATCTATGCAACTCTGCTGGGACATATAAGGATGGCGGGAGATGCTCTTACACTGGGAAGCAGCAACTTACTCAAAGTCAACGGGACTACTTGTGTGAATAACTGATGTCCAGTGTGATAAAGGATGGCCACAGGACACAGTCAAAGCATGAAGGGCTTGTTGTATCCCTTCCAGCTCAGAACTGGTGGATTCACCCCTCAGGGAGTGAGATGCTGGCAAACCAGATACCAATTTTTGACAAGGCTTTAGGCGCCAGGCGAGCATTGGAAAATTCGTTGCTTGACACCAATCTGCTTCCCCCGTGTGTCTGGGTGGCTAAGATCAGTATTGAACTTATAACAATGTGTTTACTGTTTAGACTTTATGAAATACTTGTAAGTTGCTGCATGCATTAATATCACTTATGGTATCTTTATCACATGCTATAAGGCAATATTAAAGCTTTTGTCTTATGATTGTAAAAAACGTTTGCTCTGAACCTATGAACCAAGTTAGGAGGGGTCATCTCCTAACCTTCATTAATGCTATCAAAACTAAATGTGCCACTGTGGGACATCACAATACAAAGAACATGTTAATTGCCCTTTCACATACATGAAGAAGCTATGTGCACAAGGGCTTCTCCCATCAGCTTGAATTCTGGAAGAAGGAAATAAAGATAGGGGACAAGAATATTTTTCATCTCTTTTGCTGTTTGGACTCTCACAGGTCTGGAGCTATGAAACATAAGCAGAGATCCCCAGGGTCAACCTGGGTTAGCCCTAAAAGACATTCAGTGCTGATAGACTGCTGCACCTCTGTCAGCTTTTGGACAGTCAACTTTCATAGACTGTAACTCATTTGTGTATATACGTTTGCCTGCTTTAGCTTGTAAATAACTCTTTAATTTATTTTTCCTAGTTAATAAATCTTGTTAGTTTGCTATAGAATTGGCTACAAGCATTGTCTTTGGTGTGAGATCTGAGGTACAAATTGCCCTGGGGTATGTAACTGAGCTCTTGGGACGGGAAGCAGCCTAAATCTTTTGTGATCTTTGGTGAGTAGCAACCATCACTTAGTCCAGCTTGCCTGGCTGGCAAGATAGTCGCCTTGGGCATTCCAATCTATCTGTGGCTCTATGGTAAGACTGTTACAGTGATCCAGAAGTTCACATTTGTTACTGGGTTGGTGAAATCTAATTATTGAACATACAACCAGTTTGGGGTGTCTGCCCTGCTTTTTGACAGTCTGCCCTGAGGTTGGCACTCATGGTCATGAACTACTCCAGACAGTGTGACAGGGAGATCAGGCAGTGTTTACATTGCTTCCCACCCTCAAGAGTGGTGTCAGAGAGGCAGGGCCGGTGCAACCTATTAGGCAACCTAGGTGGTTGCCTAGGGCGCTACCATTTGGGGGGTGGCATTTTCTTTGGTGGCGACCGCGATGGCCGGGTCTTCGGCCGCCCTGGTCGTTGTCGGCATTTAGGCGGAGGGAGCTGGGGCAGGGGGGCGTGGGGAGAGCCGCCTGCAGCAAGTAAGGGGGGGGCGGCATGCAGGGGAACTCCCCGCCCCAGCTCACCTCTGCTCTGCCTCCTCCCCTGAGCCCGCCGCCCTGCTCTGCTTCTCTCCCTCCCAGGCTTGCGGCGCCAAACAGCTGTTTGGCGCCGCAAGCCTGGGAGGCGGGAGAAGTGGAGCAGCGACGGCGTGCTCAGGGAGGAGGCGGAGCAGAGGTGAGCTGGGGTGGGGAGCTGCCGCATGGCTCCCCGGGTGGGGGGGGAGATGCCGCGGGGGGGGGGGGGCGTGTCAGGGTGGGGGGGGGGCCGAGAGCTGCCGCAGGGCTGGGGAGGGGGGAGGACGCAAGGTGGAAGTTTCGCCTAGGGCGCGAAACATCCTTGCACCGGCCCTGCAGAGAGGGCAAATTTAAATTGCAATGGGGCTCAGTAGGAGCCATGATGGCAGAGTGCTGGGAGCTTGGGGTGGAGGTGGTATGTGTGTTTAACTGACATCCTCTGCCTGTTCTGGGGACTGGGTGGGTCAGTTGGAAGCCTCCATCAGTGTTAGGGCTTCTCTTCACTACCGGGGTAAGTCGACCTAAATTACACTACTTCAGCTACATGAATAATGTAGATTGAGTCAACGTAGCTTAGGTCAACTTACCCCAGTATCTTTGTTGCGCTGCGTTGACGGGAGTCACTCTCTGGTCGAATTCCCTTACTCTTCTTGGGGAGCTGGAGTACCAGGGTTGACTGGATAGTGCTCTGCCATCGATTTAGTGGGTCTTCACTAGACCTCCTAAATTGACCCCCGCTGCATCAATTGCAACAGCGTCTATCTCCCCGTAGTGGAGAGAAGCCCTCAGTCTTGCAGAAGCCTTATACTGCTTTAACCCACCTCTGGTGAGCTTTCCTTTGCAGGTGATAAGGTGAGCCCAGGCTGTACACAAACAAACCGACCATACATCATGGTATTAGTCCAAAATATTACAGCCAACAACACTTTTATTACAGAGTTGTAAACAATCTTTTCCCCCCAGACAGGTTGGCATAATATGGAAGCACCACAGTGTATAGAAGCATTATAGGTGGAACTGAAAGGAGTTTGAAAATAGCTAAGCCTAGACAAATGCAAATACTTGGGCCATAACCTATGTTAGGCATGGATAGAGGATCTAGGAATGTCTTGAGATAAATATCACTCTGTTTCCTTTGAGTGCTCCCCTAATATTAAAGAAACATGAGGATGGCTTTGCAGAAGAGGGGTATGTTAGTGTGTGCAGTCTGGGGGTGAGGATTGGTCCTAGGCCAGTTATCTGTAAATAAATCTTGTGCCAATCCCATGCATGCAATTCCCAAGCAGACTGATGGTGCAAAATTGCCTTTGCTGGATTTGTGGTGCTCCTCCTTTCTGCAGCATGATCCCTTGCTACCCTTGGATCCCTTTCTGCAGCTGCACACAGTAATCTCCTCTGTGAAAGTTAATACTGGTTGGATTGGTACCAATGTCTGTAGCAAGTTACTACAGACTTTAGAGTCCTTTCTAAGTAGAGCATACTGGTTGAGTAGTTATTTCCCAGATCCAACTCTCTTGTCTGGCTAGCCTTGCCCCTAGTAGTCACAGAGCACCTACCTTGTGGTGTTTGCAGAAAGTGGTTCCTGTAAGCTTGGGAGGAAAGGAAAGCATGCCACAGAGCCTCTAATACTTTTCAAATGACTCCCAAGTCTCATGTCCAGGAATAATAGTTTTCCTCTCTGTATAAAGGAAAGGGGATATTCCAGTCTTGGAGGGGGTAAGTATTGGACATAGGATTAGAACAAAGAAACTTTGGGCTCCTAGTACTGTGCTCAGGTCACTAGGCTATGTCTCCCTCATATAACCAGTGTCATCAGTGAGTAATGCAGTAGGCCAGTGGTTCTCAAACTTTTGCACTGGTGACCCCTTTCACATAGCAAGCCTCTAAATGTGACCCCATTATAAATTAAAAGCATTTTAAAATATATTTAATACCATTATAAATGCTGGAGGCAAAGCAGGGTTTGGGGTGGAGGCGACCCCCCATGTAATAACCTCGTGACCCGCGAAGGGTCCCGATCCCCAGTTTGAGAACCCCTGCAGTAGGCACTATTTCCCACGATTATCATTGATGTTCTTTTCTTCAATGCAAGTTGTCTATTTCCCTTCTTGCATCCATGTAAGTCTCATTGACATTGATGGGTTGTAACATATGAGGACAATGAATAAGCCTGATATTGTCAGCTTAGATATTAAGTGTAAAAAGCTAGACAGACAGCAGTGAGATCGGGAGGTTCATGCATCATACTGTCTATGTGGTCAGGAGGAGGGTCATTTTTTAACTGGCACCCAATATAAATGTCTAACTCTGCACATGAATATAAATGTCTAAGTGGATAAAAATCTCTCTTTGGCCAGCTGCAGCCTCACTATTTCTTAGGCTATCTCTCACTTGTTGCAGCTTGCCTCTTTAGCACTTCAGTGTAGACACTTACTACAGTGATGGAAGGGGTTCTCCTATTGCTGTAGTTAATCCACTTCCCCGAGAGGCAGTAGCTAAGTTGACAGAAGAATTCTTCCATTGATCTAGTGTGGTCTATACTGGGGGTTAGGTCGGCTTAATCACATTGCTCAGGGATGTGAATTTTTCACACCCCGGAGCGATGTAGCTGGGTCAACCTATCTTTTTAGTGTTGACCTGACCTTAGAAAATTTCCTTGAGTTGTAATCTCTCTTCTCCCCACATGTAACTGAGTCAGAAGTGCAATCCCACTGATATGAATGAGATGAACAAAGTCAATTTCAAGTAAAGAAAGAAAAATAAGTGAATGAGTCTGTTTATGAGGGTAGAGAAAATCCCTGGCAATTTTGCTACAACATTTTTTCCCTATTGACGTGCATTTTAAATCATCACTGGACGTAATTCTTTCTTGGGCTGCACATAAATGATGATTTATAACTCATTGCTTCAAGTCAATTCATGTGATATATAGATTTATATGTATCAATATTTGCGCAGCTATATCCACTATAGATGACACATGGGTTATTTATTAAAAGCAGACCCTCATTTTAACCATCTTTTAAAAACTGCCATGCTGCTTCATTCATCTCCTGTTGCTTCATCCAATTTTTTTCCCTTTAACAAGTTATTTTGTTTAAGGAGAACATGTTTTGCAAACATTCCATAGATTTTTGTTAAATGATTAATAGACAGTAATAGATTAATGTATTTTTATATCACATCAATGTCAATATCAGGAATGCAATTCGGTAAGTTATGCATAGTTTAAAGTGAGAAACAAATTTGTCAGGGGATTTTAACTTGTAAATGACTTACACAAATAAATCAGCCCCGTGATAAATAGTTATATTGTCGTCTGGACTATACCATAGATCCTGTATTTAGGATTATCCAAAATCTACACACCAGCCTCCCCTGCAATTCCTCATGGCAAACTCTGGAAGAGAGGAATGAGTAGATTCCCCCTCTAAGCTCTCAACCTTTCCAGATTACGGTACCTGAGTCTGATTTGTCTTGTGTATCCCCCAGTGTCACCTCACTTAAAAACTACTTGCTTACAAAATCAGACATAAAAATACAAAACTGTCACAGCGCTCTATTACTGAAAAAATTGTTTACTTTCTCATTTTTACCATATAATTATAAAATAAATCAATTGGAATATAAACATTGTACTTGTCTGGATGAAATTTTAGTTTCAACTGACTTTGCTAATGCTTTTTATGTAGCCTGTTGTAAAACTAGGCAAATATCTGGATGAGTTGATGTACCCCCTGGAAGACTGCTACATACCCCTGGGGGTAGACGTACGGTTGAGAACCACTGCTCTAGACCACCGCATCGAAGGTAGGAGACGGCACTAGAAGGGTACCTGTCAGCTGGTTTGGTCATCTCTATTGTGGCAGGTAGAGCCTATTGTCAGAAAAACTTGGCCTAAACCAATTTCCATTGGAAAATAAAATTCTGTCAAAATCAAAATGCTTTGGGAAATCATGTTGATTTCATAAAAAAATTGTTTTGGAGAAAAGCCAAAGAACCAGTTGTGGCCATGTTGAAACATTCTCTTTAGACATTTTTGGAAAGAAACATTTTGATTTCATATCTTCAAATGATTTTTCATTTGTAATGTTTTAAATTTGTATTATATATAAAGAATAATATAAAACAATCAAATATCAAAATAGCATATTTTGATTTTGTTGCAATGAAATGTTTCAGTTGATCCCAAATGATTTTTTGCCCCCAGAATTTTCCTCCACAGAGAATTTCAGTATCTTCATGTTTTGCTCCAATTCAAAATGAAGCCAGATTTTAAAATCCCCAGATCCTTAGTGAAACATCTGCTGCACAGCAATTCATGAATTTGTGTGTTATCCTTGTGCAGGGGTGTAGAAGAGCGGACTCATCCCTGCAGCACCTCCTGCTGGTGACTTCTGGGAATTAGCTCTTCCAGCATCCTGGAGCACCCTCTGCAGGCCAGTAGTCCGCCTTTCCTCTGGCCCCCGTGTCCCTCCTGGACCCCAGTGCCCTTTTATCTGGGGTGCTGCCCCCTGGCAGTACACCCCTCAATACTAGGGTCTCCCCTCCCCAGGGAACCCCCACCCACTATCCCTACCTCACCTCAGAATAAGACCACTGCCAGTCACCATCTAGCCCCCATTCCCTGGGGCAGACTGCAGTATAGGCCACTCATCACTGGCAAGGTTGGGTTTGGACCTGCTGCTTTGGTCTAGCTCTGGGCTGCCCTCTGCAACCCCCAGTACCCCTTGGCCTCCTACTAGGCCACAGCCTGGGGCTATCCAAGCTGGAGCTCCCCAGTTCTGCGCCACCCAGTTACTCTGTCTTAGCTCCTTACAGCCAGGCCCTTCTCTCTCTGAAGGCAGAGAGAGACTGCTGAGCTCCTGGCTCCCAGCCTCTTTGTACAGGCCAGCTGAAGCCTGATTGGGGCATGGCCCAGCTGCAGCCACTTCCCCCAATCAGCTAGGGTTTTTAGAGCTGCAGCCCTCTGCCAGGGTTGTGTTAAGCCCTTCCTGGCAGGAGTGGGATAGCTACCCCACTACAAGGGGCCATACTAATCTTCTCTGTATTGTACCAGTTTTAGAATATGTGCTGCTGCAAGTATGAAAGTTTATGTTTGGGAGAACATATGGTTGTGAGAACTGCACATTCTTGCTCATTTCTATTAAGCACTTGTGAGGCACTCAGATACTAGGGCAGTAGGGGCCAAGTAAGTAATTTTGATATTCAGATTTAGTAGTTTCTTTCTATTGTAAGTATAGGGAATGCTGTTAATGCTTCAATTCAGTAAATGTCCTTGTTTTAATGGCACTCTTTGTACTGGGCAGTCTGCTGAGTAATGAGTTAAGGCTATTTGAGATGGTTAAAGGCAGTAAAAGTTTCAGCCATCTCTTAAACCAAGTGCTGAAGCTTTATTTTACAGTCTCTCAGTGCAGTGTTAATGCCATTAGCCATATATAAGGATAAGATTTAGTTACGGAGGTCACGGATTCCCTGACTTTAATGAACCTCCGTGACTTCTTTGGCTTCAACTGGTGTGGCTGCGGTGGAAGCAGGTCCACCCCTGTGGCAGGGGTGGGGGATGGAGCTGTCTGCTGCCATGGATGTGGCAGGGGCTGAAGCCCCCCTAGCAGCGAGGCTCAGACGGTCAGTCCCATCCCCCTGAGCCTCCACCAGTGCCTAACAAACACCCACATAGCTATTTTTAGCACACTAGTGTAAGCAGAGTCAGGATAAGCTCTACCCTGACATCTGGTGGTGAATTATGGTGAGGGTGGAAAAGAACTTCAGGGGCTGATCTTGTTTGCTTACCCACTCGCCTAGCCTGGGATGACAACAACTTAAAGTGGTTACTTTGGCTGGTGTGGGATCCCCAGTTTCTCTGTTATTGGGGCAGGAAGAATAAAGTGTTGTTACCCTGATTCTGTGAATCAAGGCCAGTGGAACTGTTGTATGACAGAGGGAGTCACCAGTAACTAAGTAGCACTTGCTAGACAAGGGGCATGGGTTACAAAACCCAGTGAATTGAGAGAGGTTGGGGACAGGTATGTGTACGTGATGGTATGGGCCCCCTTTTGAGGGCCTGGAACACCAATTGCACTACCCCCTCTCTCCACTGTTGAATAGCAGAGCTAAGTTTGCTTCTGTTAGGAGTCTAGCTAGAAGTTGCTAAACTGAATTCACTTTGGGCCAATGGTGCACCAGCACTGGGGCTCCCCTACTACAAGCTGAACTCACTAAGAGCTGAAATCACTAAAAGAGCTAAAATTGCTGAGCTGAGATCACTGAGTGCTGTGTTAACCAGTGGGGAGCCTGACGATATATTGCTAAGCAGCTGGCAGAGCCGAGCAGTTTGTGGGACGGTTGGAGCAGCCCATGGAACAGCGAGCAGAGCAGAGCTGAGCCATTTGCAGGGGCAGCTGGAGTGGTTCATGGGACGGCTGGTGGAGTGGAGCGGCTGGCAGAGCTGAGCAGTTTGTGGGACGGTTGGAGCGGCCCACGGAACGGGGAGCAGAGCGGAGCAGTTTGTGGGGACGGCTGGAGGAGCGGCACAGCGCGGCTGGTAGAGCGGAGCCATTCGTGGTAAAGGCTGCAGCAGAACTCCACGGAGAGGTGGGGCAGTCAGCCTCGGACCACGTAAGGTGCCCCTTAACATCCCGTGTGCCCCCCCCCCATTTCCACCCAGGCTGGGGGAGTAAAACTCTGCAGATAAACTTTTGAACTCGGGGGCGGCACTGACCAGGGACAGAGACTTTGGGGTTGTTGGACTTTGGGGTGATTGGACTTAAGACCCTGAGGGGAAAAAGACACTGCCAAACTTACTTGGAGGTGGGTCTTTTGCTCATGGTTTGTGTTATGAATCCTGTTTGTGGTGTTTCCCCAACATAATGCCGCATTGTTTCCCTCCTTTATTAAAAGGCTTTTGCTACACTCAGACTCCGTGCTTGCAAGAGGGGAAGTATTGCCTCCTAGAGGCGCCCAGGAGGTGGTATATAATTGTCCCAGGTCACTGGGTGGGGGCTCGAGCCGGTTTTTGCATTGTGTTATTGAAACGGAACCCCTAGATACTGAACCCGGCCCTTGTTGCTGCCAACTCAGAGGGGCAGAAGGGTTACACTAGCATGGGCCCCGCTAACAGGCTTGCACCCAGCTGCAGTATAGTCATACCCTAAATTGCTTATTCATGCTCCACCGCGCTGTGGGAACTCTAGTTTGCAGAGTAACCCCTTGTGGACCACATGGCAAGTAACCAAAGAATGAAGGCTTTGCACAGGAGTTTTATAAAGACAATAACTTTTACCTTCAAAGCTCACAAGAGTTATAGCTCTTTAGGAAAAACAAAAAAAGCCTAGACATGGGAGAGAGCATATATGTGCATCTCTCTTCTTGTGATTCCTAAGCCAGTCAGTGTGTCAGGCAGGTAGGCCTCTCCTGTCCTCTGCCTCCTGCAATCCGATGCTTGTCTCTCAATGGTCAGCCAGTGAGAAAAATAGACCTTAGAGCAGATCTGACCTTTAAATAAGATTTCTACCCCTTCTGTTGGGTGACCAACTGATCAGCTGCAAAACACAAGTCAGCTGGTTACCTGGGAAGTTCCAGCTGCATGGAGTACAAACTTGGAACAGCAGTTCCCTACAGCCTGGCTTCTCTTTGGTCGGTCCCAGTGATTGGAAAACAATCAAAGTTGATGACTCTTCTGTTGGCCTTTCAGGAAGGTGTCAGGCACTACAATAAACTGCTCTGGGTCTGTCCTTAACAGCTCAATCCATCCCAGAGATTAATTGTTCTTGCTACAGATAGTTGTGTTTGTAATTGATAATGATAGTTTGGAAAATATTCAGAATATACAGTGGAAGCATTTGTTAATGGGTTAGGAAAGCTTTCAAGTCTAAATGACCAGTTTTAATTCAGTCAAGGTAATTAGTGATTGAATATTGTTACCATATTATGGCAGTTTATCAGCCTGTAGGAAATGAGTTTATTGGCCTCCGTATCACAAAACCCCTTCCGACAAATGCAAAAAGCAGTCTCAGCCGACAGACTAAGGATTCAGTTTGCGCGGGGAATGAACAACTCTCTCAACTCTAGCCAGAGCCCCTCCAGGTTTATGGTTTATTGGTAGGGCAGTGTGGGGAAGCTTGCACAGTCACTATCCATACTGTCTGTATTCTGTGGAGAAACTTTAACAAAACATAATCGAACCTAAGAGAGGATTTGGTGCAGGTTCAGTTTGAGGTTTAGGGGAAGGAACAGATAGAGCTAGTTCTTGTTTTCTTTTATCCATCATATATTGCGGGGAATGTGAATTGAAGTAGTTATTAAATTAATTTTAATAAGGAACAGTTCATTTCTGTGCTATTGTAATCCATTGTAGCAACATGTGGGAATTTGTCCCCCTCTAGTGGCTGGACCACATAAGTGAATAAGAAGCTACTATAGCTGTCAGTTTAAGGAGTTCCTTCTTTAATACCATTTATATCATACCCTTGAAAAGAGGAGGTGGTGGCCTCCAGAGGGAATTATTTGCAGACACTCTAAGGCCCCTGAGTTATTAATTTAAATAATTTACCTCTTTGATCTTACTAACACACTTGACTAAATGAAGCAGGTGGTCACCAGGTTGATCCATCCACAATAAACTTTGAACCACCTTTCACTGGCTTTTACTACAAAACAAAATCACAGAACACTATAGCGAGCAGATGCTTTATTGCTCTGACTTGTATGATTGCCATAACTGTCTGCTGTTTTTTCTTCCCAACAACTACTTGTTAGTTTCACCAGCTGCTCAACAAGCCCCACGAGTCTGTCTCCGCTCCCTACAGCTCTGCACTTCCACATTTTGAAGAATCTTCCTTGTAAACAGAGCCAATTTTATCTTTGGTGTAAGTATGTACAAATCCATAACTTCATTGCTGTCAATAGTGTTCCACCTGCTTACAGCTGGGGTGAATTTGGCTGTTGGAATTGCAGGAGTCAGCTACATAGACGTCGGTTGCTGTTAAAAATGTGGTATGTGAGATTACCATAATACTTCCCCTACACATAGGCTTGGAGATGCCTGTAGGTAACTGTGTGATAGCAGGTGGCCTGATTACTACTCTAGGTCATTCATAAAGGGCCTGCATACAAAAACCTGAAGTTTATAGAGATGGCCTGCTGCTAGAACACAGACCTGCTCATCCCCAATAAAGACAAATATGTTGTAGTTATATCACAAGAGCTGCTGTAGCAAATAACATGGTAGTTTTAGAAACCAAACAGAAGGCTAGAAATCATGAAATAACAGGAACAAAACAGTTTGGCACTTCTCCCCCACATGCCCACCACAACTGTAAAGTAAACAGCAACAACAACATGCTGGCAGCCAGTCACCAGCCCCTCCTAGGACAAAACTTCATTTTTCATAGATTCATAGTTCAGTCCAGAAGGGACAGTTAGATTATCTAGTCTGACCCTCTGTATATTACAGGCCATTACATTTCACACATTTACCCCTGTGTTGAACCCAATAACTTGTGTTTGGCTAAAACATGACTTCCAGAAAGGCATTCAGTCTTGATCTGAAGACATCAAAAGGTCCAAATCCACCACTACCCTTGGTAGTTTCCTCCAGAGGTTTGTCTCCCTCACTGTTAAAATTTTGCTTAAACTTCTAGTTCCAGACATTAGTTCTTACTATGTCTTTCTCCACTAGATGAAAGATCCCTTTAGTACCCATTAATTTCTGCCCGCATAGGTACATATACACTTATCAAGTCACATCTCAGGTTACATCTATACTGCGAGCTAGGTGTGCAATTCCCAGCTTGCATACAGATCCTCACATCAGCTTCATCAAGCTAGTGTGAGTATGTGTATGCGAACTGGGAATCCCAACCTTAGCTTGTAGATGTAGCCTCACTCTTCTGTATGAAACCTTTAAGTCTCTCACTAAAAGGCATTTTCTTCACCCTCTCTAATTTTTAAAATGTGGACCCAGAACTGGACGCAGCATTCCAGCATTGGTTTCTCCAGATCTGAAGACAGAAGTGAAATCACTTCCCTTACTATTGCTCTTACTCACTACTCCCCTCTGTATACATCCAAGGGTCGCAGTAGCCGTTTTTGCCATAGTATCCATCTGGATATAACTTTGCATTTGGCTGTACTAAAACATAGTTTGTTTGGAAGGGCCCAGGCTACCAAGCGATCCAAATGGCTCTGTATGACTATCCTGTCCTCATCATTATTTACTATTCCACCACTCTGCAAATTTTATCAACAGTGATTTTGTATTTAGTTCCAGATCATTGATGAGAATGTTGAACAGTTTTGGGACTAGTATCGATCCCTGGGGAACCCTACTGGAAATATCCCCATTCAATGATGATTCCCCATTGACCACTGCTTTCTGAGATCTGTCATGTTCTCTGTTGATATTGTATAATGCTAATTTTTGAATCAGAACATTGCATGGTATTAAGTCAAATGACTTACAAAAACCTCACTATATTACATCTGCGCAGTTACCTTTTATCAACCAAATTTGTAATCTTATCAAACAATACAACCAGGCTTATTTGACAAGACTTATTTTCCATAAGATGGTGTTGATTGGCATTAATTATATTGCTAAACTTTAATTCTTTATCAACTGAATCCCGTATCAGATGTTCCATTTTTTTTTCGGGATTGATTTCAGGCAACCAGCCTATAGTAACTTGGGTCATCCTGTTTTCCCTTTTTGAATATTGGCACATTAGCACTCTTCCAGTCTTCTGGAATTTCCCTGGTATTACAAAATTTATTAAAAATTAACATAAACAGGCCAGAGATCTACTCAGCCAACTCTTTTAGGACTCTTGGGTGCAAGTTATCTGGGACTGGTGATTTAAAAATATTTTGCTCTAATAGATGTTGTATCACATCCTCCTTGATTACTAATGGACTGGAAAGTACTTCATAATCCTCATATGATATGAAGTACATCATCCTACTTTTTTCCAAATACTGAACAGAAATATTTATTGAACACTTCTGCCTTTTCTGCGTCATTACAGTTTTACCATATCTAACTAGTAAGGGGCATATATTGTTACTAGGGTTTCTTTTGTTGCTAATATACTTACAAATTCCTTCTTATTGTCCTTACCCTGTCCAACCATGGATTTCATCCTGATGTCTTTAGCACCCACAAATTTTGTGGATTTCTTAACTTTTAATTTATATCAATTGCTATCCATTTCCCCGTTTGTTATATATTGCCTTTTTATTTCTAATTGCTGCCTTCACTTTGCCATTAAGCCAGGATGGGCGTTTAGCCAAACTTGTCCTTTCTTTCTCAGTTGTTGACTTTCTTTTTTAATTGTCTCATAATTTATTTTTTTAATCATAAGTTTCACTAAGTGAAGCAGTAAGAGTGTAAAATCAAAAGAGATGCCAATATGCCTGGAGCAATGAACAAGTTTTTTCTACTTCCCTTTCTCCATTGTTGCCTCAAAAGGATTCTCAGAGCACACCATCCATCATAATTTCTACTTTATGCATGAGATAAAAATAGATATGACAAGATAATTGCCTCCCACTTTGTAATCCCTGTTGTTTCTCTTTGGGTTTGTCCCTTTTTTGTGCCCTGTTTTTTGCATTATTTGGCACAGGTGCTGATTTAGGGAGGTTAGTGCTGGAGTAACAGATCTCTGGCTAAATTACATTAGGAAAGATTTGATTGCAAATGAACACTGGAAGGAAATGCTGCTCTTGTCATTTCCCCCCCTGCATCTCACTCTTTGATTTTTCAGAGGAAATGGTCTTAGTAGGTCAAATTTACGTGTTCTCCACAAGAAGTCAATCAATATGGCTTCATGAAGGACTTATCAAAGATTTGGGACTGAAAAAATTCCCAGAACTGAAAATGGAAATGTGGTACCCATGTGAAGAAAGAAAAAGAATGTTTCTTGCAGTTACTGTCTGGCACATTTAACTGATTTCCAGGGAAAGAAGGGAAGATGTATTAAGAGAAAAACCTTAGCATATTTGGAATCAATTGAAAAAACTCACCACTTTGATCTAGTATTCAGTAACTCCACTAAGATATAAAACACCATGACGTCCCTGCAGATTGTGGGAAGGAGAGAAAAAAGATAGACATCTTGTGTTAATTTTAATGAATTTGCTAGGAGCAAAGATATCCTAGCGAAGGGCGTGGTACAAGAACCTAGATATATAGACTAGATAGAACACCTTACAAGGTTGGATTCTATGTGAACATGATGCAACCAGACCCGGAATATTGTGTTTAACTCTGAGTAGTGTATGTACCTCATTATCAACAACACTGGCAAACTGGAGGGTGCTTAGCAACAAAAAAGAATAGGGTTTTGGAGGGACTCACTTACTTTTTCAGTATCTCCTCATTGCAGGAGACAACTATGCTGATCAGGTAGGCAAGATTCAGACCACAAGAGGTCACATGCTGGTTTGATCACTGGCTTTTAACTACCCTTCACTTTCACTGTACTATCAAACTTTCAGTTTGCCACTATGGCAAAAGCAAACTGGGAAATCTAATGAGACAAATATCTTACTTTCTTTGTTTCCAAAGAACAAATACCTATTTTTAAAAAAAATTATTGAACAAGATCCAAATCCCTCTGTCATTGGTTGCCTTCTGCTGCGCCTTAACAATTCTTGGGTATAATTTTTATACTTAATGTAGAAATTGCACAAAGAGTCTGTACATGTCCATTGACTTTGATTTCCCCAGAGAACAGGCAGTAACGCTATTGTGAAACAGCGATGGAATGTTGTTGTAGCCATGTTGGTCCCAGGGTATTAGAGAGGGCAGGTGGGTGAGGTAGTATCTTTTATTGGACCAACTTCTTTTTTTTTTTTTTCATTATTCTTTTTTATCAGAGGCTTATAGATGGTGAGTCCTCTGGGGATGATGTTTTGTTTCTTGCATTTGCTCAGGAAATAGATGTCACTGTTAAATTTTGCTTCTTTTTTCTTCATATTGTGGAGTTTCCATTTCAGATGGCAAAATGTGATCTCTTCCATTGTTATTTGCAGTGTTGTTGTAGCCGTATTGGTCCCAGAATATTAGAGGGACATGGTGGGTGATAAAAGATATTACCTCATCCACTTTGTCTCTCTTGAGAGACGGAATATCATTCTAGGTATTGACATGGAAATCAGCACACCAAGCATTCATGTCACTTGCAGTTGGGTGAGAGTCATGAAACAATCAATAAAGCACTTCCTAAGTGAGTGGAAGCTACCACTCACTACAAGTGGGAAAAAAAAAGTAGGTAACTTGTGTATTTCCTGCAACACAGTTAAACATGCTGCAGAGTAGTCTGATACAAATGGTATAGCTGATATTTGTGGCTAGAGTTGTAGCTTTGAGTCTTAGTCTCTTGAATGACTCTCATTATACAAATAAATACAAAGAGAAATTGCATATTGATGTGACTAACATGATATTATAGCACTGCTACTAAAACATGAATCTTGTTCAGAATAATTAGCTGGGGCCTCTCTTGATTTAATTAGTAGGAAGGTAGGGAAACATAGACTCAGACTTAAAGGCCAGAAGGGACCATCATGATCATCTAGTCTGACCTCCTGCATGTTGCAGGCCACAGAACCTTGCCCACTCACTCCTGTAATAGACACGCAACCTCTGGCTGAGTTACCGAAGTCCTCAAATCATGATTTAAAGACTTCAAGTTACACCACCATTTACAGTAGTTTAACCTGCAAGTGACCCAGGAAGACAAAAAAAACCCAGGGTCTTTGCCAATCTTCCAATGATGCTCATACAACACTGAACGATGCTTATATAATGCAGATGATATCATGTTTATTTCTGATCACTACTGCTATGATTGTACTGCAAGAACGGCCTCAATACTTAGCCACTGCAAATCCACCATTATTCCTCTGCCTCTGTAAGAGACATATGCTACCTCCTTTATGTGTAGTAGTATCTAACTTCACAAGAAACTCACAGAAATCAATGGTTTCAGAGTAGCAGCCGTGTTAGTCTGTATCCGCAAAAAGAACAGGAGTACTTGTGGCACCTTAGAGACTAACAAATTTATTAGAGCATAAGCTTTCGTGGGCTACAGCCCACTTCTTCGGATGCATATAGAATGGAACATATATTGAGTGTGTGTGTGTGTGTGTGTGTGTGTGTGTGTGTATATATATATATACACACACACACAGAGAGCATGAACAGGTGGGAGTTGTCTTACCAACTCTGAGATGCCAATTAAGTAAGAGAAAAAAAACTTTTGAAGTGATAATCAAGATAGCCCAGTACAGACTATGCAAACTAGATACAATCAATTTAGGATTGAATAAGGACTGGGAATGGCTGAGCCATTACAAACATTGAATCTATCTCCCCTTGTAAGTATTCTCACACTTCTTATCAAACTGTCTGTACTGGGCTATCATGAAAAAAAAAAAAATTTCCATGAAAAATGCAGTGGAATACTTAACTGAAATTTTTATCAACATTTTTATAAAAAAGTTTGAAATGGTTATAGGAAATTTTCACTTACTAAAAACCAAGTGTTCAACAAACACATTTTCATTTATTGAAAACTGGCATTTTGGTAAATTAAAATTGTCAATAACCATGCTGATACATTCATTTGAAAAAATGAGATACACTTTAAAAATATTTCATACAAATGAAAAAAATGAGTCTTTTAAATCCTCACCATTTTCAATAATTTTGATTATCCTATAATGTGTGTCAGGTTAGTGTGCTGTATGATCAAGTTATTTCTGTCACAAACTCTGAGCATTTAAAAATGTTGATCAGCTTCATTTTGACTCCGACATCCCTAAGATGCATGTAAACATAATTAGTTCTTTAAAATTATTTCATATGTTAGCAAGTTCCTTGCATGAATAATAACAATAATTAATAATAGATAAAGGCCTGTTATTCCATTAATCACACTTTTTATGTTAGTGGCTAAGGGCCAACCAAGAGTGGGGCCCTGTTGTGCCAGGCACTGAACAAACCCGGAGTAGCAGCCATTCCCTGCCCTGAAGAGCTTACCATTTAAATAGACAAGTCAGACACAGGGTAGGGGAAGGGGTGTAACACAGAAGCAGAGTGACCAATGTGATGGCAGCAAATGTCACATTAGTTCCACAATTTTATTTTTTAGGTAGGTGTACTTAGGAGGGGATAAGCTCAATGAAAAGGAAGGGGCTGAGGGTAGCAGGGCAGTGGAGAAGAGGGTAAGAGAGGCGGATGTGAAGTGAACTTGAGGTGAGGGAGCAGAAGGTGTAGGGTTGGAGCAAACAGCCAGTCAACAAAGGGCGGAGAAAGTCCAGTCAAACTGTAGAAGGTGCTCTGAATATCCAGAGGTCCCTGCTTTGGCTGCTTCTGCTCCTACCAGTTGGACTCCATGTCTGGTTCGTCTCTCTGAAGCTTTCCCCCCAAGACCACTCGGCAAGAGGGCGGAGGGAGTAAAGGGGGATGAGGCACCACTTGGTTCCTAATGCTCTCAGAATGGGGAAGGAGTCTCCCCTGCACAGTTCTGGGTCATGTGGGGTACTGAGGGGAGCAGTGGCCTTGGCTAGGCCCCATTTTACCCCCTCTCCCTCCAATGTAACAGTTCCTACTTTGGCTGATTCTGCTACTACCGGATGGAGTATCTGGCTAAGATCCAAGAATACAATTGATTAGGCTATGGGCTAGACTGGGACAATAAAGTAAGGAACAAAATCACACTCGGAAGAGTGGATTTCAGTTTATGACTGAAGAGGTTCTTAAAAGGCAAGGGCTGAGAATTATTCTCCTCCCACAAGTTCCAAATGGCTTTATCATCATCAAAATTTTAAAAACCTCAGATGTTGACTCATCTATTTGTATGATATTATAGCTATTCCTTACTTCGGGCAATCTACTGACTAGCTTTTAGCAGATGTGTTTTCAGGCTGGTAGATGTTATCATTTTTTTTTTAGAATGAAATGGATAGTTTAACCTTTAGAACACTGACATTTTATAGACTGACAGCCAAAGGAGTTTCTAAAAGCCGAGGTTTCAAACCACTACTACACATAGTGTGCTGTTATTCGGGTTTCTCCTTAACTTAACCCTCACCTCACTAAAGATGTGTCTATTCATCCTGAGTGTTCTGCACTGAAGTCCTGAAAATAATACTACTGAGGTATCAAAAACTCTTCAGCACTTACTCTCCCCATTGTTCTTGCCAGCTGGAATCCCATTCCCTATCAATTCCTACTCCTTCCATACAGCAACCAAGACATTTCCACCTGCCTATCCCTTCCATACTATCCCATCCTGCATTACAAATTACCCCCCAAATTGTTCCTGTCCAATGGGTCTCCAGACTTAAGCTGCCTGATTTTCTGGCCCAGCCATCAATGTCTCCTCTCCATTCTCCATCATTGCTGGCTGGCTCCATTTCAGTTCCTCTCCGTCCCCAACCAAGCCAACCTGCCTCCCTACTGCAGGTTTCCTTCCAAGGAGAGAGCACCAATGGGCACCAAGAATGGGTGCTTCATGTTGAAACTGCAGGCTGAGGAAGAGGAGAAAGTTCCTGGCAGAAAGGAGGCAGTGCAGGGTCGGACTTGCTTTTCTTAAGACTGGTGACCTTCCCTTTCTCTCTGTCACCAGAAAACCTCCTTTCTTCCTGGCACCTAACTTGTCGTGCCCTTCCTAAATAGCAACCACAAAACCCTGGAAATCAGCCATTTCTCATATAACATCCATCTAATTTGCAGAGGCTTAATGAGGACTATCAAGTTGCACTACCATGGTCCTCCTCTCATTTATTTGTGCATGGTCAAGCCTGCAATGGAATCTGAGCTCCCCAAAGTCAACCCAGCTCCGCTGCAGATTAGAGGTGCAAGTGCTGACTAGTACAAATAATGATTTTGATTCACCAGCTCAGGGCAAAGGTGGTGGTGAAATTTGCCCCACTCTGCACCTAGATCAGCTGCACCAATGGCGACGGAAATCCCTGGCAAAGGGCAGGTGCTGGTACCAATGCTGCCTTAATTCTCCAGGGTGTTCTCACAATTGGGGTCTTGCGGGCCTACCTCTATTCTGAGCTCAATTGTTGGAAAGTGGGTGAAAGTTCATAAAATGTTACAATAACCTGTAACAGAGAATGTTGATAGAAAAAACACAAAATAGACACAGACTGTGTTGGTACAAACAAAAATGGCTGCTGGTATAACCAAATGACTGAGTTGAAACTGTAACTTTTAAACAACAGGAAAATGGAACCCGGAAATAATGGGACAAAAGTGGGGGCAAATTAGGCCTAATTTGACAGAATAATGAGGGGATGGCCTATTCTGTAAATCATCTGATTTTGTGGTCCTTAACACACATTTTATTCAAAGAATAAAATGGCAGAACGGACTCCTGGGGGATTCCCTCGGGAAAAGCCGACAGACTTCTTCACTCCAGAGACTTGTTGTTCCACCCGTGAGCCTTGAGGATCACTGTAACACTCAGCCCACAGGCTGCCAGTGAGGATCACCAGACTAGACAGAATCCTGGGTTAATACATGTGAGATCCTGCTCTTTCTTCCCTTCTCTTGTGTTTTCCCCTTTCTGTTTCCCACTATATTCCTCCTAGTCTCTCTCTTTCTCTCAGCTTTTGACCTGATTCTGAGACCAACTGCATTGCATGGCACCAGCACAGTGAGATGAAATGGCCCATTGGTTCTGCCCAGCCTAAGAAGGACCAGTGAAAAAGAAATATCTGCCCAGACCAGGGAAGTAAGCCAGGATCTAGAGCAACTGCAGTCATAGCCAGCCTGCCAGCTTAGAGCATTGATCTGTGACTAACCAGCTGCTTTGATATCTGGGAATTTCAGGAAAAAGCCATATTTCCCCCACCTCTATTCTTCTTTCTCCTCTCCCTCATTGTGTCTTGTCAAAGGCAGGAAAAGTGACCAGAAAACTTGCAGATGGATTAAAATTCAACAACACAACTAGCTTTTCTTTCCCACTAAGCAGCACTGCTTGACAGAATCAGAGATTCTAACCAAAATCCTCTTTCTGAAAAAGGGATGTTGATAAGTTTAGGCTCTGGTCCCACTAGCAGAGTAAGGGTTGTAGGCAGCTTGTGATACTGCATCCCAGCAGTGTTGGGAGCCAGCAGCCCGGGCTCCTCAGTCAGAACCCAGAGAATGTATCAGGCCAAATGTCTGAGCCAGGTAAGTTGGCACAGTGATTCAAAGAGGCTGGGAAGCACTGCTTAAGGGGATGAGAGGATTTGGTCATCAAAGGGTTAAGAACAGTTCATTTGATGGCCTGATTTCCAGTGCTCTGTACCTCTGAAAGTTGGGCCATGAACCTTTATCTTTTTCCTTTTTTCTTTTTTTTTAATGAGTATCAGAACAGGAGCTAAAATATAGTGTAGCAGATATAAAGAATGATTCTCTAAGTGCTGATACGATCTGTATTGTCATTATGCATGGAATGGAATGCACTGTACTAGAATTCATTTTTCTTACAAAATGAGCCTTCAGTGATGAACAAACACAGGTCTTAAAAAAATTACATCTGCCTCAGTAGAGCTAGATGTAACAGTACTACAAATATCATACACTGCAGGCTGTTGAAGAGATTTTTCATTGAAACTGGCAGTCATATTGGGAACCAGCTGTTGGCTGTAGGTAGATCATTTTAAAGTAGTTTAAAAAATTCTAAAGGATAATTCTAAGTTTCTATAACACAGGCCAGGAGAATTCTCTGAGTATTTTAACCAAGAAAATTGCACAATTTCTTGACATGGTATTACCAGATGTGATGCAGTTTTTCTGTGATCCATTTTGTTATAGAATGAAAGGAAATGCTATGAATTCTGAGCTTGGTTACTGCAATGTATTCAGTCTGTGGAAGATGGGAAAGGGAAAATACTGTTTTAGGCTATTCCATGCTTGGTTACAGTCTCTGGAAGTAGTAGAATCTCTCTAGTTTATGTCTGTCTAAGAAGGTATCCTATTCCAGCTGGCCATACTTATGGTAAAGTATGTTCTGTGTGACCTTGGGCAAGTCCTCTCTGTGTCTTTAGCAAACCTCCCTGTGCTTCCATTTTATCTAAAATGGATGTAATTGTATTTATCTACTCAACAGGGCTGTTGTGACGGTCAGAAAGTGCTTTGAGCTCACCACATGAAAGGCATTATTGATTAAGTCCAAATATTGCTATGTAGTAGTAGGCTGTGATGGGAAAGACTTAACTTTTCATGTTCTGGAGTAGTATTAGGTAAATAAACCCAGGTGAATGATGCAGTCTCTGGGGTGATGTATGTGGCCCTGTTAAATGTTATAGTATATGAACTAAAGACTTTAAGGCTTGATCCAGCAAGGTGCTGAGTGCCCTAACCTCCCATTGACTTAAATGGGAGCTGAGGCTGCTCGCCACTTTTGAGGACGAGGCCAATGGGCAGAGTACAGAGTACTTCATACCCAACCAGAAAGAAATAAGGTGTCAGTAGAGCTGTACCTCTGTCTATTCTGCTGAATGGCTGAAACTAAATTAGATGCTGAATATTGGGGTAGAGCAATAAACAGTGCAGCTACATATATTATATTTGGTCATTTATTAAAATCGGATGTCAGCAGTCTTGCTAAACTAATATTATTTGGTTTTTAATTAGGATTTTATTATAATATAATTATATTATTATTTCACACTAAGCACCTAGGTTGTGTGGGGTTGAGGTGCTTTAAGAACTAAAAATATTTTTAATATTGTTAATAAAACTTAGTAACAATCACTAGCCAGCCTCAGTCCCTCACAAAAGAAAACATACCATTCAGATGTTTTTCTTATTATGTGTCAGAGTCTGATACCTTACTCATACTGAGTACCATGTCCTTCCAACTTGTGTGCTATAATCAGCAGTGGAATAGTTAACAAGGTTGCCATTTATATTGTCATAATGAAACTTCAGAGTAAACACCAAATTGATCTGAATACGGACAGTTTATACCTCTCAAAGCTATTTTTCAGGCAGTCTGCAGACTCTGGTAGACATCACTTCATCAGTTTATACTCAGTTCACATTCTGAAGATTTACCTTTGCTATTATTTTGTTAAACAAAAGCTTAAATTCTGGAGCACAAGAAAAATACCCACTTCAGTTCTGTTTTCTGTGACTTGCCATCACTGCTACATTCATAAGGCACTCTGGGAAGCAGTATCTTATGGAAGTAAATTAAGTACAAAACCACAAATACACACAGATACAGGGTAAATATAAAATGGTGAAGTTGCAGCAGTCTGCTCTCTACTCTAATAGGTCCATCACTTGGCTAACTTCCATCAGTCTAGGATTCTCAGGCTACAACAGTCTGGGAGCCTTAAAGGACAGATAATTACACTGTTGCTGATAGAGCCCAGCGTGAGGGCTTTTTAGCTCTTAGGCCCTTGGCTATGGAATTTCCTCCTACCAGAATCAGGACGACTCTAGATCTCTCATAACCTTGCGAGGAAAATATCAGGGCCATCACAATGTCACAAAAGCCTTTGGACATTGACTACACCTAAAGAATATCTCAGCAACACTTTAATAAAGATAAACGCCAGAAACAATCTAACACACGCACACACACACTTCTAAAGTAGGGGAGGAGAATGCAGTCCTTCAGATTGATAGGAACTTTACCTGATTTTGTTGACACTCGAATACCGCAGTGTTAAAAATACCATGATGGGTCTTTTTACATGACACTTAAATTTGCCCTTCCAAGTCTGTAAAGCAAAGCAGTGACCTTTTTAGCCTGTGTCTTCCAGAATCAATTCCAATGCATTGTCCTTGATGCTCAGAAAGATAGGCATCCTTTTACAATACTTAAATGGCTTTCAAGGAATGAGGAAAAATGAGCTATACATTTATTTTTTTTTATTAAAGTGCCAGGAGTCAAAGAGCTTTTTTATTTCAGAAGGAGATAGTCTTAAATAATCATTAAAAAATGCCAGTATCGCTGTGGGGGCTGAGTTTACCGCCTGTTCTGATTTAATGGAAGCCAGATAAGTCAAGGCATGTCATAGAGATTTTAAGGTTGGGACTTTTTTTTATGTGGATCATTTCCTTGACTACTGGGCTTGTTTCCTCCATGGCCCCAACACATCTCTGCACTTGCTGTCATAGTTCAGGGCAGCTGCAGCTTTATTTCTCCTTAGTGGTCCAGCCAGGGCACCCAGGTTCAGGTTTCCAGCTCCCCAGCTGTTGCCTTTCTTGGGTGCAGACCTGCCTCTTACTCCCTTCCCACTGGGGTATTCTCAGACTGCACAGTTCTCTACCTTCACCATGTTATTCCCCGCAGAGACAGGCTGCCCAAGCACACCTGCTTATTTCTGTTTAGAGTCTGACAACAGATTGTCAACAGGTATAAGTTACCACACAGTTCTCTTTATACAAGCCTATTTTATTTTTTGGATAAAAAGCACTGCAAAGAAAACATATCAAAAACAATAAAAGAACCTACACACATGTAATTAGTAAACATTCAGTTTTCTTCCCATGGGCCTAGCTTCAAAAGGATGGATTCCAAGTATCATTTGCATTTCCTTATCCCCAGGTACTTCCTAGGAAATTCACTTCCCCACAAATAGTTCCAAGAGTCCTTTGAAATTCCTAATATCTTCCAGAGATTGCATTAGTCAGTGTCCTAATGAAGGCACATATATGCAATTCCACAATAACACACACACAATTGCATTTCTGATACAATAGACCCCAAAGGTTTTGAAACTAATCCAGTAAGGTTTAACTTAAAGCAATAAAATTCATTCAGGATATTGTCAGTCTGTCACACTTGCAAATAATGCTCATGGTACAATTCCGTTTCTTAACTTAAGCTTTATTACATAGTTTTATTTTTCTTAGAAAGTAATTGATTGGGTTCATTCCTCACTACCACACTAAGCTGATACTTTGGGAACTAACAGCTACCTTTGGTTACTTATTGGCAGGAGCAGCTGCTTCAGAAAGTACTAATTTACTCTTATTCAGCAGCCAATGAACTCTCAGCATTGGGCTAGGAAGCACCAATTGCTTTTTGCCTCTCTGGTGGTGCTGAGGCCTCGATAAAGGCTTTTGAATTCCATTCAGAGGGTCCTGCACAAATCCACATGGACAAGCAACATTAGCTCCTTCGCTATCCTCACTACAAGACTCTGTGCTTGAAATCTGCTAGTTCTGTCTAAAACTGGCATGTCAGAACTACTTCACCTGAAATTAGCAGCCACAAATGTGTATCTTGCAGCATAGGAAATGGAAGCATGAGAGGATGGCTGGCTGCAAGTTGTCAAAATAGGCCTACTGAATGGTATGTAGAATAGTCACAACTTAATCATCTTTCCCTTTAATTAATCTTATCGGACAGAAGAAAATAGGTAACATCCCCTATTTAGGTCAGGGTTAGACCCACAAAATTGTCAATTGAAAATTAATTTGTCCAGGTTCTCAGTTTCTGATGTGACCTATCTCTGAAACAGAACCAAACATGGCAAGCTACCCAAACTTGAGACTAAATATGTTTCACTCTTTATCTGTGACTAGGTCATTTCATTACATTGTTCACCCAAGAAGATTCTTTCATTGCTGGACTACCACAGAACTCTACCTCCTACCTGACCTGGAGGAGCATCTCTCCATTCCTGGCCGCTGGGACAATAATTTGGGGAAAAGAAAATTCCCTTACTCTAGGAAAAACAACCATAACAGAAGAAACTCCCTTGTTCCTTCTATACTTTAAGTTAAGAAGGCTATGTATCTAAGGGCTTTGTAGAATTCATACCAGTCACAGAATGAATGATGCTCTGGCTTGTTTGATATGCCATCTCTGGAATTGTACTGTACATATATGATATTTCAGTTGGTCCACCTCCTACTCTCATGTTGCACAACCTGCAAGTGTGTTGGAGATTGATACAAAGGAAGACAGACTGTTGGGTAGTCTTTGAGGATGGAGAGTGTTGGCATACAAGGAGATAAGTGACCATGGCAGCATTTTTGTTTTTGAATTGTCTTTTTTGTGATTGTTGTTGTTCTGCATTTTACGTTCTGTCAGATTGGCCTAAAAGTATGGTGTCTAAACTTTTTTAATTCCATTGATAGTCCTGTTGTAGGTCTGAGATCAAGAGCTTTCTATACTGTGCTACATTTTTTTTAAATTGGTAGTCAAAAGTGATGTGTTTCATGCACAAGAGAAAATTGAGAAATAAGTATCTTCTATCTCTGTTTACTGTGAGGTGTATGTAGCTATGTAAAAGTAGGGGTGATGCTAAGATTTTGTTTTCTGTTGCTGATTCCTTAAATGCAAGCAGTATCCCTGATATGCTTTTGTGTTCTCTCTCATGGAGGCTTATATTTGTTTTTTTATATATATTATTTATCTTAATTTGAAATAAAAGACTTCTAGACTAAACATACATGTATGGAAAACAAAACAGTTACTGAGTTGAGTGTGGAGCAATAAATGCTAAAATACATCATTCATGTTACAGTCTTGCATTCTCCTGGTAATTGCTATCTCAGTGTAACTATCCTGTCTTTAGAAAACCAATACACTTTTTTTTTAAAAATAAAATGTGGAATGAAGAGTCCCTGCCCATCCAGATCTCCGAGTTTCTGTTGCAATTTCCTGCAATAACCATTATTATTCAGTTGAGATTCACAGTCAGGAGCCATTGCACCAACCATTGCATTCAGAAATTACAAGTAAATGAACTTAAAGCATTTTAACATTATATTTCACTATTTCAGTCCCCCCCCGCCCTTTATTAGTTCTTTACCCACAGTTCTATGCCATCCTGACAACTAGGATCATTAGGACAGAGGTTGTGTTATGGTACCCTTCTACCCTTACACATTTGATTAATGGCTTACTCCTCAGGAAGTCAGGCTGATTTCAACACAATCACCTGAGAAGTACAGTGCTACTCAATGTGTCTAAGGATGGCAGAATCTGGCTCGTAGAGATGCTTTCCTAATCCCCACCTTAGCCTTCCCTCCACCTGTCCATTCAAAATAGAGTAGCAACCTGTTTTGAGAACCTGCTTTGCAAACTTTTAGAACAGTAGTTTGGAGGGGATTCAGAGGAGTTGAATTTTTTCTCCATCCTACAGATTCAAGAGTCCAGTCAGATATAAAATGGAAAGGTTGACACCGTGCCAGTTAGTTAGGGGATACTGTATGTGTGACACCAGCAGTACAGTAGCTTCTGAGCCGATACTATGTCTTTAAATAATCCTTTGTGTGTAGAGTTCCTCCAGGATCAGCTACTTGACTGGCACAATACTTATTTCAGCTTGTGTACAGGAGTCAAAATACCTAGTCTGCCAGTTAGTAGACAGTCAGTCATGCTCAGAACTAGGAGATCTTTCAATAGATTTAACTAAAGGCCAAATCCTGCAGACTTTACTAAGTCCTGACTCCAGAAAATTTCCCCTTGACTTCAAGGGAAGTTTTGTCTGAATCTGAATTGAAAAAGGACTCCAAGATTTGCTACCAGTTAGAATCATGCGCAAAGGCATTTTAGGACTTACTTCTTTTAAAAATAGTTGAAGCAAACATGTCCTTTAGTAGTAGTTTAGTTCTAATGAAATACAATAGCCCTATAGTTTGAATATGCCTAAAACACAGTATTCTAGATACTTACTATAAAGATGGATTCTTGTTGTGAAGGAATAAATTAGGAACTACAGTATTGTGTAATAAAAGTAGTCTTCATTTGCATGTACTAATTAATTTCTACATTATACTATCAGCATTTGGGACTGTTGGCCTTATTAGCTAAAATGAATTTGCTCATAATCTGAAACTAAAGACTGAACAAACTCAGTGAAGGTTACAAATTTTTCTTTAAGTTATCAAGGTTAATTATAAAATTAATTAGGCCCATTTGTAACTTTGATTAGGAGAATATACCTTCTTTCAGGTTTGACATAGAAACTGGATATGCAATTGAAGGGATTTTTCTTCTCCAGTGTACTCAATAGTTTTATAAAGTTCTTATTAAAACTATTTCAGGTTATTCCAAACCTTAAATGACATAACATTATTTAACCTAAAGAATAATAATGCATATATAACTTTATGTATTTTTTTTCCTGTTGTTACTATACACTTTTGGTTGTCCTAATTTAATCATGAAATTGGATTTTCTATGAATTGTTTTTCATGTTAAACCTGAAATTAAAATAAAAGTTTTGGATGTCTCATGTTCTTTTCATGTACTGTCAGTGGATGAATTATAATACAGAATATCTAATATACAGTAGATCCTTATACATATTTTTGTATTGTTTTGTGATCTTGTTAGAATATTACTTTTATTTCCTAACACCAGAAATACCAAAGCTTTTTCACAATTGTCATAAGTTAACTAAGGAGGAAATGGAGACTTTTATTTTGCTTTCATTTTCAGCTACTGCTCAGCAGGTCCTAGGAAATGTTACTAACTGTTAGTATTCTGGTTGTACTGGGAGGCCCCACCTGACATCAGCGCCCCACCATGCTAGAGGCTATATAGAGTAAGACATAGTGTCTTACTATTAAGTCAGCTATTAAGTTATTTGCCCAAGGTCACAGAGGAAGTCCATGGCTGGGCCAGGAATCAAGCTCACGTTTTCTGAGTCTTAGTCTAGTGCCTTAACAAGACCATCACTTATTTCAGCACTAATCTGACACTTCACAGTTTGAAAGCACTGCAGAAGCATTAAGTCATTAACTCTCATAACATTGTGTCTCTGAGCATTAAACAATAAGGGCCCATTCTGCAAGGTGCTGAGCTCTTGCTGGGAGGCAACGAGCACTCTCAACTCCAATTGACAGGACAGGAATTGAGAAAATTCCACTTACTGCAACATGGGACCCCTCTTTAAGGATTATATCTGTTCTCTAGATGCAGAAATTTAAGCAAAGAGATTAAATAACTTGTGCAAGGTCCCACAGACAATGGCTAGGCAGTTAGTGTGCTCTGACTGCTGTTTACTATGTCATTTATAATCAGCTCACTGTAACCTTGTGCTTCTACATCTCTGTGTTGTATGAGCCTCTTGTCTCTGATCTTATACTTAGATTGTAATTTCTTTGGGGTAGGGAGTGTCATTTCATTATGTGTAAGTGCAGTGCCTACCAGGGCCGGCTCTGGCTTTTTGGCCGCCCCGGGCAAAAAAGCCTCCCGCCGCCCCCTCCCGCCCCTGGCGGGGAGCGCGGCAGGGGAGGGCGGCGAGCCCGCTGCGGCTCCGCTCTCCCCGGCGTCCAGAGCGCCAGGGGAGGGTGGCGAGCCCGCTGCGGCTCCGCTCTCCCCGGCGGCCGGAGCGCCGGGGGAGGGTGGCGAGCCCGCTGCGGCTCCGCTCTCCCCGGCGGCCGGAGCGCCGCGGGGAGGGCGGCGAGCCCAGTCGCGGCCCCGCTCTCGGGCCGGAGCGCCGCGCCGCGGCCCTCCAGGTGCCGCCCCAAGCATATGCTTGGTGGGCTGGTGCCTGGAGCCGGCCCTGGTGCCTACTACCTGATTCCCAGCTAGGGATTCTAGGCATTACCCTAATACAAATAATAAATGATGATAATAAAGTCAGTGGCAGAGCTGCCCTAGGGTCCTGAATCCCAGTTCCATGCTTTTTCCTTTAATTGCTGCTGTCTCTGTAAACAACTTGTCACTTCTTGGCCTGAGCAGTTAGCCAGTATTCAGGGACTTGCTGGGGTGTTTCTACTTGGAGGAGAAATTAATGACTGAGTACACAAAGTCCTGTTTTCCTGAACACAGTGGGAACAAGCAACAGTTTCCTTGCTCACAGTTTCCAAGCCTGCCTTTCCAGATAGCACTCTGCCCAAAAAAGCACTCTTTCCTTTAGTTTCCTCCTAGGGTTATGCTACCAGTGCGTCTCTCTCTGTCTGCTCACTTTCTGGTTCCTTTCACTTTTGATTCACCCCGACACATAAAACTCCACCAATCAGTGCCCCACCCCTGTGTTTTTAGGTGGTCCCAGGGAAACCCTTGAGGCTACATGGTTCAGTTTCTACTCAGGCCTTGCCATACTGGTCCATGCCTTGTACAGTGGCTTCTCTTAGGGTTTCAGCTATCTTACACCATAAAGGAGCTTAATTGCTTCTTCCATTTAGCCTAAGTGAAGGGCGGCTAGCATGCCATCAGCCTCAACAAGGTCTGTGATTGTCTATAGCTCAAAGCCCCCTTTGATGGCAGCCATTAACCTTTCCAGCACAACTAACCCACAATAATATTTACAATTTTGTGTTACAGCTAGGGAAACCAGTCTGGCTGGTATCAGCAGTCTCTTCAGGGCCATATGAAGAATTAAAAATAGACCCAAGTTAATCCATTAGTTACGTTCTCTACCTGCGGTGGGGGGAGGGAAGCTAGAACAAATCCTATTTACAGCTATTCTACAACAGCTAACATAAGGTGCCTCCCTTATCACTTCTATGCCTCATAAAGCTTCATTTCTTCTTCTGTTAAACCATTGGGCTTGTTTTAGGGTCTCCTTACTAAAAGAATTCTATATTATTCATTGCTATTATTTAACATCTATGAATAACGCCTCTGAGGTGAAGCATGCTTTGCAGAGTGAACAAAAGCACTGGTCCCGAAGAGTTCACCTATCAGTACAATCAATACCGTACATTCCGTGCAATCAGTTCAGAGAGGTGAACAAGTGTCTTCTTTTAGAAGAGTCAACTTGCTTGTTTCTAAATTTTGCTAGTTCTCATTTGAGAACTAGACCCAAACCACACAAAGGATGCCCATTGGTAAGGTAGCTTCTTGAGCCCAAAACTGCAACCGCTCCATTGTGACCAATGCAAGCTCCATGTGTGTGTTGCAAACTAGCAGGATTGAGCCTCACATGGTAAGAAATGAATTATTTGGGGGGATAGAAAAGGGCCACGCTGATTCAGAAATATGTCCATAACTTGGGAAGTTTGACCTATTTTGTAAACCTAATATCTGCCAAACTTCCAGGGAAATGAATAACCTTATTTTTTTTTTATGCAAGGGGGAGGAGACTTGCTTAACCTTTAATGAGGGTTTTAGTGGATTTATATGTATGTGTTTTACAATGCTCACTTGATCTTATCACAGCATTTTGCCAGTGAGAGGAGTGTTTTATAAGGTTTTGGGTACTCATGAATGGAGGGACAGCTTCTGATGTCTGTTACATTAGTGTAAAGCTGAATTAAATGTATAACTCCCTTTGAGTGAATGGACTTACCCCAGATCCATACCATTGGAAGGGAGACTAGAATCTGCTCCTGTAAGAGCTGAGAGTTGTAATAAAGGTTACTAAGGTGTGCTCGCTCTCTTAGCTAGGTCTCATGGGTTTCAGTGATAATTTAGTAAGAATTAACTCCTTTTACCTTGATTCTGCTCTCACACTGTATTACACAAATGTAATTCCATTTGCTTCAGTGGCATTTCTCTTGATTTATACCATTGTGACTACAGAATCACTTTTCAGCACTTTTCAGGTACAAAGTAAGTCAAACAAATCACTGGTATAGGTGCTAGTTATTTCAGTCTGAGCCATTTCAGTTGGTGGTACAGAGTGAATGAGGATTGCAAATGCTTATTACAAACTACTCTCTGAGATCTCCTGCTGAAAAGTCAGGAACTGTTCTTTATTCTTTAAAAGCAAAGCTGGGGACTCATTTGTTTTCTCCTTTGCTTACCTTTCTTTTGTAAAGTGCCTTCAGATGTCACAGGTGCTATTTGAGTGAAAGTTTTTTTAATTAAAAATGTGCTTTATATAAACCTAAAACAAAAAAAATGTTTAAAACAGAACTCTTGAACTTTCCTTTTTCCCCTTTCTTTCCTCACGTACTTTTGTGACATATAGAGCCTTTTTGTAATTAAAGTCTTGTCAAAGTCATTCTTCCCCATTTGTTGTATTAAGGTATCTTTGCTAGTTCTTAGCAATTTAATGATCTGTTTTTCTCCATCTGGTGGCATTCTCCATCTCATTATTTACTGCTTTCATGTCACAACCTCTATAGGTTCACTCATTTGCTCTTTCCTGTGGTTTTCTCAGCCAAATGTCATCCTTTCAGTATATTAAAATCCAGACATATTCTCAATTTCTTTTATTAGAATGATAAAGAAATGAACAAAATAACAAATTGTTTTTTTAAACAGTTAATATTAGAAATGGGGTGGAATTAAGATATCTATCTCTAGTGCAGATACTCCTGTGATAGGGACCATATAGATACATGTTTCATTACCAGCGATTTAGGGTAGGAAGAGGCTGATAAAGGAGGCTGCTTTCCTTTTTTTTTTTTTTTTTATTTGCAATGACCAAATTGACATGAGCAACCTTTCCTGGGCCAGAACAACGAACTAAAGTAACAAGTATCCACCCTGAATTTTGTAGTGAATTACCAGGCCAACTAAATTCTCAGCAGTACCTTTCTTTATATTTTTGGTTCAACTGGTATTCCAATATCTGTACCTAAAACTCAAATAATCTGCAGATGTCTACTGAGGAACTTGAACTATAAAGATTGCCTACCCTTTTGGTCCTAAATGTTCTATTTCCTTTGAGTTTAGGATTCAGCGGGATGTGATCAAAGGGGTCTGTCTGTGCAGCACAAGTTGCAGGATTAGGGTTAGGTTTCTCTTCCTTTCAGTAAGTTAGAATTGTTTCAACATGCACGCTCATAGCCTGCCTGCTTCCTGCTGCTGTAACGAGGCTCTTTTATCTTGCACTGTTATCAGATGTGTCCTGAAGGTCACTAGTTACATGCAGGGCAATATTCTAAGTTTTGCATGGCAGAATGGGAGTCATGTGGCTAAATTGCTATGCAGCTCTTAAAATACCCTGAGGTGTACAACTAATAATAATGTCAATAGTTGCCTCATCGCCACCAGACAATTAGTGATGATTTGGACATTTAGAAGCCCTCCTGTCTTGCTGGAATACTCCCTCCTCTCTTGTCGAAATATTAGTAAACGAAGAATGCAAACTGGCTAAGGAAGCATTCCAAAAAAGAAAAGAAACGGCCTGTTTACTGCTGTTTGTATTCATGGAATGTCCCATAAGCCTATGGGGCAAATTCTACTTCCCCATCTTCAGCTGTGGAAAGCCATGAATGCAGTGAAATTACTATGCGTCTGCTACATGGGCATTGGCAAGATGCGGGGAGCCTGCGCCATCAATTTACACTGAAGAAGAGCTTCTCATGGCCTAACGCAGGAGGGTTGTTTGGGGGGTGTGACGGGCCATCGTGGGGTCAGCAGATCTGTAGTTACGCACATCCATCTATCACTCAATGAGTTGGGATTTAGCCCTATAGCATTGGTCACTATGGAACTGATGCAAATCCCATTAAAGTCAATGAGGATCTTTAAAGTTATGTTCAATTAATACATACACCAACACTGTGAATTTATAATGTAAGTGTATAAGCCCTCCACAACCAGCTGGAATTCATTTATATCATGAATTAATAATTATCTATTAATGAACAGCAATTATAAATGTCTGAGTATGCTCAAATATGAATGTCATCTTCTTATTGGTTGACATATCAACTACCTCACCTTTATTTTATGGTTCACCAGCCTGTAGTGCTCAAGAAAAGATGGACATATATTAAGTGGCACATGCCATAGCTCTGAAAGTGTTACTACATTGCAGAAGAAATGTTTCTTTTTATAGACAATCAAGGTAGCTTCCCCTGCAGACCAGAAATTGCCCTGCAGATCAGTCACATTTTTAGGCAACATGGTCAGAGTTAGCTTTCTTGCTCATTTATGATAAATTATAGGATATTATGACATGTCATGCAAGAATACCACTGAAGCCAACAGAGTGACTCTGGCATGTACCATGGTATGTGTGCCTGGGGTAAATTAGAGCAGCATTCAATTTACACCAGCTGTCAATGGCCTCAAAGAGCAGCCTACAATACTCTCTTTTCCCTGGTTATATGTCTGTGCCAGGAGAGAAGTAGCATAGGAACTGTCACTCGTGGTTCCAGGTCACCCAAGGAATCTTCTATGCTGGTTAAACCAGCTTCTGGGCAGCTTTGTGCTGTTTGTCAGAGAGAGATGGAACCCAGAACTGCTAAAGTTTCAGCTAACATATCATTCTCACACAATGTAAGAGCCATTTCATGTAATCACCTTTACACAGAGATGCCCATTGATTTCAGTGAGGAGTATCATTCATGGGTTGATGACAGAATATGGCAAAACTATCCTTCCACAAAGGCTTGCCTGCTGTACAGTGAATATTTGCCCATTTCTCTCTCACCTTGCACACACTTTTTAAAGTTACTAGGAAATTTAAAAAAATTTAGACAAAACAATTTAACATATATTAAAACCTGCTAATAATCCACTTTCCATATTCAGCATATTGTGCTAACTATTGATATTTGCATATATGTCTTATTTCCTTTCTTCCCTTGGCTGATTGCCTGCAGAAACCAGCTTTGCTTTTAATTATTACTAGCTGAGGGTTAGACCTTTCATCACTTCAGCCCCAATTTAAAACTTCTTGTTCTTGGCTCACAGTAATTGTGTCAAAATCACATTTCATCTATTTGTACCTTGAACTTGAGCATCAGTTTTGCATTTTGTCTACTTTAGCTTTGCTTTTCACTAAAGGCAGGGGGTGGAAACAAAATGAAGTAAAGTATAACAAACTCCAGAGTCATAGAGTTTAAGGCCAGAAGGGACCACCAGATCATCTAGTCTGACCTCTTGCATATCACGGGCCACCAACACCATCCAGCACCTCACACTAAGCTCAACAACCAAAATTAGACCAAAGTATTACAGTTCACAGGGGACTAGACTATTATGTGCGACAGGCACATCACCTGTGGCTTTGTAAATGAGGCTTAAGGAAGCTGCACATAGTGAATAAACTGACTTTCCTTATCATACAATTATTATTTATTTGTATTATGATTACCTCAAGAGGCCCCAACCAAGATCAAGGTCCCATTGCACTACGGTTGTACATATATATAGTAAAAGACAGTGCTGCTTTAAAGAGATAGCATTCTAAATTGAAAAGACAGACAAAGGGTGGGAGAAAGGAATCTTCAATGGTTCCATTTTACAGATGGGGAATTGAGGCACAGAGAAATTCAATGACTTACCCAAAGTATTGATGAGAGTCTATGGCTGATCCAGGAACTGAACCCAGAGTCCTAGTCTAGCTACTTTGGTCATACCAGTTGGACATCTGTTGACCAATCTTAAAAACATTTTTACTCCTGACATCTTTACTACAGACCATGAGCTTTCAGTTGGTGAGTATGACAACCAGAACCATTTGACAGTAAAAAAGATGGACAACCCAAGACATAAGAATTATAAGGATATCCAGCTAGCCCATGTATGTAGCAAAGAATCTATAATCTGAAACAGAATGTGGAACATTTTGTGATACTTACTTATAAGGAAAATGCCATAAAAAACCAAATTGAACAATTTGTAATTGTGTGCGCTTCCTTTATGTGCAGCTCAGAGATATCTTAAAGTACTGTGACAGCTTGCTAATGTACCACTGTATTTGAATACATAACAGAAGAAAATAAGTTTATGAAACCTGTATAAATTGCCAGGTGGGTAAGGGACTATTATGAAAGTGCAGAAACTTTTTCCCTTTTTTCTTTATACAAGCTGTTCTCAACATGATGTATAGGTGACATAGGTATGGAGAGTTAAGCCAGACCTGTAGTTTCAAGGAAAAGGTTGCAGTCACATTTCATATAATGGATTCACTTGTGTACCATCGGAATATTGGACCAAATACCCACAAGTAAATATACTTTACTTACAGTGCAATTTATAGTAACTATCACTGAGCTACTGAAATCACAGTGTTCTTTATGAGGTCATTTGGAGGTTACGTGGTTGGATTCTAAGCATAATTTGGGTTCTGCTGCTCAGTGTGAACACCAGCTAATGACAGACAGTAAGCTCCAGTCTTACATAGTTACATATTTAAACAATATCTCAGCTCACTACAGGAATATTATTTTTTATAATTAAAACAGCACAATAAAAGCCAGTGCTAATTATTATAGTAGGCTGAGACCAGCTATAAATCATGTTGAGAACAGCTTGTATAAAGAAAAAAGGGAAAAAGTTTCTGCACTTTCATAATAGTCCCTTACCCACCTGGCAATTTATACAGGTTTCATAAACTTATTTTCTTCTGGTATGTATTCAAATACAGTGGCACAGTAGCAGAATGTGCCAGCATGGCAGGAATAGGGCTGCTGTGGTGCCTTGCTTTCCACCCCATCCCACCAAATTGGCTGTGAATTAGGCAAAGAGACTTCATCCATTCTCTATTTCTCTCTCACTCTGGCCAAGAAATCAGTACGTCTCACCTCAGATTTCTCAAGAGCCGGTAACTGTCTACAAATTTACTTGAAAAAGGTCTCATTACATTTTTAAACCATCGCCTCTGCTTGTTCCCCTCTTGCGGTAGCTTACAAAAGAAGGGTGTTTTAAACTTGTGTGCCAGGAATTCGGCATCTAAATCTAGATCTAGTGGCACAATGAGCTGGCTCTATCAATGCTGCTTTGTGGATTGACTGATAGGAGGTAATGCAGTGCTGTTTTTTCCCCTCGCGCCTCTAGAACGAATGTGTCACCTTCACGGTCCCTATCAGCAGAAATGTCAAAGCCCTGGCATTCTAAACCTGGGACATCAATGCAATATGAGGCAGAATCGTTTTTTTCTTTCCCCGAGGCTGTTTTCTTTCCCATTTCTAAGCAGCCGTTCATACCCCTTCTATTTCTACATCATTTTGGACTCAAAGCACTTTATTCTTCAGTGTTTGTATATCATAAGTGATAGTGGCACTATTGACATTCTCAATAGAGTAGGGGCCTATACATATGATATCTGGGAAACAGCTGGAAAATGTATCATATGTTTCTTCAAGTAAAAGTGCAATGTAGTGTTCCTGCAAAGTCCTATTTAGACACTTTCACTTTTCACATCATGAAGCCCATAGCAGAGCTATTCATTAGAAACTGGAATAAATTCCTCTATTGAGCTGAATAGTCTAATGCTGAGAATTTAAAGTCATGTAGCTCCCGAAAGGTGAAATGTGTAGTGTGAAAATCACTGCAGCAGATTTTCTGCTACTGTCAATAATATTCAGCTGTTAAAAAAGTCCAGCATTTTGCAATTTAACACCTGCTTTCCACCCCTGCTATATATGTTACACTAAAATGTCCCTACATTTTCAGTTTCAGCAAAAAATCTGCCTCTCACGCCCAGAGCTCAGCTTACCCTGCATAGTGGCTCATTTGTGTGCAGGTGTTAAAATTAGTGATTGGCTAACCTCAAAAGATTCTGATAAACATCTAAAAGTTCAGATGCTAAGCCAAAGATTATCCCAACTCATCTTAACTTCCTCAGGCAAAAAATGATCACATTGATGACGAAGATTTAAATTCTTCCTGGTTTCAGGTGGGCTGTAAAACCAGCAGGGTTGATGCTCCTGTCGTTTTCCTTCAGAGGCTTTCTATGCCAACTAATTATTCTCACTCATATTGACACTTAAATTTTTTGTAGGAAATTTCTTTTTTATGTGGATGGGATATTTAGTCTTTCTTTAGAGTCATGGAGCCAAAATCTAGACAGAGTTATGTAAACATGTCCCCCAGCATGGGTCATCAGCAGGGGTAAGACTTTTAGCACCAACCCCTACCACTTGAGCTATAGGAATAATTCCTTTAGCTGAGACTAAATATTGGGTTGTTATCCTCTCTATGGGGCACATATATACAGACTTTGGGTCAGTTTCGGTAGTGCATTTCAGCTCCTTTTGTGCCACTCTGGTAGGGCAGAGGGGCCAGAAAGAAGCAACATCTGGCCACTGAGAATTTCCTGGATATTGAGTTGCTCAGAGCCAGGATACTTAACTCATTGTGCTATTGCTATTCTTAACTGGCATGCAGCCCCAAAGACCTCTCACATTTATGCCAAGACCATGGCTAATGTAGACCCAACCTGAAAATCAGGGGGTCATAATAGGATCACTAATCCTTGGGCCATTTAGCCAGCATGTTACACGTACAGCCCATGACCTCTCATTAGAAGCAAGGATGTCAGTCAGTGAAGCATTTGACTGTTACCTTTAAATACATGAACACTCCTTCCGTTTCTCTTGTCCCTCAGGTCTGGAATTCTATTATATCACTATCAGAGTGCTCATAGAAAGTTTAACCTGCAGAACTATGCACTGTAAACGACTACCATTTTCCTCTTGTGGTAAAGAAATATTTTAGAGAGAGTGGCCCAGTTTCCATGGCAACCCAATGAAATTTATATGCCACGGGGAAATGTCATGTTCCAAAGAGACATAACTTCATGGACAAGTGGTACAGCACACCAGAAGCGGGAACTGCAATTTTAAAATGAAACTCTCCTTTGCATTTATGAGTTTTGAGTTTCATTTTCTAGTTGCAACATCCAATTGTGCACAATTTAGCAGAGAAAAGTATATTCAACATTTCTGATGAATAATAAAGATCAAGATCAAATTTGGTTAGCAGAAGATCATTTTGACAAATTCGGGATCAGGATATGCAGTGGTGGCCAGATTTTGGTTTAGTTACACAGATGTAAAATGAAGTATAACTCCATTGGCAACAGTGGAGCTAGTTCACATTTACACCCATATCACAGAAGCTGAGAGAGCAGAATTTGTCTCTAAATGTTGAGATTCATGACACGGCTTGCAAATTCAGCATGTAAAGTTTTACCTTATAGATTCCATGTTACCTTTCATACCATCAATCACCATCCACTGTAATCCACATTGCATAGGAGAGCATTTTATGATGAGCATTATCGTTGTAGTATAGCAAAGAGCATTGTTAATGAAGCATGGAAAAGGAATAAATTCAGCTAATGGGTATATGTGTCAAGTTTCAATTAGGGATATGTTGGAAAGTGAAAAAGAGAGATGAGCATACAAATTAAACCTTTGACCTTCAGATGAAAGAAAAAAAAAAAAAACTGACAGGATTTCCTAACTCAGTGCTGCTATTGAGACAGGATTTTCTAACTAAATGCTGCAATGTCCATGCAGGAACTGTGGTGTGTTTTTTTGTTTGTTTTTTAATTATCACTACATTCATGCATTGACTCAAAAACAATATCCACTCCAACCTGGTTACTGATGGAAATATTACTGTATATTACTATTTATTTACTGCATAGGAGATGTGCAAAGACAGCAGACATTTTATGTTAACATAAAACAAAATCTTTCCTTATATAAAGTACAATTAGAGGGGGTTAAAACTTTTATCAGCCTCTAATTTAATATGGTATTGAAGGGTATCTCGCACCTCCCCATGCCCTCAGCATAAACTTTAATTCATGCAATGTTTGCAGCAATATGCAATATGGTGATCACACATTAAAATGAAAACAAACACAAGAGGGGGAGTTGAAATAGAAGGACAGGATGTTAGAAGGGATCAATAAAGTCAATGTTAAGCTGAGTCAGCTGGGAATTGATATTGTACTTCTGTATGTTGGATTTACCTGTGTGATGCTCCATCTACATAGGTGTGTGTTTAGACTTGAATTGTTGCACCTCTGTGTCCAGCTGATTGGACATTGTGCACTCTATTGTATTTTAAGAGTATGTGATTTTATAGTGCTGCAGGGTCAAATTCCGCCCTGATATAAAAGAGCAAAATGTTTGTTGAAGTCACATGGCCAGCACTGAATTTGACCCCAGTATGTTGAAGGCATTTGTCTATGTTGAGAAGTAAGATCTAAAGCTCACTGTGGTCAATGGAAAGACTCCCATTGGTATCAGTGGGCATTGGGTCAGACCTCAAGTTCATAGTCAGTTTGAACTTTTAAAAAAGAAGCTGATTTTAAGTTATCAATCCCCAAACCAAAATAGCTGATATTTTTCATAACTGTTGAGACATTGTCTGTGTCCAGGCTCAGATGCATGCAAAGGGACACAAGGGGCGCTATGGGAGTTCAATGGTCCACCTACATAGATCTAGTTGCAAAATCAAGATCTTCACTTGTAATCATAACCATGGTGCCACCATTGAAACACTGTAATTCTGTGTATAAAGATTTTATACCTCAGGTCTAATTTTTCCCTCTTATTCATGGCATGCTACTGCCAGTGAAGCTTTCCAGTGCATGTCTAACAGCAACCCCTGGCCCTGCTAGAGACATATTTATGTGTGTATAGTCAGACTCAAATATGATATTTTTTCTTAATGGCAAAGGGAAATAAATCAATGAATATTACTCATTTTAGTTAGTTTGGTTTTTTATTTAATTGATTGATATCAATTGAGTGCCAAAAACATCTGGACACTTGACCCCAAGACCTGTATCAGTCAGAATTCCCTTTGGAGATCCTAAGATATACCTACTATTGTGGTGTTCTAACTGGTTTTCATTCTTCAGATAACACTTCATCATGAATCTCCCTTGTCTTTGGTGTCCCCACTCTGATCATAAAGACACCTTGTGTTTCTTGATGATGTAATTCCTTTCTCTCATTTCCAAATATCTCTCCTGTCTTCCTCGTTTCACTCCACAGATGTTGCCAGCTCTATGAGTCTGTACAGCCAATATCAAAACATCAAGCATGTTATGGAGTTTTTTTAAAATGAGACATTAAACATTATACAGTACACTATTCTGAGCTACAAGGGAAAGCAGGACTCTATTGTTATTCACTGTGTACTAAAATCTTTTATAGAGACTGAGAACATACAGAAAATCTCTACAACCCTTTTAAAGTTTGCTAAGGTACCTTTGTAAAAGCTAATGTGCAGCACAAACCACACCATATGTAAACAGGCAAAACATATTGAGATGATGTTAAATTACAGAACCAACTGGTCTAAGGTCCCGCCCCTCTCCAGCTCAGCCAGGACTAGCAGCTGGAGCCCAGTGCAAGGTAGGAGCCCTCAGCAGGGTGCCCCAGCCCTGCCCTTCCCCAGCTCTGGGCCCAGCACTTGGGGGGTTAAAGGAACCTTAGGCTGGCTATCTATGTGTGTGTGACCATGGTGCCCCCCTGACCATGGCACCCTGGGAAGTCGCCCATGTCACCCACCTGTAAGGCTGGCCCTTCCCCCCAACAAAAAGTGATGCCCCCCTCCCCCGTACCATGCGACCCTCTCTTCTGTGCTTCTGCTGGCGGTGGCGCTGCCTTCAGAGCTGGGCACCTGACCAGCAGCTGCTGCTCTCCACTCTCTGGCCACCCAGTTCTGAAGGCTGCAAAGAAGTAAGGGTGGCAATACTGCGACCCCCCTACAATAGCCAGATTTTATGGTCCGTTATGCATTTTTCACGGCCATGAATTTGGAAGGGCCTTATTCATAACCTTTCATAACCAAACTTTGAAAAACAAGCTTTCTTGTGAGGTCACCTGGTAACTTCTGTTCCATGCCTGGATGACTTATATACTTGTCATTAAATAATACAATAAGCATTTTTGAAGTACAGTTCAACATTTCCTTCTGACAATATTGTAGCCTTAGAACTTCACAATCTTTTTTGCACGAGTAAAGTGGACACACTTAAAACTTCTGTACTCACTCTTGTTCTGTAGAAATTGTCAAGAGCAGCTTGTTTAAAAATGTTCATAGCTACATATAAATTTCCAGTAGTATTGATCAGTTTTGATTGTATACGTAGATCACTTGGTGTCTCTTCTAATAGTTTCTGGATAAGTTTAACTCTTAGAATGATGTTCATGGTGCCAACTCTCTCATTTACATGTTTAAAATCCACCTTCTGTGAATATTCTCCAATATTACCTTAAAGTTTTCTGTTTAATTGAACATTCACCCAGTAACTTGTCACTAGGAAATTCACGGAAAGGTCACACAAAAGGGTTATGAAAACAGTGAATCAAATTACATTTTCCATATGAATGAATATCTAGAGAAAATTATTTGAGGAATTCACCAAGCCCTACTTCAAATCATGAAGGGCTTGATCCTGTCAGGTCCTTAGCACCCTGGCTTGCCACTGAAGCATATAGAATTTGAGGGTGCTCAGCTTTTTCAGGATGGAGCACCAACATTGTAGTAATTTGTGAGCAGTAATGGCTAAATTACCTTATGGCTGTCTTCAGAATTTTGTCACATAATCAATATTGTGAACCCCAAATATTCAAAAAATGTAAGTCAAGCTGAAATCATTATTTTAGTTTAAAGAACAGGAGTACTTGTGGCCCCTTAGAGACTAACAAATTTATTAGAGCATGGTCTAATAAATTTGTTAGTCTCTAAGGGGCCACAAGTACTCCTGTTCTTTTTGCGGATACAGACTAACACGGCTGCTACTCTGAAACCTATTTTAGTTTACAAATCATGAGATTAAATAAATAATAATACATTGTAGGTTCTTTTTATTTGCTTTCTGGGTTTTGAGCCTTTAGGGTCCACTCAGGTTGTATTTTCAAGTTTTTCTCCACAACCTTGAGAAAAAGTTGAGAGTCTCGCATAATTGTATAAATCCAGGGGCTGGGACTTTCAAGTAAAATGTCAAATATTATAACACTTCTGATAAAATCACAGGAGTTGGCAGCACTGCTTCACCCTAAATGGTCAGCAGGGTTGATGCTGTTTATTTTTTTGCTGCCAGGAATGAGGTAAGAATCTGGGCGCTGGATCTTAGACGTGTAGCTTTCTGCTACACTACCAGTACAAAGTAGCGCCAACACTTCCATAGTCAGAAATATGAAGATCCTTAGAAAAGAGGGATTCCCCAGTGCCATGGATATAGCCTGTACCACCACCCAGGGGGCTGGCTTAAGGTTGTGGCCATGGGAGAGGAGAGTTGCAAATACCTTGTTGCTATAATGGCCCCTTGTGATGACTGGCAGTGGCATAACCTGGATTGGAGGCAGAAAAGACTCCCTTGCACCCTTCCACCTGTATTCCTCTCCTCTAGAGAATTCTTGATCTACTGGTTAAACAGGAACCTTATTCCATTTCAAGAGATTTCTTTCCAAACAAGTTTATGCATCACATAATGCAATTCTTTGTACTTCAGCTACCATTTTACTCTCTAGTAATGAACGCTTATGATCAGCAAAAGATTAAAGGTCTGATTCTGCAAAGACGTACTATCAGGAAAAGTGCTTCTTACTACAGTAAGTCTTATTGAAATCAATGGGCCAGATCGTACCTCCATCCTCTTTGTGTCACTCTGATAGGAATGGAGACCTGCCCTAACAGGTCACCCATGGATTCCCCGATGTAGGGAAAACCCCTAGGTATTGTAAAGCTCACATAGCCAGCTCTATGAATAATGCTGATTTAAGATATGATAGGGACAGGTTCAGCCCTGGTTGGGAACCAAGAAAAAATCGACTGTGTTCAAAGAGCCAATATAGGAAATTTGCTAAAGGTCCCAAGACACTGCACTTTTTTTGGTGCCTTAGGAGCCTTATCTTGTGTCTATTGTAGCCTGTGTAAGTTTTGCCATTGACGTCAGTGACAGCTGGATGGGACCCTACCATATTCCTAATTTATAGAATGGGTATCTAAAACAATTTAAACAAGCAAAGGAATGAACTATTATGAACTTACTCCTATCTCTTATAGAATAAATTAGATTTTTCTATATTTTTTTCCCACTGTTTTGTGCATTCTGAATTTCTACAAGGCATTGTTAGGAGGGTGCCATTAAATATAGATTAATGGTTGCATTTTCATGCTTTTATGTGTCATTTAATGAAGTGTATGCTCTTTCATATTTGACATCAAAAAGACATCTGCTAGAATTCTTAACATACACATCAAATGGTTTTTTGCATTAATAGGTATAATAATCTGAGCAACAGAATATCTGCTTTTTACAACAACCGCTATACATTAAATCACTCATTTAATCACTTACTGCAATTTAATATGCTATAAACTAAGGTGGAGCGACTTTAGTGTTAACATTACTGCTTATAAGTACACATGAGCAAACCAGTTAGATAAAATAAGAAGTTACATGGAGTTTCACCTCAAACCCAAACCAGATCCTGTGTTTTTTTTCATGGAAGTTTGGTTAATTTTTTAATTTTAATTTTAAATACATTTCTGCATCTGGTTACAGCAAGAGGTAGAAGCAAAGGGCTGAAAGATTGTTTTCACAAAATTCCTAGCCCAATGCAGTGGAGTTTGAATAAGTTCAGATTAGTCTCTGAACTTTTAGATGATGGTCTGAACCAAATGAAATGGGAGTCTAAACCTTCTGAGATGTGGCAATCACTGCTACAAACTAGGAAGTGCAAAAGTTTGGCAATAGAGTTATTATTCATCATTTCCAGGCATAGCCCCGCTAGTATACAATGATATCCTAAATGATTGTACATTTCTGGCTAAGAATTCTACTATGTTCTGTAAAGAAAAGTTTTACATTCAGAAAAGATCCTAAATGCACCATTTGTACAGCAAGGGCCTAGTTCTCCACTGCTTTGATTTCAGTGAAGTTATGAAGGTGTAAAACTGATATAAGCAAGTGGAGAATTAGGCTACATATTGTTCATCTGATTCGTGTAGAGATGAGGACTAATACACTTGGTTCACTCTGAAGGTAACACAGGAGAATATTGAAATGAAAGAGTTACTAATTTGTTATAATGCGGAAATACATGGGAAATGATCCTGGGCACTTCCATCCTGTCTTCACTGTCTTTAGGTGTGTCAGCAACATTTACTTCACTGCGACGGACAACACACCCTGATCCTAATCAGGCAGAAGAAAAAGCCACTCTGCTCTTGCTTGTGGAAGTACTAGCAATTAGAATCACTTAGATGTCATATGATTGGTGCTAAGGAAAATTCTAGGAAAAGGCTTGATTCTGCAACACTTATTTATGCCTCGTATCATATTCTGACAGTTGGGCCATGAGGAAGGGTGATGGAATAAGGCCCACAGAGACATGGGACTGAATACTGTGTTGGAAAAGGCTTTCTGACACAGCACTGCCATTATGATGGATAAGGAAATGGATCTTCCCATTTACTACTTAACTAAGGACAAGACTGGGATTGAGTCTTTCTGGGTACATCTACACAGGATTAAATGACATGTGGCATGGCTGTGGTTGGTCCAGTAGGCTGGCTCCAGTTGCTGGGCTAAAAATCACTGTGTAGACATTCAAGTTTGTGCTGGAACTCGAGCTCTGGGACACTCCCATCTCACGAGGTCCCAGAGCTCCAGCTCTAGCCTCAGCCTGAATATCTACACAGTGATTTTTCAGCCCCGGAACCTCAACCCCACAAGCCAGAGTCAGCTAACCCAACCCGGCTGCGGGTTTTTAATCTCTGTTTAGACATAGCCTTATCCACTGCTCTGCCAGAACAAGGATACTAGGTGTTCACTGGCTCCCAAAGGTCCTGAACATGCAGCAGGGGACTGGCTCTGCTATATTACTTAGGAGGCTACCACATGCATCCCCCTTCTGCAGCCTACCCGATGCTGACCCTGTCAGCCCTCCCCTCCCCTTTCTGCTCTCTCACCTGAGCACAGACTGAAATTATGCCCCATCCCTTTGTGGGGGCAGGATAAGGGAAGTATCCTGTATGCCCACACAGGGGCAGGGCACTATCTGATCCTGAGTTAACAGATTTGATATTTGAGGATTAGCTAAATCATGCAGTGATTCTTATACAATATTTGGTTATTCTGCCATAATCTGACACTCTTTTTTTTTTTTAGAATATGAACAGCTTTTCTTTTTTGGGAATCACTGTCTGAAGCTGTGCAGAGAGCATCATTGCTGGGGAATATGGACAGGAATTGAACTACTTGCTACTTGCTAGTACTTGGCATGCTTGCCCTTCAGAATGCTCACATGATAAATGGATAGGTACAAAATAAAACAATACAGCAACAGCATTCCTGGCTGTGCCACAATCATCATCATAACTAATAGTGTCAGTTCTTCAAATGATACCCATGTAGACTGCCTATTGTGTAGATAATTAATGACCACTATGTTCTCGGTCTTCTTAAAGCAGGTACGCACCCATTTTTAAACATGCCCAACACATCTTTGCTGACCAAAATCTCCATTTTAATCAGTGTCCTTGTGTTTAGAATAGCTCAGCAGTTCTCAGACTGTGGGTTGGGACCCGAAAGTGGGTCACGACCTCATTTTAATAAAGGTCGCCAGGGCTGGTTTAGATTTGCTTGGTCCCAGAGCAGAGCCAAAGCCAAAGCCCGGGCCCCACTGCCTGGGGCCGAAACCCAAGCCCCACTGCTGAACCCAGAGTCCGAGGCCTTCAGCCCTGGGTGGTGGGGCTCAGGTTACAGGCCCCCGGCTTCTGTTTTGAGCCTCCTCCCTGGGGCAGTGGGGATCAGGCTTTGGCTTTGGCCCCACCATTCAGGACAGCAGGGCTTGCGTGGGCTCAGGCTTCAGTCCCCCCTCCTGGGATCGTGTAGTAATTTTTGTTGTTAGAAAGGGTGCAATGAAGTTTGAGAACCCCTGGAGTAGCCTATTTTCAGTGAGTCTAGCTTTCATGATTTGTGCCTATAAAGTTGTTCAGAATTTTAATGCAATTACTATGAAAGCACTTACCAGAGAGCTTTTTCAAGTGGAATTTCGAGAAACTGTTCAGACTTTCCGAATAGTTGGTGTGCTCCTGCATAATCTTTAAGTAATATTCATATGGCAGCTCTGTTGAATGAGTTTTATTGAACTTATTGAACAAAATTTCCTCCTGGACAGAATGGTGTCCTATCTAGCACTTGTGCTAAAAGTGTCTCACTTCACTCTAGCCAGCCTTCAAGTCATTGATGGCCAGATTCATAGAGTTCTTTGACTTTTATCATAGATTGGTCCCAGACACTACCATGACCTGATCTTGTTGTTGGAGAAAAACATTTGCTCAAAAATCTTAGCTCTCACTGTCTGTCAAGCAGCGTTCTTGACCCCTCATCAACTACATCTGCGGTGTTGCTAAGCATTCCTTTCCCCATACAATTCAATAGTGTCCCTTCAGGTGTGTGAGATGTTTATCATCTGGACACAGTCTCTGACTTATTACTCATTTGATGAGCTTGCAGACGTGGATGTATTACTCTCTCTGTCATTTCAGCAGGCTTCAGCTACGTTTGAGCAAATGTACCAATCTTATAGCAGCATTGCATAAATGATGTGAATATATACAAAGAAAACTTCTGTGTATTTTCAATGATTCATACAATATCTGAAGACTATTCATTCAAATACAATGTGGACAAATTGCAGGATGTCTCATGAAAAATATTCAGTAACGTATGGATTTCAGCATCCATTACTGCACGTTTACATGTTTTATCGACCTGTTCTTGTCCAGGAAGCACAGTAATTTAGCCCTTACAGTCCAGAAAAATTTGCGGAGTAATTTTCCTTTAAAAATAATAAACTAAAAAGGAAAACATATTTTGTTTTACAAAAATAAAACTGGCCCAACATTAGGGGTCCTGGATTCAGAGGCGAACACCGATCCTGTTTAAGTGATTGGGTGTGCTAAAGCACTCTCCTTTTTGCCCAACAGTAGAAGCAGCTGGAGCCCTTAGCTAGCGCATGAGAGCTGCACACAAAAGAGAAATCTGGAAGACCAGGCAGTCCAGAGGAAGAATGTGCAGCTAATGGGATTTCTTGCATTTCAAACTCTAGGGTTGAGTGCTGGAATAAAGCCATTTGTTAAGCATCAGGACATTGACTCTGGTGTGGTCCCTGGAAAGAATCAGTCTGTGTTTGGCTGTGAGTCTCTGTGAATCCCTGGGGAAAAGCAGAAGCTCAGTATAGCTGCTTCCTGGGGGAAGATGGTGGTTGCTGACCTGGATTCCTGCAAAATGTTACTGCTGGCATGCTGTTTATTCCTGCTGCTGTTCCAAAAAACATGACATGGGTATATTTTGTAAATAAACAGATTAGAGTAAGAAAATACCTAACTCTGTGTCACCGATTTCCCATCCAAACAGAAACCATCCTGCAAGGTCCCAAATCTGGTTACCACTCAACAAAGGGGTAACAGCAGGGGAGAGAGAGTCCAAATAGTGCAGCAGGAAAATCTGAACAGGGCTGTTTTTGCTTCATGAAACCCATTTATTCACCCAGTCTGTCTGTAGGACCTGTATGTTTATAGATAAGGGCAGATTAGGATAATTTATTATTTTGGTATTGTTGCCCCTTTTCAACCTAAGAGGCTAGTTAAAGTTTGGGGCCCGGTGGGTGCTCCAGTTGGGAACAGAAATTGGTAATAGTCAGTTATTTCTTTGATGCAGTTTGTACATACTTGTAAATAAGCAGAAGTCCCATGTCTCTGAACTCGGAAGGAATCACATAGCAGGAAACAGCTTCTTTTGCTCACAGCACGAAGAGCAGACTTTTCAGCCAAAAAAACTCTCCCTTGGTTTCTTCCACAATCAGCCACTTATTCAGCTGCTCCTTCAGGCTGTCTCTCACACTCATTCTGTTCTGAGTTTGTGTGTATTCTCTCTCCCCTCCACCTGCTTCCCTCCACACCTGGTCTCAATACCCAGTCGAATACCCAGTTCCTGGACCAAGAGTTTATTAGGCTTTGTTTGAGGTCTGGCCCCTTCAATATCTTTTACAACTGACTTAAATGGGGGACTTGTTCACGCCTCAGTTTAAAGAGGTTTTAACTCAATCCTTAACAAGATTTCGTTGAGCTCATAACACTACCTGTGATCCACTCATTCTCTCTTAGAAGAAAAATAACCCATTTCTTGAATCTTTGCTGGGTCTAAATTCACTAAACACTTCTCACTGTTACAGTATAATTGTAGTTTTGATCTCAGTCACATACAACTACTCACTTGTGACTGCTCTTCTCTCTGTCACGCCACTCAAAAGTTTTGTGGCCCTCTCAAAAATACAAATATCCGTAATTGTTCCACTTGTTGCCATATAGATACTTATAGATAATAACGACACTGTAGAAAGGCTCCCAGCACACTGGATTCCTAGAAGGTCTTGCTTTCTCTGAAATTAGCCCCACTAAAGTTTTCTAAAATTTGTTGCCCCCCAAACTCCCCAAAATCCTTTTGCAAATTGTAAATGAGACTTCAACACACAGTAAGCAAGAAAACAAAATGAAATAATAAGCAATGGGGACTGTACATTCCCCACTGTGCTGTGTACTCTGCCCACTCCCTTTCAAAATGTGATTTTGAGGAAAACATGCTAGTATTTTCCCCATTAGCTATTATTGTTTAATTTCAGATTGAAGTTATTCGGCATTAGCACAGTGCAATCTTAAATACTAGATTGACTCTTTAAGGCAAAGCCCTTGAGTGTGTGAAGGGCCTATGTTTTAGTGTACAAACCAAGAGGAGCCGGTTCTGGGAAGCACATGCAGTGTGCATGTAGTCCCCCTTTATACCCTTGCAAGCTCTGCTGGCCAGTGCAAAAGAGCAGCAGAGCGTCTTGAAAGTCTCCCATTAACTTCAATGGGATTTGGAACAGTTCCATAATCCATACACAATACCTCCCCATCCCCTCAAAAAAACCCCCAAAACCCTATGTGGGGATGGCAAAATGAAATGCTATGCAGAACACATAACAGTCAGTCACAGCATGCAGAGCCTTTGCTCTAGAAGTCCATTCTGTCCCTGGACCTTGGTCTTCCAGGAGGCTTTGCAGAATTTTTTAAATAAATCTTTGGGGATTTGAAAATAGTTCTTCTACCAGAAGGCAAATATACAGTAGCTTCTACTGTGAAGCTTATCTTTCAATTGCCAATTGGCTCAGGGATTTTTGATATAGTTTGGCCTATTTATTGTGTTACACCTGAATGGATTGCTTTACTATACTATTGAGATGAGCTCTCACTCTGGAAAATCATTATATGGTAATGAAGCATCATCCTTTCTTATCCCATATATTGGAACACAGTTTTCTCAGTCTACAGTGCTATCAGTGCAGGGCTTCAGCGAAAGGTCTCCTGGGAGTGTATTTTAGATGCTATGGCAGTAATCTGTGAGGCACAAGTAGCCAGTGGACCTTTTCTTTTATCAGCAGGGCAGGTATCTGCTGTGAGATTTCTATATCTTTATCACACAGTAGACTTTAAAGCATATATCTCTATCTTCTGATTTCATACTGCTAACTTAATATAAAAATGATATTAAAAGCATCACACTCTTTATATCATTTGGTTTGAGATTGATTTTTTTCTTTTGAAAACAACCCCTTCATACTTCTGCTTGACTCCGGGAGAAAGCTAGCTTGACAGAGAAGGAAGCTATTTTCACTGCTTGTTTTTACCAACAATATTGACAAAAGTACACCATCATTATTCGTTGCACTGTCGGAGTATAATTGGAAGATCACATCAGGTAGCATCAACATATAGAAATATAGTGGTATCCCATAAAAAGTCAACAGTAATCATGTTTATTTCCTCTACTACACACAGAGAAGGCTGTTAAGAGTAAACCTTAAATTTATATCTGGTCTGATCCAAAGCCCATTAAAGTGCCCAATAGCAGCTTTTCCATTGATTTCAATGGGCTTTGGAACAGGTCTATAGTGCATAGGTGAGTCAAAACTGGTAGTATGCAATACAGTAGGGGGGGAGGGATAGCTCAGTGGTTTGAGCATTGGCCTGCTAAACCCAGGGTTGTGAGTTCAATCCTTGCAGGGGCCACTTAGGGATCTGGGGTAAAATCAGTACTTGGTCCTGCTAGTGAAGGCAGGGGGCTGGACTCGATGACCTTTCAAGGTCCCTTCCAGTTCTAGGAGATAGGATATCTCCATTAATTTATTTATTATTTTTACCTAAGTAACAGTGTTCCAGCATGATCAAATGAAGATTCAGACTCATCTAGTAGGAAATGTCCAGTAAGGGTCCATTAATGAACAGATTCTTGGAGATGGATTTTATGAGAATTAGTTCATCTTCAGAACCTTTATGTGACAATGAAGCTTCCATAAATAACTCAATATGCCTGCCAAATAAACCAAAACTCACTTATCAAGTGATGGAATGATTAACTACCTATTGAAAGAATAATCCTACTCTATCAATTGATTCCATTACTATATGCACATCAGAAATCTCTGTTCCTTATCACTTACAAATAATGTTTTTGTATGGTTTCCATTTTGAATTCTTGTTTGACTTTTATTATCATTCTTCTCTTGTATTGTATGAGGTGGCAATCCCAGGGGTCAGGTGAAGGCAAGAAATTTAAACACTCAGAATTAATCTTCCTTTTCTTTTTTATAACAATAAGGTTTCTATGCCTATCCTGAGCATACTACTGTGTGGAAACCCCTCTATCTGAGACCCGAACCATGTTCCAGTTGGTCCACAGGCTATGGATCTTAAATGTGAGGCAAAAGGAAGCTTCCTTGGGTGAGCCAGATATGGGACTATAAAATTTGAAGTTGATCCAGGTTGCAGAAGCAGTGGCAAAGCTATAATCCACCAGGTTTAAATTAAGCGACTGTATCTGATTCAGGAAATAAGCTGGAGAAAAATATGCTGGGTTCATTTAGGTGTCAGCTATAAATATAACTAATTTTATACAGGTTAAAAATGGTTGTAAACTGCCAGCAAGTATATGATGCATAAAACAGGCCTTCCAGAAAATAATTCTAGTAAATTGTACTTTTGCTTATAATGAAGCTATATATAAACTACACAATGAGGCAAGTTGTGCCCAACGGGAACTGTTTTCTAGCACACCAAACCTGCTATTATTATTACCTCATTATTCTTGATTCCTTTCTTTCCTACACAATTCCTTTGTTCATTGTTATGAAAAAGTATTTTATTTTCTTCATAAACCCTTTTCTGAAAGGGGAAGGTCAAGAGATGTATTGCTCATACTCACTGTTGTATATCAACTGGTATGCTTATATGGTTCTTCTTGACATATGGAATAGTAGGAAAATCAGATTATAAAGATTCACAGCACATTTCCCATTATATATTATTGAGTTTTGAGCTATAAGTATTGATGATGAAGAAACTATGGCCATTGGCACATGAGGTATTGTACACCTCATTCGAGGGGATGGGAGGTCTCAGAGGGTGAATAGAAGCACTTACTAATCTTCACCTTGCGGTTTCTCTTTATTGGTGCTCACAACTTCCATTCTGTTCTCTGGTATTCAGTACCTGGGTGAGACCAGTGTATGAAGTCATAGGAAGACGTGGCTTGTGATGTTACAGAATTGCAACCCATACATAGGGTTGCAATTATTCCCAATATAAACATGATTCCATTTCCCCTCCCATCTTTCCATAAAATCCATAAATAAATATACATATATTATCCTCAAAATTATAAGTGAGATCTATGGCCCCTGAAGAGCATTCAAAGATGTGCAGGGGGTTAGTATTGGAGGAGTCCCACAAATCTCTTAACACTTTTGGAAGGGAGTGTTGGGGTTCCCCCAAGACCTGTTCCACTCGGTTTCCCAATAACTCAATTTGACTTTAATCTCATCACTCATATAGCAGAGCTACACTGAGTTGATCAGACTCGAGAGTGGGGGTGGATATAGGGTGTACCACACAGCCAAAATTATACAGCAACACTTTTCCTTATATACTTTTATACTGATAATACATGCATTTATACATTAATACTAATAACATATGCATTCCTAACTATACATTGCATCCCACGCTTTGGGATTGGCTTGGTTACTCTGCAGGAACCAATCCCTGTACAGCATGCTCTGTCCACATGCTGTGCATGCACAGCCTACTCCTTACCTCATCTTATATTCCTAGCTTGTCTTGTCCATTGTAAACAGTACCACCATGTTCCCCCTTATCTCAGCTAGTACAGACATCCTGTCTCTACTGTACTGATCCATTTACCCTCTTAATCCTGCACACTAAGAAATGAGTCAAGTTACGGTACTTATGTCTAGGCCCACAGGGAGATAGGGGATAAGCATCTTAAGGCTCATCAGGTAATGGATGCACATATATAGGAGTACATTTTGGGTCAGAAATGGGTCTCATGTTGATTTCAGAACTCCACAGGAAGGGAGAGGGGAAATGAATCCTGGCGTGTTGTCCCTCCTAATCCCCTTGCTCTCCCACTGACTGAAGACTTTATAGTAGACCTAGGAAGAAATCCTCTATCCTTCCCACTTCCAAAGGGTAATGTTTCTATTCTATTGATCTGAGGAAGTGCAGAAGAGTGGGTCTCTTCTCTTGCAGACCTAGGAAGTCAACTGGGAGTGAGGGGACTGCCTCTTCCCACCAATTCCCTACTCTCCCAGTTCCATATCAGGACCATTTCACAAACTTTAGAAATCCCAAGTCAAAAATATTGCTATGATCAAATTAAAGATTGAGAGCACATAGCAATAATTTAGGAGCATATCTTTACAACATTTTAGTCAGCAAAAAACCCCAATATCTTTCCCGACCCAACAACCAACCACTAAAATGGCAGGACATTCAGAGTTAAACTTACTAGAAACTAAAACATTTGAAAGCATGGACCCACGCAGTAAAAGTTGCCAAAATATCTTAACTCTGATCACAGGCTACCCGCTTTCAGAAACCTTTGTGCATGGGTTTCAGTTTGGTGACTCAAATGCTTAGGACATGAGCAGTAACCAAGTTTGTTGGCAGGCAATTAAACTAGGAGAAGGAAAACTCTGAATTAAATCCTCTTGAGATGAGAGAAAAACTTTTAGAGTTCTGAGCAGTGGCAGTACTCTTATGGAACTCTAGAGAGACAAGTGGATACTATGTATGTTCTCCTGAGAAGCAACTGGATGGTGGAATACTCCCTGAAGGGGGATGTAGCAACAAGCCAGATACCTAGAGCTTGGCATGAGGTGATACTTTGGATCTTTGTTCTTTTTCAGCTTGCACTTAAAGGGTGGGAGTAGTTATCAGTTTTAAGGGGTGGCTAATTTAGCCCATATCTCAACCCAGCAGAGAGTCTCACAAATGGTGGGAGGGCTGTATAGTCCTAGACCAGGAGTTCGCTCAGGTCTGTTGGCAGCCCTGGGCCAATAGGATTCCCAGTGGTCTAGAGTCAGGAAGAAGAGCCAAAAAGGTGAATCACTAGACAAAAATTCAGACTTGCAAAACAAATGTCTAATGAATCTTTGAGAGTTGCTACCCTCAATGTGTCATCCTTACAACTAAAGGTATGGCTGAGATGATGGTCTGAAAAAATATTGACCATATACTTGATATACTGTGTGCAGAAGACCAGATGGTTAGGACATGCAGCATGAGAATTCGGTCTGGGCTGTAAATGCTACTGTGCAGGTGGTAATGGAAGGAGAAATGGTGTAGAAGTTGGTAGTTTGCAATTAAACCGGGAAATTATGGGGATGAATGACCATTTAACGGCTGTCTGAATACATGCAAAAGAGTGTGAGTTGTTTGTGGTATTGGTATATACCACACAACAAAGTTGCCCTGAGGAAGTATTGAGCATTCAATTCCCGTATTGATGAGATGTCGATAACCAGGCTCAATCAGTTTATTAATCAAAGATAGATCAGTATAATACAGAAAACTTAAAAAATTACCTCTCTGGAGAACAATCTTGCATCTGTTACAATGTTACTCCAAATTATGAGCTCAGTTTTACTTATATTTATATCCCACTTGCTTATGATAGATAGAAAATTCCACAGATTCCACCACCTTTTCTTACCTAGGTTTTGTACATAACATTTCATATGTCAGTACACCTTAGAGACATCACTAACTGTACCCAGCACACAATTCATATTTGACAAATCTCAACAGAACATCCAACTTTTTTCTGACACACGCTATGTGTACAAAGAACAGAAGCTACAATAATAAAACTTAGTGTGAGTACAAGACATTCGAGGAGTACATTTTATAGTTATACAACTTAGCATAAATGCAAAGCATTCTGGGCTGAGCTATCAGGAAGAAAAGGAAGAGATGAAGCAGAATCTGCAGAATTTAGCAGATATGGCTGGGTCAGAGGAATTACTGCTCATCCTGGGAAATTTCAGTGCTCGTATGGACTCAAGATGATCAGGCTATGAGCAGATACTGTGACAGTATGCACAGATATTACAGAATGCAGAGGCTGCTGCACTGCTTGTCATGTGTTTAAGCAATGAGTGGGTAATTGCCAACATTTGATTTAAGAAAAGATAAAATCATCTTTACACATACCATAGAGGTGGAATAAGCAACCCAAATGAATGAGAGGAAGATGGTTAAGGATTGTAAGATTATCCAAAGTGAAATGGCTGCACTCCAACGCAAGCCATTGGTGGCTACGATTGCAATTGGCAAATGGATCTGGCATACGCTTTGCTCCAATGGGACATGCCTCAGGATGTGTAGCCTGCTCAGTGTGACTGCAGGCAAGTGTAGGGAGACAGTTGTGTAAGTGAAAAACACAAATTGGAGCAGCAGAAGAGGAGTAGAGTATCTTCAACAATGGATTGATCCAAGAAGCTGAGATGCTATGTGGACGTGCTAAGCTGGGTAGACCACAATCTCATGAAGAATGGTTGTGGAACGAGGAGGTGTAGCAAGCCATAAGAAAGAAGGCAAAAAGGTGATTGAAATTAACCCTTTGGAAAAAGCAGTTGCTGCTTTTAGAGCCTCCAAGAGAGCAGCAAATCAAGCAGTCAGAAAAGTGAGAAACCTAGCGTTAGCTGAGCTCTATAATGAATTGAACAACTTCCCTCAACTTGCCAAAAAGAAAATATATCCAATCATGGAAATAAGAAACAAAGGAAAGGAAGACAGAATGGACACACCATTCAAACAGATGCAGGGGGCAGACTGCTTGTGACAGGAGACAAGGTACACAACCGTGGCAAGAATACTATGAGGATCTACTTAATGAGAACTCTTTATATGCTACCATCATCTGAACCAATAAATACAGATGTCAATGACCTGTGAGAGGCAGACATCAAGGCTGCACTGCTGAAGATGGCACCTAGTAAAACAGCAGGCCCAGATAAAGTCATGGTGGTAATGATCAAAACCTGGATAGAGCTTAGTATACACTAGTCCTCTGCACAGTTTGGAAAGAGAAGAAAATCTCAACAGAATGGAGAAAGTGTATATTGGTACCAATATACCCAATATACAAATAAAAATGTGACATATGTGACTGTTCACAGTCCTGAGGAATTAGGCTGCTGTCCCACTATAAGAAACAGTTAGAAAGAATCATGGGTAGCCGTGTTCTTCAAAGAATGGAGCCCATTTTAGGAAAGAAGCTCCTTAGTTTTAGAAAAGGAAAAGGGACGACTGATGATATGCTCATCACTCAACAGTTGATGGAAAAGAAGCTGGAGGGAAACCTTGAGCAAGCTTGGGCTTTCCATGCTTTGGAGAAAGCATTCAACAAAGCACCAAGGTGACTGCTGGTGCCTCTATTGTGATTACATGCTGTATCCAAGGACGTCATCCAGATAATGGTATCAGAAATGGAGACACTGACACTGAGAACAAAGCTTCTGAGGGTGGGGTAAGTTTGGCACTGGATAAATGGAGTGATTTATGATAAATGGATACCCAGACTACTCAAGGGACAACATACAAAATCATGGTAAGACTAGCTCTTCTGTATGGATCAGAGACATGGGTGACCAAAGAGAGGCACTTGAGAAGACTTGAAGCCATTGGAAGGAGATGTTTGAAGGCAATGAGAGGGTAACATTGCTGGAGCACATGCAGAATGGTGTAATCAGGCATGAAACCAAGGTCTGGGGTATCAGAGAGATGCAGTCAGAGAGGAGGTTCAGATGGTATGGGCATGTACAAAGGATGGATGAAGGGCATCCTGTTAGGGAGGCATTTGAGACTAGGATTCACAGGTAGAGAGCAAGAGGATGGTGCATAGACTGTATACAGGAGGATGGAGTGGATATGGAACAAGAATTGGACCAGCAAGCCTGGAAAAGACTGATCTGGTGGCCTGACCCCAGCTAGCTGGGAAAAAGGAAAGAAAAAGAAGATGAGTAATAACAAAGCTTGTGGTCACTGAAGCAGGGAAGGATGAGTGGATGAAAGCAAATCACTTGGGGCAATATATCTGTGGGGCAAAATCAGAGTGTGTACATGAGAGAACGAGATCAAGAGATCCCTTGAGAGATCTTCATATTGTGAAGAAGGAAACCCATGAAAAACTGTTTTTCTTTGCTTTAAGATGAGTTCTAGTTTCCACTCATTCCTGGAATGTCCCTGGCTGAAGAACTTGTTTTCAGTAAGATGTTGTAATTGTGAAAATTTAGCACCTCATCTTCTTTTCTAAAGCAAATCCTTATCTCATGGTCAAAATCTATTCTATCAAACATACTAATAGAGTTACATAGGTGTAAAAGCAGAGTAAAGCAGGGGTAAATCAGGTCCCTAAATCCTTTAGAGATGACTGGTCTCTTCTGGGCAAGGGTCAAAAACCATTGTGGATCTACTTGGCTCAGTGTTGAAGTGGGTTAATTGAGAAGGAAAATGAACTTTGAACTTAATAGAAAATTATCTGCCAACACATGAGCTCTTATATTCAAAAGGGAAGTTTATATTGAATTCATTTGTTTTAGACAGGGAGGATGACACAACTGCCTCAACTCCAGATCTTGTCCCTCCTCTCACCTCCCCTAATCCATTACTAGGGCCAGGTGGCTGAGGGGTGGTTTGGGGATGCTAACACAAGAAGCACAGAAACACAATGTGACTTGAGACAGTTTTTGTGAGAGAGCTTTAACCCAGAACAGACTATGTTTTGGTCCAGCACAGCCTGGCAAGATTTTGAATGGATCAGAAAGTGGAACTACTCCATATAAATTGTGCTGTTTTATGCATCCTTAATATGAAAATATTAATACGAACTGTATGCATATCTGAATTAAAAATAGACTAGGAAATAACGTCCTGAATCTGTGTCCACTTATTTCTTGCCCAGATAACCTGCTCCAGGGTTATTCTTTCTTGACAATACAAAAGCCAAAACTTACCATCTTTTCACAGCTATTTGTTCATTGTAAGGTTAAAACATTGCACTGCAGGGACATTTTGTTTTCTCTTTCATTATTGCAGTTTCTAGAATTCTAGTTAGCACCATCCAAACAAAGCCAAAAAAAGAAACAAAAACAAGGGGGAAAACAAAACAAAACAAAAAACCCACCAAACCCAGAGGCAATAATACCGCAATAAAAAAATTGGTAACATTGCTCTGTTCTGTCATCTTGAATAATTTATATTTCATATACAGCTCATATTTTTATAATTCCCTTCTGAATTTTTTTTTCTGGAGCTAGACATAGCTGAAAGCAATTAGAAACATAGGAATTGCCATACCAGATCAGACCAGTGGTCCATCTAGTAATTGTGAGGAAGAACGGTCCAGCAGAGAGGAAGGCTGGTTCACAGGGTAGGGTGTGAGCCTGGGATTTGGGAGACCCTAGTTTAATTGCCTGCCCCCATACAGACTTCCTGTGTGACCTTGGACCAGTCACATAGGCCCAGATCCTCAAAGATACTTAGGCACATATCTCTTTAGGCCTGCACCTAAGTCCACCATTAAGGTGCTACGGACCTCTTCATAACCACCACTGAGCTGTCACCTAACCCCTACGTGCTTAAATTCCTTAGGCATCTAAATTTCTGCCAGTTGGCATTCACAAAGTTGCCTAAGCCCTGATACTATAGCTAACAAGCAGTTCAGAGACAAAACGGGTTTCTCAAACTAGGAGAGGAATGCCTATCTTGCCAGCAGGGCCTAGTCCTGTAGGCATGCTCTGAAAATGCCTACGACAAGATTCCTGTCAGACTCTGCAGTAGGAGGCCCAGATACATGCCACCCATGGAAGGTGGGCATATGAAAGACAGCTGGGGGCACAAGGAAACATAGGGTTAGTGTAAGAGAGGTATTAAATGTGAGCAGAAGACAGAAGTAGAGCGAGAGATAGTTTCAAATGCTAGGGCATGAGGTACATAAGCAGCTGATCTGGCTTAGGCACCTGGCGCCAATAAAGGGTTTTGTGGCTGAGGATCCTGAGTGGAGGGAGGCACCTATCTCTGGTCTATTAGCCAGGTGCATCAGGTCAGCCCTGCTCTTTTCCTCAGCATTTCACTCCTGGCTAGCTTAGGTGGCTCCCTGCTCAATTTGCTGGCTTCTTAGGATCCATTTCTTAGGATTTCTAACTCTACTCATATATTATGTGGGGAGCCTGGGTGCCTAGCTTGGGGCTGAATATTCCACTCCATGGGAAGCTCCAGGAGTGAGGCTTGGCAATGCTGAGTTGAGCAATGCCTAAGTACCTTTGTGAACCTGGGCCCTAGTCTGTCTGTTCTTCATCTGTTCCATGGGGATAATAGAATTGCCCTACCTCACAGAGGTGTTGTGTAGATAAATAAATTAAAGATTGTGTAATCTGAACCATATAAGCACCGAAGACAAAGAGAAAAGTGACGAGTTTCAGCTGCTTAAGAGGAAAGTGCAATAAATCCTGCAGTAGGCAGTTCAGAAATAACTTGCCCACCAGCTTCTTCCTTACTCCCGTCAACTGGTAAAAATGAATAAATCCATCATTTCATTTTAGATTAATTTATGAATATTCTCACAAGTGTCATGCGTGAATATTTGTGAAACACAAAATTTGGAGCCACATTCCCCCCCTTTAACAGCCTTTTGATTTTTGAAAGCTGCGTATTAAAGGAAATAATGGCATCTTTCCCAGGCGATGTTTTCATGTAATGGAAAGCATCAGTAGAGAGCAATCGTTTCAGCATGCAGGTGCTTAGCATCATTATCTTGTGTTAGTAAAAGTAAAGAAGTGATGCACTTAAATTAATCTCTGCTGGCATGATTCTCATCTCACATACACTCCTGCAGATGAGAAATAATTCCACCGACGTTAGCAGTGTTCTACCAATATAAACTAGTGCAACTGTGAACAGAATCGGACCCAGAGACTGCACAGCGTATTGATGAAAAGGCTAAGCATAATTCTGTGCATTTGGTCTACCGTTAAATTATATATATCCTTCAATGCCTCTTCTTGTCTTCCAATGCACAGTATATATTTACATTATTCACATCTAAATCCAAATCCAAATGTGTCTCATTTGTATAAACCTTAATAAGTTAGAACTTCAGCCTTTTGCTGCTAGGAATGATATTAGTGAGATATTCAAATTAAAAATCAGATGGCAGGAATATTAAACAAGGCAATGGCAAAACATGCATGTCTAGAAGACCATATGTGAAGGAAATAATTTACAACAACATTGTACCGAAATACAGTAGTTCCTTATTCATATTAAATGTTATGTGATAAGAAGCAGAAGAATGTGGCTGGCATAAATCCAAAGTGCCGAAGGCCAGAACTGAATGCTTTTCTTCTTTAATTCGCATTGAAAATAAACTGATCCTTACATTCTCATTATGTAATTTACAATTATAGGGGTGCAATAAGCTTCCTAACCTTATAGTTAAATAACTGGTCTGAAACTCAGGATGATTGATTGCTTATATAGTTTTCTTGGCTTGCTTTTAATGTATTAATTAAAGATTTTCTAAACTGCAAAATATGGAAACATTTGGTTGCTTAGCCCCATAGGCTCTAACAATTCCTAAAATAACTGAAGTCCCAAACTACTAGTCATCCAATTAATTGTGTTTCAGTACTAATCAGATGCTTCACAGATTTCTAACCAGAATCTGTTTCCAGAAACAAGGATTCTTAAACAGATTTCTATGCCTGTATCCAGTCCCTAAGAAATTAATCTCAGAGGGGACTGATCAAGTGAATAAAAGTGTATTCTAAAATTCCTGCATGTTAAAAAGTTGATTTATAGTAGGTGTCTTATCTGTCCCACATTTTTATTAGCTAAAAGGCTCCCCCCATATTAATTCCCGTGACACCAAAAAATGCCCTCATGAGGTCCCCGTCCAATATGCCACTAACAAGGTGCCACCCACCATTTTTACTCCGTTTCTGGCAAATTGTAGTATTGACTAGAACAGGGTACAATTTTTAATGCAAATCATTTTTTTCAGCAAAAAAATTCAAATGGATTTCATCATATTGTTTAAGCTGAATTTTAAAAAATTGGAAATGTTGCAATGATTCATTTTGGCATTTCCAAAATAAAATGTTTTGACTTTTCATTTTGGAAAGGTGTTTTGTTGTAGAAGTTAACTCAGTTTTATTATATTTTTAAAAAGCCCTCAAAAATGAAACAACACAGAAGAATTTGTTTTTGATATTTTAGTTTGTTTGGAAAAAATGAAAATTTTTCTCGTTGTTTTCAATTTTTCTGGTTCGGTCACCGGACTGAAAAATTGGTAATTTGCATACCTCTACAATAGACTGTGTACATGTGCACTTGCAACTATATGCTATCTGTAATACACTGCTAACAACACGAGTGTGGTAGCGGATGATTTTCTCCTATGTAAAGCAGTGAGTGAATAATGTGGGACTTTAACTGCGTGCTCTCAGGATCTGGTGCTACACCACTGAAATCAATGGGAGCTTTACAGCTGACTTCAGTGCATACAGGATCAGCTCTTCAGTGATAGTCTAAGACCTTGTCCACACTTAACAGGCTACAGGGACATCACTGTAGCGCTTCAGTGAAAACACTACCTACGTTGATGGGATGGGTTCTCCTGTTGGCATAGGTAATCCACCTCCCCACACCAGAGTTAGGTAGGCTTAACTGCAGTACTCAGGGGTGTGGATTTTTCACACCCCTGAATGACATAGTTAAACCAACCTAATTTCCTTGTGTACACCAGGCCTAAGCTGTAGTGAATGCTTATTTTGGTACATGATCTATGTTAGGGTCATATATTAGCGGGGAGTGGCTCAAAAAAGGGACAGAATAGCTAGAAAGATTTCTACCTTAGAACAGGATATAAGAGGCTGAAGCGTAACCACAAGAGACAGAAAACTGTCTGAAGTGTTAGATGTTCATAGTGTGACAGTCTGTACTCCTGCATTCACCCCTTTTACAGGACTATGATAAATTCTGTACAAAGTATGCCTTGTGAGGTATCATTTAAGAACTCATAATTTGCTGATCATTATTGTCCTGGTAAAATATGTGTGGCAACATTGTATGTAAAGATTCATCAGTATGGTATTAATATAACATGTAACAAGGCTGGGGAGCAGTCACAAACCAGTTCCTCACAGACAAAAGGCAAGCTGGCACCTCAGCCAGGTGTCAACGAAATCAAATGGACATCACTGGTTAAGTGGCTACTCTTTGGCAAGAAAAAGGGTGTCGGTGAAAAATCTATATCTTGACAAAGAAACAGGTTGGGGTTCCCATCCACACTGACTTTCTGTCTCCCTAACCTCACCTGGAGATAATTCTCAAAGAAGAGAAAGAACTATAAGAAGGGAGAGCAAATGCCCCAAATTATTCCTCCTTTTCTCTCTATCCACAGCATCCACAACACCTGAAGAACAAAGGAAGCAGTATTGGACTGGGGGAGGGATCCTTACTGAAATAAATTCAGCCAGTAAGACTGCTGGAACATGTGGAGAGAAAGACTTTGCTATGAATTCACTCAAGTTTGTTAAGTTAGGCATTAGCTGCGTTTTACTTTTATTTTTCTTGTAATATATTCTGACTCGTATACCCCATTATTTGTATTCATTTAAAATATATCTTTTATAATGAATACATTTGTTTTATTGTTATATCTAAACCAGGGTGTTTCAAATGAAGTGTTTGGGGAACTGTATTTGAGATAACAGGATTTATGCATATCCTTTTCTATTAATAAAAATCACGGACTTTATGTGGTCCAGGAGAGAGCTGGGCAGTACAAGACATACATTTCTGGGACTTGGAGTTTGCTGGTATCAGTCTGCAGTGTAATTCAAGAGTGGCTGGCTATAGCACTCATACACTATAGCTGGGAGTAACTTACATGCTGGATGCAGACCAGCAGTGGTAGCTCTCACAGCAAAGCAGTGTAAAAGGCACCCCAGGTTGGAGAACTGAGGGGACACAGCAGTTCATCAATCCAGATTGTACCCTCGGTATGTCACACATAGTCAGACGAATTCTGGTCCCATTAGAGTCTGTGGTAGTTTTCTCTCAGATTTCAGTAGGTCCAGAACTTGCCCAACGTTTTTATTATTGTTGTGGCAAAGGGTGCCAATGACTTGCAGAGTGACACTCTCCATAGAAAGGGTTAAAGATGCCATGATGTCACCTCACCCACAGAATTGTTAATAGTATTGCCTGGATTAAGCTGCTTTCCATGGTCTGGGCTATTAGTGGTTCCTTTGTATTGCAAAGCAACTCCACAAAACAAGGGTAGATGCCCAGACACACCTTTCTAGGCCCTGTAGTTTCCAAGAGCTACTTTGGACTAGGGGTTTCCTGGGTGAAAAGTGCAGGGCTGAGGGAGGGAAAGAGGCACAGAGTTTGTTAAGCAGTAAGGCTTGTGTGAGGACCTGGAGAGAGACAGCGGTGCAAGAGAGCTGATTGGGGGGGGGGGGGGGGGTCAGGGCAGAGGTGCCTTCTCTGATTTCTGCACAAAGGAGTTGCTTGTGTGCTGTTTGTTACCACCCTTGTTCAAGGGAACAGGACATGTGAACATTTTGTAAAGAAACAAATTACACTAAAAAAACCACCTGTCACTGATTTCTGATCCACGTGGTAAACTGAATGGCAAGGCCCCAAATTCTGCTACCGCTTAGCCAAAGGCCAACCTCATTTTAAAAATGAATAAACAAATACCAAGGGCATCATTATAAGTAATCAGACATGCATTGGCATTCCAGCATTTTGGAGTAATTTTTTTGGTGACTGCTCACATAAGGTTCTGAATCAGCAGCCCTCTGCTGTGATCACCAACACAGGGATGGCATTGGCATCTGCAGTGACAGCATGTCCCTCGTGCTCCAACAGCATGCCTCAACCCTGCCCCCAAAGGACACTCCGACAAGGCACTGTTGGAGGTTCTCTAACCCATTGAGAAGCAAGTGTAGGTCAGGTTCCAAACCCAATCCATTGCTGGCTTCTCTACTGAGGCTACCAATAATGGTGCCAAATTTGGAGTGTTTTTGTGCCTTGTATGCATGTCCACTACTAGGAACCAAAATGTTCCTAGACCCTGAGGAAACTCAGTATATGCTGACTGCAGATACCTGTGCCTCCTCTCCAACCTGCCTGCCTCTCCCCAAATGCCTACTGAACGTTACACCTACCACTGGGGCTGAAGGAGAATCTGTTAACTGTTAAGAGTAGAGAGTTTATGACCCACAAATTTAGTTGTGCTGATTCCATCCATTAGATGGAGTGGTACACATGCACATAGCTCTTTCATTACAATATATCCTGGCAATTAACCCCGATACCATGGCAACCAGTTCCCTTCAGACATACTGAGTTACTTATTTGAAACTTCAGCTAGGGAAGTGGCTGCCTAGTATGCCAATTATGAGGTGATAGACCTATTGTTGTGGTTTGGAGCTTGACACCTTCACATTCCACAGAGTGTTCTTTGAGTAGAACTCCTCTGGGGAAACTGAGCTATAGATTCCCAGAAGTCTTTGGAAACATTTTAAAGCTGATAGAGCTGAGATGAATGCAAAGAAAAAAACACTTAGAGAACAGATTTAAAGCAAAACATTTCAAATGGTTATATATAAAAAAACACTCTTAAAGATATGCATTGCCACATCAGCTAAGGGCTTTGCAACAGTAAACTTGTGCAAATACAAATGTGTTCAGTTGGGGTTTTTTTGCAAAGGCTGTATGGACTCAGCAGTCCTAAATTGTTTGTCAGGGAGTTCTATGAGTTGGGTGCAGACTAAACAAAGACCCGTGTACCATGTCTGCTGAATTCAATTGCACAGGAATGACAACAACTACCAGAACAAAACAGAATAAACTCACAGAAATGGGTTGAAATATGGCTCTCTTATGGAATTTCTCAGCTGGTTGGGCAATATTGACTATCCATTGGGGCACACTCCACTGGTGAAGGGGAAAAACAGCATCAAAATCTCATGGACTGTCTTTGGGCTAACTGAAAATAAGAGATGGAGACTAGAAGATTAGTTGGCATAGGAAGAGAGGAAGGATAGTCCAGTGGCTAGGGCCTTACTTGGCATTTGGAAGACCCAGATCCAATTACCTGAGTCACCACAGCTGCCATAGGCGTCTGTGGGCAAGTCTCTCTGTGCTTCCCCATCTGTAAAATGGGGATAATAGCACTTCCCTAGCTCACAAGGATGTTGTGAGAATAAATACATTAAAGATCGTGAGGTGCTTAGATTCTGTCATGATGGGGGGCATAAGAGAAATACCTAGATTGAGAGGAGAAACATTAATGACTGATATCTTTGTACAGAACCAGTGAGAAGTACTGGATGGAGAAAGAAGACTGGGGGTGAAATTCACCTTTGAGCTTTCACCGAAAGCTTAAAAGTGGGATTTAAATATGTGAAAGCCTCTGCTGGTCCTCTGTTCAGGTGTGAAATTCACTCTAGATGATTCATCATTAGGCTGATTAAGAGAGGTGGAACTAGAATTAGTTGTTTTTGAAAATGTCAATATAGGGATAAATATCACTTGTCAAAAAACTAAATGTAATGTGAATAAACACAGCAATATTTTACTTGCAATATACACAAAAAGGCAAAAGTTGTGCTTGCAATCAGGATTATTGTGCAACATTATTCAGATAAATCACTTTTGTGCAAGATAATATTTGAGCACAGATTCAGAGATCCTATTTTTAATATAGTATTGTTATTATAAATTGTGTTCCAGGACGTATTTGGTCAGTGTATATATATACATGCTGCAATCATTGCTTAGTTAATAATCAGTTTGTGATAGTAATAATTTAGTATATTTAGTAGTAATTCATATATACACACACACACTGATCAAATACATATATAAATTACTATCACAAACTGATTATTACCTAAGCAATGATTGCAGCATGCATTTGCAATAAGGCGCTGTATTACCTCATAACTATGCACAGCTCATCCTCGCTGAAATGTGGCTAGTTAACTGCTAGTCAAAACTCAGTTATCCCAGGAATGTATTGGCTTTTTTGGACTGCAGTCATACAGGCAGCAAAGAGATTAACATGCTTTTTTAGTCCCCCCACCCCTCCAAAATAAAACAGTTTTCTTCTATAGAAATTTATTCTATGCTTTGAGAAGAAGAGTAACAAAGAGACGGGATATTTTCCCATCTTTATTGCTAGAGTGTGTTAGCATTATGAGAAGAGAAGACAGTCACTTTATGCTTTTTGTTGTTGTGGGGGGGTGTATTGCTCCACTTCCAGCCTCTTGCTACAACTGGTATGCCCTCCTGTCCCTCCTTGTTCATTGGTGCAGTGCTGAGCTGCAGAATGTGCCTCTTATATTCTGCTTCTACAGGGAATTGATCTGGGAAATAAACTTGTTAAAGGAAGACTGAGTATACCTCACGATAACTAGCCAGATGATGGGAAAAATCCTGGTTCCACTGAATTTAATAGCAAAAATCCAACTGACTTCAATGGAGCCAGGATTTCACCTGTAATCTTCATAGGAGACTTATGGTAGAGCATTTTTCTAAAAGAGCAGAATTATAACTAGCTGACATGATGTGGTGTATGTATTCAATATGCTTCTGACAATCTGCAGGTTTACAGTAACTACAAAGCATTTCTACTGGGAATAACAATAGGAAAACAATGCTTTTGTTTCCAAGACATAGTTTTAGAGACATCTAACAATGTGAAAGCTGCCTGCACTAGGCAAATACAATGTGCTATGAATGTACAGTACAGCCAGAGACATTACATAGCCACCATCGCTCTACAGCGATTACATGACGCTGTGCTCTGAGGTGGTCAGCTAATTTAGAGTAGGCTTAATAGAAAATGTCACTGCAGATTAAACAAAGCAGCCTGCTTCTTCACACTGTGCTGCAATGATGGAACTACTGGTTTAAAGGTGAATAATGCAGCGGTGAGAAAAAGACTATTAGGGAAGTCCCCCGACCAGTGGCTAGATTTTGCAGCAGCTACAGACATTTTATTTACTGAGTGTTCAGGCAGGGAATGCAAGAGCTGCGGGGTGAGAGGATAGAAGGGAGAAAGCGTGCTCAGAAGCAGCAACTTTCTCATTCATTTTGGAAGGAGGCAGGTTAGAGGCTTAGGATAGTTAGAGGTGGAGTATTATAATTATTATTACTGGTGGGGGAATACTACATAATGCTTAGAAGAGCTTACAGTGAAAGATAGGTGCTTAATAAAAGAGTGCAGCACGTACTCCTCTCAGCACAGGCCAACAAGAGCTACCTGTCTGTAACATGAGAATAGTAAGATATCTCCCTATCCTTTGTCTACTTGGCCTATTTAGGCTGCAATTCAGCTAAATATTTCATCATCTACTTGAGTCTACCCTTTTTCAGTAAAAGCATTGAGCCTGTGCTTAACTTTAAGCATGCACCGTGACCCATTGATTTAAGCATGTTCTTAAGTCCCACTAAAGGTAAGCATGCACTTAAGCACCTTTCCTGAATGGGGATGCTTTCCTGAACCACAACCTTCAATCGTAAATTCTTCAGGGTAAGGGTCTCTCATACGTTGTACAGCACCTAGCACAATGAGGCTCTGCTCTCGGTTGAGTCCTCTAAGTGCTACTGTAACAAAAATAACAACATCAGGAGGCACCAAAGGAGGACCAGAGCAGTCTAACCACAGAGCAGGAAAAATACAATAATGTGTATTGGCCAGGGAGAATAATTCAGTACTTTGGAGGAGAGAGGGATTGCCAATAAATCAGTTGCTCAACTTTCCAAGGAGGATTATGCAGTTTCGTGCAAGAAACAGAAAACGCTAAACAACTCAGAGAGGCTAAGTTAATACTTTGCTACAGCTCTGATTAAGGTTTAATATGGAAATTTTTACAGTTGAATTATAACCCTCTGAAAATAAGGGCTGATAATGAAACTACGGGCATGAGCTTAATGGTGTCAGTGTGCAAAGGGCCTTTATAAAATGTTGTTTTCATACATTGGATGTTTCTAACTGATGCTTTACTGACACACAAACCATTTTAGAGAAACAAAGAGCAGTTTTTCCATTATAATTGCTACATTTTGTTTATGGTTGTTCCATTTGGAAAAAATCAATGGTGATGAAAGCACACGACGTAAGTGGCAGATGGTCACTGAATGACCACACAAAGTCATAACGTCTGAGAACCTGGAAAGAGTATCAGTCCTAGCAACTAGTAACACGGTGTGGTTTCCAAAACCTAACTAGTTACTTTTGAAAAATAACTTTATCATCACTCTGAAGTATTTTTAAAACTCTTAAATATTACGCCTAGGGGAAGAAGCTATTTTTTGCATTGGCAGAGATTTCAGGAATGAATTTTTGGCAAGCTCAGCTGAGTTCACTCATTGCACAGTACATGATAATGTTCATTATGATTATATTGAAAATGATCCATTCTGCGCAGTGCTAAATTTGATCTAATTCTGAAATGAATTCAAATGCCTTAAAACCCATGTGTGTATGAGGAAGCAGGTTTTATTATTATGATTATTATTGGTAATTATTCCATAATTCTTTCATGGTTAATTTTTATTTTGATGTGTAGTTGGATTTAGTTTTATTGTTTGTGGAATGAAAATCTTTATGACTGTGACAAGTGGAGCTTTTCTTTTTTTGTGGAAGGTCAAGAAACAACAATGATGGACAAAAGAGACCCCAGAGATCACTTAGTTCTTATTTCTGGAAGAAGCAAGATGGATTTTCTATCTCAGAGGCTGAAACTCTAGAGATTTTTGAATGCTAAGAGTTTCTAATCTTTTATTCTGCCTTACTTAGCATATGATACATATTCATGAAGGTCATTATAGCAGCACCTAGTAGTGTGGCTATAGTTTAGAGCAGTGACACTCAACCTTTAACAGCTAAAGTCACCGAAGAGAGTTTCAGAGAAGCACAGGAGTATTGAACATTCAGGTACTTAGAATAAAGCAATTTTCTTAAAGCTAAAACATCAAAGCAAAAGTTTTCACTTACAGTATTTGGTTACCAGTGGAAACAGGGGTTTAACCTATTCGTCTCTATGTCTATAGATTTTAAAATAACATTTTGTCTTGAGGCAACTCTGTCAGAGCACTGCATAATGCATTTCTCAAACTGGAATAGAGAGATGTGGCTGACTGTGAAGACCAACAGGTGCTTTGAGAGCCACATGCTAATTATCATTATTTCAGAGTAGTAAGAACATAAGAATGGCCATACTGGGTCAGATCAATGGTCCATCTAGCCCAGTATCCTGTCCTCCGACAGTGGCCAATGCCAGATACTTCAGAGGGAGTAAACAGAACAGGGCACTTTATTGAATGATCCACCCCCTGTCATCCAATTCCAGCTTCTAGTAGTCAGATGTTTATGGATACCCGGAGCATAGGGTTGTGTCTTCACTAATAGCCATTGATCTAATTCTTTTTTGAACCCAGTTGTACTTTTGGCCCTCACAACATCCCCAGGAACAAGTTCCACAAGCTAACTGTGCATTGTGTGAAGAAGTACTTCCTTATATTTGTTTTAAACCTGCTGCCTATTAATGTTATTGGGTGACCCCGGGTTTGTGTGTTATGTGAAGAAGTAAATAACACTTCCTTATTCACTTTCTTCAAACCATTAATGATTTTATAGACTCTATCATATCTCCCCTCAGTAGTCTCCTTTCCAAGATGAACAGTCCCAACCTTTTTAATGTTTCCTCATATGGAAGCTGTTCCTTACCCCTAATCATTTTTGTTGGCCTTCTCTGTACTTTCCCAATTCTACTATATCTTTTTTGAGATACTGACCAGAACTGCATATAGAGAAATTATGATATGTTCTGCCTTATAACCTATCCCTTTCCTAATGGTTCCTAACATTCTGTTAGCTTTTTTGACTGGTACTGCACACTGAGCAGATGTTTTCAGAGAACTATCCACAATGACTCCAAGATCTCTTTCGTAAGTGGTGACCGCTAATTTAGATCCTACCATTGTGTAGGTATAGTTGGGATTATGTTCACCAATGTGCAATACTTTGCATTTATCAACATTAAATTTCATCTGCCATTTTGTTGCCCAGTCACCCAATTTTGTGAGATCCCTTTGTAATTCTTTGTAGTCAATTTTGGATTTAACTTTCTTAAGTAATTTAGTATCTGCAAACTCTACTGCCTCACTGTTTACCCCTTTTTCCATTAACTCTTTCTATTCCAAAAAATAAGTGGGTTGATGAGGCAGTGAGTGATCTAGATCTGCATTACATTTAACCTAAACTGCTGGTTGCATTTGAGATTGATTCAAAACTGGGATTTGGATTTGGTGACATTGAAATACCACAAGTTGCTGACACCAGCTTAATCAAATTGGTAAATAGGCCACTTCCAGTTTTGATTTGATCCAGAACCAAAATAGTGAGAGCAGATTCAGATCCACAAATTTCAGTCAGACCATCATTCAAAACAACAACAACAACAACAACAACAACAAAAAACAAACAAACACAGCTCCTTCAAAGTTCTGAGTTCTGGCCAAGATTTTCAAAAATGACTGACAATTTTATGTGTCTCATTTTCTGGGTGCCCAGTCTGAAAATCATTACAGTGGCCTGAATTTCAGAGAGTAGATTCATTATTACTTTCTGAGAAGCTGTCTCAAGTTAGGAACCCAACAAATGAGGTACCTAAAGTCACCAGTGCTGCCCAGACTGCCCCCAACTCTTTCTGTTGTGGGATTACACCTTTATGGTAAGAGTGCTATTGTAATGCCGACAGACCCTGGTCACCGACAGGCAGGATTGAACTGGGGATCTCTGGAGCTTAGTGCATGAGCCTCTATATAGCATGAGCTAAATGCCAACTGGCTGTTAGCTAAGGCTGTAGAGCAGACTCATTAATCTCTCTCTCTAAGTGGTCTTGGTGCCACTAGATGGGACAGAACACCACATCCAGGAAGTGTGTGGGTTACACTATCTACAGTGAAATTTACCGTATAGGATCTGGGACCTGAAGGTGGTGGTTTTAAAAAAGAAACCACAACAAATATGCCCCAAATAGCTGACCTTTTAATTCAGAGTTGAAAATTAATTGTTGTACATATCAATGATAATACTTTTCAGTATATGTGTGCATATAAAATGTTAACACTATTGCTGTACAACAGAAACTGATATATGTTCTGAAATGCAGTATCTTGCCAGGTTATTGTGATTCACTGGATCCAAACACCTATCACATGTACAAACAAGCAAAGAGTAACATAGTAACACTAGAAAAGCAAGGCAGCCATATGTCCCATCTGGGTCTAGACCCTGTCTAGCATTTGTACGCTAGTATTTCCCCCTCTCATTACTTGTGCACTTCTCTAACACACTGGTTGTTTCAGCCCCATCACTATTTTTAGCAACCATCCCCCAGGCTAATTACCTTCTCTGTAAAGACTTTTCTCCTAAATATGCATCTGTCACAGCAGGAGGATAGTGGCCAAAATCAGTTTAGAGTCTGATGGTGTGCTGCACAAAGAGGCAAAGCATGGGGGATTATGAGCCCCTCTGTGCAGCATTTCCTCAATTACTTTTCCTAACTGGCTTCAGAGTCTGATGGAAATTGGACAGATTAAAGAGAAAACAAGTGGTTTTTGCACACTTTGTGGATCCACTAGGCAAAAAAATTATGGAAGGGTGCTGTGGGCCACAGCTGCTAGTCCCTGTGAACTGATGTAGCTTCCAGGAAGAATCTGTCTCTTCTCAACCTCTGTGTATACCCACAGGACTGGATCCTTTTCTTAGCAACAAGCTGAACCCTGCTAATTCTGAGTCTTTCATTCTGCTTATTTTGCGGTATCAATGATCTCTGTATTCCAGAACTGCATATACCTCAGTCATGTCCCCACTTAATCTTTTTTTTATTAATACAAACCTACACACTCCTTCTAGTTATAGCTCCTGAGACCCTTTATCACTCTTGCTGTGCTCTTTTGTATCTTTTTACATTTCTCAATAGTCTGCCTGTCATATATTGCTGAAAATTGTACACAATACTCTACATGTGGTTTCATAAGCTTTTTGTTGTGTGCCATCGCTTTCTCTTCTGATTTGTGCCCTGTTCTGTCTCTTGATACAGCCCAATATTTGGTTAGCTCAGGACAGGGGTAACAAACTTATTTTCCATAGCTTTCACTGTACTTTGGCCTATAATAGGTGGTCTCATGCCAGTGGCTAATGGAGAATGGCCATGCCACAAAAACCACCATCACAGCAGGCAACCTTAATGATGAAAGAAGTAAAGTCAGAAGAGAGCAGTCCATGGCAATAAGACTGGGTGGAAAATGATAATTAATTTCATGAAAATTTTTTGAGGTGGTGCAGTTTGTTTTTGTTTTGCATCAGGACAAAAATGATACCGCTCAAAAAGAGAGAGAGAGAGAGAGAGAGAGAGAGAGAGAGAGAAACCCCAGTATTTAGGACACTCACTTGGGATGTGGGAGACACCAGGTAAGGTCCCTGCTCTGAATCATGCAGTGTGCTCCCAGATGAGGGCTTTACTCACTGGGATATTAGTTATTCTAGGGTGGGTCTCTCTTTCTCTTCCTCCCATCCTGGACCCCAGGACATTTGCATTGAAACCAATACATTATTCCAAAAAGCTTCAGTTTTGTTGACAAATTTCTGACTAGCACAGACCCTGAACTATTTTCATACAGCTAGCAATGCTCCCTTTGGCCAAGTTGGAGTTACACTGGTTTGGCAGTCAGGTAATCTTACGTTAATTTTGTCCATGCTATTCTTATTTTATAAGATAGAGTGGCCTTCACTTTCCAGTGTTGTAACATTGACACCTTGCTTTCACAAGTACCTTCTGGACAACAAAGATTTGTCAAAGCTCTGGTAGTTTTGATCAGAGTTCTTTTAAACATTAAAATGCAATGCCATTTACAAATAAAAGTTGTTACTAATTATTAACAAGAAATAATAGTGATACTGCTAGAGTTGTTTAAAGTGAGGAACATATATCCTATTTATATAAGCATATTGTTAACAGACTGGCTTGTTTTTTCCCCCTGATCATATGGCTCAAATTCTCTATTCTCTCTCTCTTGCCCTTCCCCCACCTTCTAAATCATTCTAGTGTTAGATAATATCATGTATTATCTTATATAAAACTGGCCATGCATCACAAAGCCACATATGATAAAACAGCACCAGATGTGCAAACATCATCAGAAAATGGTGCAGGAGTCTATATTTGCCTCAGAGACACTTTCCAACCAATAATAAATGGAAAATAAAAGCATGCACTCAGTAAATTTTCAAGGCAAATCAAGCAATCACCCATGATTATTTTCATATCAAATCTTTTAGAGAGTGTATAAACTTACTCTGTTCCAGTTGGTGCTTCTTAAAAGTATAGCTTTGCATTTAAAAAGACCATGACAGAAAGAAATGTGCATGGAGAGGCAAATAGTATATATTTCAGGTTAAGAACCTCAGGCAGTAAGAACAGAAATATTTCCTTGAAGGCTGATAGCTTCAGAAGCTGAGCTTAGAGATGTGTCCATAGTTTGGATGGTGCCTCTAAACTTGGAAATATTTGGAAATCATAGAAATGAAGGATCTTCTTATAGATAAAACCCTGCACTGGGACTTAGGAGCTCTGGATTAATTTTCTATATCTTTGAGGTGTGAACTAGCTATAAAGAAAAAGGATGTTATTGTGGTTAAATAATCAAACTGCATCCTAAGACATCTGAATTCAGTTCCTAACTCTGCTACTAATTTCCCGTGTGACCTCGGGCAAATCACTTAATCGCTCTGTGCTTCAGTTCCCCTCTCTAAAATGGGAATGGTAATGCTCCCTCTCTTTCCCTGCCTTTGCCTGTCTTGTCTATTTAGATCAGAATCGCTTCTGGACAGCGATTGTCAATTACTATATGTATATATGGCACCTCACCCACTGGGTCCCCCAATCTCAGTGGGTGCTACTAGACTTGATAGTATGGGTGAACTGAGTCAGGAAATAAAATGCACCACTCCCCCCTCATCATTGTCCAGGTTCTACAACAGAACCAAAACTAATCTTTTATATATTCTGTAATATCAGCTATCTTTTATTCCTGGGATTTGTAATTTTTCAGCACTTCTGCTTTCATCCCTGGCCAGAAGACCTGAAAGCACACCAGGAAAAGACTATTCTTGTATTTACACTCTGACTAGGGAATGGAAGTGCCAGGAGCCCAAGAAAACCTAGTCTCACAAGGTCATTATCTCAGTCTTGCAGATTCAAGATGCTCATATCATTTGGATCAACCTAGTGATTGTGGGGTCTGAATACAAAGGGAAGCCCTGAACCTGCAAATCTGCACACGTGGGTTCTTCACAAGCACATAGCCCCTTTCAAATCAGCGGCATTCTGCATGGGTGCAAGTGTCTACTCACATGGCTCCGACTTTCAGATCAGAGCCTGAATCAGAACTCGGAAACACTAGAAAACTCACATCAGACACTCAAGGTTAATCACCACTACCACTATACTACTCTGGGTTGGGGCCTGTATAACTTCCCTGATTTCAGTCATCTTGAGTGTCTTCAGCGGAGTTACACTGGCAGAGAACTGGACCAGAGCAAGTGGTGAACACAGCCACATTGTTGAAGGTGCGTATGGTATTGTGTGTTGTTTTACATTACATAATCTCTTGTATCAAAAAATAATACATTGCAACACTTTTGCAAAGGTACCATCTAAGGGACAGTTGTGAACTGGATAAAAATTCATTCTCATAGGCAGAATGGACACTTGTATCTACACTTGCCTTTGCAAATTATACCAAGGCATTCCCCCATCCATTCTGGTGACTTTTCTGAATCCGAAAGTACAGTACGGCTAGTAACAAACTATAAGAACTTCAGAAAAATTGTTTAAAGTTTATGAAATAATTTGTTCCCCAAACCAGTGATAATATGGACTTAGAGTACAATTTGTTTGGATTTATTTAATAAAAGGTTACATTTTTTCCTCTAACTGAAAGAGGCAGTGGAAAGGAAGCTATTCTCCCCTGCACAATGGAAGGTAGGATTATAGAATAAACACAAGGGAGATAAGAAAGGTGAATCAATTTAAATGACCTTTATTCAAGCTCCATTGAAACAAATGAATAAGAAGATTTATCCCACAGAAAATGAAATGGAAATGGAAAAATAACAGCTGAATAGCAAACTGAATATATTTCTATCAAAGGAAGCATACAAAAGTCTAATTATATTGAAAGAGATTTGCTCGGGGTTTTTTATTTTAAAACTAACTATAACCAAACAATGTGTTAAAAGAGGTATAAATGAAAGCCTAGCAAACGTAACAATGAAACAACTCTGATGCTTGAGGTAGAGTATAGTACAGTGCTTTCAGTTGAGAAATGGCTTTGTCTGTTTGCACCATTAACCTTCTAAAACTCCAAGTGCTCCCACCTCTCAGATCAACTGTTTTGGAGATTAATTGTTTCTCTAATCCTAAAAAAATATGTTTTTATATTCCTTATATAGGAATCCTTACATAGGAATTACATAGGTACAGGATCCTAAAGATTCAAATAACATCATTACAAAGGTGGGAAAATAGCAAATAAGCTATTTTTAGAAGATTTTCATGAATAATAGCTCTTAGTTTGGTTTGCTGTCACTCATATGGTCATGTTGTTCACAGGGTGACTGGCAGGACCCATTGACTCTGAATTCACTCCCTAAATGGTCCAAAATAGTCTGATTATGCTGATCATCAGTGTGTGCTATAAAAGTCAGCCTGTATAACAGGGCTTCTCTGAAGGGTTCAGGACATGGGCTTTTAGGTGGAGTGGGATGGATATCTACTGTTGTAGTATCTGTTACAGACAGGCTAGAATGCTATTTTTCTTATAGTATTAGGGTTCTCAATTCTTGTGATTTAGTTATTGTTAGCCGGCCCTATGCCTTTCCCTTCTTGTTCCTCCAGAGTAGAGAACATTGTGGGGTGGCCTGGGAAAGAGAGAAGAAGTGGGGCTGGCAAATGGTATAATCTAAAAGTCCTGGCCAGCAAATGGTTCCTTGAGGGTTGTTATCCACACATGCAAATTAGAACAGCCCTGGGGCTGGTTTTCTTGTACTGAAGACCAGTTCAAGCTCCCAATATTAGAGAGCCAGAAACGTGCTATAAAGCCACTTATGCATCCCCACTCCCAGAAGCACAGAGCATTCCTTTGGCACACTTGGAGATCCTGCCCATTTTCTCTATTACCCCGGTGGGCCCCCTGAGACGCTATCATTGTTTACGTATATGGCTCTATGCATCTTCAGTGTGAGTTTTCACATGGTTTAAAACTCTTAATGAAATAACAAACTTTTTTGTAAAAATGATTATTTGATTTTGTGTGTTAGCTAAAGTTTGACATTTCCTATTTTGATACCATCACAATTAACTAACCTTAACCATGATGTACACGGCGCTGATCAGCAAGTAAAGGCTGGCTTAAGAGCTTTCAGCAACTTAATGAAATTTGACAACTGTCCTTTACTGGCCAGTGTATGTAGGCTGCTACTGAACCCATTGATCCATTTAGGCAGCAATTAGTTAAATTAATGGGAAATGAAGGATTGCAGCCTGAGGAAATTTATGACACTGATGAGACAGGATCGTATTGGAAGCTCTTTTCAATAAAAGCACACTTCTCAGCCAACGAGAAAATTGCCCCTTGATTTTAAAAAAGAAATAACAGCTCACTCTACAGGTATGGACTAATGCAACAGGATGTCACAAGCTTAAATTCTTGGTGACTGGAAAGTGTCTGAGCCCATGTTGCTTTACACATATTGATATTAATTACCTTTGTAAACATCTTAGCACAGAGTGCAAATGGCTTCATGGATTACTCCCGTCATCTCTCATTAATTATTCCCACAGTATTGGGGGATCTTGGGCTGGTGCCAAGCTGGAGACAGTAGTTGCTGTAAGTGATACATGGCACAGGGAGACTCAGCCCATGAATAAAGAAAGCCACAAATTTGGCCCTGTCTTTTCCCCCAGTTTAGCTGTCCCTAGTAAGAGCTGGGTTCCGGTGATGAACAGTTGATCTTGAGAGGTGTGTAACTCTCCAGACTGATAAGTAGTGCTGGTCTGCCGAGAATTGCCTATCAAGTTGCTCAAGCTGCACAGGACCAACTCACTCAGTAGGGTGCAAGGCACAGAATGCTCTACCACTTGTTCCCCAAAAAGATGTTTGGCCACACAAAGGGAAGTATGCTATATGCTTTAAAAGGCTATTACACATTACTCTTCCTCCAGCATACAGGCACATCCTGTGAGGATGTGGCTCCGCACAGCCCCCACAATTCAGAGCAGTGGCAAAAAGCCACAGTCTAGTCCCAAGTGGTTTGAGTGAATGAACAGAAGCTCTGCTTTTTGTCCATGACTCTTACTTGTTGCACTGAGCTGCTTGCTGGCTGTTCCGTACATTTATTTCTCATTCTCACAGATTTTAAACTTTTCTACAGAACCTGAGACTTCCAGGTAATCTGGGTAGTACTGTGCATTTCCAGTGATAGGGACTGAATTTCAAAGAAGAGATTCTTTGGTTTTTAATGTTATATATTCAATACATTTTAACTGCAAAGGTGGAAAAGGAAGCTGAATAATTGGGGTGTAACATTAGGGTCTCCAAGCTGGGGCTCAATCTGGCTAGGTACAGACCTCCTTAGCCCTTATCCACTAATTTTGGTTACATTAGTGCAATTTACAGTTCATTTGATAGAGTATTAAACACACACTTAAGTACATGCTTATGGGACTAGTCACATGCATAAAGGTAAGTAGATGCTTAAATGCTTTGCTGGATCAGAGTTAAAGAGCCCTTGGACAGTTCTAACTAAAATGTTTAGATTTTCATGAAACAGCAGTTTTATGGAGGAATCAAATTAAGAAACTTGCTTCCTCTGGGCAAACAACCGCCCATTTTATACATCTCATTACTGAACACATAACCCCCTCCCCCCCTTTAGTAATTAAGCATGGTCTTGGAGACAAAAATACCAGGCATAGTTTGAATGAGACACTGATATTCTGCATTCATTTACATCACACCAAAACCCAGAAATACACAGAGCATAACAGACAGGAGAATAGAGTGCTTGGTGCTCTTACCCTTGAATCTGTATAAAGCTTCAGGTAAGATTTTTTAAAAACCCTTTGCTTTGTTCTCATTGTTGAGTGAGCTGACAAGTGCTAAAATGAAACTTCAGCTAGAGAAGATGCTGCAAAAATACTGCTACCCATAGCAACAGTGTTAGTGTGCATGAACAATATATATAGGGTTAGAAGATTTTATTTCTTTAAATAAAGATAAGGGGCTTGCAAATATTTCACATACCTCTAAATATATTGTAAGTACAATTGAGATAGAAATAGAATTCATAATATAAACACAATAAAAAGTTCAGTATTGAGACGGATAACTAAGAGACCTACAGATAAAGATCTTTTTTGTGAAAAGCATATTCCACCATTATGTGCTGGAAGAAATATTGTATTTGATGTTGAATCAGAAGAAATAGAAGTTTAGAGGACAAAAGTATTCCACAAAGGATAGCTGCTATAATAACAGGAGTGCAAAGTGAATGGGAAAAGGTTGTGGTAGCCCAGTTATCTGCTAGAAAAGGCCTAGACACAGCAAAGAGAGCTGTTTCATAAAAGAAAGCCCTGCAAGAAAGCAAAGTGAATAGAACAGGTAAATGAATCTTTTCAGAGTCCAGATGAAGGACGCATTTAGAAGAATGTGGATCTGGAAATAAATCCCCCATCTGTTATCTGAGAAGCATATTCAGGAATCACAACTTACAAAATGTTAATGATGGCAGTGAATTAATGAATGCAGGTTATATGTTGGAGCAATTGACAATTCATTTGACAGAAATATTGAACATTTTAAAAGATTTTATATGCGGCTTCCTCTTGACAATAGTTCTCAAGGAAGAGTCCTATGATTAGAAATCTGAAAGCAAATTGCAGATGTTCAAAATAGACTGAATTTTAATTATTTGTATAGTTTAGTATTTATTTTACCAAGTAATTTATCTCCTATTTGCTTAACTGATTAAATTACAACTTGTTTTGATAATATCAATTATGGTGTTATGGTGACTGTTTTAGTGGGACACCTTCTTGTATGTGTAGGAGCAGCACATTTTATTATATATAGTGGGGGATTTTTTTGTAGTCAAGAAAAAAACAGATTGAGTTGGGGGAATGTAACTGTGGGTCATCCAATCTATAGTAGCATAAAACTGTCTCTCAGTTGAATCTTTTATTGTTAACATTATTTGGATGCTCAAGATGGTGGCATAGGAGACATATTTATTTTACTGGCTCCAAAGCACATCCACTGGAGAACTGACAGCTTCTTTTGAATTTTGAGACAATTTGGTGAGAGGTTTGAGAATCTTTGAATAGAGGCTCTGAATGGACAACATGGGCCATATAACACGGGTTAGCAGTGTTGTCGTAAGTACTGATGAAAAGGACTAAAGCATAAGTGCCAAGTACAACATTACAGAAGTACGAGTATGCTGTGGAAATAGTACTTATGTATTTCTAAGTAAAAGTACAACAACAAGCACAAGTTATTTCAACTCCTATATTCCCTGCAATTGTCTGGTCAATATATGGACGACTACCTAAAAAACAGAAGCACATAGTGGAACAGAAAGAAAAAGAGATGCAGCTACCGAACTTGTTCTCTCAATGCAGAACTCAGACGTACATGCCTGTCCCTCACCCCGCCACTGACTCATCCCTCCACTAGGCCAGGCCAGGCCAGACAGTGAGTCTCCTCACTGCTACTGGGCTGGGAAGTTACTTGCAAGTCTTCCTGATGCCGGTTGCAGTGACCAATAAGAAATGAAGGGGACGGGGCAACCACACTCCTTGGCTGGTGCAATAGCAGAGCCAACAGAAAAAACTGGGCATCCGGAATTCAGGGCCTGAAGCTCCCAAGTTGGGACAGTGGGTTCTGGGGGCCAGCCAGAATCTAGGACTCTTTGGAAGGCTGTGGTTGTTTAAAAAAAACTATTTTGAAAAAAGTACTTGCTGATTAAAAAAGTTACTTTTGCTTTAAGCACCCATTAAATGTACTTAAATACAAGTAACAAGTACAGAATATTCAAAGTTCTTAAGTGCAAGTATATAGAGTTCTTCAAAGTACTCAAGTATGTACTTAAGTACAAAAGTACATGGGGACACTGCTGGTTAGTAATACAGGCCAAATAGAAACGAGTTTGATGTGGGATTTTTGTGTGTAACCTTAGAAACATCATGATTCCACAAATGGTGCCTAATCAACCAATTTATTTGTTTGGAAAACTAATTTCTAGTTTTTAAATGATCACATGTTCCTACCTGGCTCTGATCCCTTGGTCCTTGGCAGTATGACTCCAATGGAGCAAAGCTAACAGGGATTCTCCTATTTTACTATAACAGCCCTAGGTTCTCCCATGAGGCTATATGGAAAAACTAGTGAAGCCTGGGGCTATATTGCATTTTCCAGATAAGGACCATGAGGCTAAAGTTGGATGATGTACGTCTTCCCCACTCCTGGCCTTTCTTCTCAGCCCACTCAGTCTGCACTCCATCCCCCAGAGCAGACCCCAGACTTGATTTGTTTCCTTGTATTGTTATAGATTTCCTGGGTGACAGTGTGCAAGTCACATGATGTATCTGTGCCTCAATATCTGATTGGTAAAATAGCAACAATAGTCCTACTTCTCTACATCACAGGAGTGTTTTGAAGGAAAGCCATAAATATTTGGGATACATTCAGATAACAGGAGCCATGTTAGTACTTAGATAGCTATAGAAAGAGATATATCAGATACATGGCATTTTTCTGGCCTGCTTTTCACAAATTCTTAAGTGTGTGCAGATTTATACACAGATTCTCAAGCTCCATTGCCTTCAATGGAGCTATGCTAATTTATACCATCTGAGGATGACCCAAAGAGTTCAGTATCCTCTCACCAGTCCCCTGAGTTGCTCTGTCTTTCCATGTTATCCTCCCCCTTTAAATTCTGTCAGACTACTTAAAGGGAACAAGTTTTAAGTATGGTGTTTCTGCTCAAAATATTTCAGCAGCAATTTCTCACTAGAATTTTTTTTCTTTTTTAGCTGCATAAAGTAACTTGAGCCACAAACCAATTGCCTTCTTGTGATTTCATATACTCAAAATCACATAGTGCCACTTCAAATTGTATTCTCTATGGTTACGAGATAGGTTATCAATTATATTTCATGTGTTATACAGCAAATGTTTAAAAGAAAATTACATTGTTTATATATTTTTGCTACAGTTAACAAATTATCTCAAATGCCAAGTTGGCTGATAATGACACAAGGGAGTTTACTGTATGCCATAAAGCATTACAATTGATGTTAAACTCCATCCAACATAGAATTATAGATATTTAAACACCATTTGGAAGGAAAATATCTACTCAGGGGATTCAGCTGACATCATAAACTGTGAGAGCGAAGCTCAGTAATTTATAGATGTCAGGAGAACAAAATATAAACTCTGATAGAATTAGTCACATGGTGCTAACTTTTAAATAACAACTGCATTGCATTGATTTCTTATTGCATTTCTGAAATTAAGGTAATAATTCATTTCTCATTAGTTGTGATATAAATAGCAGGGCTCTGTGAACACTGCAGGGGTCAGCTAACAAAGTAGACCCTGCTATTTGGTTTATAGTGGTTAGAAATGAACCAAACCTTGTAGTTTTAAGTGTAACAGCACACAACAACCATCTCCTCTGTACTCCCACAACTGTTTCCCTCACCCATCTTGCTAGAGTTCATCTCTGTCCTCTATCAGCCAGCCCTGGGTCACAACATGACATCTAAGATAGGAAAGGTTTGTCCTAGGATTTGTTTTTGTAAAAAATTAAGCAAGCTAGCATCGTGAAAGGAAATTCATCAGGTTTCCAGCTAAGCAAACAATTTTAGGATTATGTTAACTCAACTTTTGTAAGTATGGGCTGAGACCTGCTAAGCATCATGGGGCTAAGGGTTGGAATTACCCAAGGTGATATTTGAATGGATTTGAGGTCTGAGATGAGTATTTCACATACATTCAGTGCAGTCCCATTGGCAGGAAAGGAAGATCTATTTTTTAAAATGAATGTCATTGTTATCTAAAAGAATTCACCATGCGTTGCAGGAACTCCCCTGTAGAATAGAAAGAATTTTAAACTATGAAATCTGAAAATAGAAGGTAAATAGTAATTCCTATTCGGACATGAATAATACTTGAAGGTTATAAAGTACAACTAATTTTAATACTGGGGAAAGAATATAATGATTAATAGAGTCTAGTGGATTGATTTTAGCTGTATCCATTAGAGCATTGCCTGCTAGCCCAGTAATAGTTACTATAGGTTCCTCCAGAGGTTGGATGGTTGGCTTTATTTAAATAAGCAGATGATTTTATGCTTATTCAAAACTTACAGCAGCTAAACCACCATGCTCTGGAATCTGGTTGGGCTATCTTATCTCATCTCCTCAGGTTTTCCTGACTGATTTCCATTACTTGTCAGTTCCAGGTGGCCCCGAAATATTGCAATCACAGATGTTCTGATATTTCACTACCAGATATTGATCCTACAATCCTTGGAAAGCAAAATCCCATTAGCTCCAATGGGAATTACTGCCTTCAAGTGGAGGTTTGTTTGCAAGGAATGTAGTGTCATGACCTAAGCATATGACAATCTCATAGTGATGTGACTATAGCTTCCATGAATGTTGGCCTATGGAAAATGTGAACATCTTTCTGTTCTCTGTAGTTGCAAAAACTAATCAAAATTCCAGGAGGAAAATTCTGCTTTCTTTGGATTGGAGTCCTTGATCGTGTCTGTCAGGTTCCGGATGAAGATGCTTGGGGATATTCTTGCATTTTCAACCCCCCAAAAGTCCTACAATGGGACCAGGTTATTTCCCAGTTGACTAGCTACGGATACCAATGATCTGGCAAAGAACTTTTAAGGATACAGGTTTAAAACATAACCTGATGGCCACTTTCTTAGATGATGTCACTAATAGAGATGTCTCCCAGGCAAGAGCAGTAAATAAACTCAAGAAGTTTTGGAAAAAAGCCTACATTGATTGTGACTGGCCACTGACCCACAGCTTCATGCCATCCAGTCCCTGAAAGGTATTTTAATTTAAACCATTGAGTCTGTCTGTTCCTTCACCTCTGGTTGTTCATCAGAACAATTAATTCACCCAACATCACTATACTGAGTATATTTTATAAGGAAAAATAACAGGGTATTGGACTCTAAGTTCCTTATCCTGGTTCATTGAAGTCAATGGGAGTTTTCCAAATGATTTCAATGTGAGCAGTATCAGGACCCAATAAAAGAGCAAGTTGACATGAACTTTCTGCCTTCTGGTTAGGTCTGCTAGGCTGTGAAGTGTCCACTTTTGTTATGGGCTTCAGCAGCTGGCTCATCTTGTTGAATTAAATCAGTTTCTTAGTCCCAGAATCCAAACCTTCTGGGGCTTACATTATGCAGAAGGGATATTTTTTTCTGACTAATTAGGATACTTTAATTTACCAATGAGACAAAAATAGACATTACGATACATATTTAGAAATGGTCCTTCATTTTTCTAAAAAACATAGATTTAGCTATTGCCCAGGTGTATGCATGTTTCAACCTCATTGGGCTCAACTGAAATGATTTTTATAGTCATGTCAGTGCAATGCAATCATCGTGTATTCAAGCTGAATCTGCATTACCAGCTAGACTCCATTCAAACCACACAACCTTTTCAGACATGCAAGGTCACTTACACTCCAGAATATCAAAGCAGTAGAACTCACTTTCATTGATATTTAGCAAGTTAAAGTGAAAATAAGCAGCTTTTTCACCTACATCCTCTGCATGTCTTTAGCTGACCCCTAAAGTTACAGAGCCAAACACTCAAAGTTCAGCAAGAAGACTCTTCTCTATCATTTATGCCAATATTGTTGTCATCAGGTCTCCAAAACAGGAAGCCAATAATCATTTTTGTATTAGTCATGCACGGAATATCTACTTACTGTCCTCATCAAGCTAAAATGAACAAAATATTTCAGCAACATTTTTCAGCAATCTTCTTGCAGTTCTAGATTACAGATACTCATTCAAGTGTTTCACAAACCATTTGTAATTGAAAAGGCACCTTACCAAAATTGTTACGGATTACAGGCACTGAGACATAGCTCCTGCAAGCCATTCATGAAATGAGGTTTATTGGGATTTTTGAAAAAGCCAAAATAATGTAGGCCAAATTTTCTAAAGTATTTAGGCACCTAAAGATGCAGATAGGCACCTAGTGGGATTTTCAAAAAAAACTCCCTTAGCTGCTTTTGTAAAGCCCACTAGGCTTCTATCTACATCTTCAGGCACCTAAATGCCTTTTGAAAACTAGCCACCCAACTCTCATTAATGTTCAAAGGTATTTGAGTACCACAAGCTCCTTTGAAAATCCAAGCTGTATTTCTTTGGATGGGTGTGATTCCTGTATCAGGGCTCTCAGTTGTGTGTGATTCATGTGCAGAAATGTGGTGTGGCATTTGCCCAGTATTTAGAAGTCCTTATTCTGACTATTCTATTTTGACATACGTTCAGCTGAACTTTTGTTTCTTTTCTGCATCTGCTCACATAAAGTCCTCTGAATGTACTGGAGATCCATTATGATGCCACAAATTAGTATAATGTGAATCATAATACCCAGCCTCCTAGTCTACCTAAAACTAACATGGCAGTAATTTAAATCTAAGACGTTTCAGAGTGGTAGCTGTGTTAGTCTGTATCAGCAAAAACAACGAGGAGTCCTTGTGGCACCTTAGAGACGAACACATTTATTTGGGCATAAGCTTTTGTGGGCTAGAACCCACTTCATCAGATGCATGGAGTGGAAAATACAGTAGCAGGTATAAATACACAGCACATGAAAAGATGGGAGTTGCCATACCAAGTGGGAGGTCAGTGTAACGAGACAATTCAATTAACAGTAGGATACCAAGGGAGGAAAAATCACTTTTGAAGTGGTAATGAGAGTGGCCCATTTCAAACAGTTGACAAGAAGGTGTGAGTAACAGTAGGGGGAAATTAGTATTGTAGTTTTAAGAACGCTTGATAGAGATCCTGTAGGCGTTTGTCTCTGTCTGAGGGATTGGAGCAAATGCGGTTGTATCTTAGAGCTTGGCTGTAGACAATGGATTGTGTACACCTACAGGATCTCTATCAAGAATTCTTAAAACTACAATACCTACATGGTGAAGTGAAGAAACAGATTGACAGAGTCAGAAGGGTACCCAGAAGTCACCTACTACAAGATAGGCCCAACAAAGGAAGTAACAGAACACCACTAGCCGTCACCTACAGCCCCCAACTAAAACCTCTCCAGCTCATCATCAAGGATCTACAATCTATCCTGAAGGACGATCCCTCACTCTCACAGACCTTGGGAGACAGGCCAATCCTCGCTTACAGATAGCCCCCCAACCTGAAGCAAATACTCACCCGCAATTACACACCACAAAACAAAAACACCAACCCAGGAACCAAACCCTGCAACAAACCCCGGTGCCAACTCTGTCCGCATATCTATTCAAGGGACACCATCATAGGACCTAACCACATCAGCCACACCATCAGGGGCTCGTTCACCTGCACATCTACCAATGTGATATATACCATCATGCGCCAGCAATGCCTCTCTGCCATGTACAATGGCCAAACCGGACAGTCTCTATGCAAAAGAATAAATGGACACAAATCTGACATCAGTAATTATAACATTCAAAAACCAGTAGGAGAACACTTCAATCTCCCTGGTCACTCAATAACAGACCTAAAAGTGGCAATTCTTCAACAAAAAACTTCAAAAACAGACTCCAACGTGAAACTGCAGAACTGGAATTAATTTGCAAACTGGACACCATCAAATTAGGCCTGAATAAAGACTGGGAATGGATGGGTCATTACAAAACCAAATTTCCCCCCATAATAATTTCCCCCTACTGTTACTCACATCTTCTTGTCAACTGTTTGAAATGGGCCAGGTTTTAATTGGGGGCTGTAGGTGACGGCTAGTGGCGTTCTGTTACTTTCTTTGTTGGGCCTGACTTGTAGTAGGTAACTTCTGGGTACCCTTCTGGCTCTGTCATTCTGTTTCTTCACTTCACCAGGTGGGGATTGTAGTTTTAAGAATGCTTGATAGAGATCCTGTAACTGTACACGATCCATTGTCTACAGCCAAGCTCTAAGATACAACCGCATTTGCTCCAATCCCTCAGACAAACACCTACAAGATCTCTATCAAGCGTTCTTAAAATTACAATACTATTTTCCCCCTACTGTTACTCACACCTTCTTGTTAACTGTTTGAAATGGGCCACTCTCATTACCACTACAAAAGTGATTTTTCCTCCCTTGGTATCCTACTGTTAATTGAATTGTCTCATTAGACTGAGCTCCCACTTGGTATGGCAACTCCCATCTTTTCATGTGCTGTGTATTTATACCTGCTACTGTATTTTCCACTCCATGCATCTGATGAAGTGGGTTCTAGCCCACAAAAGCTTATGCCCAAATAAATGTGTTCGTCTCTAAGGTGCCACAAGGACTCCTCATTGTTTTTTTAAATCTAAGAGTACATCCCTGCATAGTGGATGTCATGTTTAATTGTTAATTATTTGGGAAAAATCCCATTGATTTCAACAGACTTTGGATGGGGAGATGGGATGTGGAGGCCTTTCAGTGTTAAATGAAAAATGAACATTTCTCCCCAGCAAGATCTGTAATTTGGCTCTGTTAATCTGGCCAAATTATAAGAGAAAAACTGTACACACAGTGGGATATGCTGAATGTCAGACCCTTAGCAGACATCCACCACAATTATAAGGCAGAAAATCTGGAACAACAGATGCACTGGTATGTTTGTCTTGTATTTTATTTCATTGCATATGGCTCTGTGTTATAACAGACTGAAATTATGGTAGCACTACTCATGCTGCTCGAGTTAAAGTGGTGGCAATAGTTAGCCTCTCTCATATAAATCCTTCTTTTCCAGGAGTTTTAATGGTTAGTCATAAATATTAAGTCTGGTCTAAGCACTGAATATTGGGCCAAAATTGTTACAGGGCCTCATCCAAGTCTCTAGTTTGCAACCACAATCAATTAAAGACACAGAACTGCAGGCACAAACATTCACAGGTGCAGTGGATGGCATTCAGATAACTAAAGACATGATTGCACATTCAGCATTATTTTGAAACGTAAGCTTTTCTGGGACAGGTACTGTTTCTGTTTTTGCACTTTTCCTACCACAATGGGGTCCTAATCTTCATTGGGGCCTTTCAATACCACATTAGTATCTTTATATTTATTATTATTATTTATTATGCAAACCCACATAATTGCAGCTTTAAAATGGGAAGGTACCTTTAAAAATGTGGACCATAAATGTTCAGCCAGGAGCAATCTTTTCATTTTATTCAAATATCTAATTGCTGCAATTTGACTTACATATCAATATCTATAGCTATAGCTATATACAATAGTGGGGGGAGACAAAGGGGGAAAATAATTTAAATACTTAAGACAATACTTAAAATTTGTAAAAACTCATATTTTAAAACAGAAACTGAGAATTTTGAAACAAATGTAAAGTTATTAACAAAGCTAGCAAACTTTCATGCAACTCTGGCATTGACATGGCTCTGAGAAATTTAGTCTTTCCAGGTATTCTCTGCTAAGTGGATTTACCCATTTGGGAAACTCCTCATATAAGATGATAAAGCTTTTGGAAATGCTTAACGGATATAGGGGGTGAGTGGCCACTTTGGATTTAAAGGAGATGATGTAAAAGGGGGATGAAGAAAACAGGAGAGGAAGGAAGGAAAAGATGGAAGAGAGAACGGGAAAAAGAGAAAGACACACTCAGGAGACAAGAATACATGTAAAATGGCACTAAAGCAAAAATGACTGAAGTATGATGATATATTGACTAAGGGATATATTCTTTTAATAGCATAAGAGTTTTGAACATGTTTCACTGCATCTTCTTCTTGACATTAAAATGCCAAATTTGATGATCACAGGCGAACAGTATTTCTTCAGCTACAATTACACTATTTACAACACAGGAGTGGTCTGAGCGTCAGTTGAAATCCATAGACATCTGCATTCTAATCCTAGCTTATGTGCTGATTCCTTCTATAGCCTGGGGCAACTTACTTAACTTCTCTAAATTGTTTCCTTTCCTTTTTCTTGTGTTAAAAAATATTTACTTATAACTGAGGGCTGTTGTGAGAAAAATTAGCTCATGTTGGTAAAGGCCTTAGAAGATTAAAAGTGCTCTATACAAGTGATAAGTATTACTATTATTATAACCAAGGACAAGCTCTGTGCTTGGAAGACTTAAATATAGGAACCCCATCACTGTGAATTGTTAGGGTGAGAAAAACTGCTGTGTTGATTTAGCTTCTCTTCTCTGAGCTTTTGTATATAGGACACCATCTCATATATCAGATAGCATTTCATTATCTTTTTAGACATGAGAATGCTTAGGTAATATATCATATTTTCCAATAAATCTTAGATTTGCAAGCCTAGCAGCACCATATACCCAATGTTACATCCGTCACATGTTTTCTTCCAGTTTATCAAAATCAGACATGACACCTACTGTAAATGATATTCACATTTAGCAAGTAATGATACATCTGGCTCCAATCATGTGCATATTCGAAAGGTTCACTAAACAGATATTTTGTTTTAGCAGCAACCTGCATGCCAAACTGAAGGTTCATTAGCTTTAACAGATTAGAAATTGAATCCTATATGATAATGAGTTTTGGACCACAAGCCAAAATGGCTTTGTTATTGCATTTTGGATAACAAAGAGCTTTCAGGTAATGGTGTTTTGAAATTTTAAACTAATATTCTTCCAGGCACTGGGACACCATAAAGGACTCTGAAAAAAACATAATAATTATTTGTTCAAAGGGCAAAAATGTCAGCCTGTTAATAGTATTTTAAACCTACTTTAGTAAGTAGTTACCGTTGTTATTATTGGGGAGTGTTACAGAGAAGCAATAATAAATCAATGCCTTCTTTTACTGACATGTTTGTCTGATACATGGCATGAGCTTTAGTTAAATATTTGCAGTTTCATATTTTGGGGGAACCGGGGGGGAAGAGATCATTTGGTAAAATACTCTACAGACTAATCAAGTTTCCCAAATTCTGAGCTCAGTTCTGCAACCTTTAAATTGCATAGCAGCTATATCATGCAACTTCAATGGGATTTCTTCTACGTGTGCTACTCAGCAGAAATGTGGACTGGAGATCTGGGCAATCTGTTTGTAAGACCAGTTGAAATTTTCCATATGCTTCTAAAAGATCTGGCTTCCAAAGGTAGAAACTTAGAATTCTGTGACAGGAAATTAATATGTGAATAAAGGGAAAACAAGTTATAGCAATCATGTCTCATTTCTTTAATTCAGATCCAGTACAGCAATATCTATATTTCTATGTCGAATGACTTTATATTGTTTTTTTCCTTTCCTTTCTGCCCGTTTTCTAGAGTTTTACCTTCTACAATTGGGGCTTAGGGCCCAATCCAAAGCCCATCGAAGTCAATGGGAATCTTTCATTGACTTCAATAGACTTGGATCAGGCTCTGTCTCCTGTAAGATCAGTCCCATGATGGAGTTCAATGTATAAGCTTTTACTGCCAGGTGCACTCAGTAAAAACCACAGTTAGTTTGTTCCCAGTGTCCTGACTGCAAGTATAAGACACAATACTTCAACTCATTATATCCCTTAAGTGTGGCCTGTCATGTACTTTCAAAATTATTCATGGATAATTTGATTCTATGAATAATTAGTTAACATAGTGTCTCTACTAATGTGAAAACCAAAAATGTTCAGGAATATCTTAATTGACAAAATAGGTGGAAAAATCATACTTTTCCTGTCTTTCAGTTAAATTCTGTTTTACTTAGAGCCTTCTTTGATCAAACAAAGAGGAATGGCAGATCAGCATTTGAAATCTGTGAGGCTCTTTCTCTTTCTCTCATATACACGCAGGCACGCACGCACACAACTTTCCACACTGGCAGATGTATAAGGTTTTAGGTTTTTAACATGAATTCTATGCTTGCTGTAGGAACTCCTGAGCAGATTAAAATTAGATTGTTTTTCCTTTTAATACTTTGATTAATTGTAATAAATACAGCACTATATTACTGCCAAAACTGATAGGTCACCATTGTTGAAAACGCTCTAAATTTTATTCTATAATCTGTTGTTATCTGCATTGCCAATCTCTAAAGGGAAATGAGCCAAGATTGTCCACAGTTTGGAGGTGAGAGAGTTATAGCTAGTAGTGTTTTATTGTGAGGTTCTGATTGACAGTTCTGGATCAAAATGGTTACATATATCTAATGGGTATATAAAGTCTGGATTTCAAGTCTCCAGAGTGGTAGAACAAGAGCTAAATGCTATCTAAATTTGGTCCAAAATATTTTATGCAGTTGGAGCTCACAGTGTGCTCAATCTTATTTGACCCTTAGTCTGTGTCCCTACTACTGCTCTCTTCTGTTATTGGAAAATAATCTTGCTGAATCTCATATCCTCTATGCTAAGTGCTGAATAGGAAGAAAATTATTTCAGCCATGTGAGAACTAATGCAAAGCCCCCAGCTTTCGCCAACTTTGAGTTTGCATGGCATCTTAAGAGTCCAACCGAACAAAGGTGTTCATACCTCCTGATCTGCCATCTGCCCTGTCCCCTTCCACATCTGTAACCAACCTCATTTTGCCATTGCCCAATTTAACTCTATCCAGGCTTTGTTTTCCCACTAAAGCCTGGGAGCTCCCGCTCTAGATCCTCTTCAGCAGCTGCAAAGTCCAGTTTATACTTACTCCCAGGATCTGGATTCACCCCAATCTCTCTTTGCCCTAATTGTTAATTGAGTCCCATACAAAGCCCCAAATCGTTTTCTCCCAAGTGCACACTGACCAATTCAAGTGGCCTCTCCCTGGCTAAAGAACATAGAAGGGCAACCACTGGCCCAAGTGTGCCCCTCCATCCATACCTACTCGGAGCTGCCTCAGGGCAGAGCTGTAAACTTCAGGGGGAACTGGCCAAATGCCAGTAGGCCAAAAGCATAGTACTGTTTTATCTCTGGCTAGGACACACTCTTAAGCTACCAGACAATCTGAAATGAGATGAACAGGATTGTACATGCTTGTATATGTTCTTCATTTCACCCTTGCTGCAGCTAAAAATTTATTCAAGTATCCCACCACTATCGGTCAGTCACAAACCTGATCTCTATACCACGATCCTCTCTGACAATGCACTGAACCTTCAGAACCTGAGCATGATCCCGAGCATCCCATGGGCTTGAACTTGTCAAAATAAAATTGATCTTCAGAATACAAACCCAGACATAAAAGGCTGAGGTGCTATAGGGAGTAGCCAGAAAAATGACAGTGTGAATTGGTAGCCTTCACCATGTTTAGAGCAGTTCAAAGGAAAAATAAGAAACAGATCATTATGCTTGATCTTTCCTGTCAGTCGCTAAACTTCCTGGTATGAAAGGTTGGGATATTCAAGTGATATTTTTTGGTACCTGCTCCAAAGGAAGTACCAGAAGATTTGCTATCCTGAAAGGCCTTGCAACTTTTCACAAGGATGTTTTTTGCAAAATCTTACCTCTTACTATGTGATGTAAACCCTCTAAGGTCTTCAAAGTTTCAACTTATCCTGTCAAATGTACCACCTAATATGATATCTTGAGTCCTACTGCACACGCTTCCCACACTGTACTCCCACAGGAGTACCCATAGCATCATTGGGGATGCGGCCATTCCCATACTCTCACTACTGGCCCTGTGTGTAGATGAGGAGCATTTGACTGATTCCCGCCCCCTCCCTGGTAGCAGCAGCAAATGTGTGCTCCTTGAGTACCCACACATTTCTCACCTTAACATTCAAATTTGTGTAAGTTCCAACAACATTTGAACTCACTAAAGTCCCAACGGAGTTGTTTGTTAAGATCAGGTGAGAGGCCTGCCTGATGTGGAATTAATAAACCGGTGATGGTACCGGATGAGCAAAAGTCAACCATTCTAACACCATATCACTATCAGCCTGGTCTCACTTCATTCCAATGCACACTGCAGCCATCCATCTAAATTCTTCCTCATGGGTCCTCAATGTATTGTGGACCCACTTGTTACCTAGCACCTCTGTGTTCTTGGGGAACCCAGCCTGTCTGACTCATGAAAGATCCCCCCCCTCAGCCTCTGCTTGAACCAAATCTGCATCAGAAGAAAGACTTACAAAAAGCAACGAAAAGGCAGTGAGAGACACACCCTGGGATAAGGATGACAGGATTAAGGAAACTCTCCTAGCCTCATTTGCATCAAGGATGGGACAAGGAGGCATCTCCATTAGCATACAGAATGGAGAACAGAGATTCCAAGGCAAGAACCGTATGGAACTCTGGGACCAGAAAAGCAGGGGAGCACTGCATGATGGGGGATCTCTGCTCCAGATGTTAATAAACCCACGCCTGCACACACCCAGCTCAGTAGTTATCAGACCAATTCTAGTAATAAATCCTTTATTGGTATCCAAAATAGTGAAGCTCCCTAATTGCATTGTGAGCTCCCTCCAAGGAACACTGCCCATAGCCAGGAATGATCAGCTCCCATGTCTAGCCTGAACAAAACAACTTTGGTATTCTCCCTTGTTTACACATAAACAAATCTAGTGTTCTCCCTTGAACCATTGTTGTTTCTCTACAGAACCCCCTATCCATGCTCAAGTAAGTGTTCTGATGCCTGGATCTAAAATCTGCATCAGTTCCATTGGGACTTTATCGTCTCCTGACTGATCATGCTGGGAGCTCTGCCTGTCCCCAGCACTCTGGACCCTCAGGTACCCTCACCACCTGGGACCCCTGATCAATTCAAGCTTCGTGGAGTGGTGAGAACCCAGCTCTCTCTCTTTCTCAGTATAGCCTTCTGACCCTGACTTGTGGGATCAGTTATAGTTTTCTAAACCTGACTTTTATAATCAAGTTTAAATTAGATTTAATATTATAACTGTTTTGTTTGTTTGGCTCCCCTGTGGTTATTACCTGGCAATAAATAACTTTCATGATAAAGGTGGTTGCTTCTCTCTCCCCCCCGCCCCCTCCCGTGGGTGTTTTTTTGGTTTCTTCATTCGCTCTGCAGCAACGCTCCTCGTACCTAAGCTAAAAGATCCCTGCAGCACCCCAAAATCCTGTGGGGTTTGCTCATCAAGTAGATTACTACCAGAACAACTGTAATGTGAAAGTGGGGATAAAGACGTGCTGAATCTGGGACATATGACGGTGGCAGCTTGGAAGTGCTGCTCGACCCAGTATGTTCAGGTATGCTCTATTCTGGTGCAGTGCCCAAGGCATATGAGGGTGACAGCTTGGAGGTGCTGTTCGACCCAGTTTACGGAGTCCAAGGGCCTATGAGGGTGACAGCTTGGAAGTGCTGATTATCCCGGTCCTCTCAGATGCGCGCTGTTAATGTGTATGTGTGTTCATCTGATTCTGGGGCTGGAAGAACCCAGCCCTGGGGAACTGAGGTCCTGCAGGATAGCTCCATTGGGAGGGAACTTGCAGCAGGGAGAAGTAGAACTCCGTATGAGAACACAAGTGACACAAACAGTACATTGACAGAAATACAGAATCCTCCCCCCCAGAAGAGTAACCCTAAGAAATGAGCATACCCCAAAGTAACAGGCAAAGCTGATTACACAACAGAAGATGTTGCTTTATTTTAGCCAGGCTGAGACATAGAATCATACAATCATAGAATATCAGGGTTGGAAGGGACCTCAGGAGGTCATCTAGTCCAACCCCCTGCTCAAAGCAGGACCAATTCCCAACTAAATCATCCCAGCCAGGGCTTTGTCAAGCCTGAACTTAAAAACCTCTAAGGAAGGAGATTCCACCACCTCCCTAGGTAACCCATTCCAGTGCTTCACCATCCTCCTAATGAAAAAGTTTTTCCTAATATCCAACCTAAACCTCCCCAACTGCAACTTGAGACCATTACTCCTTGTTCTGTCATCTTCTGAACAGCTTGCCTCTGCACAAAAGCAGGTGGGCAGTATGCCAGCTTTCCCACATCTGAGTTACTGTAGCATTTCTGTAATGCTCCATGGCCTTCCTGTTGCTTTTTGCCCCACCTTGCCTGTGTAATAGTGAGAATATTTCTATATATTGTCCTCAAAATATTATCCCTATTGATCTTGAGAAGGTGCACACTGATTGGAACAGACACTCCTGGATAAGCCTGCCTCACTACAAGAGTGGGACTGTTAGCTACAGGGGTACTCACCATATGATCCATCCCATACTCCACCCACTGAGGTGGGCCCATCTCAACCTCCTTGGCCCCTGCCCCCACATTTCTTCTGTCTGAGTAGAATTCAAAAGTGCTTGAACTGCAACTTTCTGCTAGCTGTAATGAGTGATGCCCAGTTAGCTACTGCCATTACCCCAATCCTGCACCCACCTGTAGCCTACAGGGGTACACCCAGATTCCACCACAAGGGGTTTAGAAACCAGGGAATCTGCAGCCCTATCTTCGTCTGACCAGCCTCATTGCAGGAGTGGTGGCACCTGAAGCCTGCATTCTGAGCTACTGCTAGCTCCTGGAGAATCCAGGGGAAAGGGAAGCCTCTTCTAGACCTGGTTCCTGTGTGGAGACCGCCTGCTACAGGGGAAACCTATTTTTTTAGATTTTAAAAATATAAAAACAGATGTCTGTCTAGGCCTCAAGTGCTCTAGCTTCATTAATAACACAATTAAATAACTAACATGAATGTAGTCATTTCACAACTCAGCCAGCCAGACACCTAAAGACTGACACCAACTCAGCCAGCCAGACACCTACTGAAAGTCCTTTCCACCTGTTCATTGGTACTGGAAACATGGGCACCTCCAGTCAGTGACTGCAGTCCATGTGAAAGTCCCTGACTCTCCCACACTGTTCCTTTCACATCTCTAGGGTAAGATGGGTTGTGGAGTGTGGCCAGGGTATTCACCAGCCTTGGTTCATAGTGATTCCCAGCAATAACTGCTGCCACCAGCTTTTTCTGCCTTCCCAGCCACCGAAGAGCTCATTTTCCTCTAGTGCTGCTTGGTCTCCATAGTAACACAAGAAGCATGGGTAGAGGGAGCTGCATTCAGCAGTGACTCCAGCTGTTTCCCTCCCCCCAGTTCTCTGCAGCTGCAGGTGCACACAAGCCTCTGTTCCTGTAGGCCAGGGGACATTGGCACACTGACTAGATAAATGAGCCTGCTAGCTTCTGCCTCCCTGCTAGCTAACCCATCACTGCTAGCTAAGCAAATAAGTGGTCTGCCTTTGCTAGCAAGCAGTCTGCATGCAGATTGGTGAATCAGTTATTAGTAGGGCTGTCAAGCAATTAAAATTAATTGTCATTAATTGCACGATTAAAAAAATTAATCGCGATTAATCGCACTGTTAAACAATAATAGAATACCATTTATTTAAATATTTGTGGATGTTTTCTACATTTTCAAATATATTGATTTCAATTACAACACAGGATACAAAGCATACGGTGCTCACTTTATATTTATTTTTTATTACAAATATTTTCACTGTAAAAAACAAAAGAAATCGTATATTTCAATTCACCTAATACAAGTACAGTAGTGAAATCTCTTTATAATGAAAGTTGAACTTAAAAATGTATAATTATGTACAAAAAATAACTGCATTCAAAAATAAAACAATGTAAAACTTTAGAATCTACAAGTCCTCTCAGTCCTACTTCAGCCAATCGCTCAGACAAACAATTTTGGTTGCAATTTGCAGGCGATAATGCTGCCCAGGACTTATTTACAATGTCACCTGAAAGTGAGAACAGGCTACTGTTGTAGCCGGTATCGCAAGATATTTACGTGCCAGATATGCCAAAGATTCATATGTCCCTTCATGCTTCAACCACCATTCCAAAATACATGCGTCCATGCTGATGACGGGTTCTGCTCGATAATGATCCAAAGCAGAGCGGACCGATGCATGTTCATTTTCATCATCTGAATCAGATGCCGCCAATAGAAGGTTGATTTTCCTTTTTGGTGGTTTGGGTTCTGTAGTTTCTGCATCGGGGTGTTGCTCTTTTAAGACATCTGAAAACATGGTCCACACCTCGTACCTCTCAGATTTTGGAAGGCATTTAGATTCTTAACCCTTAGGTTGAATGCTGTCTCTATCCTTAGAAATCTCACATTGGTACCTTCTTTGCATTTTATCAAATCTGTTGTGAAAGTATTCTTAAAATGAACATGTGTTAGATCATCATCTGAGACTGCTGTAACATGAAACATATGGCAGAATGTGGGTAAAACAGAACAGGAGACATACAATTCTCTCCCAAAGAGTTCAGTCACAAATTTAATTAACGCATTATTTTTTTAACAAGCATCATCAGCATGGAAGTATGTCCTCTGGAATAGTGGCTGAAGCATGAAGGGGCATATGAATGTTTAGCATATCTGGCACGTAAATACCTTGCGATGCCGGCTACAAAAGTGCCATGCAAACACCTGTTCTCACTTTCAGGTGATATTGTAAATAAGAAGCAGGCAGCAGTATCTCCTGTAAATGTAAACAAACTTGTTTGTTTTAGCAATTGGCTGAACAAGAAGCAGGACTGAGTAGACTTGTAGGCTCTAAAGTTTTACATTGTTTTGTTTTTGAGTGCAATTATGTAACAAAAAAAATCTACATTTGTAAGTTACACTTTCACAATAAAGAGATTGCACTACAGTACTTGTATGAGTTGAATTGAAAAATACTATTTCTTTTATCATTTTTACAGTGCAAATATTTGTAATAAAAATAATAATATAAAGTGAGCACTGTACACTTTGTATTCTGTGTTGTAATGGAAATCAATATATTTGAAAATGTAGAAAAACATCCAAAAATGTTTAATACATTTCAATTGGTATTCTATTGTTTAACAGTGCGATTAATCACAATTAATTTTGTTGAGTTAATCGCATGAGTTAACTGTGATTAATCGACAGCCCTAATTATTAGGAAACCTGCCAATACCCCAGTGCTACTTGATATGACAAGACAGGAAAGTTCTTAGCTGTGCTTCTTCTGAGACCCTCCCCATAATCTTTACAAAATTATTAAAGAAAATTCACTTCTCACAGTCTATCTTGCAAACTTGGGAGTATGAGTCATATTAAAAGGGGTTTGATTCTCTAAAGTAAATGAAGAAAGGACAATATGCTGCCCAAACTGTTTTCTCTCATTTGGACTCCTGATCAATTAGGGCCTGAAATGGCTCCCACTGAGGTCACTGGAAAAACTCTCATTGTTGTCAGTGGGCTTTGTCTCAGGCTCTGGCAATCTTGGGAAAAAGCACATTTGTACTGCACACATCTAGGCACTTTTTAATTGTAGCAGTGACACTAAACAGCATCAGTACCTGACGGATGAAACAGAAGAAAAGTTAAAAGTCTGTGAGGTGTCATGAGACAAGCTGAACTTTTTTCCAGTTAAAGTAGTGAGGATTGTAGGAGGGCTACAAATGATTTTTTTAAAAAAAATCTGTAATGATTTAGTCTCAGTTGCAGCATTAACATTTAACAGTTAACACACCTGGGAGGTGTATATTTGTCAGTAAATCAAACCAAGACATAGAAGACTATAAGCAGCTTCAGCTCCCCGTTTCTGCCTCTCCCCAGGCAGTCACTGATCACACCATTGCACCCTATAAGGAGATTTAGCCACCTTCCACTTGCCAGTGTCATCCCACCTCCTCTGAAAGCATTCCCACTTGACCTCCCCTGTGTTGTTGTGGGTTCCTTCTTCTCTGGCTATGCACTATCTCATATTCACCTCCCCAGTGCCACTTAAGCCACCCTACAAGCTATCTTCTACACTCCCACCTCTGTAAGCAGGGCATATTCAAAAGGAGGTAGACAATATGGGATTAGTGAGGGTTTCTGGCCGTAGGGAGGAATATCTGGTTGGAATTTCCCTGAAGGCACGAGTTCCAATCTGTTCTGCTTCCTAGCTGCTTGATTTTTAGAATAGCTCCTCTGCTTGTCCATCTGCAAACCTGTCCATCTGCATCATTTTCTAAGGCTATAACTCCCTTTAAGCTAATGATGGAGGCAACACTTTCAAAAAGAGCTTATTCGCAAGTAGGTTTTTTTCAAGCTCCCCCAGCAAGACAAACCCGAGTTTTAAGGGATACCGCCTGTTACTACTGGAAATAGTCAAGGAAATTCAAAATGTTCTTATTCCTATTGGTATTACACGTCACTGGGCTCCTTAGAATTTACCAAAGCTGCGACAGTCAATAGCTTGTTGTTTCTGTTTAGAAATGTGTATTCACTTGCATCTCCTAACAACCTTTGTATAGCAAAGAAAGATTAAATATTCATGTAATTTAGCTTTGTTCCAGTTTGTTTTCAATTAACAGAAGAAAATCCTCTCACACATAATAGGCTATTTTATGTTAGGTTTTGGTGTATTTATCTAACAAAATTAAGCTTTTAGGCTTATGAGTCACAACCATTAAATGTATTAAATGAATGGATGCTAATAAGATTAGGGAAATCATAAAAAGTTAAAATATTAATTTTAATTAGAAGTTTCCTTTTCTTGGTGTTTTACAGTGAATTTTATGCTGGTGAGTGTTCCAAAATAAGCAATAAAATATTTTAGTGCAGGAATCTTAGTATCGCATAAGATTAATTTTTCCTCATCATAAACCTTTCTAAATCCTCAGTCCGTGTTACTATATTTCTGATGTGAATAATTAAAAAAGTTATTGTAACAGATTACATATCTTGCCAGCCAAATGGGAAGAGAGAAGCACTGATGATAAGTTGCCGTGGATCAAATCCTTTTCTGATTGGCTATAGTTAAGCAAACAAAGATTTCCATCATGAGCCTGGCAAATGAAGCTCAAAATTATCTCTGGTTAGAAGATCTGTAGAGACAGTGGGATGAGAAAAGAGAAGCACCCTAGAATTGTTGAGGCAAATACACACACACACCCAGGGCCGGCTCCAGGCACCAGGCAACCAAGCACATGCTTGGGGCGGCACCTGGTAAGGGGCGGCGGGAGGAGCGCGGCGCGGCATTCCGCGGGGGGGGGCGCGCTCCGGCGGCGCGGCGCTCGCGGGGGAGCGGCGCTGGGGGGGGGGGGTTCCAGCGGCGCTCGGCGGGGGGGGCGGCACGGGGCTCGGGGCTGGGGGGGGGTGTTCCGGCGACGCTTGGTGGGGGGGCGGCGCGGGGCGCGGCGCTCGGCGGGGGGGGGCAGGCTCCGGCGGCGCGGCGCTCGGCGGGGCGGCGGCGCGGGGCGCGGCGCTCGTGGGGGGGTTCCGGCGGCGCTCGGCGGGGGGGCAGGCTCCGGCGGCGCGGCGCTGGGGGGGGGGGGGGTGCGGCCCCAAGCAGCAAAAAAGTTAGAGCCGGCCCTGCACACACCACTGTATGAGTATGTACGCATCTCTGTTTTGCTGGCTACTATTCAAAATCTGTCAGATCCTTTTGGGAAATCTTTCCTCCTCAAGGGCTTGATCCAAAGTCCACTAGAGTCAATGGGCTTCATTCCACTCAATTCAGTGGGCTTTGGATCAGGCACCAAATCCCAGAGGAGGTGGAAAGAAATACAGCTGCAGTTTTCTGAAAAGGTCTAAAACCACAAGAAATCAAGTTCCAGAGCAGAAGTTGCTAGTCAGTGTGGTGGGAGAGAGAAAGGAGAGTGACATAGTAGTAATGATGGAATGGCTTTTTAAAGGTGGGTCTGATCTGCACTGAATGTAAAAGCCTGGGACAAATTACAGAACACTTCCCAGAACGAGAAGGTGGGAGAGCTGCAAGTGCTGCTGGGACTAGTCTGTAGAGCTGTAAAAGGGGAGTCCAGGAGGAAATAAGATGATACCACCCTCTAATTTCAGAAGAAACCAGTGTTCAGACTTCAGTGGAACTAATACTTGGAAAATGGATTAAAGTGAAAAAGGAGGCAAAGCTACTTAAACATATAAAGAGCACTGAGAAGCTGATGCATCTTTAATAGTCCAGAAGGTGCCACAAGTAAAGTAATCAATTCAGAGGCTAGAAAGTACCCGTTAGCACAATAAGTACAGTCGAGGGAAGGCTTTTGGAGGGAGAGAAGCTTCCTGACAAACTAAGGAGCTGACAAGAACTCAGGATAAGGAGGAGAGAATTAAGGCAGGTTAATCCCTATCTCAGGACTGAACTGAGCCCATTGCCAAGGTGCATTTACCTGATCATTTTATTTTCTATAAATTAGCATTTCTTTTCTCTCTCATTTTTTTGGGCTGTACTTAACATGGCCAAGAACAATGCATCAGAGCATCACAGTTCCTTCTTTTCCAATTCCTCCGCCTTTACTTCAGCCTCATTCATCTTTGCAGAGTGCCACCCTCAGTAAGGACTGGTTTGAGGTACGCTAGGATACTAAGTACATCCTGACATGGGTGTTCCACCTAGGCAGGAGCCCTTGCTCCAAGATAGGGTAGTGTAAAGCAGGGTGCCCCTCCCCACTGAGCAGTCACAGGGGCCCTCCCTAGAGAAGCAGGGTCTGTTGTCTGCTGTTGGGTGTGGAATCAGGATGCTTCCTGCCTGACTCTAGTGGCTGCCACGTCTAAGGCTGTCTGCAGACTCAGACAGGCATCACTGCATCAGTTATGCTCAGGTCACATTCTTCAAGGTTTTCTTTGCAACCATGAGGGCTAGAAATGCTTAGAGTCTGCTGTAATCACGCGACTGGGGACTGAAACTCTAGACTCATGCCTATTGTGTCTATGCCTTATAACCCAGCCCTGCCATCAGTAAAGCCAGCTACCTCATGCTGCCCACTGACCTCACCTCTCTTGCCAGCCCTATCTCTGAACCAGCTGCTATGCAAGGGTCTGGAAGAGGGATAATTCTTGGCTGTATTAGGGCTGGGATCTGCTCTGTCCAAGTAGCCAGATGGCCCTAAATAAGAAATGACTGGGGATTAGCCAATGTCCTCAGGGTTAAGGCAGTTTTCTGCTTCCTTCTGCCACCTACTGCTTTGGCATTTTCTCAGCTTCCCATAATATCCTGCTTTGTGAATAGCTTGCCAGTTCTTCTTGCTCCTGCATTCCATTTGTCCTGATTTCATAATTAGCCCAGATGTGTTTCACTTTACGCACTCTGAAAAGATTTTCTAATTCCTGAAGTTTTTTCATCTTCTTCTGTTTGCTCAGTGCTTTCTGTCTCAGGGCTCAACTTTTCTAGCTCTATCAAAAATCAACTATCTGGCTTTGGGAAGTCTTCACTGTTGCAAAAAGACCCGGGATTATCCCGGAGGACATCGCTGCCACTATGGATCATGACTCTAGGACATAACATCTCATTTAACTGCTTCTCCTGCCCTCCATTGGCTTCCACAGCGCATAGGTAAATCTCAGTCCATATGGCTGTGTCTCACCTTTGATCATTGTGGTAAGCTTGGGCATCTAGAGTCATATATTATTCAGGTCAGTTAGCTTTGGGATCAAATTAAGTAGCCACCCTTCATGCATCTTCATCTTGACCAGGGGCGGCTCTATGTTTTTTGCCGCCCCAAGCACGGCAGTCAGGTGGCCTTCGGCAGCACGCCTGCGGGAGGTCCGCGGTTACGTGGATTCGGTGGCATTTCTGCGGGTGATCTGCTGGTCCCGCAGCTTCACCGTACCCGCCGCCAAATTGCCGCCGAAACCGCGGGACCGGTGGACCTCCCGCAGGCATGCCGCCAAAGGCCCCCTGACTGCCGCCCTCACAGCGACCAGCAGGCCGCCCTCCTCGGCTTGCCGCCCCAGGTACACGCTTGCTGTGCTGGTGCCTGGAGCCGCCCCTGCTCTTGACACCACCTGTATGGCATCCAGAATAACAGTGCTTTCTGCTTTAGTAACAAAGAGCAAAGTTCACCATTTGTACAGCAAAGAATCTCTTATCTCTCTCATTCACAGAACTCAGAGTGCTGTAATCAGCCTCCGCTCTGCCCCCTAGCAAATGAGCCTGCCTCTTATTTAGTTTTTTGCATAACTGCCAGAAGCTTCTCAGAGGTTTGACATGTTTGCTCCTCCCCTTTCTTGCTTCGTTAGAGAATGCAGTCACAGTTCTAAGTCATCATGCACTTTTTATTAGTGACCTTTATTGACCTTGAAGAACCTCATATGTTCCTATGTGCTAAGGTAGCTTGCACTTCACATAGTTAATTCAGTTCAAGCAACCTTTTGCCGCAGAGATTCTGTTCTAATATATTTAGCTAGGACTTCAAATTTCTTAATTTCCTTTGTAGTGCATATATACCACAGTGCCACAGTTTATGTATTTTCCGTGCTAGTCTTCTGAAGCCACATAATTAGACAGGTATTTTACTTACCTAACTACTCTCTCACACATGTATTTGTTTGTGTCACCCTTGCTGGTTGACTAAAGAGCATTTTGTATAATTTAATTCCCTGCAAAACAAGCAATTGAAATTAAAGACATTTACAGAACTTAAAACCTATTGGTTGACCGAAACTCTGATCAAGCTATTGTCTTTAGATTTTTTCTGAAACCATTAAGAGCAATTGCATTTTATATTCCAGATTATCTGAAGCAGACATACAGATTGAGCTGAAATCCAAAATGATATCACGTCTCTTTAATTCAGAAAAACTCAAATATTCTATGAATCAAGCCTACTGCAAAGATCAAATATTCTATTTAAAAAAAAACATTTCAATAATCTCAAATAAAAAGAATGTCCTGTTTAATAATAGTCTTACACAATGATTAAATTGGCTCATTCAAGCATGAACATCTCAGTAAATATTTCTAAATAACATTAAATTAAGAAATTCCAAATTAAATTATTAAAGATATTATCTAGGGATGGACCCAAACCAAAATCTTAAATCCGAATGAACTCTGAGGAAATGTTGATCCAGATTTGAATCCAGATCCAAACTAAGCGGGAGTTCAGGTACATTTTCTGTTTTATGGTATATACACTTATGGGTTCTTAAAAACTGGATCAGACAAGGTGTTAGAACAAACTGTGAAGGAAAGAATAATTAAATTTATGGAGGTAAATGGTAAAGGGGACTTACTGCAATAAGGGTTTACTACATTAACCTGATTTCTTTGTTTGAGAAAATAACTGATATTTTTAGATATGGGAAATGCAGTGAAAGTAATATACTTGGACTTCAGTAAAGCATTTGTACTGATCCCCATCTTTTCTAATTTTACTAATAATTTCCCATATGGTACCATGTCAAACATTGTAAGGTGGATAAGGAACCGACTAAAGAAGAGAAGGCCAGGGTTGTGCTGCAAGGTGAACTGTTAAACTAGAGGTTACTAGTGCAATTCCTCAAGGAACAGTCTTGGGAACAAGCTTATTCAATATTTTTACTAATGATTTTGGCACAAAATTAGGAATGTGCTTATGACATTTGCTGATGATTCAGAATTGGGAGGCATCGTCAATACAGGGGTTGGGATATTATTCAAAAAGATCTGGATGACCTTGAAGACTGGAGTTATAGAAATGGAATGAAATTCCCACTGTACACGGTGCAAAGTTATACACTTAGGGTCCAATAATAAGAATCTGTGCTAAAAGAAGGGGACTTACCAGTTGGAAGCAACAGAGGAAGAGAGAGACCCGAGTGTGTGGGTCAGTCACAGGATGAATATGAGCCACCAATGTCATGTGTCTGTGAAAAAGGCAAATGTGAACCTAGGATGTATCAGGTGAGATTTTCCTTTAGAGATAGCGAAATATTAATGTCATGGTACAGGGCACTGATAGGAACTCATTTCGAATACTGTGTGCAATTCTGGTCACCCATGTTCAAGAAAGATGAATTCCACCTGGAACAGGTGCAGAGAAGAACTAATAGGATGATCAAGGGAATGGAGGGCCTCTTTTTATGAGAGAAGACTGGAAGAGCTTGGCTTGTTTAGCCAAGCAAAAAGAAGGCTGAGAGGGGAATATTACTCTCTATAAATATATGGTGTGTGGGGGGGGTGTGTGTGTGTGAATGGGGAAGGGCGTAATAACCAGGGAGAATTAAGAACTATTTAATCTAAAGGACAATATTGTCACAAAAACAAAGGGATATAAACTGGCCATGAACAAATTAAGGCTGGAAATTAGAAGGTTTCTAACCATGAGAGGAGTGAGGTTCTGGAACAGCCTCCCAATAGGATCTGTGGGAACAAACAACTTAATTAGATTAAGAGAGAGATGAATGAATGTATCAGTATGATTGAATGATGGGATTGCTTGTGATGGGTGGGGGGGCAGGACTCTGTAGCCCTGGCACTCACTCCTGGTTTATGTCTTTGTCACAGTTCAGTTTGTCACCTGCATTGTCTCAATGGTCCAGCAAGGACACTCACTCTAGGCTGCCAGCTCCCCAGCCATTGCCTCTGTTGGTTAAAGACACGCGTCTCTCTCCCTTCTGACTAGGGTATTTCCAGGCTGCACAGTCTCTTGACTAAACTGTGATATCCACATCAAACAGAAAGGCTGCTTTAGAAGGCTATTTTGCCTTCTCTTCAGTTATGACTGTGACACTGTATGGAATATGTGGAACACTTTATAATACTGTTAATATCAATATTATAAAATTGCAATGAATCTGACCAGATATACCATGTAAGGTATCTGTGAAAATGCTATGATTGGCCAAGAATGATAATCTTGTTTATATGTTTGTATCACCTTTGTATTGTGAATTATATTGTGAGTTGTATGTATGTTATATCTGCATTTCAAAACTTGTCCTGTGTTTCTGGGTGGCATTAAGCCCAGAAAGTTTGTCATTAGCACGGCCTAGCCTGTTCGATGGCCCATCAAGGGTCATAAACTGTACAATGAACCCATTGAAAGAGCCAGGGGATACACCTTATGAGTCAGCAGGACTTGTAGGGGTATGCCTATGGACAGAGAACTCTAAGGCTTTTCCATGCCCATGTGCCGTGAAACTTGTGTTTGGGACACAGGAAGTACAAGCCACATGGCAAAAGGAATATAAGGGGCAGCTGCATCATCTCCATTTTGTCTTCATTCCTGCTTCTTATCTCTGGTGTAACTTTTCTACAAATGAAGATCTGAATAAAGGACTGCATGACCCATCCAAGCTTTGGATGTATTCCAGAAGGACTTTCAAGCCAGCAAACTCACCAACACTACTAAGAACCTGATATATGGACTTTGTCGTCTTATGTATGTATCTTATTGTTTGACCATTTAAGAACTCTCTTCTTGTTCTTTCTTTCTTTTATAATAAACCTTTAGTTTTAGGTGCTAAAGGATTGTCTAGCAGTGTGGTATTTTGGTTAAGATCCAAACTGATATTGACCCGGTAATGTGGCTGGCCCTTTGGGGTCAGAAGAACATTTTGTATAGGTGAACAGAGTTTTTAAATAACTTCTCACTGTACTGGACCTAGGTGCTGATTGGGAGCCAGAGAACTGGAATGCAATGAAGGGGGCTGTGTGATGTCTTTTTAAGCTTCTTGATAACCAGTGTGGGGGATCAGGAGCACAGTTTGTGACTAGTTGGTGAGTCTAACTTCAGTGTTAACCACCAATTTTGGGAGTATCTGCTCTCCCTTTCGCAGTCTGCCCTGACCTTGGCATTTTCAGTGAGGGCTACCCCAGGCACCCTAGGTCACAATGATACAATGTAATTGCCACAGTTAAGCTACCACACAGCTATTTCTAAGCAAGTGCAGTTTAGCCTTAAGATAAAAGCAATACAGAGAAAATATTAAAAAACAATAAAAGAACATTCACCCCTGTTGATAAGCTTATCAGACATTACACCCTCATGCCAACAGGCTTCTGGTTGGTGATTAATCTGTTTAACCAAATACACAAGGCTTTTTCCAGTGGTCACTAGTTCATCACAGATTCAGCTCAGAACAAGCACACTCTCGTCTCTGTGAGTCATTCATTTATCCAGTTTGGGCCTTTTAAAAGACCATAACTAGGTAATAGCCAGACATGGTTTTCTGCTCAAGGTGAAACTTCAAAAGGGTGGGGGTGGATCATTTGCATTCTTCTCACACCAAGTATTTCCTAGGAAATCCACTTCATGCATTGTCCCAAAAAGTTCTTTGAAGTTCCTAATATTTCCCAGGGGTTGTGTTAATCATATCTCCTAGAGAAGTTACATACAGTTCCACAATAATACAGAAACAATTTCATTTTTAATACACTGGACTCCTAAAATACTTAAGACTGTGAGAGATATGGCAATATTCTGGACAAACCTTATATAAATTAAGTTATACCTTACTGACTTATGTTTCTAAAAGCTCATGGTTCAGGGCTTCAGTGACCATTTGCAGGGTCAGGAAGGGATGTTTTTCTCCTCCTCAATGTATTGGTTTTTTTGGTCTCCTTCTTTTGAAGCCTCCAAGATGGCGATGGCTGAAGATGAGTCAGTGGACATGGCAGGCCAATTCTCTGAGGCAGCACTGAACATTCTTTTTCTCAGGTGCTTGGCTGGCTGGTTCTCGCTCATATGCGCAGGGTCTAACTGATTGTCATATGTGAGGTTGGGAAGGAATTTTCCTCCAGGTCAGATTGATAATGACCTTGTGTTTTTGTTCAGTTTTGTTTTTTACTTTACAGCATGTGGGGGTGGGTCACTTGTCAAATATCCGACTTAATTATTTCTCTGACACTGCAGGGGCTTCCGCCACTGGTGCACCTTGGTCCCTTCCTATTCTCTGCCTATGACACATAAGAGTCTAGTTTCCTGTGGGCTGTAATACTTGTGTCTAATTTTGGTTATTAAGTTCAGTGTGCAGGTGCTGGGTGATGTTGGTCGCCTGTGATATACAGGTGCTCAGACTAGATGATCTGATGATCCCTTCTTGGCTTAAACTCTGACTCTATGACAAGTTTACCTTCATTTTGTGACAGTCTCAAATTATCTTCAGTGGGTTCGCTATCATTATTTGACCTGTTTTCCATTCTTTATGGAGCTACAATGTTTAATAGCCTTCTGGAGACTCCATTTAGCTGTAGATGTTCTGTTCTTGGATTATTTTATCTCTAAGATTTAACAATATCTAAATAAAAATATTATAACATATGATCTATGCCTATATTAAAATTGGCATGAGAGGTAATTCCCTTTGGAGAGTAATTCAATTCAAGATAAAGAATGTTAGTGTGAATAAATTACTTTCTCTTGGGACTGATTCTGCTTTCACTTTCACTGCTGGAAATCTGACGTCTTTGAAGTCACACCATCAAAGTTAGTAGAGTTACAAACGTATAAATAGAGAATCGAGCTCTTTATGTGCTCTTGTTTGTTTGACTTAATCTGAACTAAAAGTCATCTGACTGAAATATGATTGCTCTTTGTGTATAAAAGCCACAATAAACACATTTCAAAATGTAGACCAAACATGATAATGATTAAAAATTCAGTATCCTTTCCCTTTTATTTTCACTATCTGAAGTTCAGCCATTACATGTTGATGATTTTTTCATATACATTTTTCAATCTGGGTTATTTATTTGGTTTATTAATATTTCTCTTGTCATGAATAACAATGAAAAAGTGTGTGCGGCACTACTGATTTTAAGAATTTAATTGCAAAAGTACAAGGCACACTAAAATGACTGAATCTTATCGATTCCCCTCCATTATTTTTATGGTATAACAAATAATGTGCAAGTTATGATTTGGATGCAGTGGATGCATGACACACGTGTAAGTCATTGTGCATAAAGAATATTACACTACTCAAAAAAGAACCGTTAGCCAAAAATTTGATCTCCTTCTCATGAGATGAGATCAAATTTGTATCTTCACATAAAGAAACTACAAATGGTTTCAAATACAAGATGGAAAGGGCACATTTAAATTTACAGTCTTTGTTATTTATTCAAATGGGAGAATCAAGTGTACCATATACAGTCTCACATGTAGGTATATGGGGATTTATATCTTTGAAGAGTGCATATTAACTAAAGCTACTTTATTCTGCTAAATGGCTTATTAAGCATGAGATTACTGTTCAATTCATTTCCAGCTACCAACAGAAAACTGTATTTCAGGCTCTGAAATTTCCATTTTTAATATGCAAAAATAAATTATTATGTTGATGATCACATTTTAGACTGAAAAGAATAAAGGAATGAATAAGGAATACATTTTTGGCAGGGGATGAACACAGCTGTGCAAAAGTTTGCACATAAGATGAAATCAGCAAATTTTGCACTTTGGCATTTACAAAATATGTCAGTTCAGGCTTCCTGAGCTGTGCAGAGTAAACATTGCCTACCCTGTTTTGAATCAAATATGGTCTGATCTTTACTTACTGCTGTAAATTGCCTCAGAGCACACTTTTACTTACCTTTTTTGAGATGTCACCAGTCTCCACTAAAACTGCATTCCCATTCCTACTTATTTTTCATGTAGTTATACTTGTTTAACTCACCAGAGGAAATCAGATCCCTTCAGTGAGACTGCTTGCTGCCTCATCAAAACCACAACTTGTTTCTTTTTCACAGCAGAGGGTGAAGAGCTGAAAGTTAAAAGGTAAACGTGAATCTTGAGGAGACAAGTTTACACGGACTGAGTCCTACTACCCAGGTAGACATTCAGTCACACAACAGAAGAATCCTGGCAAAGGAAGGAAGGAATCCTACTGAGAGATACTCTACAACATTGTGAAAATAGACATCTATGCTGTAAGTTTGCTGTTCTTTTTCCTTCTGATACTTGGAAGGAAAATTGGTACCTGTTTTTTGTACTCTTTGCACTGCAACTCCTTATCCTAGGAGAGATCCCTATTCAGCAAAGCTCTTGAGCATGTCCCCTGGGCTATTTATGTTTTTCAGTTAAGAATAGATTGATGTACTTTGTTAAATTGGGATCAAAGTACCTACACAAACCCTTTGTTTGTTATTAGTATCTCTCTAGGAGATCACCCCATATTTTGACTAGTTAAACCGTAGATCTTGTGGTGCTGCCAGGCATAGTTCAAAACATTAACTCCATTGTATGTGTGGAGTGCATGATTTGTTTTCAGCTAGCTGTGGATAAATTAATGCTGACTGAATCCATCTGTTGACCCTCTACTAACTACTGGTCTATTAAAGAGCTCTCCATCCATATCTCCAAGACTGGGACACATGAAGAGGTATATTTTTATTAATAATCCTTATTATTGCACCTATATAATCTCTTTCATCCAAGGATCTCAAAGTGCTTTACAAACATTCAAGAATTTAAATAATGCCCCTGGGAGGCTTTATCCTAATTTTACAGCTGGGAACTGAGGCAAAAAGTGACTTGCCCAAGGTCACCCAGATCACCTCATTTCCTGTCCTGTTCTTGAGCCACAAATTCATCCTCTCCCTCATATCTGAGGTACTAATCTGACTCACTAATCTGATCCACTTTTATATATCATCGCTGTTTGGGCTCAGCAACTCCAACCTCCTTCCAGTGGGGCAAACAACCTTGCTCAAAAATGAAAAATGCTAGACCAGCACTTGAAACACCGATACATGAGTCACTGGAAGGACAAATCAAAGCCAGCGGTAAGCTAGATTGCTACAGAACTGTCATACTACTTCACCTCAGTGAAATGTCTACAACTAAAGTAGACTTTCACCAAGTACAGAATCAGTGACCAGAAACTAGAGGTGGAAACTGGAGCACAGTTTAAACCTGAGAGGAATGTAACAGGAGAGAATGCAACAGAGAGATGCTTTCTACACCAATGTCACAAATGCAATGAAGTGCAAGGAAGACATTTCTTCAAACTATCAGGAATCATAAACGATTGAGGAAAAGCAATGAGGAAAAATTGTGCATGTGCCTGGTAGGAAGGAGAGATGTGGCTGAAATGGCATCACTTTACATAGCAACCTGCCAGCAGACAAGGAATGGACAATAAAACTAAGTGGACATGGGATCAAACTCAAAAAAAAAAAAAAAAAAAAATGCGTAGCCCTATTATGGTGGATCTTCCTTACATCTGATAGACACCTGAGGGGTCTGTCTCTTTTAATTGCTTTAACAATGAATGCCAATAAAATCTCATTGACCTGGACTGAATGTGTGCTGTAGCCTGAGTGGGGAAACAGGACATAAGCATGTTTCACATAACATAATTTGGAAATCCAAATAAATACTCTTTCCTCTCATTTGTGAGAGAGATGTGTACATTGCCTGATTCCTGTGCATGGTTAATACCTCCTCAGGGAAAAACCAGTGTTTTATTTGTTGTCTAGTTTTGTTTTAGGATTCCCTGGAGGCTACCCTCCTTTGTGTACTTTCAGGAGGGTAGCGAGAGTGGGGGCACTGACACATCAATCAAGAGCTTGTTCAGAAGGAAGTGAACATTGTAAATTGATGCTGTTATCATTACACAGTGGACACAGACTTTTGTGTGCAGGGGAGTGGTGAGTATTTTGATATTTGGGATATGATTTGGGAGACACTAGCAAAGAAATGGAGATGGTGATTGCAAATATGACAATAATTCTAAAATGGAAGATAATGGCACATCGGAATGAGAGGAAAACTTACAAGGTACAGTGTCCTTTTAAAAAGCAATAAGACAATCACTGAGAAAGTTTCTTTTAATTGGCCAAGCAAAACAAGGCCTAACACACAGCTTGATGATCTTTCTTTTTGTCTGTAACTGTGAGGGATTATGGGGCTCAAACTGGGGTCCACAGCTACCCAGACAGTCCTTGGACCACAGTCATCACCCATCAGCTCGCTGGTGCTGGAGGGAGTGTGGACAGGTGGACCTACCTCACCATAGGCATCACCCATGAAGCTCCCAATTGAAGGAGTAGTCCAGCCTACCCAATTGGCCCAGCTCACTATTTAAGCCAGAGGGAAGCACAGGAAGTTGTCTGACCAATGGGGTGTATCTCTGGCTACTGCTACATTGGACTAAACCTTCTTGCTTGACTCCTGGGCCCTGCCTTATTCCCGATTCCTTCCTTCCTGCTTTGTTCTATAACCCTGCTTCTATACCCCACCCCTGGCTACTGTCTCCTGCACTGTCTCTGTCATTGATCTCCAGTTCCTGACTCCTGCTCTGACCACTAGGCCTGACTACAGTTCTAACCACCAGGTCTAACTGCTTCAGATCAGGATATTTGCATTGTGGCTCCCTCCACATTCTGTTGTTGAGGAAGTTGTTGTTGATATGAAAATCATAAAACAATGAAGAGACAAAGAGGAATGGCTTAGATGACTTGACAATATAATTTATGTTTAGTGGCAGTATCCTGTTGCTACAGATTCAGGGATAGAGACTGCTTTCCTGCCCCTCCCACAACCTACCAGCTTGGCCTACCTAAACAAAGAAATGTTATAAAAAGGTATGATGTAGGGATAAATATTATAACAATATCAGGGGTAGAAATTGCACAATTATAGCAGGTTGTGCATCTTCACAACCTTCACTCTTTCTCTCTAACTGGAGTCAAACAGGTCAGTTGCTCTAATCTCCCTTTCTTCTGAAGGACAGCATTCAGATTGTCTAGCATCCAACATATTACCAGTCAGCCTGTTCTCAGACAAAAGGTGCATTTGAATGCTAATATGATTTTCCTGCACAACTGGGCACCCATTTAACCCTTTTCTATGAGAACTGAAGCCTGAATAGATTTGATATGACAGCTCTCTTCTGTGTTGAAATTGTATTATTTTGTTATGGGGATTCTGAAAAACGGAAGCAACTTGATATTCATTTAAGGAGTCCTGGTTCAAAATCTCCAAGACCTGCTTAGACAAACCCTTGCGGCTGAAAGTAAAGTAGGGCTGCTAATGCCACCCTAACTACCTCACCGCCTGCATCTATAGAGTCACCCCAAGAGTGGGGGTAGAGGTCAGAAGAATTTTGGAGCTTGCTCCCCCTTGATGGAACTGCTCCAGCCACTTGGATGGTCAAGGTCCTAGACATTATCTCTGGGAAGAAGAGAAGGAGCACAGAAGAGAAGATCCTCTTCCTCTAGTATATAGCCAGCCATACATTTTGCTCGTCCCTAATCTGAGCTGGCTTTTGGGCTGCCCTGATTTGGCCATCTCAGCTTTCACTCTGGAAAAGTAAAGTACATTTTTTGTACTTTTCCTTATGGAGATAACCTTGCCAATGTAAGGTGATAGAAATCAGTTACTGATGTGGAAAGGAATTAGCAGCTGAGTTTGGCTTCTGGAGCAGCAGGCTAGGAATGCCCAAAGATCCCCTCAACAAAATGAGTCAGTTAAAGTTGGGATGCATCACAAAGAATTATCTTGCTAACTTTCTCCCAAATCCTTAGGCCAACCCTGTCAATCATGGTGAGATCATGATGGACAGGAATTGGATAGGCTGAGGTGAGGGCAGCACAACACTGACTCATAGCCAGGCCCCAAAATGGTCCTTTCTGAAATAACACCTGTGGGATGCATGTAGGCTACTCCCATCGCTGACGGGGCACTTCTCCATGTATCTATCTCTGGGATCTCCATTTCATTTCTGGTGATTTCACGAGCCTGTTTATGAAACTTCAAGGCTTTTGCACCAACCTCCTACATGGCCTGTGGAACCAGAAATGGAGCCAAAGTGCTGACTTCTTAGCTATATACCTGTCTATTTTCATATTCCATTAGTTCATTATCTATATAATTAAACAATAATATTTTTTCTGCCATTAGACAATGCTCCCTTCACTCTATCATAGAGGATAATTGTTATGGTTTCCTCTGTTGAAAGCTGAGAGTTAATTTTCTTTGTAGGAGGACCCACAAATCCTTGTTTATTGTCAATATGGAAGGACAAAGCCATGCTATTTACCTAATTTACCCAACACTAAAATCTCCCAAGTTTACAGAACAAGAAGATCTCAAGTGCACCTCTGCTTAATCTTCATCATGTTCTTTGTTAAAAATCAAATAATCAATTAAGGATCAACTTTCTTCAAGCTCATATTTTCACACAAGATTGGTATTCCTGACGTTCATTGCTGTTGCAATTTCAGACACTGTTTCTTCTACTGTCTTCAAAACAAAATACTCACCTATGAAATAGGTTTCTTTGGTAGTGACCTCTGAAGGTCATATCTTCTCGGGCACACTAGAATTATATAAAATATAGTCAGAAGTGCTAAAACCATAAACTTATGCTCAGACTTTCAAAGCTTCATAAAGGCATTATCAAACTTTGCAAAGCTGTTGGCAACTGCCAAATAATTTTCATTTATATTGAAGTCTGAGAAAACCATAATTAGCACCTCACAGTTGAAAAAGAAAGCAGCATTGTCTGTTGACAGTAAGCCAGGAAGCTGATAAACACAACTTCCTCAAATTTAATTTTCCTGAAAACCTATATGAGGGTATAAATTCTGAACAGACTGGTGTTAGCACTAATCTGTCAGTGCAGCTGTGTCGCATAGTCACAATTAAACTCCAAACCCTGATATTAGCACTTACTCTCTGAAAACATCTTTTCACAAGATTTTCAAATTACATCAAAGTTTGGGTGAGGGGTTTCTGATCGGGGATGCTTTGCTATAATACATTAAACCTATTCAAAACAGAGGTGTACAAAATATTCAGGAATACCTGGAATTCAAGGGGCTAGGGTTTATTTACATTTTATTATGAACTAAAAACTGGATCAATTTTCACAGAAAAGATATGAGGCTAGTTTTTGTGTGTGTGGACCTTGTGGAACATGTGGGGTTTAAGGGAAGGATTTGAATGACCAGAAATTGGGATGATGAGAGCAGTTATAGACACAGGCATCTTTTAGACTTTGTTTCACCAGGATGAAATTGAGACAGTAGATTAGGATAACTGTATGGGAGACATGGTGGGAATGGGTGTCCACTTGGACCTACCTTTACCCGAATGGTTTTTGTGCGTTTGTTCACACCATGCTACCAGTGCTCCCAACCGTATAATTTCCCTTGGGCCCAAATAAAATGCTTATTGTGGGCTAGATTATGACTCACACTACAGGCCCACACATGCCAGTAAGTTGGAGTAAACACGTAATGCCCTTATGTGGGCTACCTGGACCTGGGTTTGGACAAGCAGAAATAAGCTGGTCTATTTGCCCTGTTACTCCATCCCTGGAGCAGGTAGACATAGGTAATGGGTGGAATCTTAGCATCACCAATCCCCTGCCAGTTGCAAGTAGTTTAGCCAACATGTGGGGATCGAGGGTAATTTACAGCTGGTATGGACCAGCAATAGAGACTATAACCCAGGAGCAAAGACGAAGTAAGAGAAACATTGTGCCTCAGAGACACACTTCGGAGTCATCCTGCCTCTCGGGACTACTCCTAAATGCTGCAGCTACACACCATCTCTTACTCAGGTCTTGTTTCTAAAGTCACAATCTAGCCCAATATATTTTGTCTATTTCATTCTTGTTATTTGTATAATGGCAAAGGCTTTGTATCTTTGCATAATACATTCTGAAGAATGTTTCTCTCTTCCACATATAATTTATTAACTCTCTCTTTAAAAATAAAAATTGTGTTTTATTCTTTAGTGGGGATTTTTTTATTGTGTTTTATTACTGCTTTACTTGTTGCATATAGGTACACGTTACTTTGTTGTGGCTACAGGGTAATTCTTATGTATTCTATTCCAAGTTTGACCTTAATAAATATTAAAAGGCACACTCAGGGTCATAAATCTGAATGAAGCTGAGAAAAACCTGATTTCTGCAAGCCCATTTGTAGGTGCTCTGTTTTCTTTGTCTTAGGGCCAAATTCTACACCAGATTACACCTGGAGTGAGTTCATTGTCTTCAGGGATGGAATTTACTCCTTAATTGGATAGTTTTCCTGAAAGGGAGGGTTAAATGAATTAAAGAAATGCCCAAAATAGCAACCCTAGCACTCCCTTAAACCTCACATTTTTTTTGGCTGTATCTAGTTACGCTTAATATCACAGAAACCAGAGCAGCACAGCCGTGACTGCTAAGCATTGTCTGTAGCTTCTCTGTGTAATAGGCGGAGAAGGATTTTTCATTTCATGCATCATTTGCAACTACCCTCTGTAATTCAACAAAGTCAATACATACCCTTGATGCAAAGTTAAGAAGAAATAAACTGAAACAAACAGACAACAGTAGGTATTTCTTTTTAAATCTGTGCTTAGGGTCCAGGTACAATGAAGAGTGATTTTTTTTCTTTTCACTAGAAATTGCATCTGACAATATGTTTGATGATATACTTTTTTGTACAGAATTTATCACATTGATGGAAGCTCCACGGAATCAAAATTAGGCAAATTTCAAGTGTTTTAAATTTTGTTGTGCATCTTCTCACACACCTCTAATTATAACCGCTTTCACTCAGGGATCAATACTATTCCCACTGAACTCAGTGGGAACGTTGCAGCATCACCAAAGATGAGTTCCCCAAAAATCATGAGATTGGTTTAAAAATCATAAGACTTTGAAATAATACATTTGCACCCTTTTTATTTGCGTTCTGGTTTCTGAGCATGTAGGGTACACTTGGTTCACATTTTCAAACTGTTTTGTGCAACGAGTGCTAGAGACTTGCTTTTTTTAAAAAAGTAAAAGCTGAGAATCTCTTGTATTCACAAGACGCCAGCAGCAAATATCACAAGACTCACAATGAACTTGTGAGAGTTGGCAACACTAGTGTTGATGTTAACTATAAAGGCAACAAGATTCGGCCTCCCTTGTGGAAGCTACAGTTAAGATTTTGTTGAGAGATACTTATAACCTCCTGTGTTCTCATGTCATTTGCTTGAAAATTCTTCTTTTAACTGAACATTTTCATACTTCTTTCAACCCAAAATTGAATGTTTGTATTCCCCCGCTGGAATCTGGAACAATTCCTTTAACTCCTTTTTCAGTGAGGCAAGTGTGAAAAAATAAAATCTTTTTTACAGCACAAAAAGTGTAAGACTTTCTTTAAAGCATACATAACTCTAAAAGGGTTTAGCAGTAAACACTGGAATTTTCCAGGTATCTCATCCTTGTTTAAAATTAATATGCAGGCCAGTCTGAATAAAACACAAACATCTTATGCATGTTAATAAAAGCACAGGCTTGTATATTTATATATACACATACTGTATATATACATATACATAAAATATTCCCAGACAAAAAAATTGTGGTAAAATGGAGTTAAGATTGGAAGTACAAATTAGTAAACTGGGTAAAATGCATTACAGAGATATTGTAAATCCCCAAACTAAGCATTACAAACTCAAGAGTTAAAGTTAAACTCAAAAGAAAGCCAAACACATTTAGATGTGGAAATATGCAGTTAGGGCACACAAACATACTTAACTCTGTCCTGCAGTGATAACATCCAATAACCAAAAGATTAAAGCATTTTATTGTTTGTGGTCCAAATTAGATTAAACTGATTTTTAAAGTCACAGTAGATTTTCTCTCTTCCATTTCCTCTCCCCTCCCCCCACTTCCTGGTGTCACTGCAGGGAGGAGTTTGAGTGCTTTAGCTGTGTATTTCCATTCCTTACTACATATGTTATGGAGGTTATGCCAGTGGCAGAAATTGGAGTAGGTTCTCTGCACTTGTAGACGATGGGTGGCTGGAGATCAGAGAGTGGCAACCGGCTCTCTGTGGCTATCACTCTCCAATACATATGAGCATTGTTTGGAGATAGTGGAGAATTGGGGGCATAATGAATGACTAGGAAAGCAGCTCCTGTGTACTTTTGTGGAGAAACAATGAGCATCCAAGTAATCTAGCCAAGTGCCCGATTTTGCTAAGGCTTTAGGCCTCAGCTGAGCACTGACAAATTCATTGCTGGAAACCAGTCTCTGTATTAGTGTGGTTAAGATGGGTATTGGATTGATAACAATTTATCTAGTGTTTAGACTTTATGAAATGCTTGTAAATTTCTGCATATATTAATCTCAGTTATAATTTCTTTATCACATGCTAGAAGGTAATATTTAAGTTTTTGCTTTGTACCTGTAAAAAATGTATATGTTTGCCTGCTTTAACCTTGCAATAACTCTCTCGTTTCTTTTTTTTAGTTAATAAATCCTCAGATAGTTTGCTATAGGATTGGCAGAAAGCATTGTCTTTGGGGCGAGATCTAAGGTATAAATTGACGTGGGGTAAGTGACGGTTCCTGGGGACTGGAAGCAACCGGAATCTTTTGTGATCTTTGGTGTATAGCAACCATCACTAGGTCCAGCTTGTCTGGGTGATAAGATAGACTGGAATGCCCAAGAGGACGGTTTGTGACTTCATGGTAAGACTCTTATAGTGCTTTAGGAGTTCACACTTGTTACTGGGTTGGTGAAAGCTAACTGTAGAACAGTTTGGGGTCTCTGCCCTGCTTTTTGACAGTCTGCCCTGAAGCTGGCACTCATGGTTGTGAGCCACCCCAGACAGTGCAAGAATCCTCACCAAAAATAATATTTCTCAGTGATAATAGTTTTCATTTTCAATGAGCTTTCCAAACACTAATTGTAACATATGCTCACAACACCCCTGTGAAATAGGTAGCAAGTCCATTTTATACCTGGGAAAATTGAAGCAAAGAGCCTTAAATGGGTCTCCCAAGCAGGTGGGAGTGTTGGTGCCGTGCTCAGATGATTAGATCTCTCTTTCTCAAGAAACTGGTCCCTGAAAGTAAACTTTATATAATGGTCAAGGAGTTAATGTTTTTAAAAAGTTTTGTTTTAAGAGAAGTTCTGCTAAGGACTTAAAAATCACTCTGTTCATGCTCCAGCCTATTGTTTCATGAGAACATAACCACACATTTCATTTCCCATTCTGCCCACTGGGATTCTGAGAAGATATGATCTCTGGATTGGTACACTTTTCAGCTGCTCCACATTCTCAGTAAAATTTATGACACATGCCAATGCTCCTGCTTGCTGATTGGATGAGAGCAGGGAAATGTAGAAAGCCTCAACTCACTGAGCTTCAAAAAATGAACTAATGTATTGTTTTGCAGCAAAAAGGAACACCTGGCATGTGCAGAAAAAAAGAAGAAAACATAACGTAAAGAATGATTGAAAAGGGATTGGAGAAAATGCGTACTTTTGCCCTTATATGAGGGAAAAGCCCACCACAAAGTACAGTTAGCAATTACAAGCTGGCATATCTGCCACTTTGTTCAGAGGGATTACATTGCTATATCCACTAACTCAGCCTCCATCTTAATTAGCAATTTTGTGCTTTTCGGAATGGATTCAGCTTGCCTGATGCTTCCCATGTTACTTTGGAAACATTAGAAAATAATCATTATTACTTTGCTCATGACACTAGATAATTACTTCTTAAGCCATGAGATGGTAATTTGTATTATATGGGTGAGATCCTGCTTTTGCTTATACCATAATGTGTCTTCAGTGGAGTTACCTTGGATTTATTCTGGTATACAACTGAGAACAAAATTTGACTCCACAGCTAGATTTTTAGATGCAGCTCATTACATAAACAGTTTACAAATATCTTAAGGCAGCTTAGACTCTGGAATACGGTGGATTGAACCAATTCAGATAAAATAAGAATTGACTCAAATACTAACCTTTATTTAGGCCTCAATTAATTCTCATCCACAGTGGTGGGTGGCTGAGCATCGTATTAAGTCTTTTGCCATTTACAGAAGCCAGGTGGTATTTGGAACAGAGTTTAATTTTATGATATCAGTGGGAAAGTGGCTATTTGTAACTAGACCCCTTCTGTATATTGAAGCCAGAGGAGACCACACTTAGCTGCATTGCTCTTGACAGTAGTATCAAAAAATATTTCAAAAAAGTTACAGGCTTCTTGGGAAACCTTTGCTGAACTACAGTGATGCATGTGAGTATCTGTATATTTGGTGGCATGATGTGGTATAGGGAAGACCAGAGAGGTACTTATAGCTACAGCACAAGTGAGTGCCTGATTAGTGATTACCCAGAAACAACAACAATATTTTATATATATGTACAATACAGGATATACATACACGCACACAGGCTAATTTCAGTTCTGTAATTTATACCTAAAAATAACAATAACAATATAGATAATCCATTTATATCAATTTCTCTAAATATTACAGAAAAATAAATCTTGCAGTCACTATCCACTTTGGCACCATACTTCACTTACTAATACAAATCCACAGAAAGAGATACATTCAATGTAATTTGTTAAACCCGTATCAATCAAAACTCCAAATGACTTCAGTTTGGCCAGAATTTCACCATCATGGTTTCTCTCACCTATTGGATACAAGCAAGAGAGCTTATAAGTGATTCTCCCTCAATGTAAAATCCCCTTTGTGAGCAAATAAAATACTGCACTTAGAATGCACTTGTAGAATAAGATATTGCACATATAGCTCAGTGGTTTGGTCACTGGCCTGCTAAACCCAGGGTTGTAAATTCAATCCTTGAGGGGGCCATTTAGGGACCTGGGGCAATAATCTGTTTGGGGATTGGTCCTGCTTTGAGCAGGGGGTTGGACTAGATGACCTCCTGAGGTCCCTTCCAACCCTGATAGTCTATGATTCCTTGATAAACATGTAGGATTGCGTGTGGATAGTTAGTAAGGCTAGTCTGAGGAGGAAAATATCTCAGATGAAACCATCCTTGGGTTCTTATTTATACAAAGAGTGTATCAATCAGGCATCTATGGAAGCCATTTTCTTTGTTACTTTTAAGTAAACTGTGAGTTTCTCTTAGGTCATTTATTGATGAATTAGATATATATTTGCATTGGGAAACAGTAGAGGAGGTCTGCTACCATCATTAAAACATACTGAGCTGTAGTTTAGCTTCCAAAGAAAGCTTCAGCTTTCAACAGCCTTTACTTTGATGCTGCTGAGGTATAACCCTCTCCCATGCATGCTGGGCCAATTTCCTCGGCCAGCTCATTACTGAGTTGTACAAAATGTTCTCTGTGTTCTGAAGAGAAACATTATTTGTGAAAAATATTAGTGAAGTAAGTGTAGAACAGTAATTTAAAAACTCAACCAGAAAAGGGTCAAATGACTAGAAAAGGGTCTCCACACTTTTAAAAATAATCTATGCTCTTTCTCCCCACATCCCCATTGCAAACCAATCAAGTGAACTGTTACTTTTAGTTTGCTTGAAAACACACACAAATCAGAAAGCCAAATAAAATATTGTTTGATGATGCATTAACAAGTGACAGATCCAAACCATATCAGTTGGTGCTTGTCCTCTCTATTTGGATCCAGTAAGTAGCATGACATTACTGGAGTTACAAGCATCAGCCTCCCAAGGAACAAGTTCAAGTCCCACCATGAACTTTGGACCTAGTTTACCAATTAAAAGCAGGATGTGATGTCAAATATTAATACTATCAGACTTAGGGCCAAATTGTTGTTCACCATGTGTGCATGTGCACAGGAGTCCAGGGGTGTAAGATATCCCCTTACTCACAATGTGCTGGCTGCCCACATTGTAGGAAGTGCATGGAGGAGATGAAGTCTCTTCAGAGCCACTCGTCCTTCTCTAATACAGGCGGAAAGGGAGTGGGCAAGTGGGGAAAGAAATGGTCAGAGACTTAGCTCCATGCCCCACAATGTGCTGGACAACTCATCTGTGGTAGTCCACCAGGGATGTATATTGCACTATGTATAAAGCTGGCCCAGAAAATATGTCCCTAGAGAAGGGGGGATACCAGGAGACTGATTGTATCTGAGTCACAATCTGCTTTCCAGGCTGTCACAATTTAGCCCTTAAAAAAGTAGTATAGGGGATTGACTGTTGAGGTGGTTGTATTTTGGCCAGAAAAGATTCTTGACTTTCTCTTAGCAATGTCAAAGAAGTGACAGGTGAACTGTGGAATGAGGGAGCACTAAGCATCAAAGAATTCTGACCAGAAACAGTATATTGGTCAGCCTGCAGGTGACTCATGTCTGTATGCCACTCAATACAAAATTAATGACATAAGCAAACAGCAAGTGTCGCATTAGAACAGTTATTCTCGCTAGGCTTTTCCTAAGACTTTGCTAACGATTTGGTCTCAGCAAGAACAACACACTTTCAACTGGTTGTTTAGATTCTCAGCAAAGTGATTCCAAAGGAAAGACTGTCCAAATTACTGCTGGAGGTTCTAACAAGGGATGTGTGTCATGTAATTATAATTGGTTTTCTTAAAGTATGGTGGTGTTAATAGTAATAAATGGGGGAAAACTTCACAAGAGAGAAAATACTCTTATCCATTGGGGACTGGGCTGAGACTAGGAAACTTATTGCACATGGGCCATCAAACAACCTTTAGAGGGTAGCAATGTCCTATCCCCAGACCAGACCTAGTGGTGAAAAATTCTGTATCTTTCACCTTATGCTCCTTACATGTAGTTCTGATCTTTGGGGGAGGGAGGGATAAGAGAAGGTAGGGGCTGTTGGCACTAGACATGACTTGGGGAGGGCAGGGACCTTGCCCGGTACTGCCTCTTCCCATAGGTGAGTGAAAGAGAGCAGCTAGGAGCCTCCTGCAACCAGGAAAAAAATGGGGAGAAAGGAGGAATGAAATGTGGGTATTGTTTATGTAAGCCCCCTGCCCCCTCCTGTGGCATTACTGTAATATAGATATTAAATAACAACAACTATGCACAACATATCTAGTCTTCAACTCAGGAATATCTGCTCTAGAGAGGTACAGTGTGTGCAGTTACAGTGAAACGGCCTGATTCTCAGTTACATTAACACCCCTTTTATGCTTCTCTGGCAGTGAAAGAGGAGCATAAAGGTGGGAGAAATGGTTCACTTAGCATACTCCCTGTGTAGGGCCCTTCCTCAGCCCATAAGGATGGCATAAGGATTCTTTGCCAGACCTGGTCCTAATCTCTGACCTGGGGGAATGGCTGGAGTGCTTTACAGGGCCCACGGGTGGAAAGCAGAGAGTCAATTAAATCTGCTTTGGGTTGACAAATTATTCACATACAGAAACAGTAGTTTTTTCCAATCTTTATTCATAATCACCTACCCTAAAAAGAGGATTGCTAGATACAGCTCCCTTTAGAGCCCGTCCTTTAGCTTGCCATAGTGGGTCACATCACCACCTCCTTCCACTAGGAGCTAACTTTACAACCTTCACAGTGTTTGTTCCCCAGACTCTTGGTGGTCAACTAAAGCCCCAATCCTGTAATGAATTTTGTGAGGGCAGACGCCTTCACCCGCACTGCAGGAGCCCACCTGTACAGAGCTCATCACAGCGTCAGGAATCTAAGTCACATTAGCACTCTCTGGGTGCTAGTGCCTAGTGACCACAACTGAGATTGGGACCCCATAGTGCTAGGTTCTGTGCAAAAAAACCCCAAAAAACAAAAAGCAGTAAGAGAGATTCCTTGGGACTGCTAATGCTTTTCTAGGAAGGTCAATCAAGGTAACTTTTTCTACAAATAGGCTTTTTTCTATTTGGCATTCAGCCTCATAGCCTTATTAATTAACTTTTGTACAGCTCTTTGAAGATATGAAATGCAATTGAAGTGCTAAGTATTATTTTTAATATGAGCAGCAGCACCAGTACGCTCCAGGGAATGCATTTTCCCTCAGACTTGGGTAATAGAAAGAGTCATGCCAACTGAAGTGACACACTATAAACTTGAAATGCTCTCAGAGCTTCTTCAGTATACTTGATAGTAACCTAAATGGCTGAAGAAGCTGCATAGCTGGGCACATTTTTAAGTCTGTGCTGCATAAGGTTCAATTTTCATTTTTTAAATTCATTTAGTTTTAAACAATTTGTTCTGACTCTCTTTCTAAGGTAGACAGACTATGCTGCTTTCTCAGGACAGTTCTGAGATGGTTTATGGAAGGACTTTTAGCACTCTGTAGAACCAGAGCCCATAGTCTCATTTGCATATAGCAACATATATAATAAAAAAATAAAGGTGCATCAAGTTGTCATCATTGTATCTTCCTTGTTAGATAAATAGAATCATTTGTTGCTGGAAGTCACCAGCAGCAGTCCAACGTGCAGTTGATCAGCTTTGTGTATATTAGGATTTCACAGGTCATATACGGCTCTTGGCTGCACTTTTGGCAACCCTGCTTTATGGGATTGATAATGGGATACTAGGTTTTTAACCTATTGATTCAGTCCAAGCTGACAATGATTGAAATGTGTTAATGTGCTGGCTGTTTGGTGGCATGTGAAATGAGTTGGTAGCTTCATTCAAGGTGCTAATCTTGCTTAGAAGTGAGCAATAGAATTTTTTATTTCTAAACAAGCCTGAATATTTTTTACAGATTCTCTTTTATCTGCAGCTAGATTCCTTCTGGAGACAGGTTGAGGCCCAGAGTGTTTCAGTGAAGGTCCTGTGCTTATAGCAGTACAGCTATCAGTCTAAGGTACCAATACAGCCTCTATTACCATAGTATCTGAGCACTTCACACGCTAACATGTTTCTCCTCACAACACCCCTCTGCTATTATCCCCATTTTAATGATGGAGAACTGAGGTCTAATCCAGACACTTGCCCCAGGTCAAAAAGGAAGTTTGTGGCACAGCAGGGAGTTGAACCCAAGTTCCAGGCTAATCATTGGACTGTAGGTCATAAGAGTAGGAGGGACCTCCTGGGTCATCAAGGCCAGTCCCCTGCTATAGCAGGCAATCCTGTCATACAATCCCATTCCTAAACTTTCCAAGCTCCATCTTAAAACTAGTCAGGTTGTTTGCACCCACAGTTCCTACTGGAAGCTGTTCCAGAACCTTACCCCTCAGATGGTTAGAAACTTGCTAATTTCCAGCATACATTTATTCATGACCAGTTTACACCCTTTTGTTCTTGTGCCGACATTGACCTTTAGTTTAAATAGCTCTTGCTCTCCCTGATGTGTACCCCCCAACCCCCTGATGTATTTATAGAGAGCAATCGGATCCCCTCTCTGTTCCCCTCTATTTTGCTAGGCTAAACAACTCATGCTTTTTTAGTCTCATTTAATAAAATAGGCCTTCAAATCCTCTGATCATCCTAGCAGCCTGTCTCTGTACCTATTCCAGTTTGAATTAATCTCTTTTGAACATGTGTGACCAGAATTAGACATGGCATTCCAGATGGGGTCTTACCTTATACAATGGCATCAGTATTTCCCTGTGTCTACTTGAAATACCTTGTCTGATACATCCTAGCATCACATTTGCCTATTTCATGGCTGCATCACATTGATGGTTCAGAGTAATTGTGCAATTGACTAATACACCTGGGTCTTTCTCACCCTCTGTTGTTTCCAACTAACTGAGCCCCTAGCTTATAGGATATCTCTTCCATAGCTATAGCTATGACTTCCCTCACAGGAGGTACACTGTCTCCTCTGTCCTTTGATGAAAAAAGTGAGAGGTGCACCTGAGCTAGGGTCTATCCCAGTAGAAAGATGAGGTTTTAAACAGGGAACATTTGAGGGTGGAAGTCAGATATGGGTTTACCCAGTGTCACAGACCTGGTCGAGCTCCCCTTTGGACACTCATCAGGCTCCTGTGTTGGCCTCTTGTGATAAATGAGGTCTACAAATTTACCCTAATTGTGAGCTCAGCTGTAAAAAGTGATTGAAGGTTCATAAAACGTCACAATAACCTATATCAACAAATGCTGATGGAAAAAGGGGCAAAAGCAAGACAGACAGACTAAGTTAGTCCAAACAAAATGGTCTACTGATAGAATTCAAGGACTGTGTTACGATCATGCCTGATCAACAAGAAAACTATAGAGCTGGAAATTAATTATCTAAAATTGGTATGTCAGATATTAGGCCCAAAATAATAAGGGGATGGACAATTCCACTCATCACTCCATTTGGGGGTCTTAAAGAGAGAGACTTTAGGAGACAAATTGGCTGCTGGAATGAGCTTCACCATTATGACTACCACCCCCAGCATCTTCTGGTACCCCAGTCCTTCTTCATCCTAATTCTGAGAGAAGTCATGACCAGACAGAGCTAAAGATAGGGAGCCAGATAACACCTACACCAGCTCCAGATAAATCCTGAACATCCCCTGGGATGTGAAACTTTATCTTTCCTTCCCCCAATATGTCCTTTTCCCTTACCCATCTATTTCTTATTGTTCCTATTCCTCTCCTATTTCCTTCTGTCTAATAAGAGTCTGGCTTAGCGAGCTAAGACTGCATATTTTGCAACATTGCTGTAAGCCCGGTACCAGTAAGAGGCAGCTAAATGCAATGCCCTCCTATATAGCCCAACATTGATACAAGTTTGCCAGGTCTTGGAGTGGCTGATAAGACCATGTGTGGTGAGAGTCAAAACCAGCTGCAATTTCTATCTTTGCTGTTCTTTTCTTTCTCATTTTGCATGTTCTAGGAAACGGAACTGGACTTTAATAACAACAGCCATAAAAACATCTCCAGCCCATCTCAACCAACTTCTGTTCCCTCCTCCCAAAAAGAACAGTTATTACCATATTTGATACTGTGTACGAGACAGTCACATAAGGGTTTTCCCCCCCGTTCTAGAGATTTTCTCCAGCTATAGAGAAAAGGAACAAGGGATGATGTTAAAAAGAAAACCGTACTTAATACTTTACATTTCAAAGGCTTTAACTGTTTTTTTCTTTCTTCTATATATCTTTAATTTAAAGAACTTTTAATGATGTGTTTGCCATGGAACTAAGCAGGCTGAGGTCTCTCTGTACCAAACCCTGAACCTTATTTAAAACAATTTAATGTTGGAAAGTTAACATGGTCATGGTAAATCTTTGATTCTGGGGCCCTTTCATTCCATCTAAATTAACACAACAGGCCTGTTCTGAGTATGCTCCAGGAACTGTCTCTTTCTTTGGCTACTAGGTTCACTCCTTGGACATTAACTCTTAGTCTAGTACCTCTCCTGGGACCCCACTGTCCAACTTACCAAGACCCATGATCAGTGCTGAACACCCCAAGTAACATCATTCCCATTCCCATCATTCCCATTTATAGTTTATCCATTTTGGGACGGGGATAGATGAAGCAAATAGACAGAGACTCTGCAGTGGGATTTATAAAACTAAATTCACGCTATTCATACAGAGCACAAGAGAGACAGATCTAGGCAAAACAATAAAACACATGCACTCTATTCCCTGTCTCAGTTTCCTCACCATTCTTGAGCATTCTCTGGGATCTGGGTCAGTATCCTTTCAAGGTTTTAGGCCCCATTTCCTGGATCTCACTCCTCTAGTTCAGGCTTCTCCAGATTACAGAGTCTCCTCGTTGACCCCCCACAGCCAATTTCCTTCAGCTTCGGCTGATCCAGCAGTCAAAAGGTTCTCCCTAGCTCAGAATCAGGACCTTTTGGTCAGTTACCTCTCAGATTCTCAGTTTTTAAATGCCACTTCTAACCCCTGGTTTCTTTGTTCCCCTTTGTGGGGATTTTCTTCTATTCTAACTTCCCTTCTTGCATATCACCAGGAATAACTTGATTCTTCCAGCTCAGGAATTCGCTTAAGCATACCTACTACCTTGCCAGAGCAGTCATTAAGTGTTAGTGACTTCTCTTCTTTGTCCTGTAGGTTCTTCCAGCTAGGCTGTGTGTGATACATAACAGGGTCTTTTTCAGCCCATGGACATTACTACACATTGATGGATGGGGTTATATACAAGTTCTTAATGCCCAACAGAATTCATAAATTGTATGTAGACATGTCTCCCAAACCATCACACTCAATGTATATTCTCAGAAGAAAGCATGTGAGAAGAGAGAGCAGAGATCCTAAGTGGTGCCTATCTAGTCCACAAAGGAATGCCCATAAGAAAATATTGTATTGTGTGTGTTTCTAGTTTTTTTTAGCATGTTTAGTGTTTTAAACTCTTGCCCAGCTGTGCATTTTTACCAGTAAAATTAATCATACATCCCCTAAGAATTGTGATTCTCCATGTCATTTCTCTCCATAACTGGGAAACTGATCATTGCGATGGTTGGCAAAATAGGTGACCAATTCATGCCTGTGATTCTGAGGGAAATGTAAAGGGACCAAATGATATGTGGTATGAAGCCACATCATGCTGAGGAGAGCATTGCAGTGAAATCCTGACTACACTGAAGTCAATGGGGTCAAGATTTCATTTCTGGAGTGAGACTAGCAATTGCTCAAAGTACAACTGGTATAACTGCACTGTCAGTCAGTCAGGGGAGACATGCCAGCAAAATTTATGCCAAGAGGACCTTATTTTGTGATATTACCTTGCATATTAGTTACTATAAATGGTGCTAAACATATGCTAATATGGAGTCAATCCCTGTTGTTGGCCAGAAGATCAGGAAATAAAGAAACCATCAGCAGTTGCTTCCTCTAACACCTTGAAGAGCTGATGAGTCAGTTACAAAGGGAAGTGACAGCAATGTTACCTATCCAATCCAGATTTAGTAGGGATGGGACATGAGGGACATGGGCAGTGGGATTTACTCTGACACTTACATCTCAACTGGTGTCAGCAAAGTAATTACTTTCAATGACTCTTCCTCTTCAGAAAGGGCCGGGTCACAGGCTGCAGAATGAGAGATATTGGTGGCACTAAACATTTGCAATATCTTTTGAAAGAGTGGCCGAGTCATGTGACTGGCAAAATCCAGAATGCCTAAATCCTCTCCCCACAAATCTCTCACACTCAAGTAGCACAGGAAATATTTGCTGTTTTGATCTCAGTTGCACAAGTGTAAAACTGGAGTAACTACCAAATTCAACTGAGATTGAAATCTGGCCCAAAGTCAGTAGGTCCCAGACTGTCAACAACAAATAGTTATTTTCTAGGTTCAGGGCAGAGATGTTAACAGGATGGTAATAGGATACAAAACAATAAAGCACATGCAAAAATATTTTGGCTACAAAATGACAACTTCCTATTGCTTTACAAATAGACAATTCCTCCCTGCCAACTCCACCAAAAAACAATCCCCCTCTGTCCCCAAAATACAAATCAGAAACTGCAAAACAATAAATTTAAAAATGTTATTAAAGCTAATGTATGGAATATGTAAAAAAAAAAATGTAATATATAGGTTGAGAAATATGTAATACATAGGTTGAGAGTGTCTGTACATCTGGGTATAGTGCTTAGATTATCCACAAATACAGTGTTTGTTCTTAAAAGTCAAATGATATATAGAGCACATAATCAGCAATAACCCAAATTTAGGTGAATAAATTTAACAATACAGTTTAGATATTAGAGTCCGAATACTCGGGTACATCACTCATGAAGGGTTGTACAGAGAGTTGGCTGTGGAAAGCAAAATATATCAATGAGTGGGAGATTGTCCCGCAGTAATTGAGAATTAGGTAGGTTGTCCGTTTAGAAAATACAATCTATCAGGGAAGTATTTCAGTTACTTTCATTACTGCACTTCTCATGGGCACTCCAGCTCATCCCTTCTGGTATTGCCGATGTCCGGTGATGTGTTCTATGTCTGAACCTGATAACCCCTCGCTCCCAAGGTGTCAGCCAGAGGGACGTATTTCTCCACCTTTCAAGCTCAGGCATTGCAGAAGACCAGGGTATTACATGGTAGATGTGACCAGATGCACCCCTGTAGTCACACCCTACACACTATTGTAATAATCTTTGTACAAAATATGATTTGTGAGATATCATTTGAAAACTAAACTCACTGGTCAATAATAGCATGGTGAAATATATATAGCAACATTATACATAAAGTTATGAATTCCCCCTGTATGATATTGTTAGTACATTTTCAAACCCATGTAGCCCTGACTAGGTAGAAGTTGTTAAACAGGTCTGTCCTAAACAAAGAAATGTGTGTTTACCTCAATTCACATATAAATACTAAACACGGTCTTTGGGCCAGCAAGAAAGGGTAAACCAATTCCTCAAAGACAAAGGACAAGCTAAAGCCTCTAGCCAGGTGTCATCAAAGTTGATGGACAATCACCTGTCAGATGGTCATTCTTTGGCAAGGAAAGAGGGACAGGAACAGATCGATCTGTATTTTAGCAAGCAACTACATTGAACCTCTTTCACCACGAGACTTCATGTCTCCACCCTCACAGCAGAAAGGAGATTTATCTAGGGGTAACCCTCGGGAAAATTAATTTCAGAGGGTGACTAGACTGTACAAGTGAGAAGCAAAAATACCCCCAGGTTCCCTTTCTTTCTCTCTCTTTCACTTAAGACGACAAAGGAACCAGCCCTTTGACTCCCTTTGGCGGAGTTCCTGATCTGAGAATTTAGTCAGCAATGTTGCTGGGATCCTGTGGAATTTACCTTGAACCAAGTCTAGCTTGTTACGTTTAGCTATTAGATAGCATTTTATCTTTATTTCCCTTGTAAGCATTTCTGACTTTAATTCCTTACACTTGTACTCACTTAAAATCTATATCTTTGTAGTTAAATAAACTTGTTTTATTTTTTAATCAAAACTAATCCAGTGTTGTGTTGAAACTGAACTGTTTGGTTAATTCCAGTTAAAGTCAAAAACTGTTTCATATTGACCTCTTACAGGGACAGTGGACCTCTAATATCTGAACAGCCCAGGAGTGGGCGGGAGAGTGCAGAACATACATTTTTGGGGGAAAATTCAGGACTGGGAGTGTGTTGGGGATCACCCTGCAGGTAGTAACCAAGGCTGGTGGAAGCCAGAAAGTGACTGGAGTGGTGCTGCTGGTCAGAGTCCCCGGACCAGGACTACAGCTATACACAGACTCTCAAGGGTGTGACCTATATGCGGCTTGGCTGTTTGTGAGCGGTCCAGGATGGGAGCTACAACAACAAAGTATTGTGAGGCATCCAAGGTTACAGGGCAGGTGGTGACCCAATCCCCCCCTCCCCACTGGTCTGGATTGCACCCCGGAATGTGAAACTAGAGTCGACACTGGTTTTCATTAAGGTACAACTTTAATTTTTAAAATATTTTGCAGTTCTGTTTCTATGAAGTGCTTTCCCTTCTTCCCCTCCCCCCGCAAAACCTCAAATCCCATCACAATGAGATATCATATCCCTTTAAGATGCATAATAACAACATAAAAAGATCTTTAGAATTTCAAAGCTTAGTGCTGCAATATGGAATTCAGAGCTAAGTTGCTGGTGAAAATACATCAGATAGTTTTAAAAATTCTGAGAATATTTCCAGAGCCAGGAGACATATTAGGAAGGCTGTTTTCACACTTATGAATCATTCTTTTTATTCAACATGTTCAGGAATCAAGAGAAAAAGTCCTATGAAAATGTAACAAAGTGCTAATAATACTAACTTCATGAAAAATGAACCAAAAAGAAAAAAAAACCACCCTAAAAACAAAGGGGAAAAAACCCACAACAAAACGGAAATCCTGAAAAGCAGCTCTTTGAATGCAAGATAGGCTTAGTTAATTCCAAACCTTCAGTCATACAAAAAGCTTTTGCATATGAAAGGTCTTTGTAATATTTGCTAACGTCACTATAAGCCTCAGATGCATTGGCTTTGATTTTGTAAACCGGAAAAGAAGAAAGAATCCTAAGTGGTTTCTACAGATGTGTAGAGATGCTTAAATTATATCTCTATATCCACACCAGATGCTGAGGGATCTGCCACAATAATAATACATAAAATAATAATACCTAGCTTTTATAGAGCAATTCTAATTAGTAGATCTCAAAGCAGCTGGTTCGTTTCCTTTTACCTAGGTGTAGCTTTTGCATGCAGCTTCACTCTACATTTTGTTGTTGTTGTTGTTGGGGGGGGGAGGGGGAGGAGCACAGAGAGGGAGAATATTTGGACCACATCAAAATAACTAGTCTAAGGGCTTGTCTACATGGGGACATCCAGGAAATTTAATCCAAATTAACTAAAGATATGAATTAAAGTAGATTAGTAAAACCACATTAAACCCTGGTGTAAACACCCTCATTCAGAATTAAAGTGGCCTTAATTCAGCTTGTCTTAATTCACTCCCAAGTGAATTAAACTAAACCAAATTAAAGCCATTTCAATTCTGAATAAAAGCATCTACATAGCGATTTAATGTGGTTTAACAAATCCACTTCAAATTAACACCGTTAGTCAATTTGGATTAATTTTCCTGAATGTCCCCATGTAGACTAGCTTGTTAAGAAACAAGCTCTATGCTGCTTTCGAAATGTATCTGTGCGAAGGTATTAATCTTTCCATGTATTTCTTAAACCACTTGTTTAAAAGAATAGTGGTTATTAAATTCAACACTTGGCAGTTTAGGCCCCAGATTGGCATAGCCTTCATTTTGCATGGGGCTTTCATTCTTCCAATTGCATTTTATTGCGTGCCTAACAGAAATATGAGGTGATTCCACTGAAGCCAGAAAGGGATTTCAGTTTTATATTCATTTACAGAGAATCTCTATCAGCCTGGAGTGAGAACCTGGAGTACAAGCTCCAGAATAAATGACAAAAATGCACATTCAGCTACAACATCTAAAGGAGCCAATCTTTTTTTCCGAAGTTGTAGCATAACTAATCTCCCATGCTCATTAAAACGTATGATGTTCTTATTCACACTTCATGACTTACACAAACACTATATTTGCTGCCTAATTGAGAAAAATGTAAGAGAACTGGAGGATGAAGTCCCATATTTAGACCTAGGCTGCCTCATTGCAGATGGGCCCTTGATATTATTTTGCATAATCATCTCAACCATAACATGATAGGCCTTACATTAGATTTAGCGGAAGAACTAGTTTACTGTGCCTTTATAGTCAACAACACAGACTGCCATTATCACTTAATTTTCGAGATACCATACCAGAAGGGGAAAAAAACCATATTAAGATGAGTTCATGTAACCCATTTCATTTTAAAGGTATTTTATCCATCTAACTAGGATAATTTTTCCTTCAGTTGCACTTAACAGAAATCTAATTTAGCAAACAAATGTAGCAACAAAATCTGTCATTCCAAATGATTTTACAATTTTGTTGTTGCTCTGGTTTATTATTGTGTAATGTTTTCCTAATTTTGTTTGGTGTTTGCCTTTTTTTTTTTTTACGTTTCCAACAGTTGGTAGCAATACATACATGATTTTTGGATGTAAAGAGCTGGATTTTTCAAAAGCACATTTACAGTATAAAATACCTACCTAGACATATACAGTAAAGATCACTTTATAATTCCAAAGCTCTTTAGCAATAAGTAATACTCAAAATGCCCCGTTAGTTGGTAGCCACATTTTAGAGGTAGGGATACGGATTTAGCCAAAGCCACACAGATTATCATTGTGTGAGCTTGGCCTCGCTCAATCATTTTGGTTAAAAGGTGCCTGCTTTCAATTTCTGCCCACCACAGGAATGACTCTAAATATTGAATTGAACATCCAGAATGCAGGGAAGAAGGGCAAATCTGGTGTTTCTGAATTCCTGCGCTATGGGTGCCTTTTGTACCAATTCCTGTTTTGTATATTCTCAATTTTGCCTTTTGCTCTCTGGTGTGAGGTGGGGGAATGGATTTCTTCAACACTATTATGAACACAAGTCAAATGAATAGGCCAGGATACTTCAGAAACTTTATAGAAAACAATCACATTCCCAATTGATATTGAGAATTTGTTTAGGGGTGGGGAAGGGAAAGTGTAATGTGTTACTAGTGTCATTATACTATGCCATAATATGGCCCAATATCAAAAATTACATTATCATGAAATGGAGAGTTATAAATTGTGCATTGGGTTTGACACTTGCAATCAATCAGGTCTATTTTACAAATACAGTATTAGCAAAGCAAACACTTCTGAAAAGCTGCAATTTCCCCTTATTTCAAATCTACTGAGAAATAGTTGCAATGCCTTGGCCATTTCTAATTTTTTGCTAGATTGAAGCCATACTGTACCTATGACTTTTAATGGCATGATTTGAACTCATCAGCCAACTGCCTGAGAAAATGAAATGGGATTACCTTTTGGCAACTGCCCTCTCCATTTCTAAATGAAATGACCTTCAACCAGGGCAGTAGTGAGAATCAAAGCAATCTAATATTAAATGTGAACTCCATGGTTAGAGAGCAGTGGTTCACATTATAAGTGGAATGCATAAGTTCTTTGAGTCATCACCACGCTAGAAAAAAAATGTCGCTGTATTGAAAAAGAGCAGATTTCACACACACACACATAAAAAGACTTAACTATGTCACAGAGACAGGCTAATAGGCATGCCCTTTTCATTCAGATTCATGGAGATATGGCCTCCCTCATTCACTTTGCTGATGTAGATAATTTTATATAATGTTACCTTTTCACTTATGCCAGTTAAAACATGCAGGTATTGGGTTCTACTTGGAAGAAAGCGATCACCTTGTTTCACATTTTCTCTGCTGTACTATCAGTAAGTCCCTTTGTTTTCAGTCTAAACCAATTTTTACTGAAAAAATCCCGGGTTTTACAAAAAGCATTATTTGATTTTTTCCAATTTTCGCCCTTCTTTTGTATCATTCAAATATATAAAAAATAATTTGTTTTATTAGGAAACTACAAAATATCGCATGATATATATATATATATATATTACAATAATACATTAGTCTGTGTGTATATACAAAGCTCCTGTTGAAATAAGGCAATGTATTAATCTAGAAGATACACACAATAAACAAACAGGCATGCATGCAAGCTGTAAAGTGCATGCACATCTGAATGTACAGATGAATCTCATGCCCACCACATACAAATTTCAACCTGTTAGGCGATAATGGTTTAAAGATCTGACATACTAAAATGAGAAGAAAACAAAAATCTGTATCAGAATCCAAGGAAATAGTCAAAAGTTTACAAAAAACAAAAACAGGAGAAAAGGATAAAGTTGAATATATGCCCTGCAAATGGTGTGGCTCAATTATTAAACGTAAATATTTATAGGTTAATAGTACTAAGTCTACAACAAGTAAACTGTTTATTTGAATGAAAAGCTTTATTTGGGGATTAGAGATATATTATTTTCTTAAACTCAGAGTTGGCATTGTGTTTGAGTTCTGTTTTAGTTCTGCAGCAAACCACATTGAATTCCATTCATCAAAGCATTAATCTACTGACTACTTTTTTCTCCTGTCCTTCTGTCCACTAAAATAAACCCCGATATTTACCCAGAGAAATTATGTTTTTTCCACCAATTTTCACCAGTTTTTGTTGTAGTAATAAACACAGATAAATTCCCAAGGAAAATTAAATAAAATAAAAACCGAAAATGAAGGGTCCTAACCATCACCTACACTGATGAGTGTTGTGAATTTTGAACCTGGTACGAAGGTCACTTATAGTTTTCCGTATGATATACCACATTATAAAAACAATAGATTCGGTTTGTAGGACATATTTCTTTCTACCTCTTCTGTGTTTTAATTTCCGGGGGAAGTTCACAGTTATAAAGGCTTCCATATTTGGAGAATGCTCCTTCCTTTGGACTTAGGATTTCTATGAATCCACCCTGCTTTCACTGTGTCAGTGCGATGGGGGCCAAAGTGCTGTTGCCCCAGGCTATCTGGGGAGGACTGCAAGAAACCCACACTCCTGCCAGCCAATCAAGACATCCAATTGGTCTCTCTCTGGGTCGGGACATAAGAAATTCCTGGATTAAGTGGTGGGGGTAGACAGACCCTTCCATTCTTAAGGGAAATGGGGAATTTTGCCTCCCCTTTTGTCCTAATGTGGATTATCACACCCTCATGTGCTGCAGCCAAGGTATTGGTTGTTCAGGTTGGTTGTGTGAGCTTTATGAAGTTCTTGCATTACTTACTACATGTTTAGCTAACATGTTACAGTTTTCCTTCTGAGACTGCCAGTGATTGGACTGTGACTGCTCTAGCCCTGTTTTTATGAGGACGGAGTGTTTGATGTGTTCAGCCTAAGCCAGTTGGCCAGACCTTGGGAGGTCAAATGGACAATTTGGTCTAAAAACTGGTTGAGGGGCTAGAGCTCTCCTGACTATCACCTGGAACAATGAAGAGCCTGTGATTGAGGAATCAGCTGTGGTCATCCTTTGCTGCAAGAACTATTCTCTCTTTTCCTGGGTTGAATGATTATTGTTGTATACTCAGTAAACCCTGTGTGTCATTCCTAAAAACTCACCTCTGCCCTCTATAGGAAATTTAGTTGATATATATAAAAACATCGCTTCCATTGTTCCCCTTTCCTGATTTATATCTGTCTTGTTGCCCTTTGACCATGAGCTTCTTGGGAATGAGACTGAACCTTTTCTGCTTGTCTGAATGCACCTAACAGATCATAGACATTACTCCAAATAACTAATAATAATGGCTTAAATTAAAGTTTGAGCACGATTCTTACAGCAGTCTCAGCAACTAATGCTTGACTACCAGTTAGTGAAATTGTAGAAATAGTAAGGAAGGGCCCTGTTATATTTCTGGTTGTTACCTAGTAATTATCTATCAGTGCAAATAAAGTGTAGTTTACAAAAGCAATGATCAAATTAGCACTGAAAAGTAAAATGGCAAATCATGCAAACTCTGAAGATGTCATTGAACTTGTCATAATGGGAAAGGAAGTATGGATGATATAAAAAATGGTAAAAAACATGGTGGTTGCTAAAAGATGGCTTTGTTTTTAAACCAGTTCAGATTCTCTTGTTTTTCTTATTTGTAGGATCATTCTCTTTCTCCTCTGTCTTTGTTGTTCCTATTCAATACAGTTATTTAAACTTACCTAATGCAGACGACACAAGAGCTTGGTAAATAAAGAGAGACATAGTCCAAGGGGCACTGTGAAGCCATGCCACTAGAGCTGGATGAATATCTGATTTTTTGATTTGGTGGCAGTTCCATAGAAAAAATAACTGGTAGAGGTCAAACCAAATCTGAAATGGGGATTTGAATGTGGGTCTCCTACATGCAGGGCTAAAGGTAATGGGGGAGGGGGAGGGGTTTGGGAAGCAGCACCAGCTCCTCCTCTGGCTGTTTTGTGAAACACTGAAAAATGATGTGTGAAATTTGCCAATAATTTTGGGTTGACTGAAAAGGCCTTTTTTGTTAAAAAACAAAACAAAACAACTATTTATTCAAAAAAAAAAAAATTTTGTCCAGCTCTATGTGCCACCTCAGAGCCTTAGGCTGAGTGTTGCATTTGCTGCACCCCTGGGAGTGGAGCTTGTTCTGCTCCATTGACCACTGTTAACCATAGACCAGCCCCTTTGGGGAAATCAAGGGAGGAATCTGGACTGCAATTTTCCCTGGCCCTTACATAAGCGGTAGGAAAAAGTGGTGAGGGAGGCAGGAAGCTCCCTGACCTTCCCCCGCATCCTGCCATCCCCCTGCAACTGTGTGACTATCTATTCCCCAGGAGTATCAGAAACTCAATGGAATGCAGTTTTGCTGGGATTCCTGGGCAACCCGGACCATCATATAAAAAATCACTTTAAAAATAATCAAAGCACACAACATTAAACTATGTTTAGGCAGCACTGACTTCTTTAAAAGCTACAGCATATCAAGAAGCTACAGCATTAGAGGAATGTAGAAACTGGGAAAACTGGTAGCAAACACCAAATCATGCCTATAAATAGCTGCGAGTAGACTTACAGGCAAGATTCATTGAGGTTCTGAATGCAATTGGTCCAATTTTACACCACTAAAATGGAGAGAAGAATACAGCTACTTGTCTCTACATCATAAAGCAGTCTTGGCAATTACACCTTCGACTTGGCATCTAATCTAATGCCATGCTGATTACAAACTGAAAATGAGCATGTTTTTCATAGTTGTCCTGGCTTTCTTAATGCAGGTCACTGTCTCGTGGTCAATAAATGAATTGTTGGCTAACACACTAGATCCATGAGCTCTGTGGCATTTGGAACAGTGTTTACCAAGGTGACTCCGGAAGCTGAGAAGCAATCAAACATGAATACACAGTCAGAAGGCATCGTAATATCACAGAATGTGATAATTTCTTTCTCTATAGGTCTGGAGTGACTGCACCTGGAATACAGTGTTCAGTTCGAAGCACCTCATTACCAAAAATATAGTGACATGTGTGAGGATGTTCAGAGTGAACAACAAAAATAAACCAGGAGCTGGAGGAAATGACTTGTACAGAAAGATTAAAAGAGCTAAATCCATATAGCTTGGTTAAGAGATGACTAAAAGGTTATGGGGTCATGATAACAGTCTATACATATCTGAAGAGTGCCAAGAAGGCCCAAGAGTTATTTAGGAGATGGGACATAATTTGGAGAATGGGATGAAGTTCAGCAGGGGCAAATTTTGGATGAATATTTTAAAAACATTTCTTGACAGTGAGAACTAGTACAGGAGGTCGTGGAAAAATCTCCCAATGGAAATGGTGGAAGTCACATCTTCTAAGATGATGGTACAATGTGCAGACTCTCCGTGCAGGCATAAGAGCTGGTGGTACAATGCCTCCTAGAGTTCCCCCTGGGGTGTGGCTGCCCTGTATCTGTCTCACTATAAGCCATTTTGTAAACTACATGGTATGAATCAACATTTGTAGATAAAAATAATACCATGCATTTTTAGGGGCATCAAGGATGAATTTTTCATTACTTTTCATATAGCGACAGAGAACAATACATGTAACTAGAGATCACAAATCAACGACACAGAGTTTTGGACAGGGACTCTGTCAGAATTAATTGAAAGATGTTGGTATTTCTCACTGTCCTTGACAAGCATAATCAAGTCATCCACTTGGTCATCCTAAAGAAACTCATATGCCCCAGTGCCTCATTATTGACATTAGAAGGTGCAGTCAAGCGTATATTGCATGTGGCATCTACACAGAATTTGTGCCGTGCTGCGCAAGCAACCAGGGTGTTAGTTCCCATCCTTTTCAGGGAAACTGGTACCGCAGTTCCCTTTATAATTGTAACAAATTATAATCATGACAGCATTTCAGATACATTACTGTGATATTCCACATTCACAGTATGCGATTGCCCCACACACCAGCAGAGATTCAAATTTAGCTGCAAATTGTAATTATCACAATTTAATGGTAACCCTTGTAGTAGCATTAGAATTTGTTGCAACATATTAGTCAAATTCCTGTGCATCATCAAGGATTTTCTTTTAGCAGCTGTTATTTCACACTGCCAGTCCTGCATTAGTCCAGGACCTGACCATAGTTTTCTTTGTGTTGCACTTTGAACTGTTGAATCAGTACACTGAACACATCAAAACTGTAGCTCACTAGCTAACAAGAATTTGACTTACGTTATATAGAATCTATATAAATATAGTGGCTTTTGGAAGCAGCGAAGAATAAAGTCTAATGATGGATCCCAAAAAAAGATCTACAAGTATCTTCAGAGTGTGATAGTTTCAATTCTCCTCTGCCATTTTTCTAAAACCAAGTGTTCACCAACCAAGACTATGATGACAACACTGTCTTTCTTGTGGAGAAGTCAGAGAATTTCAGCTCTGCCATCCGAAGTCTCCAAGACATTGACCACACTATGGGGCTGAATGTCTCATGACAGAAAAAAAGGTCTAGAACCTTAGAGCTGGGCCCCCAAAACCCCTGATAGAGGTGGAGTTGAGTATTGTGGAGAGCATTGAAAAATTCGTCTACCTGCAAGCAGAGTTCGAATAGTCGCAGTAAATTGGACATTCTTTGATGAATAAGCTGTGCCACCTTCTGCATGAAGTCCACATCTTGCGTATGGATACAAACATGGCAAAATTCAGGATCTATCTAACTTGTGTACTACCTGTGTTGCTATATGGGTCAGAAACCTGGACCCTCTTACAGGCAGACTTGAAGCAGCTGGAAGCATTCTATATGCTCTATCAGGGCCAAATCCTGAGCATAAATCCTGGTTTGATTATGCAAAATGTCATATTCTTGCAGAGATCTGGCTTATCTTCAGTTGTTCATTATGTAAGAAAGCAGCATTGCATGCTCTTTGGCCATGTAGCCCGGATGGATAAAAACACCCCAGCAGATTGTGCCGTCTAACTCTCATCGACTCGTGAAGGGGTGTACACCCTAAGCCTGCCTGGGTCTACCTGCGTGGGCTACCCCAGAGATTTGTGCACTTGGAGGACTGAGTTAGATCTGGGAATTTCATTACACAATGCCTGGTGAAACACCTCAGCTGTGCAATGGTGCTCTGTAGACTATGCATGTTTGATGATGTTAATAATGCTTTTCTAAAACTAGTAGAGAAGCCCCTGAACAGAACAAGGATTTTGTAAAACTTAAAGGTAGTGCTGCTTTACAACAAACAAATGATAACAAGAAAAGTAACTGTTTGATATTATTAGGAGGAAACATCGTGATATGGGCCATTGTCCTAAAATTTTCAATTGAACAAGAATAGTACGAAGAATGAGAGAGGTGTGAAGAAAGATTATTTTTTTAAAAAAGGAAGGAACCAAAGAGAGAATTTTTCATTCTTTGGTGCTTGTGCAAAGGACTGAATTTGTTATGCCCATACAAAGCACATGGGATCTTTTTCAGGGAAAAAGGCAATACGCCGCGTTTATTGAAAACACAACAGTTAGCATGTGCATTCAGTTACACAACACACACACACACAAGTCCTGCAGATGGTCTTTATAGTTACCAGGCTGTCGTAGCTCGAGTCAATCTAATGGCCAGTTAGATTGAGCACGAGTGAGGAGCTGGGCTCTGTCGGTCGCAATCTGATGCTCCGAGGCTTTGCAGGACTGAACCCAGAGTTTCTGGCCAAAACACCCCATCTTTATAGTTGTAAATTCCCATTTGAGTCTATGCATTTTGCAATGTCATCCTGTAATCATTAGTCCTTAAATGGTGTTAATCTTGGGGTTTTCTGCTGTTATCATTTGATGGTTATTGTCAGGCTTCCCATCGTTATCTCCTATTTGTTGTCTCACCTTTGGGGGTGCCTGCCTCACCTCTGAGGTCCTCAATGCTGCTAACATGTTTAGCATCGGATACAATGAATGTTTTCTGATTGTCTCCTGGTGTTTCCAAGTCTCTCACTTTTTCTTGACCATCTGGACATTTGTGACGGCTTCCACACTCATCCTTAACCATGCACACATCCTTTACTCACTCCAAACAATTTTACAGAGACTTTCAGACAGGATAACATTTTGGAAAGGATAATATGGTTACTAAAGGGATTGCAAAAGAACCTTACACAACTTAGTTTGCAATGCATACAAGAAGCAAGACCTTATAGCAAATACTGTAATGAAATCTTATCCTAAAACAAAAGGTGACCATAATCAGCCAGAAGGACTATTCTGGTCTATTCCTGCCTTGAAATCAGAAAGGGTGGCTGGCAGGATGAAATCAAATCATACATTAATACATACTATATTATTATAACCGTCAATCATTATAACCTCTAATATAAATATAAAATCCTACTCCTACAAGTTGACCACACCAAATAGACTGGCCCAGAATTAGTAAAGACAAAATTCCTTAACCTCTCATGGCCCCGCCATGTATATCACTCAATGCTTTTCAGGGACATGCACTCCAGGAGTAAGGAGTTAGTTTGGCCTCTGTACACAGTCACAATTTTTGCGTCTCTTTAGTAAGATAGTCAGCAGCAGTGCCAGTTTGTGCCACTCGCACCAGTGGTTCTGACACCATTCACTAGAAGCTGAATGGAGATGATCATGGAAACTCATTTGACACAGGCACCTGAAGAGCTATCAGAATATAAGGACTTTTGGTCACTACCAAGCTGGGCTTAATTAAACCCAGGGACTTGGACCCCAGTCTGGCAAACCTTTACACACATACTTAACTTTGAGCTTTCTAATCAATGGGGCTAGTCATGTGTGAAAATTTATGTTTGTTGTTTGCAGGATCAAGACCTTGAAGGTAAAAAGCTTCATATTCTATCACTAAACTCCCTTAGAAAACTAACTCCTAGTATCTTTTATTTTCTTTTAATGTAATTACACACATTTTTCTTCAGCATGAAGGAACATCTCTCTGTTTATTCCCAGCTCCAGCTAAAATCCCCAATGCAATGGTAGATAAAGGAAGTTTGCAAATTAAAATGTGACTTGTATAAGCACATAATAAAACAGTTGGCAAAATATAACAAAAATATATCTACTGATGGAAGGTAGAATTTGAAGTCCCTTTCATAAAACTATCATTTAATTTCTCTATGTGGGGGAAGCCCCTAAGAGACTAAACTGCATTCAGAGAAGAGAATAAACTATTATTAACTGCCTTTACTTAAATAAAGAGAAGCCTACAATGGCTATGTCTATTTTTTCTACACATAAGTGCTGCCATGATTCACTTTCAGACCCCATTCCACCCCCTTATAAATGTGTTTTGATGTGACTGTAAGATTGTTGATCTATCAGTCTGTAAATTGTATGTGTTCTTCATTTTTACAGTTCAGTCACTTAAAATCTTTCTGCTGATGAACCTTGCTGAGAACAAGTCTGTTATTGTTTCACAAGAGGCCTGCCATAACTGTTCTGAAAGAGGCGCACATGGGAGTTTTCTTTTCTGTTCCTTTTAATTTTCAGTAATTGTAAAAATGTTTGCTGATTAAGTCATTCCTTTGATGAATCTAGCACTAAGAAAACAATAACTTTTTTGAGGTTGCTTCAGCTAAACTTTGACCTGGCCCTGATTTGTTGATTCAAAAAGTCAACACACGGCACCCAAATTCCAGCATTCTTTGGTTTTCACTCTAAAAATCACAACTAGTGATGATTCCCTTTGTCACATTTCACAGTATGAAACATCATTACATGACAACAGACTTCAAAGAGACAAAAAATATATTGTTATAAAATGTATTGTTAGATTCACTCTTGACACTTTATATTCAGCTGAAAAATAAGGAATTGCTACTTAAATTAGAATAAACAACTCTTCATTTGCCCACAGTGCACTTTGAAATCCTAGATTATGTGGCTTCCTGGGCTGTCTGGGTCATTCAAAGTTGTTCCTGTGGCATCAGAAATAAATTATTTCTTTCTTATATTAAAGCACAGATTTCCCTAAGCTACCTATCATGATAAATCAGCAAACATTTCAATACTTTTGAAGGGGAGACTGAAATATGAAATTATTGGAATATATTTCAGATACTGTAATTTAAATTCAGAAAAATTGCTAACAGAACCTATCTAGCAGATGATAGTTATTGTGCTGTGTTATATCTGAATGCTGGCCTGGCCCCATAGCCCGGATGGTGCAATGTGCTGCCAGCTAGGGCTCCAAATTGAATCAGCACGGCTTAAACCAGCAAGAACTGGGAGCTCTGCAGAGACAGCATGCTCAACCCCACTGGAAGGCAGAGAATAAATGTCGAATGCTGCACTCTACTCCACTGAAAGATTACGTGAGTTGGGCTAACTCAGGAAGAGTTAGCTCAAGCATAGATAATGCTGTGGTGAAGAAACAGCCTAACAATGAGCTGCTGGACACAGCTAATGGCACATCCTGTAGAAGTCAAAGCACTCACAAGGCGTTCATGAATGATTCTCATCAGTGCTAGCCTTCTGTAAGCCTGGAGGATCCTCTACTCATCACTACCTACTGGGGACAGGTTCAGAAGGGGACATGCACAGCAGGATTGCATCATGGAGGCCCATATTGGCAGACTAATATAAGCTATGCATGGTAGGCATAGAGCCTGTCTCACAGAAAGGAAATATACAGAGAGTATAACATATTTTCCGTGAAGAAAATGTCTTCCCCAGTCCATAACCATTATCTTAGTAGGGAGGAGATATGATTCACATACACAGGTGAAGATTCAGTAGAAACCCCCATTGAAACTTTGCAAGATGTGTTCCTTGCTTTATGAGCCATAGGATGCCACTGAAGAAAAAGTAATAATTAATTAGCACTTACATAGCACTTTACTATAGGCTACCCAAACAACAGATCAATTGTTAAAGTGACCGGTTGCAGAGAAAGGCATCAACACCCACAACCGTTCTCGGAACTTGAGGTGTTGAAGCCAAGAATCAATTTCCTCCTCACAGAGAAACAAGTGTTTCAGAGGTATGGCTTTGACCAAAAACTATTCTGTAACTCCCTGGGAATTGCAAATGGACTCGGAGAGACATACTCATCATAGTCACACGTTGCCTAGTAACAACAGTTTTTGGATTCTTGGCAACAATGTCCATCTACTCTACCATCAGAGAGCACAGGTGTTATCCTGTGTCACCTCCCACTGTTTTTTGATGATTTTCTCAGCACTAATCACTATAATTTTCCCAGAAAAAAGAGTACATCCCACAACAGATCAGAGATTTCTATGTCATGGTTCACTTTCCATCAGGCCTGCATTGTTACAGACTTTACAAACATCCCTTGCAGATACTCCTCCACCATGGAGACCACATAGGGAGAAATCCCCATTAGTGAGGCCCCCAAATGAAAATGGAAGAGCTTTTCATTTTATGAATATGTGAGTTGGAAGATTTCAGATATCTTCACACTCAATTTGGGATGTTTATTATCTAAAAGCATGTTGTGACTTTTACATTCTTGGGTAACTATCTCTAGGGAAGTTTTAGGAAACTTGTTAGATTAGAAGAGATGGGATGTTATGCAAGTATAATTTTCATAGTCACATATAGCAGAATTGAGGCATACAGCCAAATGTGTGGCCATGACCATAGTTATGTATTATATTCTCATCTTTCACATGACAGCATTTACCCTTTGAAGAACTGGCTAAAGATTTCGGTTCAAGGGCCTCAAAATCCTTCTGGGAAAAATTATAATATCCTGAGGTGTCCAACCATGTGTTTTCAGCCTCATTTTCCTCTTCAGCACTTGTATACAGGGAGGCTGAGAAGCAAATAGTGCATTAGTGTTGGAGATCCTTTCCTAGCCAATATAAAGATACCACATGCCAAGGTAGTCACTAGTTAGGGTGCCTAAACTACACATTTCTAAATATTGTAATTGCTTGCTTAAATGCCGAACCCTATTCTGGATCCATCCGTATTGCCTGTCAGATGCCATACTGCACCCACATTAGCATAGTATCGTCTCCGCTTGCGATTTCAAAATGCGGTGTGTATTTCTGTACTGGTAGCTCTCTAACCTTGATTTGAGGTACAAAGGTATCATTACTCCAAGCAACTGATTGGCAGCACTTTAGAGATCTAGTCCCAACAATTTAGCATGTATGCTTTTCCAGCCAGGTTAAATCGTTTGTTCCATTTCAATCACAGCAAATTGTAGATTTGTTTCTTATACACTTTTACTACAAGAGACAGAGAATAACAGTATTGCACCAAATAAATAAGCAAACTTTTCATTTAAACTCTATTATTCAATATGAGCTCAACTGATGCAGCCTCATTTGCAATGGTGAGCATTTACTCAGATGAATTGACCCATGGCTTTCAATAGGGATTCTTATCAATATAAGTGCTCACCAGTGCTCTTAGGGTGGTCCACACTAACCCCCCAGTTCGAACTAAGATACGCAACTTCAGCTACGTGAATAACGTAGCTGAAGTCGAAGTATCTTAGTTAGAACTTAAAGGTACTTACCAAAGGTCCACATGCGGCAGGCAGGCTCCCCCGTCGACTCCGCCTACTCCTTTCGCAGAGCAGGAGTACCGGCGTCGACGGCGAGCACTTCCGGGATCGATCCGGGATCGATTTATCGCGTTTAGACAAGTCGCGATAAATCGATCCCAGAAGATCGATTGCTTACCGCCGAACCCGGAGGTAAGTATAGACATACCCTTAGCATTTCCAGAATCAGGCCCTGATTTAACAGAGTCTCCTGTTTCTGTATTTCCTTCAGTAAACAGTATTTAACAATGTATCTATAGCTTAGCTTCTAACTTTATTTCTGCCTTGTATTTTCAGCTCAGACAAATTGTGCTTAGAACTAGATGAAAATATGTGACCATAAATTCCTTACGGTTCACATTTTTAGCATCCTCACCAGAGCCAATATATCCGATCCTAAGAGAGGTAGTTTAGTGCTGGGACATTGTCACAATGATGCCACGTACCTCTGCTTTTCTATTCTTTATTTCCTGTTTTTGCTATGACAATAGAAGCAGTGGAAAGGTAGGAAAAGGAAAAGAATATTAATGAATAAATGCAAACAAATAAAACCATATGAAAGCAAAATTAAAATATAAAGGAATATATTTATCAATAAATGAATGGAGGAGCTGACTTTGAAAAATGAACCCATAATCTACCAAAGAGATTATATTACTTTTGCTGTTTGGAAAAACATCATGGTTTATAATTACTGACTATTTATCTTGTCATATATTTGCAGGTAATAATTTATTAGACAGATTTTTCCTAGAAACTAGCTGGGATGGCTTAGGAAATTAGCCTGAGCGTTTTGCCACATCCTACAACTTTCTTTTCATAATTATTATTTTTTTCTACCCATTTATAATGAAAGAATTCCCCCAATTTTGACTGAAACTTGAAAGTGAGCATGAAAGAGAATGTGTAGTCTTTTGTTTTTCGTCTGTTCATATCCCACTGTTGAAGCTAATCCAGTGGATAGATCAAAATTCAGCATCCCTAGATTGTATTCCTGACTCTGTCACTGACACATTTTGTAAACTTGGACAATGAATGTAATCACAATGGCTCTCTCTTGCAGTTTCAATTAGTGGAAGAATTAAGTGGATTTTATTTTGTGTTTTGTGTTCCAATGAACATGAAATAGTCAAAGTGAAACTCAGCTGGAACAGCCAAGTTTTAGATGAACCCTATCTGAGGCCAAGATGGAACCCCTTCTACAAACAGACCAGTCTGAAGTCGTAGGCATAGACTTCAGTCCCACCCCTCACCTCCAATGCTGTTGTGGGGAAATCTCCGCACCCATCTTTGGTCTTTGGGAGGAAGAACACAGCCAGTTTTTCATGTCTGCATGCAATCTACAGAAAGAATCTTCACAGGCGTTCCAGACAGAGCTGGTAAATTTTTTCCAAATTTTGAACTTTCAGTGACAACTGAAAACTTAAGTTCCAAGTTTCTCCTGGCTTCAGGCATTGGTTTGAAAGTTTCATGCATCTACATGCATGAATTACAATAATGAACTAATGGTTGTAATACATTCTGATCTCCTCTGGTCAATGTTACTAAAGCAGTGCAAAGTTCTTATTACATGTCATGCAATAAAAGCTCAAAGCCTGTGGGGTCTTGATTAATTGATAGAGATATTTAAAAAATGGGCATTCTTCTTTTCCTTAGACAATTATAGGGGGATTATGACAAAGGGTTGGAAGGCTATGAGGTCAAAAAATATGAATGGTTAGGGATGGGCATCCTCGTGGCATTGTTCTGCAGATGGAATGGACATTGATTAAAGTAACTGGAAAACATTAGTGAGTCTTCTCTTTTTCCTTCCTTTTGATACACACACTTTTCTACCACACATTTTAAAATTGGAAGTTTTATTAAGTTCCCATTATAAATACCCAGCTTGTGCTTTTGTGATTACCAGATAGTTTGATTTACCCAATAAGTAATAAGTGGGAGATAGGAAGCCAAGCAGTGATCTGATTTTCAGAGATGCTCGGTCTGCATTGATTTCAGTGGGAGCTGTGGGCGCCCAGCAGCACCTCTGAAACTCAAACCATTAGTTTTAAGCCCTGATCAATTTCTTTTTTGGCCTCATATTGATCTAGAATCATTTTTCTCCAGGGAAGAGTCTGAGGTGATCAGTAACCAGCTCTGAAGGATTTGAACGCTCAGTTTACTCATGCTTACTATTTCATATGACCAGTTCAATCAGTTGTGAAGTCAGAACATTCATTCTTCCTAGATAAGTGGGGGGAAAAATCTGCCCTCTTAAATGCCCTTTAAAAATGTAATATCTCTGCAGCTTGATCTTTAGTCTTTGTATCCCACCTGGCTTCCTATTGATACCTTACTCAGTAAAAATATGCTACAATGCTGTTTCTTTTTTGTATTTTTGATTTAAATAGACATCTATCAAAATTAATGTGTGCATTACCTGTGTGCATATTCTAGATAGATTATTCATTATTATTATGAATACAGACATCATTTGGGCTACTACGTATTAAACATCAGGGATAAGAGACTGAGTTTTTGATTTTGTCACTGTAAAAAAAGGAAGAGTTTTAAAATTATGGTTCCATATGTTTTCACTTCCAATAAAACATGCTGCTGTATGTTAAATAATGGCAACTTTGTCTATCCAGTACTGAGATGTTTCATTCTCAGTTCTTTATGTCCTGAAAATTGTGTGTGTTTGCTTCAACTTTTAAATTTCACCACATTACCCTTGTCTAAGACTTAGGAATGACAAAAATCCATCTGAGCACCAAGGCACAAAGTCTGAAGTCCTAGCTCAGGCAAAACTTCAACTGACTTCTTTGAAAGTTTTGCTTGAGTAAGGACTTCACAATTTAGGTATATGAATAAACTTATCAAACATCTGTTGAAGGGAATAAAAGATATGAGAAAAAAATGCATTTGAAAAAAAGAAAGGAAAAGTCATTTGGGTTAACTTTGAACCTGGGAACATTGCACAATGAAGCTAGGTGCATAACCAGTTTGACCTACATCATTCTTTCATTTTTCTTTACCCTCCAGCACCCTCAGGTACATAGGGGTCCACCAGTTTCTTCCCTTTATTGCAGACTTGTGCTGGTGTGTTCAGGCTTTTGAGCATTGTGCTGACGGATTTGGCTTCTTTCTCTATTGTTCGGTGTAATGTTTCTCTAGGTCCCCCTACAGCTAAATTCTCATGTGACTGCAAAGAGTGTGAAGAATTCAGTAGAAATCTGAGGACTATTGGGCCTACAAAACGTAGCCCTTCTGAAAGCTCAAATGTTAAAAAGTATGTGAAAATTTCATAAAATGTTACAATAACCATGAAAAATAGGTCAAGTTGTTTACAATGGTGAATGTTGTAACAAATGTAAGAGAACAGACAGAGAAGAGAACAGAAGAGAACCAAAAAGTCCATGTTGATATAATCCAAGGACTGTTGAAATTATGCTAGGTAAAAACAGAAACTGTGGAACCAGAAGTTAATGGACCAATATGAATGCTATGGAGATTAGGTCTAATTGGTGGACAAAATAATGAGGGGGATGAACTATGCTGCCCACTTTCTCCCTTTTGGGGTTTATCAAAAAGAGACTTTGGAAACACTTTATCAGTTCAGCATTCCCTCTCATCTCCTGGCCCACCTTACATCCTAACTTGCCTCATCTCAACTCATCTTCCCCCAACTCATCCCTTGAACTGCCAGAACTGCAACTCATCTCAACTTATCTAAAGAGAGGAAGGCCAGTTGACCTGGCTCTTGTATAAGGAACTTCATTTTCACCTGTGAGTGCTGAAAGTCATCACATTATCATGACATCCAGTCCTCAGCCCATCACTGGGGTATCTAATTAGCAGCACAGCAAAAGCACAGAGGATCCTGTATTGTATTCCCTTTCCTCGTGTTATTTTCTGCCCCTCTGTTTCTTTCCTTCTATCCTATCTCACTCTCATCTTTTCATTGAATCCTGAAGTCAAGTACACTGCAATCATTCACACCTGCCTTGTCTAAGGAGAAAGGATCTAACCAGATGATGGCCCTGACCAGATTGTAACTAAACAGGATCCAAGCAACACATGGTATGGTTGATTTGGCATGAAGCATCCACTCATAACTAACCAAGACATCAATGAAAGCCATATTCAACCCAGCTATTCTATCCTGTCTCTCCTCCACCTTGTGTAAAACCAAGGGCTCTGTTTCAAAATAACTCTGAACCTATCTATCACTGTTTAATGTTGGACAGTGAGAAAAATTAATAAACCCCTTTAACTCTTTGGGCCTTTGAGATCAATGCCTATACAATTGTCCCTTATCCCTGCAGATCCTCTGCGGAGCTAGGGACCAGCGGAACCCAGAAGCTATAAAGGTAGGAAAAGCCCCACCCAAAGCTCCTAGAGATGGGGCCACCTGGAAGGAGGATCGGGGAGACAGGATGATATCTTGTGACTTGAAGGAGGAAATGGGCAGGGGAATGCTTGGGCTTTGTAGAATCTAAAATTCCAAGTAAAGCTGCAGAGTTTGGTTCATTATCACCCTGTAAACAGACACTGCAAACTCCGGGCCAAGTAACTTGGTAACTTATCTGAACTGAAACAGGAAATGTGGAGGGGAAAATGGGCTCTTGTCAGAAAGGGAAAAATACAGTGCACGTTTTTTCTCTCCATCTTGGAAAAGGGAACCCCAGAAGATGACCCCCCAAACCCAGTTTATCATTGATATCAGTATAAAGTCCGTACTTCATTAACCAATACTCCCAAACTTCTCCTTCCTATCAGAGTTTGCCCTGTTGTTTATAGTTTCCTGTGCCTCAGCCTTCCAATTGTTAACCTGTTGCACTTGAGTCAGTTAGTATCCATCAACTGGAGATTGCTCACAGGTGCAAGTCAGATGCAACTAGTTGCCTCTTTGTGCTTTGCTTATTTTCTAAGGAAGCTATAGAGAGCTAGAGAATGCAGCGGTGGTTAATAAAAAAGGAGAGAGACCAAAAAAAGTCCAGCCTTTAACACTTCAATCATATCCCATTCACACACACAAAACAGGAAACCCCAGAACAGTAGAGAGACCTGTATCCTTAAGGGGAAAACAAACAAACGGAAATCCTAAACAGAATCTTAAAGAGCCAAACTACCCTGCCACACTATTTATCCATCCTTGAGATAATGATTCTATACTGAAAGATGCCTTTGAAGTACAATAGAGAGAGATATGAGATCCCCCAGGAAGGATGTAGAAATAAAAACTCATAAAAATAGAGTTAAATCAGACCATAATTCTTTTAATTTGATTTTAAAATATATTCACAAAACTTCAATTTTAAAATGGCTGGGTTTTCTTTTAGTTTGAAAAGCAGTTTGAGTTCATTAGTTCATCATAAAAGCAGAGAACTGATAAAACCAGGCATTGTGTTGGCAGGTGTCTTGGACATTTTCAAAACACATCTCTACTAGTGCATGACCTTCAATCCATCTTTGATATTCCAACCCTGTGAGACTCTTGAGATGTGGATCCCAATAGTGCTGCATTGTGTGGTAGTTTTCCAGTCGTATAAATTGCCAAGAGGGACCAAAACCAGACCTGCAAACTGATTTCTGTTGTGATCTAATTTAAATTCATATGCCAGGGATGTGGAGAGGCAAGGCAAGCACTGGTTAATCCCACTCACTGAGAGCTGAGACTGGCTTCACTTGAACGAAGATGGTGTACACTAGCTAAGGCTCTGACCCTCTAATTTTTGCTAAGCAGAGTAGAAAAGTGTTCACTCTGTATTAGAGTCTCAGATCCAAAATAGTCCCTTTGTGCACTTCTGGTGGTGCAAAAGGGCCTATATATTTGCTCTAATTGGGCAGCTGAAAATTCCTCCACTGTTGGGTAAATCCCAAAGTGGCGTAAAGCTGGTGTACATCTGTGTTGCCTGGAGCTCCTGGCATAGGCAGAGTGTAAGGGATATACTTGGAGTGCAGGTACATTACCAGTCCCTGGATAACCTAATGAGTTAATACTTTCTAATGCTATAAGTTACAGCAGCCCTGAGGTTGCTCCAAATTATTCTCAGGGCTGAAACAGCCCTGGGGATGTTGGAGAACTAAGAAGGTGAGAGTACAGCCATTTTTGTTCCTCCCTCAGCTCCAGCACAATTTAGTGAGACCTAAGGGTTAACCCACATGTTTATGTAACTCACGGGCTTTAGGCAGATATCCAGGTTTTATTTATTTTATTTTATTATCTATGATGCAATGTCTAATTTTTGCTTGACTTTTTTCCATCCTTAAAAAAAAAAACTTGTTAGCATTTCCCTGTAGAGAGAATCTTTTCATCCTACTTGCGTTAGAAGCGCATTTTCTGTTTCAAACACAGAGAAGTCCCCGTCTGTTCCAGTTTTCTTGGCACACTCACAGACACTCTTAAATGAAAAATAAATTAATATGATATACAATGAAACAATGTTTCCTTCTCTTTTCAGCAGTTAGTCCCAAAGCCCTAGAGTACAGCCTCCACACTGGGGCCATATGCTGCACCAGATTAGAGGAATACTACTTCTGATGTCTAAAAATGGAGCTATTTTTATACTGTGAAGGTTTCTTTAAAAAAAAATACGCCTTTTCCCAGCATCAGTCCCTAGAGCAGATATGTTTTATCAGACCAGTATCAGCAAATTGATAAAGGAAGGCAGTGCTATTCCAGAAAGAGGCACACACAGAGGCTTGCTTAGCAGTGCAGTGAAGTGCTTCAGTGGCTGATGATTGAAAACGGAAGCTTAATGGGGTGAAAGTGGACAAAGAATTAGAATAAATGCAGGTGGCTAAATAGGCTGTGCGGGGTGGAGAAGCAGATCCCAGCCAAGGAAACACAGTTTTGTGCAATAAGTCTGAAAATAAGATTATAGCCAAGTAATCTTCATCAGTGGGGTGAATAAAGGCTCAACCTTGAGTTGTCAATGTGTGTAACAGAAAAAAAATAAACCTACTGCTAAATCTGACTCACTTCAAAAGGTGTTTTAGTCTTCCGATCTGTTCAGCAAGAGGGCTCTTTTTAATTAAACTGTTTACATGAAACGATATAATTCAAGTTAGCCATGTACTAAGCTTCTGTTATGTCTAACACATCTTCATTTGAACCAATATTTTAGCAGCATGAGAAAAAGAGACTTTGTAATATAATGACTTCATGCATGTATCGAGCTCTGTTCCATCTAGTGCAACAGCTGGAGAAAAAGCTGTCCTGGGCTTTTGCTCTCCACCTTTCCAACCCATGCAGACATATTCTTTACTTGTTGCCAGGGCAGCTCATTTCTGAATTGCACTACGAGGGCATAATATGGCCCCATGAAGCAGCATGATATGGTGATGTTATGATTTAGTACTCTTCAAGCACCATAAATTGTTTAAAGCAACTCACAAACACAAATGAAATCATGGGGAGTTATTTGCCCTGTGCAGTGTCCAATGTGTGCCAATAGAACTGGCACAAAGTGACCACAAAGCAACCCAGGAAATTACCCCTGTATTGGGTGTAGAGCAGGCATAGCTAGTTCTGCTACCCCCTACCCCTGCAGAAGCCTCCCTAGCTGGGGTGTTCCTATGGCACCTTGGCTACCCCCCACTGCTGGAATAGTCTATAAGGGCCTTTGGAGCAGGGGTGCAAGTCTGGGCAGTCCCTGAGGCTGATTGAGTTTAAGCAGAGGGCTGAACCAGTCCCCAGTAGCGCCGGTGATCAGGAAGATGCTGTGCCTCATCACACCACATGTAGCTGCACAAGGTTCAGCAGCAGCCGAAGGATGCATTCTTCTCATTGTTGTATGCAGTGTCAGTACCAGGATACTAGAGAAACAAGGTGGGTGAGGAAATATCTTTTATTGGACCAACTTCTGTTGGTGAGAGAGACAAGCTTTTGAGCTACACAGAGCTCTTCTTCAGGTCTGTCACAGTTGGGATACTCCGAGAACTGTCCCAGTCCCGTAGAAGAGCTCTGTGTAGCTCAAAAGCTTGTCTCTTTCTCACCAACAGAAGTTGGTCCAATAAAAGATACTATCTTATCAACCTGTTCTTCTCATTGTGTCTGCCCTGAAGAGGGTACAGTCTAAATTTCATTGGGCACAACAAGTGAGGGTCAGAAACAATAACAAATATGTGAGTGGAGAAGAAAAGGAGAGAAAGGGCAATGGTGACATTAGTAAGATCATGTGGTTACTTTCTAGGCACCTAAATAAACTGCCCTGATTTCAAAATAAATGGATGATGCTGGCTCCTCAGCACTTTCGAAAATCTGTTCATATATTTAGGAGCCTAAATAAGGATGAGAAGTCTAACTTTGGATCCCATTTTTGAAAATCTTGGCCTGATTCAATTTTGAAATCCTGTTCATTCAAGCCAAGCCGAAAATGAAATTGCCGCAAAATTACATAAGTACTAAATTCTGTTTTCACATACATACATTGCAACTCTCATTATCTGTAGATTCATAGCTTATAAAGGATATAGAAATTCCCTGAATTAATTCCTGTTTGCACTAGATTTAAAAAAAATAAAAAAAAATCCAATCTTGATTTTAAAATTGTCAGTGATGGAGTGTAGTTTGTCTCTCTTCATCTTCCAGTCATTGGATTGCTTGTACCTTTGACATTTGTTATACTTTTGTATAGGCATTCTTTTTCATAACTGAGCTAATGCAGTCTATTCCTCAGATTCAGAACCCACTGTATACCTATCCTTTTCACAAATGGGTAGAAAGCCAGGGTGCTCTTGAGCATAAAATGCATTATTGCCTTGCAAAGATCCAGCACATATACATGAATGAGAATTAATAGTTACAAATTAGAAATTTAAAAGTAGGCTATAGACTGTGAAATTAATTAGCAGCTTATCTGAAGAGAATTTTCACCCCTGCAAGAATATTTTACTGGGGAACACATTTCAAATGGAAACATTTCAAAAAATCTTAGTCATGCTCCTATAGAAATGATGCATGTTTAATCTGTTGGGTCATGTGCTTGAAAGCTTGCTGGCTCCTTAATAAAACCATCTGAACACCCACGTCCAGACACAACAGTCTGTGCTGGTGTGGGCCACAGCTGCAATGACCACTGGGGCAGCTCCAGGAGGGATCATGCCAATACCCCTGCCCTTTTTGGTTCTGTTACTCCAAGCCTTCTCAGGCAGTCTCCCTAAACTCCCTGCTCACAGAGGGAGGCGCAATCTACTTCCTGCTGCGTGTCCAGCTGATCCCAAGGTTGGTGTGGAAAGGATGGGGCTTTTTGCTTGTGTCTTTCAAGGTGGATTAGGCCCACAAGATTGCCTGGTGGGAGCAGACCCTGCACTGAAGGACTGAGACTGTTCCTGGTCATTGTGGCTGGGTAGGGATGATTGTTTGTGCCCACCCTCATCTCTTTGTGCTAGGGGCTAGGCACCATCTGCCCACCTGTTTAATCACAGTTAACGTAACCTGCAGCATTGCCATCGTCAAGCATTCAAAAATCATGAATCAGGTCAAAAATCATGACATAGGTTTAAAAACTGAGGCTTGGTCTACACTAACCCCCCAAATCGAACTAAGGTACGCAACTTCAGCTACGTGAATAACGTAGCTGAAGTTCGAAGTACCTTAGTTCGAACTTACCTCGGTCCAGACGCGGCAGGCAGGCTCCCCCGTCAACTCCGCGGTACTCCTCTTGCCGAGCAGGAGTACCGCCGTCGACGGCGAGCACTTCCGGGTTCGACTTATCGCGTCCAGACAAGACGCGATAAGTCGAACCCAGAAGTTCGATTGCCAGCCGCCGAACTAGCGGCTGGGTATAGACGTACCCTGAGATTAAAAAGTAAATTTGGGATTCTTTTCATGTGCCTTCTGGCTTTTGAGACTTCAGGGTGCACTCGGGTTCAGCTTTTCTTTGCAACCATGAGAGCCAGAAACTTATTTTTAACAGGAAATTTGAGCCTTTCCCCTCATTAATTAGTTGCAGGAGCTGGGCTTTAAGAAAAATAACAAATATTGGGAGACTTGCAATAAAATCACAGGAGCTGGCAACACTGAACTTGTGTCAATAAATCCAAGAGCAACAGGAGAAACAAACAAACCCAATGAGCAATATAGAAGCAGTCCAGCAATAACAACACTAGCTGGGAGTCTTGAGCTGAAGGATGCCAGAGATACTCTCTGATGAACGCTAAAGGGAAGTATATTCTGGTGTGGCAGGCTCTTGACAAAGAAAGCTGCTGCCTTCCTTCCTTTCCAGAGCACGCCTGGGGACTATCAGTCGTTTCAACCCCACTGATCTCAGTTGCTGCAGCTGTTCACAGGGTGACATGAGGTCCCTCTGTTCTAAATCCTTAAAATGCTTCTACTAAGACTATGAATCATACTCACAGGAAAAGAGTCTAATTTGCCTTTCTTTTGGCTCTTTGCAGGTAACACTGACTATTTCCTATAATCCTTCAAGTAACTGTGCTCCACAACTAATCCTTTCAGAAAATTGTTCTCTTTCTTATAGCTATCGTCTCACAATTCTCCAGGAGACTGAAAAAGTAAGGGCACTTTGAAAAACCCAGTTAGGAAATTCCAGAGTGGGTTTTATGTGACAGAACTTAATGATAAAACAATGACTCCATGCCGATAATTTCCTTCAAGAAAACTTTGCTGCAGGCTGGAAGAATAATACATTTCTTTCCAGTAAAAAACAAAAACAAAACAAACAAAAAACCCCCCCTGGTTTTGCAGACTTCTTATGCCTTTAAGATATAGTGCATGAAGAATAAAGTAGTTCCTAACAGAGGATCATAGGTAACCAGAGAGTGGTTCAGAATAGGCTTGTTTAAATAATAATCTTAGAATCCCAAACAATCACTAAAAGCACATCCTTCAACATTTATTGTTTAAGTGGCATATGCTTTTTAAAAAAGCTTTTAGTATGGGTTAAAAGTGAGACTAATTGATGCTGTCAAATTACCTGGATTATTTGATCACAGAGATAAAAAGCCTTTTTTGTAAGTATGACTGTAAGGATCATATTACTCCAATATAACTCCCATTGTTGCTGTTGGGGTAGATATCCAAATGCCTAATATATCTAGTACAGATGTGCCAAAGGACTACAATTAAATCACTCTGCACTCATTTTCTGTACCAATCAACCTTTTCTTCTGTTAATGAACAGACACATGCTGTTTTATATAGAGTCTGATTGATATGAAAACAATGTGGTGGAAGCTGGTGAAAAGTATCCTTTATTCACTCTGGGTAGAGCTGCAGTAGAGGTGAGCAATTGTTTCTAATTGAGCCAGCCACTCTTGTGCTAACAGATGATAGCTACAGCACTCATAAAGAGGTTATGTTAGATAGTAGGATCAGATTTACAAAAATTGGAGTGCACTGAACACTGTTTTATTTCAAAGGTTGACCAGTGATTTACATTAATATTACCACTACTTGGCCCTTAGATCTCATCTTGGCATCAACAGATTTCAGAGCGTTAGCTCCTTTTTACAGCTGGGGAAACTGAGTCACGGATTGACAAAACAAATTGCCCAATAACAAACAGCAGGTCAGTGGCAGAGGCAGGACTAAACCCCAAGCCTCATGACTCCCAGGCCAGTTCACGATCTACCAGACCAATTAATTCACTACAAATTTACTTTGGGAGACCTGGGCAATGAAATACATATTTTGGACTCATTCCTAGCATATATTACATTTATCCATAGCACAAGGATTCCACAAGGTTGGAAGTCCCTAGTCAGGGTATGTCTACACTACGAAATTAGGTCGAATTTATAGAAGCCGGTTTTATAGAAATCGGTTGTATACAGCCGATTGTGTGTGTCCCCACATAAAATGCTCTAAGTGCTCTAGTCGGCGGACCGCGTCCACAGTACCGAGGCTAGCGTCGACTTCCGGAGCATTGCACTATGGGTAGCTATCCCACAGTTCCCGCAGTCTCCGCCACCCATTGGAATTCTGGGTTGAGATCCCAATGCCCGAATGATGCAAAACAGTGTCGCGGGGGGTTCTGGGTACATGTCGTCAGGCCACTCCCCCTCCGTCAGAGCAACGGCAGACAATAGATTCGTGCCTTTTTACCTGGGTTACCTGTGCAGACAACATACCACGGCAAGCATAGAGCCCGCTCAGCTCAGCTCACCGTCACCATATGTCATCTGGGTGCCGGCAGACGTGGGACTGCATTGCTACACAGCAGCAGCAGCTAACTGCCTTTTGGCGGTAGACGGTGCAGCATGACTGGCAGCCGTGGGGCTGGCAGCCGTAGGGCTGCATTGCACCAGCCCCTTGCCTTTTGGTAGAAGATGGTATATTACGATTGGTCTCCATCGTCATCATACTGCAGTGGCTATCAGTCATGCTGCACCGTCGGCTGCCAGCTTAAGATGTAAAAAATAGATTTGTTCTGTATTCATTAGCTTCCCCCTCCCTCCGTGAAATCAACGGCCTGCTAAACCCAGGGTTTTGAGTTCAATCTTTGGGGGGGGGGCCATTCTGTGTGACAGTTGTTTGTGTTTCTCCCTGATGCACAGCCACCTTTGTTGATTTTAATTCCCTGTACCTGTACGCCATGTCGTCACTCGCCCCTCCTTCCCCTGGTCCGTCAGATACTAGTTTCGCGCCTTTTTTCAGAACAAGCGCCATAGCTAGCACTGGGATCATGGAGCCCGCTCAGATCACCGCGGCAATTATGAGCACTATGAACACCACGCGCATTGTCCTGGAGTATATGCAGAGCCAGGACTTGCCAAAGCAAAACCAGGACCAGCCGAGGAGGCGATTGCAGCGCGGCGACGAGAGTGATGAGGAAATTGACATGGACATAGACCTCTCACAAGGCACAGGCCCCAGCAATGTGGAAATCATGGTGTTACTGGGGCAGGTTCATGCCGTGGAATGCCGATTCTGGGCCCGGGAAACAAGCACAGACTGGTGGGACCGCATCGTGCTGCAGGTGTGGGACGATTCCCAGTGGCTGCGAAACTTTCGCATGCGTAAGGGCACTTTCATGGAACTTTGTGACTTACTTTCCCCTGCCCTGAAGCGCCAGAATACCAGGATGAGAGCAGCCCTCACAGTTGAGAAGCGAGTGGCGATAGCCCTGTGGAAGCTTGCAACGCCAGACAGCTACCGGTCAGTCGGGAATCAATTTGGAGTGGGCAAATCTACTGTGGGGGCTGCTGTGATCCAAGTTGCCAGGGCAATGAAAGACCTGGTGATATCAAGGGTAGTGACTCTGGGAAACGTGCAGGCCATAGTGGATGGCTTTGCTGCAATGGGATTCCCAAACTGTGGTGGGGCCATAGACGGAACCCATATCCCTATCTTGGCACCGGAGCACCAAGCCACAGAGTACATAAACCGCAAGGGGTACTTTTCAATGCTGCTGCAAGCCCTGGTGGATCACAAGGGACGTTTCACCAACATCAACGTGGGATGGCCGGGAAAGGTACATGATGCTCGTGTCTTCAGGCACTCTGCTCTGTTTCGAAAGCTGGAGGAAGGGACTTTCTTCCCGGACCAGAACGTAACCGTTGGGGATGTTGAAATGCCTATCGTGATCCTTGGGGACCCAGCCTACCCCTTAATGCCATGGCTCATGAAGCCGTACACAGGCAGCCTGGACAGGAGTCAGGACCTGTTCAACTACAGGCTGAGCAAGTGCCGAATGGTGGTGGAATGTGCATTTGGACGTTTAAAAGTGCGCTGGCACAGCTTACTGACTCGCTCAGACCTCAGCGAAAAGAATATCCCCATTGTTATTGCTGCTTGCTGTGCACTCCACAATATCTGTGAGAGTAAGGGGGAGACATTTATGGCGGGGTGGGAGGTTGAGGCAAATCGCCTGGCCGCTGATAATGCGCAGCCAGACACCAGGGCGGTTAGAGGAGCACAGCATGGCGCGGTGCGCATCAGAGAAGCTTTGAAAACGAGTTTTGTGACTGGCCAGGCTACGGTGTGAAACTTCTGTTTGTTACTCCTTGATGAACCCTCCGCCCCCCCCACCCGGTTCACTCTACTTCCCTGTAAGCCAACCACCCCACCCACCCCTCCCCCCTTCGAGCACCGCTTGCAGAGGCAATAAAGTCATTGTTACTTCACATTCATGCATTCTTTATTAATTCATCACACAACTAGGGGGATAATTGCCAAGGTAGCCCGGGATGGGTGGGGGAGGAGGGAAGGAAAAGGACACACTGCAGTTTAAAACTTTAACTCTTAATGAAGGCCAGCCTTCTGATGCTAGGGCAATCATCTGGGGTGGAGTGACTGGGTGGCCGGAGGCCCCCCCACCGTGTTCTTGGACGTCTGGGTGAGAAGGCTATGGAACTTGGGGGGGAGGAGGGCTGTTGGTTACACAGGGGCTGTAGCGGCGGTCTCTGCTCCTGCTGCCTTTCCTGCAGCTCAACCATACGCTGGAGCATATCAGTTTGATGCTCCAGCAGCCGGAGCATCGACTCTTGCCTTCTGTCTGCAAGCTGACGCCACCTATCATCTTCAGCCCGCAACTTGCTCTGTTCATCCCGCGATTCAGCCCGCCACCTCTCCTCTCGTTCATATTGTGCTTTTCTGTAGTCTGACATTGACTGCCTCCACGCATTCTGCTGTGCTCTTTCAGCGTGGGAGGACATCTGGAGTTCCGTGAACATATCATCCCGCGTCCTCCGTTTTCTCTTTCTAATCTTCACTAGCCTCTGTGAAGGAGAAACATTTGCAGCTGATGGAGGAGAAGGGAGAGGTGGTTAAAAAAGACACATTTTAGAGAACAATGGGTACACTCTTTCACGTTAAATTTTGCTGTTCACATTACACAGCACATGTGCTTTCGTTACAAGGTCGCATTTTTCCTCTTATATTGAGGGCCTGCCAGTTTGGTGTGAGAGATCACTCACGCAGTGCCAGGCCACAGATTCCGGCTTGCAGGCAGCCATGGTAAGACACAGTCTTTTGGCTTTTTTAACCTTCTTAACATGTGGGAATGGTTTCAAACAGTAGCGCTCTCATTTCCCATACCAAGCACCCGTTGGGTTGGCCATTTAAAATGGGTTTGCAATGTAAAAGGAGGGGCTGCGGTTTCTGGGTTAACATGCAGCACATACCCAACTAACTCCCCTCCCCCGCACACCCAATTCTCTGGGATGATCACTTCACCCCTCCCCCACACCGCGTGGCTAACAGCGGGGAATATTTCTGTTCAGCAGAGCAGGAACGGGCACCTCTGAATGTCCCCTTAATAAAATCGCCCCATTTCAACCAGGTGACCGTGAATGGTATCACTCTCCTGAGGATAACAAAGAGCGATAAGGAATGGATGTTGTCTGCATGCCAGCAAACACCGGGACCATACGCTGCCATGCTTTGTTATGCAATGATTCCAGACTACGTGCTACTGGCCTGGCGTGGTAAAGTGTCCTACCATGGCGGACGGGATAAGGCAGCCCTCCCCAGAAACCTTTTGCAAAGGCTTTGGGAGTACATCCAGGAGAGTTTTCTGGAGATGTCCCTGGAGGATTTCCGCTCCATCCCCATACACGTTAACAGACTTTTCCAGTAGCTGTACTGGCCACGATTGCCAGGGCAAATTAATCATTAATCATTTAAACACGCTTGCTTTTAAACCATGTGTAATATTTACAAAGGTACACTCACCAGAGGTCCCTTGTGTGCCCTCAGGGTCTGGGAGCACGCCTTGGGTGAGTTCGGGGGTTACTGGTTCCAGGTCCAGGGTGATAAACATATCCTGGCTGTTGGGGAAACCAGTTTCTCCGCTTCCTTGCTGCTGTGAGCTATCTACATTATCTCCATCCTCATCTTCCTCGTACCCCGAACCCGCTTCCCTGTGTGTTTCTCCAGTGAGGGAGTCATAGCACACGGTTGGGGTAGTGGTGGCTGCACCCCCTAGAAAGGCATGCAGCTCCGCGTAGAAGCGGCATGTTTGCGGCTCAGCCCCGGACCTTCCGTTTGCTTCTCTGGCTTTGTGGTAGGCTTGCCTTAGCTCCTTAATTTTCATGCGGCACTGCTGTGCGTCCCTGTTATGGCCTCTGTCCTTCATGGCCTTGGAGACCTTTTCTAATATTTTGCCATTTCGTTTACTGCTACGGAGTTCAGCTAGCACTGATTCATCTCCCCATATGGCAAGCAGATCCCGTACCTCCCGTTCTGTTCATGCTGGAGCTCTTTTGCGATCCTGGGACTCCATCATGGTTACCTGTGCTCATGAGCTCTGCGTGGTCACCTGTGCTCTCCACGCTGAGCAAACAGGAAATGAAATTCAAACGTTCGCGGGGCTTTTCCTGTCTACCTGGTCAGTGCATCTGAGTTGAGAGTGCTGTCCAGAGCGGTCACAATGAAGCACTGTGGGATAGCTCCCGGAGGCCAATAACGTCGAATTCTGTCCACACTACCCCAATTCCGACCCGCTAAGGCCGATTTTATCGCTAATCCCCTCGTCGGAGGTGGAGTAAAGAAACCGATTTAAAGGGCCCTTTAAGTCGAAAGAAAGGGCTTCATCGTGTGAACGTGTCCAGGCTTAATTTGATTTAACGCTGCTAAAGTCGACCTAAACTCGTAGTGTAGACCAGGCCTCAGTGTATTGACAAAGCTACGCGAGGAAGCGTTGACTTCCGTCTGTTCCCAACCATCTCCCTGCTCTGCCCACACACTCGCTGGAGAGGCTAGCATCACCCGTTCCTCTCACCTCGTGCTCCTTACACTCAAGAATTGCCTTTGAGACTAGTCCCTGATGGGAACTCAGGTACATATGCCTTCTCCTCCTCTGTGTACCTGTGCAGGGGCTATGTATAATCTTTTCCTATATTTGCAAAGTAGTTCTTAAATAACATAAAATGTATGCTTGTGTGGTGCTACAGTTTGATTGGAAAATAATTTGTTCAATCATGTGATATAGTGCAAATCATTCAATTATTACACAAGGCCTGTGAAACGTTATACTATGGACCGGTAAGCAGACACAACTCTGTTATAGCAAAGATTTGTTGATCTGAGAGTTTGGTATTTACTATGGATAGGGGCAGTACCACTCTGTGTCCACCAATGCAGGAAGTCAATTTATGTATCGTTACACACATTTTGAATATCTTCTCCAGAAATATCTAGAAATGGAACTATTTTTCAAATGGATATTTTAAAGAGCAGATGAATAACGGAAAATGAATGGGTTCTAATTAGGTCTGATCATGGTGCTGTCATTTCATACATAATCTGAAGGAGCAACACTGTTCCTAACCACAGTAAGCCTCTGAGAAGGGAAACAGCAGAAGCCTCCTGTGACTTTTTTCTGCCACTCATGAGCCAAGATTTCTCTTCCTATATGTCCCAATAAAAACATTGCTGTAAGCAAACACTGGATGCTATTTTTCCAGATTTTAAAAAACAAGACAAAACTCCCCAATCCACTATATTTTCATTATGAAAAATGCAAGGGACAAAAATTGGGAATTTCATCTCAGCTCTACTGGACTGTATATTTGAGTTACAACTGCTCAACTTCTGCCTCTTGCAAAACAATAACATTAAACTTTTCTCTGTGCAAAACACTCAGACCATCCCTGGAATCAAATTATAACCTTATACCTCTCATAAAAGGATTAAAAGCCTGCTTTTGATTTTCAATTGTTATTTGGCAAGCGATGGTTCCCATATAGGCTTTTTATTTAATACTATGTTGCAATGACAGGATTATATTCAATCGCACTGCAGATAATCACAGTTTAAAACTGGTTTAAAATATTACAATGCTGTTTAGAAGGCTTTAAAAGTTTTACCGAGGTTTTTGTGTTTTTTTAAATCTAATTTTGTTGTCAGGGCCTGCCAAAGTTTGTGTAGATTTTTAAGCCTGAGACAGCATTCTTATTTTAGCCATCTGTGAAAACAAAAACCTAGTACAAATGTAACTTTGAATAAATGAAGCACGGGGGTGGAGGGGGGAGTTTTGTACTTCATATAAATAATTGCATCTGTAGCTTGTTGCTATGCATTTAACAAAAGCAGTTCTCTTAACCTGAATGAAGATGCATGTCTTTAAAAGCTTTCATTTACAAACATGAAGACAATGAAACATTAATATTTTCCTATCTTCTCATTACAAGTGTGCATAGGAGATCAATGCCTAGCTATCTGTTTCAATTAAAAAACAAATGTAAAGGCTTCTTGAGAGAGAAATAAGGCTCCTGATGGCAGAATCTCAACAGCATCTACACTTCATACTTACAGAATCTAATCCAAAGGCCAGTGAGGTCAATAGGTATCTTTCCATTGGCTTTTATGAGCTTTGGTTGAGGGCCATATATAGTATGACATTCACAAGCTGGGTTGAATCTGAGAAACCAAGGTTCTCTCCTTATCTTTAGGAGTGAGACAAAGTGCAGCTAATGTGTATTATCTTTAAAATGATGGATTCGCCTTTCAAGTAAGTGGCAGATTTGAGGTTTGAAGAAGAGTAGAAAATTTCACACACAAAAGCAAACAAGAAAATTGAAGGTGGTTAAGGGAAGGCAGAACTATGGGACCAAGTGGCTACATATGACAATGAATGAGAGGCAGAGGCAGGTGCTACTGCTGCCAAATCTTTCTGTCACTGAGCATCCATTTCAGGTCTTGGAAAGCAGCATTATTTATTACAAATGAGCTGATGCTCTGAGTATTGATCCAAGGCATTGATTTAGGAATTTCACTTGCTTCCTTCCATAGACAGGTCAGCTTAGTTGTTTATAATAAAGGGTGCAACCCATAAAGTTCAAATTCAAATCGAAGTGTCCCCAGAGTCTCTGCTATTCAAATGTGGTATTCTGCTTTGCACAAGCATTTCCAAGTTACGGGCTGGATTCGTTCGTGTAACTAAGGCAGCTTTATGATGCCCTGACAGCTGCTCTGGGGTGATTAAACCAGGAAAACATGGCCCTTGAAGAATATCCCTGGCTCAATTCAGGGATTGAATTGAGCTGGCTCAATAGCAGTTTAGAGCTGCTGGAAAAGCCCCATGCTGGCACCTCATTACAGTCCCTACCAGAGTAGAAGTTGTGCCAAGGACCAGGGTAGACAAAGGACATGGCTAGGGAGTGCTGGGTATCCTGAGTTAAGTGGGTGTTCTGAGGGTGTTACAGCTGCTCCAAGAGTATGGGAAATGCAAAGGTGACTTAGAGCATCCTTTGTCCCTCTGCTTCATTCTTGTGTCAAACAAAGGACAAAGACACTGGGAATCAAGTCTAGATGTAAGACATATATAAACTTAGGAGTAGTTATATTTCTACCCATTAACCATTTTACCTCCTTGCTCACAAGCATTTTCAATACCTCAATTAATAGGTTCGAAGCCCAGAACGGACCATCACCATAATCTAATCTGAGCTCCGTGATGTATGAAAAACTGTTTTAAAATGACAAATTATCACTTTAATTTGTAAATGTTTTTCTGGTCCTGCTTGCAGTCTAAGGGGCTCTGTAGGAAAGCATGTTATCTGAGTCAGTCTGCAAATAGCTAGTTTACAACAGAGTGGGTGTGAATTGTGCCTCTCAGTCTCAGGGAGCAGCCTGCTTTCTCTCCCTCTGTGTTTTTGGTTCTTGTGTATTAGGGGACTGAATTTTAAGAAATAAAGTAGTGTTAGGTTGAAACTTTCTAGCAAGAGTATTTTATATTTGTATCTAACTTCTATGTTTGTGTGACATAACAAGCTCCTTCCATAGAATTTCACCAAATGATTCCTGGCATGCAGCCTATAACTTCTGATGATGAACTCTGTGGGGGAAAAAATCATCCTCCCATGCACTTGGCAAAACCACTATCACATTTTTTTTCAGCTGCAAGGAAAACAAAACACTTGTTTGGTTCCTGTCAGTCTCACTCCTCTCTCCCTACCTTCCCCACATCCCAAAAGGCACTGGATTTCCCTAGCAGAAAGTGTCATTTTCTATGAATATCTGATTGTATGGTGAAAATGAAAAAAGAAAAAAAACTGTATGGACTGAATGCTTGAAAAGTTACAGTCTTTGCTCAATAATTTCAGCAAGAGAAGCTATGTTTGCTGGAGAAAATAGTGACAATTTGCTTTGGACCAAATTAGTGAAGATGTAATGTATCTTAGTCACTGAAGATGTCAGTTTTGCATGCAAATAATCGAGAAATGAGAATTGGTGGTGTCACACAGTTTTAATGAGGGTGTGTGGTAAAAATAACAAGAGAACAAGCATCTGCTATAGAGCTTCTGTGCGTTATTGTGGTATTACTATTGGTTCTGACCTTCTAATTGCTTCTATATTTTCTGTTCCCTGCTGCACAGAGAATAATATGAATGCGTTCTGAACTCCTACATATCCCCCCCACGCGTTCCCCTCCCCCCTTCTCTCTCAAGGAAAATAAACAAACTACTGGTTTAATGACTAATTAGCTTGTACTTTCAAAAGAGTTTCATGAGCTTTTGTAAAAATGTTTGGCTTTGAACATTTTTCAAACAGAAATTGGTATTTTTGCCTCTCTCTTGCTCTTAACTTTCTGTACAAGCCAGTGAGGAACATTTTAATTAGAACACTGTCTGCATAACACTACACCCCACCTGCTTCTGTCATATTGGTACTAGAGAAACACTATAGTAACTTCCTCTATGTAACCAGGTCTTCCAATTGATCATAAAATGCTCTGAATATCAAAGGTTGAGCATCTGATTCTGATCTTTTTCTATGGTGTAAATCCGGAGTCACTGCATTGGAGTGGAGTGACTGGATTTACACTGGGTAACTGGTATAAGAACATGGACCTAAGTCTTGGAGGATTTTCCAGTTATGCACATCTTAAAAGATTTGTCTCCAAGGTGAATGGTGCTTGTTGTTTCTGCATGAGGTATTTGTTGCAGTAGCAAGATGAAAGGAAAAGAAAAGTGTGTGAAACATTTATAGTGGGGCGGGCAGGGGAAACTCTGTGAGTAACCAATTGAGTAAAGCAGCATATATTGCACTGCTCTTCAGTGAGTCCTGAGGCTGAGGTAAACTCTTTTTGAAAGCGGTCTCATCCAGCTCCTGAACTGAAAGAAAGATGCTGAGAAGCTGGTCCTTGAGTAGCGGGACAGAACCAGGGGTTGGCAACCTTTCAGAACTGCTGTGCCGAGTCTTCATTTATTCACTCTAATTTAAGGTTTCGCGTGCCAGTAATACATTTTAACCTTTTTAGAAGGTCTCTTTCTATAAGTCTATAATATATAACTAAACTATTGTTGTATGTAAAGTAAATAAGTTTTCAAAATGTTTAAGAAGCTTCATTTAAAATTAAATTAAAATGCAGAGCCCCCCGGACCGGTGGCCAGGACCCAGGCAGTGTGAGTGCCAGTGAAAATCAGCTTGCGTGCCCCCTTCGGCACACGTGCCATAGGTTGCCTACCCCTGGAACAGGCACTCTCTAAAGACATATGGTTATAATTATGGTGTAAAAAGCTTCATCTATCCCTGGAAAAAAAGAAGTAATGGACTGAATTCATTTTGTAATCTCTGTATTAGAGAATGATTTAAAGGAACAGTATTTTTGGTGTTTATCCCAGGACAGTGTTGCGATGATCATCAGTGGCCATTAGACATCACTATTATTCCATACAAAAGAAGATAAAAGCTAATTTATCAGACAGACCAGAAATATTGGACTTGCACCAAGCATAAGGTGAGTAAATGTTCTCCGTATACACATCTTAATCCTGGCCTTCAGGAATCCTTGCTATCCCAGCCTCAGTACCTCTGGTGAACTACCAATCGTGCCAATTTTCTGATATACACAACAAAGAATGGCATAATCAACCCCTTTTACAGTTGAGGCCTGAAGTGAGATTTGAACCCAGGCCTCTCAGAATTTGAAGCAAAGGCATTAAAATACAGTACACCACATGTCCCTACAGTAATATTTAAGTTTTTCTTGGTGAAGGCTAAAATCTACAGATACAGAAAGCAGTCTTGTGTAGCAATGTGAGCATCTTTTATGTAATTTCGAATCATATTATGGGTAGGCTTATATTCCTTCCATTTTTTTCACTGACTGCAACATATTTAAATCCAACACAATACACATTAATAGGAAGGATACTTAATTTTCTGATGGGATAGTAACTTAGCTTTTCTATTATATTTCATGTGCTGCACTGTACTGAAAGTTCCATCCCAAGTAATTCAGGAGATAGCGTCTTTCTTTAGTACTTATTTAGCAATTTTCTTTCTTGTCAAAAGTACAAGTCATTTATACATTTCTCTGACCCTGGAATAGGTACAAAGGAAAATGAGGTGTATCTCTATGGGAAAGCCTGTGGTAAAATCATGCCCTCGTCCTTCATTAAGCAAGCAATGCAGAGAGTTGGGTGGGAAAAAAAACTGGTTCCGACAGAAATGCATAGTTTTACTGAGATGTACAATTAAACCTTAAATTAATAGCTGTTGATTAAATTGGTCTATAAAATATGTTTTCAAAGTTCAGATGAATGACCAGCTGGTTATTAACATCCCTTGAATATACTTACTTATATCAAAGTTTTATGACCTCTATTTATTATGTCAGACATTGCTACCTGAAAATATTCACTTTTAAAATCTTATTACTGTCAAATTCTTTATTTAGACCAGTGATTTGACATTCTTGCATGAGTGAACATTAAAGCCTTTTGCCTTTTTAACCTCTTGATCCTGAAGTATAAATCATTTATAACAGATTCTATTCTGTGCCTTTTCAGTGTTATTGGATTCTTATCTTTCATTCCAGTCTAGGCTTCTTATTTAATACATTCAGAACTTTAGTTCAGCTTTTCTTTTCTTATGAAGATGCTAAGGAAATATAAGAGTATAAAGAATTAAAAGAAAAGCACAAAAATATACTTTATATTTTATAAAATTAACCCAGTTTTGTTTAAAAGGAAAGAAAGATTATGGAATCATCTGATGTGGCACCATGATTGTGGTGAAAAGGCAGCAAATGATTTTTTATTTAAAATTTGCATAAGCACCTCTATCTGCTCCCCATAACCTCTCTCATTTAAAAGAGCAATGTCAAGATCAAGGCTCCATTTTTTCAATCAGACCCACATGGCAGATCCTTGTGCTTGTGCAGAGCCCTGCTGATTTCTACCCAAATGTAAATATCCATCCATACGGATCTGATTGCAGCATCAGGGCCTAAAAGAACATGGATGTTTGAAAATAAAAATATCCTTTCCTCATCCTCTTTAGTCTGGTTGTTCTAGTACCTACACTACAATTTGGTGTGTGAATGAAATACCAGCCTCCATTCTTAGAGGACAGTGATGTTGGGGAAAAAAAGCATTCCTACAATAACATGACAGATAATTTTAAGAATGGTCTGCAAATGAAAGGCCTGATCCTGCCCTTCTTGTACACCCAACATTTCTCCTGACTTTGGTTTATGTGCAAAGTCAGCAAGATCCAACTCAAAGTTTAGAATTCATTTCCTGCAGGATAACATGCCGAATGCCCCTTATAGCAAGGATAAGAGGGACAATTAAAATACCTACCTTTGTAACTGTCTTCTTTCAAAAATATTCAGTAAAAGGCTTTGATCCACATGTAAGAGGAACGGCTCTACTTTTGAAAATAATTAGCTTTTTGGGAACTGAAATATACCTGAAATCATAGGAATCTGAAAACAAAATTAAAATTGACTGATTGACACATTATTTTAAATATAAATAAGTAAATATCAGCTTATTGCATTTTAGATGACATTGGTATCCCAGGCTGTACACTAGTAATAGCTAAAAGGAGAGAGATGGGATCAGACCCTACGCCCAGCTTTCCCCCTTCTGCATTGCTACAGAGGCACAAAGAGGTCATACATCAGATTTAACTAGTCTCCAGAGGAATACTCCAGTATAGGAATGTTATGCTGGGAGGTGTTAATGGTCATTAATCACAGACCTAGTTAAAGATGAATGATGGGTGTACTAAGACTTTTCATTCCACCAAAATGGAAGAAGCAGTTAAAATGCCCCTTTAGGTAGCTATATGTGAAACAATATAACTACTGCCTAAGGCATTGGCCAACTTGACAAGGCTCAGCACGGCAAGGCAGAAGCTAAGCCATATGGGTGAAGGGTTTCCCTGGGGACTGATTGCATGGGCTGGGGAATTGGTTGGTTGCTGCTTTGTCTGCCTAGGTATGCCCAAGGCAGAAAACCAACAGAAAACCAGAGAAGCAGTGGGGAGAGTTGTCCTGGGACAAAGCCAACATACAGAGTTTCTTTTGGGCACAGCACTCACTGAAAAGGCAGACTTGTATTTCTTGATCAAGGAAACTGTGTCTTGTTTGTTTCTACTGTGTTTAGGGAAATTGGTCTGTGTGTACATTCTTTGTAGATAACCAGGATTGCACCAAAGAAATATCTATCATCGCTTTCTCCTCCTAATGGAAACAACGCAGAAATGCTTGAAACATTAGCTAATAACTTAGGTCAAATTCCCAAGTGATGCAGAGCTGGTGCCAGGGAATGGCCAAGGAAAAGGAATATGGTTGGAATGCCACTATGCTCCAGTGATCGCTGATTGGGCATGACCCCTTTGAGCCATGGACTACCAAGCTCATACTTCCTCTGGTCCTGCATTCAATGCAGATCAGCTGAACTGAAAATTGCAGTCCAGGGACCATCACCTAGTATTGTGTAGCCTGACTCCTACTACCACTTTATAGGCTGATACTACATGGGTTTTACCACATGCATATGTGGAATGGTTTGCATGAAGTTCCAGGGTTTGGCAACCATCTACCTGAAGGTTATAAGTTGTCTTTCTAAGTTTTAATATTAGTTTTGCATTTTGATGAGCCCAAATCTGAAACTCAGCTAAGCAACTTGTAGGAGGTTTCATTACTCCAATGTGAATCTTCTCTCTGTAGCAATCACATGGGCGCAGGCTTGGGGTAGGGGTGGAGGAGATGCCCTCCTAGGTTATTGACACAGGCCTGAAGCTAATGGACAGATTCTTTTTGACTTTGAGGTGAACTTTGGGCCAGGCCTATAGAGAGAAAATGCTGATAGATCTTCAAGTCATTCAACAATGTGCTGCTGCTGTTAAGGATATCTGTGAATTCCAGCTCCATGCCAATTATTTCAGATGCCCTTTTACAGACAAAAAGGAATTTTTTCCCCCCACTTAATTTTTCTGCAGGTGCATTGACCTGTAAACCTGACATTTGCTGGTTCACACTGATGGACATTTTTTTTCAGCTCTTCTCCTTCTAATCATGCTTAGCATTTGCACTGACAGTGAGAAAGAACAGACAATACAGCACAGGAAGTTAATACCATCAAGATTGTTGATACTATTGCTTTTAAAATAAGGAATGTGCTAATTGTTCCAGTGTAAAATAAGAAACAACCAGAAACAAATCTTTGAATTGGCAAACTCTAGGGTCCTAATCTAAAGCCCACTGAAATCAATGAGAATCTTTCTACCAGCTTTGGATCAGGCCTAGTAGCATACATGGGTATGCAGGGCCTCTGTGTCAAATCATCTTGTCGTCAGAGGTTTGAACCCGTCAGGAAGATGCAATACAAATTACTACTGAATCATACTAGCAGGTAGATTCTGTTAACTCCAGCTGAGATACAAGAATGGTTGGAGCCTCGCTCAAGAATAGAAGGAACTGGGATGCAGAGGTCTCGCAGGGACAAAGTTAGGGACAGGCACTCTTGGGGACAAAGTTTAGGCTGACTATTCTATGTTATTTAAATTAGAAATAAATGCAAGCGCTAAGGATGACATCCTACCCCCACTGAAGACAAACGGGAGTTTTGCTATTCACTTGAATGGGGCAGAGTTTCACCCTAAGAAGGGGCTAGACTTTGCACATTCGGTGTGTATACTGTGTACAGAGCAGGGCAGGAACTCAACTTGTTTATACTCTCCCTCCATTGATTGTGGGAATGGCCAGAAGTTATATCAAAACACAACAAGAGGGCTTGTTCTCTCAATATTTTTGTGCCAATCTGAAGGAGTAAGTATCAAAAAGCCCATAATAGAATCTAATCTAATGAGATTTCCAGCCTAGTTTTGCAAATTCCAAGAGATTTGGGTAGTCCAGTTAAGGTTCGGGCAAGCAGATATGAATATTTGATTCTATGTGGGAGCTCATCCTCAGATCTACCTCCGTTTTTGGCTATATCTTAACTATAGATTTCTCCTTGTATTCCATAATTTTGGAATGGCAGGGTTGCTGCATTGGTTCCATGGTACTGAACCCAAAGGATATAAAAACTGTGGTACTTTGGCACCCTGAGGACAAGATGTGGCTATTTGAATGTAGATTTTAAGTACTGGATGTATATAAGAATGATATTCCTCTTCTCCACCCTTTTCTCCTTGTCCTTTATATAACCTATTTTTCAGTTCATCCATTAAAAGCTATTTCACCTTAAAGAGGTTGCTCCAGATAACACTTGGGGAGATTGGTAATGGGTGGCAGATCTGCCTTTAGATGCAACCTATTCATATTCATATGCCTGATGCTGTCTTTATTATTTATTTCCCCTGTACTCCACTGCTTCCACCTTTTCCACTTTTGGTGTTGCTTAACATGTCTGTCCATCTAAGATACTTATACGGCACCCATTACCATATTACTGGAGTAATATATTTAATGTACAACAAACTTGTCAGGTAGGGAAGTACTATTATCCCCATTTTACATATGGGGAAACTGAGGCACAGAGCAACTCAATGACTTGACCAGCCATTGGACCATCCTTCCTCTCTTGAGGAATATTGGGGTATACTAGATAAGTGCCCATTGGGGATCTTCCAAACTAATATCAAAATAGTCAGTCTCCTTTGCACCACTCCCCACCAAACCTGTTCCCTCACATTTCTGTTGTACGATGTAAGAACTACAGTACTGGTTTATTTGTAGTATTGTTCTTTCCTACACCTCCAACAGGTTCCCTAAATACAGCGGGTATTGAAGGTTCTGTGATCACTCACTATTCTGAGATAACATAAGAGACTGCAGATCTAGCCAGTTACACTTTATGTGCTTCCCAAAAGACAAATGGGAAAAAATAGAAGGAATGTGCTTCTGACACTGAGGAGAGAAACCTGTTTGTGCCCAATTAATTGAAGAAACCTCTCAAAAACATTTCATCTGTGTGAAAATAACAACCTGGTAATGCTGCCAAGGTTAACAAGACCTGTGTGCTTAACTGATGAGTAAGCTCTAGTTATGCCACTGAAAGCCATCTGGGGACACCTTTAACTCAGGCACCCAATTTTTCTCTCAGAAATGTTAGAATAAATAAAATATTGAATTTGTTTCTGCTTTGGTCGATTCCCATCTCCTTTTCTATTTTCTTCATCTCCTCCTGCACAAGATACTGTACTCATTACCCAAGGCATCTAACTCGTGTTCACTGAGGGCTAGATGATTGTGCAACAATTACTTACATGGCTGGACACTTAATCAATGAATAGTTCCATTGACACCAATGGGACTGCTCATGCCAGCAAGCTTTCATCACTGTGACTTAGGGTTGCACAGTCTAGCCCTGAAATTTCATCAGGCCTGTATTTTTCTCATGACATGAGATGGAAAAAAACATTAATCAAGATACTAAAAGTAACAATTATGTTAAACTGGACAGCATCATGCACTGAAAGGTTTGAATTATGTAACTCTTTTGTTTCAAAAGCATTATATATATTAAAGTCATTAATTACTATGAATATATTAAATCTATAATAGTAATTTATAACTACTTACAAACCATGCATTTCATTTCCTTCATCTTCAGTTTTCATTCTAATAACCAAGCTAGTGAAAAAGTGGTTAACAGAAACTTTAGAAGAGGAATATAGGAATGTGAAAATTTCTTGCATTATCTGAGAGCTGTTTAGTCATGAATTGTCTGTAATAATTAGCATGAGAATATCTCCTTGATGACATTCAAACTACATAAAAGGGCCTGCATTTCTTCCATCAAAGTGCATATTTATGAACTGAATCTCCAAAAGACGCGTACTTTGATAGTATTATTTTAATAATTTTTGCATATGATTTTAGAATTTATAAGTTTAACTTCAAGATAACATAAAACATAAAACCCCAACAAAACAAAACATCCCCTCCCCCACTAAAAATCTAAAAAGAAAACCCTCAGTCAGATTTCCTAAAATATCTGGTAAACACAAACACATATATGGGAAATCACTGTTTAAATATGAAAGCTCATACATGTCCAAGATAAATCAACATAAATAAATTTACCTTTTGGTCTCTCTAGTGATCCTATGAATGGTGACTAGGGGGGGGGAAAGGCCGTCCTGGAAGCCATTGTATCTATTGCATACAGATTTCTCATTTCCTGTGTATTTTAAAGGCTTTCTGGAAATATGATTTTAATATATTATTTTTTTGTTTTGTCTTCTTCATTGTTCCAGTGTCATAGGGTCACATTGTTTTATTACAGGAATTAATGTGATTCCTTACAAATCATTTTGAGCCAGATCTTGAAACTCAAGGTGAGGACACCTTGCAGAAACCCAATTCTTAGATAGACAAAAGAGTGTAGTTTGAAGAATCAGTATTTGGACAGATAAAGTTGGGCATATAATGTTAGAATTATTTAGAAGATTTTGCAAAAGACAATATTCCCAACATCAACAGCTGTTCAGAATGGTTCAAATGGTCTCTTGCTAAAATATAACTTTGAGGATCCAAGTTTTTGCCTTCTATATAGCAAAATATAGTACGTTTCATAAAAAATGAGTTTATCCTGGATTTTACAGAATTAAGGCGCCAAAGAACTGTACAGAAGCTTAGAGTGAATATAGTTTCTGTCTAAAGAAGAATCAGTATTAAGCTGTTATAATGGACATTGATTTTTTTTTTTTTTTTTTTTGTAAAATGCTTTCACTGTTTTATTTCTGCTGTGCTAGAACATATCACTCATAACTGGAAGAAATGGTTTCCTTTATCTTTTGGATAATGGCTTAATCCAAACCCCATTAACTTGAATTGACCTAATTGAATGAATCTAGGACCATGATGGTCAGTTTCATCCAGGGCAATCGTGAAGATGAAATAGAAGGGGGAAGCTTACTCCAAAGACTGGGCTTATGAGCTCTACAATAAATTCAAAACCCCACCATTCGACTTCCTCAGGTTAAATTCTAGACTTGTAATTAATGGTCTCTCCATTTGTCCTTTATGCTGCCAATACATCCCTAGTCCCTTTTGTGTTTCCACATTTATGCTGATATTTACATTATTACAGAGAATAGGAATTTTGGGGGTGAAAATGTCTGAAAGTTATATATCAATTTTTTGGCTACATTTTGTTGTTGACGTTTTCTTACCAGCGCTGTACAGTACCACAAACTAACCAACAAAAGACCCAGTGTGTGACCTGAGCAATCATCATTTTGTCCTTTCTCCGTGCCAGTCACTCCGTTTTTCTCCACACTAATCAATCTGCTTCCTGCAATTTTTTATAGAAAGACAGCTGATCTCTCTCAGGTGTGCCTCTTCAGTAACCAGGGTTGGCTGGGCCCAGGCCTCTGGCCCATAAAGGGACAAAGCCACCCTGTTATAGCTCACAATGTAATTTATTGATCTGGCATATCATCTTCATTGCTGAATGCTGCACTTGCCCCAAAGCCCAATGCCATATTGACCTTGGAGTTTACTAGTACTGAACCACTATTCAGAATGGAGTCGATCAAACACCTTCATATACAACAAAATGGCCCTTTATTGCTTTGTATTCTGACCATCTGCTAATGAAACCTAATACCTCGTACATGCCTTGAAACAAGATTCTATTTCCCCAATTACTGAGATTTGAGAAACTGACTAGATTTAAATGGAGTTCAACTCCATGGCATTGTTCATTCTTACTAATGACAGAAAAGTCTCACCTTTAATGGCTGTAACTAATGGTCACAATGCCTAATATCATAGAATCATAGAATATCAGGGTTGGAAGGGACCTCAGGAGGTCATCTAGTCCAACCCCCTGCTCAAAGCAGGACCAATCCCCAACTAAATCATCCCAGCCAGGGCTTTGTCAAGCCTGACCTTAAAAACCTCTAAGGAAGGAGATTCCACCACCTCCCTAGCTAACCCATTCCAGTGCTTCACCACCCTCCTAGTGAAAACGTTTTTCCTAATATCCAACCTAAACCTCCCCAACTGCAACTTGAGACCATTACTCCTTGTTCTGTCATCAGGTACCACTGAGAACAGTCTAGATCCATCCTCTTTGGAACCCCCTTTCAGGTAGTTGAAAGCAGCTATCAAATCCCCCCTCATTCTTCTCTTCAGCAGACTAAACAATCCCAGTTCCCTCAGCCTCTCCTCATAAGTCATGTGCTCCAGCCCCCTAATCATTTTTGTTGCCCTCCTCTGGATTCTTTCCAATTTTTCCACATCCTTCTTGTAGTGTGGGGCCCAAAACTGGACACAGTACTCCAGATGAGGCCTCACCAATGTCGAATAGAGAGGAATGATCACGTCCCTCGATCTGCTGGCAATGCCCCTACTTATACAGCCCAAAATGCCGTTAGCCTTCTTGGCAACAAGGGCACACTGTTGACTCATATCCAGCTTCTCGTCCACCTGTAACCCCTAGGTATCACTAAGGAAGGAAGATTAGCAGAGTGTGGTACATGTGGGGAAGGAGGGTACTGTAAGTTAGAGCAGCGAAGCTAGGAATGATTTAGAACCTTTTCCTAGGCCCAGGGTTTTCTTGGTCCCTATTTACTCCAGTTAAGAGTATAACACGCAGAACCCAGCTCCTATGCCTGGGAGTTGCTTCCAGAACTTTCAAGCAAACCAATATTCCAAGATTGTACCCGTTTTTCGGATACTGTACCAGGGGCTGACTACATATGCTAATTCATTGTAGCTAGCCAACTTCTGTCTCCTATCATGAATGGCTGGAATGTCAAAGAAGTGACTGCAGCATCCTCTGACTCCCCCAGTTTCTGGTAGGTTGGATATCTCAGGAAAGGGACATGGGATGGAGAGCAGCAGTTGGGATGAAAACATTTTCAAAATGCCCCCTATCCGTTTGTCTGCCCCATGCCACCCCCACCCAGGCAAGACATCTAACAGGAGCTGGGAAATCTAATGGTCTCTCCAGGATATTTGTGTTTGAGCTGTGCTTAGAACTCTTTAGGGAAATCGTCACTGCCATGCTGTTTGGTTCTGCTGTACTTGTTTACTCTCCTGTGAATATTTGCTGCTGCTGTTCAGTTTATTTCAGTTGGCTTCTGCTGTTCCTTGTTGTCCCATGAACATTTGCTGCCGCTGTTAGGCTTGTTTCTGTTTGATGCTCTTGCACTGCATTTATCTCTTTGTGACCTCTCCAGTCACCTGGAGCATCTTTCTTGCAACCACTTTGTCTCATGTTGTACTGTGGTGGCTATCAATTGAGTCAAACCACAGCTGAGTTGATCTCACTGCCAGGGTTTCAGCCACTGGTTTTCCTTTTCTTATTTTCATCTCATTACTCCTAGTTAGTAGCCCTTCATTCTGCCCTAAATAATTCCTTTCCCTCCTTGAAGTCTGTAACCTTCAAATACGTGGTGTGTTCCTTCACCGAAGAGCAAAGCCTGTACTTTCAGTCTGGATGGATTCCATTTCAGATAAAGGGAAACTGCAAACAAGGAAAGAACAAACATGAGTCTTGTGGGGTGGGGAGGAGGAGGGGGGAGAGAATATAGTGTGTTATTCAATTTGGAACTGGCCTCTTGAATTGATTCACAGCGGTACCCTACAGTAGACATGGAGGGAGACTCCTGGGATTGATGCTTCTCTCACTTACACTGATTTCACACTTGTGTAATTTAGTTCAGTGGCATAAATCCAGATTTAGATTGGGCTAGCTGAGATCAGAGTCAGATCCCTTACATTTAAAGGTGGAGTCCCAGAAAAGACAATCCTAACATATCCCCTGCATTTACATTTACACACTCCACACTCTTCCCTTGTCATTTTTTTCTCTATACATTTACATTTATTGGGAGGCTAGTGTTCAAGATGCGGGCAAAGGCCATTGGCATGATGGGTGGTCAGCACTGGCTCTTCTTTCAATTCCTCCTCTGTGTTTAGAGATCAACCCTCTTCTGTGTCATTTTTCAATTGATTTCTCAGGCCAATAGAACACACAACCATTTCCTTCCGTAGTGATCACTTTGGGGCTGATCCATTGTCCATTTAAGTCCGTAGCAAAGCTCCGATTGAGGCAGGCTCAGGCCCATTGTCATGATTTTCACTTTCAGCAGCTGCCTTTCTCTCTTTCTGAACCTTTATCTTATAACTGGGCAATAGGCTTCTTTCATTGTCACCTCACCTTTTATTTCAGCCAGGTGTGGCCCTATCCTTGACAATTCCATTTGCCCCCTTCCTCCTTCCCTCTGTAATTTCAGGCTAGTGCCCCTCCACTCTAGCTGTAAAACTGTGGGAGGCACATTTTATAGGTCCTTTACTTGGTGCTGTTTTCCATCCATTTCTGTTATTAAACCAGATCAAAGGAAATCAAATACAGGGCCAGATTCAGCTATCCTTACTTATGTTGGAAAATGGCTCTCTCTATGAGCACCTATCCAATGAGAGTAAGGGTGACAGAATCTGTCCCTTAATTAGTAAATGATATTTTAGAACTTACTGTGCTGGAGTATTCTGTATCACGCTGGCTGAGGTGTAGGCCAATATGACAACAGCAAACAATTGAAATGCAGTATTTCTGGTTTCACTTTTTTTTTTAACTAAGGTCTTATTAGGTGTCAGCACAAAGCAGTCTGCTAACTCATTTTGCTGCTGGATGATATGAACCAGGACTAAAATACTCTACTGAATGTCCCCTGATGAGTAATTGGCATTCCCAAGGAAGTCACTGAGGAGTGCTATCTGAAACCTCCATCTTCAAGTAATCTATAAGCAACAATCATATACAGTAATGCCTTTACAGTCTTAACAACAGACTGTTCCCATGTCCTGTCACTGGAGAGGAAGGTTGATCTTGTGTAGACTGACACTCAAATGTGAGGATCAACCCAGTGCAGGTTGCTTCAGGTTACAGCCAGAATAGCACTTACTAAGCCACCCTTCCCTGCAGCTGGTCACAAGGGACATGGTTCAAGGGAATGGGGTGTTATGAGGCTTTCTGACACTCTGGTGATCTTTAGCTGCCCTATCAGCCATTTAAGGCCATTGGCAGGTGACAAAATGCCAGAGAGCGGGGGAACCAGGAAAAGATGGCCCAAAAGAAATAGAATAAAAAGATCACCTTTGCACCCCATTTCTGAGATGAGCTGTGCACTCCTCAACTTGTGATCCATGTGAAATTGTTACCAAGAAGCAGCCATGACATGTAAGTTATTCCAAACATAATGCCTAATGCTGCTTTCTCTATTTGAGATCTATTTTCTTGGAGCCTTTCATTATATTCTAGAAACAAATCCCATCTTTACATATATGCAAGCTGACAACTCCCTTCCCTCCGGCAGAGAGAGACTGCATGCTAGCAGTAGAGGAAGCCTGGCATTAAAATGCTCTGAGCTATGGGGACTACTTTGGTTTGTTTTTGCCTCCTCAGAAAACATACGATGTCTCTCATTCCAAGTTTATGTCACATTTTTTCTTAACCTTCAGCTTGTTAGTGATGATAAATTTGGAATCTCTTATAATAGCTTAGCCTTGTCAAAAATGATTTGGGGATTCAGCCCCGTTCTGAATGGTGCATGTCTTCTCTACCTTCATATTAAAGGATGCCAGTCTACACCACTGTATACCCCAAATAAGTTAGTTATTTCTGGAATACAACATATATTGGTCTCAAGTATCAGAGGGGTAGCCGTGTTAGTCTGTATCCACAAAAACAATGAGGAGACCAGTGGCACCATAAAGACAAACAGATTCAATTGGGCATAAGCTTTCATGGGTAAAAAATCCACCCAAGTCATCTTCATGCATCTGAAGAAGTGGGTTTTTTACCCACAAAAGCTTATGCCTAAATAAATCTGTTAGTCTTTAAGGTGCCACCGGACTCCTCGTTGTTTTTATATATTGGTCTGTATCTCTCCCAGTTATCAATATATCATCCAAAAACAGATGACACCATGGAACTACTAGAGCACTTGATCCATCATTTTCTGCAAGGCGGCAGGTGCACTCACTAAACCATATGTCAGCCTTTTATATCTGAACAGCCCCTTTGCCTGTGTTCACAGTAAGGACTATTTATTAGCTTGGCTCTGGAACCCAGCTGCTGATGTGCTTGAGACGGGTCAAGTTTTGTAAACTTCACCTCACCTCACCTGCCAATTTTGAAAGTAAGTCTTGAGGTTTTGGAAGTGGGTACTGATCAACCTTCAGGGGTTTATGGCCTGAATGTGCGCAGAGCCTAGCACAATGAGGCAGTGGTCTCAGTTGGGGCGTCTATGTACTACCTTAATAAAAAAGTAAAAAATAATTAGCTGCATTAGTAAGAGTTTTTCCCTTGACTCCAGTAGGCTTTGGATTGGGACCTTAAGGCATAAAGGTCTGATGTCATCATTTTCTGAAATACTATGAGAACTAGGTTGAGCCAGAATTGTTATGCTTGCTGTCAGTTGATGCATGCTTTAAAGCAGAGGTACATGGTGATTTCTATGTTGTGGAGGGAGTTTTAACTGGGGATGGAATCTGGTTCATACAATGTACAAATTCTGACTAAAAAAATGAAACGAAACCTTGTAGAAAGTTTGAAACAGTTCTGGTGACTCTTTAAATAGCTCTCCAGGTGGGTGCAATACTGTACTTCTGGATTTTCTTTGGGTCTGGAAACAGGAGTGCTTTACTGCCTCAAGAAAGGTTTTGAGCATATTTCTGAAGACTAAGATGATTTGGATAAACTGGGTGAAGCATTGAAACATATTGGCGCTCACCTGAACTTCACTGAGCCTCTGAACATTAGAACTTCACCCATTGCTGTTTTTAGTCAGAAATGAAACCTGTTAACCTAACTTAAAAAATAGCATCAAGAATTCAATGCTAAGGTTTGCAACATACAATATTTGTTTTTAATCTCTTTTGTGTTCATTAAGAATGCATGACAGACACACAACTCCTTTCTGTTCTTTGCCTCTTCTATCTTGGGACATTAATTACCATATATTGCTCCAACACAGACAGTACCTCAAATCTCGGCAGCATTTGCCCTTCTGCATGATCTAGACAGTGATTATGTTTCTAAAAAGTATTAAACAGGAGTGAGCTCTTTTTAAAACCAGAGATTCAAAAAGGAAATGAAAGTTTCTTGAATAGTCATAGTAAGGATATTAAGTGCCTTCTTTGTCTTTTCTTGACTGCTTATCGTACGTAGAAAGGTTCATTTTTAGATATAAGTGGATACCTACTTCAATATCTTTAAAGCCATATAAAAATCCTGGTATCAAACATGAACAATTACTTTCTGGTTTGAATGCATGATGAAGTCAACATTGATGATGCCCATCTCATAATGACATTCAGACTCGCTCATGTCACACAGTTTTGGAACTCTTTGAAAACACACTTTGTTGTGGGCTAGAAGACAACCAGGTTTAGAGCTGCTCCAGTATCTCTGAGTCTTAATTTGCCTTACTTTCCCTCATGTTGATTTACATGAGACACATAGGGCAGAGGAGACTGGGGAGGATGGAGAGATGAAATCTGAGTGACTCTCAGTCCCTTATCAGCTTGAAGCATCACACGAAGTTTTAAAAAAAATTAGAGAGCAGATATCTGAGTATCTTATCGGAAAGTCCTTTGGCAGAGGCAATGAGAAAACAAAAGACTGCTGATCTCCACCGCTCAGGAGCCTCCTATACTAGTCTCTGAAGCTCACTGAATCACTTTATTCTGTATTATCTTCTGAAATAATTGACAATGTGTGCAACAGCCTCACTGCAGCCCATAATCCATAATCGCTGCCGATAATCACAAATCAATCTGAGTAACAAATGCATTTGAGAATTTCATGATCTGTTCATGGACAATCCATGAAACAAGGGGGTAAAAGAGCAGAAATTAGCTGAATAAATGATTTGTGATGAATTATTCACTCCCCTTTGTGCACATTTTAAGAGCTGTGAGATAATAATGAAAGTTAAATGGTAGATACTCTACCGAAGGAAAAGCACATTTTTAATGACATATAAATATTAAATGGAATTTTATATGGAAATTCTCTGATGTTTTACACATCATTTCTAAGGGAATAAAAGTATATTTTTGAATCTCTTGAACTGACATACCATTAATTAATATGGATAGAGTAGATATTATGCTTAGCTACGTCAATTAAGTCATGATTTATGTACTATAATTTGACAGAATGTACCACAGTGATGACAAGTTAGCTCTGTGCTCATTTATTTTTACTTTATTGATTATTGTTTTATTTAATAGGATACAAATAATAAGTAGAGAGGAACAAAAAAGTTTTTCATCAGAGTTCAAGTTCATTCCCCATACTTGTGCAAGTGGAAGGGGGCTCTTGTGCTGATTCTGAAGTGGGGGAACACAGCAGCACCTGCAGACCATAGATTCATAGATTATATGGCCAGAAGGGACTATGGTAATCATCTAGTCTCACTTTTTGTATATCCCAGGCCACAGGACTTCCCTAAATTAATTCCTGTTTGAACTAGAGCATATGTTTTAGAAAAACGTGCAATCTTGATTTAGAAATTGCCAGTGATGGAGAATCCATGACAACGCTTGGTAAGCTGGTTGATGTACTGGTTAATTACTCTCAATATTAAAAATCTGCATCTTATTTCCAGTCTAGCTTCAACTTCCAGCCATTGGATCTTGGTATACCTTTGTATGCTAAAATTGATGAGCCTATTACCGCCTTCCCTGAGCCCTCATGAAATCTCCTCCTCTGTAGGGTAGGTGTTGCACGGGCTTTTGTGGGCAGGGCTGTAAGGCAGTGGAGTAGAAGATTAGCTGCTCTTGAGACATTGTCCGCAGCTAAACCCATGGATCTCCTTGTTGAGATTAGAACGGGAGTTACCTTCTGCTGAGAGATTCAACCAATGCCAGCACAGCTCCTTGAGAAACCCAGGAACATGAATCCAGCAGGATAGATCAAAGGAGTCAACCATGAAAACAGCTTCCTTTCCCTGCACACTCCCAGAAAGTGGGGATTTAGAAGGCTATGTTCTCATACTTTCGATAGGCCTGATCCAGCTCCCACTAAAGTCAAAGGAAAGAATAACATGGACTTTATTGCAAGTTGGATCAAGCCCTTGTCCCCAAACATCCCTCCTGCCCATTGATTACATAGAAAATGTGTGAGGTTAACCTCAAAGAATTTCTGGTCTCTCTCTGTACACAGGGTTCAACCAGGAATAGGCTTCCAAGGGAGGTTGTGGAATCCCCATCACTAGAGGTTTTTAACAACAGGTTGGACAAACACTTGTCGGGAATGGCCTACGTTTACTTGGTCCTTCTTCAGTGCCAGAAGCTGAGAAGGGGCATTAGGGAATGGATCACTTGAGGATTACCTATTCTGTTCATTCCCTCTGAAGTACCTGGCATTGGCCACTGACAGAAGACTGTATACTGGGCTAGATGGACCTTTGATCTGACCCAGTATGGCCATTCTTATGTTCTCAGTGCAGGGGGCTGGACTTGACTTCTCAAGGACCCTTCCAGCCCTACATTTCTATGATTCTATGAACCCGAGGGGCTGATTTAGCCCAAATCAGAAATTTCTTAGGAGATTCATTGCTAAAGAGAATACTATAGGTAGAATAATTCATTGCTTTCTTAAATTATGCAGATGCCTCATAAATTTCATTTTCAGGCATCCACTACCTTGTGTCATGGATACTTAGAAATAACAAATAGCAATGTCAGGGTGGCTAAATTGCACTCATCATACTCGTGAATATTCCCACTGATACCAATGGAACTACTCATGAGTGCACCGAGTTGGACATGGCCTCATCTGCAGGCAACCCTGAATTTCTTTCATGTAAACTCAAATGATGGGATTTTAATATAGTTTGTTAAACAAGCAATTAGTTCTGCCAGAAGAAAAGCAAATCAGCAGCCTTGAAGCACAGGAGGCTGCATGGAAAAAGGAAGCATGTTCTAAATGTACAGCTACAAAAGATTTAAACAAACAAACAAAAACCGCTAGCTGTGAGACTACGCAGTTGAGAAAGTTTGATATTTGTAACTGGAGCCACGAGAGGGAGATTTCTGAAGCACATTTGGAGTTTGTCATGTTTTTTTTTTTTTTTTACTTCTTCTGGATTTCAGAGCACTGGTGAAATGGATGAGTGTAAAACTGCTCATATTTGGATGACACCTCCAGAAGCTGAAGAGCTTGACTTTGGAAAAACAAAACATTACGTACTGGGGAATACAACAACATATGAACTGGTCCCTAAAGCCAACACCTTGTCTTCCATCTCATTGCTTCTGGAGACTAATTCCTCCTGAAAGGAAAGATGATGTTGTGGGTAAACACTGGGCTGGGACGCAGGAAATCTTGAGTCAATTCTCAGCTCTGCCACAGACTCCCTATGTTGGCCAAGTCATTTAATCTCTCAATGCCTCAGTTTCCTCTTTATTACATGAGGGCAACATTACCCCCTCTCACCATTAGCCTGTGTTGTTATTTGGATTGTAAACTCACTGAGGAATTGTTTCACACTATGTGCTTGTACAATGCCTAGCACAATGGAACTGTGGTTGGCAATCCTGTAATAAATAATGTACATAGATAAATAATCCATAAAAATCCAATCTAGCCAGTCAGCAATGGCTTGAAGGGCAGACAGATGGAAATAGACACTTTATTTTTGTTTATTTAAAAAATAACAACTTACAAATGTGTGTGTGTGTGTGTATATACATATATATATATATATGTATATATATATACACACACACACACACACAATCCTAACACAATTAGCATGCCTCTTCATTTCCTAGACTAAGATCTAAGTACATACAATAGGAAGACCTAGTCCTTGCCTCTGCGTGCTAGACAATAAATAATTAATGCAGTTATACAATAATTGTTATTTGGAGATTTCTAGTGTCCCTGATATATAGTGGATTCTAATCAAGCTTGCTCCATCCCACAGGGAAACCTGCCCATCCCCAACTCCCTATGGGATGGAAAATTTGCAAGGGACCGTCTCAGAGGGTTTCCTTCAAATTCTGTTGTTTGCCCTCCAGGCAAGAAGCCGAGTGTTCAGACCCCCAACTGCACAGATCCTGGGTAGAGGCCATGTGCCATCTACTGTCTCGGAGGTCTCTTGTCCCCTCTGATTCTTTGGCAGGGTGACTGATGGAGTTACACTCTTAGCGGGATGCCTGCCTGCTGCTTCCACACAAGAATCATGTCCCTGTTCAGTTGGATTATCACCTGCTGGCAGAAAGAGGATGGGCAAATGATATTCCCATCCCCCACTTCCACTTTCCCACATAGTCCTCTGTAAGATCTAGGAGGAAGACAAGGGGTGGTACCAGGGAAGTGTTCACTCCCATACTTTTCTGCCTGGGGAGAGGGAGATCCATGCACAGAGGGTCCCTTCCACACAGACATCCAGCACATTGTAATTATTGACTAAATGCATTGTAGGCTGCATGCTAACACATAGTTATTTTTTCCTTTCATTTAATTAGTGTGGTAAGCTTTAAGAACTGGTTTATATAACAATTAACTTTTCAACTAAGTAACAAAGTACAATTGTTCAATGAACCTTAGGAATGCATATTCCATATATCAATGTTTATGAGGGTATTTTATTCTTGTCACTTGCAATGTTCGATCTGAAGCAGAGAAAGATTTTGAAACCTCAAAGGTGTGCCCTGAATTCAAAATCTTTGGGGAGGGAAGTCTTTTCGCAAGGCTCTGCCATAAGAATGCAAATCACTTGTCTCGCTTACTTGTTGTTTCACTTGTTCTGTCTATTTTCCCATACTTTCACTGCAGACTGAGTCTCTGATCTAATTCTCCTTTGATACTGACAAATGAGGGTCAACAAGAAAGGCTTCAATGCAAAGTAGAGTCTAGCTAAGGATAAACCTCACTTTCAAATAAAGCCCTTCTAGAATATCACATGATCTGCAAACCAGGTGCATCACTGTTAAAATTTAGCTATGATCAAAGGTCATGAATATGTCCCTGAGAAACTTCAAAAAAAGATCTTAAAAATAACCCCAGTTGTTTTCTAAAATAAATAGTAGGCCAGGGTGTTGTGCGGATGGCATCTTGCATGGAATTATTGCTGTGAAGATGAGCCTTGATCCAAACTCCCTCTTTTGATAACTTGGTTTAGTGGCACATTCTTTACATTTTTTATATTATTATGTTGCCATTCCAGGCTAGTCACTTGCTGATGAGCTGCATCTGGGCATTTTTTGAAGCTAGATTTCACCCACAGGATGTATTGTTATCCAGAAGAAAGGAAATACTGCAAGTTTCTGCTCCTGGGACAGCCAATAATGAATAATCTTGATGTTGGAAAGAGCCTCCAGCCAGGACTGACAATTGTTCCAAGGCCCTGAGTTTGGGGGGGGCTCCCAAAACACCTGTGTGAATAAAGTGAAATGGACATGGGTGAGGTCCCAGCAACAGTGAGGTACTGGGGCCCCAATTTTCTCTTGCAGGCCTGCCTCCAGCCATCTTCTGGTGAGACAGCTGGACTTTGGAATCTGTGTTTAACTTTCCTTTGAAATTGCTTGAGAAGCTGAGAGCTATAAACCTGAAATATTGGAAGTACAGCTTGTATCCTTTTGAACTAAAACAGGCGGAGGGAAGTCCTTTCCCCCCCTGTCTTTTGAGAATGTCACTGCTCTTTGTTGGGTGTGGTTGGATGAGGACTTTAGATCCGACCATGTTTTACTGTACTGTAGTCAATTAATAACGTGTCCTTATCAGTGAATCTAAGTGAAAACAGTAATCCAAAATGTAAGAACCTTACTTCAGCAGATTTAGCAAGATGCTTCCCTATTAGATAGTCAGATAGCCATACATCTTTGACACATTTGTAACACAATTAAATCCCTGTAATGACCTCCATTAGGCCCAGCATGTAAGTCAATACAAACAATTCAATGAGCAAGACACAGCAGATTCCCTCTAAAAAGTAACCTTTCAGTTATATTGTGTTTGTGCTGTTTAGGCTAAATATTATAATGCCTCATTTTCTTTTACCCTTCAGATATTCAGGTGAAAACTCTGACCCAGTGCACTCTAATTACTTGGCTTATTAGCTTCACATTATATCAGTAATGGTGTGATAGCCAACCTAATTACTAGGACTTGAAAAATTATACTTTGCTGTACTATTTCATGAACTGTGAGACGATTTTCTTTTCTTATTAACTTTCTTATTTAATGGGTTGACCAGACTTTGCATCTGCTTAGTACATTGATCAAAATGGTAATTTAAGATTTCAGTTTTCTAATTGATAAATTGCACCTTAGCTGTGAGAGGGTTTCTTTTATACACTTTAGGATAAGAAGTAAAGGCATCTATATTGTTTTACAGTATGCTCCCTATTGTAAGCCTAATATAATTTGTCAACTGTTGCTTGCAGTTTGAGGTAAGATTTTACTAGTGAGCGGTAATTTTATAGATTAATAGATTCCCAGGCCAGAAGGGACCATTGTGATTATCTAGTCTCACCTCCTGCATAGGCCATAGAACTTCCCCCAAATAATTACTAGAACATATCTTTTAGAAAAAAAAACAACACATCTAATCTTGAGTTTAAAAATGTCAGTGCTGGGGAAACCACCTTTGGTTAATAGTTCCAATAGTTAATTTCTCTCATTGTTATAAAGATACACCTTATTTTCAGTCTGAATTTGCCTAGTTTCAACTTCAGCCATTGGATTGTGTTATACCTTATTCTGCTAAACTGAAGTGCCCATTATTAAAATTTTGTTCCCCGTATAGATACTTATAGACAGTAACCAATTATTACTATCCTATTATTATCCTGGTCATTTGTTTACATTTTTAAAATATAGTACAACTTTCACTTTCTTCCAGTCTTCTGGGATCTCCCCAGTGTTCCAAGACGTATGGAAAAAATCAACATTAACAGTCCAGTGAGCTCCTCAGTTAGCTTTTTAAAAACCTCTTCTTGCAAATTATCTGGACCTAATGATTTTAAAATGTCTAACTTTAGTAGCTGCTGTTTAATGTCCTCCTGAGATACAAGTGGAATGGAAAGACTGTTATCATATCATGAATCGACGACATCTGTTTTTTTCACAAATACAGAAATAACAGAAATATTTATTGCACACTTCAGCCTTTTCTACATTATTGTTAATAATGCCACCACTTCCATCTAGTAATTGACCAATACCATTGTCGGGATTCTTTTTGCTGTCTTGTTATTGTCTATAAATCTGCTGGCCATAGATTTCTCCTTGTGTTCCATTATCAACTTTCTACAATTCCTAGCTTTTGCTTTATGTTCATTACTATCAACTTCCCTTTTCTTTCATTTGTTATATATAACACAAATGAAAGATATTATATATATATAATATATATATAAAGATATATATAATATCTTTCACAAGGAGAAATCTATGGCCAGCAGATTTATAGACAATAACAAGACAGCAAAAAGAATCCCGACAATGGTATTGATCAATTACTAGATATATAATAGCAGTCTTCACTTCTCCTCTAAACCTAGTCACTTTTTAACCAATACAGTCTTTTTTTTTTTATTGTGACTTTTTGGGCATTTAATAAAGTGTTCTTAAACAATTCCCAATTATCATTCATATTTTTTGAATTAAATTCTTTCTCCCAGCTGATTTAGCTCATAATTCTTTTCAGGTTTGTGAAACTGGCCCTTTTAAAGCATATATATATATATAAACTGGTTTGTACTTAATTCTGTTTGCATATTATAATTGTGATCAAGGCATGATCATTTGCACCTAAACTACCATTTTTTTTTTTAGTTCTTTATATATCAGGATGAGATCTAGTATAGAATAGTATTGGTTCCAACACCCTAAGTTATGAAATTGTCATCTGTAATATTTAGATTATAATATTTAGAATTCCAAGGAGGTTTTAGTACTGGCAGCATGAGACCTCCATCATATGTCACTCTAATTGAAGTCAACCTTGATCGCGCAACTTATTCTCCTTCACAGTATAGATAAGTGCGTAAGGAGTCTGTCATCCTTAGTGTGATTAGGTGGTCTGTAGCAGATACCAATTATGCACATCTTCATTATGTGCAAAAGTAGAGCGGGCAAGGAAAATCTTTTTTTTCCCCTAAGGATAATTTGATTTTTTTGTTAAACAACCAAAACATTTTCAGACAAAAAATGTTTGGTTTACTGGTTTTTGATAAAAAGTTGAACTTTTCCATGGAACGTAGACAGTTTATGCAACATATTTTATTTAATCAAAATCCCAGTTTTCCATGAAAAACAGTGTTGATGGGATATTGTTCACTAGCTTTATCCAGAAGTAGAGTTTAATTCTGATAGCTCTTTTGGCCTGATCACTTGGAGTTTGAAGGTAGAAGAAGGAAAGAAAATGGTATTGGTGCAAACTCCTCCTGTTTTCCCACTATCTTCTTTTCAATTTCCATTTTCTTCCTTTATATTATGGTCATAGAGGTCATGTGTATTGGAGGTTTTCAGGGAGGAAAATTCTGTGGGAATTTTTTAATCATTGTTTCCCCCATACCACTGCATTAGTGGGGTGGGGTAAAATGTTTGGCCCAGCTTTGAACAAAAGTCTCTAAACTTGGCAGGTTCCCAGGGTTGCACAAGAAGCTGGAACCAGCAATGCAGAAGTCCTGTGACTGCACTGGCTCAAGACCATATTGACCATTACCATAGCTCCACTGAAACCGCACTATGAAGGGCTCTGGCTACATATGCTCCCAGGCCCTGAGCATAGGACTCAGCAGGAAAGATAATACAATTGCAGGCTGAGTATTATCTTTTCAACCTATGCTACACAGAACTGGAGCGGGACAGAGATCATGTGAGCTCCCCTTCAGCCCCATCTTTTGGCCTGCCCACTATGTAGCCACTGATGTCAATAAGACTTAAGCATTTACTTAAAGTTAAGCACATGGTTAAGTACTTCACTGAACTGCGATGGACTTAACCATGTGCTTAAACTCAATCATGTGTTCAAGGGCTTTGCTAAACCAGAATCTACATGAGCAACCATCTGTTAGTCAACTAAATCAGAAAAGAAAGACATAGGAAATAATCCATGAATTTCTATTTTGTTGAAAAATAAGGGGAGATATGATAATACAACTAGGACTTTCAAGGGGTATTTTAAAACTGACCACCATTTATAATATCCCAAATATCACACTTAGGTATCACAGTGATGGGAACGGTATAAGGATAGAGTAATAGATGTTATTCTTAATGTCACAGGAAGTATAAGACAAAATAGAATAAAAATATAAGACATTAATTTGACAAAACTGAACTAAAATCTTTCACATAGTTACAATTGTAATATAAGTTAGAAAGACAGGAATTTTGTATCTTCTTACAGTTAAAATATGATAAAATCATAAGAAAGGGAGACAATTTAAACTAGATTTATCCCCAATGGAGGACTTTGTAAGGAAATTACAAGATAATCAGATCTCTGAATGGTAATTTAATAGCTAATTTAAGAGCCTGTCTTGCTTAAATTACCAAGAAACCACAAGATACATGGCAATATATTATACAATATATATTATATCTAGGGCAGAAAAGACTCCAAAGACCACAGTTTTTCATTACTTTCAAATGTATAAAATTAACCAAAAAGTCACCTGTCATAAACTTGAGGTGTATTTAACAATTATTTCAAACCACCAGTAAGAACAGACACCAGCAATGGTCTTGGCCTCATGCACTATCTTCTCAACCAAATCCCCCCCCTAAACAGAGGAAAAATAAAGATAGTGGACCATGTTCTTGTGATTGTATGTGTTACTTGACTGTGGTTTCATGTGTTCCTATGATTTCTAGATCTCAAACGAGTGGAGGTAACCCTATTGAACTTGAGAGTGTGGCTGCCAAAGCTAAAGCCTGGATGGTGTCATATAACACCACTAAAATTAACTTTAAATAAAAATAAAAGCTACAGTGCAACCTGAAATCCAGCATGTTTGGTCAAGTTCGGATCAAAATGTGGAATGAATCCCTCATGGAGAATCCTCTGACTACATTTCCTGTTACTTTGTATTAGGTGAGCTCCAGCTTGATGAGCGCAACTAATCTTAAAGCATTATGACATGGGGTGAGAGTTGATCTCTCTCAGGTGGGCAATCCTAGGCCATTTACAGGTCAAAACAAACACCATTTATTCAAACCAGAAACCAACAGGGAGCTAGAGCAGATCACAGTTCATTTTGTCTTTGTTAATAGTTTTAGGAAGACTTCTTTATATTTATTTCCCGTGAAAATAACATTCCACAGGCAGAGAGAAAAAGAATCAGAAATAATTAAATAGATTGCCACAAAGCTCAAAAGAATTAAATACTGTGCCATCTGCATCTCATGGGAAGAGGTTTTTTTCTGTCTTTTCAGATACAATAAAGGAGAGTCTTGTATTATTTATCAAATAATCACTGACCATTTTTACATTGTTTTATCTGGGCTTAGAGATGCAGTTGTGGAATTTGGAAGAGATTACTTTTGATTGCACAGCTGCACACAGAGAATGGATTTTTTGATGGTTCATGATGCACAGTTCCACTGTCTCCTACACAGATGAATGAGCTCTGAAGGTGTTTATTCCTTCAGTGGATTTTTTAAAGTGAATCTTAAAGTCCTGTGGGAATCTGTCTCTCAAGTGCTATCCCTTCAGTTGGGTAACTATGAAAGCACAGGGTATGCTAAACTTTCCCTGCTAAAAAAAGCCACATTTAACCTCATTTCCTTTCTAACGAAATAAGCCTACACCAAACAGAACCCCCACGAGGAAAGCTTCTGACTGATATGTTGAATAAAGAGAATGTCAAGCTCATCCAGCTGTGACAAAGTAGCAAAAGTGTAGGTTCATCAGCAAAACCCCAGGATGTTATTCTGTCCTTGCTTTCAAATGATCGTGTCAGTTTTTGTTGTCAATTAATGCAGCCCAGTTGCTTCCAAGCTGCTTTCACTAACCTGATTGACTAAATTTGAACACTGATCATGTTCTCTGAGAATTAGTGCTTCTTTATTCACCTGTGTTTCCATTTTATTTTATTTATCTAGTAATTCTTCTTAGGGTTACTCTTTTAAAGGACCAGCTTTTAATACCAGTTCATGAGTGTCATAACGATAACAAGATTCTTAAGGCGAAAGGGACAGATCCAAAGCCCACTAAAGCCAAGGAAAAGACTCCCGTTGACTTCAGTGGGCTTTGGTTCAGGCCCAAAGTGCAAAGAGCATTTTTGTTTCTGCTTGAATAGACAAATCATGTTCAGAAGGCCTCCTTGTAGCAGGGCTGATGCCATTTTGCTGTGCAAAATTTGGAGGGGAGTGGCTTTAGACATGTTCTCTGGACTATGGTTAAGCATGGCAGAATTCAATTTTTATTTCTTTATAATTTCTATGGATACTACGGATGTTTATTTTTAAGCATTTTGTTTATTTCTCTCATTTAAATTTTCACTGTTGTGGGAAATTGTGTGGGTGGAGTCGGACAATAATTATTTAATGACAATAGATGTTGAGATTCAATAGTTAAAGCTTTATAACCGTTAAAATACAAATTGTTAATATCACATGTCAAAATATACAAAGTACTGGTAAGTATTTTTAAATCAAACACTCCTAAGTTTTTAAGCTGTATTTTTCTTACTTTGCCTCCCAGTAAATTTTGATCACTATGGATGGAATTTTTTTTTATTGGTTTGTGTGTGAAAAGAGAAACAATTTTTTACTAGTATTTGCTGATAAAATCTAACTCTTCCCAGCCTAACTATGGTGGATCCCTCTTCTGTGCCATGGATCTTCCTATCCGACCCCACTGGTAGTAGGTGCATTAGAGTTGCAGTTGCTACTGCAGAGTCAGGGCTACAGAACGGGCTTCAGTGTAGCTTGTAGTTAGGTTTATTTTGGAAAAATAGATAATTTGGGAGACTGGTATTAAAATGCAATTTAGGGAACTAATATTCCACCTCAGGAAAATATCCTTCTATTATATTTATCTGCATCACTGTAAACTAATACATCTGATCCAAAGCTGTACCAACTGTCAAGTGTGTGATGAAAAACATTAAAAATAAAAAGGAGGCAAATCAATAGAAGACTACTTGTTTTGTCTACCTCAACTGAATTTTCCCTCCCTTTCTGTAACAGCTTCTGGTAATGTTAGAGTTGTAATGGTACCTCAGATCTGACTTTCATGCCACCATCTCCTTGAGAACTCTCGAATGAATAAAAAGTTGTTTAATTTGCTTCAAAGGTGCTTACTTTATTGTATGAAAGGTTAAGTTACTAGTAAGCTGCTTCCTCAAGATGGCACAAAAGTCTCTTCTGCCTCTCATGTGCTCTTGGGAGGCAGTGTGACCTAGTGACTAGAGCACTAGACTAGAGTCAGTCCATGAAAGCTTATGCCCAAATAAATGTGTTAGTCTCTAAGGTGCCACAAGGACTCCTCGTTGTTTTTGCTGATATAGACTAACACGGCTGCCACTCTGAGGCTAGAGTCAAACGCTGAAGTGAAATACTCCCTTTGCAGCCTTGCTGAGTTCAATTCTCAAATAAAAAATATTTTTTTCTGACTGTCTGCCTCTACAAACGTAGCATGCAATCTGAAAGTCAAGACGTTCTTTCTGGCTCTCAGATTACCACCAAAGAAAAAGTTCTGCATGTAGAACTAGTTAAGAATTCTGCTGATGATGCATGAGCTAGAAACAAATCCAGTTCACTCTCTGAGAACTGTGTTGGCTCTGCAGGACTAACAGGAGTAAAGCACCTTATGTGTGGTAGTATCTGTCACATGGTAATAAAAAGAATCTCCCAAATCAATGAAATAAAATGCCTTTCAAATCTACCTAGTTTTTTTTCCTTTTCATTGTGTTTACTGCCCCATGTTAACTTAATGAATCACTATAAAAATGTGTGTTCCATTCCTGTCTAGCCACAAAGAAGTGTAATTCCAAGTGAGTCATAGCTCACTGTTTGAAATAGAATGGACCGAAAGAGTGTTGATTTATCCCTCCCACAGTGGACGCACTAGGTATGTCTACATCCACAGCTGGCCTGTGTCAGTTGACTTGAGCTCACGGGGCTGGAACTGTGGGGCTATAATATTGCAGTGTAGATGTTCAGGCTTGGGTCCCAGTGCCCACGCTCCAGTCCAAGCCTGAACATCTACACTGCACTTTTACAGCCCCTCAGTTTGAGCCCTGCAAGCCTGAGTCAGCTGACATGGGTCAGCTGCGGTGTAAACATACCCACTGACACTGATACTACAACGTAAACTGCATGATTTCTTTGCAATAAAGTCTACCTATTATGAATTTTCTAAACATAGGTAACCCTAAGGGGTATCATAACTTTGCTCTGATATAAACTATTCTGTTCTGATTGCTTGTTCCTCTGGAGATTCCCATAGCAGTGCATAACACTATGTGATGGTCTAAGGCATGGTGGTCTAAGAAAAGTATTTACCTCTTCAGGTTCTCTCTCTTCCGTGTTAATTTTCTCTCCTCTTTAAATTCAGAAGAGGCAGATCAGTCTCTTCAGGTACCTGAAATCTCAGAAGCAACTTACAACAGGAAAAATCCAGATTTTCTGCTTTAGGAATTGTGGTATTGTTTCTGACTAAGGCCTGATCGAAGATCTACTGAAATCCATGGAAAGGCTCTCACCATCTTCACTTGGCATTGGATCAGACCCTACACCCTAATTCTCCAATGCTTGGGACCTAGGGCAGTCATTTGTATCTTTAGAAACTGAGTGCAAATTGGGTCAGCTCTACTAATAGAAATGGGCCAGTACTGAAATATGAATTTATTTTCTGACAGAGGCAATCAAATCCAAAAGTAGCAATGTGAATGTGTAGCACCCTAAGAACAAAGAAGTAACTAACTGCTTCCTTAAAGAGTATAAGCTGGGACAGTGGATATTAGCATATTCAAGCTTAAAATTCTTATTTTGGGAGTATTTACACTATTGAGCAGTTAATGTATGTGGAAAGCAAGCACACATACAAAGAAATTAAAGTTTCTCAAAGGCAAATTAATTTTTGCTGTGTATTTTCCCATTATTTGCTCAGTTGAAAATAGGAGCCTCTGAGTTTTGAACATATGGATTCTTCAAACAATTTCCCGGTAGTGTTAGCTTTTAGTATATTAGCTTTTCTTCTTCATCATCTTTTTTAAGATGTAAAAATGTGACCCAAATTTTTCAGTACACAGATGGTGGTAGGCAGTTTTTATCAGTTTGTTTTGTTCGTTTTAATAACCAAATGCTTTGGGAAAAGGTTTTCTGAAATTTGTGGGGGGATTCCAATGTGATTTTTAGCAAGATGAGGGTTTTTTTTGTTTTTTTTTGGTAGTTATCAGACATATTTTATGCTGTATTTGGCATTTCTGGGCACAGTTCTTCATTTGGTTTAACACCATTGACCTCAATGGAGCTATACACCACACAAAAATGGTGTAACACAGTGGAGAATCAGGCCCCAAATGGAAAACCAGGCCTTCTGTTTAGCCCATTCCTATAGAGACATGTAAATAGAATTACATTTATTATTCAAATTTCTGAAAATGATTTCAGGAAATATGCATTAAAATTTACAAGTATTTGCCTCAAAATACATAGAGGTGTTGAGATATGTTATGAAACCAAGGAATAACTGACGCCAAACTTCATTAATACAGGGTGTCTGATGCTGCCTCCTGTCTTTCGAAATGTGGATGGTGACTAATTTTAAACCTCTGAAAACCAGGGAATATAGAGTTAAGATACGCATCACCTCTGCCATGGAAACTTAACTCTGCCCTCTTTGAGTGATGTCAGTAAGACACATGCTAACACTTTGCCTTTTATAGATGCTGCAAAACACTTTGGAGCAGAGCACATGGGCACTATAGGATAATGTCCAGTCACTCTCTCTTCTCACCATAATGCTGGTAATGCGTTTTTCAACCCACTATGGTCCTGATTCAACAAACCTATGTTTAAGCACAAGTAGTCCTATTGACTGCAATGGAACTGCTCACATGATACAAGTGTATAAATACCTTGCTGAATTATTGCCTAAGTGCCTGAATAGAGATGAAAAATATTGGGCCAGATTGTCTCCTGGCATCTCCCCAGTGATATCAATGGAGGTACAGCGGCAGAGGATTGGGCCCACTTTCTGTATCTTGTCGTGGGCTTCTTCAAACTCACAAATGCCTTTGTGCAGTAAAATGCCACAAACACAGACCCATAGATAATATTAAACAATGAGATAAACTGTTCCTTAATATAGAGCTTTCAAACCCACACAGATATGGGCTGACAGATGCCACAGCACACCATGTCCAGTGGGATACCAGCTATGACATTTACACAGATATTCATCCATCTCTGGTCGCTCAGGCTGCGCCTGCCTGAAACAATATAAACAAATGCGCTCCTTCCCTGAGTAGCACAGCATCCTTTTTGGCATATTATTTGACTCAGAACCAGCAAATTTTAACATTTAAGCTTCTTGTTTTATGGTTCCCAACAGTCAAACAGTGCAGCTGAGATATTAAATTTTATTATCAACATTAATAACAATACATTTGTATTCATAAGGCACCCATGGCTGTGTGACTCTCAGTTGCTAATGCCAAATATAACTAAAATTAGAATTTAATTTAAAAAACAAAAGAGCCCAATACATTCCATAATCAGCAAGAGGTATCTATCTATCTATCTATCTATCTATCTATCTATATGTGCAAATTCCCTCACACACACACCCTAACGTATAATTAAAAAGTCATCAAACTATTTATCAAAAGGAACAGTAGGGGAAACACATGAATTTTCACAAGCATTTCAAAAGCTGTTTATTATAAAATTCTAGAATAAAAGGCCAATCCTGCAACTCTTCATACAAATAGTCCCTATGGATTCAGTGGGCCAGAACCTTAGCTCCATTAAGACAGTTTTATACTGCTCCGGTGGTGCAAAGCAGGCTTAAAATCTGGCTTAATCCATGAGTGGAATTTCCCCCTGTGATAGGGAATCACCTGGTGGAACAGGGCTGCCCTTGCAGCTGCTACGTTGCCCACCCTCTCTGCTTTCACCCTAGGGGACAGATGTGTGGAAAATGGGGTATGGCCAATGAGGCTCTGTGCTCCAAGAATCCCTGCCTTCTGGAATGCCCCTCTTGGGTCATTGGCAGACATGTATTACTTACAGCAGTCATGAGTCAAAAGGAGTAATTAAAATGGGGCTCACAGTCTAGTGAGGCTGAAGCATAGAAGGTGAAAAAAGAATTGTTTTTAGCAAGTGGACTGTCTTGCGTGTTAACCCAGTAGCTTCTAGGAAATTAGCCACAAAGAGCAAGGAGAATTTCCTATTTTCTCATCAGGATATCAGCATTTACTGTGTTTGCTAGTGATAGGTTCACAGTTCTCAGAACACATTGGTCCCGTATGCAAATAATAATGGCCATAAGAAATGTAATGGTATCCAAATGGAAGCAAGCACTTACATCCCCCTTTCTCCCAGCCCTCTCCTTCCTTCATAATGGATTGGAGGTGAGATAGCAGTAGAAAAGTGTTACCTGTATCGGAATGATAAAATAAGCCTGTGTAGTATGGCCACATGGATCCCATTTAATTAACTCAGTAAAGCCAGAATGAGCTGCAATAGCAAAACTCATCCCCATTTCTTGTTTCCTTCCTAATTCTGTTACCTCCACCTCACTTTGTAGTTCAGTCTGGTTTGTACCTATTAAATTGTATCCTGACTATTTTGCTTAGCTTAGGCTGTTATTTCAGTTGAAATGTTGTTTTCTGTTAGGATGTTGTGACAGTTACTACCTGAAGAGGTGCTGAACCTAATCAAATATTTGCAAATAGAGGGATGTAGTGTATCTATCACCTTCCTTTTCCCCATCTGAACCTGTGCTGAATGGCTAGTTAAAAGTGCAGACTCCCAAATGCACAAAGACTGACTCTGGCCACCTCTAGCACACTGCAAAGGGAGCAGGAAGGAACGGGGAAGTGGATTCACCTTGCCTTCACTCCGGCCAGGTTTGGATGGAAATGCATGCTGCACCCTCCAGGAGTATGCATGCCAATGTTGTTGCACTCCCTGGGAGCTTTGGAAATTGTTCTGTATATCTCAGGCAGAATGCATTGTGGAGCTTCCACTGGGATGATACCCAGAATTTACTGTAGTGCTGTGGCTGCTAAATGAAACTTCTTAGAGTAACCCCTAGGAATGCACGTTTACTCTCTTTTCACCATAGTGTCCTGTGCACTGTGCTGTATCCTGAGTCTCTCTTCTCAGGAGTATCTGCAGGCAGTCATTTTCCCTTTTCATATTCAATAACAATTATTTGAAACAATGTCAGTGGGAGTGAAGAGGGATCGCTCTCAAATGTGCAATCCGTTTGTACTGTTGCTGGAAAGGAATGTTCAGGAGACAAACAAAACAGCTGAACCCAGTGGCACCAGCCACCGGATATAAGATTTGTCACATTTTCCATGGTGATAAAAAATCAGATAGCACTTCTCTGCCTTCAGTTAGGCACAGCAAATATCTCACATCCAAAGCACTATAAAAAATTTTTAGATACAGGAGTAATCTCATTTTGCTTTTGAAATGCTCTTATCTCTTGGGTGTAATGTGATGGCTTTTTAAGAGTGGACAGCAACATTACATCTCATTTTAAGAGAGGAAATGAGGAACAGCACACAGGATTCTGTTATCCAAGTTGGAATTTGGCCAAGAAACACGGAGAGCACCCACTACTGTTATGGAAAATGCAATGAGACCTGGAATGAGCAGGACCTTGGTTTTAAGTTGCCTCCAAAAGTCCATATCTCCAGCAGTGTTGTTCCTCATAACTGTACTGGACCATTAGTTCATTAAGGACTTGGAGGATGACTGGCACCTATGAAATCACCAGTATAACTCACTGCAGAACCTGGGGTTTCAAGTACAGGCCAGGTCTGCCTGCTTAACTTGCCAGACCTGACAAGTTCACTTCCACAGGTGATGTAGTTGTGAGATAATGTAGGAGAAACATCCTTTCTCATTTACAGGTTTCTAGTGCAAACATAGAACTGGATGACTAGTGGAAAGTGCAAAAGAACTAAAGGTACATCTCAGTAAAGAATTATGGGCTACCTAACTTTCAGCACCCAGGTTTGAAAAGTTTGGACTATCTTTTGTAAGGCTTTTTGTATACGGGATTTATAAATCCACAAGCACAATTTCAACACAACTTTGAATGTAGTCTCTGGCAAAAAAATGTCTTCCTGTACAATCCATGAAAGCTGCAGAAAATGTGTTATGATTATATGTACACATGTGCCCACACACTGTCAGTAGTAAAAATAGAGATGAGATTTGTATGTCTTGGTCATTTGCATCTTCAAGTTTACTTGAATGTGCAATACGGTAACCCTTAGAACAAAACCGCAGAACAAAATCCATTCAAAAAAACTATCACACTAACATGTTGGCTTATTTCATTCAGTGCTGCATATGTATCAAAGAGATAAGGCAGTAGCTTGGCTCTTGCATGACATAAGAACTGGGAAGTATCTCTTTAAATACTTTGTGAGATCTCTAGTGGCCCTCACTGTCTTCTGTATTTCAGAAGCCTCTAAAACCCTGCTAGAGCAGCAGGGTATATATGTAGCTAGTCCTTGTATGTTGAATATAGCTATTTAGTTTCTATAGTGCCTGTGTGGTTGCCTAATATTATGTTGTGTAAAGAGCAAGAGACACAACAGATTTATGAAAAGAAGATGCAAAAACTTTTGCTCCACTCATCGAGACATGTCAGAAAAACGCACCATTTAACCCTCATTTCTTGAAAGCCCAATCCAGAGAAATGCTGAGTGCTATAAGCGTCAGTGGGGGTTGCCAGTGGACAGCACCTCTCAGGATCAGGTCCTGAGTCTCTCTAATATGGGAAATGTCTCGTATGAAGCATGAGTTATAAACCCATTTAATCCCTTCTTCCATCCAGCCACATTTCCAGTTGCCCCCTGCACTGCCTCTATTTCACTGCCATTTCCAAGCCCACATGCAAAACTGTCGACAATCCAGCAATCACATTTTCTGTTGCTCCTCCAAGTCAATTACACTGACAATGACTCCATCTGCCATAATCTGTAAAAACGAACAGGGAAAAGAGCTTACAGAGAGAAGCGGAATTGCAGATGTGACATTTAAATAATTGTTTCATGCAACAGACAGCCTTTTAATTCCAGAGAAATGGTTGCCCTGAGATAGCTCAGTATTTGAAGGGATAGATTTCAAAATAAAATAGACATATTAATGGGCTTATACTTTTGCTTGAGGAGGAAAGTGGAGGTGGGAAGAGGCAATCATGATCAGTCCTAGCAGGCATTTTAAGGTGCACATGTTGAAATGATTTAGAATGAGAGAGACCCAACCAAGTAAACATGCTGAACAGGGCATAGTTTTGGCTGTCAAATGAAGGCAATTTGATGGGGTGATAAAGATACAACTCTGCTTTACCCCATTTAAGTACAGTATGTTTCAGGGATTTCAGCACTGAAGTATCATCCTAACTTAACACAGGTTTGCTATAAAAGTACATGTACACACATAAACAATTCTCCTAATAGCTGTATCACTGGTTTGAAAACACAGAACCGGAACTCACTTATTGGTCAGGCAGCATTCAAACCAGCATTTCAACTCCCTGCTCCATCCTTTGGATTGAAAATTAAACAAGAATTATGTTGTTGTTACCATTTGCAACTCTATAGTTGGGCTTGTGTCAGCACTTCCACTAGGAAACCCATATTGTCAGGGATTTTATTATCAGGACATAAAAATTTGCTTCAGGATGATGGTTGGCAGAAATACTCTCAGCCTGAGAGCAATTTGTTTTTAGCTATTTTTAAAGCAGCCACATTGATTTCATTTGAAGATATATGACTCTAAATATAAAATAATAAAGATAATTACAAATGTTCAAGGTTTCAGCATCTTTTGTGCTGTTGTATAACTCAGAACTGCCACTGATTTAATCATTGAAATTGGCCATTTGTTAGTTATTATTAAACAAAAGTAATTTAGACCACACTAATAACTAAAAAACTACTAGGAAGTTAAACTGTGCAATATGGCTAACTCACTCAGGGGTAAATCAGCGTTGTTACATTGACATGAATAGAGCTGTCAGCTGAGGGTTGGGCTCTGTGAAGGACACACACACACACACACACACACACACACACACACACACACAACCCAGGCACACTCTCAGTCCTTCAAACTGATCTTAAGCCTTGGTTTTTAACAGTCAAACACTTCATCTTAGGCAGATCTACGTAAAATTCTTTTTTCCATTTCACAGCCTCCTACATTTAGATTTTTTTTTTTTACAAAATCTCAGGAGACTGGAAAATTTTCAGGTTAAAACATAGGAAAAGTATTTTTTGCTTGGAAATTTGCAAGTGTGATTTTTTTTTTAAACAAGTGGAAGGAACAGGAGTAAGTGGTGGGAACATTTAGTTCTCATAGGCTAGTGGCCTGAGCACAAGGCTGGAAGCCAGGCACTTCTGAATATTTCCACCAGTCACTGACCTTTAAAAACATTTTCCCAACATTACTTACTTATATCTCACCATACTCCTATAATGTAACTATTATTACTCTTACTTTGTAGAAAGGCTCAGAGAATTTAAGTACTTACTCAAGGTCAAACAAAAAGATATTGAGAGTCAGGATTAGAACCCTGGTTTCCCGAGTCTAGTCTGTCCCATGTCTTTTCAAAATGAAAATGTCTTTTAAAATTGAATTGAAAGCAGTTGTTGTAGTTTGTACCACAAAGGCATAATAAGGAAACCTATTGTTGTAACCAGACATTCTACCTCCTCTAGCTTCCATTTCAGTCCCCTTAGTTCTACTGTCCCCAAAACATCCCCCCAAAAGATAACTCCTTGACAACATATTACCTACAGAATTATACACAGATACTAATGGCTTTAATTACTTTTAAACCATTGTTTAAAGTTTCAATATGTAACATTTTATAAAAATAATTATTTATAAATGGCCATTGAAAAACATTATGGGACCCTCCACCCCCATACAATCAATTTAAAATAATGACCAGAGAAAGCTGCCAATTTGGGGATTAATGGCATAAAGGTATTTAAAGTGTGTATGTCAATAAGTGAGGGCACAGATTCAGCTCCTCATCAGGATTATTTGCTCATATTGTAGTATTGCCAAGGAATACCAATCAAAGCTCAGGGCCCCATTTGTTAGGTACTTTGTAGACATGAGAAGACAGTCCTTGTCCCCAAAGTATGCCCAGTGCTAGGTTATGAGAAGAGGCATCTGCAAGATGACACAAGCAAAGTGGGATGTAACAGCAGAATTAGAAAAACGACTGGTTCTGAATTTTCACAAAGTGAAAATGCCACAATGTCCTTTGTCTGTGATGATATCGATTTCCACCATTTATCATTTTTCAATTGCCTTCACTCATTTCTTTTTTAAACACTTTTCTCTCTCTTTTCATTTTTTTTCATTTGGCACAGGGCTATCATCTTCCAAACCATTTCTTCATTGGAATTGCTTTTCTTAACTTTTATGATCTTGCTGACAAAGGAATTTAATTCCCTTCAAATCTTTTGCAATTTCCTGGTCATCTTCATCCATATTTTTCAATCAGCTTCATATCATCTTTGTCATGTATCAGTCCTTTGTATGTGAATCTGACAACCTGTGCATCTATTGACCATAAATTCTGGTTTGTAATAAAAATCTATCAAAAGTTTTAAGACTTGCAGAAATTAACGGCAAAAATGATCTGCTCAGTTTAATGTAGAGCATACCACCCAATTCAGAAAAAAAGCAATGTTTAATAGTCAATAGTGGGTGTGGCTTTTAACACCCATTGAAAAGGAGGGTGCCAAAAACTGTGATTGCTTTACCGGGGATGGTGAAGGGCAATGAACTATTTGTTCTATTCGAGCATCTATAGTATGGACCAGAGTATTTGTAACCCAAAGTCTGCAAAGATGCACACCTACACACATTCCTTTTGTGACAGGGCCAAATATATTTGGGTATCTGCTCTAACTTTCAATATATTATCAGGCTACTACTACTACTAGTAATGCTAATTAAGAGCTATATTTCTGTTAGTGTCTGTCTGGTATCACATGCTTCACAGATGCTTTTGCTCCAACAAGACTGAACAATAATCCAATATAGAAAATGAACTGTAGTATACGTATGTATAGAACTTACTGACAAAGATCAATGTATATTCTAGGATATTCCTGGTATTTAAAAAAGGTAAACTATTATTACTTTACTGAGCAGTAATTTCCTCACTGGAGGCATCACCTTAACATATATGTTTCCCAGTCTCCTGCTAAATAGTCACCAACTCCGTAGCACAAACTCCAAATATCATCACTCTGGTTTCTCTCTCAGTAAGAAGCAATTGATCGTGGGAATCTTTACACCATCCTAACTCATACAACTTTCCCCAAAACCTGGGAAACTGAAAGTTTCTAGAACTGGAAAACTTCCGAATTGACTTCATTGAGTGGAATGGAAGTCTTCCTAAGTAAAGACTCTAAGGTTTATATGTTAATGGATAGACAAATAGAGCTTCCTTCTGATTTACACTGACAAGCTCTAATGCATGAAAGTGCACAGCACAAACATGAACATAACTCCTAGAACCTTGCTGCATTAAATTGCTTTACTTTCCAGTGCCCTGGAAAACAATTGATGAACAGCAACCAGATTGGCGTCCCTTATAATATACAAGCTAAGGCAAACCGATAAAATATTATACTTAGCATTTGGAAAAACACCTCCCACCCCCAGAAAGGAGAGCATTATAGGTGTGTTATGATATTATTTGATGAAGTTAATGAAAGGGGTAGTTTGCTTATGAATCTGTTATGGAAAGAGTTCTCTCTGTGGAGGCAGAAAATCCATTTAGCTAACATCATTCACAGATGGCACTGAAGTGGTGTGCCACACACCAGTGTCCTGTGCTACAGTTGGTGAAGCCCAGAAAACTATCTTTTAGGAAAGAAGAGGTTCTTCCCCACTTTGTAAGTCACTAGTGCTTTTAGTTCTAGAAAGAGAAAGTTAAATAGAGGGTTTTGGGTAGAAAAATATGATTATTTACATATTTTCTCTCCTTAGGGTAATGCCACCTGAGAAGAAGAATGGCCAATAATAAAAATAAGTATATTAGAGTCTTGCCAGTTATCATTTTTTAAATGGAAAGCCTGAAAGGTATTTAAAAAACTCTCAGGTCTCTGACTTGCCTTATGAATAAAGACAGCATTGGTCAATTAGAATGAAGTATGTGACCAAAGAAGAAAGACCATATCTAAATTAGCAGATGTTTTGCATGGCTTTTGTATAGTAAATTTGAAAACCAATGATGAGAATGAAGAGAGATAAAATAGGAAATAAGCTTGCAGCATTGTTGCAGCAATTCTTCACTTCTCTTTCAGGAGCCAGAAGTGGAGAAGCAGGTCACATCAGGAAGCTAAGGGGTGTGGGGGAGGGAGGAATAGGCTCTATATCAGATTGTGGGGCCCATGGCTAAGATCAGACAGGAGGGCAGCAGTAGACAATTGACCAGCTACGATGGTGAAAGAGATGAGGTGTTTCTGGTGTTAAGCCATGGAAAGGGTTCTGGAGCTACAATTGCAAGAGGCCCTGTATTATATGAGGGAGGATTAAGGAGGACCAGAAGGTAAGGAGGGAGGCATGGTTCTGGTGAGGTAGGTTCAGTGGTCTATATTGAAAATGAACACCATTGTAAATAGCTTCATGTTGTAAATAGCGTTCTCTGATGAGAAAGTGAGTGTTTTCTGATCATACTGCTATCAAGAGGTCGAATGGTCATTTTCCAACTTTTCCTATCATTTGACCTTGCTGGAACTACAGGTCTATGCTGATGAATATTCCCTTACAATATACTGCCTCCCTGTCTGCAATCCTTCACAAAATGATTTTCAGTATGGTGAGCCAATGTTTCTTGGGAATCTTATCTTATCTTAGTCTATTCTTGGGAATAGAAGTGAAATCAACTTTGCGATTGAATTGTCTTTCCTTTTGAATTCCTCTATGATAATCTACCATTGTGTGGCTGTTTTAAGCCATTTTCCACTGCTGTTGGGAGTTTGTATCTCCACATGAACCCTTATTTTGCTCTTGTTCTGGTTATTATAAAGAGATGCCCTTGTAGATAAGTATTATTGCTAGGATTCAGGCAGAAAATCCACTAATGAGGCACATGGCACCTCACTTCTCCCAGACACTAGATTTTACCAAAAAATTTGCTTTTTCCCTTCTTATAAGAAAAGTCCAACCAGTCTTTACTCCTTTCAAGGAGCAGGTGAACTATGTCAGGGTTTATTATTATTATTTTAAATATGACTATTCAGTTTTGTCATTGCTGGAAGTTAGATGGCAGCATGGTATGTGATGGATACTTTAGAAAATTTCCCTCAGCTTCTAGATGAATGGATGCTTAGTTTCTTTGTGTGTGTGTGTGTGTGTGTGTGTTTGTGTGAACAAAGGTTTTGATATGATTAGTGGCATGGGTAGAGCCAAGAATAACGAGGAGCTGAAATATGAAGACACAAATATATTTCAGATTTCTGTGTTCGTATTCATTTTTCTGGAGCTAGTTATGTGTGGGCGAGGATGGATTCTTGGATTTTTCATTTTCTGTTACATACAGGTAGTTACTATCTCCTAAAGGAACCAAGATGGCAAAATAAATTCATTAACAAAAATAATAATTGGCACTGATTTTCTCTATAGTAAATTTTCTGTAAGAAATATAATGTCATTTAAAAGTAACTGCAAGGGAACTAATTATTGACAAGTTATTGAAATGGAGCTCTGCTGGGGAATAGCAGACCCCATAGGCATCCACTTACAGTATCTGGTTCTTATTTGTAAGAATGACATCACTTGAAAAATCTGTATATCCAGAATTTGAGAAAAAAGTCCTACATATACTTGCTAGAGGACTTAGCTTACTAGCCAAAGTAAAAAATAACTGTTCTGCCACCCTATCCCAGCTCACACTTCCTGAAATATAAAGGAATAAAAGCTATGTAAAGTATTGTCAATCAGTTTTCCATTTAATAACTGAAAAATGTATTATCAGAACTTACTGCTATAACTGGACAAATAGCAGAAAGTAATCACATAATGTATTTTACAAATTTCACCTGCATCTGTCTGATATAGTCATCAAACAATATTTATCTAAATTATAATGTTGGTCAAGTACTGCCAAAAAAAATGCTTGTCACAGAAATTATTCAGTGGATATTTATGATGTTCATCAAATAATTTAGTCACTGAATACTATTTGACCAGCTCTACTCAGAATGTCATTTGCTTTTGTGATACTTCCTTTCTTTTTCTGAATCCAAATATTTCTTTTTTCCTTCCTGTAATAGATTGCGACATATCTTTTCCTCAGTTATTCTCTATCTGATTCCTCTTTTCTCTCTCTTTCGCTCCACCGCTTTCTCTTGCTTGCTTCCCATTTCCCTAGTGTGTTCTTTACTTCATCCCTTATATTTTCTCTTCTTTCTCCTCCAATTTCTTCCACCAAAAATCTGTCAATCCTCCACTTTTTTTCCTAACTTACTCCTCAGTCTTTCCTTTTCTTTCTCCTGCTTGTCCCCACTTCCATTCATCTTCCTGCTTACACCCATAAGTCTTGATCCATAAGTCTTGAAATTTTGCCAAATATTTGATAGCCAGAGGATAAAACCAAATAACTGCAGATTTATATGAAAGATGGGGGAGAACCCATCGGCTAGTGGCTACATCCAAGTGGGAAGCCAAAACTCCGCTCAGAAGAGTGGTAGATTCCTCCCTGCATACTGTCCATGGACATTGTTTAAAGTCAAACTTCCATACCAGCCTCTGGATAGTGGGTATAATATATGAAGCTTTCTAGAACCAGAGACTTTTCTACTTAACTCTGTTTTATTGTTACCTCTTCCTCCCACCCCTACCCCGTTTGTCTCACCCACTTACTGTGTCCAGTCCTGCAATAAGATACCTGCAGGTGCATCCCATTGATGTGGACCCCTGAACGTTTCATTGCAGCATGTCTTAGGTTGTGAACACTTTGGGGCAGGGATTATCTTATTTTTTACTTGTTTGTACAGTGCATGACTCACTGGGGCCCTGATCCTTGAGTGGGGCTCCAAGAGACTGCTCTGATGTAATTCATACCTAATAAAAGTGGAGCTGCTAGGTCAAAGTCAGAAAGCCACAGCAAACATGGGTTATAGAGCTCTTTGAGGACAAATATATGACTTGAGAGTAAAAAACACACACAGTTGGAACTGGCTTTGCCATCTTGCATTCCCAGTTCAGATCCCACATATTTCTTACCATCAGAATTTTTTTTAGTATGGGTCGTTTAGAAGCATAAAGGGTATTTTGAATATTGCCCATCTGCTGCCTGTTGGTGGATGAGTAAAATAAGCATTTCACATTACATTTGTTTGGTTTTCAAGTCACTTTTACTTTATTATTATTTCTACTTTTGTTTGTATTATGGTAGTGCTTAGCAACCCCAGTCATGGACCAGGACCCCATTACACTAGGTGCTGTACAATTCATGTGATTCTTATTTGTGTTTGTTCCTTGCATTATTTCCCCCTTTCCTTTTACTTACTAAACTTGTGTGGGCACTTAAACAAAAAATTTTCTCCTTGCTTTTAAATTTGGTTTCCTGTGTGTGTTCATTTGTTTTTTTCTAGATGGATTTTAACAACTCATGCCTAACCTGCCATCATTGACACATCTAATCACTAGGTTGCTTTTTTGTGCTTTGATATGACAGCAGGCATAACTGTCTCTCTCTGGAGAAGATTGCTGACCCCTGCTATCATTTATTTTATGCATGAACTGTTGGTAAATAATCATAAAATAGACCTAGTACAGCACTCTCCTAGAAAGTCTAGGATTTCAGGTTCCAATACCAGCTTTAGTTTCTCTTCATTGGTTTTTCCATTAGTTCCATACAACATATCACTGAAGCAAATGAATCTAATTTATTATTTGTATTGCAGTAATGCCTAGAAGTCTCAGCCAAGGCCAGGGTCCCACTGAGCTAGGCACTATACTCACACAGAGTAAGGAATAGTCCCTGCCCCAAAGGGTTTTAATTCAAGTCAAAGAGACAGGCAAAGGGTTAAAGAAAGGTAATACTATTATTTCCCATTGACAGATGAAGCACTGAGGCATAAGAGATGGAGTGATTTGACATGGATCAAACAAGTCTGTGACAATGCTGGAAACTGAAACCAGGTCTTTGTAGTCCTAGTCCAGTGTCTTAACTGCAAGACAATCCTTCCTCTCTATGATACAAAGAACTTTTATTGTTGAGGCAGTTGTACCCAAACAGAAGAGTATCATAGTAATTGTGTGTGTTTTTTAAAACACGTGTATGCAATGCTGAAGGGATGATTTGCAGGGTAATGGGCTACTCAACAGATGACATTCACAAGGACTATGTACCACTTAAGCCCATATCGAGTTCTTCAGACGTGTGAATTTCAGCCATTATGAATGAAGGGTGGTAGTCTAGACTCCAACCCTTAATAAGCAATGTGGTGTGTCAGAACAATAGTTGCTGATTAATTTTCACACCAGGCCTCTGTCTTCATTCAGTAATATACCACATAGACAATCTATGATAACATTTAGCATTTTAATTACTTCAATTTTTTTGAAATATACTTAAACTTGAGGTTAAGCAAAGGTCACCATTTACCATAGCTATGAAAATATCATCTGTGTCAGAGGTTCAGATGCAAGAAGACAGTGGTGGTAAAAAGAGAAACAAGTCATTACAGGGCAATGCTGTCAATGGATCTGGATCTGGGAGTTAAATGATGCAGACTCACTTAGTATTCTTTGAACATTAACCCTGTCAACTGTTTCTGCTCCTTTGTTAAAGAGGGGCATGAATCCATTGCCTAAATGTGGACCTCTGATCTTTACCCCATGCTGTAAACGCATTCAAGTCCAAGTCCTACTAGATTGTTCAGTCTCATTTTCATCCATGTCAAAATAAAGCTGAGGGGGCATGGTCAGGATTAAAACTCAGGTCATACTATATTTAACACTATATGCCTGAGTGGCTACTTTAAGAAGCTTCTGAAATAGTTTAGAACATTTAAATTCTTCAAGGGCAAGGCTAATTAACTCCCCATCTTTGATGGCTGTTCAGGTGAAATCCTGCGCTATTCCTATATCCTAGTCCAAATTCTCTCTTTCACTTGGGCCCCAATCTAGCAAAGCACTTATACAGATGTATGCTCCTAAATATGTCAGTAACCCCATTGACTTCAATAGTATCTGGATCATTCCCCTAATGTCTAGGGCTGTAGGTGAGCTGTTATTGAGTTCATAAAGGTATCATTTCTTTGAGCCATTACTGGTCATCCATGACATTTTTTTTTAAGTATCAAGGAATCTCTCCAATTTCAGGAGCAGCTATTATAGCAGCTTGGGAAAAAAAATCAATGGGCTGTTATCTGTCAGATAGCACAAATCTCTCAATGGATGCCAACAATCTGTAACGATTTATGGCCATATACAACCAGACACCATCTAAAATGCAGACCTGTGACACAGAGATTTGAAAGTAGATCTCATGAACTTATGCTCTGAAATCGAGACCTCTTTGAACTACAGGAGAATCTCTATTAGTTGACGGGGCTTATTTCCTCTTTGTAAGAGAGTCCTGGGGAGTTGAGATACATAGACATTTGATTAGGTCTGATTCTATCCAGTGTAAGGCAGTGGTAAACATACTTATTAGACAGCTCATTCCAGACTGCAAGCTTTTAGCCCATTATTATAAGTCACTTTAAGATATATAGCATATAACAACAAACCCTGATCTTCAGGAAATCAGAGTGTAGTCAGCAGCAGCAGCTATATGAACTTCAGTGAGCATTCATGTGTACTAAAGGGGAATGCAAACAAAGCCATGTATGCCCACTGATCACATGATAGCTGCCACATGCCACATTACAAAGGCCAGATTGTGCTCCCTAGATCGATATACAGAAGATCTTCTCTGCATGCGGATGAGGACTCAGTCACCTCTCTTGCACCATCTCCCCCCTCAACATAATACCCTGTGGAAGTGCCTATACACAGTTCAGTGTCCCTGTGGTGATAACCATTAGCAGGTCAGAGGCAGGAAGGATTTGAATGACCATTATCCCCCTTCTGGCCTTCTGGAAAGTGGGTGAAAAAGATAATGCAGACCCACGCTGTTATTTTCCATGTCATTTTTTTTTCTGCATTAAATATGGCTAATCACTATGTATGGTTGCACATCCTGTCCAACCGTGGGGCTTGAGTTGGTATAGAATTAGAGGTTCATTTTAGTTACCAAAAGAACATCAGTTGGGGGTCTAAATTATTATTAATTTAGGGATAGGTTGTCAGTTTAGCAGACATTTAAGACTACAGCACATGGCACTTGACTCATTTTCATTACACATTCAGAGATGTATATGGTTTAATCAGGCTAAAATCAGGAGTATTCTTGATTTCTAATCTTGGTCCTGTTCTGGTGGATCTGATATGTCCACCTAGATAGGCTGATAATCCGAGTTCCAGCACTGGCAGCTTCTGTGGCTTCAACAAGTAACTTAACTTCTCTGCCTCCATCTTCCCATCCGTTAATCATAATTATTAGTATTATTAATTTCTGAGCATCTAAAAATGTGCTAGGAATTTTGAAGAAATGGGTAAAATGGGGATGATAAATAATCTCTACTTTCTTGTTTTTAGGGTTGATTAGATGATTTTTCAACACAGTGTTAGTTTATTATTAAGAAAAACCTATTTAAAAATATTGTTTTTTATATTATATTTTTGTGAAGCTTCACTATTTATGTCTCTATCTATGCACTAATATGACACCATCACTATAGTAACTAAGCCCCAGTTTGAGGAATTTATCACTTAGACTCTTTTATTTAATTAAGATGCATATTGAAGAACTGGTTGGTGTGATGCCCAGTGCTATAAAATATTTAGGAGCATAGGTTTTCCTTTGTATGCACATAAAGTCCATTAGCACTAAGACAAGGAACATGTAATTGTCTCTTAGGAAATCATGTAGGTCTGGGTGTCTCACATTGGGTCATGGCTGGAGGCATGTTATAACTTGTATGACAATTTCAATACACGTTGTGATAACACTATGAGCTAATAAAGTTTTAAAGAGAACTCTTCTGAAGTGTATTTGAATGGGGGAAATAAAATGTGTACACTTTCTAATTCTGAATGTATGAGCAATATAAAGACTGACTTTAAAAGTAGTGTGTAAATGGAGAGATGTTAAATAGGCACCAAGGTTATTCAAAGTGAAAGAATCAAATACACACTAAATAAATTATTATTGAAAAATAGTTTTCATATTCTTCATCCCAAAGGATTCCTAGAGAAATGAAACACTTAACAATAAATTTGGAACAAGCTATTGAAGCACACTGGGTTTTTTTAAATGTATTTAGCTAGTGAAAGACAAGTTTATTTTAAAAATCATGTGAATTGTTTTGTAGAACAAATGATTTTTTTGATGCATGAATATATTAATATTAAAATGTTAAAATGGGATAAAGAACACATAAATTATGTTGATTATAAGATATTTTTGCATTGTTCAGTCCTTTAAACTTCCCTTAAGTTTCTGTCTTTTTTCCATCTGTTGAAATTGAAGAATCAAGTAATACAGTTCTATGGGTTGAATATATTTGATTAAAGTTTGTAACATTAAGAGGGAAGTTTTTATGTAGTTCCTCATGGTCTTGAAATCTCCTTAGAATTTTCCTGTTTATCTATTTATTTCTTTATTTAAATACAAGTATTTGGGACAGATCATCATTAGTATCAATGAATTAAGCACCATTGACTTCAATGAAGCTACGCTGATTTACGCCAGCTGAGGGTCTGACACTTTATATAGGATAACTAAAAGAATTTAACAATTATCTGATTGTTCTTCTTTGGTCACCATGCTTTTCAGTTCCCTCATTTTGGGGGGAAGTACGGTCATCAGCAGCCGTTCTTGGCCTTTCTATCTGTATTTTTCAGATCATACCTTTCAAGGCCATGACAAAAACAAAGTTACCCGAGATGAAAGGAATTAGATTCAAATTAGTAACATTTCCAAATAAGTACAGTGTGCAGCTAGCAGCACATCTGGAGAGTGCAAAGGTGTTTCAAAGACTGTCTAGTCACATCTACAGTGGTCTGATTAATGCTACTGCAGACATGATGGTGAGGGGCTGTGAAAGAAATAATTGCAGAGTTTCTATTTGTCACAATATTCCTTGATGAGATTTCTTATGTTAGTAATTTGTCATGGTTGTTCATTGTCTTGCTCGATGTCAAAGAAAATGGAGATGCCAAACAGCTGATGATTTGCTTCAAGAATGTCAGTGTCAGGAGTGTGGGAACAAGTAGTTAGCTCTGCTCAAGTATTTGTGTGTTTTGGAAAAGACAAACCTTTGAGAGAGACCTGGTTATAGGTAGCAAGACCTCCATTCTAAGGAAGAATATTAATGAATGTGTCTCAGCATTTTTCCTGTGTGATATTATATCCCTCTTCAAACTCCCATTCCCCTCCTGCCATCCCAACTGGAAAGTATTGGCCATTCTTCAAGGGCTCTGTAAACTCTCCGTGCCTCAAGTATTACAGTACTGTTCAAAATGAAATAAGTAGTGCCAGTATATTGCAATGTTTAGTTAAGAACTGCTAACCCTGTTTGGGATTTGATTGAAGTCTTTAAAGGAAGAGTTGTGGAACAACCTGTGAAACCCCACTACAGTAAATCACTAGGGGACTAATCATGATTATGATTTTCAATATTCTGTGCAGTTCTCCACTCATTCTGCAAAGAGGCATCTCCCATTGACACTTCTCCCCCCAACTCTCACCCTACAAAGACAGTTCTAATACTATATTATGTAAAGCAAAGGTGTGCCCTTGTCAGGACTAGTATCTAAATTTGGTTGCTTCATGTCAAGATGTAAAAGACATTGAGCAGGTTCAAAGAGGGACAAAGACGGAGATTGCAGGTATGGCAGGACTTTCATACAGTGAAAGTCGAGGAGACGATTCAAAGAGTACTTGATTGAGGTATTCAAAATTACAACGGGTACAGTGGAAACAAATCAGACACCCCTTTTTTTTCTCTTCTCATGGCACGAGAACAAGGAAACACTTGATACTGTAAAATAGCAGCAAATTTAGGTCTAATAATATATCCACTTTATGAAGTTGGTCAGTGGCAAAACTCTCATTGGCTTCAATGGTACACAGTCATGTCCATACATTTAGAAATTACCTCTTTAAAAGGAAATACCCCTTTTACTCAACCTGAAGAATTCATTACTGGAAGAAATGTCACTGAGACAAATCCTGAGATTGCAGTTAGATAAAAGACGGAATAATGTTATGGTCGTTAATAAGAGTTGTAGTTTTGCAAGCGAGGCTAATGATGAGGTTAATCAAATATGTTTCAGGGCATGAGCTGATCACTTGAAACGGGCTGGAAAAGAATGTTTTTTTCTGTACAGCACTGAAGTATTAGCCACATGGATTTTTTCTAATCTTCTCTGAAGTAACAGGCACTGACTGCTGCCAAAGGCAGGAGAGTGAATCTCTACCATTTGAGCTAAAGGAGTGACACTGTTAGTTGGTCGGTTGTAGTAGACCTTCATGCCTCTTATGTGGAACAACCACTAGAAGGGGACAAAGACACATTGTGCTACTGTGGATTGTATAACCTCAGAAAGTAGCAAGTTCACTTTGGTTTGGATAAGCATATCTAAAGTCTATCTAATATTACACAAATCTCTTAGGTCTGGAAATCAATCCGGATTGTCATAAGATTTCTAATACTTCCAGGCATCAGCAAAGCCACAAGTATCTTGATAATACCCTTTTTCATCATAATATGTATTATCTTTTCCTCCTGTTCCAGCTGAAATTAAAAAGTGGAGTGGCATGCCAAAATGAAAAGAAAAATGGATCCCTCCCAACAAAAAAAGAGAAGAAAAAAGTCAGTTCATGTGTGGTTTCAATTTTGATGGAAGACTGGGGCTTGTTCTTATTTCATCTGAACCATTTTCTAATACCAACTCCTGAATAGAACATGTGTCATGCCATTTCATACTTTGGTACACTAGGCAAATTTAAATAGGGCCCTACCAAATTCACAGTCCATTTTGGTCAATTTCACAGTCAGAGGATTTTAAAAAGCATAAATGTCGTGATTTCAGCTATTTAAATCTGAAATTAAACAGTGTTGTAATTGTAAGGGTCCTGACACAAAAAGGAGTTGGGGGGGGCACAAGATTATTGTAGGGGGGGTTGTGGTACTGCTACCATTACTTTTGTGCTGCTGCTGGCGGCGGCGCTGCCTTCAGAGCTGGGCAGCTGGAAGCTGCAGCTGCTGCCTGGAATCCCAGCTCTGAAGGCAGAGCCACCGCCAGCAGCAGCGCAGAAGTAAGGATGGCCTGGTATGGTATTACGACCCTTACTTCTGCACTGCTGCTTGCAGATCTGGACCCTCAGTTAGCAGCTGCCACTCTCCGACCGCCCAGCTCTGAAGGCAGCAGTGCAGAAGTAAGGGTGGCATGGTATGGTATTGTCATACTTCTGTGCTGCTGCTGGTGGATCGCTGCCTTCAGAGCTGGGCGCCCGGCCAACAGCTGCTGCTTTCCGACTGCCCAGCTCGGAAGGTAGCACAGAAGTAAGGGTGGCAATACCATGACCCCCCCCTAAAATAACCTTGTGACCCCCTTCTGCAACTCTCTTTTGGGTCAGGACCTCCAATTTGAGAAATGCTGGTCTCCCCTGTGAAATCTGTATAGAAACAGTTAAAACACACAAAAGACCAGTTTTCATGGGGGGAGACCAGATTTCACAGCCCATGATGCATTTTTCATGGCCGCGAATTCAGTAGGGCCCTAAATTTAAAACACCCATTAAAAATGTCAGACGAATGTGAAGTGATTTTGAATCATATGGAGGGATGCAGTAGCTTTTGTTACCCTGCTGTTACCCCCTTACAGATTCTTTGGTGTTACTCTACTGTTTCTGGCTCTTTAACCCCTGCCCCCCAAACACTAACATGTACTCTTGTGTGATATTTTATAAATCTAACACGGCATGCCTAGAGCTACCGGTGCCAGAACCCAGGGACCAGGGGGCCATGGACCCTCCACTTTTTAAACAACAGAAATGTATTCACTGCTAAATATCTCTTTAGTGGCAACTCACCCAGGGGCAGCTTCAACACCTTCAGTGGCTTAAAGCTTTAAGGATCTGGTAGAAAAAAATATTGCTAATGTAAATCACTTGAAGCGTTACAGCTATTCTATGTGTAACTGCTTCCCATATTCATCAGCCATTCCTTTAAGACAAGAGATAGTCTGCAATCTCCGCAGATAATACATGCGCTAGACATCACTGTGGTGGCTAAGAAAATAATTGGAAGTCTGCAAGCAAATAAGCTAACCTGACAGGATAATGTATCCCAAGTGGTCAGTTTAGAAATGAAACTTTCACTTGGAAGGAGGGTGCTCACTCAGGCACCTAAAGGCTAAATAAGTTTATTTAAATGAAAAGTTAAACAAGTTTCTGAGAATATGACAGTGATAGGGAAGCCTCGTCACGATGGAGAATTTCCAGATTGTTGAGACTTCATGCAAGCAATTAGCACGATGGAAGGTGCATTTGTCAGCCAGGATGTAAGCATTGGGTGTGGTTCACCTCGTGCTTTTCGTGGGCTGGGAAATGTCTTGGACTGTGCTTGCCTTTTAATATGTTTCATTGAAAACGTAAATTGCTTCCCTTTCCCCCTCTCCTGAGCTGCCTTCCTTCATCCTCCGCACCCGGTTTCCAGCTCCTCATCTTCTCATAGGGCTTAATCCAAAACCCCTTGAAGTAAATTGTAAGGCTCTCATAGACGTTGGATTGGTCCCATGAGGATGCTGATCAGCACTTTGGCTAATTAGTAGTAGCAGGACTCTATGGGACACCACCCCTGCCATCTCTGTTCTCTTTGTTTGGCAATACCTGGGTTTCAGAAGATGTGGTATATTGATCTGGGTGGCAAAGGATGCCTAGTGTGGTCAAATGTGCAGGCACCAGGAGATACTTCCATGGGTTCCTCAGATTGCAGCTGTCATTCAAGTCATTCAATAAGCTTTTTTTTTTAGCCCTGCTAAGAGAAAGCTGTAAAAAATAATTCAGGATCGTATTATTTTGTGACTGATGCAACTGTGCATAGTAAACTGACACATGGACTTTAATTAGCATTTAGTTACCTGCTCATTTTGGTGTGGAAATCCTATGAACAATCTTCTGTGAACATGGAGGTACATAAATGATGCAAGAGAAGATTTGGGCAAATTGTTTTAAACAATCTCCATTTAAATTCCAATAGTATTTGCTCTAGGGCTTTCTTTACTTCTGCCAAAGAAGGTAGGGTTCAGAGGATGTAGCTTGCAGTACCAAACTCTAAGGCACAATCTGGTTTTAAATTGTATGCGTAGACTCAACATGTATTTGAATAGAATGCTAATTATTATTCATAGCTCACTTTTAATGTAATTATATAATGATCTTCATCCGGCAGGATGTTAAAAGCATTTTGTGGGCCATATGCAAAGATCCCCTAACCACAATGGAGTGAAATACAAAAGGTGCTTAAAAGTACTAGTTTAGGAATAAATATAGAAAGCAACAACTCATTCAATGATAAATACTGTACAGGTGGAGATAGATAGAAGTGAATTGGAATCAAGCTGGAATTTTGCCAGATCATTGCAGTTATTAAATACCCCCATTGAAAAAAATATCGGGGGTATTTAATAACTACAAGTGGTCTGGTGTACTGTCAGGCTCTGGGTTCAAGGAAGTCAGGTCTGGCTTTAGAGCCATAGTCAGGCACAGGTACAAGGGTTGAATCTGGCCATAGAGTTGGGAATGGGTTGAGGGCAGTGCTGAAACCAAGGTTAGGGACAGGCTGTGTGTCAGAACAGAGGTCAGAGTCATAAACAAGCCAAATCTGGATCATAGTCAGAGTCCAGATGCAGGCCAAAGGTTGAAATTGGGTTGGAATCAGGTGCAGGGCTAGAGTGGGTCAGGAGTGGGGCTGAAGCATGGATGGAGTAGGGCTGGAACGGGGCTCAGGTAATGCTGGGGCAGGAATAGGAACTGGATCAAGGGCAGGCTGGAAGCCTAAGGAGTCTGTAACACTGAGGCAGGAGGGGGGTTCCTGGCCAAGTAGCGCTGTTACACAAACTAACTTGCAGCTCTGGCGGGGTCAGTGAAATACCTGTGCCTAGGGGTCTTCTGAACTAGTCCCTGTTAGGGATAGGCTGCTGCAGCGTGACTGAGTGATGAGTCACTGCAGGTTCTGCTGGAGGGCGAGTGATGGCAGCTGAGCGAGCAGCCCTGGTCTGGCTGCAGGTTTGCCTCACAGTTCTATGTTAAGGATGGCTGGCATGATTTCAATAGGAGCTAATGAGTAGACAGGACTTTTGAAAACCAGGCCAGGCCGTTTCAGCAGTACTGTGTCCCCACAACTCCACCCCCAAAACCTTGTTGAGGCATCAGCTCATTATTGACTCAGAGCAAAGGGAATTGACTATTTTGTTACCACTGCTAGAACCTGTTTTTGGAATATTAAAGTTTGCCTTGTAAGAAGGAGCTTTAAACAGGCTCTTGGCTGAATTTCTAAACAGAGGGTTAGATCCTGCCTGCAGATAAGCAGATGCATATCGCTGAGTATGCTGTCTTGTAAAATGAGCTACTGCATGTGAAGTATCTACACTTGTCTATATGAAGACAAAGTACAGTTCTAGTCCTGACTTTCTTAAATCGGGTGCCAAAGAAATATTAGTCAGCAGGAATTTCTTGTTTTATTTAGCTGAGTGGTTCAGGTGCTCAACTACATACAATCCTGAGGGTCATGGGTTTTAGTCTCACTTGATCTCAGACTGAAAGGCTGCCTCCAATTCACCCACCTTCAAAATGGGTACCTGGGTTAGGATTATCAAGGTGGTACAGATGTGATGCTGGTCACATCACTCTCTTGGCTAAGAAACTGATATTCTTTAACTGTATCTGCCTGATGAGCCATTGACTCAGGGGAACTTTGACCAATTATGCCTGGTCAGTGAAATACTGTGTCCCCTTGAAAAAAGCTCCCCAAATAGGAGGATTAGATCATATCTTAAAGGCTCAAACTTGTAGTGGCAAATGGGATTAGATGAGGGCCGCAGGAAGTAATTGTCCTGCTTTACTCGGCTCAGGCCAGGTCTCAGCTGAAGTACTGCATCCTGTTCTGGGTGCCCCATCTTTTAAGAAAGGTGGGGATAAATTGGAGAAAGTCCAGAAAAGAGCAACAACAATTATAAAGATTTAAAAAACCTAACCAGTGAGGAAAGGTTAAAAAAGTGGGTATGTTTAGCCTTGAGACAAGAAGACGGAGGTAGGACCTTATAACAGTCTTCAAATATGTGAAGAGCTGTTATAAAGAATATGGTGATCAATTGTTCCCCATGTTCACTGAAGATTAAACCAAATACTTTTGCAACAAGGTAGATTTAGGTTATATATAGAAAAAAAATTCTTACTGAGTGTAGAGTTTAGCACTGAAATAGGCTTCCAAGGAAGGTTATGGAACACCTGTCATATGATGTTTTTAAGGGCAGGTTAGACAAACACCTGTCAGGGATGGTGTGGGTATATTTGATCCTGCCTCAATGCAGGGGGCTGGGTTAGATGACCTCTTGAAGTCCCTTTCAGTCCTACATTTCTATAATTCGATATCAAAATAAAGCTGCAAATAGAGGTGCAAATCTCTGTAAGAACAGACATATCAATTCAGGAAGCTCTGGTTTCTTTTAGTGAAGGTTGAAGTGTAGCACAAGGTCATATGTTGTACACTTTTATCCATGGTCATCCCTTACTGTAGTCACTGAAGAACAGAATACAGATCAGCATCAGCAGTGTATGTCCCCATTGATGACAACAGGAGTCGTACCTGCGGTTTGAGGGCAATAGACGGTGCTGAGTATCTAACTTATTTACATCTCTAGTAACATTTTATTATTTATGAGTACTGAAAGGTTACTAGAAAAAAAAGCCTTTCAGCATTGCTAAGATATCACTTCATTGTCATGAGTTTAATCATATTATTTTCATAAGGGAAGCATAAATACAAAAATGAAAAAAAAATAGGCATAGAGGCAAAATAGTAAAAAATCACAGCTAAAAATATTAATCATGTTGAATCCAGTGAGTTTTTGGCAGATAATAAACTGTTGATAGATGTGATCTCTAAAATCGCATGCGTATCATGAGCATAACCCTCACTCCTTTGCAGGGTCATTGAATTTTACAATCTCATAAGTTTGCAGAGCTTTGTCTGGCACATCAAAACAATTGCTAAAAACACAATAAATTCTACAGCTAGCCATCTGCTTACCCTCTTGACCTTTCAAATCTTATAAAAACCAACCCTGTCATTTTTCACTCCATGAATTTCCATGTTTTTTGAATACAGTATATTCAGAAGGTTACTTCGTTTTTTTATGTAATAAAAATGACCAATTATATTTGATAATATTTTGAGGCAGTGAAAGGGCTGTGAATGCTATCACTACAGTTAATGAGATTGTAGGGCACCTCCAGCCTCCTCATCTGGTTGGAGACATTTATTTAACGGTCATGCCCTGCTTGTATGGGTTCACTATCAGTCATAGTGGAAATTACAGCCAGCAGCTGTTTCAGAAAGAAGTTAAGCAGCTACAGTGTCCATTTCCTACATTAACCTCTCTCATTGTGAACATTTTTGCTAGACTTTCAACAATCAAAAGGTTTCCTCTTTCTCTTCATTGAACTATCATGTGATCCTCTAGCTGTGAAATAGACATTAATACTACTTCTACATATGGAAAATCAAGCAGTGTAAAAGAGTCAATACATAGTTTTATTACACTGAAATGTTGGTCCACTCTGTTGTAGAGAAACATTATAAAGTACGGGCTAAATGCTTAGAAGTGGGTGTAAGAGTTGTAAGAAAAGTGTTTGTGGGGGGAAGGTAAAAAAAAAAAGCTTAGTGTTGGCCTGACTCTGTTCCTACTAAAGTCAATGGTAAAACTCCCACCACATCAAGTCTGTTTATTGAAGCAAGTACATGGAGTGCCAAGGAGGTCCAAGTGGAGAAGTTTAAGGGGGCGCTAGGTAGACAAAGTGATAAAAAAGGTCACACATTAAGGTGCCAAAGCCACAGGATATGCAAAACCACACTCACAGAGGAGTGCTTGCAAAAACATCAGAGTCAGCAAAACCGCTTGGGAAAGTAAGGTGACCCATGATAACGACAGGTGTACAAAGCATAATGTAAAATGGTCTACATTTCCTCTGTTATCACAAGGCATTATTTTATGCTTCTCCTCACTAATGTCAATTTTAAAATTCCACAATTTCCATGAGTAATTGTAAAAGTGATTTGATTTGCAAAGCTATTTAAAAAATGCTTCTCACAATAACAACATTCTCACATTATTTCCCCCCAGAAATATAGCTGGATTTACATTTTTTCTTTGAGCGCAATTAGAATATGATGTGCAATACATTAGCTGGTCTCTTTTAAACAGAACGGCTGTTAGACACTTTTTCTACATAAGCTCCCTTTGGAAAATTTTTCGGAACAAAAGATAAAAGGAGTCAATCAAAGCTCCAAAGAAACAACATAAGAACATTTCTCCTTGCACCACTTTTCCTGTAATATTCAGGAAGGACTAAATATGAATCCCCTCATGGCAACTGTGTAGTTCTAATCTCCATCAGGAGAAGGAGCTTTCATTGAATTATAATACGTGACATATTCAGTGAATTAAAGTAGCCTGCTGTTCAGCCTGTCAGGAGACAAATGTCTTCTTCACTAACAAATCTGTCAATTACGCTAGGTTGGCAGAGTACTAAATACAAACTACCCTATAAGTATGTGTGTACACTTCTAGGAATTCCTCCAGCTCTGGAGAGGGTTGGCAGCGGTAGCAGCAGAGAAGAATGGCTGAAGACAATCACTAATAATATTTAAACTGAAGAAAGAATGGGTTAAATTAGCATCATTTTCTATTCCTATTACAATCAGTGTAACAAAAAAAATGAATTCATGTAGGGCCATTTCCTCTTGTTAGAGTTATTGTTATGTGGGGTGTGGGGAGGTAGGAAGCTTTAGTGTATGCTAGATTCAGTGAAATAAGGTAGTGTGCTCTCTGTGCTGAGATACAGAGAACCCCCCCAGCAGCTGGGGCAGGCCCCCCTCCACCCACCTTCAACACAGACCAGATCAGGGGACAGAATGCCTTGTCCAGTGTCTGTGTCCCCAGCCACACGGACTTGAGGGAGGTAAAAGTTGCATCTCAGAGGGTGCAACCAACCTTGGGAGCTCAATACAGCAGTAGCTGCTATAGCAGGAACAGCACAACAGGTGGAGAGGGTAGTTCAATAAAAGCCTGTCTGCTTCCCTTTGCTGCTACAGCTTACAGACTTTGGTGATGTTATTAGACTTTGCTAGTTTAGACTCTGGATATGATTTCTGTTTGCTGATTGGCTGTTGTATCATGCATGTGTTTCTATCTCTCCATAAATGCTGTTTCACATCATCCTCCAACAACTCTACAAGATACCCACTTAAAATATAGGCAGACTGCTTACGGACTTCCTCTGTGCTGTAGACACTGTTTTACAGATGTTGCAGTCCAGACAAAAAACTGGAGGTAAAACAAGGGGTTCTGGAGATGATGATGACAGGTCCTTTTGTGATTTGGGGGTTCAGGGGAGACTGAAACTCATGCTTCTTCTATGCGGTGGCAGGAGGTAGGAAAAGTCCATTTTCAAATTATCATAGGAAATCCCATGAATCAACTTCACCTCCTTTCCAGGATCCCTCCCACAGGTTTCAACCCCTTCACCCAGAATGAGGAGTGCTGGCCTAGTAAATGTAACAGGCCACCCCTACCTTTTACAAATTCCATTTGTGTGACCCAGACTGTGGGTCACCTGTGTGGTTAGATGTTGATAGATGTTTGGCTGCGTGTGTACGTTCCATCTGTGTGATGCCCTAGCCCTGCGCAGACAGCTGGCATGGCAGACCTCAAGCGAACCACCCAATGACCACAAGATCCATTAAGGGACAAAGGCACCCAGACAGGTTTATTGTCGACAAAGCACGGTACTAGTATCCCGCAGACTCTACCGGATCACTAATACATGTATGGCAGTAACAATGGACCAAACTCAGTGAACGCCGGGACTTTCCGGTCCTGCCTAGGCTAGACAAATATACTCCTTCTGAGATACCTTTTTATACGCCGATACAAACAAGTTAGTACTGTACTGCCTCTCTGACATAGTTAGTTGCTGCCCCCCGACATGGCTAGTTATCACCCATCACCTTGTACAGGTTGGTTCGATTAAAACATTTCTATTACGTACTGTCATCCTAACTTTATCTTTTAGGAGGGGTCAGTGTGTTCCTGTTATCTTTGGGGAATGTTTTTGTACCATCCTTGTTATCGGAATGGTCTGGTACCACTTAATATTGAGATGTGTTTGTGTAAGAACTCTGTAACTGGCACTTCTTAAAAATGTGCATTTTTGCAATATCAGCCCTGTTCTTGCCAAATTCTGTAAGCCGGTCCTGCCTGATACCAGGCCTCTAATACAAGGGTTTATGTCTCAAGCTCTCTTTCTACTACACAGAGCATGGTGAAAATGTAATGTAAAAATGATAGTTCAGGTAATGCAATGTCACAGTGCTCCTTGGATCTGACTGTTGCTGAGAGCAATCTCATTTGGTAATTTTTAAATGTGTGACAGATTGTTTTTCTAAAAAAAGTACCATTTAAAAATTACACATAGGGTTCTGAAGCTGAGAAGAATGGATACTAATGGTGCAGTAATTGAGGAAAATGGATTATGCTGGGAGCTGAGAGGATGATGGCTGAAGAGCAAATGATAGAAGTTTCAATGGTTCCAAAAGAACGGAATTTCGCATTTCACGTACACTCACTGTTCCAGTTTCCATTTACTCCCTTGTGAGGATGGGGAAGCTCTAATTGTTGAAATCGAACATTAGAATGACTAGACACTTGGCTACAGATAGACTGGCTATAGAGTCCTTCATTGTAGAGAAGAGACCAGAATGATTTGTAGTGGAGGCAAAGAGGATTCATTATTTATTCAGGATGCTGCTTACACAGAGACACTGGGGCTCTCACTAGCCTGTCTAGTTTGAAAAGACACTAACAGCTTGTACTATCCAGTGTAACCACATATAGAGTCTGCCGAAATCATAGCTTGGATTAAGCAGTCTTGCAATGGATTGATGACCTTGCAGCCTCTTTATGGGTGGCTTAGCACAGCCATACCCAGCCGCTAAAACATAGCCAAAAGGAAATTTTCTTCCGGCACTTATTTCTGTTGGCAAATGCCAATTTGTCAAAAGCAAAACATTTTGTAGAAATGTGTCGATTTTGACGAATCTTCCATTGGAACACAGGCAGGTTTCAAAGCATGCCTGCCAGCATGCACACCTGGTCTTAGGCAGCCCCCCTGAAAGACTGCCCCAGGGTCAGAGACTCCATGGTTTCCAGGGCCAGCAGTGGCTCATAATACAGACAGCCTGAGGGTCAGGGACTTCCCGGACTTCCAGGCTCATTAACTCGGATGCAGGAGCCTAGCAGCTCTGAGAGTCCTCACCAGGGAAGCAGCAGGAAACCTGGAAGGCCTGGGAACCACAGCTGAGCTGGGAGATCCCAGGCAAAACTTCATTTAGAAATAATTGAAATGTTTAATTTCAAACATTTCTAAGGTGTTTGGGGGAAAACTCCTTGTGGACAATTTTGAAATTTCTACTTTTTGTTCTGAAATGAAATTGCTTTCAAAATTTGAGAGTTTCCGGCAGAACAGAAATTCCTACTTATGACCAGCTCTGCCCTGGAATAACATTGGCATGAACTCAGTTTAACAACATGTATTTGGTACTAAATGGCAGTGGTGCAGGTTTCCTCTCTCCCTGTCACAAGATGTCTGGCCCTTAAGCATTCAGCCTGTGATAGATCAACTATCTCCCGCTGCCCCACACTCTGGCTGATCTTGATCAACTGGAAATCGGGTGGCTCTGTTTAGTTATTTGACACAGCCTGGAAAAAAGTAAGAATTCTTACAAAGAGCTGCATGGAGAAGAATGGGAAGTGCCTGCTCTCTGGGAAGCAGCCTGAAAGGAGCTTGAGAAGCAGAAAATGAAGAAGAGGATACAGGTTACTCCCATGGGGAGCTGATAAGCAGCAGCCTGCCTGAACCCTTGAAAAAGGGGAAGAGTGAGCCAGCCGTTGGAGAGTGATATTTTTCGAGGCACAAGGCATGGGAACAAAGTATAGTGTTCAAGGAATGCCTGTGAGGAAGAGGCAGCCCACTGAACCCAGCTGGACTAAAGATGCACTTGTTCTGAGTAATTCTGCTGGACTTTGATAAGAGACTCTGTGGCCTCGGAATGGACAAGGCTATTTAAAGTTGTCTGGCTGGATGGCCAAGACTCTTCTACGGCTGGAATAGGCTGAAGGACAGTAGGGGAAAAGGTAGGCAAAAGTTGCTACAGCATTGCAGTCAGCCAGAACTGAGTGTATTGGGGCCGTGACTTTGCTACACTCCCTGGGACAGGAAGCAGACCCCTCATTTTCCTCTCAGAGTTACTTCTTCACATGGGCCACACTCTTCAGAGGATTGTTTGTAGGAATTCTGAGAAACATACTGCACTGTCTGGGTGAGTATAACTGTGATATTCAAGATGATATTTAGAAGCAAGAATGGCAGTTGGCACCTTGTGACATCACTCCCTTCATCTCTGACCATCTTTATTTTTTCATTTTAAACTATGGACTTGGTTTTCATTTATACCAAGTCCACTTTATATCGCTCTGGTAACGTAAAGGAGCCTTAAAGTGAGTGTATGTTTAATTTGTTCCCACTTTTAAGTCACTCTAACACCACCAGAGATGTATAAAGTTGGCTTAGTATAAATGAAATCAGGCCCTGTATGTACGTATCTATATTTACTTCCACCCTGTGAAATGGCTATAGGTCTAGCATGTGAAGGAAGACAATATATGTCAGCCTCATTCAGACTACTTCTGTTGATATCAGGAGGCCTTTACTTACTGGAAAGGCATTTTAAATTCTGAGAGAGAGAAAGAGAGACTGAATTCTGGATGAGAAATAATTGTGATCGAAATGCAGCTGAGTAATATCTTAGTCCTGATTTAATGCAATATTACAGTCACATTCTAAATCAAAATCCCAAACACGCTCTGCACTTTTGAAATTTACTCCCTATAGGTTTATTACATTTTCCACCTAATTGGACACATTATTCCATAGCATCTAAAAATTATACCTTGATTAAATGTAGTCACTCTAAACAAAATGAACCCAAAAAAGTGGCTTAATATTAAAATATGGGTTTTTAGAAATAGTTTCTTAAAAGCAAACCAACTCCAATGTTAGAATGAAGCCCTTTGATTTTTTTCTATGTATCTGTCCTTTGCTATAATTGGTAAATTCACAGAAAATAAATCAATATATCAGAAATAGGTGACTAGATAGTACAGTAAAATTGGAATAACATTCACAAACACAAAATCAATATACACCAACATAACTGCCCCCTTTAAAAAAAATACAGGTTACTTAGTCTTGGGGACACATCTGCAGTTAACTAAGATTCTGGTACAATTGACTTCTGTACTCTGGTACAGTACTTTCCCCTCCATAATTTTCATGCCAAGGGATCAATTCTGGGAGATAGATGTGTCTCTCAATGAGAGAACAATGCTACCACTGGGCAAAAATGTTTATTGCGAGATCTTTCCATAGTGAAATAAACAAAAGGAACTTGTCCTTTTTCCTTTTAAACAAAGATGTACTCCACTTTTCCTTACTAGTGGAATAAAGTTAACATTTAAGCTGATAATAAATTAGATCTTTCCCTATCTGGCCTATCCCACAAGGACATGGTCTGAAAGATTCAGAGAGAATGGTGTCAATCTTCAATTGATATAAATTGGCATAGTTTCATTGAAGACACTGCTTTAAAACAGCTGAGGGCTGTCCAGTGTTCCTTTTTACCAAAGGGTGAAATCTACTTCTCCTGAATGGAACCCTAGTAGACAGGTTCTATGTGATAGAACTTCAAATGAGATCTTTTCCACCCCCTAAGTTGGGTTAGGGAATGCATCTTAGGCACTGTGTTTCCTCAATAACTTTGTATCACTTATACCACTGGATGAAGATAAATGTGAATTTTCTGTTTGTTTCACAAAAACATTTCAAAAATTACCTTTTGCAAAAAACAAATACAAAAACAAAAACTGAAAATACAAAGGTCTATTAAAGAAGATTATTATGCATAAGTAGCACACAGCAGTGATTTTCTTAAAATATAAAATGTGAAATTATAGCTTCATTTATGAACCCCCACATGGGTGGTAGAGGAAGGAAAGAACAATTCTATTAATACTCATAAAATATCTTTAGATCACTTGTAATGACATTTGTCCCCAAAAAGAGCGGCAAATTTGCTATACATACTGATACCTTGATCTGTAATCCATCTATTTCACTGCACAGAATGACAGCTTGCACTACCTGCTTCTCTTTCTCAATTAAAATTTAAAATGGTGCTTGCTCCCCTAAGAAAAGAAATGTCAAGAAACAAAGGGAACTATCAGATTGAGAGTCATGGTAGCGACACTAGCCAAGTTAGAAAAATATCAGGATTGTTAATATTCCTGCAAGGGCAAACTTGTGAGAGAAATATGGAGTGCTGCCATGGCAGTGTCAAGCATTGTAACCATATTGTGCCTGTGTTTTTGTAGAAACCCATTCTCTCTAATATAACATGCCAAAATTCTTTCTGATATGCATAATAGTCATAGAGAAATCTATATGTTGGTCTCTTCCTTTCGCTTCTTTTTGTTGAATAGGCTTAACGAAGGGGCTCCATCCTTTATTTCTTGTGAACCCTAAACTCCTATTGAATGAATTGGAAGTTTTGCCCGAGTAAGGAATAAAGGTTTGGGCCTATTACAGACAAACAGTACATTGAAATGCATTTTAAATCTGTTTGAGATTATGTATAGATATGAAAGGTGCCAACATGTGAGATCAGGGTTCGGGGTTCCACTTGCCAGAACTGATGTCATCTCCAAAACCCAGTGCAGAGTAGAATGCTGAATTCCCCACCTTGTCTCTAAGTGTTTACAGACATGGCTTAAGTGGGCCAAGTTCTGGGCAATGAAATAAACACCAAGTCAAAGGGTTTTGCTCCATATACAAATAGCAGTGAGGGACTAAATCACCACCCTCAACAGTACAGGTATGAGCAGCCAAGCCATTACTGTTCTTCAGGCTGCATGCACTGGAGGGAGTAATAGATACCATGTATTACTTTCATCTATAAAAGGGTTTGGTACGGTACAGTGGACTACATTTTGCACACAACTACTGGTCACAGCTTTGTCTCCATGCCCCCTCCCCATACCTTATGATGTGCTGTGAAAATTCTCTGTGGAGTATTCCTCCACTCTACACTAGAGGATCTGTCTACCTCAGGTCTCTGCTGCTTCTGTCCAACTATCCAACATATCTTTTTAATCAGATGCATTGATCTTTCTACATTAGCCCTCAGAGATTACATCACACAGAACAAACAAAACAAACAAACAGGGTACAAAACTCAAACTTTCTGCCCATCATTAGCTTATCTCTCAGAGCAGGATTCCCAGTACCCCTTTTTCCCCCACTGCCAGGCCCTTGTTTCTCACCATTTCCATTCATCTCTTCCTGGCTTAAAAAGATAGAAAAGCTTGTCAAACTTTAAAAATCTGGGGGTGAGCTCCTCAGCTGACGTCAATAGAGATACACAAGCTAAATATCTGGAGCCCTCAGAACAACTTCTCATTTAACTGGTGCTATACTCTCCCCATCCCCTATAACTTGCAGCAAGGATATGTCTACCTTTATTTCATTCGTGATTCATTTTGTTAATGTTTCCACATTTATGGCCTTTTCATATACACAGTTTAGACTGTATTCACCTTCGTAAGTATCTAATATCTGTTAAAATACATACTTATTTAAATAGTTAATATACCTAAAAATATATGGTAACAGATGGATGAATTATGGATATAGAATTGACATCACATGCTCTTACACATTTTTAATCTGCTTATGGGCTATAGAACTATGGCAATGCACCTGTGATAACATCTCGGTATTTAATGATACATTCAGTTCCAGATGTGATTCTGCATCTGGTACATATTTAGATAACTTTTTTTTTTAACCTGTAGCTGTTTAAGCAGGTGAATATTGTCTAAGGAGGTAAATTTACAGTTTTGTGAGCGAGGACATATCCAAGTTACTCCCACAATCATGCTTTATGGTCTTGCCCTTGATTTCCTTTTCTATGGGAAATCTGTTAAAAAGAAGATGTACATGGGCCACAAAATCTTTAATCTTTCCACTGATATTGAATCTACTCATATTACCACATTCACCGTGCTTTATTCAGTATCACTGCTGATGTACACAGCTAAATTGATGTCCACTTTCTCTTTGCCAATGAGATGCCAGAGCCCATGGACAGGGACTAATAATAACCAGCAGGAACAAGGTTTGAAAATGAGTTTATGAACCTTACTGAAGACCATGCAGTCAGATACAGGCAGCCTCCTCATTGCTCTTCCTATAGGTTAGTCAGAAGAACGTCACTAGTCATTGCTGAATTCACATAATTCCACCATCAGTAACCAACTAAGATTAAACCCATTTAACAGAAATATCTCATGATATTAAGTCTATTACTTTTTCTTAATTTCACCCCCTTACTCCTACTTGTACACCTATTTATTACTTACAAAATTCCACTCCCTCATTTATATTTATACAATGCAAAAAATGTGTGCATGTTTTTCATACCCCAATAATGGTCTCTGGTGCTCATTACCAGTTATATTATTATTCTACAGCCAAAAGGTACTGAATGTTTTACAGATCTCAGATTAAGAGTTAATTGATTGCAGATGGCCTCAAATTTGCCATCCCACTCTGCTTCTCCAATGGAAGCACCACTCTTTCTCCCACTTTGTCTAAATCTCTGTATGCTTCATTCTAATGACTTTATGAGACAGAAACACTGGTAGGGAGATAGACAAAATAACCTGATCTTGATTATTCAATGATCTCTTTCACCCTAAAATATATCCCATTTTGGAGACTTCCTCAGGCAACCTTTTAACTATTTCTCTTCAACTTGGGGGTAGGGGACAGGGGTCTATTGTACAATATAATAGGCATTACTATTAGGAAGGAATCATTTCCTAATGCTAAACATACATTTCCCATTGATTAATTTAATCTCATTACACTTAATCATACTCTTGTTTCACCCTAAACACATGCTATCCAATTTTTAAAACCAATACTTTCTTTTCATGTCTTACTTAATATTAATCACAGCTAGTTATACATCCATGGGTAGTGGTCAAACAACGTCTTTTGACACCAAGTATAATTCTGCAAGAATCCCATTTACCACACGCAGTGTGACCTATAGGACTAATGATAACCAGTGAAGAAGCTTATTGAAAATGAAGGAATATTGTATGTTATATGCTGCCCCTCCTTCCTTTGTCTGTCATGTGTAGTTGAATTACAAGTTTTTTGGGGCAGGGACTGTCTCTCATTCTGTGTTTATAGAGTACCTGGCACAATGCAGTCCGCCTCCATTCTTAGTTGGCCCTGAGGCACTATAAAAATAATAATAAAGAAAGTAATTGCTTCACTGAGTTTATATTCAGGTAAATGTTCATTCTCTTTGTCGATTAAAAGTTTCTTTGCAAATGTATTTGATATGTATTTGAGGTCTGATAAGAGCAAGTTTTCTACATTATTGCTTGCTAATTGTCAATCTTCAGAATCTTATAAATGTGTAATCTTACTTTGTTTAAATGTACAATTAACTTTTGTTATTATTCAGTTTGCGATAAATATATTTGTGGTTCATGTTATTTCTCTTTTCTCCCTTTTCCATTAGTTCATTTCTTTCAATTACTTTTAATGATACCAGTGTGTATCATCCTAAACTCTCTGCTCCTATGTTTTTTATGTCTCTCTGAAAGAGAGCACATTCTTATCACACTCCTTCTATGCATTTTTAGATGTTTTCTACATATTTGTAGATATTGGATTAGAAAACAAGCTTTCATAATGTGAAACATAATATAAAATTAAGGTCTTAAAATTTCTATCTTTTAGAATCAGCTATAGGTGTCGAAGAAACAATTTGTATACTCCTCTGCATTCATTGTCTGATTAAGCATTACTGAAATACTCATATCTCTTTGCTGCTTGGGAAGAAAGAACTATGGGAACTATACCACTTTTCCCACCCATAATGACCATCCGTGGCATGGATTCCCTTATAAGGACTGTAAGTCACTATTAATATCTCATTTTACAGATGAGAAAGCTGAGAAACAGATATTGAGTGACTGGTTTGAGATGAGAGGAAAAAAATAAAGTCACATGAGTGTGGAACATTCTAGTCCCCTGTTAAAAGGGGACCAAAGTTTGTAACTGGAGCAGGAGAAGGGGGTTTACAGTATGAAAGTGCCTGTTGAAGGGAAGAGAAGATTTAGCTCATTGTATAAAGGCTGTAGGACATTATTTATGAAGCCAAGCTAAAGGAAATAAAAAGTACGCTAGTGGCTGTATCCCCAAACTGAGCACCCCTTTTACTCTTTTTTAGATGCTGCAGCAGATCAAGGAGGCCATAAAAAGGATTGTCCAAACCCAAATGAGCAAGTCAAGTGACAGGTCGAGGAAAAAGAATGGATCAGGTGCAAGTCGATTCCACCCTGACCCAAAGAAGTAGCCTCTCAGCCACAACAGGAATATGACAAGTTGAAGAGTAAGGCGGGAGAAGCCAGTGCTACTTGCAGCAGCCGAGATCACCTCAGTGACTGAAGCCCTCATTCTGCAAAGGGCACTGAAGGTACAAAAGCAGGACACAAGCCACTGAAGGCCTGAGTAGCTTGTTAGGAGTGAAGGCATTCAGGTCTGACAAAGCCTGCTCTGATCTAATGCTCTAACAGCTTAGTACAAGTAGAATTGATCATATGCATGTAAATACAGTGTAATCATGGTGTGAGGGAAAACAGAAGATAAAGTAACCACAAAACTTAAAGAATCTGGTTCGAACTAACACAAAACCTGTACTGACAGGGGAGAGAGAGTTAACAGGGAAAGGAGAAACTAATTCATATGTGTGAGGAAAGAAAATAAAGTTATTTATAGCCAGTGTAACAAATATAGAGGAAGCGGAACTGACTGGAGGCAAGTGTGATGGTTGCCATCCCAATGTGCTTCCTATTGAAAGGAACTGTTCACTACTTCTGAGTGCTCTGCTTTACTAATACAATTTTGTTAATCTGATCTGCTGAGTGGGGAATTTGAATCCAACAGTTATTTTTAGTTTTTATTTTTTGCCAAAGTTGATTTTTTTCTGCAGAACAACCCCACCAGCCCCACCCATTCTACTTATGTATCCTTTCATAGATGTCACTGGATGAAAAAAATCTACTGCATTGGTGATAGCTTCTGCTGAGCAGAGATAATTACTGGAATAGTATGAGCGGTGAGGACCAGAACTATTGACCAAGGTATGCAGGACACTGGACTGGAATAAGAGTGGGGGCTGCAGATCAGGCCTGGGGTACTTTGTCAGATATGGAGGTAGAGCAGCTGTAGGAGGAATAACGTTTTAGGGAACTAAAGAACAAACAAACATCACTATCATCTTTGGCAATTACAGAGGTATGGATTTTTGAATTCCAGAAAAAAATCCAAAAAATAACCTGGGACTGGAATAGCCAGAGATGCTGCAAGTCAAAAACTGAGGTGCACCAACAAAGCAATATGGGTGTCAAGAAATGGAATGGGGGTAGCGGTGTTGTGGGTTGGGACTGAAGTGCATTGGTAGATCGGGGGGCGGGGGGGGAGGAAAACATTCACATCCCTTGCAAACAGTAATGCTAGCTAGTGTTAGTACGATGGATGTCCCTATTGATGTTTTTTATTCAAACTGGTTTTCCTACTGTGATGTAATCACTAATAAAACAAAAGAACATTGCATAATTGGAATAACACTTCAGAGTGCATGGTCAATATACTACCTTACTGAAATATTCATACGTGCTGCAGGCACTTGGCTGATAGTCCTTTAACTCTCTCTGCACCCACAGATTGAGCCAGTATCCTCTCAGACACAGTCCATTTAATGTTATTTATTTATTTTATCTGGAGCATTAGCAAGTGCTATAGACCTGCTGTGAGATAGAATTCCAGCTTCCATTATAAACTCCCTCTCTCAGTCATAACTTCCTCAGGCAAATTCTGTTTCAGTTGCAATTTTCCATGCTTGAACTTTGCATGGAAATGAACTGTCTGGCAAAATTTCAGTAAAATCATTTAAGTTGTGAATGAATTCTGCATGCCTCAAAAAGATATACATTTTCCTCTATGTTCCATCTAGAAATGGAGTGCATGAATAACCCAGCAACCCAGAATGGATTTTGGTTTCAATAAAATCTGAAGCAGAAGAACAACTTCAGTTCCGCAGTTCAGTTATAAGCACTCACAATTCTCTCACGCATGAGTTCTAGGGTTAATTGATTATTTTTCTAAGGGTATGTCTACACCCAGCCACTAGTTCGGCGGCTGGGAATCGAAGTTCTGGGTTCGACTTATCGCGTCTTGTCTGGACGCGATAAGTCGAACCAGGAAGTGATCGCCGTCGACTGCGGTACTCCAGCTAGACGAGAGGAGTACCGCGGCGTCGACGGGGGAGCCTGCCTGCCGCGTGTGGACCGAGGTAAGTTCGAACTTCAGCTACGTTATTCACGTAGCTGAAGTTGCGTACCTTAGTTCGAATTGGGGGGTAAGTGTAGACCAAGCCTAAGTGTAAACCTTAGAACGTTTGCATTATACCTTTTAACTGATAACTGACTTTCACCTGAAGAGAGCGATTCGGCTGAAATTGTAAGGATTTTACAAACCACACAAAGTAGTAGGAAGCCCATGATCTGATGAACCAAGAATACCCTTCTCCTCCAAAAAGCACCCAAAACAGACCTACAAGATGGCTTGAGTTTTGTCCCCACCCTTTTTAATGAGTGGCCTTCCTACTTCACACTTATTTTGTTAGGTTTCACCACACCACTTCAAATGAAGGAGACAGATATAATTATCCCATTTTAAAGATTTAGCTAAACTGAGACCAAGAGCAGTTACTTACTTGTCCAAGATCACACATGTCTATGACACAGGTGGCATTAGGACCCACAACTGAAAACAAAGTAGAAATTGTTCTGACGATGCTTTTCAATCTACAGGGAAAGCTAGGGACTGTCCTGACTACATCTCTCAGTCCTCCCAGAAAGCTGAAGGTTGTTTTGACTATGGCAATAATTCCATGGAAAATCCATGATGACATGGCTTTTCTACTTTCTCCAGGGCAGCTTCTGCACTCTCAGAAGAGAGCTACTATATCCATATCCCTCTGTTCTCTCTGTCAGAGGAGGGAAACCAATTACTTGGGGCTCAGTTACAACTACCTGGAACACCATCCAACTTCATAGCCAAAGTACCTATCAGGAGAGGCAGTGCTGGGTTGTTCCACCGGGGAAAGAAGGAGCTGAATTATGTGGGTCAGTCTTCTGTATGCAGAATCACTTCCATTTAAACTAAGAAATTCTACAGAGTAGTTATAAAGATAGCCAGCTTGTGCATGTAGGGTTTTCATTGTACCGAGTATAGAGGAAAGAAATAAGAAATAGATAATCTGTCTTCAACAAGTGGCCCAAATTTGATTTTCCCCAGCAACTGTAGCAGCTTTGTCCTGCTTTGGAAATCTAACTATGCTTGTTGCTGCTGAGAATCTGTTAGTTAAATGGATCCTCACTTTTCAGACCACGAGGCATGGCAAATCATCTAGAAGTAATTTTGGGTTGGGTATGTCAAATTTTGGTTTAAAAGTACCAGGTACATTTGACTATTACATAGCCTTGCATGCTGTTTGAAAAGACTCAGCACATCCATCCATATAAATTAATGTGATAGAATGCAGCAATTTCTGAGAGGATAAACATTTCATATCAGATTCCTTTCAATTATATCCTCTCTTAATACTGTTACTGTGGTTAGAGACTCTCAACTTTGCATTTTATGGAACTTGGTCAGCTTTTAATTGTCTAGCCTTTCTGTAAACCATGTTCTCCAGATGCAAAAATTGAAGATAATTTCACTTTATTCAGTATTAATAAACGGTAAACAACATCATTGCTTCTTCTTGGCAACATGCCTGAATTAAATAGCTCTCTTAATGTATCTCATATCTGTACTACAGAGCTATTTTAAAGCAATATGCTGAGTATGCCAATGATAAAAATAACAGAGGGTTCTGTGGCACCTTTAAGACTAACAGAAGTATTGGGAGCATAAGCTTTCGTGGGTAAGAACCTCACTTCTACATTATAGAAGTGAGGTTCTTACCCACGAAAGCTTATGCTCCCAATAATTCTGTTAGTCTTAAAGGTGCCACAGGACCCTCTGTTGCTTTTTACAGATTCAGACTAACACGGCTACCCCTCTGATACAATGATAAAAATATTATTTTTCATTCCTTTGTTGTTTTTAAGCTCTGTATTAACTGCTGCATACTTTCCCTAGCATAAACAGTGGTCAATATGATTCTTTTTGTCTACAGTACATTAATTACTATCTAGCCTTACAAAGAAACCATTATTTTCCCAAGCAAGGTTGGCAAGTCTCACTCTTTAAATGTTAAAGTTTCATGATAAACATTTATAAATTGTGCCTCTCTATTACTTGTGAAAAATACATGCTGGACCACGGGGCAGTATAGGTTTTAACCCCTGTTTTTAGCTGCAGATACTTTTGATTAAAGCCATAGAGATTAAAGCCAGAAGGGACCACCAGAGCATCTAGTCTGACTTCCTGTCTATCACAGGTTACCAACCCACCCCTGTCCCCAGAGCCTGCACTCTAAACCCATCAACCAAAATTAGACCAATTTGATTTCTTGGGGATCATTTACATTTTCAATCCTGGCCTAGAAGAGCATCTTTTTTGAAATAAGAGAGTCTTAAAAAAAAAAGAAAAGACAAAAACATTAAATTAATATTGAGTAGTTGTATTAAGTTAACGCTAACTGGGAAAATAGGAGAAAGATGAATCCCATCTGTAATCCCTTTCCCTCTACTGTCTAAGTGGAACATAAATCTATAAAAAAATAACCTATTTTATTTACCAGGGCCTGATCCAATGTGCATTGAAGTCAATGGTAGACTTCCATATCATAGAATTATAGAAATGTAGGATGGAAGAGACCTCAAGAGGTCATCTAGACCAGCCCAAGGCACTGAGGCATGACCAAGCATACCTACACTATCCCTGAAGGGTGTTTGTCAAACCCACCTTTAAAAAAACCTCCAGTGACGGGGATTTCATAACCTCCCTTGGAAACCTGTTCCAGTGCTTAACTATCCTTTTAATTAGAAAGTTTTTCCTAAAATCTAACCTAAATGTCCCTTGCTGCAGATTAAGCCAATTACTTCTTTTCCTAACTTCAATGGACATGGAGAATTGTTGATCACCGTCCTCTCTACAACAGGGGTTCCCAAACTTGGTTCGCAGCTTGTTCAGGGTAAGCCTCTGGTGGGCTGTGAGACGCTTTGTTTGCCTGAGCGTCCAGAGGTATGGCCGCTCGCAGCTCCCAATGGCTGCGGTTCGCCGTTCCCGGCCAATGGGAACTGCGGGAAGTGGCGTGGGTCGGGCCACCACTTCCAGCAGCCATACCTGCGAGCAGCCATACCTGCGGATGCTTAGGTAAACAAAGTGTCTCACGGCCCGCCGGGGGCTTACCCTGAACGAGCCGTGAACCAAGTTTGGGAACCCCTGCTTTACAACATCCCTTAACATAACTGAAGACTGTTAACAGGTCCCCTGGTGATGGTGCCACCCATAAGGCTTTATGGAAATATGCTTAGATATATATAAAAACATAACTAGAATGTGTTTTATGCTACATATGCCATGTAACATATCTCTGTAAAGGTCATGATCTACTGAATCAATTAATCCTATTTGTATGCATGTATCATTTTTGTATTTGAAGTTATGAATATTGGCTGCATACTTGTTTGATTCTAAGTAGGCTGTAGTGAAGCAGTTGGTCAGCTTCCTGAGAAAAGACTATTCTCAGTAAGTGCCCAATCAAGAAACACTTAAGCCAACAATGAACTTGGAGACACCAATCCACATCTGGGCTTTCCCAGGAATGTGGCTTGGCTGGTAAGGAACTGAGTTGTGCATGGACATGTGACTTGCCCAGGTGACTCCAAAACTCCATTTTGTAGCTGGACTTTGCATAGCAGAGAGGAGGGGGTTTCCACCCACAAGAGAGTCTATTTAAGCCCAGGGGAGACCTTTCCATTTTGTCTTCAGCTGGCTAAAGAGAGAGCCTCTCCACCCCCAAAGATACCTGAAAGAAACTGGAATAAAGGACAATGACTGCAAGGGGTGTGAGAGTGATTGCTGGATCCAGACTAAAAGGAGAGTAGCAAAAAAAAAAAAAAAAAAAAAAAAAAGGAAGCATTCTGGAACTGGTGAGGATTTTATCTGTATTCAGTTGGATTAGACATAGACTGGCGTGTTTTATTTTATTTTATTTTACTTGGTAATTCACTTTGTTCTGTCTGTTACTACTTGGAATCACTTAAATCCTACTTTCTGTATTTAATAAAATCACTTTTTACTTATTAATTAACTCAGACTGTGTATTAATACCTGGGGAGCGGGGGCAAACAGCTGTGCATATCTCTCTATCAGTGTTATAGAGGGCGAACAATTTATGAGTTTACCCTGTATAAGCTTTATACAGGGTAAAATGGATTTATTTGGGTTTAGACCCCATTGGGAGTGGGGCATCTGAGTGTTAAAGACAAGAACACTTCTGTAAGCTGCTTTCAGCTAAGTCTGCAGTTTTGGGGCGAGTAATTCAGACGCTGGGTCTGAGTTGGAGCAGACGGGCATGTCTGGCTCAGCAAGACAGTGTGCTGAGGTCCTGAACTGGCAGGGAAAGCAGGGGCAGAAGTAGTCTTGACACATCAGGTGGCAGCTCCCAAGGGGGGTTCTGTGATCCAACCTATCACACCCCTCTTAGCCGTCTGTCTCAAAACTAAGCATATCCATTTTAAAAAAAATCTTTCCTTGCAGGTCAGTTTTCTAAACCTTTTATCATTTTTGCTGCTCTCCTCTGGACTTTCTCCAATTTATCCCCATCTTTCCAAGTGTGACATCCAGAACAGGATGCAGTACTTCAGCTGAGGCCTGACCTGAGCTGAGTAAAGGGGGACAATTACTTCCCATGACTTACAAATGATACTCCTGTTAATACACCCCAGAATTATATTAGCCTTTTTCACAATTGTATCACATTATTGTTAGATTCGTGATCCACTATAACCCCCAGATCCTTTTCAGCAGTACTATCATCTAGCCAGTTATTACCCATTTTGTAATTGTACATTTGATTTTTCCTACCTAAATTAAATACTTTGCACTTTTTTTATTGAATATCATCTTGTTGAATTCAGATGAATTCTCCAATTTCTCAAGGTAATTTTGAATCCTAATGCTGCTCTCCGAATGCTAGCAACCCCTCTCAGCCTGGTGTCATCCACAGATTTTATAAGCATACTCTCCACTCCATTATCCAAGTCATTAACAAAAATATTAATTAATACCAGACCCAGGATTTTCAGTGAACCATTGGTAGCTACTTTAAGTACACTCTCTCACCAATTGTGCACCTGCTGTATAATATTTTAATCTAGGACACATTTTCCTCCTCTGCATATCAGACTGTGGGACTGTGTCAAATGTCTTACTAAAATCAAGTTATACCATATCTGCAGCTGCCCCCCCACCCACATCTAGTAGGCCAATAACCATGTTAAAGAATGAAATTAGGTTGCTTTGCCATGAGTCATTCTTGACAAATGCATGTTGGCAATTGCTTATAAACTATTATCCTCTAAATTTACCAACTGATTGTTTAATAATTTGTTCCTACACCTTTTCAGGTATCCAAGTTAGGCTGACTGGTCTATAGTTCCCTGGGTCCTCTTTGCTCCCCATTTTAAAGATGGGTACTATGTTTGTCCTTCTTCCGTCCTTTGGGAACTCACCTGTCCTCCATGAGTTATCAATAACAGAATCATTCATGGTTCCAATATTGTTTCAGCTAGTTTTTTAACTACCTTAGGATGAATTTCATCAGGCCCTGCAGATTTGAATACATCTATATAATCTTTAACCTGTTCTTTCCCTAATTTGGCTTGTGTTCCTTCCTCCTTCTTGTTAATATTAATTCTGTTGAGAATCTATTCACAATTAAGCTGTTTAGTGAATGCTGAAGCAAAGTAGGCATTAAACACCTCAGTCTTCTTGATGTCATCAGTTATTAGCTCTTCTTCCCCGCTAAGTAGAGGTGCTACACTTTCCTTTGTCTTTCTTGTCTTGCTCCTAATGTATTTATAGAACCTCTTCTTATTGCTTTTAATGTCCCCTGCTAGGTGTTTCTGATTTTGTCCCTGCATGCTTGTACTATTCTTTTATACTCATCCTTAGCCATTTGTCCATGTTTCCACTTTTTTTGTTTTTGTTTTTCAGATCATTAAAGAGCTCCTGAAGGAGCCATATTGATCTCCTACTTGTCTCCGTAACTTTCTTCACAATAGTGTGCTGTTCATATTGTCTCTTTGAGAAACTGCCAGATCTCCTGCACTCCTTTTTTCCTTAGATTTTCTTCCCATGTGATCAATGCTGAGATGTGACATTTTAAATGGATTTTTAGCTTTACCTGTGAATCTTCTGGTGATAGGCTTCTTGAACCAGATAATCAACACTTCTTTTTAGCTGAATTACCTTTCTATATTGGATAAAAAGAACAAAAAGCCAGTATGACAGAGTAGGGTGGAAAAAACGACACCCAAATAAAAACACTTCCTGGCAGTATCTGAGAATTTACATAATAACTATAATAATTTATGTTAGGCTGCTATTGCTCCATATATCTAAATATTTGAATTGGAATCAATGTGGCTACTCAGGTGGGTTAGGCCAGCAGAACTTGCCCCCAAACATTTCCCAAATAGACCATTATTGCTTTAAAACAATCATTAGTATTTATAGTTGAGATTCATATTTCAATCACAATTTTCCAATATATTGAAATTTCTACTCTCTCTCTAAACATTTTTAAATTAATTTAATTCAGTAGTAAAAGGATTGGGATCATTGAAGATGTGTAGAAAAAACTCTGTTCAATGGATAATCCTTATGAAACTACATATTGCATAGCAGCATTGGGGTCCTAATGGCTACCGTCACGGTGTCTAACCCCAGACTTTGCTACATTACTGCATGAGTTAACTAAGCTGATCTTATGTGCTCAATTCTGCAAGATGATGAGCATCTCCTGAAAGTGCTGAAAACCAGCCTCTCCCACTGGATCCAAAAAAGTTGCCCCAGGGATCAGTTTCACCCTATCTGATTATATGGGATTGTGACTGGAAATGGGCCAAACTTTTCTTGGTTGCCTCAGATCTGACACGCCAATTCAAGGTATGATCACAGGACATCAAACAAATAGGGACTGTTACCGGTAACTAGTGAATACCAAGTCTACGTCAAGAGCGGGCATCCTCGATGCTATTCCTGTTGACTCTTCAGCCTTCCCAAAATGGTGACCCATTTTAGACATATCCATAAAAGAGCCAATAAAACATCCATCCAATTAAATGCATTTTTGATAATTAGCTAAAGAGTCTTTAGGCAATACACAAAACCTTCAGCTAAAATCAAGTTTCAGGTGAGGAAGGAAACCAGCTACCAAACTTAAAAAAAGGCTGGGCTTCTTCATCCACATGTGGGGCATCATGTAAAATAGTGTTGGACAGCCCTCTCTGATTGTTCTGCTGTTTAAAGGCTGTGCTTCAGGACATCACCCCCAGAGCACACTGAAGAGAGTAACAGCCCAATCTGAGACTGCACAGATTTCTAGAAGTCCACACAGCTGATGATCATAGGGTATTTGTATAATTTGGGATACAACTGAACTTAAACCAGGAGTTCATTTAACTGGCGAGGTTTTACTACAATGCAAACGTAGCTTTATATAATGAAATACTTGTTTGCATCGTTGGCCAGTAAAATTCTACATCAGCAATGAAACATTCCTTATGGATCACAACTGTCATATCTCCCAGATGTTTCCTTGTTGGCTGTAAAGATATGTTAAACTTCACCAAATGTCATAGATTGTTTGGAGTGTGACAGCTACATCTTTGGCCAGATTTTTCTTTAGATTTTGGTTGGCTCTGGAAATGATTAAGTAAACGGCTGATAACACAAATAAGTCTTGTGTGGTTATGGAGCTGTTAATTTCCTCAGATAAGTGAGCCTTTGGTGGAAGAAGCCAGAAAGGAACAGAGAGGAGGTTCTTATGATTCCACCCTCTGAGATTTTTTGGAAGGGAGTGACAGGAAGGCTGCACTGGGACACTGGAGGCAAAGCAATCTTTAAGAAAATATGTTGAACACAACACCCTCCCTTTTGGTTCTCAGATTGGTCATTTAAAACCTGATATGTCTACTTTTTATTTCTTGAATCATATTCTAAACAAGATCTTGGATGAAGATCAATGATCACTGAGGTTAATTGCAAAACTCAGCAGATCAGGATTTCACCTCTTCTCACCATTTTGAGCCCTATTCGGATTCCTACCAAAGTCAATGGCAAAATTCTCATTGACTTCAAAGGAAAATATTTGGGTCTTTTGTGATGTAAGCCACATAATCTTATGCAACTGAATGATTTCCATGAAAGCTGTGGGAGGAAAAATAATACTTAACTGAATTTTAACTGCTTATTGATCACATTAATACACTGCATAATGGGGGGAAATATCCATCGATGTGTAATCTGAATTAGAAAAATGAAGGGAGAGACAAAAAGAAAAGAGAGCAAGATGTTGACAAGAAGAGTTAAGCATGTGATTTTTTTTTAAGGGGAAGAAAAATTTGGATAAAAAGAAATGCATCTGCACCCTTAAAACAAATATTGAAGCTGAGGAGAGGTTATTAGTTCTGATACTATAGGTTGGTTGCTACTGCCATCTCTTCTTTTGTCTATTGGCTGTTCCACAGTGGGGCAGTGGCATTTCTATGAAACATGCACGTAACAAACAACACCTACTGTTTTCTGTTTCCTCCATGTTTCCATCAATGTTCAGAAATGGTATTTAAAACTATGTCAAGGGTCAGCTCTAGCAGTCAAGGAACTTGTATCCATTTTTGTGAAAGGGGGAGAAATGCAAGATATACAGACAGAGCTTAGAGAAGTGTTGAAAATGGATAAAACAAAAGCCATTGAGAACCCCTTAAACTATCACAGTCTGTTAGGCTAGCATGTCTCTTGCTAAACTATTTGATTTACTTTGAAGTAAAACAACTTTGTCTTTCATTCCAATATAGTGTATATAATTAGGAGCACTCCATCCTTCCTTTGCAGGAGCACTCCTCTGCCAAGAACTTCTGAATTAAAGAAAACCTCCATCAAGTTGAGATTCTGCCAACACACACAAAAATTAAATTTCACCCAATTGAATCAGTCTCATTTTGTCAAGGGCTACTTAACAGATTTATTGAAAAGTTTGATTTCATCACTACAGTGAAATGCAATAGTTTATGTCTGATTGAGAGCAACTTTATTCTTAATGTTGATTTAATACCTGAGTATATGAAGATTAAGGAATGGATATTATTGAACAAATAATCCATTCCATGATCATGCAACAACTACATTACAGCATCCCTTTACTATTCTATCAATTTCCTTCCCCTTTCATCTTGAGAGACAAATTTGCGTAATGTGGTCTCTGCAACTTTACCCATAGTTCTTGTGTTTAATTGTCAGTACATGCAAAACCCATATCTGTGTTTTGGAACAGGCTGTTAAATGTGATAATATCATGATCTGGTTTTGCACAGGCAAGTTCTCATTCACAAGCAAAATACACAGTTTATGTGCACTCTTTCAGGGGCCCTTAGTGCATATTCTTATTGAGGTAAGAAGTGATGTATGTGGTGTTCACTAATCACCGTGGGCTCAAGGTATTTGAAAAGATCCTCTTTGTTCACCATTCCCAACTGTCTCTACATAACACAACATGGACTTCTGCAGAGCATCTCCTCCAGGCTTCCTGTTTGTTAAACCACTTAAAGGTACAGTTCTCTATACCACAATGCAAACCTCTTGGTACTTGTCCTGAGTCTCTTCATCACAGGCTTTAAATGCCACTAAGATTCATGTATTGATGTACATTACTGCCCACTGAAATAAGTAAGCATTTGCAATCTTGTTATGCACAGAATCCCAAGATGAACCTTAAAATATAAAATACAACTATGAATTAACTGTGCTTTGCTCATTCTCAACCTATCAAGACAGAATTCTCTAAGTAAAAGCAGCCCAGGGACAAACTACCCCACTACTCTGAGTAACATTTGAAGAGCCATTCCTTTAAAGGTTTCAGGATAACCAAGCCAAGTCCCAAAAGAAATAGCTCATACAATCTTCCATTTCAAAAGTGTTTTTATCTGCACACTTTTTAAAGCACTCAAAATTGCTATCTCTGGCTGCATGTGCATAACTATAAAATAAATTATTACAACAAATGTGTTAACTAAAAACTAGACATGGCATTGGTCTCCTCCAGAAACAGATCTCTTCTCATAGACATGGTCAATCCAATCTGAGTCCAAGTGGTCCTATTTACAACAAAAATGAGAAAAAAAACCTCATCAAGACGTGAATGCTCGGCTCTATTTCTAGATCATGGCAGCCCAGATTCATACAGATATTCATCCGTCCAAACAGAGCAGTGGGAAAAAACTTTGCTATCTTAGAGAAGTAGTAAATCTTTGCCTCAAACAATATGCACAACCCACGATTTTAAATGTGTCTACGATGCACTCACAGAACTTCAGAACATGGCAGGTACCCCAGCTGTTTTACTATACACTGTTGAACCAGTCACATGTGCTAGACAAAACTTATTTTTTTAATCGGTTTTATGGAATTTCCTAAGGTTTAACTATTGAGAATAATGACACAGACATGTAAAAGCAAACTTGATTACTGGGTTCAAATATTCATATAAGTGAATTCAAGAACAAATTTATTAAATTGATAACAGTAAATGCCAGAGTGCCTGTTCACACATTTAACATTAATATGACTTAATAAGCTACTAACTTTTGTATGAGCTTCAAAAGGATAGATGTGTTACTCTGGTCACAATACCTAGCATAACAGCTAGGTCAGAATGTTAGTACAGTGCAGACTTGTTTATCAGCACATCAACATTCAGTCAAGAGGCAGTCAAATAAGAAATCATGGACTGAATTTGGGAGACAGTGGGTGAACAAGAGGGAAGAAGATGATGGCAGAAGGAACGTGTTTTGGTTGCAACAGAAAAGATTAAGACATTTTGTGCTAGCAGCAAACGTATTTGTTTTAAGAAATAAAAAGCAAGGCAAGGAGTGGAATAGCTGTACATGAAATATTTTTTTACAGAAAATGTGCAAGATACTTCACATAAAATCCTGCTGGTTAGTTGAGTTTGACCATCTTCAGAGTGACCTCTTTGAATACGGTAACAAGAGCAAACAGAAGCAAAACAAACAAACAAACAAACAAAAAACAACCAAAACCCTGCTACCGGTTCATCCATGTTTCAGACAATAGCCCTGTAGAGCAGTCCACTTAATCTCCTGCACAGCAGGACATGCCCTTTGTGAATACTGATACCCTGTGGCTAATGCATAAGTCTTCTATTGGAAAAGATTTTAAAATGTCCATCTCAAACAGCAACCTGCCAATAACCCTCAAACAAATTGTGGTCAGACCTCAGCTTAGGAAACTCACTCTGGTTATTAACATACTTTCCAGATATCACCCAGTTTTGAACCTCCCCTTTTTGAAGGAGATTATTGAGAATGTGATGGCAGGGCAACCTTCATAATATCTTGCATTTGAAAGTCCCTTTAACCTCATGCAATCAGGCTTCAGACCACTGAATGTCTTGGAGACTGCACAAAGAGTGGTGGCTTACAGACCCCTTGGGACAAGGGACGTAGGACAGATGCTTAGGCTAATGCTACTTGATCCTTTGATATCATTGAGCATGGCTGCTGCTGTCTTGACTGCAGCACCTAGTGGAATGGACAGACCTTTTCAATTGTTTCCCTTATTCCTTTCAGGAGAATCTTAGAAGGTTTTATTTAGGTGACTGCTTCTCCTTCTTCTCATTGTCAACTCTGGGATCAAGCAGGGCTCAACCTCGTTGCCTATGATGTACAACATCTATACTAAGCTGATGGAAGAAATAAAAGAGCAAGTGGGCTACAGCATCATCAGTGTGCTGAGTGTACTCAATTCCCTCTCTCCTTTTCATCAGGCACAGCTGTTGCTGGGCTCTCATAATGTTTGATAAAGACTGAGACTTGGCTGGAGCTCATCCTAGCTGAGATGGAAGTGATGTTGATTGGCAGTAGGAAGCACTGTGGAGACCTGGAAAAACCTATGCCTACAATATCAATTCAAGGCACCTGCCTGACTATTGTTAATATGATCTGCTAGATCACTCACTGCTGCTAGGCTCTCGGGTTGCACCACATTCATACTACACATGATGAAGAGATGTGCCCCTTCGTCTCAGGTTTTCACACATGCCTTATTAGGCTTGTCTGCTACAAAGGACTCTACCTGGGACTGAGCAAGAAAGCTACTTGGAATGTTTTGGAAGGGCAAAATATAGCGCACCTGCCTCTCACTGTAGCAAGCTGGAGTAAGGATATCACAGCTGTACCCTGCTCTGTGCGCTGCCTGCATGTTAAGGGTTAGATGAAATTCAAAGTAATGGTAAATATCTACAAAGATTTAAATAGTCTAGGCTCCGGCTGCATTAGAAAGCACCTCTTTATCTTCTACCCTACTTATAAAATATGTTCATAAGTAACACTAAAACCTCACTTATGATCAATACTCAGGAATGTGCTTCTGCAAGGAAGAGACGTCAGCCTTAAACTGGTCACTGAACAGCTATGAAAATATGGTCATTTTATTCACTGACTAAATCTCTCTTGCCTCCTGGACTCTAAAGCTGCAGAATTCTATTAGGGATTTAAACAGTCCCTTTTTAAGCTATGTAAAGTTTGCCTAGATATCATGGTGAGGAATAGCTTACAAACTATATAGAAATAAAGCCATCAAAACTGGTCTTTTCACCACAGAGACTAGGCTGTTGGATCAGCATCATAGCCAAGTACTTATATGGTCCACTGTAGAATCTGAATTCCTAATAATCATCCATGGATTTTTTTCCTCCTACCAGCCCTTTGAGGAAGGTAAGTACTATCCCCATTTCATAGATCTGTAACTGAGGCTCTAGGTAAACTAAATGACCAGCACAGGAAATACCAGCTCCACTTCCCTTTCTAAACTCTCTCTTTTGTGGGTTCTAATTTTTATACTGTTTCCTGTGCCTCAGGTTTAGATTTGCTAACTTCCTGCACCTGTCCCTCTAGCTAGTTAGAGTAATCTGCCTCTTCCAGTCATTAGTGGCCTGGCAACCATACACAATAGCTTTTGCACAGCTGTATGGATTAGCCTCTTGTCATTTTCCTAGTTTTCTGGGAAGGATAGAGAGACAGAACACTACAGTATTAAAGACTAAAAAAGAAAAGAAAACTCTCAGCCTTCATTCAGATCCCATTCACTCACATACTTATAACCCCCAAAACAAGAAAAAACACATCAGGAAAGAGAACCAAACATGAAAGGAAAACCCCAAATCCAAAAAGTCTCTTAAACAGACTGACCACCCTGTCACACACCAGTAGTGTTAACATGCAAGGCTATTTCTCTATCTAATGGATCTTTCTCTGCAGGCTTCTTTGCATTCATTTTTAAGAATCTTAAAATACATTATAATTGTGAGGCTTTTTTTAGTCTATGAATCCCTGGGGTGAAATTAGCATTCAAATTTCATTACAGCACTTGATCCATTTCTAAATAACGTGAATAAAATTGAAAATTGCAAAGGTCTTAGAGCACTTCCCGAACATCCAGAAAGCCTCATAAATTGTTAATAATTATTATACCCATTTTAGAAATGGCAACTGAGGCAAAATGAGGTTATGACATAAAAGTCACACAAGTCAGTGCCAGAAGTAGTAACAGAACCAAGGACTCTCAATAATGTAAGAGAGAAAGAACAAAAGAGAGAAAGAAACTATTCAACAGATTTCAATGAGGGTTGCCAGTGCCATCGTAACAAATGAGATCAAAACAATATCACACCTGTCCACTCACAGCTGACCTTACAAACCAAATTGTATAAGAGGGGAGGTTGAGATATTGCCCACTATATATTATATCAGTCTATTTTATTTTATTTTTAGAAAAGAAACATTAATGGAAATGAAGCTTGATCTACCCTAATATCATTATAATTTGGTGAGATGAGGAATATCCTCCAGGACATACATTTGCATTTTTTTGAATGAACTATGACAACAAACACAAAATCCCAATGGCTATTTATGTAGAACTCAGCCTACAGCCAATCAGCTATAGGAAGATGAGCACACATTAGCAAACCCTAAAACCTTCTGTATGTGCAGAAACAAAGAGATAAACAAATCAAAATGATTTAAAAAAAGACGTTTTAAACAATGCTTTGGACTACACAGCCAATGTGAATTTTCCACACAAAATATGAAGTCTTCTGTGATTTCTGCTGAAAATATAAATAAAAAAAAGTAAATTGGGTGTAGGAAACTGCAGTACATTCATCTTCCAGCTTTACACCAAGGGGCACCGTCGGAGCAGGTGAGAAATACTGTCATTTTCAAAAATCCCATTGCAACTTGCCATAAACAAACAAACTTTCAGGACTGATAGCTCAACCCATTTTTTTTCCTTTCTAAGAAAAACTCTTGTGTTAAACATACCATTTAACAAACCTGACAGCCCACGACTGAAAGGAGTAGAATTACCTTGTTTTCTTCCCTAGAGGATCACATAGTTTTAACAGTTTGAGAGTGTATTCTAAGGCCTAACATTATAAAACTGCTTGAACCTCATCTAATAAACTGATGTCACAGGAATGCAATATACAGACTAAATCAATCTATCTGTCAATACACACACACACACACATTACAGATGTGGTCATATTATCCATCCTTTGACTGATTGACCTACACTCTGCCCTCTAATCCATCTCCATAGGGATTTATTCTGTGACTTCAAAGGAACTGTGCTGATTTTCACCAGTTAAATATCTGACCAAACTGATGCCAAAGGTTAGCTAATTTTCATCTTCTGGGCAATCGTTAAATGTCAATTTGCAGATTAATGTATTTTAAGGCCAGAAGGGACCTTTGTGATCCTTTAATCTGACCTCTTTCATAACACAGGCCAGAGAATTTCACCCAGGAATTCCTACACCAAGCCCACATCTTGTGGATCAAGTTGTTTGAATAGCTCTTTGAATTCATAGAGCAGGCAGGAAGTGCCCTATAAAAATACCATGGGCTGAAATTTCCATGTCTTTCTTGACTCTGTGGGTATTTTCTCATCTTGGCTAAAAATAATAATAATAATAAAAAAAAAATAAAAAAAAATCAGCATTCAATTACATTCCAAGATTAAATTTTTCAGAAATAATTGAGGTTACAATCAAATGCTGTCCCTTTTTAGCTCTTGGGGTATTCTGATTACTTTCATCTTATAGAGTATAGCACTCTAGGTTAGTTTAGATGTCAAAGAGGGAGTGACAAGTGAGTCTGCAGGGCAGAGCGAGAGAGAGAGAGAAAGGGAAAAAGATTAATATATGCTAGCAGCAGGCCATGGTAGGTAAATTTAGTCCAACGGACTGTATTACAGCTCACAGGGATGGAGGTGGAAATCACATCCCATTGGCTGTGCAAAAAACCCTGGTCAACGGTGTGGCTAAGGTCTAAGAAAGAGAAACCGGGACAGAGTCCCACAAGGTAAAGGAAAATAAGTCTAAAAGCTGGTCTAAAAAGCCATCAGGTAACGGAGGGGCTTTTTTTATTGTTAAAGAAGAATGTTACCAGAATGTGTATGAAAATCTCTAAACACCAGCAATAAAATGAGATTTGGCACTGAAAATTCCAGTTTATGAAGTTGTCTTTGAAGTTTACTGGAGAAAATTGTACTTTTAACTGATGAGAAATTTGATCATGTTCCTACAGCTGATGGGATGATATCCACAAAAAGGGTTAAATTGTGATTCGATTCTTTTTTAATTCATATATTTCTAGTTTTTTAAACATCTAGATTGGGAATTTCCAAATCACCTAAGTGACTTTCAGTGGGGGTTGTGCTCCTAAGTCATTTAGATGCTTTTGAAAATGACACCCCTAGTTTATTGACATATTCAGACTATTTGTTTCAGTGTTTTAGGGTGCTTTATGCATAAATTGTAGAAGAGAAAGGTTTTGGTGATGAATTATTTAGTGATCTCACAAAATATTCTTTAAAAATCTGCTCTTATGCATTTATTTATCCTGGAAAAATTCAGATCCAGCATCTGTTGTCCTACTTGTTTTACTGTCTAACGGTGAGTGCTTGTGAGACTTGTTTACAGCAGATTTTTTTTTTTGGTTCCCCTCAGAAAGAAAATAGGAAGCGAGTTAAAAACATTATTAATATTTGAATGGTACAATGTGTTTGCTGGCAATACATTGAGTAACTCAAGTGACTTCCACCAAACATGTTTTTAAGAGCATCACACTATTAGGAAATATAAGCAAGTAAGTAAGAAAAATGAATAAAGGTGGAAATCAATAATATTTGTTTTGGGAATCCCCCATCCATCCCACCCGACATATTTTGATGGATTTGAGACAGGGACCCTGGAACATTGTTTGAAGGGTCTGATCACTGAACTCCCTGTAACATCTGGATTGTTCTGAGCCCTTTACTCACAGTTGTGCCCTGAAGGTACCTGAGCCCTAAAGATGTTACACATTCAGTAGGATTATGTTATTCTGCAGTAATAGCATTTCATCATAGGCCTTTACAGTCACCAGGCCATATCAGATCTGTTAGATTCAGAAGAGTAAAATTTGACTTTATAAGATGGTTTTGCAGTGAACCAGGGCTAGAAATATGGCATGGTTAGGGGTGTCAAGGCAAGTCTTCATCTTTAATTTTTATAATTAATGGAGATAGCCTAGCTCCTAGAACTGGAAGGGACTGTGAAAGGGCATTGAGTCCAGCCCCCTGCTTTTACTAGCAGGACCAAGTACTGATTTTGCCCCAGACCCCTAAGTGGCTCTCTGAAGGATTGAACTCACAACGCTGGGTTTAGCAGGCTAATGCTCAAACCACTGAGCTATCCCTCCCCCCAGTCAATCTTCAGTCAATCTTTCTCCTGCAGAATCCTCTGACTGACTCGTTGTTTTAAGATGGTTACCTCTTGCTTTGACTTCTCCTGTCTTGTTCATGACACCAATTTGCAGTGACCCTGGGTGGGGTGGGGTGGGGTGAGGTGAGGCAAGGGCTCAATGGGAGGTGAGGCAGAGGCAAACCAAGTCAAAAGGGATCATTTAAATTTTTTAGAACTTTATAAGGAAAAACCCAAAATTGAAGCAGGAACATAAATAATATAAAATATTATTAAATCCTGACTACTTGTAATAATAAACCAGAAGTGACTAACCCATTAACCTTTGTGAGCTTGTACACACTACTTTTCCTTTTTTTGTGCATATAACACCAAAGGCATCATTATTAACAAGAACAAAAGAAATTCCTTGACGGTATACTGTGTCATTTCAGAGAAGGATCAATGTTTCCTCTCCTAGCTTGTAAATCCAACTCCTCTCTTGCTGTCCTAATTGTTGCTTCTTTTCAGCTTGAGGTGCTCCTTAGGGTCAACATTTCTGTTGCTGTACCTCTTTTCATTGAGTTTATCCACAAGTGAGGTTTCTTCACCTAGTGGGCCGTCACTAGGTACCTTTGAACTGTATTCCTTCAACAGATGTTCCAACAGTCATTCTCTCTGCTCAAATACTTCGTGTCCTTCATGGTTGGGCTTCTTGTTTACTGTTTTCAGGACCTTTTTAATCTAACACAGCTTTTTGTTCAATTCTCTTTTTCACCAGTTACATTTCCTTTCAGTTTTTTTCCCTCGATATTCTCTCTCTCCGGTACATCCCATAGATTTTATTCCCTCAACTTCCTTTTTCCAATAGTGTCTGCTCACATGCCCAGTTCTGTTCTTTCTCCGTCTCCTGAAATCTTTCCTATTTTCCTTTTTTCACTTTCCAGTCCTCTACGTTTATTCTCCTGTTCTTTCATTCTATCAGCTCCTCCTACCCCAGCTCTGGTTCATCCACCAGCTCAGCATCTAGATACTTCTTCTTCTCTGGCAACTTTTTCCAACTGCTTCCAACATCATCCAAGCCCCTCCCGCAGCTCGAGCTGCTCTCCCATTGGCTGTTCTCTTCCCAGAACAGCATTCCATGCTGTTGCATCACAGCTGCAGGCCTCACTAGCACCTCAATAACTCAAAACTGCAGCAGGTGCTTGTGCTGAGGGCAGGGCTATTACACTTTCTCTTATTGCAACTATTCTACTTTCATCACACAAGATATTTTGCACTATTATGAAGCACTGAAACTCAGCCAATCTCACACAGCACAGGGCAAACTGACACTCCTCCTTGTGTCCATACAGCTGCTGCCTCATGTTGTAGAATATCCATATTCAAAAAGGTACCAAGAGAAATGGACAATGTTTGGGACATTTCTGTAGATCTTAATAGAAACTTAAAGGGCCATTAAAATGGCTGTTTATTTCTTTTCCTCATTCACAAAGAAATGTACTTTCAAAATAGCACATATTTTTCTGTGTTTCAATATTTTATAACACATTCATAAAGGTCCTTGTCTCTCCTGCCTGTTTCTTTGTGGGATTATAAAATGTTCTTGGCTATTGTTGGTATTAAGTGCTCTATTATTATTATCAAGTGTTTTCATTTAGTAGTTGGGTGATTCCAAGAAATATTTACCGACAGTTCATGTTACTGAGTGTCACCCAAACAATACGTGAGACAACTGAACAGTACTAGAAGAGGCAACATAGCCAGGGAACCCTTTCAGACACAGGCCAATTGTATCTCTCTAGGTCAGGGAGTACCCAAACTCTGCAACACTATGGTCCATCTTTGAAATTTCCCATAGACATGAGACTCAAACCTAAGTTTATGGTTCCTGGACAGTTTTCTGTCAAATAAAATGTAGGAAGTTGCTGTTTCTGAGGTTTGGGCAGAGGGCCACTAATGCTGGAGGATGGGTAAGGAGGTTGGCTGTTAAGTGGGATAGTGGGCAGGTTGGGACTCTTGCCTGCTGCAAAGTCCAAATGTTTCCAGAAACAGTAGATAATCCCAGTCATGTGATTCCCACAGGACAACCTAGCTGTCAGGACAGGAAGTATGTTACGTTAGGGATCCAGGAGGAAACTGTTGAAAGGAAAGAGTGCAGCACAGTGGGTAGAGGAAGTGAATGAACTATAGGAAGGGGACTTGGGATGGGAGGAGAAGGATCTAAGGAAGAACATACTCTTCTGTTCCTCATTGTAGTTTAATGAGTCCCTGTGTATGCATCCACCATGTTTTCACACTTCATCTGCTCAGAAAATTGAATTGAAATCAAAATTTTGATTCCCCCCCTCTTTCCGATGACTCTATTTAAGAGTAAAAAAGGATATGAAATTATAGACCTTTTTATTATGCAAAAAGCACACACATGCAGAATATTGTGTTTTACTTTTATCCACTACACACACACCTGTTTTTTGAGCAGGCCCTTGGAAAGGGGCAAAGGAGGAAATATTAGTTGTTTATGCCAGGATTGTTATCAATGTTATGATTACTGTGGACAGCCTATTGTGCATTAGGTATCTGGATTTTGGATTTCCCATTAATGCCAATGGGAGTTCTATACACAGAAAGAGAGTGCCCGAATATGCAATAAAAATGGGACCCAATATATGCCGCTGCTTCCAATAGCCGCTATGGCAGGAGACTCAAAAACTGCAACAGGGGAAGAGAGATAGTGCTCGCTCAGTGTGTTTGGTATTGGTCATTTTATTCCTCAAAAATAGTGTTACATGGGGGAAGGGAGGGAGGTGTGGTGTGCATTGTGTTTGCAAAGGCAGAAGTATGTATGTCTGGCCGGAAAACAAGAAACCCATTTTGTGACAAATTTTGAGGTTTCAAAAAATATTTCATTCCACATCAGAACAAAAGTGGGCCCTTTCAATTTTTGTTCTAACGAAATCACAGAAAATAGAAACCCACTCCAGAATAGCCAGTTGTTTAGGGTACTCAACTGGGATGTGGGAGGCCAGGATCAATCCAGCAGAGCACCTTTCAAAGCAGGCAGAATAGGGACTTAAAATAGGTCTTCTACCTCTCTGGTGAGTGCCTTGACCCACTGGGCTATTGGCTATACTGGTCTGGGTCTCTCTTTCTTTAGTTTTTGACCAGACATTCCATCAAAAACAACACATTTCCACAAAAAGTTTCCGTTTTGAGGAATCATGTCTTTTAGATGAAACATGTTTCACTGAAAACTTCCCAACCAATACTGGAAGCATGTCCTCCTACTGAGGAAGGAATTGTCATTTGCTTTTCCACTTCCCTCTGAATTCCTTTCCACAAGAACAGTGATTCTTATGGCTTCCTTATGTATAGATTGGTGAAGAGCATGTTACAGTGTGGTTCGCCTACAGTGTTAATACAGACCTAGCTCCCATGGTTTGGGCAGCAAACTGGCTTCTTGGCTCCCGATCCTGCAAGTTGCTCCAAGAGGGTAGCCCCATTGATTTAATATTTAACCCTTCAGATTGAACGAGTGACTTTTTTTTTTTTTTTTTTAAATCACACATCTGGTAATTTTTTTAACAGAGTTTTATGTAAAGAACATCCACTCATTCCTAAAGGAGAGTTTTAACATGAAATTTCCTGTAATAGCAAATTGGTTAGAAAGTCCACAGAGAGAGATCTTAAAGCCATGTCAAATGAATTGAGATTCTCTGCAAACTAGGTTATTCACTGGTACAAGGACAGCACAGGTGCTTCACAATTCACTCCATTTCTATCCACTGCAAAGATTCCAGATGAGATGATAGGATTGTGAATCAAACCACTAAAAACCCACATGATTATAGACGGGAAAAGTTTTAAGAGGTTTCACAGGTTATTGTTGCTAGGGAAACCACCTCATGGTAGCCATATGTTCAGAATACCTATTTTCCTTTGTTCTCAAGAAAATAAAAAAACATCTTGATGCAGCATGGAAAAAAAGTTATATGGAACAATATCCATATAAAATCACATATAATAGATTTAAAGGTATTAAAGAATAAGCCAAAGTTCCACCAATCCACCAATAATTATAGTATGTACAGTCATTAATATACAGGATGTGTGTTCTCTTGGGCTTTAGTACTATTGTTAATATTCATTTATTTGTATTATGTTAGTGATTAAAAATCCTCATGTGGGATTGGGCTCTATTGGGCTAGGTGCTGTACCCCACAGAGTAAAAGATGGTCACAGTAACTAACCTTTGTTTCATCCTCTTTAGTTATAAGTGATTAGCCTAGGAAGAAATGTTTGTTTCAAACTTGCATCAAGGGTCAGCAACTCCAAGGGCAAAGGTAACTCAACAGAATATTTTAGAATTGCTTGGCTCTGCCTCTAAATTAGCTATGTTGCTTGCCCAAGGTCACACAGGTGTCCAAGGTAAAGCAGTGTCTTGAGCCCAGGCCTCTCAAGTCCGAAATTAGTTACCTAACAACTGGACCAGGCAATTTAAAATTAAAAACAATAATGGTAATTATTAATAACAATAATTTTATTATCTCATCTGAGACCCCAAACAGTATCAGGGCCCCATTACATTAAGCACAGTGCAAAGCAATAACACAGTCCCTGCTTCGGAGACCTCACAATTTTATCATAGGTAATGTTCAACAGATGACTAAATGGACAAATGGGGACAGCCGGAGAAAGTGACTGTACAGACGGGATGTCTGCATACGTTATTACTCACTGTGATGTAAGTAATCACTTGTGGTTGCCAGCCTAATCACTAGGGGTTCAAATGAAACCTTTCTTCTTACATAGTTTAGTTATGCTTATTTACCATGGCTTTCAGTTTTGTAATTGAGAGCATCAGTTTTCCAAAAGCACGGCTAAAGAAACAGTAGCTAACGCTTGATCTTGCTGCCAAAAGACATCATGGATTAGTAAATCATTCAAACAATACAGGTACTGAATTTGACCGTGTTAACTCAGGCCTTTACTCAGGCCTGTTGCCAACCCACTCATCTTGTTGTTAGATAAATGGGTTGGCAGTAGCTTTATACCTCAGGACGTTTATTCTGGCTAATTTAACAACTGATCTTCTAATGTCTGGTGCTTTTTGCAATTATGTCCCAGTTGAGGTTTCCAACTGGGAGCAGTTTGCATTAAGTTTCTGAATCTCTGCTTTGCAATCTTAGTATCTCGTTCCTTTTGATGAACATGAAGAAGATTGCTCCTAGGGATACCTGAACCTAGAATGAACTGAGAATGTATTACAACTTTTAAACTTTCCAGGCAATGGAGGAGAAATTCACACCAACCCCATCCCTCTCAACAGCTGTTGCTACAAGGTGATATTGCTTAAGAGTCTCAAAATAGAACAAAGCAAATAGGATCTCTGTAAGGGTTCTAGTATATTTTGGCAGCCTCCAGCTGGAATCTAATTGCAATTTAAACAGAGAGCACAAAAAAAGCATTTAAACTGTTAGCTTCCATACCTTTATGGAGTTTGGTTAAATTAAACCATAGATCATAATAATGCAGATTTTCTTGAAATCAACCCAAGAGATTCCTAACATTATAGACACTATAGAGATGCGATGGATGTCTTCTCCATCCCTAGTAACATTTGTTCAGCTGAGTATAGTGAATCAGACTTTTGAGAATCACTGATTAAAAAAGTAAGATATTGAGAAGAGCAATTCTTTATTTTATACATTTTTCATTGATAATTCCACTTTTCCAAAACTGCTGTTACATGGTAAATATAAATAAAAGACTAACAAACTTTCATCCATTGCTATGTTCTATTGTTTGAAAGAATTTTTCCCTTTCACCCCCAAAATATATCACTAGACAAAAAATTCTCTCCTGGGTAAAAGGAAGATTGGAAGCATAGACAATTGACTCTGTTGCATCCTCTTGCACAGACAGGTTCATCTCCATCACAGGGGAGAGTCATATAGTTGCTAGCAGCTCTTTGCAACAAGGTTGAAGGGAGGGCTGAATATTTCCCCTCTTGGATTATCATCCAATATGCCAAAAGGGAGAATAAGCCTGTCAATAAACTAAGAAGCCAAGTGGGAGTAGCAGGCCACCCATCTTTTCTGCCCTCATCCAGAGAAGACAACACAATGTGGAGGTGGCTGAAAGGGAGAAGGGCCTTTTAGGGTTCAGGAACAGAAGTCTGCATGGCCTAATGGGGTTTCCATAGGTTTGAATATGCATATCCATTGTTTTCAGCAGTATCATGACCTCACTATTTATGACATTATAACTCTCAGCTATAAGGCAGCCAAAAGATCTACCTGTCATAATGAGGTATGAATAAGAACACAGATCAGCCTCCAGGTAAAGAAATGTATTCCCTGACTGACTTCTGTTTATGTGCACCAGCAGAAAATCTTTAAACTGACAAAATAACAACAACAATTCTGTATCTGTGATGGCAGAAAGGAAATTGTGGGTGACTGCAAAGACAAAATATGTGTGTGAGGGAAATCAACTATTCTTTTATTTTATTGATTCAAGTCAAATAACAATTTGAATAAAGCCGCTGCAAAGTCCAAATGGTGACCAGATTAGAGAACAGAAAAGTGTACTTTCTTGTAGTCACAGCTAGTTTCTTTGTACAATATTCAATGCATTTAAAGCTACATATATATTTCACATCCATTTATATTATATTATATTATAAAGTGCCCAACTTGAGGGCACCTTAGTGGTTCTCATTTTGTAAAGGATTGGTGCACAGTACTTTCTGAAAATTAGAGCCCTTTAAGGTATTTGAACTTTGATATTTCAGTTTTTAAGTGCTCCAGATCATTTTGTGTGTGTGTGTGTGTGTGTTTGCTTACAAAAACAATGGAGAGAGAGAGAGAGAAAAATGGAATGGATCTGAAACACTTATTTGTGGAAAGGCCCAAACATCATATTTTATGTGAATGCCACCCCAATCCAGAAATAGATTGAAGAGAAAAGGATTTAGAGGTGAAATCCACCAAAAGAAACAATCTTGTAATTTCTTCAAGGTCATCTCAGGCTACCTACCTAAAAAAATAAATAAAATCTCATATGGAAACCATTTCTGGAATTATATTGTGAATATTTGGCAGGTATGTTAGCTTTGCTCTGCTTGACTATAACAAGGTCCTATAGTCTTTTAATGCAGTGATTTATACCCTGATCAACCACAAGAATTTTAATTTAACATTGTTGCATAGATTCCACACTGTCTTATGTAAGTTTGCAATTAGAATAATAAAGTCTTCTCAAATACAACACATTTGGGGATGTTTTAGATACAAGAATATGTGCCCATTTGAATAAAGTGGTTTGTGATTATTCAGTTATTGAGCTGATCAGAGGTTGATAATTCCATTTTGTGGCAACTTTCAAGGTTTTGAAATTTAGTTTTGTTCTACACTGGAATGAAAACAAAAGCTTTTGACCATTTTTGCCATAATGGAATTGTGGGAAAATGTCTGTTTTCAGGAAGGGAGAGGTATGTATATGTATCCTGGTTATTACAACACTGGCCTAAGATGTGGGATTCCAGTATTTGCTCTCCATGATTCGGAGCAGTTTTTCATCTCACATCACTCTGAGTCAGGCAGAGCAGGGACTTAAACCTGTCTTCCACATCTCAGGCCAGTGGCCTGGCCACCAGTCTCTCTGTTCTCAACAAGCAAAAACAAAAACACTTTTTGATGAGAACTTCATTAAAACCAATACATCCTGTTGGGATTCTCTCCGAGATCTCTTTCCACTTGGCTTCTCAAGAATTTAGTTTGACTCCAGCGCTTGTCACTCATGTATCTTTATTTGGCATACAGCAGGGCTATGCTGAGTTGATCAGACTCAGACGCGGGGTGGGGGTGGATGCAGGTACATCACAGCTCCAAAGGTACACAGAAACCTTCTCCCTTTTTATAAATTATACATCTCACTGGATTTACTATACATCGCATCACATATTTTTGCATTGGCTTGATTAATTTGCGGAACGAATCCTATGCAGCATATGCTGCCCACACGCTGTCCCTTGTACAACTTCCTCTTTACCTCATCTCTATATTCCTAACTTATTTTGTCCCTTGTTATCTACTTCATAGTAAATAGTTTCCTGGGTGTTCTCCCTCTTATCTTAGTTGACTCAAACATTCTGTCTTCTTAGCCTAGTGACCTATTTACTTATCTTATTTAGCACAACCATTCTGTTTTCAACCTGATGATTCATTTACCTCCCTAGTTCTATCTTCCAAAAAATGAGGTCTCCCTCCATGTGTTGATTACTCATGTTGGGCCAGGCATCAGCTACACATCCCTATGCAATGTTTCAGCTTCACGACACAGCAAATTTTAACAACATTTAATTGATAAAGGTCCAACCAGCTGTAGTCATAGTATCTTGAGAGCAATGAAATTAATGGAGCTCTGCACAGGTGCATACGTTCAGCTGCATGGGCCCAGCTGCAGGTTCTGGGCCAAGTTGTGTGTGAAAACATAACTTATAGTTCTTCACTGTCATACCTAGATCTGACCAACATTTTACAAATCTGAAATTTTCCAGTGAATAAAATGATGCATTTTACATGAAACATTTTCACAGATTTCCACCAACTCTAGGCATAGCCCTCAATGCTTCACAGCCCTTTCCTTTTTGTCATCCTTGCAATATTATTTCTGAATTACAATGTAAGCTCCCTTGGTCAGAGACCTGCCAATCTGATTTTTCCTTAAAGTGTCATCCATAACTGTTGCTATATAAATAATAAATAATAAATAATAATAATAAATAAAGAAAGAATAGTGAGAATACCAAAGGGAAGGTAACTCTTTTTGTTAAATAATTACCAGATGAGCACTGTGCAGACAGTAGAGGACTAACCTACTTTTGCATTATAACTTTCCATTTTATTACAATAAATTCCATATAAGAGTAAACCAAACCTTTAGCCCTTCTCATGTTCTAATGAGTGCTAAATCCATTTGTATTATTGCTTTAATATCTTATGCTGACAAAGCTAATAATTTACTCAATCTGTACCTTCTCCTGACTTGTCGGAGCAATTTCTTTCAAATTTAAATGAGTTCTAACAGCTTAATTCAATTATGAATTTTTAGCCTTCTATTTTTATTTCTTTTTTTAAAACTTCCTGGAATTGCCTTTTCAGAAACATCACTGCAAGCAGAAATCAGTGGAAATGATATTTTCAGAATAACACCAACAGTGAGATCATTACTATTTGATTGTGGCAACTTCCAGACTCATGGAAGAGTACTGAAAAAACAGGAGTACAGTTGTGAATGCAAGTACTGTGCTCTTCACTTAGCCCTATATTTGCTCAGTCAGGATTATTCATTTGCTATATAGATAAAGGAATTCAGTAATCATAAACTAGGGGGCACCATCTAGGTCATGAATTTATTATTATTATCTGAACTATGGTAGCACCTAGGGACTCAGCTGAGATTGGATTCCATTGTGCTAGGCTCTGTACAAACATGTAGTGAGAGACAGTCCCTGCCCTGAAGAGATTAAAATTGAAATAAGCAAGAGGGTAAACAGGTACGAAGTGACTTACCAAAGATCACAAATCAGGTCAGTGGTAGATCCAGGGATAGAACCCAGAGTTTTTGACTTCCTAACCCAGTGGTGGGCAACCTGTCTGTCAGGGTAATCACTGGTGGGCCGTGAGACAGTTTGTTTATATTGACCGTCCGCAGGCACGGCCGCCCGCAGCTCCCAGTGGCCGTGGTTCACCGTTCCCGGCCAATGGGAGCTGCGGGAAGCGGTGTCCAGCAAGTCTCTGCAGCCCGCGCCACTTCTCGCAGCTCCCATTGGCCGGGAATGGTGAACCACGGCCACTGTGAGCTGTGGGTGGCCGTGCTTGCGGATGATCAATGTAAATGGATTACCCTAACGGGTTGCGTGCAGCCCATGGCCCGCAGGTTGCCTACCACTACTAGCCAGTAGATGATGCTACCTCCCTTTTTAATCTTGATTTCCTAATTTTTTTTTTTCAGGCTTAGCCATTCCAAGTTAACTTGCAGACTGATTGCATTGGATTGAAACAGCTAAAACTGCAGGTACATCAAAGGTTATTTGTGGTCTGTATAATAATAATAATAAATAATAAAAATTATAATATGTGAACTGTGCCATCCTGGAATACCCCGTCTCACATCCACATCAAAGTATTCAGGCCTGATCCTGCAAACACCTATTCACATAAAAATAAGTATGTCAGTAGACCCAATGAGACTACTCACATTTTTAAGGGTTTGCAAGATCAAGGACAATGTGCAGTTGGCACAAAAATGAGGAATGCTGTTTGATGCTTTAGAAAGTATTAAACCTTCTCTTTCTTCTTCACTCAGTGCAGTGTTTACCCTTAAGAAATGGATGTTGGATAGCTGACGAGAGATATAACGTGCCTAAGTTTGTAGTAAGTATTCTTGTCATAAGTTCGGTTACTAGAGCAGGTATTCAATTCATCCTTCATACTCTTTCCAAGTTTATTAATTACAACATGAAGTTATCAGTAACCAATGGACATTTCATAGTTAGTGTCACATACATTTCATTACATATGTGTATGTAGGATAATAATGTTGCGTCTTGGCACCTCACATAACTCCACACTCTAATATCCTGAGCCCAACCTGGCTACAACAACACTGCACATCCAGCATGTTAATGTGCTACAATGTGACACATATCAAATGAAAAATAGCTTTGACACAGTGAGTTAGACATTTTGAGATGCCTTTATGTATGAATGTGACAACATTGTGGGCACTGCTGTGAAAATTTCAGAATCATCTAAACTTTTGGAGTTGCCAAGAGAAATCCATGTAGTACAAAATTCGAGGTTTGTTTGAAAGTTCCAAAACAAAATGCTTAGTCAGACTACATTTTATTAAAACTACTCTCCCAAGATACTGTAATTGATAGATCACAAACCACTTTATTCAGATGGGCACATTGCCTTGTACCTGGAAAATTCCCAAAAGCATTGTCTGTGGCAAGACCTTATTATTATAATTTCAAAGTTACATTAGACTGTGTGGAGTCTGTGCAGCAACATTAAATTAAATTTCTCGTTGGCTTCAAGGCTCACTATCTGTAATTAGTGGCTTCTGTTCTTTATTACACTGATCAGTAGTGCAGTGCTATTCATCACTACAGTCTTAGTTAATTATCCTTGTTAATGATTTTCACTGTGAAAAAAATCTACAGGCCCCATTTGGAAAGAATGTTTTGTGTTATAATTATTTGATGGTAAGACACCATAGTGAGCTGACAAGCTGTGGGCGGGAGGTTACTTATCCTGTGACATGGTAGCTTAGTTTTTTTATTACTGAAGTGCTCAAAAAAAGTGGAAAGTATGATAATTCTGCATTTTGGTAGGAGGTCATGACTCAATACTCCAGGTGTGAGAGGGGGTGGGAATAGATCATCATAGCAACATGCTGAGAAGAATTGTCACATAGAAAAAACAATAACAGAAAGGGGGAATTAGAATTTCTTTGCATGTCTGGAAAAGTCTGTATTGCTGGGTTAGTGATTGGCTCATCTATTAGAAAAAAATCACATCTGTCTTCTGCTAATAAGCATGATGCACATTTATGGCTGAACTGTGCTAGTTGGATATGACAAGAATGGAAGCATTTACCCTAAACTTTCATGGGAGAAGAGTTAAGCCAATGCTGAGTGCTTTTGAAAATTCTACCATATACACAACTTTGGCCAATCAGGTATCTTAATGGCAGTGCTCAGTCTTTCTGTATAGAAGATCTGGGTGCAGCTCTTGGGCATGGGACACTGAATAAGCAGGTGAATTTAAGAAAAACTGAAGCAATGATCTGAGAAATGGCCAAGAGTGGTCTCCACTGTGAACAAAGCTATGCACATTTTCATGCTGCATTCAATGCCAGTATACTAAGGTGATATATAGGAGGGGTAGCAGGGGGTACATTAGCTAAGTAGAAAATTAGGGCATATAGAGGTTTGAAGAGTGATTCATCCAGCCCTTCCCAGCCAAAGGGGCAATGACTGAACCAAAGGGGATATAAGCAGGAAAAAGTTGGGGGATTCATCTTTACCTGCCTCTGCATTATGGAGGATCCTTGGGTGAGGGCAAAATAACAACTTACCTTTTCCTGACAGATCAGAAATTATACATCAAAACTGCCTGCTAATTACTTATTTCACGTGTTCTTACATAATTAGAAATGATTACAAGAGAAGCCAAGAAGCGAGTACCAAAAATAAATCATTTAGAACAGGATGTCACTGAGATGTCAGAATCAAACAAATTTTGATTAACAGTTGATTTTGATTACCTAAAGTGCTTAATAACTGTAAAAATCCAAGGATTAAATTCCTCATGCAATGAAAATACCAGACTGTGAAATTAAACAACAAGAGCCTGCCACCTGCCTTCTGTGTTCAGTATTTAGAGATATATTTTTCCTTCATTTCTCAATGCACCCGGCATGTGTTCTGTCCTCAGGTAATCAAATTAATGCATTCCGAAACCAGGCGAAGGGCTGGGATTGGTCTTTGTAAAACATTACAGTCAAATGTGGTACCATTATTATTACAAGGCTAACAGAAATCACCCCCATTTCAATAAAGAAGGTAGTGAAAGGACCTGCTGAAAAAAAAAATGACAAAGCTTCATGACAGGTGCTTTTCAGATAGAAGGTGTCTCTTGTGACTGTACTGGCTAAATGTGAAGTCATCTGTAAAAATATATGGATAAGAATGAGACCAGGGAACAACTCTAGCCCTACAAGCCTCTGTCAAATCAGAATCTTGGATATTTTTGATTCTTGTCACAAAGAGCTTCATGGGCATTGTCAGGCTGGAAACAGCGATTTGGATCTTTATGAGGTATCACATACTTATTCAATAATAGCAAGGATCCTGCCGACTGTAAAATTTGTAGCCAACTAGCAGACATCCCCAGAGCAGCAGCTCTCCTCTTTTAATAGCAGAAAAAGACACTTTCTCAGGAAATAGTTTCAGAGAGCCACAAAATAATTAACCACACTCAGAAATAAAAGCAAACGTAGCAAGTAGGACTTACTATTTAGTGTTATGATTAACTGCCCCGTAGAACAATGTTCTTAGAGCTAAAGCATCAAAGCACATGCTTTCTCTTAATATACCTCATCTGAGTTTCAGTGCAAAATCAGATTTAATTCCTCTGTCTGTGTGAGTATCTGTGTCTTTGTGTACAATTGCCATTTTCACTCAGTACATGTGCTGCTTCCACACTGCAAACACCATGTGCCAAAACCAGAGAAGAGTTACATGCAGGACTATGGAGAGCCAGGACTTGAGTTGCCCTTCCTAATGTTTAATGCTGAACAAACAGATAAAATAAAACAGCTGAATTTTACATTGGGCATCGGTTCAGAGCTGTGAAATTCTTAAAATCAGACATATTGTGTACTACAAGTCAGCTCATGGCAAATCCTACCTCTGTATCAATGGTCAGCCTCAGGCTCATCCTTGATAGTAGGACTGGTGTGCTTCTAATGTGAAGGAGGGCTCCTGTGACTACACAGGGGTAAGCAACCCTGGCAAGGAGCTAACTGGAATGTCCCATCCTTCCTTCCCTGGAGGGGTTCATTAAGGCTGTGGGGGCAGGAGTGAAAACTGCTTGGGTGGGCCATAGTCTTTCTCCCCACCGTGGGCCACTGTGCAAAGACCAGGGAGAATTTCATTTCTCACACTCAGAGCACCAAGACTAGCCCCGAAACCAGTACTGGATGTTATTAGCATGTTTGCCAAAAATCTAGTCTAGGCAGGGCAGTGTAGAGGGCAACCCAGGTTTCAACTTGGCTAGGGTAGATTGTATTAAAGTACATACTGCCTTGTGTACACTAGGCTTTTAGAATGTGTGTTGGACCATGTTAGCTAACCTGGTCTAACAACACACCTTTAAATCATAGCCATGGTAAGGCCAAAGAGACTATTGTCAAACTCCCAACACAAGCCAGCAGAGCTGATCCAGCATGTGCTGAATCCTGTGAAAAGCTGTAGAAGGAGCCATTTGGCCCATTGTCCCATAGAGCCCTAGGGGGATCTGTGCTTTCTTAAGGCCAAATGTCTCTGGAAGCTCCCACTGGCGAAGTACACTTATGCAGCCCAGTATGGAGGGTTATACTTTAAAGACCCATCATAGCCCTAAACATTTTTACACTAATATTTTCCTTTCTTATTCTCCTTACCTGGTGAATCCTGGGCAATCAGTTATAGTAAATAGTACTAAAGAATAGTGGTCTATATAAGAACATAAGAACGGCCATACTGGGTCAGACCAAAGGTCCATCTAGCTCAATATCCTGTCTTCCGATGGCACACTGCAAACCTGGAAATAAGCAGTCACAAGTGAAAAGTGCAACAGCAGTAGTAGTACCAGCATGATCACTCTTCCCCAGTAATGAATTCTAAACATGAAGCATACATTATAAAGACATAGCATCCCAAAGATTTCAGTTAAGTAGTTGGAGTTGACACGAGACCAAACTTTGTCTGACCCTGGGGAAGAACTAACCATATAATCACACAGCAGATCTGTGAAGTAGCAGGAACAAGTCAGTGCCCTGCTTTGAGGGTCAATACGGCAACTTTGTATATATGATTTAATGGACAACCAGTGAAGAATTCTAAACCTGTGAGTAAAGCGTGGTGAGAACCTCTGGTTGCAGCATTCTGTAATAGCTAACACCAGTGCTTCAGCCTTTTTAATGACCTGTCCTAAAGCAGTTATTCTGTGCAACTTGCAAAACTGAAAATAGAACAAAAATATGGAGGTTTGGATTGTACATCCAGCAATGCATTTGTTAATCGCCATATCAAACTCCAGATTTTAGATTTCACTGCAGTTGCATGTCTACAAATGAGGAAATATTTTGTCTAAACCATGAAATAAACTTGAATTTCAAAAAGGGTTGGTTAATAATTTTGTCCCATTATTTTTCTTGTTTGCCATTCTGGTTCTGTCCAGGGCCAGAAGTGTTGGAACACAAGAATTATAGTTACACGATATGTCTATACGTCCTCTGCAGACTTTTTCCTTTAATGTTATGCTCATCTTCTGAACCTCAAGCAGTGTCAGCACTTCTGGAATACAGTTAAGCAGATTTGACTCCATCCAGAGGGCATATACATACTAAGCCAGTCATTTAGATAGGCCCTAGCTGTTCATATTACGTGAGCCCTTCATAATATGCTAACTTGTATGATATAATTTTTCTTGTGTCACCTTCTTTTTATATTACATGTTGTTGTTTTGGTACTAGTCAATATTTTAACTATTCACTGAGCATTATATAATGGATCCCCACATTCTCTAATGACTATACGGTGTTGCCAGGAGTAATGCTATTAGTGAAGGGAAAATGGTACCTAAAATGTTTTGTTATTTGCAACTTTGTAATTTATCAATAAATGGCTGGCATGGGCTAATAAATAGAGGTCAGTGTTTCCAAGTGAAATGAAAGGGATTCTCAGTGAGATATCTATGATATATTGGTCTAGAAAGTTATTAGCTTTCCTTGTCTTAGTAAGTCATGAAACCAGGCTGCCATTGACAAAACAACACAGGAAAACCTACTAAAGGTGACAAGGTAGAAAAGCAGCAAGCTGTCAACAAACAATCAATTTACTGCAAGGGGACTACTGACTGTAACAGTGTCACACATCAACTCACCTAATAAAGTCAGCTTCCACCGAGCTGCAGGGAGACGATAACCCTTTTCCCTGTATTTTTAATCTGGAAATGTGGATAGCTTGTAAGATTAAAAGAAAGACTACAGAAAACAGTTCATATTAAAACAGAACCAAAATAATTACTGTATACTACTGCAGGAAGACAAATGCCCTGCCTTTATCACATACAAGATCAAAAATAGATGGGTCTTCAAAACACTTAGAAAACAAACAAACAAACAAAAACCTAGGCCTGTTGCAGCCATTTAAATGAATGTAAAGTAAAGCCTATATTTGCCCTTTATCTTCCAACTTGCTCCTTTGCAATTCTTTTCCTGACAAGTCCAGAAATGCCTTTGTCCTGAACGATTAAAGAGCTGAGAAAAATGAAGGTGAAATCATCACTGTAGACAGCTGTTTTCTAGTTATGTCAGTCTCAGTCAACACACTTGGCTCAGAAACATGCTACCTTAGGCCCATCAGACAAGGTTCCTCTGTGGAGGCATGGGCAGGATCTAGGGATCCTATTCCCTGTGCTCCATAAGACGTCTGATCTCAGTAGGCTCTCTGTGCCCAAGTGCACAGTGAGGTTACTTGAATTGGGCTGAGGGATGGGGTAGGCCAGTAGTTCTGCTGCAGCTCAGATCCATTAGCTATTCTCACAGAGAGAAACACACTCATCATAGGGGCTACTGTTGACAGGCGGTTGTGGTTGCAGCTTCAGAGCTGTGTCTTGGCTGCTCCATGAGCTGGCAGGAGGATTTTTTCTCTCCCATCCCCCATACCAATATACTGCTTTCAGACATGGACACTCAGGCAGTGTACGGATTCCAGGATTAATCCCTTGTGACAACTGGCTTTACACTTAGGTTGCTGTGCTGAGTAAATGTGTATTAATGCTCCAGCTATACTTCATCACTGAGCCATTTGTGTACGGTGCCAAGTTAAGGCAGTCAGTGGAAATAAACCAATGCAGAGGAGCAGCAGCCAGCTTTGAGGAAGGTCTAGGAGGAATAGCTTTTTATTTTTTAAATATGAAAATATGTGTGTACAAACAATGGAGGGAATAAAGAGGATGAGAAAATACAGTTGGGAGGAGGAGGAGACTAAAAAGAGATTACTTACCTATTCTACTTTTAATCTATTTGTAAATTGGTACTAAGGAATTCAATAGCAAAGAGTTGGTGAACAATGGAAGTTTGATATTAATAAACTTTTTGACAGGAAACAGTGTGGGATTATGCAGTTGTAAGAACAATGGTTGTTATTTTCAAGCAAGCTCACTTTACAGTGAGATTTAAAGGGTGGAAAGTTGCTCTTATGGAAAGACAGAAAATTTGAGGGAGTACAATATTGCTTAGAAATATCACTTTAATACATATATTCACTCCTATTCCAACCCCACATTAGAACACAAACTTCTCATTGTCAGACTGGAAGAGTGTAAATATTAAACTAGAACAAATAATGTTTGGCATTATTCTCTATTTTGCTGCACATGGCAAATTCCTATGGATATTGGTGAGAGTTACATCCTGCATTATAGATGGGATTTTCAAAAGCACCTACATGAGTTAGGAGCACAAGTCCCACTGAGAAGACTTTGCTCCTAAACCACTTTGGGGCTTTTTAAAAATCAGACCCTAAGCTGCTAATGCATCTCAATCCTGTCCTGCAAAGTTCAATGGTAATGGTGTTAAATCCTTGTTCAGTCTTTGACTTCACTTCCTAAACAGTTAGCAAGGATGATACTAGTGTGATTTAGGAAATTGACTGGAACCAAGAGTTTTTCTTTGGCCTGAAATATTTTACTGAAGACTCTCATAACCATAAACTTAAAGTAGAAAGCATTTATTTGTGAAAAAACAGCCATACTAATAATACTTATGATCACTATTATTCTCCATTTATTATCCTGTATGCTCATTCCATCACTGAATTTATTTTTAAGTAGGATCCTAACAGAGAAAGGCCATTTGGGGGAATCTAGTCTATTAATTCATATATTAAGGAAACTGTATGGAAGAGCAGGCTAATTTGACTAATTTGATCCAAAAATGCCATATAAATACCTAAAGTAGTCAGTCTTATGAAAACAGATGGATTCTCCAATCAGCAGCATTGGTAGTGGTAAGAAAGGATGAACTCAAACTGGAACAGGTACAGAGAAGGGCCACTAGGATGATCCGAGGAATGGAAAACCTGTCTTATGAAAGGAGACTCGAGGAGCTCGGTTTGTTCAGCCTAACCAAAAGAAGGCTGAGGGGGGATACGATTGCTCTCTTTAAATATATCAAAGGGATAAATACCAGGGAGGGAGAGGAATTATTTCAGCTCAGTACTAATGTGGACACGAGAACAAATGGATATAAACTGGCCGTGGGGAAGTTTAGGCTTGAAATTAGACGAAGGTTTCTAACCGTCAGAGGGGTGAAATTTTGGAACAGCCTTCCGAGGGAAACGGTGGGGGCGAAAGACCTCTCTGGCTTCAAGATTAGGCTAGATAAGTTTATGGAGGGAATGGTTTGATGGGATAAGTGGTTTTAGTCAATTAGGCACTAACGTGCCATCGCTGGTAAAATGAGGGTCTGGCTGGAGAATCTTGCCTGCATGCTCGGGGTTCTGCCATATTTGGGGTCGGGAAGGAATTTTCCTCCAGGGTAGATTGGCAGAGGCCCTGGAGGTTTTTCGCCTTCCTCCGCAGCATAGGGCAGGGGTCGCAAGCTGGAGCATTCTCTGCGACTTGAAGTCTTTAAATCACGATCTGGAGACTTCAACAGCTGAGTTAAGGGAAAGTGGGGGGGGGGTCAGCTTTTGTGGCCTGCATCATGCGGGAGGTCAGACTAGATGACCATAATGGTCCCTTCTGACCTTAAAGTCTATGAGTCTATGAGTCTATGAAAGCCAGCCAGTTTCCCAGTGAAATGTTCAAATACTTGAAAGCAAAAGATTAGAACAAAGAGGCATTTCTAATCCATGTGAGTAGTGTCATTGGCTTCAGTGGGTCAACTCATGTAACTGTGAGTATACAGCATTAGGCACATACCTTGTATGCTATGGCTCAAGTTTTCTGGATTCTGTAGTTAAGATATTGGTGCTGTCTTGGTTGCTAGCTATATTGTATAGTTAGCTCAGGATTCCTAACTATTCTCTTTTTTACTATCCATACCAGGGCATTTTTGACATATCTGCAGTGTGGACACTTTGTGTCTGTCATTTAAGCTGTGTCTTCGCTAGTTAAAAAAGATATGTACACTTAACCCCAGTTAAGGTCACGCTTGTTACAATCCTAGGAAAGCCAAGGTAGTTATTTTAACCTGTGTTAGCTGGCCAAGGTAAATGGTGGTGGGAGCCTTGGGTTATTTTGATCTATTAACACTGGTATAGGACTTCTCAATACTTGGGAACCCTTTTTTTTTTCCAAGGGACATCGTCCTCTTTCTGCCTGCATTTACGATGCACATCAAATTGAATGTCTGCTATTGTTTTGTCAGCTTAGTTTGAAATACTCAATATGGTCCTCCCTGTTAAGTGTTTTGACATGATCAACATCATCAACATAGTGACCAAAAGCAACTCAAGCAAGAATCTCAATCAAAATGGACTTTTTCAGAGCAAACATTGAAAGACAAATTTAGGCTCATACTTATGCGCATGTCACCTCTCAGCTGCCAAATTCAATCACCTGACCAAGCTATTATGCAAACAGAAGATGTTCTCACACTACAAGAGACTCACTTATTGGATAATGGAAAAGCATTGAAGTGTCACATTCTAGGATACCACTTAGTGGTGAGTCAATGCCTGCCAAAACACGGATTGGCAATGTTAATGAGGCAAGAGCTCTGGAGCATCTGGTCCATTGACACAAACTCTTCAACACCATAAGCCACCACAATGAGAATCAGTGAGCTTACAATCAACAATATCTATAAGCCACAGCCTGTTGCCTGGCCTCCACTGGTTTTACCAAAGCACAGCCACCCTTCAGGATGGGCCAGGGACCTCAATAGCTATCATATATCCCGGGGTTACAACAACAATATCATGGGTGAACAATTTTTTGACTGGGCCTCAAATCAAGACAAGTACCCACTGTTCAATTCTAAGCAGCCAGGAACCTTCTATTCTGCAAATGAATATAAGACTACTTGCTGGACTTGTGCTTCATGTCCTGTGACTGGAAAGCATGTCACATAGTGGCAGAATCAACTGTCCTTGATGATTTTCTGCATAGCCAACACCATCCTGTCATCATATATGTTGGTCTCCAAGACCCCCTAATTACATCTGCATGAACCTTAGGAACACTGATTGGGGTGGCTACATGGAAACCATAGGAGTAGTTTGCTGAATACTTGTGAACACAGAGAACTACAACAGGTTCATCAACCTTCTTAAAGTGGCCATGAAAAGGAACATTTCCCCATGGCTACAAGAAAGCCTGCACTCCCTGACTGGCAGATGATGCGGCACTCCTAAAGGAGTACAGGACAACAGGTTACCCTGTTGCTTCAACCACCCTCCTGGAATCACTGAATTTTGCTCAAAAATAGCAATGGGCAAAAGCTATGCAGAGTCGAGATTTCACCTACTACCCAAGCAGGAAAGCCTGAGGCTTCTCCATAACCTTGGCAGTGCTAAACCTCCCTAAAGAAAAATGCCACATGTGACAGCCCACACTATCGCTATCCAAATGCTCCTGATCTCCAAAGCTCAAACAGATTGTCATTATGAAAGGAAAGTGAAGAAAGAGCATCATTGCTCCCTACCTGACTGCCCAGAAACATCAAATCTATCAAAATCATTCACTCAAGAAGAAATGGGCAAGGCCATAACACTCATTAAATTTGGCAAGGCTGCAGGCCCAGACAGCATCGTCCCAGAATTTCTTAAAAAATCTAGGTCAGCATGGCCACTACTGCTGATGCTTCTTTACCAACTTGCATACCCTTGGCCAAACATGTCCCAACATACAGGAACAGGCAAAGTTCTACCATCCTGAAACTGGAGAGAGCAGCTTGTGATTCTCAAAACTACTGGTTATTATCATTATTATGCTTAATGTACAAGCTCTTGGAAAGGATGCTGCTCCAGAGACTTACAAACATTTATCAAGACTGCATCCCTAAAGTGCAATCTGGGTTCAGATTGGAGTGAAGCACCTCCCATCAGATAATCAAAGCTACACTGGAGACAGGCTCAAAACAGGAGAGGTCTCTGTGGACCTGTCCTCAGCATACAACACAGCTTGGCAGGACATCTTGGTTCTGAAAGTATTGAAAAGAGTGTGTTACAGAACGACACTGCTCCTACTGACAATTATGCTCACCTTCCTCAAATTTTTCTGTACATCCCATGGAACAGACCAGCAGACCTCGTCCTAATCTACTGAACAATGGGTTTCCACAGCACCAAGTTGGCATCATCGTACTTTAAAATTTATGTCAGTGACATCCCATCAACCCAGTCATGGAAATTTGGATATGTGGACGATCTCACGTTCATCCAAATAAGCACTTTCATCCAAGTGGATGCATCTTCACAGAAGATCTGAAAAACCTGGAGGAGTTATGGCAAATCTGACTGAATCCTCTATAAACAGCTGTCTCCATGTTCCACCAGAGCAACCAACATAGAATCATAGGTCAGAGGTCATCTAGTCCCCTGCACCAAAGGCAGGGCTAAGTATTATCTACACCATCCTTGACAGGTATTTATCTAATCTGCTCTTAAAAAAATATCCAACGGTGGAGATTCCACAACCTCCCTAGGCAATTTATTCCAGTGCTTAACTACCCTGACAGTTAGGAAGTTTTTCCTAATGTCCAACCTAAACCGCACTTGCTTCAATTTAAGCCCATTGCTTCTTGTCCTATCCTCAGCGGTTAAGAACAACCATTTTTCTTCCTCCTTTCTGTAACAACCTTTTATGTACTTGAAAACTGTTATCATGTCACACTCTCAATCTTCTTTTCTCCAGACTAAAAAAACCTAATTTTCTCAATCTTTCTTCATAGATCACGTTTTCTAGACCTTTAATCATTTTTGTTGCTCTTCTCTGAACTTTCTCCCGTTTGTCCACATCTTTCCTGAAATGTGACGCCCAGAACTAGACACAATACTCCAATTGAGGCCTAATCAGCCTGGAGTAGAGTGGAAGAATTTCTCCTTGTGTCTTGCTTACAACACTCCTGTTAATACGTCCACTTTTTGTAGGACACTCTTTTTTTCAGTTTCAGATCATTGAAGATCTCCTGGTTAAGCCCAGGTGGCCTCTTACCATACTTCCTATCTTTCCTACTCAGTGGGATAGTTTGCTCTTGTGCCCTTAATAATGTTTCTTTGAAAAACTGTCAACTCACTTGAACTCTCCCTTTTATCATTACCTCTTAGACTTGCTTCCCATGGGATCTTACCTACCAATTCCCTGAGTTTGCTAAAGTCTGCCTTCTTGAAATCCATTATCTTTATTGTACTGACTCCATCCCTAACCCTCCTACCATTCCCTATAACCATGAACTCTAGCATTTCATGATCACTTTCACCCAAGCTGCCTTCCACTTTCAAATTCTCAACCAGTTCTTCCCTATTTGTCAAAATCAAATCTAGAACAGCCCCATGCCAGTAGCTCTTTCCACCTTCTGAAATAAAATATTGTCTCCAATACATTCCAAGAACTTGTTGGATAATCTGTGCCCTGTTGTGTTTTTTTCCTAACAGAGGTATGGGTAGTTGAAGTCCCCCATCACCCTTATTTGTTTACCCCTTTTATCCTCACACAGAGACTTTCAACAAGTTGGTCTCCTATTTCCATCTCAACCTCAGTCCAAGTGTATACATCTTTGATATACAAAGCCACACCTCCTCCCTGTTTCCCTGCCAGTCCTTCCTCAGCAAGCTATTCCCTTATATACCCTTCTATACCAATATTACAGTAATGCAAAGTCGCACCTGAATGTCTCCTTCTGCAACACCAAACTCAGGCACGCGGATTTCCTGAAATACCTTGGAGTAGTTCAGGATCAAAGCCTCACAGATCACCAACATCTAATGAATACCACTGCCAAGATAAAGGCTAGGAACAATATAATCCACAAATTAACCAGGACCAGTTGGGTAGCAGCTGCTTACACCTTGTAGACAGCCACCTTGGCCCTCATCTTCTCAGTGGCTGAATACTGCATGCCAGTATGGGCAGGTAGCATACATATGAAACCTGTCAACATGCAATTGAGAATTGTCACAGGAATGCGGAAGGCAGCACTGACAGTCTGGCTCCCCATCCTCATGCATATCTTACTACCATCTCTCCAAAGAGACTCAGCAGTGATATGAGAATACAATCACGCAATAACGACTCCAGACTTGACAAAGATCTCCAACCCTCCCCGCCTCAAATGCCATCTTAGGTCCTTCTGTTTAGCAGCTAAAGCTCTCAGAACCCCAGAACTATCACCAAAAGACAAGGGGCAGAAGCTGTGGGAAAACAGCAGTGTCAAAAATCAAGACCTGATCATGGATCCTTCAGACCAACCAGCTGACTTCACCATGACACTCATGACACAGTGAACCTCATAACAACCTCACACTGGTGTTGCAGTTGCCTACTAGCCAAATGGAAAATGAAGGACAGACTAATATGTGAATGTGGAGAAGACATCCAGACCATGGAACAACTATGAACTGCTGCCCTCTAAAATCCTTCTCTGGAGGGACAGCTTTGATTCATTCCATGTCACTGGAAGCCATAGAGTGGATGACAATCTTGGACATCAATCTTTAACGTTGCTTTTCAAGTTGCCATAGGAAATAAGAAGTTTGATATCATGAATAACAACCTCCTTCCTGTATTTGGGGGCACCACTTCCTCAATATGTAAAATAATGCTAATATAGTCAGTATATTTTTAATGATTTTTAGAAACAAAGTAAGCAATTTTTGTTACCCTATTGGTATGAACAGTAAATTTAATTGCATTTCCATATGCCTCTAGATCAGTGGTTCTCAAACTTGGGCCGCTGCTTGTTCAGAGAAAGCCCCTGGTGGGCTGGGCCGGTTTGTTTGAGGGTGGCCAGCACGTCCCTCGGCCCGCGCCGCTTCCTGCAGCCCCCATTGGCCTGGAGCAGTGAACTGCGGCCAGTGGGAGCCGTGATCGGCCGAACCTGCGGACGCGGCAGATAAACAAACCGGCCCAGCCCACCAGGGGCTTTCCCTGAACAAGCGGCGGCTCAAGTTTGAGAACCACTGCTCTAGATAACAAGTAAAAGTGAATTATTATTACTTTTACTATCATTAAATACTTTTGCAAACAGAACCCCGTTTTTGACTGCTCCTCAGATGTCTCACCTGGATGTTTATGCTGTTTTGGCCTGTTTGTCAATTTATTCAGTTCATGGGACAGTATAAATAAAGGCTATGTTTAATATGATGAATAATTTATATTAGTTTTTGGGATCTTAACCTGTGGGTAATGACTAGGTTTCAAAGACTCACAACCACACTCCCTTTGTTTATGGCTAGATGTCAGGAGGGTCCCCAAAATGTAAGAAAAAGGCTGAGAATCACTGTAGTAATTTATTAGTATGCTTGCTTAATAACTTTACTACATTGAGTAACACTGAATGTTTTACAAAACTCTTAGTGTATTATCTGACCAGCATTAACTGTATTGGCTAAATCAGTAATTAAGTCAAAGAAGGCTCTTGGATTTGTTAGGCATGACCTATTTTTAATAAACCAAGGCTGCTTATCAGAAATTATTGGATACCTTTGCAGTATCTCAAATGTTTACTATATTGATTCCTTTCTAATATGACATCTATTTTCATGACATGGCTGGTGGAATCTGTAACAGAAAAAGTGGGTGAGGCTCAGAAGACTGGGGGAATGGAAAGATGATCAAGTGCCTTATAAAAATCTCATGGATGTCAAAGGGAGTCTTTCCACTGATGATTTGCATGTGACTTTGATTGGGTCCCAAGACAGCCAGGGAGCCAAAACCAGCTATTATGAAGTACGATGGCCAAAGAGAAGTCTCATGTTAGTAGTTTGCTTGATGAGATGATAGAGTTTTGCGACCACATTGATTCTGAGCATTAAAATGCAATATCCATATTACTTTATTACAACACATTGAACAAAAGGGGAGCATAGCTCCCAGGCATCTGCTAAAGCAGAGGAAAAGCGTCCATCCTCTTTCCTGACTAGGCTAAGCACCTCACCCCTCCTCCTTGGCTGTGTGGTTATTTACTTTAACCACTGATTATTAACAATCATCAGAGCAGTGACATGCTTGCCCAAATTACTAATGGTTCAGCGGGAATAACAATCACTTTCATTCCCGATGACTGAATACAGGTCTGTCGCATCTTACGTGCATTTAACATGCGCAATTTCAACTTTACGCGGTCGGCAAAAAAAAAAAAAAAAAAAAAAAAGAGAGAGAGAGAAAAACAACAGTTTTAATACTACACCTGTGGTGCGGGCGATTTCGCCCGCCATAGAACTCAATGGGGTTTTGGCTATACGCGGTTTTGGCTATACGCGCTAACCGCGGAACGGAACCCCCGCGTAAGATGAGACAGACCTGTATTATTATGTAACTTGGTCATTAATCTGTAATGATCACGGATGCATTCTCAGGGACCAGTTCACTCCCTGGGTGGCAGGCCCCTGGTAGCAGTAAGCCTGCCTGAAGTTGCGTCACAGATAACCTACTGGGTATCTTTGGTTCAGTTTAAAAGGTGGGGGGGAAGGGAGAGGAGGGCAGCGCAGATGATATAGTGATTTGCCACCCAGCCTGAGGTTAAGTCCGTCCTGCCCCGGGAAATACCTTATGAGAGCACAGTGGTGATACTGCTATCTGTTTCCCGTGGGGTACATTCCCCCTTTGCAATGGTTGTGCCTGTGTGTCTGAGGACTGGAGTGCACCATGGAAAATCTGGTCCTTATACTCTTAGTCACTATGTGACATGTAGCAGAAATGAATATATACCTTGGCTTGGAAGCCAAAGCCAACCTATAGTGAGAAAAAAGCTCAAAACAAAGGAGAAGAAATAAAGGCGCAGCTCTTCAGCTAGTAAAAATTTGTAGCTTCACTGACTTCAATGGTGCTATGCTGACGCACACCCAGCTGAGGATCTGGCCCCAAGTGTTTTCACCTTGAGAAGAACGTAACACATTGTGGTTAAAAATGAAAAAGCTTACTCCTTTAAGTGTGTTATATAAGACTTGCACATTTAAACAAGTTTCACCCTCACAGCCCATCTTCCTCTAATGTGAATTGGTGCCATTGCGGTTGCTTCCATGATATCAGTTAGTAATATCCTAAACACAGAATTGCAACTTCCTTACAGAACCAGCTTGAAGAAGTGATTTGATTTTTGAGCAAGGAAGGCTTTATTGAAATCACAAAACCACTAATACCAGGAGAATTAATACAGTGAGTTATACAAGGGATTGTAAGCTACGTCGATTGCTACAATATTTGTAGAAATATTCCCTTTATTAATTTTTCCCAATGTGAAAATCTCTCTTTAAGGTTTCCCCTTTGATACCACTGATTTTTTTTAAAACCTGCAGTGATGAAGGAAAGATAAAGGACTGCCTAAACTGAGCTGTTCTAACTGCTAAGCAGTTGCGAGTAAATGACTTTGCTTGTGTACAAAGGGAACTGGTGGTGTAATATACTGAGAAATTCATTTGTGGAAATCTCCAGCCTGCCACACATTTCAGCCAACTTATCAGATGACATAAACAACAAAGATTAGAGCTGGCTTTTGTTTTCTGCTTTGTTCTTCCTTCCAGAATTTTACCTTCAGTCTTTCAAAGGTTTTATACAGTTTTTATTGGGAATGTAATTCTTGTTACTTAACAGTGTTTTTCAATGCATTTATTGGAAAATGCCAATCTTTGTAGCCACAGCATAGCAGCATATGTGACATCAAAATAAAAATTATTAGCCTCCCATTAGTAAATTTCTATTAAAAAATCCTCCAATGTAGAATTCTTAAGGACATTGTTCATTATTATCTATGGATTCATTGCATGGTGACTGGGCTTTAGTGAACTATGCTTTATCTTCTGATATTCTTTTGCAAAAGCACCATCTCAGTATGTCAGGTCACCTTCCTTTTGTTCTGAATTAACAACTAATAGGAGGTAATGTGTGCAGAAGAGCACACTGTCATAATAAAGCAATATTTAATAGTGCATAGATTGGTGCTATGGTTGCATATCCATCTTCTGGATCTAGCTGGGATCAGAATTTGCTTCCAAAACCAAAAAGAAATAAAACAAGCTGATAATAAGGCACCTTTCTCTTTGTTCTTATGTTGAGAAGATATATGCCCGATTCTGGGCTGTTCTGTGACCCCTGCATACCAGCTCTCTGCACAAAACTACATGTTGTAATTTTTATGAAAGTGTGGTAGCATGTACCCTTCCCCTTGTATAACTTTCGATGTCATCAAGGTATATCCTCCACTGGGGGACGGAGGAGTACAAAGGTCAGAAAACTGAGTGGCATATTCCTCTTCTAAAGCAGCATAACTTGTGCTGCATCATGTATAGCTTTCTGCTGGTCTCGGTACCATCCGAACCCTACCGAAGGTGACTACATGCGCTCACCCTCAGAGGGAGGTGAAGGCACAAGAGCCACTCACTCTGCCTGTGCTAAAAAGTGCAAGAGGAGCAGATGTTATGAGAAAACATCCGGATGGTCAGTGGATCTGTTGCAACCTGGATCCTCTCCTCCACAGAAGGTAAAGAGAGAGAACTACAGGATGTTCTGTGTTATGTACATTCATTAATGGCAAGCTCTATCACCAACAGAAGTTTATTCAATAAAAGATATTACCTCACCCACCTTGCCTCTCTAATATCCTGGGATGTGGCTACAACTTCACTGCATAGTTGCTCAGGGATAGGTTCATTATAATAGAGAAAGCACAAATGCTGAACCACTTTGATGCAGTTTTCCAGTTAGACAAGCTGCCACCTCAACAAATACCAGCTTTCCCTTGCTACTAACAGGTTTATATTGCATCTAAAGTTTAACAGAAATGTTATTAGACTGTCTATCTTACCATGAACTGTGCAATGGCGTTAAATGATGAAGAGGCTGAAATGATTATCAAATGCTCCATCATATTCTCACCTGGAAACCATTTTTATTCCTGTAAAGCAATTTTATAGGAAGGCAAAATGAAGGGCCAAGTGGGCTCACCGGCAGTGAGTAGTTAATTGTCACATTTCTGCCTACTTATATTTTCAGATTTACAGTCTTACCTGTAACCCTCTGACTTTTTTATAAGCAGCATTCCTGCAGCCTATAATGTGATCGCATTAGCTGAACTTTACAAAAGTGTGCTGGTGCTTACTTCCCTGCCAAATTCAGCATGTGCTCTAAACAAAGAATGAAGTCTCTTCAGAGGGAGTTATTGAGTAACTTGAAAACACAGTGCAAAAGATATTCATCCAGCAAAAGTCTGAAATAGCCAATTAAGAACAAGGACATACCATAGATTTTTGCAAACCAGTAACTATTCCCGAAGAATAGAAAGATGCCCCAATTGTGATTATATTCTAAAAAGAGCAGCCAAGGGAAATCCCAGGAGCTGTTGGAGAGTGAGCCTCATGTTTACTCTTGTGAAACTGACTAAATATCTAATAAAGGCTAATGTAATGTAACAAAGAGCTGAACTAGTATAATCCGATGAGGTCAAAAATACCATGGCTTCATATTCCATAAACTGCCCGAGTCCTTTTCTGTGGGGAGAGGGTATAGGAAACTAAACAAAAGATAAGATCTAGTAAACACAATTTACTTGGATCTTCAGAAAACTTTTGCTAAATTGTGAATAGGAGACCGCTAAGGGAAATCAATAACTTGAGCATGATAGCATGAGGACAAAGCCATGGCATGGATTTAAAAAAAATACACCCCACCCAACTCCAAAATAAGCAAACAAATAGACAAACAAACCCCCAAACCAGAGAGCCTTATGCATATTTGCACAGAGCAGATGCTAGACACGCCTAACATAGGAAAGAGAAATCCAAATGGTATCTTCCTCCTTGTAGGGGACAGGTTGCGGAAGCTTGGCGAGGAGCTAAGTGGCAGACCGAGTATGTGACTGAAAGCAGGCGGAAGCAGTTGAAGGCCATGCAGTGAACTTTGTTCGGCAGATCCTGCCAAAATGTAGTTTAGTATAGCTCAGCATGTTTTTGTCTGTAAACAAGTTAGCTTATATAATGAGTACGATTTATGAATGCAATGAATGTAGCCAGCTGTTGACCCCATGTAACCTTGAGATAAGCGCGGGGGGATATAGCATTGCAGCGGACTCCCTTCAGTGGAGTCCTGCCTGGCCAGCTGTCCCGGATGGTCAGAATCCCCTGCAGCCCCTCCGCACGCCTCTGGGACTCCCCGCACAGCTTGGAGTGTAAGTTCTTCCTTCAGTAAAGCCTTGCTTTTTACTCTCAGGCACTGAGTGTCATTCTTTCGCCGGTATCACGGCCCCCCTTGCGGGCACACTCCTCTTCCCCAAAATCCCTCAGGAGCCTGCCTGTATGACCTGTGTGGGGGATGGTGCTCACTGGGTTTGGGGGTATATGGCTGGACATGGACAGAGGTGGGAGATGGACACTCTGCAGAGCAGCATCCTTCTCCAAACCCTTAAGAATGTTCTTGTGGAAGTTAATGCTGGATTCATTTCTTGTCTCCTTGCCATCTGCATCCCTTGAGAGGATACATATGTGTCTGTATGTTGGGTCATGGTTTGTATGGTTTGTTTTCCTCTTGTAGAGAGGGGTAAGATACACCAAATGAAACAGTAGCAGAATCTTGGGTTCACAATGTAAATCTATCTGTGCCAGCTACTTTGCTCTGTAATACAGAGAAGATCCTGGATATATTTCCAGTGAATACCCATACTTTATCTCGTAGTAATATGCAATGTTTTTGTAGATAGGGTATAATGTACCTTTACCATTAGACATTTGTAGGTTGTTGGTAGGCTACTTAACAGACCTGTGAGTGAGATTTTTTTTAATATATTTTGTGACTTGTCCCTAGAGTTGCTGTGTGCAAGGGAAATTAAAACTTAAGAGTTACCTTGTAATTGTAAGAACCACCCTCTTGGCAATCATCTTGGCTTGAATTGGGGACTCCCGAGCAAATATCATGAGTCTTTTGAGCCAAATGACTAGACCTCTTAGATGGAGCTGCAACATAATTACATCCCCTGTAGGCCAGGCACAGAAAGAAACTGGTAACATGTGCTGAAAAGTGGGCTACAATAGGTTTACACTGAACAACTGTGAAATGTTCTTTCAGCCAATTGGCTGATAGGTTACATAGTTCAACAGTATCTGCTTGCAATACAACTGTACCCAACCATAATTGATATCTATATCTTTCTATCTCTATTTAAAATCACTAATATAAAATGAAATGTTTTTAAAATTTATTTTTGCATGTTCAGTATTCTTTGTTTCACTGATGTTTCAGGATGATGATCTATTTATATGCATAAAGCAACACACAGAGAGAGACTGAATATTTGAGTGCCAGAAAACACTCCTCCCTTTGCTCATGTATGAAATGGAGATAGTTGAATATAAGAAATCCACATAGCTCATGGAAGAGTTTTCAGGTATTTAGAAAGTACTGGCTGTCTAATTTTTGTGCTTGATTAATGCAGTTCCTCACAGAAATAAATAAATATAATGATGGGGATTTCTTTTATCTGAGTTTATCAGTATAAAATTGTCAGGAACATTTAAAAAGCCCCATTAAGCCCCTAAAAAGAATTCAGAGAAGCACCATCAATAAAGAAAACACAGATGTCCCTGGCTAGCAAAGTGTTTTTGACTGACTCTAACAGACATCCTTTGAATGATGATGTTCTACACACCAAGATCTGAAAAAACAGCAGATAATGAGCTGTGCTTTCAGAGATGAAAGAACAAAAATGTGAAGTAAGAAGTATTAAATAAAAGAGAACAACACAAGAAACAAGTGTTGCTTAGCAATGATGCCTATGTCTGACACAAATATTGAGCACATTGACCGATAGTACTGGATTCATGCTTATCTGGTAACACATCTAAAGGCCCATGTCCATTAGAAAACTGAAACACTGCTGATGGTGTTTTACAGCAATTGTTCCCCTGAACCAGTAGCTGAAAACCATTTAAGTGGTCACAGGACAAAACGTAAATCATTTTCAATACCAGTTCAGGTAGACCCATGACTAAAAACTATTGTCAACAATGGTTCATTTCCCTGTAGAGAGGGGTAAGGTTCACCAAACGATATGGTAGCAGAATCTTGGGTTCACAATGTAGATCTATCTGAGGGCTAAATTTTCTGCTGATGTAAATGTGTGCTGCTACGTTGACTTCAGTGGTATTTCATACATTTACACAAGCACAGAATTTGGCCCTGAACATCTCAAATTGGTTTATTGCTGAGTAGGGAGCAAGAATGGATGGAGTAATCAATTAGTTAGGCATCTGCAGTAGTCGCTTGTGCACATTTTGCCTGTGTACATTTTTTCAAATGTAATATTTATATTAGAAATAAAAGTTAAATATAAAACAGATTATCCAAAAATGCAACCCAGCCTGCAAAATACAGCTACGCAGTCCACTTTCCAACATTCAGCTATTACTGAGCATGGTTGCTGGGAAACCTTAGCATTATACAAGAGTTTAATATTTCTTATTTTTTGGAAAATAAACTATAGACAAAAATAGTGACAAAGAAGAAAGAGGGAGTATACAGAATAAGAGAGCATGTGATATTGGCAAAATGAGGAATTTGTTTATTTCACACAAAGTAGTATTTCTGTTTTATGTTATTTTTTTTAATAATGACCGAAGTAACATTTTTAATGTTTTGAATATCATATCCTTCCCCTTGTTAGCTAGTACTCTAGTGTTTCATAGTTTTAGTTTTCTTTCTCTCCATATTTTCTAACTTGGCTTCTATATTAGCAAAGAAACAAACTGTGACATGTGAAGCACTGACATTTTTGTTTTCTATGTGTTGTACTTTACATTTCTAAGCACTTTCCCTGTGTGCATTGTTCAGCAGCCATCATGTTCTCAGCGTTGCTGCAGCCAGTAAAATGAGACCCCTCCTACACACACAATTCAGTTCAATGCAATAAGACTTTATCGGCATGACGAGCTATAAAAAAGCTGCTGAACTGTACAATGGACAGACCATCTCAGGTATTAGCCAGAGATAAGTAAGATCCACTCAGAATGGGGTAATACCCTGCTTGGGTTTTGATCCTGTGTCCATTTGTCATTACAGATGATTTCTGGTCAATGCTATTACTTACATGCACACATCAATATATATATATATATATACACACACACACCCTCCCACCCCCCAAACCAGACCTCTCACTCATGGAGAATTTACTTTTATTCTCTCTCTGTTTTCTTCCTTAATCTAAACTAAAACTCTTAGTTTGAAAGTATGTATTTTGTTCTTTGTTTATGGAAACAGAGAAAAAATTGACAGGCCTATTTAGAAAGCAAGACAAATATAGTGGGACAAATTCTTCTCTCATTTACACCAGTGTAAATTCAGAGTAACTAAAGGTGAATTTGGATTTACACTGCGGTAGCTGATAGCAAAATTTAGCCCGCTTTCATTAAGTTCAGTAAAAGGAAAACAAATGTTGGGCTTTCTTGGGATATTCTTGCAAATTTGGAGGCTTAAAGCACTTTATAAAGAAAACGTACTGAGAAGAATCCAACCATGTCCTCCTCCCACATTGAGTCACCATGAGCAAAGAAAATCCTGGACTCAGTCATTTTGGTTTGCCAATCTGGCAGAATGTGCATGACTCACTAAGGAACACATTATCTGACATTTAAACACAAATGCTGGACGCAGCTAGTGTGTCAATGCATTGCTGAAAACACATGCAAACCCACTCACTGGTATTAGACTTGTCACTGTCATAAAGAGAAGGTGTTAAATTCAGTCACAGTTATAAGCCATTAATAGTAGTTTTAAAGGAAACAACTTCCATTATCAGTTCAGTAAAAGTTCCATGCGATAGTTATGACATTATCTGTTATATAATACCCATTTCAGATTGTCCCCTGGCTGCAGGACAAATCTTTTACTATCTTTTTTTTAATCGGTGAAAACCAACTTCATGCAAGAAAATTAATTCACTGGTACTAAATTTTCACTTGTAAGTTCATGCAAACAAATGTAACCAATCCTTTTAGCTCTAACATTAGATTAATTCAATATTTTATAGCCATAGACAGCTTAACCAGATTGTCCACAAGTTGCCCTATAAGACAGAATCCTATCCAACAGCCAGCATTTTTGCTATTGTGGTCGAGAAAGATATAGCTGACCCTTATTCTGTGTTGAGAGTAACTTTCTGCTGGCTGCATTTTTCCAACCATGTAAACAGTGTATATCCCAATGATGCTGACATAGTATTCTCAGACTGAAAATGTCTTAGCTATTCAAAAGGCTTGCTAAGACTATGGAAATGTACACAGATGGTTTTATCCAGTAGAAATTATATTAGCTAATTTATTATTAGACATCCCTCTCTCTCTAGATTGCAATATTGTACCCCCTCTACACAGGGCCGGCTCCAGGGTTTTTGCCACCCCAAGCGGTAGAAAAAATAAAAAATAAAAGCCGCGATCGGCGGCAGCTCCACCATGCCGCTTCATTCTTTGGCGGCAATTCGGGATTGAGGTACCCGCCGCTGAATTGCCGCAGAAGACCCAGATGTGCCGCCCCTTTCCGTTGGCCGCTCCAAGCACCAGCTTGCTGCGCCGGTGCCTGGAGCCGATCCTGCCTCTACATAGCATTTTGGAGCATGAGCTTGAGGTCTCAGGGGATAGAAAAATCTTCATTATGAATGAAATAATTCTGGTGAAATCCAACATATTCCGAGCATTGTTCAATTACTAACCTGATGTTTCCCTTCTATCAAAAGTTGTATTTGACTTTCCCTGATATATAGACTTATAATGGTCAGACCTCTCAAGCTCCCATGAGACTCAAAATAAAGAAGAAATGAGGGACAGAATGAGACTTATTTTTGGTCTCCATGTGTTCCACAATATTCCAGTCACTCCAACTTCATTATGCCTCCTTTCCCCCTGCATTACTCTCCACTTCTCCTCAATAACCCCTCTTGCTCAAGCTGGTGTCAGCTGCTGCTGTTCCAAGCTGTTGAGGTGATGGTGGCAGCACTTTGTTGCCTCTCCCTCTCAATGTGGCTGAAATTCAGACTGCTCTATACAATTCAGGACAGTCAGGCTGTGCTCTGTTATTATAAGGATTACAATATGCTCTCCAGTTACACCACCATTTCGTCTTTCAGGACCATGGACAGTGTGGCACTTGTCAGGCTGAGCCTAGGGAGAACAGTGAAAGATTTGCTTCTAAATGGACAAAAGCTTATGACTTTGTAAAATGGCCACATCTGCTCTTCTAAAGTGCCACACATTCTGACTCATTATCATGTGCTGATGTTTGCTTGTTCATCTGTTCTTCTTTTGTCTGTCACTGATTTTTTGAATTGCTGGTGACAAAAACTCAGCAGCCTGTGAGAGATGCACCCACTCCATTATTATTTGCCTATATTTTCTTTTCCTCAATCCAAGCTTAGCAAGGAAGTGCATTTCTCACAATTTTACCAGTTTTTATAAGCCACTGCACTGGCTATTGTGCCTCCTTCTACCAGCATAGTTACCAGATTGGCAATAACATTCATAACGAGAAAGGACATAGGAAGTACTATTTTGACTAGATCCAGGATTATTCAGAGTTTTAGATCAATAGCTGTCCAACAAAGAGACAGTGGGCTTGACAGTCATGACAGAGAATGATTGTGCTATTCAGGAATTAGTCCCAATACTAAAAGCTCTTTCAGACACAGACTGTCTTATTATTTGTCAGCACTTAAAGACACTTGCTTCTTTAAAGTTGACAAGTTTATTTCTGTGGAACATCCTTTCAGATTGCTTCAACCATGCTAATAAACACATACTAATGGATATTTCTTCTAAAATGATCAACAAGAAACTAGTTAAGAAATGTTGACATCTAAGTTGTCACCATTAGGGATCAGAGTCAACACACTTTGGAGATGAATCATCAGTTTGAACCTCTCAGAGCTTCAATTTGTTAGACGATTTAGGAAGCTAGCACTGCACTGGTTTACATCCAGAAGGTTAGATTCATTACTAAAATGGCTAGAAACATTCTGGCTTTTAAAGAAAGCTTAAATTTTGGAGAAACTAAATACACCAGAAATATTCAGAGCCCTTATTACATACAATAGAGGGAAGTCACACAATATATTTATTCAATGGCCTTTGGTATGGCTTTTTCTTCTTCAGTGTTCCTAGAGATGTCAACAAAATGAAGGTCCATTCATTGAGGGAGCAATACAGTCAAGCTGATTACATTTATGCAGATAAAAAAAAAACCCAACAAAACCCCCAACAACCTACAAAGCATAGCTCTAATTCAGCAAGCACTTTGTCACATACCTAACTTCATGCCTGGGAGTCCCCTGGGAGTGACTTGGAGTTAAGTTCAGTGGTATGATGCATGTGTGTTAAGCATATATGTGTATGCTTATTGGATCAGGGCCCTTGATATTGATAAATAAAGTTTAATTTCATGTAAATAAGCAAGGTGGAGCTATTAAATAGGTTACCACATATCTTGCTTAAACTTTAATAAATATAAGAGAATATTGTTTTAATATTGGCCCTGAAATATTAATATTAGCCTTGAAACTGTCATTAATGCTAAAAATGAATTGGAATGCAAATTCTGCACTTCTGAGGCTGAACAGGTACCCCTACTTGTTTTGCAAACTGTGCAGCAGTAATGTTCAGCCTATCTACAAAGTTAGTTTTGTCTCAACATGATTCGCAGCCACTGAATTGCTGTAACAGGACAGAAATTTAATTATTTAAAGAAAGTCTTTAACCAGTTTAAAAAGAAGCTGAAAATAACACAATAAAGAAAATCAGAACTCATTAACATTTCGTAATCCCTTCCAAATGAAGCCTTTTGTGAAGACAAGGATAATCCAGTAACATTCTCAGATCAAAAGAATTTGCTTCCTTTTGAACTCCTAATGCCCCATTTTCACACCTAAACCTAACACGCTCTAGTTTGACACTTCAGAGTTCATTTCAAATCTGTATCAAAATCTTTTTTTCCTCTAAATGACTTTAAATCTGGCTATTATGCATCCTTTTTCATTATTCAGTCATTCTCTGATTTTCAACCTCTTTGTGTGCCTAAAACGTATTTTGAATTTAATCATAGTCTTCACAAATAATTCACAGATGCAAAATGTTTCCAGAGCTTTTTAGCTTATCCCTGCAGCATCAAACCAGAAAATTTATGGAATTAATACAGAACAAACTACAAATGCTATGACCTGGCATGGATACTGTAATAAACAGAAGGCTACTAAAGTTAAGGCATGCTCCTGAACCATTAAAGTTAATGGAAGTTATGACACTGGCTTCTATGGGAGCATGAGCAAGCCCTTACTGAGTAACAGGCTCATCCAAAGCCTGCTGAAGTCAATAGTTTTTCCATTGATTTCAGTGTGCTTGGGATCAGGCTCTACGTGCCTAGTATATACTTAAAATGCCAGTATTGTACTGCCTCATTGTAAAAATCTTCCTTCTATGGTCACATGCATAGTGAAACTTTTTGGAAAGAGGTGGGCCTTGACCTGGTTCTCTAGCATGTCCTTACACTGGTGACCATGATAGATTCTGGCCACACAAGCGTTTTTCAATAAGCTGGTGTATACTACAAAATTTGTGCTGGTGTATCACTGACAGCTAAGGCATGTTTAGCAGCATATCAGTGAACATGATAACTGCCATCCATATCCAGACACGATGATACTTAGTGATGTGCACCAAGCTAAACACTGTTACAACCAAGCACACATCCAGTATGGTGTGCATCCAAACTCAGTGTCATTACAAATCACCCACGTTAAAATAATGTGTATGTGGGGGGGAGAGGGGAAACTAGGTGACAGCCCCAAGTGTCATTTAAGTTGAATGGAGTTTTCCCAGGACTTGAGAAACAGTTTCAGTTAGTTGTATGAGCCGCCATGGGGAAAGTAGGCTGGGCTAGTGAACTGGGTTCTATAGCAACCAAACAGCCAAGCAAACCTACCAAGTTCTGTTGTAGTCTTTGTAGGTTCTTCAGAGTGTAAGCTACATATTTTTCCTGTATTGAGCTCTAGCTAGTCCACTATTTGACAAACTATTTGAGAAACAAGTGTTTTTTTTGTCCAAAACCTACTGGACAGGTCTCCAGCATAAAAACAAAACAAAACAATGCATCATAAGTGGATGAGAGGCCAGGACTGAATCATCAAATAAACTGAACTACTCTGACACTAGCTTGGATTTCCCTCCCCTTCAGCACTGAGGCACTATGAGTATGTCTACAAATTAGACACCCATGGCTGGCCCAGCTCAGCTGAATCAGGCTCAGCTGGATCAGAGCTCAGGCTAAGGTGCTATTTAATGGCAGTGTAGATGTTCAGGCTTCAACCCCTCTCTCTTTGTGGGGTCCCAGGGCTTGGGGTCCAGCCTGCGCCTGAATGACTACACCACAATTAAATAGCAACTTAGCCCAAGGCCCACGAGCCTGAGTCAGTTGAGCTGGGCCAGCTGTGGGTTTTTAGTTGCAACGTGGAGATATCCTATGTGGAAACTTGACATATTCAGGCTAGAAATAAGGCATACATTTTAACAGTGAGGGAAATTAACCACTAGACCAGCTTACCTAAAATCTCCATCACTTGATCCCAGTGCTCATGCTGTGTATGTTCCAACGGTAAATACAGGACTTCAGTTTCAAGTGTCTTCAACATACTGACACTTTTCTTGATCACTTTTAAACAATGAAAGGTGGCAGTTATCTACATTGGGGGTGTATGGAAAGTTTTACTTTACTGATACCGCCAAAGCCCTGAGAAATCTGGGCATATGGTAGCTGCTGTCAGTGCAAAGTCAAAAGCGTAAAGCATGATGACAAGATTCTGGATTCAATTTTCTTGAAAATAATTGTCACAGTAAGGAACTGCAGGTATATAACGCCTTCCATTGCATTTGTCATAGAGAGATATGTACATAATTATTTTAGATTCTTCTCCCCTCCTGTTATCCCCCCAAAACAGTTTAGTAATCTTATATAAATAGGAATGGATAAACACTCATTTTAGTATAGGGCCACAATGCAATTGCCCCTGAGGAGGTGTACAAGAGAGGCAGGGATAGGGTGAAAGGAGCCTTCCATCTTATTTGTCCCCCCACCCCCACTACTTTTCCAAGCAGGGTAAGAAACAGGGACATCATGAACAGTGGTAACATTCACCAAAGAGAGAGAGAGGCCCAGAGTGAGGGCAGGCCCACGTTGTCACATCCTCCAGCCAGAAGATCTAAGGGCTTGTCTACACTACCACTTCAGTCGATGTAAATTACATTGTTCAGGAGTGTGAAAAAGCCACCCCCCTGAACGACACAAGTTACGTCAACCTAAGCACTGTCCACACCAGCGCTAAGTTGGCAGGAGACAGTCTCCGGCTGACAGCTTCCGCCTCTCATTGAGATGGAGTAATTATGCTGACGGGATAGCACTCGCCCATCGGCATAACATATCTTCACCAGATGTGCTACAGCAGCGCAGGTGCATTGGTGCAGCTGTGCCGATGTAATGCAGTAGTATAGACTAGCCATAAGCCTGTACAGAGAGGAGCATATACTGCTTCCTTTCAAAAAGCAGAGCTTCTCCTTCACAGTGCACTCCCACAGAGCACCAGGAAGAAAATCTGGTTGAGTTAACCAGAATTTCTCCATAGGCTTTGCAATGGGGAATTCACTCCACATTAGCCCCAGAGTGGTTAATGTAGGCAAGAGAAGCCAATTAGCCAAAGGCTGCACCTGGAGGGGAGATAGGATGAAAAGAAGCTTATTTGGGGATGAAGTTCACCTGAGCAGAAACATGCAAGGCTTCTATAAAGCCAAGGAGCTGGCAACAGAAGTCTGCAGTCACACATCCTGATGCAAGGACAAGGAGAGGGAGAATAGGAGCTTGCGATAAGCAGTTTAGGAAAAGGAGCATGAAGGGCTGGGAGAATAAAGACCTAAACTGCTGGATCAAGGGTCCCTGGATTGGAACCTGGTGTAGAGGGTGGGCCCAGGTTCCCCTACAAGCTACTGTGGGAGTGGAATACCAGAGGCAGTACAGAAAGGAGACTTTCATAATACCCCAGCTGTTGGGGAACTTCAGTGTGACTTGGCCAGAGGGCTAAGCCACAAAGAGGAAAGCGCTGCAGCTCTGGGAACATGAGTTACCTCACCCACTAATTGAGTGGGACGATGGGTTGAAGGAAGGCGCATCAGACCCTGTGGTGAGCTAATCCCCAGATGGACCACTAGGAGGTGCTAGAGCAGTTAGAGAGTCCACTGTATTACTGCCTCCCATGCAGCATAGCTGTTCTTCCTCCCATCATTGCTCTTCCTGCAATATTATGTTCTGTTTTAATGATACCGTTCACCTTGGATGCTCAACACTAGCATTTTGTTTCCTCAAAACCTAAAAAAGCCTTTGTTCTTGTAATGGTTTTTGATCACTTGCACTCCTGGCAAATATGCAATAATACACAACATGTTTGTTTGTTTAAGGCTCTACCTTCAAAGACATGGCCCTTGTAGGCTTGTAGGGAGAAATATTAAATCCCTCTTATTATTCTGATAATAATTCCTCTTATTATTCTGCATGCCTGGCCAAGGTACAATACATTGGTCCCATAACTTGTGTCCTCCAACTCCACTAGCAGCATGTGTTCCAACTTGCATTTCAGCTCCACAATCTGGGCATTATAAAGACCTTTAAAACACCGGTTTACTACAGAATTACAACCTGACCTTAGCATAACAAGACTTGGCATTTTTATTTTGAACATCGATGTAAGAAATTATTACAAAGCCATTGTCTGTACTTCTCGCACTGGCACACTATGCAGCGGAACTGAGTTCACACAATAAATTCAAACTCAAATTATTAGTTTCAGAAATAATCATATGTACCTCATTGCTTGAGAGCATGAAAGCTGTGACACTCGCACGGCTATTTCACAAAAGAGTTAATGAAAAGATTTCCATTGTACTGGGGGGGGGGGGGAGAAGGGGGCTCACTCTTCAGGAAAAGAAGGCCCAGAAGACTAAAGCAATTATCTGCTGAGATACTAATTTATCATTATAGCCATTTTAGTAACAGCAGAGCCTTTCTCTTAATGCCACTTCTGCTGCATTACTTTCCTTTCATCGCACAAAAAGGTTAATTGTTAAAATTACACATTAGGAATAGAAAATAAGGTTAAAGATGATATGTAGCTTCCAAGGCTCTGTTTAACAAATCAACACAAGCTAGCAGAGTTTCATAAGGCAAGAGAGAAGAGAAGCTGGGGATGGATGCATAGGAAAGACTGAAGATGGAAAAAAGAAAGAGATTGGGGGAATAAGAAATTATATGGAAAATGGGTCAATTCACATGACATTGAAATAGAAAAGGATAACATCACAATAAGCAAAACACAGAGCTGGTTCTAAAGCAATTAGAGGTAGAAATAGCTCCAAACTATTGTTTCCTGTTTCTTTGAACAGAAGCCTAACATCAATAATCTTTATTTCTCACTTTGTCTCATGCAAACCCTCAAAGCAAATTGGTTGGGAAAACAAGAGGGTAAAAAAAATCAAATGTGTTATTTATATTGGACCTGACTTTCATCTTTCAGACATCTGTGTAAATCAGGAGTAACCCACTGAAGTCACACCAGTGTGAAACTGGTGTAAGAAAGGAGAGAATCAAGCCCATTCTGATCTGCCCCTTGAAGGAATTCAATGACGAAATATTTCATTTGATGAAATCTTTCCCCCCCTTATTTCTCTGTTTCCTGCTTGCCTATTATCCTTTTATTGTCATTGCTGTAGAGTTTCCATTCTCAGCTACCAGAATTGCCCATTTCGTCATCATTTCTTCTTCAGTTATTGCTCCTTTCATCCAATATTTGGCTCCTTATTCTTCGTACCATTTAAAGTAGCTAGAAGCTCCAAATTAAGATAGATTTTCACTATTGTGTTTCAAGTGTGCTACATATAACTATCCTCCCAGTTCAATCCTTCTGCTCTTTCACTGACACTAAACCCTGTTTTTCTCCCCATTACCGTCCTATATCTAGTTTCCTTCTGTTCATGATCTTCCATCTTCTCTGTTCTTGTCCTTCATTCATCACCTTTCTGGTTTGCTATGACTTCAAGGAAAGAGTGGCACAATGCAAGTTTTTGTTGCTATAGTTCTCATTTCACTTTGATCATTAATACAGCTTGAAGCTCTTTATCTTGATGACAAGTCAGAACATGTTTATGCATGGTCAAAAAGTGTATGGGGGAAAAAAGACTGCTTGCTGTATGTGGTAGGTGTCATTACTCATTCAGCTCCCTCAAATTCTTTCATCAAAGCAACCTTCCTTCTTTATAATCTGCCAACCCTAAGATGCTAAGCCCCCTGGGATCTCATCTGTTCTGTGAACTGCTGTATAGGATGTGCTTCCCCACACACATTTTCACAAATATAAAAGAAAAAATAGAGAATAAAATTACAGGAGCTTTATCAGTGGAAAATCATGATGCCTTGTGACTGTTTCGGAGAAAGAAAAACAAACCTTATTTCCATGTTATAACTGTTCATGGAGCAACAGATGGTCAGCTCTGTTACGAAGAGACATTTCACATTGCCTCTCAGCATGCATATGTGCAACACTCATCTGAAGCTACAGTCTTTTTATTTTCCCAACTATAACCTTTGTGGCCTCCCACTCTTTCCCCAGCAAGTTTTTCTATAAACAGAAGTGGCCACACACAAAAAAATCTTTCTTGGGGAGACAGGAATTTAATTGGAATTTTAAGAGTGGCTAAGATAATTAACTTCAAAAGACACATGATTTCATTATTAATTTTAGCCACAGGATCTGTCAGCTGCATTACCAGGAGTGGGACAGAATGATTTATATTCAAACAGTGGGGAAAACACTGCAGGTTTGAAAGGATTCAAGCATATGCAAACTTAATTCAAATAAAAAGCCATCAAGTAAGTTGTGGTCAAATCCTGCTTGTTTCTGTTCACAATGGCTTCAGGGCAATCTTTTTTTGGAGAGGGTGGTCATGTGATTCCTTCATCCCCTGAGTTTCTCTGTGAGTTTTCAGTGTCAATCAGACTCAAAATAAAACCCCCACGATAGCAACAAGTCTGGTGTGGGGAATATTTCCCAGGCCAACACTACCCCTGCTGCAGGTTTGCCTCTAAAAATAGCTGGAGGAACCAAGAGACAAAATCACAAAATCATTGAGTGGGAGGAAATGGTCTCAGGGAAGCTGTGTAGAGTTATAAAAAGCCTATAGTGCTGGTTCCAGCTTTTGGGCCTGAGTCTTGAATTCCATGAGTAGTAGAACTCCCCTCTCCCTTTAGTGGTTCCAGCCAGTCTCTCCCTCATAGGCCAGGAGATCAAAGCAGGCTGTAAAATAGTCCCTGGGCAATTGTGACATTAATCCTGAGTGGGTGCAAGACATGCTGGGAAATAAGGGGAGTTCACAGTTAGAGAGAGCTTTAGAAGGAAGCAGGCTGTGCTGATCATTTCCGGGGAAAACCTTTTTTCTAATTGTTTCATGTAATTACTGATTTTTAAAGAATATATGATATCTTTAGTTTGTAAAGATTTTCAGACAGATCCTCTCTGGAGAGGGTCTGGGGAGACATGTTTTCTGCTTTGGGTAAGGTGAACTGAAGCACCATGGTAAATAATAATAATAATAATAATAACAAAGCAACAACTTTTTTCAGTCTGATTTTAAATCCCACAGGCAGGCCATTTTTTAAGTGAAATCACTGCATTCTACATGTCTTTAACCCCAAACCAGAATTTACCCCCAATATGCTCAAAACTTGGCCAAGATGTGCCAGTTGTTTTGTCAGTCTTAGCAAACTGAACCCAAATTTGTATCAAAATATTAAAACAGGAAAATTCACTTGGTTTGGGGGTTCATTACAATAATTTGTCATTTAGTAGCTCTACTAGTAACAATTCTTTATCATTACCAAGATAAGTTATAAAGAAGTCTTAAAATTAGGTGCAATTTGAGATGAATGTGAACTTCAGGAGTTAGCAGAGAATTCATAGCATGGTGCTAACAGATACCAAAGACATTTCTTAATGGAACATTTATAGAGTAGAGATGGGCAAACTAATTTGGACAAAGCAAGAACCAATATGATCTTCTGCCAAAACTCAAACCAAGCCCAAACTTTTTAAACATTCAACTTTTTACTGATTATATTTGATTTTTTTTAAATGTGTACCTTTGCTGTCAAAAGGGCAAAAATCCTCCCTCCTCCTGCCGGCTGAAGACAGCAACACCAATTTCTTTATGAAACAGATTCTGTTAAGCATACAGAAGTTCAGATGATTATGAGAACTTATCTATCACAAACCTCAGAACTGTTTTGAGGTTGCCGCAGTAGTAATGGCCACACACTCAAACCATCAGTATAACTATAATAAATAGCCCTCAGCATTTTTACAGGAGCCACCTCCCAATTCCCTTGAGAAAATGAAGGAGACCTTTGGGAAAATCCTTCCATAGCGCTGAGTGATTTTAATGGCCTCAGATGTCCATGACATCACTTCATAGAAGAACTATATTGACAACTTATAAACAGTGGAGAGAAGGCCTAGCTCAGTGTCTCTGTGTTACCGTTGCTTGGAAAGCTTTACACATATGTGCTGGAATTAGGAGTGCTGGGGGTACAGCAGCACTCCCTGTTTTGAAGTGGTTTCCATCATATACAGGGTTTACAGTTTGGTTCAATGGTTCTCAGCACCCCCCCACTATACATATTGTTCCAGCAACCCTGGCTTTACATGAAAAAAAAATTGAACTTCTTTTCATTAGAAAACATTTTCATATTCCTCCCCTGCCTCAGTTTTCTAACTAGCTCTTCTTCTTCGAATGTAATTTATTGGGCCATAACTTCGGACCGTGTTCGGGCTGCTCTATGTTTCTGAGGAAGTGCAAAGCAGCTATAAGATGACTTTAAGGGGCACCCAGGGATTCCTCTGACTGAAGGGAATCATTGTGTGGCACAGAGATGTTTTTATGTCACCCGCTCCCACATTCCCACTGCCTGGTGGGAGATGGAAACAGGGCCAGAACTTATTTCACTCTAGCTGGTTTAACTAAGGCCTGGTCTACACTACCCCCCAAATTCGAACTAAGGTACGCAACTTCAGCTACGTGAATAACGTAGCTGAAGTCGACATACCTTAGTTCGAACTTACCACGGTTCAGACGCGGTCCACACGCGGCAGGCAGGCTCCCCGTCGACTCCGCGGTACTCCTCTCGCCGAGCTGGAGTACCGCAGTCGACGGCGAGCGCTTCCGGGATCGATTTATCGCGTCCAGACCAGACGCGATAAATCGAACCCAGAACTTCGATTCCCAGCCGCCGAACTAGCGGCTGGGTGTAGACCTGGCCTTAGAGCAACTGGCTCCTGGAGACCCCGGGATCAGATGAATGTAAAGGTTACAGAGCTCAGTGCAGCTTAAAATATACCCATTATTTTCAGGAATCTTGCTCCTTTGTTGGGCCTCTCTGTCCTAGATTTTGCTCTTCTTTACCTACTATATCAATCTGTTGATAGCCTCATAAAAAGCCTAATTCTCATCTCTCATCTGTGTAAATGTGGAATAACCCCACAGATATCAAGGAAGTTACACTTGTGTAAAACTGATGTGAGTAAGAAAAAAAATCAGTCCAGTATATTTTTCATTCTGCTCCCATTTCAAAATGCTTGTTGATTTTTTCCTCTTCTTTCTGATTCTCAGCCAAGCCAAAGTACTTTTTAGCACTTTTAGCAATCTTCTGCGCTAGGATGGTTGTGTTTTCCTCCACATTGGAGATATTAACCAGTGGATCAGTATCAGGTCTACTTTTTTCATTGTCAGAAAAATGTACCTTAACTAGCCCCATTCAGTTGGTGATAGACAATTGTTAAGCACACCCATCACAAACACTCTGGAAGTCAAGCCTCAGTATAGAATTTTGAAATTTCTTACAAAGAGAGCTTCACAAACTCTTAAATTTGGATTAAATTGGGTTTGCAATTAATAACTTATTCATCCAGTGGGCCTTCTGAGTGAGAGTAATGGCAGCAGAATTTGAACTATAATATATGGATACCTCTTTAAAGTGTTTTTTTTTAAATAATACATTGCACTTAAGTGGTGTGTTACATTAAAGATCACAAAACACTGGAAAAACACTACTATTAATAAAAGCTCCCACACTACCCCAGTGGGGAAACATTTTATACCCATTTTGCTGATAAATAAACTGAGGTTCAGGTTGCACACTGAGTATATAGTAGAACTTGGGATAGAACCCAGGAATGCTAACATCCAGTTTCTTGCTGTTACCACTGGCAAAAGACTGCACCTCCCATTCTTTTCTGAATTTGTTGTATATTGTTATACACAGTGTTTTTCTAGCCATGTTGGTCCCAGGATATTAGAGAGACAAGGTGGGTGAGGTAATACCTTTTATTGCACCAACTTCTGTTGGTGAGGGAGACAAGGTTTTGAACTTACAAAGAGCTTGAAAGCTTGTCTCTCTCACCAACGGAAGATGTAGATTGTTACAGCATTCTACTTTACCTTGGAACCTTCCTTTACCTTAGTGTTTTCTTTTTCATTGTGTTTTTCTCCTTACTTTCCTCTGTTTTCATCATTAACAAGGGGGAAAAAAGGCTGATTTTCACATTGCACCTCCCTTGTTGTTGACTCCACTGTCACTGAATGATAATTCACTATTCTCTTCCATTTTCTGGTTCTCAAACAGTCTATCTGGTAGGTTCAGTTCATGAAATAAATCTAAACTGAGCTGCAAAGTCTTAGATCTTTCTGAACACTGCCAGTTTCTGCTGACTACAGGAGTCCAAAATCAAGACCTGAGGCTGTTTACTCATCACCAAAGAACTGCTCCAAAAGCTCTTTATTCTTCTTCAGTTGACCAAGCATTGAAATAATGTTCCATCTCAAATTAACAGACTTGGTCTTTTATTCTGCTTGCACAAATGAACAGTTCTTTGCAAGCAAAGAACTATCTAATTATAACAGCACCTGACAGCATCACTGGATATAGGGGGTCTGTCAGCAGTTTTTTCTCCAAACCCTCTTTCATAGAAATTTACAGCTCAGTCATTTGAATTCACTTCAGACTAAAACTTGATATAATATTCTCAGTGGCACATTTTTTTCAAATGTGATTTGAACTGGCAAGGTCACTTATTGTTCTAGAGCAACGACCCCTCATTTTTATAATTGTAGGCTCTTTTTGACAAATTCTCCCTATAAAATGCTGGTTTTAATACAATTGCACAGACATGGTATCGTTGGAATCCATTATCTTCTGATTTTTAAACACTGAAAATAGATAATTAATTTGTTTGAAATTGTTCTTTGACTAGGTATAGCTTTCAGTCAGTATACTTTCTAAACCTTTTTTTTACTGTGGTGTGCTTATAGGAGGATTATATTGGAAATGGCAGCATACACTTTAAAGAAAATTATATATAGGAAACAACATTAATAGATAAAAACCCCTTTTATCTTTGTTTTCAATGAGACTGCTCATGTTCTAACCCCTGATCCTCACCTGGTATAACTTGATATAGCTCCTTCAAAGTCCAGGGAGTTTAAATTAATTTGCATCAGCTGAAGATCTGGACCAACGTGTGCAATGGTGGTCAAATGGGGTTCTTATTGATTAAAAGAAATGACATAAAGAAAACAATTACCTGATCTATTTTCTCTTCCAGTTTGATAAACCATAAGCAATTAAGCCTCTAAACTTCAAGAGAACTTGTGGTCATTCAACTGTGCTGTTTCATGTAGACCTTTCTATAGGCAGAGAGAATGTGTAACACTACAGAAATATTTTGTAAAGGCCAGATGAGGAAAACATTCCTTTTTCCATCTAGTGAAATCTTGAATGCTTGTTTATCCAACTAATTCCTGATTGCCGTTAGGTGTACAGTCATTTTATATAGATCCTATTGATCTAATTGGATCCTAGAGCTTTTTAACTGCTCCATAGAGAAAAAACAACAATCAAACATCAAATCCAAAAACCCAAACCCCAAAATAGCAGGCCCATCTTTAAAATTCATGAGGTATAGCATGGTAAAGGTTAAAACATCCTGATTGATGGGGCTTATTTCCTTTATATGATTAACCTTCATCTAAGTCACTGTCCTAGTACTTATCTGACAGTTGCCACTTGTGTAACCCTTACACCCATCAATGCAGAGACTGAATGGCAACTATACATCAAACGGGAGAAATATGTGTGTGGGGAAACAACCAGGGGTTTCATCACAAGAGCTAAACTTCTGTTCCACAGAAGTATGCACATTTGGTCAACTCCCCTCCCGGCCCAACCCAAGACATGTATATTCTCTGACACAGTAAATGAAAAATTTATTGTAATTTCTGCTTGATGGCATTGAGAGAGGAAAAAAAAGAAGAAAACAAAATTCTACTAGACAGTGCATCTGTCAGGTTTCTGATGAAAGGGGGCCCCCGAATGTGTTTGTGATCTAAAAGTAAAAATCTCTTTGCTGCTTCAAAGAGTGTTTTCATCAAACTCATTTCAGGAGAACGTATTAGCTTCTGCCATTATTTTTATACCAATGCTAGAAGAAGTAACAGTAGATGCTGAAGCAGATCCCACCTACCAGCACAGAAATTTGAAGGCTAAAAGGCTAACTTTATGTAGGTAGTTATAACACAAATGGCTGTCCGTCTTAACTGACCTTCCACATATAATAATATATTCATATGACTCATTGCAGAGCAAGCAGAGCTGTGGCTAGCATCCAATAAAAATGAATACATCTATATTAGCTTGATGATTTTCATTATGGAGAACATATGTTAATCTGATTTACAGAAGCAGGAAACGCAATTTAAAAATAGTTACAACAGCAAAGGTTAGTTATCAAAATGAGAGCAATGGCAATGTTGCTGTTTCAAGAGCACACTAAATGAATTTACATTTATGTAAGAACTATGAAAGCTCTTGCAAAATTATTTGGATTCTGGTGCTAGGTGCTGTCCACGCATAGGAGGATATAGTCCCTGTCCTTAAAACCAATGAGCTAAATCCAACCTCCACTGACTCAATTCGAGTCCCGCCATTGATATTAGTGAGTGCTGGGGCAGGTCCAAAGAGCTTTCGTTCTAATAAGTAACCTGATGTTCACATTGTATGTGTTTCAGTCATAGATTGTAGAACTGGTAGATATCACAATCTTAGTCTGACTGTACTGTGACACAAGAATTATGAACTCCTATATTGTGGCTGGGCATGTAATGAAGAAAATGTCCCAGTCCAGGACAGAATCAATTATTTCTCATTAGGAGGACTTTTTTGCTAACTTCATGGATAAAATTAATTGGATTTGGACCAGTGATTGTTAGGCCTCTCATCAAGAATCCATCTATTGCAATCCTGAATCATGCATAGGATGCAACTTCAGTCTCTTCCTTTAAATCCCTGCTTAAATCTCGTTTGTTCCCCTGAGCCACTCCTGTTCCAGAGCTAACCTCTGCCCCTGAATTCTTCCTTAGTTTTGTTACTTAGAAATTGAATTTATTAATTCAGAAGTGAACAAACAAAACCCCAAGAATTAACAAATGGCTCATATGTGCATAAAAATTACATCTTGATTTCTTTTTGTTGTAATTCTTATCTTTCTCATGATCTAGCTTATATATTCCTTCAGGTTTGTCATGGGTAAATGAGGGAGGGAGGATGCAAAGATATTTATGCAGGCAATCCTCTGGGTTTGATATTAATAAGCTTTTAATTAGTTTATACATATGCTCAGAGATTGTTAGTAAAGCACATTTCTTAAATTAGTCAACACAAACAAATACATGGACTTTAAGGACAGAATCACAATAGCAGCCAGAATGCTGGGAGCCAAAGGCTGAATGAGTGTTAAGGCTGAAATTTTGCTGCCTCACAAACAGGTGCTTCAACAAGGGTTTAAAGAGAAGCTTTGTGTGAATTTATGTGTAAGCATACAAACTATGCCCAGGGCTGGCCTTACCATGAGGCGAACTGAGGCGGCCACCTCAGGTGCTAGACTGTGTGTGTGTGTGGGGGGGGGGGGGGGGGGGGGCGCCACTAGGACCCAGAGTATCGAAAATTGTGTCTGCTGCTGGTGCATATGTATTCTCTCTGCTCTAGATGCACAGAGATGGTGGAGTGCTGTGCTGGAGGAAGGAGGGCACAAGAGACATAACAGGCAGGCAGGAGAAAAGGTGAGAGGGAATAACAGAAAGCTGCAGGAGCTGCAGGGAGAGAGAGGAGGAGGAGCCTTTTATGTACCTCTCTAGCACCCCCAGGAGCCTGGACAGATTAACACCAGCTTCTCAGGGAGCTTCCTGTTTCCTGCTGCTTCCCTGAACCCACTTGAGAAGAACAAGCAGTCAACTGAAGTAGTAGGAGCCAGTTAGTAATATCTTTCCTCACTCAGGCCCTGCTACCAGCCTGCTTATTTGTTCCCTTCAATTGAGTGTTGAGAGCCACTATAGCTGGCACAGAACAACAGTCATGAGTGAAAGAAGAAAACGCCCCTCTGGGGCAGCATTCAGAAAAAGAAAGCAAGCAAAGGAAGCTTTTCTATCTAAGCAGGAAGGAGCTCTCCTGAGATACACAGACAAAAATGTTCAAGGTGAGCCTTCCGGCCCCAGTGAGGATGTGAGTGGTGAGGAGAGGCCTGATCTTCCAGTTAGTCGGAGTGCAGATGACCTGGCAGCTACTGCAGCATCCACATCTCCATCTCAAATGGATGTAACCATGCACATTCCTGAAGAAAAGTGTAGCTCAGAGAAGAGTGTGGTGGAGGCTCAAGAAACAGCTGCTGCTGAGTTTAGTTCCTTAAGTCTAGTGATCCACGACTGTGGACCCACTTGAGCAGTAGCCTGAGGGACTTCCTTGTACTGCATGGGCCACAGCATGTGAAAAACTTCATGTTTCCCAAAGACAATGAAAATAGATGTTTCCATCCAACACATTATTGGCGTAAAATCCCCAATGGTGACAAAGCGGAGAGGCCAGGGCTTATGTATTCAAAAACCCAGAAAGCTGCATACTGTTTTTGTCTAATGTTCCAGCCACATTGGGTTCTACAGGAACAAAGGACTGGAAAAATCTGGCTAGAAATCTGGCATGCCATGAGAAGGCAGAAAATCTCCAGAGAGCATTCCATAGGTGGGAAGAGCTTGAGATGAGACTAAGGTTAAAGGCCACCATAGATGATCAGCATTAAGAAAAGATTGCATCAGAGTCTCTTTACTGGCAAAATGTTCTGAAAAGGCTCATTGCCATTGTGAGAATGCTTGCTACCCAAAACCTAGCACTGTGTGGCACTTCAGATCAGCAGTATGTGCCAAACAATGGAAACTTCCTTAAAATTGTGGAGCTGATGGCTGAGTTTGATGCTGTACTCCAGGAGCATCTAAGAAGAGTCACCACCCAAGAAATGTACACACACCACTACCTTGGAAAAACAATTCAAAATGAGATCAGACAGTTACTGGCAACAAAAGTCAAACAAGATTGTGGCAGATCTGAAGTCAGCAAGATATTACTCTGTTATTCTGGACTGCACACCTGACATCAGGCATACGGAACAAATGACTTTAATGGTGCATTTTGTAACAACAACAACAACAGAACCAAGTGAAAATGTCCCTGCAATGGTGACTGTCAGAGAGCATTTTCTAGAATTTATTGACATTGATGATACTACAGGAGCTGGTATGACAAATGTGCTTCTTAAAAAGCTGGAAGATATGGGAATTGCAATAGCTGACATGAGAGGTCAGGGCTACGATAATGGTGCCAACATGAGAGGAAAGAACAGAGGAGTGCACACACGGATCTGAGAGTTAAACCCTCGAGCTTTCTTTGTCCCATGCAGTTCTCATTCATTGAACTTGGTGGTCAGTGATGCAGCATCAGCTTCTAGTGAGGCTGCTGAATTTTTTAATGTAATTCAAAGCATCTATGTATTTTTCTCTGCATCAACTCATCAATGGCAAATTTTGAAGCAACATCTGGGAACATCCTCTCTGACACTGAAACAACTGAGTGCCACACGATGGGAAAGTCGAGTGGAGGCGATAAAGCCTATCAAACACAAAATTGGGAAAATAGATGATGCCATAGTTGCCATTATGGAGGATAATACTATGACAGGAACTGTTCATGGGAGAACAGTGGCAGAGGGAAATGGAATCACCAGAAATATACATAACTTCAAATTTCTGTGTGGCTTAGTGTTGTGGCATGACATACTGTTTGAAATAAATGTTGTAAGCAAGAGACTCCAAGGTGTTGACCTTGATATATCTGGAGTAATGGAACAACTGGACAAAGCAAAGTCAAACCTACAGTCTTACCGGTCAGATGAGGGATTTCAAAATGTTCTGAAGAGTGCACAGAAGTTGGCAGAGGAACTTCACACTGAAAAGCTATTTTCCCACCCATTCAAGAGTACAAGAGTCACCGAAGAAGAAGACATTTTGATTACGAGGCACGGGATAATCCCATAAGAGACTCCAAACAACAATTCAAAGTTGAATTCTTTAACCAGGTGCTAGATTGTGCAGTATAGGCAGTTGAAGAATGTTTAATGCAGCTCAAGGAACACAGCAGTATATTTGGGATGTTGTATGATATTCCAAAACTCCTCACTATACCTGAAGAAGTCCTACACCAGCAATGCAGGGCACTAGAGACAGTGTTGACAAATGATGACATGCACGATATTGATGCAAGTGATTTAGGTGATGAACTGAAAGCCCTTTCAAGATACCTTTCAGCAGGATCAACGCCAAAGGCTGTTCTGGAATATATGTGCACAAATAAGATGACCCCCCTCTTTCCAAATGCTTTTGTTGCTCTGCACATACTTCTAACACTTCCTGTAACAGTAGCCAGTGGAGAACGCAGCTTCTCCAAGCTGAAGTTAATAAAAACACATCTACACTCCACAATGACACAGGAGAGGCTGGTTGGCCTTGCAACCATCTCAATAGAGCATGAGCTGGCCCAGATTGTGGACCTTCAGGAAGCAGTTCAAATCTTTGCAACCAAGGCGGCACAGAAAGCACCACTTTGATTATTCAAACAGATAAAAATGCCAGCGTTTACTATGCAGACAAGAAAAGTTACATTTGCTGTTCAGGCGTTTGAAAGTTAAGTGTTACTTAAATTTTTTGAACAAGGCATTTTAAGTTGTTCGTTCGCCTTTATTGGGGTAGGTAGCAGAGCAGTACCATGAAAGGAGTAGAATAGGAAGAAGGCAGAATTGAGATCTTTCAAAGTTTTGGCCCAAGCGTGGGGGTATAGGGGCGTCATTTGAGCTCCCCGCCTCAGGTGCCAAAATGTTGTGGGCCGGCCTTGACTATGCCCAGCAATCTCAGCAACCTGTGAATAAGGTACATCCTCCAAAGCTTTCCTCACATTTAAACAGCATCAAAGCCCAGTCCTTTGCCTTCAAAGATCGAAGGGGCCATTTCTTTCCTTTGAAGTTCAAAAGTCAATGAACTGTCTAATCAGTCCTGAAGAGAACTACAAAAGTACAAACTTTTTAATCTTTGGTTGACTCTGCTTTGTGAATAGTAAACTCCAAATATATGCTATTGCTGTGTTATTTTTTTAATTCCAGGAATGGGAGTTGTTTGTCTTGCTCTATCAGTGTAGTATTTATAAAGTTTAGAGGAAGCAGTATATTACACGACCCCCAGAGACAGATTAGGAGCCTGGTCACACTGAAGTCAGATTTTCATCACTCTAACAGAGATCAGAATCAGGTCCAGAGATTGTAGAATATACAGTACATATATTCTGTACTATATTTTGCAAGAATTGTTTAATAAAGATATTGAGGCCAAATTATCTCTGGTGTAACTCCACTGACCTCACGTGATTTATTTAGGGATCAATTTGGCCCTTCAAACATTATGTCTATCAGATGCTTCTAGAATTGTATAACTAAACCTGGTCCATAAACCAAAATGCATATGTGTGGAAGAGCAGAGCAAAATGTTTATGGACAGTGCAAGTCTTGTGAATTCTAAATGAGTGCAGTTGGTAGAAAAATATATTATATATTAGATATTTTTATATTAATGGTAGGAGGAGATGACAATTAAGTGATGGAAATGCCTCAACCAAAACCAGAGTTTGGGCACATTAACACAGTTAATCAAATTAGACTGCCATGCATATATGATTGGACCTTTTGCAAATAGGACCATACAAATAAATGCATTTACCCATCTTTCTGAGTGGTTGACAGAACAATGAATTCAGTGGTAGATGCCTGACACAAATACAGTAAGTGTAATGAGACAGACAAGAGAATGTGAACATATCCTTTGCAAACAAAACTATGCACTAACAATATGACTATAACTAATGATTCATGAATAACAGAGTGACAAACAATAAAGACCAGTGGGTTTAAATCCATGCCTTTAGCAGATCTGCAAAATAGCATATGCTGTTTTACAGTCTATGTTGTTCCTGAATGCTCCCAGCCCTAGGCCTAGTATTTTGCAGTTACACAAGGCAGACAAGGAGCTGTAACCTTCATAGAGAATGCATGATCAAGCACAAAATTATCTGATGTCAATATGAAAACAGAAAACTGAACAGAAAATCTCCTAGATAGGAAATACATTTCTTTTTGTTCACTCAGAAAGGAATCAAACTATTTTAAAGTCTGCACATATTGAGACAAATATAATGCTTTTGTGCTGTGCAAAAGATAAAGGGGTAACATTTACATTTGTCCTATAATTCCTTAGTAAAGTCCTGCAATTCCCTACACCTGACTATCTCCTGGCAGCTCACTCTATCTTTCCTGAAATTGCTGCATTCCCGAGGCTACCCTTATCCTGAGAAAATCAAAACCTGAATGGCTTGTTCAAGCATTTCCCTGGTTATAAAGCTTGGAGGTCATCCAACTGTAACCTACGGGTATGTGTGCATTACAGGCCTCCCTCAGTGTCCCTTCTAAAGAATATGAGCTTTCCCCCACCAAGCCCGGGATCTCTAGCTCAAGCTGAAGTAATCCAAGCTTTTAGCTCTGGAAGTCCCTGGTTCAATGCCTGTATGGGGAGGCCGTCATAAAAAGTAAATAATACCATGTGACTAAAGTACCAAGCCTTGACCAGGTGAAGAATGAATAATTGGGCTGAACATCTTGCAAAGTCTGAAAGCAAGAATTTGTTCAGCTGAATGAGCTAAAAAACAATTCATTGTAAATAGGGAATGAAGGAATAAAAGGCTCATCCTTTTTGTGGAGACTTTGCAAAACCTGAAAGTCAGTTAAGTTCTTTGGATAAATGATTTGCTATGAACAGACTGACCAGCTGCAGTCATAGCAAGCAGGGTGATATATTATTCTGTTGTGCAGCCATTAAAGAGGTAGTGGAGAGAAAAGAACATAGCTGCATACTGTGAAGGATGGACAGCTGAACCTTTTAAAAATAGTGTAACTATTTTAATGAAAGGAAACCAACAACTGCAGGTGAGTGAGGGGAAAATATCCTGAAGATCTGTTGCAAATGAAACTGAAATAAATTAGGAGAAAGCTCTTATTCTGACACATGCTATTATCATTAAGAGCAATTGAGCTGGAAGCCTTTAAAAAGGGCATAGAGAAGGTGGGAATAAGGGCAGAACCCAAGCAGGCCTACGGTGCCAAAATACAACCACAGTAGCAGGCTATAGCATAAGCGATCAATGCTGGTGCAAAATAATAATAATAAAATAGAGCTGATTAGAGTCGCAATGACCGACACTGCCTGAAGGTGCCAAGTCTTTCAGGACAAAAAGTCAGAAGGCTAAACAGAGGAAGCAGATGAATGATGTGGCCACCTGTTCATCCATTAGATAACTTGGCAAAGGAGATCTTCTACTCTATTTAAAAATACACATCTGATTGTAACAAGTGATAACTCAGAAGGATGAAACCTGCTGTGAACGTTTCTGCTAATCTTCCATCTCTAGGAAGGATAATGTAAAGGCGGGAGGAGGGACAGTGGATGGTCAAAATAGCACATGGGCCAGACTCTCATTTGCTGTAAATTGGTGTAGTTCCATTTACTTCAATAGCACTGACTCACACAGCAAAGAATCTGGCCTGACATATCTATTTAGCATTTTTTCTGATGAAAAAAGTATTTGAAATAGAAAGATTGTTTTCAAGGTGAAGGCAATTTCACAGTCTTATGGCACAATTCTGCAACTCTTACTCATATAGAGTAGCAGTCACTTGTGCAGGTAGTCCCACTGACTACATGTCAATAGTATTCCTCAGTGTATGTAGGGGAATCGGGCCCTTTCCTTAGTGTTTAGCTAACAATGCACTCAGCATCCCAAAGCTGACCCAAGATTAAGCAAAGTAAAGAAATACTATTCCAGTAAGTCTTCCAAATTGGGCAGATGATTCTCTTCTTTTGCCCCAAAGACACATATTGTTTTCAAACCCCAATTTTTCACACATGAAATACAATAATAATAATAATAATAATTAATAATCAGTTAGGATGCAAACTAATTAAAACCACTCTGGGTGCATTTGAAATTGAAGACATGGGCAAACTGTTCTTTAACTTCTATACTGCATAAACATCTGTGTAGTCAGCTAATAACATCAAACTGACAAAATCAGCTGTCTTCTTATTTTCATCTTTTTAACATTAAAGAATTAAAAAGCCATTGATGTCAATGGAACTATGCTAATTTGCAACCATATTTTGGTGCTTCTGAAAGGTGCTGGATTGAAAGCTTGTAGAAAACTGGAGTATTTTGTCCACACAGAATACTTGGTTTAGGCAGTGTGGTATTATCAACTACACACCTGTGATTATCTTGTTCTGGAAGCTGTTCAGATACTACATTGATGTGTATGATAGAAACAACTACATAGATAGGCAGATAAGGTTCCCTGAGGTAATACTTTAGTCTAATTTCCATCTAATGCAGTTAGAATCTTTTTGCTTTTGTTTTATTAGCTTTTTACTTTTTGTTTGAGTGCTTTATATTATTTTAAATACTAAGAGAGAGAGAGAGAGAGAGAACTCTAAAATCTCTGAAGCATCTGCAAAATAGAAAAAGGAAGATAGTTTTGTTTTTAAAAATTGTCTGAGGAAAAGTAGAAGCAGATACATATTAGACTTGGTGTCTATTTATAGTGCTATCACTGGTTTAAAAAAATTCTGTTCTCTCTCTGATGAGCAGGATAATATTTATTGCTTCAGGTGAAGATCTTTGCAAAACAAGGAGAGCATTCCATTGTTTTCTTCCTGTCCTCTTTTTTTAGGTACAAGAATCTTTCCCTACACAGAATTTTGTCTTGAACCGTACTTTATAGTTGGTGCACTCTATAATTTAGCAACACAAGACATGCTGTGGACTGGTGTTTCTTGCTATAGCTGCTGACAGCCAGGCACAAATTATCCAGCCAGGTGCAACCATGTGGCAGGCCACGTTTAAATGGCCAGCTAGAGACTGGAGCTACTGAAGGGCCCTCATTATGCCCACTGGCATTTCTCCAAATTAGTTTATCCTCTGGCAACCACGAACCACTGCTTTGTATCCAGCTCAGTGTCCAAGAATGTCAGCATGGCAGTGGGCCCCTCTTTTTTTTCACTGGCTAGCAGAACCCTTAATGCATCTGTAAATGACTGAATATTATCAGCAGTTGTGAACACTCCCCAATCCCAGACCACACTGGGAATAAAAAGTTGTGCAGCCAGTGAACAGTCTGTCTAAGCCAGCTACCCTGACTACCACCAACTCCATCATACAGCTAAATTTCCCAAAAGCAACACCTGAGATGGAGCACCCCCTAAACATGGTTTATCCAAATAAAACTGTCCCTCAGACTGAACACCTAGTAAACTGAAATCAGAAGGGTGTACGAAGAATCTCAAAGTTGATTTCATCAGCAGGGCAAGTGGTCCACACATCCTTACTAAGGAGGTGGTGAAATCTAAAGAAGCATAATGGACCAAATAGGACCCTGGAGCTATGGTACCACTTACTGAATGCCCATGCAGGTATGATAGGTGCTGAATCAGACAGAACTTTTCTGTTGCCTGCTTGGAGACAAATCCCAAGAGACATCTGCAGTTCTGGATACTGGCCAGAGGGCCAGCAATTCTTCCTCAAAGTACCTCTTGGTTAATCTTCTGAACTAGATGGAATGAACCGATAATTGATTTCAAGTTGATGGCTATTACGTGTACTCTTTCTCCTTCTGTGTAGCTTTTATTTATTTATTTTATTTTTTATTTTAAAGACTACAGGAACTGTCAGGAAAATAGAGCCGATCAAAACATTTTGGCCAAAATGAAATTCAAGCAAAATATACTGTTTTTTCAAATGTTTTGTGAAACATTTTACAAAGATGTATTGGTTTCCACAACATTTTAATCAGGAAGGTTTTGGGGTTGAGGACAGAAATCCAATCTGGCAAATAATTTTGTTTTCTTTCAAAAAACAAAACCCGTGCTTCCCATGCTTGAGTCTATAGACAGACTATTTAAAGCAAAGGTGAATTTAAAGAGTTGGGGAAATGATCAAGAAACATATTATTGAAAAACATCATATCCTAAATCTATTTCAGGAGATGAAAGATCTGTTGTCAGTCATTATGGACCCAGTTCTGCAATCCTTACTCACATTGAGGAGTACTTGCTCACTTGAGGAGTTCCATTGATTTCAGTGGGACTAGTTATGGGAGTAAATATAATTCAGCATGAGTAAGAGTTTTATAAATGGGCCTCAATTGACTCGAAGGTTCTGAAGTATCAAGGCTAATGATATTTTTTTGTTTATGTTAAAAAATGAAACATATAGACTGGGGAGTACCTCATTCCATTCACTGTGGGAAGTGGAGCTTGGCAATGGTGGAGGATGATTAATAACACTGCTCTACAGCCAAAACGCTTCTGAAATAAATGTAGTCAAACTTTACTAATTCTGGGTCACTGAGAACGAAAATGATGCTTAAAATTGTTGATTGGCTCTAGTTTTCAAGATATGCTATTGGGTCAGTATATACGACCCTTGACTTGGGAATGGCGGAGGATAAGTGAGTTATAAAGAGAAGGGATCTCAATTTAAACCAGAAATGACTAAAATACATCTTTGACTGGAGCTATGAATAAATCTATGACTGGGTTTGGACAGTACTTGCTTTTTAGGCAAAACAATGAATGATGCAATCTGAAGCTGGTATTGCGTCATACATGATATGAATTGCATCATGTTATTCCTAGAAGTCATGGATGATGCAATCATAACGAAGCTTACATCACTCTGCCGAACAAATTGCCCTATATCAGCTCTAGAAATCATACAGTGTCGTGCTCTCTTATTTGTCAGTGTTTGATTTTGCAAAGGGACACATTTCTGTTTAGCCAAAGTGAGCAGAGATGCCTCGTACTTGTGTGAACAGTGCAGATAACTTCTGCTATGTTTGTGGTGAAGTGACTTTTGCATCACAAAAGCGCAGTATAACCACTATGATTAAGAAAGCCTATCACCTTTATTTTGGCTGCAAAATTGGAGATCAGGACAAGAGGTGGGCCCCACACATATGCTGCAACACTTGTGCAACAAATCTTCGCCAGTGGTTGAACAGGAAAAGGAAATCTATACCTTTTGCAGTGCCAATGATTTGGAGAGAGCCAACAGATCATACCAGCAATTGTTACTTCTGCATGGTGCCTCCAGTTGGGAAAGGTGTGTCAAAGAAGAAAAAGTGGACTGTGCATTATCCAAACATTCCATCAGCTATACGCCCAGTACCCCACGGAGAAGGACTGCCGGTTCCTGATGCACCAGAATCATTCTCACTTGAGTCAGACGAGGAAGAGGAAGAGGAAGAGGATGAAACTTCTGGTCCTGAACCATCAATGTCACAGGACCCACATTTTCTCCCATCCTCCTCCTCTGAACCACACCTCATAACACAAGGTGAACTGAATGACCTTGTCAGGGATTTGGAACTACCCAAGAGTAAGGCAGAGCTGTTGGGCTCCAGACTACAGCAGTGGAATCTCCTGGCAGGTGATGTTAGGGTTTCCATGTTCCGTGACCGTCAAAAGGATCTTGTCCCATTCTTCTTCATGGAAGGTGATCTTGTAGCCTGCAACAACATCGATGGTGTGATGGCAGCCCTCAACATCGTTCACGATCCAGATGAGTGGAGACTCTTCATTGATTCATCGAAGATGAGTCTTAAAGCTGTTTTACTGCATAATGCCAATGTTTTGCCATCAATTCCAGTTGGTCATGTAGTCCATATGAAGGAAACCTATGACAACATGAAACAACTTTTGAGGTGCATAAACTATGACCAACATCAGTGGCAGCTTTGTGGCGATTTGAAGGTTGTTGCTCTCTTGCTTGGTCTGCAGACTGGATACACAAAGTACTGCTGTTTTCTCTGCGAATGGGATAGTCGTGCAAGAGATTCCCACGACATCAAGAAAGATTGGCCACTCCAACAGTCATTGGAGCCTGGGAGGAAAAGTGTTCAGCATCCACCACTTGTTGAATCAAGGAAGATTTTGTTACCACCCTTACACATCAAGCTGGGTCTGATGAAGAACTTTGTCAAGGCCATTGACAAAACACAAGCAGCTTTCAAGTACCTCCGTGGAAAATTTCCAAGGTTAAGTGAAGCTAAGATAAAGGAAGGTGTCTTTGTTGGTCCTCAGATTCGTGAACTTCTTCGAGATGATGCATTTGACTATGCACTGTGTGGCAAGGAAAAGACAGCATGGAAAGCCTTCCAGTTCGTGGCAATAAATTTTCTCGGAAACAACAAGGCAGACAACTACAGGTTGTTGGTGGAAAACCTCCTCAAGGCATACAAAAGCCTTGGTTGCAACATGTCACTAAAGATACATTTTTGACACTCTCATCTAGATTTTTTTCCACCAAACTGCGGCGCAGTGAGCGACGAGCACGGCGAGCGATTTCACCAGGACATTGCAACAATGGAGAAACGCTATCAGGGCAAATGGAGCCCATCAATGCTTGCAGACTATTGCTGGACAGTGACAAGAGATGCTCCATTTAATGAATACAAGAGACAAGCCAAGAAGCGCCGAGTAGACACTGAATAGGACTAAACTATGTACAGAATAGTTTTTTGCCTTTTGTTTCATAATAAATTTTATTTATATAACCCTTTTGCTGATTTTTAAAGTGTTACATAAACAGGACAGGTGAAATATTATCATGTAAAGCAACCATAAACACATGAAAAGACCTAGGTTTACAATTTATGATTAAAACTCTACTATCTACACAATATACATAGACATAAAATGTAAAAACTTAAATATCTTAGAAACAGTAGCCAATCAGTTGTTTTAATTGTCATATTTGGATTCAGCACATCAAAATACATAATAAATAGCACATTTTATCTCTGAAGCAGACGACTTCTCAAAAATTGTAGACCAGTGTAGTGAGCATGTTTGCAGGCAACTGCAGCCCTGCTCCACCTGCCTGAGGGTGTTTGGCAGCTGAACATCACTGGTTCCGTTGCACAAGAGGAACAGGGGCTGGGGGATGGGACCCCCATAGGCAGTGCAGAGCTGAGGTCAGCATGACTCCCTGTTGCATCTTTCACTGTTTGCACAACAAACATGATAGGAAGAAACCACACGGACTCAATGGGGGTCCAAATAACCATGTTTATAACTTCATACTACTTGCACGGCCTAGATACATATAAACAGTGCAGTTCTGCTGGGGTCTGAAAATATAGAAGACAGCGAGGGCTGCAAGATGGTTCACAAATTATTTAAAATATATTAAATCAAGTCCTATGCAGTGCACTTCCTGGTTGGTGGTAGATGCAGGAAGTGGGTGGGAGCAGGGCAGGAAAAGGTGAGGGAGTGCTACACAGATTCTTCCATGCAAATCCTTTGCTTGGGGTGTATTAAGGCCATGACTCTCCGGGCTGCAGTGATTGCTACTGAATGCCCCTTATAACTCCCCATGCAGCCATCTTCAACCCAACAAAGCAATATGGGCTGGGTGCTGAGTTTCAGATTTGGGCCTTGATGCTTACTAATAATGGCAAACACCAGAAAGAATTTGAAGAAAAGCAACACACTTTCTTTACTCCTGTTCCTTATCCTTGTAGAAATCACCTCTACTGGAATAAATTAATTTAATAAGTTGAGGAAGCTCTGATAAGGAAAACAGGTAATCCTTATGAACGGTATTAATGCAACATTGTCAAGAACATCATGCCTAAGTCAAAAGGATCAGTTCTCTTAACTGATGCCCGGATATTAAGGTAGGACTAATGCTCAGAGCACTCCTCACTCTGCTATCATATAACTAAAGATGGTGAATCTTGCTCAGATAAGGGGCTTAATGTCTCTTTACCTTTGAAGGTTCATCCATAATTAACTGTTGTCATTCATTTTGAAATCCATTAAACATACAAGGTTTCCTTGGAGGTGTCTATAAATGTATTGACCAATTCTAGGCCCACTTAGTTTGCTAAAAGGAAGGGGACCATTTCCTTTTGTAGGATATAGGGACGGGCTAGTATCTCTTTAAATGTTTGTGCATGTTCTACTGGCAGTCTCCATGTGCTATGTATTAAAGCCACCAGAAACCAGTCATAGCCCCAGTATGGAACTCTGCCCGAGTTTGTGGCAGTTTCCACATGGTTTGCCTTTAAGCCAACAATCATTTGCATTGTGAGGCTGTGGGTTTTCATGGTGGGAAACATTCTTTGAGTGTTGTCCATGTTGTGCTTTCTGCTTGACCCCCTCCAGTTAATTTTTTGCACAGATCAAATGATGCTGTTACAGTTCCCAAGCATCTGTAGTAGCTCTCTCCTTTGAAACAGCAATGTCTAGTGCAGGGGTCGGCAACGTTCGGCACGCGGCTCACCAGGGTAAGCACCCTGGTGGGCCGGGCCAGTTTTATTTACCTGCTGACGCGGCAGGTTCGGCCGATCACAGCCCCCACTGACCGCGGTTCGCCGTCCCGGGCCAATGGGGACGGCGAACCGTGGCCAGTGGGGGCCGCGATCGGCCGAACCTGCCGCGTCAGCAGGTAAATAAAACTGGCCCGGTCTGCCAGGGTGCTTACCCTGGCGAGCCGCGTGCCGAACGTTGCCGACCCCTGGTCTAGTGCCTGTTTTAGCATTAAATCTGCCTCAATCAATAACCATTTTTAGGTGGCTTCATTTTGCATACCACACAATTGGTCCCTTAATGCATCATTTAAACTCTCTCCCAATTGGCCAGCTCTGTTAATTTCTTAATTCAGCCACGCATTCAGAAATTGTTTCATTTTCTTTTTGATTCCATTTGTAAAAGTGAAAATGCTCTGCAATCACTAGTGGTTTCAGCAATAGGTGATTTTGTAGAATTTCCACAACCTCAGCAAAATGTTTGTCTACTAGTTTAACAGGATCCAATAGTCAATAAAAACACCACCTTATTCTTATCAATTATACTCTTAGTGATTATATATTGTTCCAGTCTCTCAATATAGGTGGGGCTGTCCTCTACTGAGCCAACAATTAAGTTCTTTTTCCCTAAACAACCAGACATTTGTAACCTCTCTGCTCTTCACTCTCCCACACCCTCAAATGAGCAGTTTAATCATAGTCTCAATGACTGCAGTTTCCTTTAGTTTTACTTGCATTAGGCTTATGCAGGGCCGGCTCCAGGCACCAGCGAAGGAAGCAGGTGTCTGGGGCGGCCAATAGAAAGGGGTGGCACGTCCAGGTCTTCGGCAGCACTTCGGTGGCAGCTCAAGCGCTCCACTTAGTCTTCGGCACCAATTCGGCGGCGGGTCCTTCACTCCATCTCTTCCTCTTCAGCGGCAGCTCAATCATTTTTTTTTTATTTTATTTTTTTCTTCGCTGCTTGGGGCGGCAAAAAAGCTGAAGCCGGTCCTGGGCTTATGGAGTCACTCTCTATTTCGCCATATTCCTGGATTAGGATCCTATCCTTGTTGACAGTTGTTGAATCGTTGTCTCTTTGCGAATAAAAACAATATGGAGAAACCGCCTGGGCACCATTGGATCCCACATAACCACATTTGCTAGTCTCCATTCATACTGCTGCTCTGATTGTTTTCTGGTGGCTTCTAAAACATAGAACACAGTGTGAACCCCTAGAGGGTTCACAAACTATTGAAAGGGATAATAACCTATTCTTACACTTTGCATCTTCTATCTCCATGAAGAGAGGAAACAAATGATAGAAGCCGCCTGGGAGAGTTGCAGAGTTCAGTACTGCTACTGTGCCATATTCCCCTACCACTATAGGATTACATGTGTGTGGAAACACAAATTAAAATGCCCTGATTTTAAAAAAATCATATTAATCATAAATGTATTCTTCCTTAGAGGCAAACACATTCTTTCTATTTTGTGTATTTTTAAAAAAACCTCTTAGCTATGATTTTTCAGTACTTAGACCATGGTGACAGACATCTTAGAAACACCCAACCTGGAGAAAAAGATCTAGCACTGATGTAACCATTAAACATTATATTTCTGTTAATTGATCACTACAAGGAAAGTATCTGGGAACAAATTAGCTACATCAGTTCCCAAACTAGAAAATGTTGTCCACAATTATAGCAATTTTCATAACGGGCATGTCACTGCCATGAATACTTAATCTTTCCTCCTGAAAAGTCACAATGCATCAGTGGTGCCTGAAATGGCTGCCTTTGTCCCTGATTGAACAAAAAAGAGATAATGAGTGTATGACAAAGGGTGCTTTCTAATCCAATCCAACCTAATCTTTGCATTTCTAATGCAAATTGAAGCCTTTCAAGTAAGTATACCTTTAAAGGGGTTTGGGAAGCTTTTGCTAACAGCGGGGGTGGATCATTTTCTGACAGTTTCCAGTAAATGAATGTGGTAAAATAATACTGGGTTCATATCCTGTCTGTCCCCTTACTAAAGCCAAGCACTAGCAAATTACAAGGATGGACAACCACCTCAAATGTGTTAGTTTTGTGTATTATCTGTGTATAATTAAATATTTTGTGCATTATTAATTATCTGTAATTAATATCTCATGTCATCTGCCTTTGAATTGTAATGTGGAATTTCTCTTTGAAAGAAAAAATTATGCTTCCCTCACAAAGTTTAGTGTTCTCCTCAAGTTTACATGCAAAGGAGTCTAATGCCTACCAGAGCTGGTGTCATGTAAAATTGTTTCCAAAGAAAACTCTCCTCCTACAGGAGAGGTCCAGGTTTCTAGGCCACATAACCCAAAAAGGTCCCAATTCAGCAGTCATCTCTCTTAAATTTCTCTCCCAGATGGTTCTCCACACCACTGCTCAAAGTAAAGTTTCAAAGGATCCCACTGTAACCTTCAGAGATTTCCAGGACAAGCAGGAATTGAGAGGTTATGTGAAGGTGCCAAAAGAAGGGACATCTTTGCACTTCAAAGTGCTGAGAAGGGTCAGACCCTGAATCATTTCTAGATCAGCCAGGGGATATGGCAGAAGGATTTAAAGAATAGAAAATCAGCTTTAATCATAGCAAAAGAAAAAAATGGTAAAAATACACGAACATTGTTCTGCTTGAATTTACTTTTGACAATATTACAGAATTCTGTTTGCATATCTCTCCCAGTATTGCATGCTTATAAATATTTATATATTATTAACTCTCATTGAAATGCATGCCTTTGTATAAAGCATTGCACAAGGCTTTTTAGCCTCATTCATCATGAGTCTAAACTTAAAAAGTTTTGATGTTCACAAGCTTCGAGGGTCATGTTTACTGAAATTTGAATCTGCTGGAAATAGCCTACTACAATTCTCTGTAATACAGTGAGAAACAAGTATTTGCCAAAGGTTTAATGACTCTCAAGGCATTATAACATTTTTTTTCTTATTGTAATTTCAATCCAGGTGAAGATTTCTTCCACAATTAAGAACTACAGCCTTGAGCAATATCAAATCATTGCATGATTACTTGTTGAACTTTGGTATGTAGGTATTAATTGAAAAGGTGTCTTGTGATGCTGACTGAGAGATTTATATCACTGTAAAAGCCAGACATACATTTCTAGAGTCAGATCCCGAAGACACTTTTCTCATGTAAGTCGTCTCAGTGAGCTCCATGGGCCTACTCACACCTGTACAGCTACTTACATGGATAAGTCATTTGCATGAGTATTTGCAGAAGCAGCTCCCTACCATTGCATTTTTCTGCACTGTAAGCAAAATGTGGCTCCTTGAAACCTATCCTTCATACAGAGTGCAGTCAGGCTGTCAATTCTAGAAGTATTATAGCATGTAATGTTCACCCAGCAAAATGAAATAGAATAGATTTGTGTGGAAAAATGGGGGAAAACAGCAAAACTAGCAATATTCTTCTTTTTAATTATTTTTGTTGTTGGGCATGAAAACTCAAGAGATTCTTAGAATCAGTTTTGCCACTTCCTCCCTCCCAAAAACAGAATCAGTTTTTATGAATGAAAATGTGTTTGCTGAAATATTAATGTGTGCATCATAATGAAAATGGAGCTATGGTAAAGGTGAGAGTTCAAATCCAGGTTGCTTGAGGGCTGGTCCAACACTGAACAATGAAATTATAGAGGATTTAAGAATGACAAACCACATCACTTTCTGTTCCAAGTGTATTGTACACTTTCACGAACTTGCCTTAACTAACACAAACATAGCACAATCTACGTATGATTAAAAAAAAAAAAACTGATCACACAACTTTCTTCCTGGGAAGAGGATGAAAGAAAGAAAGAACATAACAGATGTTAGTCACATCGCTTAAATGGATTTCTGGAAGGTGCTCAGATGCTACAGTGATGAAAGTGAAATAAGAATCTGAATAGATTACAGTAGTTAGAATCTGTCCTGATATTTTAACTGCTGACATTCTTTGGTATTCAAAAGAAGGAGAAAATGAGGAGGAGGCATCCTTCTCATCTTCGTTGTTTTTTATGGATATGATGGCCCTGAAGGTACAGGAAAAACACATGGTTGAGGAATCTGCTTGAAACTGAGCAATGTACACTAGGCCACCTGTAATGGAAGAGCAAAGATAGAAGGAGGAGGTAAAAATTAAAGAGATTAACAATACTGGAAATAGTTTGGGATAAGAAATGACATAAGCCTCCTTTTCTTTCTCAGTGTCTTTTATTCCTGATTCATTTCTAATTTTTGGCTTTATCCTCTTTCAATTTTATTTTCTATGTTTTGTCCTCTCCTGTAGTGACGGCTCCTAGGCTTGGCCTGTGCACTGCACTCTGTGACATAGTCACAGAGTTGTGTGCTCTTTTTCAACATGCAGGTCACAGCTGTGACTCTTAAGAACATAAGAACATAAGAAAGGCCGTACTGGGTCAGACCAAAGGTCCATCTAGCCCAGTATCTGTCTACCGACAGTGGCCAATGCCAGGTGCCCCAGAGGGAGTGAACCTAACAGGCAATGATCAAGTGATCTCTCTCCTGCCATCCATCTCCATCCTCTGACGAACAGAGGCTAGGGACACCATTCTTACCCATCCTGGCTAATAGCCATTTATGGACTTAGCCACCATGAATTTATCCAGTCCCCTTTTAAACATTGTTATAGTCCTAGCCTTCACAACCTCCTCAGGTAAGGAGTTCCACAAGTTGACTGTGCGCTGCGTGAAGAAGAACTTCCTTTTATTTGTTTTAAACTTGCTGCCTATTAATTAAACCTGCTGCCTATCTTCTTCCAAATTCTGTGACTTTTGCCAAATATCACTGTGAAATGCTGGCAAAGTAACTTTCACTATTTTTACCCAGCACTATTAGCGAGACAAGTATCACCATTTACTGCTATTGGACTTTTGTCGCAACTGCTCAACAGTTATGGAATCTGTCATTTTACTATCATCAGTTTTTATAGCTCCTCAGCTAAAACAGGTTTTGTCCCCATAGTGTCATTTGCTGGAGTTTCTGTGCAGGGATTTTACAGAACAAAATTAGTGAGTTCTGCTTGCTAACCGTTCCCCATGTCACTCTCTCTCCCCATCCTGCATATCCACAATACCATTAATTTGGTGAATCCAGCACATAGAAATGATTCAGCAGCTTGGCTTGACTAAAATAATGTCTGACAAGATGGTAATGACCATTGCTGGAGTTAAAAAAAAAGGAGACCTTCAGACTGCCACTCTCTCTTTTATTGCTATGTTTATAAGGTAACATTAAATCAGATTTTTAAATTGCCTGATGTTTTTCATAATTCCAGTGCGGCTAAGAACATTACAAAAGACATTCTGAACACTTTTACTGGGCCTTTGGGAAAACTCACTACATCTGACAACCCCCGTGGTGGGCACTACTATTTTGCAAAGTAGAGTGTTGATTCTGTCACACCTACAATTCATTGTTCTTGATCCAAAGTCACGTGTCTATAGTCCTATAACTGATCTCTTGAATAAAACTGCAGTACATTAGATCATTAAGATACACAGGTATCATGAGGCAATTCATCTCCCATCAACCCAATAGATAAATGAGCATACAATCTGAACATAGTATATCTATATAATTATTCCTAAGAAAAGTAATTAAAGTCAGTAACTTTAAGCAGGGAGGTCTCTCAGTTTTACTACTACAGCCATGTTTTACAAGCACAGTTTTAATCGTTATATTTTTTCAGCACCTTAAAATGTCTGTTTTTGCTGATATATAAATGCTTTCTTCTAACTGATAAGAAATTAAATCTCACCCTGCCTCTCCAGCACTCAATGTACAGTGCTGTCCTGGAGTTTACAAACCTCACAATGGAGAGTAAGGGGTTAATGAGCAGCTCTTGGCCCAGGCAGCCTCGCCCAGCTATACCTGCAGGGTCTGCCCAAGCTGGAGGCAGGGTTTAAAAGGGGGAGCAGAGCATCTCAGAAGGTGGCAGGCAGTGGAGGGGAGCTGAGGGCTGCCCTGAACTCTGAGGGAAAGCACTGCCCAGGTGCTCTTTGCCTGAGGCCTCACCTCACAGACCAGTGAAGAAGAACCTGTGAAAGAGAGATAAGTGATTGAGCGTGCAGGTAAGAGACTTGAGAGAAGTGGCTTACTCTGTGCAGCTGAAGAGACGGGTAGGAAGTGGTCCAGGAAGGATGATGTCTTAGCACCCCAAGGGGCTGAGTGTAGCTGCCCACTGCTGGGCCTTGTACTGGACTCAGTGGAGAGTGCTGACCCAGGATCCCCTACCCTCTCCCAGAAGACAGTGCAACACCAAAGGCCTTCACCTAAGGTGAGAGACCTGCTGGAACAGGCTAGGGCCATTCAAAGACCCAGCCTCCCCTACCCCTGTGTAGGAGGGGAGGACTGGAAATCCTTGCGGCGGGGGGTGCTGAAGGGCAGGACGGAGTTGCTAATGGAAAGGTGACCTGCTGATCCCCATCTGACCACTCGGTGACACTGTGAGTGGTGGTGCACCTTTTACAAGTGCATTCCTCCTAATAGACTGTGGAATCTTTGGGAGAGCTGCCTCTTTCCAAACATAGACTTGTGGATGGAAGTTCCTCTCCTTATAACAACCTTTCATTCTTTTCCCCTGATGTGATACTCAGTTCTCATTCCCAGGGCTACAAATCTAGTCAGCTCACTCCAGGCCACATTGGAGACATTCATACAAATGATCTAATCTGTTACATCATCCTATAACACCGTTTGGGGGAACAATTTAGTGCATTGAAAAAGTTGCTCTTCGTGAAAAACAGAGTTTTACAAGTGACCCAACAATTACTTTGCGTCAAACCATTTTCAAGAAACTTGTGTCAGCACATTGCATTATATGCTTGACATAGTTTGTTTTAAATATCCTCTGAAGATTCCCCCCACCCCCATATAGTGCTAGAAGTTGGAGTCTGAAATATCTGACCTGCCTGGTGTCTCATGGATGCAGTTAAAAGTGGGTAACCAGACTTGCCTAATATCTGAAAAAGTGCAGGTTGGGAATTTGGTATATAATTTGACCAATATACAGACACACATACTAAAATTCCTAATACAGTGGTCTCATGTGGGGCTAGATTTCATCCTTAAGACTTAGCCCTTTGCAAGGGGTCATGAAGAAACCCACTACCTCAGAGAAGGCATTCAGACCCTCTGAGGCAGGATGCTTCTTGGAGTCTCTGGCTCTATTTCAGATCGAGCAACTTGTGACACCATTGCAGAGGATTGGAATACTGCCTCCTACATAGCTGCCACGCTCTGTTAATGATGGGGGCAGAGCCATGATTCCACCTCGTTCTTTCCTGGCAAGTTGTTTCTGTGTGTGTGTGGGGGGGGGGGGAACACATCGGTAACAGCCCTTACACACCCACTAGCACCAGAATTGCTACTCTGGGTCTCTGAATGTGGGCCACTTCAACCACTGCATACATACCTTAGAGAGGGCCATAATCTTACCATTTGACAGGAGGGATGTGCCAATCTTAATAAAGGTTTCCACTTCCTTTATGTATGTTCTACTTTCTTCATTGTTTTTACTTACGGTGGGTAAATCTCCGAAGTAGAGCTTTTTGCAACTTTTTTGATTAAATGGAATTTCATTGAAATATGCAATTTGTGAAAGCTGAAATGTTTCACAAAGACATATTGGTTTCTATGAAGTTTTATCAGCAAGGTTTTTGAGGCTCTCTCGTTACTGCTGATGAGAGACATAGAGAGAATGAATCTGAATTGGAAACCCACGCCTTTTGATCTGAAAACAGACATCTCCACACAATTCCAGTTTGCAGAAAATATTTGAAAGAGTTTTTTTTTTTTTCAATCCAAAGCTGAACAAAAACACATTTAGAAACCTTGCAAGTCGTTGCAAAAGAGAACTGTCATCCTCTGGACAAAAGCTTTTGCCTTCCTCTAACACACAACATTCAGCAGCCTGCAAGCCTTCTCTCCCTGAAAACCTTCCTTCCTCTAGCCTCTGCCAGGCCTTTAGAATCCAATACATGTAGGGCTAGTAGGGACCCCAAGAGATCACCTAGTCCATCCCCCTGTGCTGAGGCAGGATTAATTATACCTAGATGGTCAGTGACTGATCTAACCTCTTCTTAAAAAAAAAACCAAAGACGAGAATTTCACAATCACCCGAGTAATCTGTTCCAGTGCTTAGCAATCCCCATAGTTTGTTTTTCCTAATACCCAACCTTTCTAATTCTCTTTTGCTGCAAGTAAATCCAATTACTTCTTGTTCTACCCTCAGGAGACATGGAGAACAATTGGCCACCCTTCTTTTTATAACCATCTTTAACCTTTACAACTATTATTGTGTCCCCCTCAGTCGTCTTTTCTCTGGACTGAGCATGCCCAGTTCTTTCAGCCTTCCCTTATAAGACATGGTTTCTAAACCTCTTAGCATGCCGGTTAATACATCCCAATGATATTTGCCTTTTTTGCAACAGCATCACACTATTGACCCATTTTCAATGTTTCATGTACTATAACCCCTTCTTCCCCTTTGCAGCTATTCTCATCCAATCATTTGCTATCCAAGCCCTTCTTTCTCTCCCTTCCCATCACCCTTCTGTCTTTTCAGACTTCATTAGGGAAGTCCTGGGCAAAGAGAAAATTATATGTACTCCGAGGTTTCCCCATCAGTTATAATATACAATACATAGCATGCCAGATTTCACCTTCTCTCCGAGAGCTGCTGCATTCTGACCTCCTGGGCAGAGAAGGTACTTGACCACCTAGGCCCTTTAGGATGCAACTGATAGGGAAATCATAGTGTATGAACAATTCCTACTGGGCAGGACTAGCATCACATAAAAAGTGATCAGACCATTGCCCAATATTAAAAGTTAGCATTTCATTAGTGTACTCAGTCTATCTAGAAAACAGATTCCGATTGATTTATAAAGACACCATCAATAGTTTCCTGGAGCTGGGGCTTTGGACATATTATCTGGGTGGATCGGGACAGGAGACATGAAAATATGATGTTGGAAAACAGGCAGCTGATTCTATTCTGACAAAGTGTGTGTCACTCCTATTGACATTAATAAGAGCTATACATAAATGTGAGAGAGGAGACCCGTAAAAATATGGTAGTGAAAATGCATCTGAAAAATCACCCTTTCAGTGACTTCAGTGTTATTGGTGGTGTTTATTCTTATTTCCATTGTAGATTTTTTTCCCCAAACCATACACTTCGAGGATTTCCAGCCAAGAAACGTCAACAAGCAGGCATCAATGTTTTCCCAGTTTTCCCAGTCTTCTTTACACTTTATTCAAAATCATTTGATTTAATAGTTTGATGAAATTTCCTAACTTGCTGCACCAATTTAGATTAGATTATTCCAGGTCAAGGATGTTTATTTAGCTCCCTAATGAGACCAGATCCTTTGTTTCACTGGAGCAGACAGGGTTGCATGATTTTCTGTCAATCACACAAACATCTGTTTATCTTTGGGTATTTACAGCCGTTATTCATAGGGTGTGTTCAGAGATAACAGTTGATCTGATTTCATACAGGAAAATAAGTGCTCTCTGATAAGGTCAGAGGGGAATAAATCTAGCTGGCCCAAAACAGCAAAGATCAGATCCACTTATTAAGCATATTGTTAAAATTGCCATTAATAGATAGGGATTGTAGGGTATTGGCTAGTATTTCATTTTACTCTTCGCTGTATAGCTCTTCATGCTGAAGTTTGTCACTGCACGCATAAGTGTAAAATACTTTGTGTGAAGGATGCTACTATATAAAATTACACTCTAAAGTATCACAAATGCTCTACTGTGAGATTCAATAGAATGTTTAAGTGAAAAAGAAATTGCATTTGCAGATTTCAGAAGCCATTCCCTGCCCCCCGAACCCTCCAGCTGCTGCCCAAGGATTCGAGAATGGAGTGGATCCGATTTTAAAGTGTTTTGCATCACCCCCTTCTACTTACGTGTAGAAGAGGCTAAATGAGAAGATTGGAGGGGGGGGGGGAGAGGGGGAGGAAGGAGGTGTTGGGTTGCGTGTCAGATATGCCTGAGAATCGAATATAGGATTTCAGGATTTTACATTACAAATTCAGATCTTGTCTAACTTATTTTTCCCTGTAGGACTCTGTGGCTGACTAGACCATGGGTAAGATTATGGCATCTCATGTTTTAAGGAAATGATACCACATCAATAGACAGAGGAATAGAAATTCAGTCATACTCTTAAAATTCTTCAGTTTATTATTAATTATTATTATTATTTAGCTAAAATGCTTGACACAGCTGAGAGCAGTTTTCTGTCACGGGTTCAAGACCTGGGCACCTTCATCTAAGGGCTCAGAAAGTTCCCACTCATGTGTTCTAGTTCTTACAATTATAATAATTTATTATTTGTATTTCAGTATCCCAAGTCTGCAAATCAAAGTCTGGTTCTATTGTACTAGGCCCTATATGAATTTAATAAAATACATTCCAAGCTCCACACCACAAAGCTTTTCTAATCTAAGTAAACTAGACATCTATGGTGGTGAGATCCTCTCTCCTGCCCCTTTGTACCAAGTAAAAGGTCTGAACAGGTGTCAAGATGTTGTAGGGGCTCCTGATTTAGATGGGGAGGCTTCCCTTGGTGCAGGCAGAGGTAAGTCTGTGTTCTGAGGTCCCTGTCATACACCCTGACAAAAGTGCAAGCAGTGTGTTGGAGGGAGAGCTGCAGCACTGCAGAGATTGCTGAAAGTGCTGCTGTCTTTAAGGCAGCTGAGAATGGCTTATGTAATGCAGACAGCCCCCCAGGGCTGCCCAAGTTAGAACCAGGGTCTCCCTAGCCTCTGGAGCAGCCCAATAGGGCTCAAAAGTGGCCTAAAGCCACATTACCCCCCCCCCCCCACACACACACACACACCCCTCTGAGCTATGAGTCCCGTTCTGCGCATCTTAGAGGCAGAGCACAGACTCTTACCTGGCTCTTTAGAGGCTATGTCCAGCAACAACAAAATACACAACATTTCCTGATATTTCTAATCTGAAAAACAAGCAGGAAAAACACCTTTTTTTGGAAGGAAAATTACCCAACTTTTTGTACCACATAAAGAAACAAAAGAGTCACTCACAACCTCTTTTTTGCTTTTACTTTGCAGGTCACCTTTAAAATAAAGTTGAGTCTGGAGATAATTTGTCTTCTTTGCATTTCTAAATATAAAAACTTCCCATTTTGTTTGTTATTTTCTGAGACGAAAATTGTGATTATTACTTTCAACTTTGCCCTTGTGAATTTGTTATATTTTGTTAAAAAGAATCAGAAGACCATGGAAGGGATGATAGAAATATTCATATGTGTTTGGAATATTTCAATGTACTTGCAGGTCCAAAGATAAATGCATTTGCATTGTTATATTTTCATTCTAACAATACAACATTTTTATCATCGAACCATTCACCTGGCAGAGTTTGGATTCTCTGTATCTGAACTGCAGCACTAAAGGCCACATGCAAACCTCGTATGTATTATTTGGACTTAAGGTAAATGTTGACTACACCATGTATCTTCATATCCATCTTAATATGTTTGAATGTACACTGCAAACATACCATGCAAAGATGACTGGGTGATAGGCAGATCTGTTTGTATCTCTGGTTTGTTATGCTTAGTGTTCTGCATTTTTTCCACATGCATTACTAAAAAGAAAAATTACACTAAGTTTTTGAGAATTACAGGGCCGAATCTGCCTCCAAGTAAGGGCTCAAGCTTGCAAGCTTTGTTTGAGTAAATCTATAGGATTACACTAAAGTCAATAGGATTTTTTTCGACTTATTTCAACTGGTTCTGTTTTAGGCCTATATATTTCATGGCATTCCTACTTAATAAGGAATATTAAGGTTTTCTAAAATCCTCAGCATTGGCGTAACTCAACTCCCATTGAGGTCAATAGCAAAACTCTCATCAATTTCAACAGGAGTAAAGTTAGCCAACACTTTATTATATTGGAGATTATATTTAGGCTAGAATTTTCAAAAGTGTCCATCAGGGAAAACAGATTGAAATATAATTCTACAATAAACTCTACAGTTAAGGACCCAACCCGGCAGAGTGCTTTGAATTTTTGAGCCCCCTTAACTCCTCCTAGCTCCCACTGTATGAATTAATCACCTCATTACAGACTGTATTACAGACTGTAAATGCTTAACTACCACTGTGATCAGAAGAAAAGGCCCAGTCGATAGTAGAATTTCACAGATTTTAAGGTCAGAAGAGACCAAGGAGGTTTGAGTGGTTTGAGCATTGGCCTGCTAAACCCAGGGTTGTGAGCTCAATCCTTGAGGGGGCCATTTAGGGATCTGGGGCAAAAATCAGTACTTGGTCCTACTAGTGAAGGCAGGGGGCTGGACTTGATGACCTTTCGGGGTCCCTTCCAGTTCTATGAGATAGGTATATCTCCATATATTATTATCTAAGCTGACCTATATAAGACAGGCCATAGAACTTCATCCTGTTTTGAGCCGTATAACTTGTGTCTGACAAACATATTTTTCAGAAGGTATCAAGTTTCGATCTGAAGACTTCAAGAGAAGGAGAATCTACCACTGCACTTGCTAGTTTCTTCCAGTGGTCAATCCTCCTCAGATAAAATGTGTGCCTTATAACAGTGATGTAAAATATATCAAATGTTTGAAAAAATAAAGCATCCCATCAAATTCTTTTTCTTGTATTCACTTTCAAGAAAACTGGAACTTTGCTGTGTCAATTATAAAGATGACACAAAGCCTTAGATTTCATCTGTAGCAGGAGAAAGGGAATAGTTTAACAATGTTTAATAATACAGAAGTTTACCTCTTTGCACAACAGCTGACTTTAAAACTGTCAGCATGTCTGGCTGAAACCCTTTGGGGAGTATACTACAGCTGGATAAATAATTCAAGAAACTAAAAAACAAAACTGGTGGCTATTTGATCAACATTGTTGAAAATCTGCTTGAACCTTTGGCCAAAGCTCTTTTATATTTGTTTTCTCTGAACATTTGAGTGATCGAATGTTACAGGCACAAATGTTCAAAGACAGCAAAATTCAAAATCTCATATACATATATCCACATGTTAACCCTGGAAAATATTTACACATTTATCCGATCAGGAAACAGAAAACAAAAACAAAAAACTAAGTTAGCTTTATCTGCTAAATCTCGACTAAGCAACAGATCTTATATTGAAAATATTCATGATCAGTCTGTATAGTAATATATTGGAAAAAATAAACGTATGATAAACTGATCATTTATAGATATAAAAAAATCAGAGGAAAATATGTTGATGTATATTGGCTGAACAGAAAAGAGGCTAAATTTGTCAAAAATTATCTAGTAGAAATCATCTGCTCAGTTTTAGTGAGTAGAGTCAGATTTGAGTCTTCTTGGAAGATCTGCTTCCCTAGTATAAACTCTGGAGATTATAGCTTTTACAAGACCCTGATTTGAGGCCTCACTAAAGTTAGAAACTCCCCCACATATGTCACAGTGTGTATAATTATGCCTCCAATTATTTGTGCATTAATTCATATACTATAAGGCCAGAAGAGACCTCTGTGATCATCTTGTCTGACCTCCTGTATAAAATAGGCCATAGTACTTCCCTGAATTAATTCCCGTTTGAACTCAAACTTTAGTAACTCGAAGACCCCTATTTTGATTTAATTTTTTTCACGGACTCCCCAAGCCCCCCGCTCAACCCCAGGTCCCAACCCTACTCCACCCCTTCCCCCAAAGTCCCACAGCTGCCCCACCTCTTCCTGCCCCTGCTCCACCCTGCCCTTCCTATTCCCCTCCTCTTTCCACTCCTCCCCTGAGTGCACCCCATCCCCGCGCCTCCTGCATGCCACTGAACAGCTGTGCCTCAGCATGCAGGAGGCGCTGGGAGGGAGAGGGAGGAGTTGATCAGTGGGGCCCACTGGAGTACCCTTGCGAACCCCCAGGGGTCCACAGACCCCAGTTTGAGAAACAGTGAACTAGAGTATATCTTTTAGAAAAACATCCAATCTTGATTTTAAAATTGCCAGTGATAGAGAATACACACCAAACCGTGGCAAGTTGTGCCAATGGTTAATTACCCTCACTATAAAAATTTATACCTTATTTCCAGTCTGAATGTGTCTAATGTCAACTTCCAAGCATTGGATCTTGTTATCTCTTTGGGTACCATTCTAAAGACCCCTCTGTTCCCAGGGTATAGACTGTGATCTTTTCATTGTAAAGTTAGACTGCAGGAGCTCAGTCTGTTTCACACTACAAGGCATAAGCTCCAATTCTTTAATTGTTCTTGTAGCTCTTCTCTGAACCATCTCCAATTTATCAACAACTTTCTTGAATTGTGGACACAGTAATCCTGTAGCAGTTGAACCAGTGTCAAATACAGGTCATACAACTTTCCTATTCCTACTCAGTAGTCCTGTTTTCATACATGCCAGTGGTGGGTGCAAAAATGGAGGCCAAAGACAAGGCTGAAAATATACTTTGTATATAAGAAAGAGGAAAGGAGTGTACAGCACAGTTACTATGTGTATGACTGCCCACTTTTTACATTTTTTACTTCACGACATATCCAAATATCAGTCTAATCCTAGAGAAGACTTTAATTTCTTTCAAGTACTTTGAGTTGTTTCCAAACGTTATGGTGTTTAGGTTTTGTTTAAGTGACAGTATTATAAATTCCTGACCCTGAGACTGAATTTCCTACATTTTTTTTAATAGTCACAATATTTTAATAAATAAAATTGTCAGTTTGTTTTACTTCCAAAATAACTCTATCACATTGAAGAATTATGTTTTCAGAATAGCCTTTATTTAATAAATCCATGTGGAAGGTCCAATATCAGTTTCTATTGTTAATGGCTAAATTCTGATCATTCTGTATTTAACCAATGTTATCAATACTTTCCCCTCAACCAATGTCACCTATACAGCTGTAGTATCCTGGATCCTCTGTGAAACAGGTGATTATCTTTAGTCACCTTCATGACCTCAGCTCCTTCCCTGGTCCTTATTAAGCAGTTAATTATCTTTCGTAAAGGTTTCCCTCTATTTTACCTTGCAATTTCTCTTTTGGTATTCTGTGATAAATCCATTGGCACCCAGTGAATTTTAATTCTTCTTCTTCTATCTTATCTGCTCTGGAGTAATTTTAAAGCCTTTTAACATTTGCCTCTTCATCCCTATCTTCACCCCACCCCCAATAATCTGCCCCTGAAAGGTGACTCCTTTGAGCTTCTTCCATGAATTATTGGACAAAAATATATTCAGGCTTCCAGTGATATCAGCCTCATCTCTGTCATTAACATTTCCTTACCTCTTTATGGCCCCTATCCTCACTGATCCATGCATGGCTGTTTGCTTCTTATGTATTGAACATACTTCTCTCTGTTTGCCTTTTGTATTTCCTTTACCATATTTGTACACTTTGCTACCTTCGTTCCTTATCAGCTTTTTACACTGTTTTAGCTTTTAGCTTTGTACCTTTTATATTCTGCTTCCAATTTTTAATTTCCCATAAGCTGCTCTCCCTTTTTTAAATCACTTTGTTAAGCTCTTTACTCATCCACACAAATCTTTTATGAGTTGCCCTTCCTTAGAAGTGAGTTTATATCCAAATGGCAGCCCTTCTGCTGTGATGGCCACCAACAGAGCAATGAAAGTCTTTGTACAAAATCTGGACATATATGTCTTGCAGAATGTAATTGGGATGGTTTATTGCATCTGACAGAGTTTCTGGGCACTTTAGGATATCTGGATTTGCAGGTATTCCAGCTGATTTACATTTCTAATGGAATATTGTTAATATACAATTCTGTCATTCCTATTGCAATTAAATGAATTTTGGGCATGGAACCAATGCAGGCCATCATGGTACCCGAAAACAACATAAAAGCCCACTTAAATGCATAACAAATTTAACAACAGAAATGTTCAGCTCCTGTGCTATTTTATTTCCACATGTACAGAATAAAAATGCATCTGAATACAGAAATACATCTTAATAAATGAAGACAGAGTTATAAGCACCCCTTTCCAAATCTTACTTTCATAACAAACTATTTTCTATGAGGCATGAAATGGGTTGGCTTTGTTAGGAGAGAAATGCAGGGATTGAAAATAGTGAAGTAAATCATATTTCATTGTTCCCATACTTCTGCTAGGATGGTCTTAAACCAAAACCCAAAAGCAGACATGTGGGGGCAGGAAAGGAACTGTTTAAATACATTGTGTGCATTGCTAGCAGTGCACTCAATTATAAAAAAAGTTTGTTTTCTTGCTAATTTAATAGACACTTTCCTCCTTTGCCTTATCCAAACAGTGGTGTAAAGGCTTGCGCATGTAAACTGTTAATATAAAAAGTGATATATCAAAAGAGTGTCTCTATTTTTTATAATTGATTACCTGGTATTTTCCTTCCTATCTTATATAGATTTTTGTTTAACAAAAAAACAACAACAACAACTAGGAAAGCTGATAACAGGCTGACAGGAGATGAGCCAAATAAATTCATAAATAGTGGAGTGCATCTCTGAATGTAGCATCAAGTGCCATTTATATTTTGTGATCTGCACTACTATCTACCCCTTTTAAAAAACAGCTGTGTATTTTCTTGTCATTTCTGAGATTGCCACTCTCTTAGGATACTGATTGGCGATTAGTGGTTGAGACCTTGTTTTGATGAATTTATAACCCACTCCTTGTTTGGGGATTCCAATTTTAGAACAAGACCAGAAACTTTTGGGATGCTATTCCTGTTTGAACTTATAAAATGTTACATCCTGGATGGGTTCAATGCCCTGGATACTTCCATATAGTCAGGCATGCCACTTGTGGTAGCAGAATCAGTTGTCACCTTCTTGTGTAATCTTCAGCATCATAAAAACTGCTGCTGTTCAGTTCAATGTTGTTGTGGAAAGAAGTCTGGGGGAGGAAATGCTTGTGATATGTTAAAGAGCTAATGGAAGTAACTGTAAAAATAAGAATGCAAAGTAGAAAGAAAGAAAGCAGAAAGAGGGAATGGAGAGTGAAAGAGTGAAATTTGGAAGTAGCACAGAGAAGGGAAGGAAAATACAGGGAGAGAGAATTTTATATTTGCAAGTGTTTCTTTCACTATTTTTGCTTCTTCTGTTCTTCTGCTGCCAGTGCAATTTGATTACTAAGAGTGATGGAACTTTAAAAAATCCAATCAATATTTTTGTCACCATGTACGTCTTTTGCTTGCTATTGACATTTACCTCAGCTTAGACAATACAAATCTGTTAAGTCAGTTTAACTCTGTCTCTCTGTGCTGCATTGTTGGGGAAAATATGTATACTCTCCTTGATTGGTTTTTAATCAGATGTGTTCAAAGTAGACAAAGGGAAAAATATACACAAATTGTAAAAACTGGCCCTTCTTACAGATGTGCCCACTTACTAACTAGACGAGTGGTTTTCAAACTTTTTGTATTGATGACCCATTTCACACAGCAAGCCTCTGAGTGTGACCCTCCCTTATAAATTAAAAATAGGGAAATGTAATTTAATGGGGTCTCAGGGCTGTCATCCCCACAGAGCTGACAGCTCATGACCCCCATGTAACTACCTTGCAACCCTCTGAGGGGTCAAGACCTCCAGTTTGAAAACCACTGAACTAGACAGTTGAGAATCACTTAAGACTTTATGTGGGCAATGCGTCCATTAAATTTACTCATTGAAATATTTTGATGGGTGTTTACATTTAAAAAAACCAACCACTTATAAAAACTAATAGTGATAAAAAAGTTGACAGCATGACTGTAGACTTTCAATGGGACTTGGACTCCTAAATGCCTGTCTCTCTTGAAAATGTAAGCCAGGCTCCTAAGTCACTTAGGCATTTTTGAAAATTGCATCCAGTATCCCATCAAAATTCTACCTTTCATACCAGAAGGGAGTGCCCCTTTTACAGGAAATCAATGTTATTCAACAGAATTCACCCCTAAAGGCAGGAACTCCTTTGCAGATAGAATGTTAAGGATTCAGAGCGGTATCTCTGAAGTAGCGGGTGTGCTGAGATTGAGTGCTATGCAGAGCCACAGTGTCGAACAGCCAGCGTGTGCCCTCCTTCCTAAGGATAAAAAACACTTTACTCCACAAGTGGTCCCACTGAAATCAACAGCACCACATCTGGAGCATGGTGCTATTCACTGTCAATAAGGACATCACAACCTGGCGCAAACTGAAGTGTGGGTGTGCAGCCGTGAAAATACTCCTTATGCATTACCATAGGATGCATTCCTATCTCTCAGCTGCTTTCTCTCTAGCACTGATGCTGACAGGCACAGTAGGAACTTGAAGAAATTAATCTTCACACACCAAAATATGAGTTTCTGAGACAGAGTTGTGACTTGAAAACTAATTTGACTAAGAAAAACATACTCAGAAGATTTTGACAGTTATCTAATATTTTGTAAATATTTACTCATGAACTACTCCTCTCCCCTGTTTCTCTGACAAAAAGGCCTCCTTCAGCTGTGGGGGTATGAATGAATCTGTCTCTATATGAAGATGTGAGATTTATAGATTGGGTTGGTGATCAAATATCTTTGATATGCACAACTGATAAACATTTTGGCAACCATGTTTTGAAAATCCTATTCCTTTATAAGAATCATATACTTAAAATTATTTTTAATTTTGAACATTCTGTTCTATTTTTTAATTGAAAGAGCTGCTGGTCATTTGTTCCCTGATTGGACAGTCACGCTGTGTCACTAGAGCTTTCTTTTAACTTGACATGGAAGGTTCTGGGATAATTTAAACATGGTTCACTATTTTTTGTAATATGTTAATGTTATTTGATTTTATCTTTCAGATACAGATTTTCAGTTTTCTGTGTTAATATTGATCTATGCAGCAATTTTAGGATTTTTCCATCATATGTATTACTGACAGTTATGCTGTTATCCCACAGTAAATGTTTGTTTGATTTTTTTTTTCTGAATTGAGGCAATAATTTTAGGAGGCTTTTCTTTTTATATAGTAACATTTACCTATCAGATGGGATAATTCCATAGTATTTCTCATGAGACTTCTGAGCAGTGGAGATAATCCTTGGAAAAATGAATGGGATAGTGAAATGAGTTGCCACGTGATCATTAACATCTGTAATATCTGGTTTTTGACTGTCTATTTCAGGGGTTCTCAAATTGGGGGTCGTGACCCCTCAGGTGTCACATGGTTATTACTTGGGAGGTCGCGAGCTGTCAGTCTCCACCCTCAAACCCTGCTTTGCCTCCAGGATTTATAATAGTGTTAAATGTAAAAAAAAAAATGTTTTTAATTTATAGGGGGAAGGGATCACACTCATCGATTTGCTGTGAGAAAGGAGTCACCAGTACAAAAGTTTGAGAACCTACTTAGTGGGTGGACACATCTGTAGTAAGGGCCAATTCTTTTACAATTTGTGTTCCTTTTTCCCCTTCATCTAATTTGAATATATCTGATTAAAAATCAATAAAAATGAGGGCTGTGAATTAATCGCAGTTAACTCATGCAATTAACTCAAAAAAATTAACCGTGATTAATCACAGCTTTAATCGCACTGTTAAACAATAAAATACCAATTGAAATGTATTAAATATTTTTGAATGTTTTTCTACATTTTAAAATATATTGATTTCAATTACAACATGGAATACAAAGTGTACAGTGCTCACTTTATATTATTTGTCATTACAAATTTTTGCACTGTAAAAATGATAAAAGAAATAGTAGTTTTCAATTCACCTCATACAAGTACTGTAGTGCATTCTCTTTATCATAAAAGTGCAACTTACAAATGTAGATTTTTTTGTTACATAACTACACTCAAAAACAAAACAATGTAAAACTATAGAGCCTACAAGTCCACTCAGGTCTACTTCTTATCCAGCCAATTGCTAAGACAAACAAGTTTGTTTATATTTATGAAAGATAATGCTGCCCGCTTCTTATTTACAATATCACCTGAAAGTGAGAACAGATGTTCGCATGGCACTTTTGTAGCTGGCATTGCAAGGTATTTATACCAGATATGCTAAACATTTGTATGCCCCTTCGTGCTTCAGCCATCATTCTAGAGGACATGCTTCCATGCTGATGATGTTCATTTTAAAAAAATAGTGTGTTAATTAAATTTGTGACTGGACTCCTTGAGGGAGAACTGTATGTCTCCTGCTCTGTTTTACCCACATTCTGCCATATATTTAATGTTATAGCAGTCTTGGATGATGACCCAAGAACATGTTGTTTGTTTTAAGAACACTTTCACTGCAGATTTGACAAAATGCAAAGAAGGTACCAATGTGAGATTTCTAAAGATAGCTACAGCACTTGACCCAAGGTTGAAGAATCTGAAGTGCCTTCCAAAATCTGAGAGGGACAAGGTGTGGAGCATGCTTTCGGAAGTCTAAAAAGACCAACACTCTGATGCGAAAACTACAGAATCTGAACCACCAAAAAAGAAAATCAACCTGCTGTTGGCATCTGACTCAGATAATGAAAATGAACATGTGTCGGTCCATACTGCTTTGGATAATTATCAAGCAGAACCTATCTTCAGCATAGACATGTCCTCTGGAATGCTGATTGAAGCATGAAGGGACATATGAATCTTTAGCACATCTGGCACGTAAATATCTTGTGACACTGGCTACAACAGCACCATGCAAACACCCGTTCTCACTTTCAGGTGACATTATAAACAAGAAGCAGGCAGCATTATCTCCCGCAAATGTGAATACACTTGTTTGAGTGAGTGGACTAGCAGGCTCTAAAGTTTTAGATTTTTTGGTTTTTGAATGCAATAAATTTTTGTACATAATTCTACATTTGTAAGTTCAACTTTCATGATAAAGAAATTGCACTTCAGTATTTGTATTAGGTGAATTGAAAAATACTATTTCTTTTGTTTCTTTACAGTGCAAATATATGTAATCAAAAATAAATATAAAGTGAGCACTGTACACTTTGTATTCTGTGTTGTAATTGAAATCAATATATTTGAAAATGTAGAAAACATCAAAAAATTTTAAATGAATGGTATTCTATTATTGTTTAACAGCGTGATTAATCATGTGATTAATCGCATTTTTTAAAAAATCATGCAATTAATTGCAATTAATTTTTTTAATCGCTTGACAACCCTAATAAAAACATATTTTATATGGAAACTAATCTCTGGTTAGTCACCTATGTATCATCCTGCCTGAGCCCTGGGGTACATACTCTGTCAGCTAGCTCAAGATGACACCTATGCTACCGTAGCTAGCTACACTTGTTTTTTCCCCTGTCCATTCCAAGGCCAGAAGGGACCATTGTGATCCAGTCTGATGTCCTGTATAACACAGGCCACTGAACTTTCTCAAAAAAATTCCTAGAGTATATCTTTTAGAATAATATTCAATCTTGATTTAAAAATTGTCACTGGTGAAGAACACGCTATGACTCTTAGTAAATTGTTCCAATGGTAAATTGTCCTCACTGTCAAAAATTTGCACCTTATTCCCAGTATGAATTTGTCTAGTTTCACCTTCCAGCCATTGGATTATGTTATATCTCTCTCTACTAGATGGAAGAGCCCATTATTAAATATTTGTTCTCCATGTAGATTCTTATAGACTATAATCAACTCACCTCTTAACTTCTCTTTGTTAAATTACATAGATTGAGCTCTTTGAGTCTATCGCTATAAAGCATGTTTTCTAATCCTTTAATCATCCTCATGGCTTTTCTCTGAACCCTCTCCAAGTTATTAACAGCCTTCTTGAATTGTGGGCACCAGAATGGGACACAGCAGCAGTCGCAACAGTACTGGTAAAGAGGTAAAATACAGAATTAAAATAACCTCTCTACTCCTACTCCAGATTATGCATCCCAGGGTCACTTTAACACCTCTGTCCATGGTGTCACACTGGGAGCTCATGTTCAACTGAATAGCCAACACAACTCTCCAATCTTTTTCAGAGTCACTGCTTCCCGGGATAGAATCCCCCATTCTGTAAGTATGTCCTATATTCTGAGATGAAAACATTTACATGTAGCCCTATTAAAAAGCATATTGTTTGGTTAAAACCAGTTTAGCAAGCAATCCGGATTGCTTTGAATCAGCGACCTGTCTTCTTCATTATTTATCATTCCCCTACTTTTTGTGTCATCTGCAAACTTTATCAGTGATTATATGTTTTCTTCCAGGTCATTATAAAAATGGGAGATAGTATAGGGTCAAGAACCAACCCACACTGGAAACACACCCACTTGATGATGATTCCCCATTTACAATTCCTTTTGAGATCTATCAGTTAGTCAGCTTTTAATCCATTTAATGTGTGTCCTGTTAATTTTATAATGTTGTAGTTTTTTAATCAAAATGTGGTGTGGTAACAAGTCAAAGTATATTATGCCTCGACTATTACCTTTATCAACCAAATTTGTGATTTCATCAAAAAAATTATCAAGTTAGTTTGACAGGATCTATTTTCTCTAAAACCATGATGATTTGCATTAACATTCCCCTCTTTTAATTCTTTATTAATCAAGTCCCATATCAGCTGCTCCATTTTCTTGCCTGGGATTGATGTCAGACTGATAGGCCTATAATTACTTGGGTCATCCCATTTACCCTTTTTTAACAAATTGGCACATTTTTCCAGTGTTCTGGAACTTCCCCAGTGCTTCAAGACTTACTGAAAACTAACATTAGCAGTCCTGCAAGCTCCTCAGCCAGCTCTCTTAAAACTCTTGGATGAAAATTATCTGGACCTGCTGATTTAAAAATGTATAGCTTTCATACCTTCTGTTTAACATCCTCCAGAGATACTAGAGGAATGCAAAGAGGGTTATCACCATATGATAACACTATATAATCTGTTTTTCCTCAAATACAAAACAGAAATATTTATTTAACATTTCTTCCTTTTGTTATATATAAACTCTTTATTGTCCTGAACTCTGCTGGCTACAGATTTATCCTTGTGTCCCTTTGCTTCCTGTATCAATTTTCTACAATTCCAAACTTGTTAATTATATTCATTACTATCAACTTTCCCTTTCTTCCATTTGTTATACATTATTGTTACTGCACTAGCTCAAACAGAGCTAACATGTTTATGTCTATCTGACTTGGGAATTACATCTCCCAGCTGCTGTGTAGACATACTCTCAGTTGGAGTTTTGAATGTCCAAGCAATGCACAATCAAAATCTGAGAAAGATTCAATAGTATGAGCTAAGTAATGGCATTGTAAAATCAGTTTCTATTGTATAACTGTATTTGCATTGTCCTATCACAGAAACTGAAAAGCCACAAAGCATTAAAGCATATACCCACCCATCCACAGAGTGCATGTGTCATCTAGATGGCCATAACATAGATGCACAAATACATTTAGACTTACAACCAATGAATTTCTAGTTGCTTTAGTGTTATAGATATATTTTAAAATGCATATATATCTCACATGTCTAACAACTTTATTTTTTACTAAACAGAACTTTACTGATTATAATTAGGAGTTACTTATGGAGCACTAAGTGTACATGGTCATGTACAAACACCTAAAAAATAATTCCTTGCCCTAGGGAGCTAATAGTAAAATACAACTGGGAAAAAATTATATACCAGAGAAGTCTCAAGCAGGGATTTGAAGAAGGAGAATGATGGCATTTTTGCAGGGAAATTGAGAGGCTGTTCTCGGTGTAGGAGGAAGAATTAAAGAAAGTGTCATGTCAAGGGCGGGGAAAGGAGATAAAGGAATCACTTAGTTTTGGAATACATGTAGAAAGGCAGAGGAAGAACAGGAAGAAAGAGAGCAGAAACAAAGGTGGGCTGAATTTGCTCAGAGCCTTGAAGGTGAGTGTACAAGACTGAAACACTCACCTTGCTAGCAAGTGTTGATCTTTTTAATTAAGGGTTCTGTGGGTAAGGCAGGTGGCTTGCTGTTTCACCAGGATAAAAGGGAGGTAGAAGTGTCTTGCTTAGAGAGTCAGGATCCAAGGTTAGACTGAGCAATCCTAAGGTAGGAACCCTAGGAGCAGCCAGGCTCAAGGAAAAGGTTTGAGATGATCTTCAGATTAAATCATTGTTAAAGAAGTCATACCCCAGGGGGTAGGTGTTTTTTTGTTTTTGTTTTTAACTTTGGATTTTGTTTTATAGTAGATCAGGATAGGTACCTACACTCACTGAGGAAATAAAGAATTGGAGGCCAATATTCCTTTTCTGCTGTTTTGTTTTCCATCATTGTTTCTACTCATTCTTACTTTAATTAATTTCTTGATACATCTGGTTAATTCATTATGCCATTAAGAAACAAGGAAATCTATTTTAGGAGCTCATTCTTCTTCCTCCCCTTCACCCCCGCCCCAGCAACCCACCTAAAAACAACCAAACAAATAAACAAACAAACAACCCCAAAACATGCCTAACTCCCTGGAAAAGGCAGACTGTAACACTTGTAACAGATGCAAGAATACAGATGCAGTAATACTTCTGCATACAACTTAACTATCCATTTGTTATTTTCCAATTTATGCATACATAAAGTAAACTCTTTAAGTATATATGAACTCCTAACTGAAATCAATAAAACACAAAGATGATTATCTACAGGAAATTGCCTAGATGCTATTTTTAACAGATGTACTGAAAATCATTAGGACTAGGTTATGATGAGCTGCAAACATTTCAGGTTTTCAAAAGAAAAAACATACTGGGTAATGACATGCAAATTAGAACAATGATGAGTAAGTTACAACACTATGAAAAGTTGCAATTTATAAATGAAAACATCTGTGTAAAATATTTAAATCATTTATATCCACTAAATTGACAAAGTATTTTTCTTTAAAAAACCTCACTTCACTTTATAATTATATTAAAATGTAATAACAAAGAGAAAAACAAAAGAGAAAAACAAACAGAAAACCATCAGAAGATCTAGAAAATGAGTCATAGACTAGACCAAATTAAGTAACATGGGGCGGTGCTAACTGAAGACATGACAAGTAAATGAGTGGCTACATAGACCAGAAACTAGGAAAAGGATACCTCAGAATATTGAGAGGTTTAGATATTTATACAAATAATTTAAATCCCTGATTTTGCAATGACAGTGGCCCATAATGTCTTTGAAAATTGGGGTGATTGAATTAGAGGTGTGCGGAAAACAGATTTTTTGTTTGTTGGCAGTTTTGAAAAATCAGGAGTAAAATTGACAATAATTTTATTGGAATTTTCAGTAAATCAAAAAAGTAAAAAAAAATTGGTTGGAACAAAACATTTCGTTCTACCTGAAATGAAGCATTTCCTTTCAATTTTGACTATTTTAAAATAGTTTAACTTTTAAATTGAATTAAAGGAAATTTCAAAAGTATTATTTTGAACTGAAAAAAATCCAAACATTTAGCTTACAAAATGTCAATATAAAATTATTAGACTTTTTCAGAATCCCCCCCTCTACCTCGATACAAACAATTTAGCGAAACCAACACAAATTCATGAAATATTTCAGGGGATTCTGCACCTTATGCTGAAAAAAAAAATTGGCTAAAAACTTTCACCCAGCACTAGATTCAGTATACCATCCCTATTCAGCAGAGTACTTAAGCACATGTTAATTTTAAGCACATATTTAATTGTTAACACTAAAGTATGGAGAGACACCAAATATTTTTAAAAGCTAGTCACGTGTTTGATCTCAGAATGATTATAACTTTTTCTGTTTTGGGGTAAGGTTCAGATCAATTCTTGTTTTATGCCCACTGAAATATGAATATCTACATTTTTATTTTATAGCAGTTTTTTCCCCTTATTGGCATATTGTTAGTGAATGGAAATTCTATTGTTACGTTTGCAAGAAAATATTAAATTAATACACTTTGACATATATGTTTGACTGAAAATATCAATATCTTAAATGATCATATGCAGAAGAAATATGGTGTTACTATTTTTAATCCCAAGACATATGATAAATAAACAAACAAGCTTTTGTGTCATGAAATGTTCTGGGGTATTGATGCACCAGCTTAGAAAACAATTCCAAATTTAAATGTTATTTTGGGAGAAATCAGCCAGATACTAATTCAACAGCAGCTAATAGGCTCTGCTGCTTTTAAGAAGTAGAGACATTAACACATTCCCTTCTGTTTCAATTTGCAAAAATAATTCAGAAAGAACACTAATCCCTTGAACTGTCTAAATAGATCAAAATCACTTCTCTTTCATTTGGGGTTTTTTTTTTTCTTTAAACATGGTCAAATGATTTTAAAAAGATGTGATAATATTTTCAAATATTTACCAATTAAATAAGAGATTAAAAATTGTAGCTCCAATATGAGAATATGTTTAATTAAATCAAAATATTGTGACAATATGTGAGTTCACTAAATTTTCCTAGTTCAAAACATTTGGACTCCACATAAGTTACTTTTGTAGTACAAGAAGCCCTTGCAGAATTCATTTTGGTTTAGATACCAAGGATATTGTATATGTTGCTGTTTCTGGATTATGAAAACCGGATATCATTGGGAAGACTGGATTAGTTTTCAGAGCAGAAGTCACCAGTTGTCTTGGTGGAAGGCTGGTATTCAAATGCATCTTCTTTAAGGCCCTGATTCAGCCAAGTACTTAAGCAGATGAATAACTGTAAACACATGAGTTGTCCCATTGAAGCCAAGGTGACTACTCACTTATACACAGGTGCCTAAGCACCTGGCTGAATTGGGGCCTAAAATAAAATCTTCAAAGGAAATCACCACTTTGATGTCGGTGAGATCATTGTTTTATCTAAACAATAAAAATACAGACAGAATTTTTTATTTATATCTATTAATTATTAGCTCTGGTTCCCAGTCAAGGGATGGGTGGATGAAAAAGAGTGAAAGAAGGTCATGAAATGAACCTTTCCAGATTTCTTTATGGATCAGATCCTTAGGCCCTGATGCAACAAGGCACTTAAGTATATCTAATATTGACTTCAATAGGACTACACATGTACTCAACATTACAGACATTGACCCAAGTAATTTGCTGAATCAGCATGTAAGGGGTCAGATCCAAAGTGCATTGCAGCCAATGGGAGATTTTCCAGCAGTCAGAACTGGTCTCTGGGTCTCAACTCCACAAAGATGATAATGCGGCTGCCTCGTTTTGAAGAGGAGAATTACAACATTCTGTCATCACCAGCACTCCATGACACTGAGTCTCTTTACACCGAGACGATGAGGAGGATTGTATGGAGGCTGATGGAAAGGGAAAACAAAATCTTGGTGGCAATGAAAAGAATGTTAGCAGAATCCTGCTCATTTTGAAGCTCTCATTGCAGTGGAAGTGCATTCCCAAACTAAGAGAGAAACTTCTAATTAGGTACCAGTGCAGTTTTATCAATTAAAAATATGAAATAATTGATGCCATAGAAGCCAGACCCTATGATATTAAGGATAGAATAGCTGTATAGTATAAATGCTATAATTATTCAGAGACAAACCTGTATCAGAACTCCAGATACAAACACCTCCCTCAAATTTAAAGGGTGTTAGAAATTTTAACCAATTTGCAGGTGTTGCAAATGACTCCTATTTAAACATTAAATTGAATTAGAAGACTGAATCCAAACACACTCCAACTTTAGGTGTTAGAAATCTGGATCTAAATTATACACATTTTATATATATATAAATTTTATATATATATAAAGATTTGATCTGTTTTGTTTAGGCGGAGTGCAGGTCAAGAAAAAGAAGCAATAACTCCATTACACTAATTTATGTGGCTTGGTGCTGAAAGTGAAATTGCTCACTCTGGGAGCCAAATGTATGACTCAGATACTAAAAAGAGGGTAAAACCTGTAGAGTCCTGAACCTGAAGCTATGATGTCCTGCAGCACAGATACTAGAAGGTGGAAGCTCTGGATTATAGCAGCACTTGATTCTTTTCAAGATAATGATTGAAATCCTGTCCCTATTGAAATCAATGGCAAATCTCCCACTGACTTTACTATGTCCAGGGTTTTACCCATTGTTTGCAATAGGATCAAGATTTTTCAGATCACTATATGGAAGTTAGAATGACAGATTATTAAATTTTAGATACCAGAAATGTGATTTTACATTAAAAGATTTGTAAGTTATACCAGACTCTTTTCTAAGTATGATAAATAATATATCTTAATACTGGGAATTGTTGAAATGTAATGCATGAAAGTAAATATTAACCTAACTACTGGTGTTTTGACTTGAAGATATAAATTCTAGGCTTGCTCAACATATAATTTCTTTGTTGTCGGTGTCTGATTTGGATTGTTTATATATTCCTGTGTGTTGACTGATTGATTTGATGTCTGCTTTTTTGTCATTAACTTGATTGGACTCATCATTGTAGATTGTTATTGTATCATTCTATTGTAACATCTTTGTTGCCACTGCAGATTTTACTTGTTTACTGGAAGAGTAATTTAGTAGTTTAACAACTTATTCTTTTCTATAAAAAATTCTGAGTAAAAGTACTGCGGTGAAAGTTAAACCTCTGTACAAATTTCACCACACAGATTGTTTTTTGTACCTAATTCCTAACCAGCTGTGAGACTGCCAGGTCAGTCCCACAATCCAACTGCTTTCTTCAAGTGTAAGTGTGGGGTGATGCAGTGGTCTTAGGTTGGGACAGCTGCACTAAAATCAGTAGATTAATAAACTAGCACACTAAACACTAGGGGTAGTAGAGTCCCAGAATAGGACTCTGCATCAGCTTCACACTAAGTCTTAGGGGGCATCACTGACCTACAAATTGGAGTCCCAATGACTGCAATAGAAAGAGAATGAATCATTGTCTCCTTCTGCTTATGTGAAGGATGAAGATGCTTCCCATTCCCTTCCTCGTAAACCCTCTCAAAGACAGACGTAAAAAGACATGGGATAAAATCACCAGGTATTAATTAGAAGGTCCTACCCTCTCTCCAAAAAAGAACAAAAGTGAACAAATTTTGATCCCTGGAACAAAGGGTGTCTGGGATTGTGTTAACATATCTGTCCTTCCTGATTCACCTAACTTTCATGGATCTGGCCTGGCATTCATGGGTTTGGCTTGATCCCCAAATCAGGGTGGATTTGGGTAGATTTAGAATCTTGAAGAATCTTTCACATAACCCTAATTAACATATAAGCATCATGGGTAAAATGTGTATACTTAATACCGTGACTCTATCTTCCTTGAATGACTGGAATATGAGGTTGGTGGCAAATAAGAAAATAACCTTGAGAAACTGTGAAGACAATACAGTCATTCCATTGTTTTTCAAGCAATAAATAAAACAAAACAAATAATCTTAAATCCCAAATAGAGAAAAGCAGTACATATGGCCACAAGATAATTTGCACATGCACAAATGGTTTTGTGTAAAACAATTTCATCTGATGGCAGAGCACCACCAATAATTTCTTATGAATTAATTAATGTTAAAATGCATTGAGTACAATATAAAAGAATGATAAAATGAGGCACCCATATAGAATTATACATTTAAAATGTAGACCCATAATAAAGTGTTTAATCAAAAAAAGTTTATATATATATAAACAAATCTGTGTTAGTATACTTTTGTATATTCAAATCTATGCAAATATTTTGCTAAATGTCAAGATGTTAAGAACAATTTGTATTAGTCTTTTCCAAGAAAGGATTTTTGTGAAAACCAAGCTGAATGCTGGCGCTAATGATTCTAGTAGCTCACTTATCATAGTCTTAGAGACACTCAGTTACTGAGTTTCCAGAACATCCAGCAAATGACATGTAGTAAATAAACATTAACTATTTTTTCCTCACAAACATTATGTTGTGCTTTGTTGGACCCGCTCATAATGGCAACATGTACTACTGATGTTGAAATTACATTTCTCAAGCTGACTACATTAAACTGTTCTACTGGAACATAGTTGTACAAATGCAACATGATTAAAGTCATGATATACATGAAAGTGAAACTGAAGAAACAGAGAATATTTATATGTGGGTATTAAATAAAGATACACATAGTATGAAATATTTTTTTCCTTTAAAGCAGCAATTACTATTGCTTCTTATTTGTATATATTGCATGGTGCCATATATACTGTATATCTGATTCATATACAGAAAATGTTATATACACCATATATTTTAAGTACCTGTATGACCCCCATTACCATAGTGTATGCGCTTCTCACAATCCTTCATGTATTTATCCTTATAACACACTTGTGAGGTAGGGAAGTACTATTGTTCCAATTTTACAGACGTGGAACTGAGTGTTAGTATCTGTTAGTACATATTAACCCTTTTAATCCTTCTTCTTTCTGTATATTTGATTCATTTATATATTAACTATTCTGTAAAATCTTTATTAACAAAGGGTCTGTTAAATTCTAAGACCCAGAACAATGGTCTTTGACCAATAAGTAACCCAATTCAGGAATTAGTCTGCAGAAAAGAAGATTGAGGGGGGATTTAATAGCAGCCTTTAACTACCTGCAGGGGGGTTCCAAAGAGGATGGAGCTCGGCTGTTCTCAGTGGTAGCAGATGACAGAACAAGGAGCAATGGTCTCAAATTGCAGTGGGGGAGGTCTAGGTTGGATTTGGGAAAAACTATTTTACTAGGAGGGTGGTGAAACACTGGAATGGGTTATCTAGGGAGGTGGTGGAATCTCCATCTGTAGAGGTTTTTAAGGCCCATCTTGACAAAGCCATGGCTGGAACGATTTAGTTGGGGTTGGTCCTGCTTTAAGCAGGGGGTTGGACTAGATGACCTCCTAAGGTCGCTTCCAACTCTAATCTCCTATGATTCTATTATTTTATGAATTCTATGTGTTAGATCAGGGGTCGGCAACGTTTGGCACGCGGCTCGCCAGGGTAAGCACCCTGGCAGGCCGCCAGTTTTATTTACCTGCTGACGCGGCAGGTTCGGCCAATCGCGGCCCCCACTGGCCGCGGTTCGCCGTCCCGGGCCAATGGGGGCGGCGAGAAGCGGTGCGGGCGAGCGATCTGCTGGCCGCGGCTTCCCGCCGCCCCCATTGGCCCAGGACGGCGAACCGCGGCCAGTGGGGGCCGCGATCGGCCGAACCTGCCGCGTCAGCAGGTAAATAAAACTGGCCCGGCCCACCAGGGTGGTTACCCTGGCGAGCCGCGTGCCGAACGTTGCCGACCCCTGTGTTAGATAGTATATAATAACCCTGGGCACCTCTATGTCCACAGGGTCTGGGAAACCATTCCCTTAATATTTGTAATGCTTACATAGCTGGAAAACTGATAAGAGATGATTGTTACAGCAGATGTCTTCTGTTGGTGAATCAACAGGAAAGAATAATTATGGGGGAAGAAAGACACACGGAAATATATTACCTTGTTAGTTCTCTCAGTTGTAAATAACCATGATTTCACACATAAATCAGGTAAATTGACAATGTATAGAAATAACATCAGAGCAAAGAGGTTTCTTTGTTTGAAAACCCTATATAATGACACAGGTATGGGAACTTAGTGGGGGAATGAATCTGCCAGGGCCCCTACAGTGGAAAAGAGACAGAGAACCAGCTGTTTATCACATTATCACACAAAGGGGGTAATGTATCTGTTCTTTCTGTGTTCAGTGTAGTGCTGTACTAATCTCTGATTGATAATCTTTGATTAAATAATTCCAATTCAGTCTATTCAAGACTCATAAGTCGTCATTAACTCAGACATGCAACATGAGGCACAGCGAATATAAGTGTCTTGCCCAGGGACACACAGGAAGTCTGTAGCAGACAGGGAATTGACTCTAGAGTGACCAGACGTCCCGACATTTGGGGCTTTGTCTTATATACACAACTATGTCCCCCCTCCCCACAAAAAAGTGTCCCAATTTTTCACACTTGCTATCTGGTCACCCTTCCTGAGTCCCAAGCTAATTCCCTAACCACTAGATCATCTTCCTTCACTAAAAATGTATATGAACTGAAACTTTGTGTCTCTCCCACACTTTCTTTGGAGCAGTGGTGGGCAACCTGCAGCCCGCATGCAGCCTGTCAGGGTAATCCACTGGGGGCCCCCGAAACAGTTTGTTTACATTGACCGTCCACAGGCACGGCTGCCCGCAGCTCCCATTGGCAATGGTTCACTGTTTCTGGCCAATGGGAGCTGCGGGAAGCAGCGGCCAGCATGTCCCTGCGGCCTGTGTCGCTTCCCACAGCTCCCATTGGCCGGAAACAGTGAATCGCGGCCACTGGGAGCTGCGGATGGTCAATGTAAACAAACTGGTGGCCTGCCAGCGGATTACCCTGACGGATCGTGTGAGGCCCACGGGCCACAGGTTGCCCACCACTGGTTTAGAGCTATTGACCTGCCAGCTATTGGATGAAACATAATTAGATGAGCCTTTACAAATCCCTCAGCAGGAGGTCACTGATGCTACAGGAAATGTAGGGCAAAAATGGTTTTAAAAGGTTGAATAAAATAAAGATTTAAAAAAAAATGATTTTGAGTTGAAGCATTGACCACTAAGGAGAAATAACACCCCATTATTAATTTTTTAAAGCATGAAGCAGTAGTTTTGTATAATAAATTCCATTCAATCAATACATATGAGAGATGGACCCAAACCAACAGCTGCTGCTTTTGAGGACCCTCTCACTTTGGTCTCAGAGGCAAAGAGTTTCATGTAAACATGGTTCAACTATGAGCAGTTAAGTCATCTCTGCCTGCATTCCAGTCGAGGTGCGAGGAAAAGCATATTTTCCTAAGGACAGACAATGCAGTTGTCTATGTGGTTACATATCTCAAGTGGTAGGATAGTAAGAAGGGGCCAGCTTCCCCTGGATGCAGTAAAGAGAAGCTGGTTATATCATCTGACTTGCACCAGGAAAGTGGAGCAGGGCAGATAAACTACCCCCAAAAGTGATGGCCTCTTGGAAGAGTCCATGTGCCTATTCAGTTAAGTGGATGCCAATCTGCTGTCTATCACTGCATGCTCCAGCTCAGGGATTCTTATTTTGCCAGGCAGATTAATTGGGCGGGTCACATAGCCTCTTAGGAAAGTGCTGCCTGATGGAGGAAAGATTTCACTTCACTATGGGGCCTGTTACCTGTCAGTGAGCCTGTTTTCATCACAGGTCAATGCAGAGTTTCCTTTTTAGAGCAACAGGAATAAGAAATGGCTCAAGATGTCTTCTGATTAGGGTGAACATTCCATCTAGTTTACACAATTCCTCCAGTCTAGAAGGTATGGAAAAAATGTCCCTACTTAACCCTCCCCTGATTCTCATTGCTCCAAAATAACTCCAGAGATGTGGCAGGCAAATTTTTCTAATGCTATTTGATAATATTGCATTCAGAGGCTAACAATGCATCCCTACCCGCTCACATTACGTTTCTTGGGTTGGCTTGAGACTAAGCACTCCAGAAAGAGTTAGTAATTTTGGACAAGTTAGCAAAGCCATGTTAAATTCAATGAAAACAAATAGAACAAAAATGTCTTGTCCTTTGCTTATTACATGGTCTGATCAGTATTCCTGGCTTGTTGTAGTAGGATTTCAAAAATGGGGCTAAAATGGCCAAGATTCCTGTTTCCTTCAATAGGTGTTTAATGGCTAGGTTTCAGCTCCCTGGGTATCCAGACAACTGTTCTCAATGCCTTCAGGGGATATGTGGGTATGGGGAAAACACAGTTGGCTCTTCTTCTCCATTTTGAAAAAATTTCCTTCATCCCCTTGTTAGGTCTCTTCTGCTTCCACAGCTTTAATTTTGTTCCCCAAAATGTGGCTGGGACTTCCCTTGAGCCATTTGATTTAACATAACATCTTTTTACCCCTGTAAGTAATCTTGGTGGCTATGACCCCAGCCAGAAATGCTAGAGAAAAGTTCTCTCTCCCTAGGAGTATGATTACCTGCAAAGTGAAGATGTGACTGTAGCACAGGCAGGCATACCCGTGTTAGCTTTAATCTAGCTAGCACAAGTAACAATAGCAGTGTAGATGTGATGGCACAGGCTTCAGCGCAGGCTAGCAACAACAGCACAAGTCCTCCAGGAACCCTAGATAAGTACTCTAGTTGCTAGACTGTGCTACAGACCATGCCACCACATGCCTACATGTAAGCCTACCTGTTCTGCAATCACATATTCACTTTGCACTGTAGATATATCCACTTAATAGACTGTCCCACAATGATAAAGAGGTCATTTGCACCTGCTGCAGTATCCTTCAATTTAGGATGTTTCATTTTCCAGTCTCTGCTTGCCACCTGAGACTAGGAAAGAGAAAAAATGGCACTCTGTACCTGTGGAGGGCTCTCAAAAATCATCTGAAGAGAAAGAACCCCTTTAGAAGTGCTTAATCACTGTTTGTCCTTTTTGAAGGATCCAGATAGGATCTCACAACTTTCAGATACACCATTGCTAAGTGATTCAAGTAAACTCCAACAGCATTAGAGCCCACTCCTCCCAAGCTATATATTCTTCCTCAGCAGAGATCGTTTAAGTATCAGTAGATCAACTCTTTAGGGCATTCATTGTACACTTTTGCTAATGGCTACAGATCGAGGGTCCAGTTCTGCTCCTTATGTAGTCATGTGCAGAGTAAATAATGCAAATCAGAATGGTAACATTTACACCTAATTTTGCAAACTCAGTTTACACTGGTGTAAATGTCTGTACAAATGGCTATATGTAGGACAACAGAGAATCAGGCACAAAACCTTCAGGTACCAGCCTATGCAGCATTCAACCAGTGTGTAATCATTCTTTTAGACTCTTTGCAGTCCTTATTCTGGATATTTTGGATACTGCTATTTAAAAACATGACATATTGAGCAGACTAAGTTATAGTTAAAAAAATTATCCTGTTCCATTAAAAAAAAAAAAAAACTTGGTTGATCTGCCCAGAGATCCCATTTTCCCTGATGGATAATGGTCCCATTAAGCTAGGAAACAAGACTGTTCTTGATGGTAGTGAACCTAACATTTATTCTTTTAGCTCAAGAAAAAATGACAATGAGGCACTGATGGATAAAAAGAGAATTATTGAGGGACATGGAAATTGTCCAGTTTGATTGATTGCCACCCTGACTCTTGCTACCGGAGAGAAAGAAAAATCTTGTGTTCTGGACTGATGAACCAGCTCAGAGAAAAACTCAACAGGCAAGAGGAAAAATAATTTGTTTTTACCATATATTGCACTTAAAAAACCAGGTCAGTTGCACTCACTCTAGAAATTATTTAGAAGCTGCTATAAACAAGCATGATCTATTGTGTATTATTTTTTGTTGGACAGGACTCTTACTAACCCACATATAAAACAGAAGTATCAAATGTAGTCTAAAATGTGTCTTAGTGACATGCTCTTATCTTAGCTGCACTTTGTCTCAAGGACAGCTTAGACATTAAAAGACACAATGTAAACTTAAGGTTAATTTTCTAACAGGATTTGATATTTTTCTAGTGTACCTTAGGTTGCTTTCTTTCCTTATAGAATTCATAACTGACAATCATATTCTGTAAAAAGCTTTCTTAGGACATTGCTTGGACAGCAATGTCCATATGATCCTCACTTGTTTTGACACTCTTTAGTTTAGCCGGCTAATTCCTGAGTGACATTGATCACTTAGAAATCGGTGCAAATAGGGTGAAAAATAAATAATTTACACTCTGAGAATGTTCTGTCCTTGCAGGCTAAATACATCCATTACCAGAGAACATTTGACTGGTGCAGTGAAAAGCAGTGAAGTGTAGCTCATTGATACGGTGGATATTTTTTCAACAGGCTATGAAAAGGCAATGATCAGAGCCTTTTTTGTCCTAAAAAATTATTCTATTTTACAATTATTTCTATTGTAAAATAGAATAATTGCAAACCAGAAAACAATAGAAACCTGAATTATATAAAATATATTCAGCCATTATAAGATGCCAGAACTTATAGATACCCATGTATTTAATAGGCAATTCATATTACATTTGAATGAAGCACTCTTTCTTGTTATAAATGAGTCTTTCTGATTGGATGTGAGCATAGGAAAAAGGACTCTAAGGAATCATAAGTGTATTTCCTGGCAAGGAAGAGTGGGTTCAAAACGTTTAATGAAAATTAAAATATGCAAACTATCATTTGATATGGTACAATTTCCACTTTTCTAGGATAGGCTGAGTTGTAGGATGTATTGATATGGGTATTGCTTCAGACACCTTAAACTCCTACTACATGCGTACCTACTTGATAACAGGGACCTGTAGTAATTTTCCCATAGCCACAGAAGCATTATTTATAGGCAGCTAATAGAATCCCTCAGAACAGATGTAATACAGGTGTGACACACACAGGAGTGCTAGTAAATAGCACCTTTTCTTTATTTCTCAGCCCATGTTGTAAGATGGGTCTGAGTTGAAAATGGTTATATACCCATCCCATGAGATGTCACTGTTACATGGATAGGAAAGAAAGTGTTCTGCAGGAAGTCAATGCCTGACTCTGGCCCTGGCAAATTCCTGGCTCCTCTCCTTCCACTTTGGTGGCATTTCATAGCTCTGGCTCATTATGTAGTCTAAAGGGCATTTAATCATCAGATACAAGATGGGACTCTAACTGAAAACTTCATCTTTAAAACAATTTCAGTGGACCAGTCTAATTTTTACTATGGCCATTTTATCCTGGCAATATAAAGTGACCTTAAAGTGGACATAACTGTAATTTACTCCCACTTTGTATTTCCAGAGTGATGGAAAGTGTCTGAAGTGTAAATGACAATCTAGCTCTATAAGGAAATGGCCTGGGCTTCAATTAAGAGGCCTCACTAGTGATTTGTGGAACCGTCAGTGTAAGAATGGGCAGATGCCCTATCTTCTAAATTAGTATGAGTCCAAGTTTTGGCATTGGAAGAAACTGGCACTAGAACAACCATCTGAAATCACTTTGCAGCTTGTGATATATGGAATAGTTAAATGCAATGCGTGTTGTTTATGGCTTTACTCATATTGTTGAGGAGAACAAGGTCCAGCACAGAGGGTCTGATCCAAAGCCCAGTGAAGCCAATGTGAGTCTTTTAATTGATTTAAATGGGCCTTGGATCTGGCCCAGACAAAGCTGAACTTATTTCCTAATGAATATAATGAAGACCTAAGACAGTGTTGCATGGCTCAGATAAAGGAAGTTGCATTTAAAGCAGCTAAGGACAAACAGACCAAAGTACCTAAGGGAGAGACATCACAGCACTTATAGTTATAGAGAGAGAACTTATTGACAACAAATGAGACTGACCTTTCTCACTACTGCCTGTGAATGTAGTTGTCAGAGCACTGATGTATTGGATCATTGTGAGAGTATCAAAACAATGAATGCAAGAGCCATGCTTTTTTTCTGTTTGAATTGTTTTCGTGACAACCCTAGATGCCCGAGGTGTGTAGTACACCCGTTGGACAAACAGTGGTCTTTTAAAACAGATCAGACAGAAGACGAATGAGATTCTTCCTTGTTTTGGAAACATTTGTGCAGGAATCACAATGCTAATGTACTTTTGCACCAACTCGAGGAAGAGGAAAGTTTCCTGAAAGTAAGAATGTTCTTTCCATGCACTCTGTTACATAACTTGCTTTCAGACAAAGTACCACAGGATGAGAGCCAGTTATAAACATAAAGAGAAAAGGAAGGTTTTTACGGTGAGAATTTAAGAGAGGACGTGATTCTTTGTCTCAGAGGGAATAGAGAGCTCCAGATACATGGGGAGACACAAATTAGAAAGTGACACCTGACCTCACTACTGTGGAAAGGGACAGACCCAGACTGGAAGAACAGAGTTTGGTACAGATGGGGTAGACTGACAGGTTTCCTTTATTATTAGTGTGACAAAAAGTCCTTAGTCTTAGATAAAGGTATGTAGATAGATAAAGGTCTCAAAGACACTGAGTTGTAGAGGGTGAGCTAAAGCAATGGTTTCTTCCTTCTTGGGTATTACAGTAGGTGAAGCACTGTATGTTTCATTCCCTTTGATTGTAAGAATATTTCTCAGTGACAATGCCTTTTTTTATTCTAAAAAGAAGTCAACCTTTTCACAGAATATTGGACAATGTTTGCACTGAGATATTTTTAAATGAAGAAGGAGAGCAGATGAAAAACAAAAGTTGTAAAGCAGTAGAAATCACATCTTCTTTGGGAAGCTTTTTGTTTGAAGTGGTCATGGACATCAAAGATGGTGATGAATCAGCTCTTCAAAAACCTCTTTCCTTGTACAGGATGTGATTTATGTAGAAAGTAAGAATATGCACATAGTGATATGTTTTTCTCCTTTCAGACAGCCCACTTACTTTATTATGGTTACTGATTCAAGAGGTGTTCAGGAGGTTATATAGAAACTGCTGATAAGCATGGCCCCCTTCAAAGTTTAAAATGACCTTGGTTGCACATGATCACAGAACCAACCAAAGTACAGAGCTGTGATATGAGTTTACGGTAGGTCAATTGCTGGGTAAGAAGAAGTGTAAGTCATAGAAATATAGGGCTGCAAGGGACCTCAAAAGGTCATCTAGTCCATCCCCCCATGCTAAAGCAGGACCAAGTATGTATTTTAACATATGTATTTGTATAAATGTATTTCAACAAGCTATCCAAGCCCTAAGCGAGTGAATATTCTTCCTGATCAGCCTTTCTTCTTAGGATTTGTATCAGTTTCACTCAACAATTTCTGTGGTCTTGAGATGATCTCTTAGTATCATGTGTGTAACCAAGAGCACATTGTTCCTTTTCATTAATATTCGTAAAATCATCAAGAATGTTTCTTGGCTCCCAGTCCCCATCCATCCAGCTTTTGTCCAAGGATGAACTGGAGACAGTCATGTTGTTTCCCATTTTACCAAAAGCCATTTCAATGCATCTTAGTTTTCCTACTTTACTACTTGGTTTTTATTCTTATAATTTATATATCACCAACCATGTACTAGGTACTTTACAGAGAGAGAGAGAGAGAGAGAGAGAGAGAGATGTCATTGTCACAAAGTGCAATAGGATGTGCAATAGGAAGCGGAAAATGAAGTGTGACGTGTATATGTTTATATTCACAGCAGATACAGAGAATGGAGGTAGGCAGGTTAGGGGATATAGGTCTCTTTAGAGAAGTCAGATCCAGGTGCTCTGAGACAGCTGGGGATTTCCCTGACATAGGTGAATCCTTGGGTAGTGTAAAGCCAATATAGTTGACCCCCTCTCTGTCTGGTTTTGGTAGGATATAGAGGGGGCTGAGGGTAGGAGGGAGTGTAAGAAGGGCCATTACAAGCCTAGGACATCCCTTCTGTTTGGTTGTAGACTACTGGAGGAAGCATAAAGGTGTCGGCGAGCCACTTTTTTCTCCCTACCTCACAGCGCTAATAGAGATGAATGGGCAGAGGCATGTTGTATTGTTCCAGGAAGGGAGACCCAAACACTCGGGGGAGTAAATAAGAAGGCACAAAGGAGTGACTAAGGAGAGGAAGGGAGAAGTTAGTTGTGCAACATGACAAGGAGGGTGGAGGAAAATGGTGAGAGCTGTGTGGCAGGAAGTACCTTGCCCGAAGGCAGGGATGAAGAGCTTAAATTTGATCCAGTCATTGCGGGGAAAGTCATTGGAGAGATTTGAAGAAGGGCTTAACATGATCAGACTAGCAGGCACAGGGGGTGGTTTTAGTGGCAGCGTTTTGAACAGATTGATGATCTAACTTAAGAGGCAGAATGGCACAATGACTATATGAAAATTTCAGAATAGTATGTTTCTGAAAATAATTTCTTCATGTTCAGAACTCCCAGTTAACCCAATTATTGGAGGTAGCTCTTCACATTCAGTCACATACAGTTAAGACATTCAACATATTCATGCCATGAGATAAGATCCTATTTACTGTTGCCAAGACAACTCAATGGAATTTTAACATCATCGGTTTATTTGGTAGTCTTGTTCCACAGTAAGTCCTGGATATTAATGTTGGTGTGTATATCTTCAGTCATTCAAAATCATTTAAAAGTTTTTTTTCTGCAGTTTTGAATTAGGCACAACGTACAAACACATATTAATGGAATGCTGTCAAGGGAAATGACAAGCCCGCAAAATAACAATAGTAATATTAAAAATAAGTGTCCAGTTCATGACCCAGTGAGTCCTAATGGTTAGAACAGGGGGCTGGGACTTAAGTCTCCTTAGAACTTTTCTCATCCCTGTCACTAATCTCTCTGGACTCAATCTAACCATCCAGTCTACACAGTTTCTGCATCTAAAGTTACTTCTCTTGGTTGAAAGATATCTTCTGTTCCTACAGTGGCAAATACTGGTAGAACCAGTAAAAAATTTCAGATTAGTACTAACTTGTTTAGTGTGACTAAATTTGAAGGATTGAGTTTCTACTCTGAACATGTGAAAGTTATATTCTTCTATTTTAAATCCCATGCTTGCTTCAAGGGTTCATCAAGGATGTTTCCTTAGGCTGGTACAAGTGGGTGGCGGGTACATATACTGTATCTGAATACTGTAGAGCTGGTTGGGATTTTTTTGACAAATTGTTTTTCCATCAGAAAATGTTGATTCCTCAAAACCTGAACTCTTTGTCAAAGAGGATCAGTTTTGATGGATTTCTCATTTAAAAAAAAAGTTGGAAACAAACTTTAAATTCCACTTTTTGTTTCAAAAGGCTTTTTGTTTTAAAATCTAAGTTAATTATAATAAAATAAATAAGATTAAAATCAAAACAAAACATATCAATTAACCCTAAATGACTTCTTTGCATTACCATTTTGCAAAAATTTTAGATTTGGATGGGAAAAAATATAGAATTTGCAGAAGTTTTTCAGGGATAGGAAAATTGTTTCCCACCCAGCACTGATATCTACTATTTCTCCATTTCTCACATCCTCTCTGTACAAGTTCATTTAATTCTTCCTGGTCACTGCTCTCTCTTTGTCCTGTTTTTTCACTGAATATCTTTTTCTTTCTAGTCCCTCTCTTTTATTTCTTCTTCTTCTTCTTCTTCTTTTCTTTTTGTTACTCTGTGCTAAGCAGAATGAATGCTACAGCAAAGAGAGGCCATGTGAACTGCCTCAACTAATGTGCCTCACTGTTTCATGGTGAGATTCCTCCCAAAAGGGTGGGAGGGTAGTTGTGTCTTCTTGCTTATTCAATGTTTGAACACCTTGAGCAGGACTGTCCCAAGACCACCAATGCATTTAACAAAGTATATTGAACAGAGAACAGAAGGTAAGGACTTTCACTCATTATGCACGTGGGTACAATTTGAATCAACAGCCTAATGGTGAAAGGCTCGATATTACCAACGCTGTGAGCAATCCAATTCCCCAATTGCTTTTAAGATTTTTAGTAGACTGGACCTTGCCAAAATCTATTTCTTTCACTTACCCCATTTAAAATAAGACAGCAAAAATTCAGCAGCGGAATCAAATTGTCCGTGAAGTTATAAATTAGAGAAATGCAATGAAAGACAGGCAGAATTTTTTTTAAACTTACAAGTATACATTAAACTTCACTTTTGTACGGCTCTGAATTTTGGGCACAGAGGAAGAGACAGGAACAGATCTTGAATACAGAGGAACTGAAGTGTTAAGGTGGATGCTTGGAGTTACAAAGATAGACTGTGTTTAGAATGAATGAATTAAGGGAAGTGTGAAGGTGGTATCAATTATAGAAAAGCTCAGTGAATCCAGGCTCAGATGGTTTGGGCGTGTGAAAAGAAGATCAGAAGTATATATAGGAAATGGAAGGTTAAAAAAAAGGGTTGGAAGATCCAAAACTAGATGGATGGAGGTCATACAAAAGGATCCGATTAGCTTCAGAGTTTCTGAGGAGCTGCTTCAAAACAGACTAGAATGGAGAAGGACTTCAAGTGCTGACCCCATATGATGTGACTAAGGCTAAAAAATATATATATTATATTATATAGTATATAAAACTCAATTCACTGTATGGCTTTTTAAAAGAAAACAGAGAACACTGATATACTCCGGAGTATCTTAACTCTCTTGAAAGGCAATTTAAGATAAAAAGTCTACAGCAAACAAGATCTAAAGATGCATTTAAAAGCATGCTTTTAAGTGTACTTCTTTTAAAACAAGCTTTTCAGCAGATAACAGACACTAAGGCTGAAAATATTATGAAGAATGGCTCTGTCCATCTGTATTTCTTATAGACACAGCAGATGTTTTCCATAGCTTAGGTAATCAGACATACTTCAGTTTAGCAAGTTAGCCTTTGAACATTTTTTTTAAAATGAGAGCGAGAGAGGGTAGAAAAGAGGAAATCATGTAAATCCACAGATGTAGAGAGGTGGTGTGGCTATGACCCTATTTTTCTGTAGCGGATCTTTTACTGTTATAAAAATATATTATCTCATGGGCTTATTGTGATTGTGGGCTAACAGTGTTATCATTATTCTGTTATATCCATTATGTGGCCTGGTCAGTAAGGCCTTGGGTGAGATTTTCAAATCCAAGTGCATTTAACCATATGATTCCTGTTTAAGTTAACAGGAATTATGTGGTTAGATGCCCTGCTCGACTTTGAAAATTGCAACCCTTGTATTTTGTACTGAGGATATTAGTGTTTTAATATTTGTGAAGCAGCTAAAGTTTGGACAGGTGCTTTATTAAATCTAATTACATACATAACTAATTCACTCAACCTGGGATTAACTAGGCAGACCATTTGCCAGCTGCATCTCACACAGAATAATGCAGAGGCCTAGTAGCTTAGTGGAATGGCCTTAGAGAGCACATTGAACCAGCACATTGGTTCCCTATTTGCTTCTAAGTGTAACCCAAGGTGTCAATACTTATCTTTAAAGCTGTATATGGTCTGGGTCCCAGTTATTTGAGAAACCGTCTCTCACTCTATGCTCTGCAACCACAACTGAGATCAGCTATTGTACTCAAGCTAAGGGACTGGGGGCTGCTGGCAAGGAAATTTCAATGGTAGACTCTCGGGTCACTCTGGAATAAGTCTGCAGCAAAACCTATGACACTACCTCATGTTCAATTTCAATGGTGCCTCGAGAGGTGTATTGAAAACTATGCAAAAATTAGAAGCATCTCTTTAAATTCTGGCCCTGCTTGCAGGCTAGGGGGCTATGTAGGGAAATGTGTGACTGGGGCCTAGCAGCGGTCATCATGCATACAGCCAGCCTAGAGCAGGGTGGGATGAGATGTGCCTCTCTGATTCAGGAAGCAGCCTGCTTTCTCTCTCTTTGTTTTTGGTTAGTGTGTTTTATCGTTCTGAATATGAAGAAATAAAGTAGTGTTACATTGCAATCTTCTAGAAAGCATATTTATGCTTTTAATCTAATTTCTCTATGTATATGCTGTGAACATAACCTCTGGATACAGAATGGCTTGAGAGAGAGAGAGAGAGACTGTAAAGCAAACATTTTTAATGTTTTAATGTTGCTGGCCCCTGTTTCTCATTACTGGTAGTGTAGATTCTACTGCCCCATGGGATCCGGCCTAGTGAATCTTATACTAAAATCATCTGCAAACAATTAGAATAAAGCTGCAACAGTTAATAACTCTACTAATGTACATTTAATCATCATATAAAATGTCCTCTTCAAACTCAGGCCAAACCAAAGACAGAATTGATGGGAAGGAAAAGAAATAGCTTAGCAACACAAGAAAAGAGATTGCAGGAATGAATAACCAGGAGAGAAGCCTGTGGTGGGATACAATCACCCCTGGAGCACCCCATAGCATTCACCCATGTCATAAATACCCTGGGCTCAGCCCTCTGGCCAAGGCACATTACGTTCAACCCTTTCCAGAGTAACCAAAAGCTCCAAATGAAAATAAAACCAAATCTGAATGGTTCTTCTGCTCCCTGGGGGTTCTGAAATCTTTTGCTTCCACTTACAAACCCTACCTACAGGCTCCCTCCTGGTTTCTTTCCACAGGAGAGTTCTGCCTCCTTTATAGTCTCTCCCTGGATATTGCCTGTCTTCCAAGTTTCCCCCCTGGAGATCAATTTTGTCCATGCAACCTTTCTCAGTCTGCCTATCCCAGGCCCTTCCCAGGGAGAGAAGGAACTCCCTACTTCCTCTCTCCTGGATCTTCTCCCTTCCACTGAGCTCCTTCAGCTTCTTATAAGTATTAGGTGCCTAATGGGTCCTTAGCTAGCCCCCCCCGGCTGGAAGGCAATTAATCACTCCACAGGTTCAGAACATGACTACTTTCCCCCCCTTTTCTAGCAAGTGATGGGGGGGTGTCACTCCATCACAGAGCCAAATGCTAGTTTCCCCACTTCAAAATCTGCCAGCCTATGTATTGGACTACAGTGATGGTGTGGTAGGAATTCACCCAGTATCACGTTTCTCAAGGGTGATGTGGTAAACAGATCTGTATCTGTTCTACAGTTTGATGAAATTCAAGAAACCAGGAGATGCAGTTTTGTCATCCCATAGGTCTGGTGATGAAAGAAAATATTAAAGTAGAAGATTTTGCAAGGACATCCTGCTGGCACCGTGGATGCTGTTCCCTGCTCTCAGAAATTGATACTGTCTCTTCTAGACTTTTCCTTGCCTTATTCCACCATCTTACTCACACTAAGCAGTACTTTACTCTGTGAGTCTCCTCATTCAAATCACTATGGCGGCATGCCCGAGTAACTGCTCAGCATGATTAACTTTGCCTGAAACATTTACAATACAGAAATTCTGAATATGCTTAGGAAGCAGTGGAAGGAGAATGAGACATCAGAGAGGTATAGATAACACCAATATAAAGTCTCCCAGATACCTAAAAAAGTGACTCTGGGGCCATCCTCTGATGCTGATGCTGTATAGGGTTACTATGGCAGAATTGAATATACTCAAACTGAAAAAACCCATTTGTATGCACATTTCTGAAATATTGAATCAATTATTGCACAAGACACTGCAGATATCTACCAGAACTTCTTAAATGTAATTAATGTGGAATAAAGTTCTAAAGATGGTGCCAAGCAATGGTATTCCATAGTTATAATGCCTGTTTAGTCTATTTTTATTTTTGGTCAAACTACAAAGAGAGTACATAAGGGGATTGCGCAATATAGGTTGTATTTTCAACAGCACATCGGTGACTTAGGACCATGATTCCCAATGACTTCCAGTGGGTTTTGTAATACATGTACTGTTGAAAATTTCAGCCCATGCCCCTAAACAGAACTGGCAGCACATTTTCCAATGGAATACTGTTTTTTTTAAAAAAGCAAAATATTTTGAAGAAACATATCACTATTTACAAAATTAAGTTTAGGGGGGAAATGGAATTAAAACATTCCATCACAGCCTTTTCAGAATGCAAAATTTTGATGATCTCCTTTGAAATGTCTTTTCATTTCATTTTTAAAAAAAATTATATAATATAAAAAGTTAAAATGGAACAACGTTTTTTGATTTTATCAAAACAAAATATTTCACTTGACATTTGATTTTTAAAAAAATTTTGTTTCACAGGAAATTTTGAAATTTGCTTGGCTCTGTTCCATTTTGGAATGGAAAAAGTTTCAAAATTGCATAATATGCCAGGAAATGGAATATATACTTCCTGCCCAGCTCTAGTTCCTAAATGCCTCAGTAAAGAAGTAAATTATTAAAATCTAGATGGAGTGACTACAAGATCAAACTTAAAGGCCAATCCTGAAGACCATAGCTAACATAATACTGCCCTGGATGCCATTAGGACAAGTTATGCAGGACTGGGCCCATTATTCTTATGTTTTCTCACCCATATGTACAAAACTACTCAGTAAAATACTCCAGCCAAGGCAGGAAAGGAAACAAGCTGTTAAATTTAACAGCATGATACCAACAAAATTAAACAAATAAGGAAAGCAAACAGAGTTGTATGGTTTCATCCATATTTATTAGATTAATAAGTAAAATTAAGTCTGATTTGATTCTGAATTATCATCAGTGCCTTTATTATAAAACATCTGGACTGCAATCAGACTATTAAAAATATAGCACAGTCATTTATCAGTCTTTTTTCTCTTTTTTGTATACAATTTTTTTCTTGAAAACTATTTTAATACATATTTTGTTTTAATATTGGAGTGTTGTATCTTTTTATGCAAGTAATTGTGAATGTGAGCTGTGATCAGCAATACACAGAAAAATATTGTTCTGCTTTTATGAGTTTCCTCCAGTTTTGCATTTAGCTCAGAATGGTGTTCTTGATGTCTCTATTGCTGCAGCTTGCACTAATTAAGACTTGATGGAAGAGAGCTCACCACCAGTGTGCTCTCCATTATTACCATACAATAGTGAAACAATGAGAAATTTCCCCTTTTCCATATGCTCACTACAACCAGGCTTACCTAGTGATAGATCAACATCAAAAGGCTTGAAGGTTTAGATAAATCATACTGAGTTTGGATTCAAAGCCAAACCTTTACTATTGAGAAATTATGCTGGAACAAAGACACATTCTTATGAGATTTCCAGTATTTTCTGGTTTGGAGAAGGTTAGAAGTACCATGGGAAGAGTCCTGGAAGGAAACACGCATAGCCACTGTGGTTGATCATCTTAAATAAAGTTGCTTGATGCTGAGAGTCCTTTCATCTGCCTGGAACATGTACTTAACCTGCAGTTTAGAGAGACATCAGGCAAAGGGAATGCCTTGAAGTCAGTGGGACTAAAGCACGAACTTAATGTTAAGCAAGTACATAAGTGTTTTGCTGAACAGGAATGGGATTATCCATGTACTTAAAGTTGAGCATCTGTTAAACCACTTTGCTGTGTTGGAGCCCCAAAAAAGGATCTAATTAGTATTACTCTCCCTTTAAGAATGGCAAAATTTCCTTTGGGAGTTACAGTTCTAGTAGTTTATGAAACTCTCCTGCCTGGGAATTAAGTTGTGAAAGCTACAAGAAAGATAGAGACCTTCCAAGGTTCAAACTAGCTACCTAGCATGTCCTTTAAAGTATCGGATTAGTTTCACAGCAATTAAATAAAAATTGTGTATCTTGGGCTTTAATTTGGTATTGTTTAATGATATTTTATCTTGCCAGGTTTGGATGGGACATTTATTTTCATGCCTCTGGAGGAAGTTAATTCACTTATTATTTCAAACAATTTGAAAATGGATTCCAGGTCCACTGCTGATGACAGTAATGTGAAATAATTATATATTCCATGTAATAAGGGAAGAGGTTCAGTCATCTGTTAATGGACATTGGGGAAGTCCGTCATATTTGTCCTTGAACTTTTGGATGTTTTTCACAGATCTAGTTATATGTGATTATGAATAGCACTTACTTGTATGCCAAGAAAATGAAAAAAAAATGTGTTGCTGGAGTGCAAACAGTTATGGATGAGATTTTAATAGCCTATATTTTAACTGTGTATTCATTGTTTCATGTGGCACCATTTCATTGTGTTCTGGTAAGGCAGGAAGTTGCTTTTGAATTCTCTCATTGTATGTAATAGCAAGAAAAAAATCTAATTGGAACTGACCTTTCTTACAATTTATACTGGGATAGAAGTTCCATTAATTATGGATTTATCCTATTTAGAATATATAAATATGGCCATCTTCCAGTTTTTACAGGTTTCCATTTACGCCCCTATAATATCTCCTTAAATACATATTTGTTCCAAATGAAACTAGCATGTCCTGGGTCAATGTACCCTTGGTGTTTCCCTTTATGTATATAATACATGTAAATGGCGCTGACTGAAATGAAACATAAGATGCCAATAGGAAACATTAACATGAGAAAAAGAAGCTATCAGTACAAGCATACAATTAACCTAAGGGAAAGGTTCTGAGACAAGATTTACCACCCTTACTAATTTTAAATAGTGATGGAGACTGGATAGCAAATACATAGTGGATAGAGCACTGTACTGGGATTCAGGAGACCTAGGTTCTATTCTTAGCTCTGCTGGGTGACCTTGGGCAAGTCACTTTCCCTTTTCTGTTCCTCAGTTTCCCCATTAGTCAAATGGGGCTAATGATACTCACCTCCTTTGCAAAGTGCTTTGAGATCTACTGATCGAAGTACTATCAAAAATTGGTGTGGTAATAACTATAAGGATTATTATCACATTATAAAAGGGGGTCCTAACGTGTGCACAGCCTAAGTGCTGGACATATGTTCTAAAACTATAGAAGACATTGTTGTGGGGACTTTAATTGCACATAAACAGATCTCTCCTGTATGACCATGGTGTGAGGATCTCAGATCTCTAGGTCCCCAGGCAACCTTTGCAGACCAGCTGCCCTTTTGCAGCTTGCAAGTAATTAGTGGGCTGAGTGGCTTATGGAACCCTGGCCCCACCAGAGGCACTGCCCAGGGGTGACCTGATTGGAGATGCGTATGGCCCCACCAATTGGTCCAACTGTGCTATTTAAGCCACGAGGCACAGGAAGTTATCCATGCAACTGGGTAAATTCCTGACTGGCTACTATATCAGACCCTGCCTTCTCACCTGATTCCTGAGCCCTGTTCTTTTGACTTGTCTCTGGTTCCTGCTTCCCTGCCTTGCTCCTGGTTTTTGCCTTCCTGACCTGTTCCTGGTTCTTACCTTGTTCCTGATCCCTGCCCCTGGTCTCTGACTTGGGCTCTGACCCTAGGCTTCACTCTTGACTCCCACTCCTGCTCCAACCACTAGGACTGACTTCACACCCACCCTGCCAACCCCTGTCGTGACATGTGGAAGGTCCCAAGCAACTGTAATGTGGTTCCGCTGCACAAAGGAATGTAACAGGGTGGGGTGGGGACAGGAATGCACACCCTTTACATGGCAGCATATATGGGCAGGCTACAGGACTACACCATCTTCCCCTTGGCAAAGGTGGTGTCTGCATCAAGGGCCACAGAAACTAGTCCAGCAGTTGGGCTAAACTAGTCTCTAAAGAGTGGCTCTGTAGTCTCCCTCCTGCTGCCAGTTCCTCACACTGAGCATTAGGCACAGGATTTGCCCAACTGTATCAACTATTAGAGTAGTTGAGTACATATTGCACTGCTCCAGAATGAGTGCCTCACACTACAAGGTATCTATTTAAAGCATCTGTGCTGCTTTAAATGAATTTCAAATCATTTCACATATATTGACCATAGGGTCAAAATGAGTTCTTCTTATAAGGTATTCAGGGGGTTAACAGTGTTTCCACTTTTTGTTGACATTTCTCTGGTTAGCCATAAAACAAAATTATTGTAGATGGGAATTGGTGACCTACTTCCTTATCTTCATTATATGTGCTATATCATACCCACTCTTCTTTTTCCTGGTTATTTCTTTTGACTGATAAAAAAAACAGTGTATCTCTCCAGTGACCTGGACCAAGAAAGTTGTAGTACAAATATCAGTAATTGGAAGACGATGGAGTAGGATACTCTTTCTTTTGAACTAGTTACTAACCTTGAAAATAAATTCTATTTAACTTCTTTGGAATGTGGGTCATGTTGATACTGCGGATGGTGTATTAACACATCAAGGGAAGCATATGGCCATAAAACGGCTGTTCTAGCAAGCAGTTAGCTAAATACCTGGCCAAAGAGGAGTAGTGTCATTTTCCTGTCTGTCAGTTCTTCTGTGCAAAACTATGAGCTAGGCAGATGTCACCAAAAGCAAGACAAAACTTCAATTACTTCCTGACCAGGGCTCTTAGGTAACACTGAAAATACAAATAATAATACTGCTAATAATAATTAGTAGCTCAACAATCTGAGAAAAGATGGCTCAAATGGGATGAACTCATAAAAATAGCTTTCTTAACAAAAATATGTATGTTTCTACAATTCATAACCTGTATTACTGCATCACTACTGTATTCCTCTCTCTCTTCATATTTGTCACCCTCTCTTTTTAATATTTGGGTAAGAAAACCATTTGTAACCTCAATGATTTTCTTCATCTTTAATAAAAAGCTAATAACTTGAAAAAAAGTGTCTGCACTTGCAAATTCTATGTTAGAACAACTGGGTAAAGAAGTCTATATAAAAGATATTTGTAGTTACCAATAAACCATGTATCTCTCTTATTGCAGGAAGTAGACAGTTTTCTATTGCCTTTACTGCTAAAATGACTCCAATGTTGAAGAAGGCTAGGATGGTTAATTAAAATTCCTTGTGTATAAGGTTAGCATTGTTTTTCCTGGTTGGCAGAGGTTTCACAATTTATGTATTTATTTTTTCCTGGCTCACTAGTTGGCTCTGTAACAGAACTTCCTGTGGTGGGAAAGTTTAAAGCCTGTGTATCATCTTAGTTTAACTTATTGCATGTATATGACCATGAACAAGAGCCACAAAATCAGATCAAAACTGAATGCTTTAGAATTTGCTGAGAACAAGGGCTATAATTTTCAAAAGAGCTCAGGGGAGTTAGTTGCCAAAAGTCTTCTGACACACTCACATTCACTACAATAGCAGCATATAGAGGCTGAAACAGGGGGAAGACGCTTTTTGACTTTTTGGTCTGACTTTGGCATTGGAAGCAGAAATCTGCTCCATGTAATGGTGCACTGCCCATCATGAAGGAATAATTTTATATGGCAATTGAGAAAATACAATCAATCACCTCAACAGTTACAAACTAAGTATACGGAGAATGAAGACTTTCAGAACTTCCCCTTCCTAAGCTCAACAGCAGGATACTACATTCTAACAAAAAATATACCATTGATTAACAGTAAACACACAAACAGCATAAATGAGAATTATGAGCAGCTTTTCCTTCTCTTCAGCCCACCTCTGAATTTTTTGTGTTAACAAGGATGGTCTCCGTACTCAATTTTGATTATTGTATTGTATTAACAGGTGTTTTGACCTCCAGGTCGTCATTAGCTAGCAAAACTTCATGGCTCCTACTGAGAATGAAAAGTGAATGGGAATGCTGCCTGAATATGTTGATGAGGCAATGCTATCAGAAATACCCTTCTGCTTCTTGCTACTGTAAAAAAAGGTAAGTGTTATTCTGAGTATTTCCATTGTAGTTCTAGGTAGGAAACACTTTAGCAGAAGTTGTTGCACAATTCTAAAGCTGTTCCCCCTCCACCACCACCCTTCTGGATACAATGTTGAAACTGTTTTTAAACGGCACAAAGAAAACAAAATGCACAGAGAAAGTTTACAGGTTTCTACATAAAATGAAATAGTTTGCTTATTACTTAGTTAACAAGCCAGAGGTCCTCTATGTACCAGGTATTTGCTGCCCCCTGCCAGAGACCCTACTGCCTTGGTGCAGGAAGCAGCCCTTTAAGAAGAGAAGGACAGCAAGTTTGGACCTCTGGGGTTGCCTACCAAGGCCTCCTTGGGTCATCCGCGGCAGGCAGAAGCCCAGCTGGCCAGGATAAGGAGGAAGGATTTTCCATCTACCATAACCCAGGACCCAGGGCTGGTCATGGCCTATTTTTGACCACACTTTGTATTTAGGTCAAAGAGTCCTTTTTTATTTATTTTGTGTCAGTATGAGGCCCAGGCAGGCCAAGCTGAGTAAGACATTTGTTGGACTATTATAAACTAGATGAGCTCACCTCATGAGCCAGTGATATCCCTAATAAAGACTTTCAAGGTGGATTCCAAGATTAAATATTTTTTCATAAAAAGATAAGTAGACAACTAAATAATATATATGAGTAATTCATTTACTGTTTTGCTCCATTATCCATACTCATTGGTTGCCCGTTTCAAGATGAAATTGACTGAAACAACCTCACATTCCCAGTTTTCTCCATGTACTTCACATAACATGATCACTAGTGCATTATTTACAGTCAATACTTAGTGATAAATCCTGGAAGCATTCTGCCTGAAGAACTCTCACTGATTGTGTTCTTTAGAACTTGCATAGTGCTTGATACTACGGTGATGAATGTGGAATAAATACTGACACTGCAAGATTTTGGGAAAGATCCTCAGATGAATCAGAGCACTGCTTTCTGCCACTTTTCTCTCCTTCAATAATGGAGGCTGTTGGAGGCTGAACCAATCCCCACCCATTCTAGAGCAGCCCTGAGGTTGCTCTGTCTTTGTCTTACATATAACAACTTTCTAGGGAGAGCTTCACCGGCATTATTGCCATCACAATATGATCCTATTTTTTCCTGTCCCTGAACTTGGTGGAATGCTCCATTGAGGGGCCAGGAGAGAGCTAGTATAGGGCTGGCTATGTGGCCCTGAAGTCTTCAGTAATGTCGTGGCTACACAACTGAATGATACGTTAAAGCTTCATAAAACCAATCTAAAAGCTGTATTATTACAGTATTAGTAATGCTGGCCTAAAAAGCAATGGTGATAGCATGGACAAATACAGTGGGACCACAAACACATTTTTGGTCAACCCTGATTAGAGTAAAGCTTATAAATGGAGCAAGTGTCAGTAAAAACAATACTTCACTCAGACTGCTTCAAAATGAAAAGGAAAACAACGGTCAACTACTTCCAAATAAATGCTATTTATCAACTTACTCATACTGGATGGTTTTGAATGCATTTGGTATTATTAGATATAGTGCCACCCTCACTTTGAGAAAAAAAGGACAGTAATGTGTAACATTTTATTCAGTCAAAAAAAACCTTTTAAAAATTAAGAATTGCTTATATGCTTTAACATATTTATATTACAGTAACACCTGGAGCAGTGGTTCTCAACTTATTTACCATTGTGGGTCACATATGCAGCTCTCTATGTGCTATGTGGGCAACATCCACACAATATATATATTATCAGTATGGCCCTGAGGATGTCACACTGGTGGCAGCTGTGTGCTGATTGGGCTACATGCAAGGCCACAGGTTGAGAACTGCTGATGTAGAGAACTCAACCAAGATTGGTGCCTCATTGTGTTAGGCACTATACATACGCATGTATAGTATACACCTTAAAAATTGTCCTTTGGTTAAAAACAAGTCTACTATTGTTTTGGGATGTGCCTACATGTATAATATACACAGCTCATAACATGGCTGCCTTTGAGCTGTAGAAGCCTACTGCTAATTATAGCATGATATGCTGCATAAAGTTACACAATGTGTTAAATGCTGGCTTGTGATACTCAGAAGCCATTCTCTGCTCTGGAATAAATAAGAAATAGAAGTATTGACTCCAGCAATATCACAAACCCACATTCTTTATTACTTGAATGAAGCTGCAAGAGAGTACAGCTCTAACCTATACCGACTACATATTACTGGTCAAATTGTTACTGGGGCACCCAAGCTATTTCTATTTGTTAGAGATGCTTTCTATTGCTATGACATCTGGAACAAAGTGAATCCTTTAGTTACCTTCTGATAGGTTAATTCAGAGCAGCAATCTACGGAGCAACTGGCATGTATTGTTCAAACATATTATTCCCCTAGACATCTTTCCTGAGTAGCAGTATAATAGGATACTGACTGTATATGAATCAAGGAGAAGAATAAAAGCCAGTTATGCCCAAACTTTTTAACTATGATGAATCCTTTTTGATCAATAACTAAGTCCTAGAGCAGAAACACTTTATTTTCTTTTTTGTCACCTACCTTTTTTTGTCAGTTATGTCTCAGACTTTCAAAGGGACCCTATTATGATATTGTGCAGTGAAATGGGGACAGACACAAAGTAAGAGGTTACCAGATTGTAACTTTTATATCAAATGTGTTATTGTGAGATACTGTAGAGTTGTGTGTGAACTTTAGAAAACTCATGTTCTTATTATCAGCCTAAGAACAAACACAGTTGTTTCATCTGTTACTGTCTGCCTTAGCTGATACCTTTCATGTCCCAGTCAAGCTGTATGGCTCTCATCTTTATGTGCCCTCTCATAAATGCATCACAGTGCAGAAACCTATCCAGCTATATATTTTTGGATCTGTTTAGTCTCAGGAAAACAATTCATTTCTGGAGAAAACAAGTAAGATGACTGGGCTGGTACTAGATATCAAAAACCATATATCTGTGGATTTTGTTAATATAGCACGAGAAGTCATGAGTGAATATTTTCCCAGTATTTACCAGCTGTAAGAAAGGGTGGCCTTGTCAAAGGAAGGTTAGTCTTGTGGCTCAGGCATTGGACTGTGACTCAAGAGATCTGGGTTTAATTTCTGGATGCCACTGTGTGCCACCCGATTTCCTGTGTGACCCTGGACAAGTCACTTTTGCACTGAATCAGAAAGATATTAAGCATATGCTTAATTTTAAGCATATGAATGAAGCCAGACCTGTTCAGCAAAGCTCTTTAACATGTGCTTAAGTTTCACAGATGTCAATGGGACTTAAGCATATGCCTATATTCTTTGTTAAATGGGGATACAATTACTTCCATACTTAAAAGCTTCACTGAACTGGGGCCATAAACTCTCTGTTCCTCAGTTTTTCATCAGTAAATGGAGATCATTCCTTGGTCTCTCTTATCTGTTTAGATTGTAAACTCCTTAAAGTAGAGATTGTTTTACTCTTTGTTTGTTCAATGCCTATCACTATGGGGCCATCTCTCAAGTAAGGCACCTCTGTGATATTGCAATACAAATAGCAAGTAGTAATAGCTCATAATATAAGCTAATCGCTTTGTTATTTTACAAATAAAATCATTGCCAAGGTCTTCCAAAACAGAGCAAAAAATGCACCATTGTTCATGCGATCTCGTAATAACTTTCATGACGAACTACAAACGTCCTAATTAACATGATTACATGAGAAAGTGAAATGGATTTTCTTAAACTGTGATTTGTAATTACTGGAGACAAATCTCTAATATACGCATTCCGCATATTTTAGCTTGCCATGTAATCTGTAATTCTTTATTTCATTTGATGCCAAAGTTTTCTACTTAATCAAGTTTTACAAAATAAATAAATTGTAGAGCAAAGTTGGAAGGGATTGAAAGGTTTCAGTCCATTCAAGGCACCCCATAGGGCAAGGGTATTTTTAAAAATGTAATAGACATGAAACAAAAATAAATTAGTATAATCATGGGGATGTAGGCCTCAATCTAGAAATACACTTCAGCACATGGTTCACTTTAAGCATATGTGTAGACCCACTGACCTCAATGAGACTACTCCTTTGCTTATAGCTAAGTGTATGCTTAAATGCTTTCCTGGATTCAAGACAGTGTATTTGTGTTTAGTTCACAAGGGTTTTCCAAACAAACACAAAATGCTCTAGGCCTTCATGCCAAAGTCTGTTTGACTGGCTGCTTTAAAATGCTGAGACACCAATCATGGGACCTGGGAAGTGGTTGTGATCACATGTCACGTCCACCACCCGCCAATCTCTGTTTAAAAAATAACCACAGCACTATCCCCACAGTTCTGAAAGTCAGCACTATGAAAAGATTCATTTATAAATATCATCTAAGTAAGAAATTACCCTAAAATTAGATGTTCTTTTCTATTAGCTTATAAATCTCTTACTGAATGAATTATAAGAGCAAAGGGGAGTCAGGAGTGAGGAGGAAAGGGTGAACCTGAGAAAGTTTGAAGTTTCAGGTTTGTTGAGAAACATATCAAAGTAGGTGGATGTTTATCCAAAGTTGATCCCAGCCAGAACTTGAGTGTATCCTTTAAGGTTCACAAAAAAGTTGTCACGAAGTTTTTTGGGAAAGTATTCCATTTGAGTTCCCAAGCCTTAAATACAAACAGGTTTGTGTTTTGACTATGGTCCAACATTATTATGAAGCCATAAGCAAGGTGCAGATTCATGTCTATTCACACTGGTTTTGTGGAACAAGAAGGGAGTCTTGGCCTGAGCTGTGAAGCAATGCTAGAGCTCTGACCTTGAGGAAATAGTTTCCCTTTTAAAAACTCAGACATCATTATATGAATTAAAATGTCAAATAGTAAGGCTGGTGAGATTCCAGAGAGTATTAATGTACCAGACTACTGCCTGCCAGGGTTTAGTACGGGGACTGGGAAAGATTTTATTTCTTTCCAGCTGGATTTGAAAGCTCAAATGAAATCCAGCCTCTTGCCCTGGGAACTAAGAGAAAGTGATTTCTGCTGACTTGGGCTGACTGTCTAGTTATGGGGTGATCTTAACCAGTCAGACAGACAGGAGAAACACCATATAGTTTGCATCGTGTGACCTATCCTAAGGAAAGAAGGCAAAATACATAATGAAAACCAGCCTGCTAGAGTATACAGATATAGATACAGAGCTCAAAAGTTCACAAAAAGCTCATATGGACACTTTGCCACCAATATCAAATGCCTTCTTTGGCTTTTCCAGTATCAGTCAAGTTCCTTGACTTTGCCAGCCATTCTTGGTGCTAATTAGCTCTTGCTTCCTTTTGCTCCCCACTTCACTCCTTGTAAGCTGCATGGCTAAGGGCTCCCTGTGCATCATTTTCATAGTCTCATCTAAATATCTTCTTTCATGGGGGGATGGGGGACAATGGGTATAAGAGGGACCAGTACCTTCACTCCACCAACCACAGGATCTGCAACTGTGGCTGACCCTTATATATGTTGTGCGTGCATGGGGGAAGTCTATCTCACCTCCTCTTCCCCTCCATTCCTTTCCTGCCCACACACAGTCCAGACACCTGAATAAGAGCCCACCATATTCTGACCCGTAATATTTCTAAAGCATTGTGAGGTGCTTGTACTAAAAGTGATATAGAAGAACAAAACATTATAGTTAAAAAGCTCACAGCTAATAAAACCAGCGTAAGTTCATGTGTTGCAAGTGTGTGGGGAAAAAAGTGAATCAGTTTTCTTTTTTATCTCGATTTGATAAATAAGAGAGGCAGTTTCTAAAACTTAACTGCTGCACTGGTTTTCATTAGTAGCAGTGATAGGAAAAGGTGGGAACTCAGCAAGTTCTGTTATCATACTAATGGCTGTCTTTATCTTGCATTTACTCCATTGTTATTACTCCTATGAAATACAGATGGTTAGAAAAAAATGGAAAAATAAAAAAAGACAGAAAAAGCAAGAGAGGTTGAACACAAAGTAAAACCAGGCAAAAGAAATTCAAGACAGCAGTGGAGCAGCAGAAACACAATAAGGTAATTAAACTGTATTTCTTTATTTGTCTTTTAGCTAATGCAAATCCACATACACTAGAGGCAGGAGTGGACGTGGGATAAAGGAGATTGAGAAACTGCAACAAAAGAATGCTTTTATTTTAATTTGCTTCAGACACAAAGATCCCCAGCAGACTGAATAATAAAAACAAAACAAACCCTAAGGCCCAACACACACCAATGGCCAAAAACATCCAACAAAACAGTCATTTCACTAAATTACATTTGGAAAAAAACTCTACTTCCCTAGTGAGAATAACAGATTCCATCCTCACTTGGGTGATTTTCCTTCCATGATTCATTGTAATCCATATGATTCACACAGTGAATGTGATTTACAAAGATAAATGTTTTATTTCTGTGAACATAAACCTGTAGGGATGAAAATTTAAGTAGGTGAAGATTTCTATTCAGGAATCAAATACTATACGGGCACTTGGAAAATATCTTCTTACATCCATAAAAAGTGCAGTCAGTTGGGATACATTTTGGAATTTTGATGTCTATATAATCAAAAAGTTTCACAATAGCAGCACGAAGCCCAGTTTGTTGATTTTCTCCCAGAATAGCAACACTGTTGTCACACCTTTGTCAAACATAATTCTTTCCCTCTTTTTATGCAATTTGTAGAGTGCTGCTGAGAGTGGAATAAAATGTCTACGCATAAATGTAAAGAGTATTGTGAAACAAACAAAAAGAGCTAAAACATTATTAATTGATGGAGACTATTCAATGTTTGAATATAATAGAAAACTCATAGGATGGTACTTAGGATGATAGGATGATACACATAGGATGGAAAAGCAGGGCAGAGGGAAAGTGGAGAAAATATATTATTGCCTTTTCTCCTGAAACCAGTGTCACATTCTGACACCAGTGCTGCCCTTCTGCAGAGTGTCAGGAGATGCTGGTGGGGCCTTTCAGGTTGGCTTCCCAGTGGGGAGGAAATCAGTGACACAGCAGAGTCTGGTATAGTCTAAGTGTAACATACTTTATTTACAAATATACATGTTCTCCTTTTCCAGAAACTCCAGCCCAAGTCCCAGGGTTGGCAAGCATTGACAAATTAGACCCCAAGGCAGGGAGCAAACTCTCCTACTGATCACATAACTCCCACTATCCAGAACCTTCAACAACCAAAAACAAACATGTCTTTTAGGACTAAAAGCTTTCTCACATGATAAAAATGCCACGAAGGTGAGGTGTTTTTTTCTGGGCCAGTAGGGGAAAGAAAACCTTTGGCTCTTTTAAGGATTGTGCCATCCCCATCCCTCCTCATGGACTTGAGATGGGGGGGCTCTGTGGCTGATTTGGTTTAACAGAACGGTGCTGCACAAGCCTATTGGCTCCCTCTCAGAGGATAGGTTTATAAGCCCTTTCCGCTGCACAGTGGTGCTTTCTGTTCCAGGAAGAAAATTCCTCCCCATTCATGATTAGAGCAGAACTGTTTGGTGGTTTTTTTTTGTTTTGTTTTTTTTTTTTGTGTGTGTGGACCTTACTATGAACATCCTTCTAGTAACTTTTTGGGGCTCGGAAAAAAATTTCCCCTCACTGCCAGCTGGGCTTGAGTGTGGTTTTTGCTCCCTTCTCAGCAGCCCAGGACCTAGGCAGTAAGTTAGGTTGTAAAATGCAAGTTCTCACAACTTGGTCAGTGTCCAGGCATTCCTTCAATGGGGGGGGGGTCTGACTCCCTGATAAACCAGAATTGGAAGCAGATTAGAAAAAAGCATCTCCTAAAGAAGTTCAGGAATGAGGTTGGGGCTCCTAATGTCTGGTACAGTGAGGAGAAAATTCCCCTTCCCCCACTTCCTTAACTCTCATAGGAGGGTAGGATAATGGGGTCCCAGCAACAATGCTGGGACCAGGTTAATGGGCTGGGGTGTTAGTGGCAGTGCCACAACTGGGGGGAATGGGTTACAAAGGAAAGATGGACCTTCACTGAACACATTATTGCTACATAGTTCTCAAATGTCTTACTTAACAAAGTTATGGCCTAGTTAAACCACATTCCTGGTGTCAGGTCTTTCTTCCTGCAGCATTAACCACAAAGAACTTGGAACAGGTAATGTGTGGACAGGCAAAAATAATCTCTGAAGTGAAAATTCAGTGGCCATGAGCTACCTGAATTCACAGGCTTACGGAATTACAACATATCAATGTTTGAGCCCTGAATTAGTAACATATTTAAGCAAGTGCATGTCATACACTTTACCTGTGACTTTCCCTCCCTGAACTTTTTTGGGGAAAAATCTACTTTATTAGAAAGGTAACTATTAATAAGTGTAGACCCAGGATCACATTTTTGTTTTGTGTTATTTCCACTACTTTCTCTTATTTCTAGTACAATCTTTAATCTTACTTTAATAAACTTAATTTTGTTTTATTACAAGTGCTCCGGTTTAAGGTAACACTGGTAAATTGAGGGTACCCTGCACCTTTCGGGGAAGATGATCTGGGATATCAGTGAGTAGCTAGTGTGTGGGGCTGAATATCAGAGGCGAATGATTCAAAGGGATTAGGATATTGGTGCACCTATTGTTAACCTGCCAGGTGAAGTTAGGGCTGGCATAAACTCAGAGGACAGTGTTTGAGTCGCTGAAGGGCTGGCAATGTCAGGGAGCAGACACCCAGCTACCACAGGACAGACTCCCTTCTGATGGAGGCAGGGGGGGTAACAAGGTAAATCACAGTCCTGGGTACCCCACGAACCACTACAGAGAGTTATAAGATTAAGTACATTAATGTTTGTGAGGTGTCAATACTATGGTAGAAGGGGCTATATAAGTACCTGAGATAATCTTACTAGTACTAGGTTCATAAACGTACTATTAATGCATAAACAGAGGGAGAGCTCTCAGTCTTCATCATTCTCCCATGCCATTTTAAAACCTGCCATCTATTATGCAGTCTGGATGGCTTTTCATGTTTCTGTCTGTGTAGAAAAGCAGCATAGTGAGTCATTTCCCGTTATTTTCCCCATTATTGGCACAGCACTGGTTCTCTTGAGTGATAATTTGTTCCTATAATGGACTTGAGCTTATAAACAATAAGGTTTTCATTTATAAAAAAATAAGGATTCACATGAACTCACAAAACCTTAAATACCATTGGTTTCACTTATCTCTAATATCAATATCCTAGACAATTTTGTACTGTTTCTTATGATCCTGTCTTATAGCATCAACATCAGAATATTCGAACCAGTTAAATGGAAATTAATGCTTTTGAAGGCAAAAAGGCAGAAGACCCCAATTACCTTCTAAATTACAAAGATATCCTTACAATGGAAATTTCCGTCCCAGTGACAATAATTTCTATTTTACCAATTATAATTGGAGAACTTTCTAAGAAAGAAATATTAAATAATGATTACCTTCATTCACTTTTCATTCCTCTCCAGGGCTTACCTCAAATGATGGCTGCCCCAAAATAAGTAATGGTCATAAGGAAGTTTCTTGAAATTGACAGCCTTTTTGGATGGCTTTTCATTGGGAGGTCTGATAACATTTTATATGCAATCAGATTAGATGGTACTTAACATTTAATCAAATTCGCCTTCCAAAGGAAAGATAATTATAGAGTTTCTTCCCCTTTACTAACACAACTGATGACTATTAAGTAATTAACTGTGTAATTTAAATTGTTTGCTTATTCTTTTGCATTGGTTTTATGAAGTTGATTTACTTCTACAGAGAGTTGCTGACTCTTTTAGATAATATATGTATATGTACTTCTATATTTTTCAGATATCCTAAAATAAAATATATATTTTGGTTCTAGAAAATAAAATAATCTTTAGAAATTAGGGGAGCCCGGGGGGGCTCCGCTCTCCCGCCGGGGGGAGGGCGGCCGGAGCCCCGGGGCGAGGGCGGCGAGCCCCGGCGGGGGCTCTGCTCTCCCCCCGGCGGCCGGGGGGAGGGCGCCGGAGGGGAGGGCGGCCGGAGCCCTGGGAGGAGGGCGGCGAGCCCCAGTGGGGGCTCGGCTCTCTTCCCCCCCCCCCCCCCCGGCGGCCAGAGCGCCGGGCCCAGGGCGGCGGGGCGGCGAGAGGGCGGCGAGCCCCGGCTGGGGCTCGGCTCTCCCCCCGGCGGCCAGAGCGCAGGGCGGCTGCCGGCCGGGGGGAGGGCGCGGGGGGGGAGGGCGGCGAGCCCGGCTGTGGCCCCGCTCTCCCCGGCGGCCCGAGCGCCGCGCCGCCCCCCTCCAGGTGCCGCCCCAAGCACCAGCTTGGTTGTCTGGTGCCTGGAGCCGGCCCTGCAAAGATATAACCCACAGCTTTCTAATGCTGAAGTCTCCAGAGAAAGAATTTCCTGTTTACTTCTTCAAATACAGTTACAATACACAGTAAATCACAGCATTAAAAAGCTTTGGTCCTATATGTATTATTAATACAGTATTGCTTAACTATACATGCAAATGTTATCATGGTGTTAGGCCCTGATTATGCAAACACTGAATTTAATGGGCTACTCATTAGATTTGCCTGGGAATTTTTTTTTCTGTTTTTGTCCACGTTTTTCTTTGAATGTTTTTAGGTTTTTGATTTCTGAAAACAAACAAAACATGGTTTCCTGGTTTTCCAACAAAACCCTAAAATGTTTGAAAGAAGTGGACATTTTTTTCTGAAAATTTGCATTTCCTTGAAAAGCCATTTTCTGTCAACCTTCCCCCCTCAAAATTATCATGTTTAGATGGTAAATGTTTGATTAAGACCATTACTCATGTGCATAAACTTAGGGATGTTCAAAGATGTTTGCAAGTTTGGGTCTCTAACCTTTAAAAACAGTGTTTCTCAAACTGGGGTCGCCGCTTGTGTAGGGAAAGCCCCTGGCATGGCCGGGCCAGTTTGTTTACCTGCCCCGTCAGCAGGTCCGGACGATCACGGCTCCCACTGGCTGTGGTTCACCGCTGCAGGCCAATGGGAGATGCTGGAAGCGGTGGCCAGTACGTCCCTCGGCCCGCGCCACTTCGAGCAGCCCCCATTGGCCGGAGCAGCAAACCACGGCCAGTGGGAACCGCGATCGGCCGGACCTGCGGACGGGGCAGGTAAACAAACCAGCCCGGCCCACTAGGGGCTTTCCCTACACAATCGGCGACCCCAGTTTGAGAAATACTGCTTTAGAATGTACAATACACTACGGTCCAAATACACAAAAGGTCTTTCCCAGGCCCCCAGCAGCAGACAGTCTACTGGGAGATGTTTGTGGTGACACCGACTATATCCTTCCCCAGAGCCAGCCAGCAGAACCCAAAAAGTGGGTGGCAAGGGAGCCAGGGATGCACTGACTCAGTGAAACACATGGCACATTCTGCTTTTGTGGCTCCTATAAAGTTCTGGATGGAGCTTAAAGCTGTCTCCTCCGGGAGACAGTGTAAGGTGTGTCAAGTGGAAGCTCTGTCTACCATGAGGGGGGCTGGTCATGGGTACCTTGAATTCTGTGGGGCTGTTCCTGTGTGTAAGACCTCTCCCAGGGCTCCATAATCAGATTCTCAATATATGGGATTTTCAAAAGAGCCTAAATGACTTGAGAGCATGTCTCATTGAACACATGGTCTTAAGTCACTTTTGTGTATCCCATCCAATGTGTTTATTTTTTCCAGTGAGCTTCAGTAATATAGACTGAGACTGAAACATCTTCTCTTAGCCACAGTTTGGAAGCTTAATTATTCATGTGACATATTTGTTTCAGTTCTGTTCAAGTACAAATATTTTCATGTTGATTTTTTTAAGAATACGCTTCTTCTTTAATGGGGAAGAAGAAAGCAAATACCCCTCACAAAATAATTAACCCGAGGAAATTATTCTCTTTAAAATCAAACTTGACTCTGGAACTTTCTTATTAACCTAAGAACATTATTGTCATTGCTCTTCTTATTTTCAGTCTTAATCCTCAGTTTTCCCCCCCCTGTTTTCTGAATATAAATGCTTATTTATATATGTGTTAAAGGCCTTCTTTTGCATGTTTTTTGTTACATTTCCAACTCTGATCCATTATCTTAAGCTTCATTCTTTTAAGCCTGGTAAATGTCCAATAAGTTCTATGTAAGATCTTGTACTGCAGGGTCCTAAAAAGTTTTCTATATATTTCACAGGATTATTTTCTATGGTTTAGGTGTAATGCTCTTACCAATTTCATGTTCCCAAATAATCCTAGAACCCATGTTGGGATTTCTTTTGCTTATTTAGCAATTTATCAAAGTTTGAGGCAATATGCTTAGATTTTTACAGGGATTTCATTACATCCCAAGCTGGATGAATAGTGGGTTTTCCTTATAACTTCTGTATATCTTCTTCAACAGATGTCTTATTGTATAGGTGGGATTTTAAAAAGTATTTAGCATTGGTCTAAGTCAGCATTGAAGTCAATGGGAGTTTTACCATTCATTTAAATGGGAGCAGAGTTAATGTAATGCCCACTCGATATACTTCCAGAGCTGACTATAAATGAGCCTAAAGATTCCTAAACAATGTAATTGTGCTTCTGTCAAAGACAGCTCTTGAGCATTTAATCCCATGAGTTCTTCCGTGCAAATAGATTCTTTGTGATACTGAAAAAGGTTCAAATTGTAGTGAACCAATGCATTCTTGCTGTTTATTGTTTGTTAAGTCCTGGCAGTGTGCTTGGCACGATGAATGTATGTATTATAAATACCCTGTGTAATAATCTTCAGACATTCTGACTGTTCAGTTTAATTGGATTCATGTATTTTGTTTTGAGATACTGACCATCATGAAAGATATGGTGTGTACAAACCAAAAGCCAAGGACCCAATTAAATTATGAACAGGATTGACCTTAAGACCACTAAAATGGCCTGGGCCCACAAGGGGCTGAACACCTGATGGCCTATGTTTCTTGATCTGTTCATTCTCTCTTTTTATGGTTTTATTATGGTTCTTTCCCTTTAGATTGATGGGAGGGGCTGATGTTCATTAGGAGATTATCTTAAATGGAAGGAAGATCAATGACAAAACTCCTATTGACGTCAACGGGCACAGGATCAAGCTTTAAAGTTACTTTATTATACTCACGTTAAACAAATTACTAGTACTTATGGACACTCTACTGCACTGTGTCGAGTGTTCTTAACTCCCATGGAAGACAAAGGGTATTAAAGATGATTAGCATCTTGCACGAGATACTCTTCATCTTGTTGGATTAGACCCTAAAATCAAACTAGTTTCATACAGTATATTGAAAAGGTATCTAATTTAATAATTCATAGCTTTGTCATAGGAAATGTGACAATTTTATAGAGAGCACTTTTTTCTACAAATGTGCAGTAAAAAAAAACACCAGAGGTGAAATCTGACCCCACAGAAGACTAGAGGAGTTTTGATCTCTGACAAATTTATGGAAAATACTTTTTTGAATTTGAATAAAAACAATATATGTATAACTTTCTGGAATATAGATGAAGTGGAAAGGAGTACAAAGCAGGAAAGGATTTGTAAAGAATGACCCTGTTGTGACGTGAATCAGCAAGTTTGTCAGTATGGCAATTACTTCTTCTTTGTCATACATAAAAATGGAGCTATTTTAAGAAACATTCTCCTATCTCTTTGCAACAACAGATGTAAGATTAGTTGACAAAGAAAATTATTCTCCTTCCTGTGGATTCCTCTTTCCCTTTAGTATGTCACACAAGTCTTGAAGTTCAAAGTGGACGTTTATCAGTGTCCGTTTCAGTGAATAGATATATTATAATGGGATTCTTGAAAACTAATTTAGAATGCACCAGTCTACATGGATCTTGTTTTCACAGTGAGTTCCTTTTAAATATATGTCTGATAAGACCAAGGAAATGAATAATGAATTTGTGTTAAATGAATTTTTAAAAGTCTGCTAAGCGTAAGGCATAATATATATGAGGAGGTGGTGAGGAGGGGTGAGAAGGAATCACCCAACCCCTTCTATGAAGATATATGCTATGACCAATATATAAGAATGTTGTACAGTATATAATATGTTAATGGACATTTAGGAAATACATGAATCTATGATAAAGTGTAAGAATGCCTCTGTGCTATTTCTTCCTTCTAGGGCAGGGGTTCCCAGACTTGGTTTGCAGCTTATTCAGGGTAAGCCCCTGGCGGGCCGTGAGACAATTTGTTTACCTGAGCGTCTGCAGGTACGGCTGCTCGAAGCTCCTAGTGGCCACGGTTCGCTGTTCCCGGCCAATGGGAGCTACAGGAAGTGGGCAGGGTCTTACCCTGAACAAGCCGCAAACCAAGTTTGGGAACCCCTGTTCTAGGGAATAATGATTATAATGTAAGGTTAAGCAGAGACATACTTGTAGCTGTGGTTTCCACATAAGGAACTGAGCCCCTATGAAGAATGAGTGGAGTTGACGTAATTTGTATGGAGGAATCCAAAGTTACCTTGAGAAAGATTATGAGTATAGTATATGCGATTGCTGCATTTACAGCCCCATCAATTGATTCTAATGGGCTTTTGACCAGTTCCCTTGAAAATTTCAAGGAAAAGTGGTGTTAAAAAAATAAAGAGCTGTTAGTATTAAAATTATAATTGAAGAGAAAAGGACAAGGTCATCACAGTGGAATATGCCCATTATAAAAGTATTCTGTCATACTCAGAATATATAACGTAGACCCCACCTAAATAAACAACAAAATATTTGTCCTCAGAATTGATGGGCTGAATCTGGTAAACATGAATTCTGATCAAAATCATTATTTGGCAACAAAAGAGCAAATAATGAGATTCCACATACCGTTCATATGTCTTTGAAGCAAGAATTCTCTTCTGGAACTAGCAGGAAGTGCATATAGATATGTAGCATAACAACATGTTAGCTTTTTTGCTATGTAAAATGTGGTAAACATAAATTGAAATGCTCAGGGCAAGAGATTTTATCAAGTCTGCTCTACAGGATGGAAACCGCTTTCTACCTCAATCAGAAGTTGGAACTCTTTTATATTTAAAATAAAAAGGAATATATTTAATACATGTACAATGCCACTTGTTATTGATTTTTCATTGTAAAAAGTCTTGAGGCAATTTTGTTATGGATATTATATTAGCATGTATGTTTTGTGGTTGTTAAAATTACTCAGAATGTAAGAGAAAATATATAAGAAATATGCACAGATCTATAGGTATATCACCATAAAATAAGGCCAGAGCAAAATAATGTCTAAAGAAAACTACAGAAAGCAGCATGACTACTTAATACAAAAAAAGGAAGTCATATATATTATGACCAGAATGTTCAGGCACCCAACGTTGAAAAATTTGATACATGGGTTTGTTGTGGATTTTGAAGATGTGTACAGCACATATATGTTAGCTTTATAACACTGTGATCAACAAGAATATCCAAAAGATGCAACCATGACTCAGTGTTTGGTTAGGTCTTCGCCAATAACATGCATGTACCTGATGTTCAGATATGACAATTTATCCTGGAATTCTTATGTTTTTTTGGAATATGATCCGACTGGAAAAGATCTATAAATAAGTATTATGAGCAATCGAAGAGCTGTTATGATTTTATTAATTCTAGACAACCTGAAAAGAGAAGTCTCATGCTAACAAGAGACTGAAATTACGTTGCTCAGATTTAATGCATTAATTAGCAGCATATAGTTCTATGAAAAGATGCTAGAGGCACCATTATTATGTTACTGCTACTAAACTAAAGGAGATTTTCCTTTACTTCCAGTGGTAGAGATCTTGGTTTTGGATGCATTTATGCAAAGGTTCTGATTCATACTCCAGAGGGGGGTCCATTGTAAATGCAGAAGAATGCTGTGCAAACCCAAAAGCTTGTCCCTCTCACCAACAGAGGATGGTCCAATAAGAGATATTACCTTACCCACCTTGTCTCTCATTTATATCATCAAAGAGATTAATTGATGAAAGAAGAAGTGTGACATGGGGTGCTCCACTCACCACTGGACAGCACCACCTCCTGGCAGTTCTGGGGATTAGCTCAATCAGGTTGACACCCCTTCCACCAGTTACACCCTGGCAGTTTCTCCTCTGCAGCATCTCGCTCGCTCTCAGGAGCTGTAGCTGCTCTCTTCGTGACTCGGCTCTCCAGCCAGGTCATTATTGTGGTTTCCCCTTTAGGGCGGGTTGAGTGTGTGTGTGTATCAAAGTTCCTGCTCTCCTGCCATCTCAGGCAGTCTTCAGCTTCACTGCCCTCACAGTGCAACTTCCTCAGTGGCTGGCAAGGATACCTGGGCCCACTATCTGCTCGAGGTTCCGGCTCAGGGACCCTCTACACAGAAGCCAGGGGCCATTCTCTGGACCCTGCTGCCTTTCCCTGAGTTACTTCCATACCTCCTGGCCCTCCCCACGCCTCTGGGTTTGCTGATCTCTTTCCTTCCTCCTCCCAGGCAGTAACTTTAGGCAACTCATCCCTACACCCCCCACACACACACACACTCCTTCCTTCTCCCAAGGAGTAACTGCAGACGGCTCCCTGCCACCACTTCTGTTGCCAGGTTCCTGGCTTATATAGGCCCTGCCTTTTCCTGCACAGGTGAACTTCTTCTAACAGGCTAATTGGCTCATCTGTCCTGCCTTAACCTTTTCAACCCTTCACAAGAACTCAAAGTACTTACTTGAGTTCTGCTGTGTTCCTAAGCTTCCAAGGATGTTTTCCCAGTGTTGTACCAGCACTGGACTTGTTTGATATTTTTATATGTATTGTGTCCTGGTGGATGAATGAAAAGTTTGTGACATACACGTAGGGTGGGATACAACTTAGAGTGGGATTTTCAAAATCTCACAGCATTGGCCTATATTGCCCCAACCCTGTGCAGGCTCTCCTGTGGTATTTGGGAGCCATGTGGGACAATGCACTTTCTGCTTCTATGCCTCTTGTCCGCTGGCTGGGAATATATCATTCTAGCTGTGTGGTTTTAACCCTTTAAGTGGAGAAAACCATTGAACCTAATGTTGTTGGGGGGTTTGTTGTTGTTGTTGTTTTGCAAAATACTCCTGCAACGGTCAAGGTTCTGTACACATTATTTTTATATTCCTTGCAATTATAGAACTCTATGTGCTAACTCGGGCCCTTTTGCCATAGGACTGGAACAAGTGTGTAGCAGCCTTCAGAGGCAACTTAACCAGCTCTTTTCTTGTTAATTAGTAGAGACTGTCTAAAAATGGAAACCACATTTCAAGAAAGTATTTGCAAAGGTTGCCATTTTCATCAACAATTTGCAGTCAGCTCTGGGCTAGTTTCCAGTATCCTGACTCACACTGATTAGTACTTTAATCTACAAGTAGCCCCACTGAAGTTACCACGGCTGCTTTTGGAGTAGGGAGTTATTCAGAATGGGCAAGGATATCATAATCAAACCCTTTTGTTAAGAAGTATTACTGTATTAAAACAAATTACTGATTTTTTTTTTTTTTTTTGCGCATGTTGGAGATAACTGGATCAACTGGCATAACTGGATCAATTACTCGTGGTAGTGAAGACAATGGCGAAAGATTTAGGATATATTCACTGACTGTAAGTACATGGCTTTGATTTACAGAGCATACATCCATACTCGTAATTGCAAACTGCTGCCTTCCATTCACTGATTTAAAAAAAAAAACGAAAAAACTAAAGCCGCACTAGAGTAGGGCAAATAAATTGTAGGTTTCCATTCCCCTCTTTCTTTTGTTCCTCTCCTACTCTCAATTTAACTGAAAGATGGCAAATCATTTCCAGCTTAGAACTGGCACAGTTAAGCATGAGTTTAAGGTTTCTGGTATTGTAATAGCCCAATTACACTCTGCAAAATAACATAATAAAGTGTTATTAAAGATATGCAGTGAAAATAAATTATGGCATAATCATAATATTAATAAAACACAGGAAATATAATAATTATAAAGTCCTAATTAGAACACTGAGGTTTAACAATAGTATTTGCTGCATGATCAGGGCTAAACAAGTTACTTTTGCTGCAGTGTTTGTAGGATTTCAATTTAGCTTTTTGGCAGAAACCTTGTGAAAGAGTCATTTTTTTCATAGAGTCATAGAAATGTAGGGCAGCAAGGGACCTCGAGAGGTCATCTGGTCCAGCCTCCTGCAGTGAGGCTGGACCAATAAACTTAGACTATCCCTGACAGCTGTTTGTCTGTTTTTAAAAATCTCCAATGATGGGTATGCCACAACCACCCTTGCAAGCCTATTCCAGAATTAAGCTATCCTTATAGTTAGAAAGTTTTTCCTAATATCTAACCTAAATCTCCCTTGCTGCAGATTAAGCTAATTATTCTTGTCCTAACTTCAGTGAACATGGAGAACAATTGATCACCATCCTCTTTATAACAGAATTTAACATATTTGAAGACTGTTATCAGGTCCCCCATCGGTCTTCTTGCCTCAAGACTAAACTCGCATGTTTTCTTTAAATTTTCCCCATAGGGCACATTTTCTAAATCTTTTATAATTTATGTTGATCTCCTGTGGACTTTCTCCAATTTATCTACATCTTTCCTGAAGTGTGGTACCCAGAACTGGACACGTTACTCCAGCTGGGGCCTCACAAGTGCCAAGGAGAATAGAACAATTACTCCTGTGTCTTACACACCTTGGGGGGGAGGGATAGCTCAGTGGTTTGAGCATTGGCCTGCTAAACCCAGGGTTGTGAGTTCAATCCTTGAGGGGGCCACTTAGGGATCTGGGGCAAAATCAGTACTTGGTCCTGCTAGTGAAGGCAGGGGGCTGGACTCGATGATCTTTCAAGGTCCCTTCCAGTTCTAGGAGATGGAATATCTCCATTAATTTAATTCACCCCAGAATTATATTAGCCTTTATTACAGCTGCATCACATTGTTGATGCAAATTCAATTTGTGATCCAGGTCCTTTTTAGCAGTACTAGCCTAGCCAGTTATTTCCCATTTTGCAGCCGTGCATTTGATTTTTTCCCCCTTCCTAAGTGTAGTGCCTTGCAGTTGCCTTTACTTAATTTCATTTGTTGATTTCAGACCAATTCTCTAAATTGTCAAGGTTATCCTAAATTCTAATCCTATCTTCCAAAGTGCTTGCAACCCCCTCACAGCTTGGTGCCATTCACAAATATTATAAACATCTTTCTAGGGCTAAAATGTGCTCTTTTTCTTATTTGGCTGAGCTGGGGAATAAAACACCACACTTCCCCTTGCTCAGCCTATCCAGATCTTGGGCATGGATTTGGTGAAGAGTGCCGTCCTTGTTCTCTGGGTACTCCTCATTGTAAGCGGTAGACACAGGTGGAGAATGGGGAGAGCCTTGGCTCCAGTCTCACATTGGCTGGTCAGAAGAGCTGATCAGGCATGATTGGGAAGGTCAAGAATTGTAGTGACATGCTTCCCAGATTAGAAAGAGAGTGCCGAGTGAGTTAGGAACTCTTGGCTGATCTTTTGTTGTAACCATTAAAGCAATTGTGATTTGGGTAATTGCATCTTTTTTTCCCCAGTGGCCCAAGTAAAGCCCTGATGTCTGTTGTTGTCTCCACACAACATATGTTTGTAAGAACCCACTGAGAACTAGAGCTTGAACAGTTTACTGCATGGAGCACCTACATAGTTGTCTCTGAGCTTGTGGTGCAGCAGCATGCTATCAGACATCTAGAGGGGACTGGTGTAATAGCCCTCTCAGTAACACTCCATGGTACAATCTTTCCCTATACAAATTGGCTGTTTTCCATACACCCACATCATCACCAGAAATCTCTCCGGATCATGGAACCCCCTATATACTTAAAGGAAAATCTTTACTCTTATTGGAATCTTTGGCATCACTGCAATAACTGTAATAATTTATCTCTCTGAAAAGTTATTAGGAATTACAGCCAAAAGTTTCAAATGTGACGAGTGATTTGGGGTGCCAAAATGTTGGGGTTCCCCACTTGAGTCACCAAAAAGGGGTCTTATTTTCAAAGAGTGGGTGCTCAGCACTTTTTGAAAATCCTGCCCCTTTAAGGTATTATTAAGTTGAGCACCTAAAATACGAGGCAGCCACAATCACTAGTCACTTTTGAAAATCTTGGACTACATGAGTTTAGATGGTAGACGTTATTGGTACTGACAAGGTTTATAAATTCGGAGCCTCCGAGAAGTCTGCAGGCTGAAAAACTACGATGCTTAGTAATTTTTACTATGTACATATTCATATGCAATAGTGAATTGCTAATGGCATGCTATTTCCATATCATTAGCTACGACAGAAAAGCCAGATGGAAAAATATATAGTCATAAGTGTGAACTTTCAAAGTATTTACTCTCACAGAATTAGGAATATGTGTTCAGATTCAAATCAGATTATTCTGTACAGATTTCAAATGCAGAGTCATAAGTGCTAGGCATCCAAAAACATAGTGATGTGTTAAATTTATGTTTGTGTTCTTTCATATATCCAGAAAGAGACAACTTCATTTCAACTGATTATTAAACTGCCACTAATGCTTTATAGCTGATCTGCAGCACTGGAATGCTGAGAATTAAGTGTTCCAAGGGAAGGAGAAAATTCAATATTTTTTCCAAATTATTTCAATTATCATTAATTGTTAGAGTCACTTTTTCTACATAACCGCCTGAGCCTACTCTCATTGAAATATATAGGAGATCTGCCATTTATTTCAAAGAGTGGGTGCTCAGGCCTTGGTAGAAGATTAGAGGTGTGAAAGAGGTGTGAAAGAAATGTGAGTTTCTGTGGAAAATGTTGATTAGTCAGCATAATACACTGCATTAATATTTAGCCACAATTCACTATATGACAGGGTATAACAAAGTGTTATTAATGTATAACTATTATTCCTTGGAACTGAGTCTTCATTACATTTCTGACACCCATTATACCATCCCAGCATACTGTCTACATTCTGTGTTTTTTCAGGCCTGGTTGCAGTGTTGCCACCTCTCATGACTTTCTTGTGAACAACGAGTCCAGTGGCACCTTAAAGACTAACAGATTTATGTGGGCATAATCTTTTGTGGGTAAAAAAAACCTCACTTCTTCAGATGCATGGAGTGAAAGTTACAGATGCAGGCATTACATCATGTAATGGAGAAGGGAGAACCTCACAAGTTGAGAACCAGTGTTGACAGGGCCAATTCGATCAGGGTGGATGTAGTCCACTCCCAATAATAGATGAGGAGGTGTCAATTCCAGGAGAGGGAAAGCTGCTTTTGTAATGAGCCAGCTACTCCCAGTCCCTATTTAAGTCCAAATTAATGGTGTTAAATTTGCAAATGAATTTTAGTTCTGCTGTTTCTCTTTGAAGTCTGTTTCTGAAGTTTTTTTGTTCAACAATAGTTACTTTTAAATCTGTTATAAAATGTCCAGGGAGGTTGAAATGTTCTCCTATTGGCTTTTGTATGTTACCATTCCTGATGTCCGATTTGTGTCCATTTATTCTTTTACATAGGGACTGTCCGGTTTGGCCAATGTACATGGCAGAGGGGCATTGCTGGCACATGATGGCATATATAACATTAGTAGACGTGCAGGTGAATGAGCCCTTGATGGTGTGGCTGATGTGGTTGGATCCTCTGATGGTGTCGCTAGAGTAGATATGGGGACAGAGTAGGCAATGAGGTTTGCTACAGGGATTGGTTCCTGGGTTGGTGTTTCTGTGGTGTGGTGTGCAGTTGCTGGTGAGTATTTGCTTCAGGTTGTGGGGTTGTCTGTAAGCGAGGACTGGCCTGTCTCTCAAGGTCTTTGAGAGTGATGGATCATTTTCCAGGATAGGTATTAGATCATTGATAATGCACTGGAGAGGTTTTAGCTGGGGGCTGTACGTGATGGCCAGTGGTCTTCTGTTATTTTCCTTTTTGGGCCTGTCATTCTGGACATTCTATAACAGATTTAAAATTAACTATTCTTGAACAAAAAACCTTCAGAAACAGACTTCAAAGAGAAACTGCAGAACTAAAATTCATTTGCAAATTTAACAGCATTAATTTGGGCTTGAATAGGGACTGGGAGTGTCTGGCTCATTGCAAAAGCAGCTTTACCTCTCCTGGAATTGACACCTCCTCATCTATTATTGGGAGTGGACTACATCCACCCTGATCGAATTGGCCCTGTCAACACTGGTTCTCCATTTGTGAGGTTCTCCCTTCTCTTCGTGTCTCATTATATAATGCCTGCATCTGTAACTTTCACAGGCATCTGAGGAAGTGAGGTTTTTTACCTTCAAAAGCTTATGCCCAAATAAATCTGTTAGTCTTTACGGTGCCACCGGACTCCTTGTTGTTTTTGTGGATATAGACTAACACGGTTACCCCTGATACTTGACTTTCTTGTGAGTCTCTCAGTATTTTTTGTTTGAACACCTGAAGATATGTGAGAATTTAGTTTGAATTAAAAAAAAAAAACCCACAGTGTATTTCTAGCCCGACACTGGGGTTTTAAGCAGTCTGTATCTTATCTGAAACATCTCTAGATGCCAATAGCATAGAGGTATTAATATTATCCATCATCATCATTCAAATGCAATAGTCTTTTCTAAAGCACCATTATGTTTTTATATCAAAAGAACATCTAATTCAAAGTTCTGTGTTTAATTAACAGGCCAGTTTATCTGTGATAAATGAAATATGTCTTGGTAATTATCAGGATGAAGGTTGATCAGGTTCACTATCACACCAATGGAAAAAGGCACTGAGAGAATGCTAACCAATGGCACAAATCTGCATTGTTTTAGAGTTCAGATAATATTTGTATGTTGTACAGCATCATTCATCTTGTGAGATCCCAAATTGCCTTGTAATTGTAACAAAGTAAGGTCCAGATTGTGATTGCTTTATACAGGGGAGCAGAAGGAAAGAGAAAGCATCTCCCCTCTCCCGTCAAAGAGCCAGTCACAAATGTAGACCTCTTGCTCACTGGTGCAAAAGGTATGTTTAGGGTTTAAGTATACTAAAGAGGGGTCAGAGAGGATGAGGAGTATTGCCTCTGCCAGCTGGTCAGCCAGGAAGCAAAGTGTATGCTAAATCTCCCCCTTTACAAAATAATGTAGCATCAGTGCTTCCCCCAGGAATTATGTGAAACACAGAGCACCTCCATACCGCCCTGACCACGGAGCAGTGCTTCAGAAGCATGATCGTCTCATGCAATAATCATTTTGTCTTCCTTTGAAAAATGTGTCAGCACACACGCTACAGAATAGCTCATGGAGTAAAAAGAGTGGTATCCCATTGAAATGAAGGGATGCAGAATATAATTCTTTCACTGGGCATTGGGTCAGTGAACTAGGGTGAATTTAGTACCATTATAAAATGTGCAGTGGAATCTTTAAACATACTGAGTTCTTTGAATTTCCATCTCATCCAAACCATGAGTCTCCACCAGTACAAAGCTCCCCAACATCACCTGGAGACACAGGCACAATAATAATCAGCGGGAAGAATGCCATCTAATTAATTGCCACCTAATTAATTAACATCTACTCATTACGTCTATTCTGACCATGTTTTAGATTTTATCAGCAACAGTAGGATTATTTTGGTATTTTTTCATCTTTATTTTGCTGGACAATGACATGCCCTTAGTTTGAGAGGGGCACAAATGGCTGCTGTGACCTACAGTAATGTTAAAATGTAATCAGCACCTTGCAGTCTTGTTCAAATTGTAATTATGTTTCCCTTTGGCATGTGAGATGTCTGTCAAAGACAGAGAGGAGAGGAAGGAAGCATACAGTGTGCCTTTAAAACACCACCTATAGATTTTGAAAATGTTTAATTTGGTGAATTCAGCATTCATGTACTTATATAACATCTCCTGTCTTAACATCCTAGTGCATTTTACAATGTTAATGAATTAAGCGAATTAAGGAAGTATTATTATCCTCATTTTAGATATATGGAGACAGACATAGAAATATGAACATAAGCCCTGATCATCAAAGGTATTTAGGTGCTGTGGCAAGGCACCTCTTTTCTCTTGCCAGACTTAGTGTTTCCCACTCTGGTAATGGCGGGCCTGGGGTAATCAGCCCCACTCAGGCAGGGTTTGTCTTCCCCCTTCTGTGCTCCCTTGGTTGTATTTTCAGGGTAGGCCTGAGGGTTGGCCTTAGGGGTGATCCCCCACCAAACAAAAGGAAACAGTCTCAGGGGGTATCTTTCGTTGCTGCCCTTGCTGGGGCAGGTGTTGTCCAGTTGGTTGTCCTGGGGTGTCAGTCCTTGACTCCTTCCCCTAGCAGGCACTCAGGTTTGGCTGTTTCCCCTATGGGAAAGAGCACAGCCTCTCGCCCTGGAACAGCCTATTTCCCTGCTGCCACTAGGCTGGCACCAGCTTGCCCTTGCCCTTGTCTCTCTCTCTCTCTCTCCTCCTTTGCTCTCCCAAGAGGAAGGGTTTTTAAAGGCCTCAAGCAGCCCTTAATTGGATTCAGGTGTCCCTTATTGACCTGAGGTAATCCCTTCTCAGCTTTTAGGAAAAAGGGCCTTTAACATTCTAGAGCTAATATATAGGCCTTCCAGTACCCTCTTGCAGCTATCCAGCCTGACTTTGTCACAGTGCATGATCTTTGAAGATCAGGGCCTAAGTGACTTTTCCAATGACACTCAGGAGAGGTTTCCTGGCTACCAATCATAGAATATCAGGATTGGAAAGGACCTTAGGAGGTCATCTAGTCCAACCCCCTGCTCAAAGCAGGACCAATCCCCAGACAGATTTTTGCCCCAGATCCCTAAATGGCCCCCTTAAGGATTGAACTCACAACCCTGGGTTTAGCAGGCCAATGCTCAAACCACTGAGCTATCCCTCCCATGTTTAGAAACCATATAATACCTCCAGCTCTTCTGTAGCTGTGTCTGACTGTCCTTGAAAGAAGGCATGGTGCAGCAAAATATCATGCAAGACTTTCCACACCTGCATTGTATCTCAGTTCCGACCTGCAACATATTTGCTATCCCAGCCCATAAACATAGACTTCAACTTATGCTGTATTTTGTAATGATGGTGCATTTTGGATAGCTATCCACCAGGGAATCTGATGGCAGCAGCTGTCTTATTTTTGTTACTTTAAGCAGGTTTTCAGTTCAACAACTCAGAGCTGGAGAATGCACCATACCACCTTTCTTTCCCTTCGCCCCCCCTTTTTTTTTCTTCTTTCTCAAAAAACTTCAGAGACTGAGCTGAGGGGAAATATGACTTCCTCCATACATGTAAGTCTTTCAATGGAACAGTCTTGCAGTGACGGGGTAAGGAATAGATGGCAGGTAAAATTTCAAAAGCGTCAAAGTGACATAGAAGCCTAAGCTGAATTTTCAGATGTGACATAGAAGTCCATTGACTCAGGCTCTTTGTTTTACCAAATATATGTAGGATTTTTATGTTCCTACTATCTATAATTCCTAGGAACATAAGTCATAAATGAAATCCTGCAGTAAACTTAATGAATCTTCAGCTGATTCTGAAAATATGAGAGTGAGATGCTGAGAACCTACACAAGAGAAACATGATAATATAAAGCAAACTACAAAGGGACCGTGGAGGATTTCAGAAGCTTCTTATAAATCAAAGGTCTGGCTCTTTTGAATAGATGACTATGATTTCTTTTTCTACAAGACTTTAAAATCAATAAGTCAGTGTATTAAGATCAAACAAGGAAAACACTTTGCTCCATGTTTATCATGGCTTTCTCTACATGCTGTGCTATCAGCTTTGCACTGTAGAGAAAAAAAAGCTATGGATATGTACCTGAAACAGAGAGCAGTTATTAGATCACATTGCTGTCTCACTATGCTACAAACCAATAATGGCATGTCTTTGCTTTGAATTATTCAGCTAATAATTACTTTTACTTGTAAAGAAATTTTTTTACCAAAAAAGAGTGAAACTGGTGAAATCGTAACAAATGTGTGAAAACTGGAGGAAAAAATATGTGCCATGAACATTTATTTCGGAAAAATCACAAAAAGTGTGAGTGTTTCGTTTCCTTGAAATTTTTCTTTAAACAAAAATGGCAAAATTGTAGTAAGTGAGCTAGAGAAGCAACCTCAATGGATTCTAGTCCCCAGATACAAGAGTTAAACACCCTCAGTATCATCCAGGTGGGACCACCATCTCTGCTAGTTCTTTTATGTAAACAATCTTCTTTGGAGGGAGATGCCTGCTAGAGGAAGAAAACTCACTAGTCAGTGTATTGCTGTCTCTGTTGCAAGAAATGAATGGATCCTGCGTTTCTGTGATAGATTTACCATCGAATGATAATGCCTTATCTCAGTTCTAGAAAACCTCATCCTGGGCATCATCAGTTGTATTGTTCCATAGCAGCATTGTTTGTGTGGTGTGAAGACAAAGGCAGTCTTTAGAATTAACAGACCATAGCCCATCAAGAGCTTTGTGTCATTCAATGCTTTTGTAAGTGGTTCCCTAGCTTAATTCTATTAATTGTTGATATATATCTCTGTAATACTGAAATGGAAAAAAGTTTGCCCCACATTATATGTTTACTAAGGGGCAAAAGAGAACCTCTTCCTTCTGTAGTGCACCAATTCAGCAATGGGCAATATTCTAGCCTAGCTCCCTTTTCAATGCTAGATTAGAGGAGTGGCTAACATACCCACTGGATTATCACAGACACAGTGAGATGTGATCAGGCCCCTATTCCCTTGTGGGAGAGAGCTCCCAATTTTTTAAAGTACCAGTGATATATGCTATAAGCATGATCTTTCCATAACCAGTGAACTGTGCTCTGAGCCAGGACTGCCCTCTGACAATTTCTCATTGGCACACCTTTGGTGAGCTGGAGCAGGATATTGCCTTTGGTGTTACCTCTGGAGTTCCTAATTGATTGAGCTCATAACCACATTGCAAACTTTCTAGGATAATATTGTTTCCTTTTTATATTATACCATATATCTAAGATATAGCCTATTATGAATGTACTTTATGTATATAATATTGTAAAGTAAAGTGGGTCTGCAATGTTGTAAACCAAAATTATAGCCCATAAAGCAAAAAAAAAAAAGTGTTTTAAAACCATGCCTGGTTTTGATTTGACTGAATTATCCTCATATCCATTGAAAGCCTCTTTAAAATAACCCAGTGTCTATGTGACTAATGGTGAAGTCAGATGATCAAGAGCAGTCTCCTCTGTTGCTAAACTTAACCAACAAGACATAATATATGTCTCGTCAGGGTTTCTAACTTTTATGCTGGTAGCATCATGAATTAATTTGTGTCCCTTTAGAGGAGCAGATAACATTATAGCTGAGATTTGTAAATCTCTTTCCTGCTCATCCCTCAGGGCAATTTGCGCTCATCTGACTCAGGGTGTTTAGATCCTTCAGAGCACAGAGTGCAGTTGGTTGAACATTAGTCAGCTAATGTCATTCCTGGCTCTGTGGACTGTGTTTTAGCTTGAAATAAGTGTGAGAAAAGTAGACAGTGTGTGCTAACTTATACTTATCAGAGCTGACATGGTAAGAGGAATGTCTGTCGAAGGAGGATATGGAAATTTAGCATGCAGATGACAGACAAAAGATTTATTAAATTCCCAGGGTTACATAGCCAGTGATGTCTCTCTTTCCATGACAGATTCCCATTTGTTGTTCTGCTTGTTGCCCTTTTGATAGTAATTTTTTGCTTTATATCAGTCATTCTCAGGCCTTCTGCTGACAGACGCATGAGAAGAGCTGTGCAGAATATTTTGTTTAGCATTTTCAAACTTATAGGCACTTTCTAGTGAGAAAGTATCATACAATTAGGAGAATGCAGCTTTGGTCTTTATTTCTGCAGAAAATAGCTCTTGGAGGGGGAAAAAAAAACCCTGATTTTTTATTACTCTCTCTCCCACTCTCATTCACACAGACACACTCTCTCTCTCACTCTCTCTCTCTCTCTCTCACACACACACACACACACACACACACTCTCTCTCTCTCTCACACACACACACTCACAATCACACACACTGCCTGGAGGGTTCAGGCTGAGTTGAAGAACAAACAGTTCTCATGACTATTTTGATCAATCTTGCCAAATTGATTTAGAGTACCAGTGTTGTCTGGGAATTTTTCTCATTAGCACTGAACTTCATGAGAGAGAAACATGGAGTGGCAAGCTCATTATTATCATCCTGTCTATATCTGAAGGCGTACAGGATGGCACAGGTGACAAGAGACAGAGTCCGTGGACCACATTTTAAAAATATCCCAGCACCATTCTAATATATGAATTTTACTAACAGAGTTCTTATAATCAGGTATGTTGAATTAACAGAAGAATGAGGTGATTTTTATATATTTCCCTAAAAATAAATGTTTTTGCTGCCTTGGTGCTGAGCAGAACAAACACTGTAACATTTCCCTTATATCAATCCTGCCTGTTTGCTCTGAAAAGAAGAACAATGTCATATGTATTTTAGCAAGGGAAACATCACAACTCTTTGATTTTATTTAAGATAAAGGTATCAGCTTGTCTGGTGCTCATTTCCTGTAATAAATTTGTGTTCTGAATAAAATAATACTACTGAGAATAAAATGAACTGCTGAGAATAGGGAGGCTGGTGGGAAGGTTGGATTAAATATAGGAACATAGGAGCTACTATATCACATCAGACAAGTGGCCTGTCTAGTCCAGAATCCTTGTTTTGGAAGTAGCCAGAACTACTTGCAGCAGTAAGGAACCACGTAAGGATAATTATGGAATAACTTGCTGATAGGGAAAGTTTCTCCCCATCCCATATGGGTAAGTGGTTGGCTTATGTCTTGAAGCATGAGGGTGTATATCCCTTCTAAAAATATATTACACTGTCTAATGTAATGGTGGTAGTTCTCATGATCCATATAAATGTCCAATCTTTTAAAATCCTACTAAACTCTTGGCCTCCAGATTATCTTGTGGCAATGATTTCCATAGGTTAATTATGTGCTGTATAAAAAGTATATCCTGTAAAAAAAATTAAATCCATTATCTCTTTTCCTTGTTCTTGTATTAGGAGCAAATGTAAATGGGAGTGCTACTCTATAATATTCAGATGTTTTCATGGAGCTATCTATAATGACAACCAGGTCTATTTTCTGAGAAGCTGAAGTAAATGTAGAAGCTAGAGCTGGGAATAGGCAATTCAAAGTATTTCTTCCAGTGTAAATTGTCTGTGTTTGTCACAGTTGAAGTTAAGGTGCCATCATGCTGCCCATTCACCTAGCTTGGTTTGGTTCCTCTAAAGTTCCTCATAGTTTTGTCTAAACCTGCATAATTTTGTGTCATCTGCAAGCTTTGTCACCTTAACATTGACTGGCTTTTTCCAGGTAATAAATGTATCAAAAGACGGTCCTAGTGCTGCACGCTGGGCACTTCACTGTTAACTTTTTCCTATGCTGAAAATTGACCATTTATTCCTGCTCTCTCTTTTCTCTACCTTTCTGGGTTCTAATTCATGGCAGTTCTTTGCCTCCCACCCATGCTTACTTTGTTTCCTAACAGCCTTTTGAAAGAGACCTTGTCAAAGACTTTTTGAATTTCCAAATGATTGATATTAATTAGTTCTCCTTTACCTACTCTTTTGCTGACATGTAGGAAGAGTTCTAATAGATTAGAGAGGCTTGATTTCCCTTTCCAGAGCCATGCTGGTTTCTTCCTATCACATTATGTTGCTCTAGATGTTTTATAATTCTATTTTTGATTACCATTTCTATCCATTTTCCTTGCTTGCGGGGCTGTTATTCAAGGATCACCCTTCAGACTTTTTGTAAAGATAGGTACAACATTTGCTACCTCCACACCTCACTCACCTCAGCCACTTCACTCACAACTTCCTTCAGAACTATTAGATGAATAATATCTGCTCCAGGTGACTTAGTGCTGTTCAATTTATTAATTTATGTTGGCACTTTTTCTTTTGACACATCAGTCTCTGTCAGTATTTCAACTAAAGTTACTTAAAAAGCGGACGTGCATTCTGCATGAGATATCTCCTTGGTTTTGTCTCTGGAGAAGACTGATGCCAAGAAATCTTTTATTTATCCCTTTACTGCCTGCTGAACTTATCAATTCTCTTGCAGGTTTCCTGTTTCTGATATACTTAAATAGTTTATTTGTTCTTCATGCTCCCTCTTAGTCTTCCTAATTCTCACTTTATATTTTATCTGCTATAGCTTATGAGGCTTTCTATTAGTATTACTTAAGTTGGATTTCCTTTCCCAAAGGACACCAATTTGGCTCAGCTCTCCTTTCTGTACCTTGCCATTTAACTACTTTAGTTTTTTCCTCTTCTCTTTTTTATTTGAGGGTATGTGTATCTTCTGTGACTCTATGATGTTGACTGTAGCCTGTAGCCTGCATGTTGACTTTAAAGACTTAATATCCTCATTTTTGACTTTAAGGTCTTTTTGAAGAATTTCCTCATTTTTTAGAAAAATCCTCTTGTCTAAAGCTCAGTGTCCCAATGCTAACATTCAGTATAATTCCTCACCAGAAAATGCAAAATTAATTTCACCGTAAAATTAAACTGATTCAATGCAGAGGATGGACAATAGTGAATCTTCTACCAACCACAGATTTAAGATCCGATATCTAATGATGCTTTAGGGCCAAAAGTGGGAGCTTTAAAAATAGGCAAAATTTTCAGAATTCTAATGGGAAAATCTTAGAGCTCTCAAGTTATCTGGACTGTCACAACATCTGTATGAGGTAGGCAAGTATTATTATTCTCATTAAACAAATGAGCAACAAAGCTATTCATTGACTTACTTAAAGTGCCTCAACAAGACTGTGTCACAGGCAGGAAAAGGACTGAGATGTGACTCCTCAGTACTAATTTTACTTACTGAACCACATGGGGGTAGGTGTATCTAAATGTACATATTTAACAATGATATAAAAAAACAATTAGTATTTCAAAAGTGCTCAGAGAGTAAATTGGGCACTGGCAAAAAAAGTTAACAGTGATGGACTAATTTCCATAGAAAAGGGCTCAGTACCTCACTAGTTCCTGGAAATGTTTGAGGCCAGATTTGTGCAAACAGGGCCCTGCAGGTAAATCTCCTTTTGTCTGTCTGCAGTAAAAGGGAAACAAACAATTTCATCTTCACCTTTTATATTCTTTTTGAAAAATAACTTAAAATGGAGAAAGAGACTTTCAAAAACCCGACTAACATTTTCTGGATGATGCTCCTGATCCTGAAGCTTGTTGCACATGGGCAGAATCCTTCACCCACATGGAGACTCACTGATTTCAAACGACTTCCCCCTGTGGACAGCAAGTTGCATGATCAGGCCCATTCAGTCAATAAGAATGATCTTTGTGGGTTTGTGAATATCATAAACACCTGGCAACTAAGAAATTTTGGTTATGAAGTGCAGAAATCTGCTTCCCTTGATTTTAGAAATGACCGAGCTAGCTTACAACACTTCCTGTCTGTCAGAATTTACCCAGGTACATTTTTTGGGAGAGGGGCATGAGGGTCAAAAAAGTTCAATTCACTTTGCTTTACATTTTCATAAACCTCAGTACTTCCTGGATCTGGTTCTGACCCCAACTCAAATAACTAAAATAAAACACGAAAGGTAATCCTCACAGTATTTCCGTTCTTACCAGAAGCAGAAAAATGTTGAAAATAATATTGTCCTCTTCTGCTGAGATTTCCAGCTAAGTTTAACAAATCCAAGAGGCACAAATATTTGGATAAGCACTCATAGTTGTGACTGATTATCCAAACTGGACCAAAACCATGTTGGTTCACTTTGACAATACTTGATATTATGTTGATAGAAATAAAATACTGTGATGTATTTAGCTATGTAACTTTTATACCTTTGTTTTCTGTGTACTTCACCTTTTCTTATCTAAGGATTCTGCAGAGACAGACATTTTTGTGTTCAGTTCTATGCAGAGAACTAGAGGAAACACACACACACACACATGCGGCTTTCTCAAGATGACTTTACTTCTGTTCTCTTATTTTTATTCTCGTAATCAAAAATTTAAAAAAAGTATTATAACTGAAAACGTCAGTTTGCACTGTGTTTATGAAGAAACAAATATCAAACTTATTTAATTTCTGCAGGTATTCATCTGCTTCTGGACTCTCCAGAGATAATGAACTTTAATGTAAACTTCTGATCTTTGTGCTACAGGATTATTAGCAGACAAAGTTAGCTTTGACAGCTTAGGTTCCTGGAAATGTTTAGATAGGCTATTGGCTTGAAGGGTAAACATTCTCATCTCTACTGTTTATTTAGTTAAACTAGTAATCTTGTTAGCCTGTAACCTATTTTGCTGACATTACATCTAAATCAGATAAACTAGGGATTATTCAGACCTGATCCTAATTGTAGCTCAGAAATTTGATATGAATTTGCAACATAGTCTCTCATGCATCACTGATCTCTGCTACTGAACATTCATTAATTATTAGAAGGACACATTCAAAATGTTGTTTCTGGGGTTTTATGTTTTCTATTGGTAGTTGTGATTGCATCACAGTCTTGGATATTTCCTTCTAAGGCAATTGTCACTACTGGATAGATGATATTCAACTCGCAGTGATTGTGAGAGTCTCATTAAAATGGGAAATGTGTAGTGTCAGAGAGCTTGGGCTATTGAAATAGTTATGGTATATATAAGTGCAAATTACCCGAAGTGTAAATGGTGAATGCTAACCATTATACAAAATGCACTACAGATAAATTAAAGTTAAAATCTTTGAGCAAGAGAAGAGATGGAGGTAAATATCACTGAATTTACATTTTTACAGGGAAAATGTGAGAGAAATTTTTTGGGTTTTTCTCTCTTTAATTTTCTCATATAGGCTCCATGTTGACTAGCACAGAAGGTCACCATTCCTACATCAGTTGTACTGCTACCCCCTGTTACTGGGATAAGTGAAAGATTCATTCAGGGACTCAAATTCCGGTCATAGATATCTTTCAAAAGCATATAGATGCTCTACAAGTCATTTGGCATGCCACGCTCAGCTTCATGAATACTGCTTCCCTCAGCCAGCCATCCACTTACATGATCTATACCACAATACCGTAGTGTTCTCTGCCATGCTGCCTCACACGATTGGGAGGAATTCCCTGTAAACATCCTCAAAACTACCTCATTATCTACCTTCAAATCCCTCCTCAAAACTCTTTGCCATGATGCCTACAAAAAACTTAACAGTTAGGCTGCTAGCATGCTGCCTACCATGCTGACCAATACTGTCTCACTGTTTCCTTCTACTCACTCATCTGTCTATATCCATCTGTTGTCTTTTGTCTTATTCTTAGATTATAGCTCCTTGGTGCAGGGATCATCTTTTTGTCCTGTGTTTGTACAATGCCTAGCACAATAGGGTCCTAGTCCATTATCAGGGCTACAGTAATACAAATAATAGTAATGGTATCTGAGCACCTTTACCAAGTAGGCAGTTTTGAAACAGACATTGCTCACTATGTATCAGATTGTTGGAACATGATTATATTTTGCTGTTTGAGGATGTATGTGTCTTGATCACAAATCAAGTTCATGCTGGAAGAAAATGTTCTGCTTGCTGATTGGTTCTTAGGAATAATAATAGTAATACAAAAACACACAATAAGAAAATTATTTCCTTTGGCAATGAGCATGGCACTGGGACTCACTTTGAGTAAGTCACTCGTATAGTGTATAGTGCCCAAGAAAATCACAACTTATCTTCTGTATTGACACACTGCAAGATGAGCACTAAGTATTGACCATTCAGAATTCACACATTTGAGATGACTAAACTAAGTTAATCTCAATTTCTGTTTTAATTTGAACCTACTTTTTTATTTCTGTAAGTTACTTGTCTTAAAAACTTAAAATAAAAGTATGAATTTAGATAAAATGTGGAGCAGATCCTCCACTGATACCCTTGGTTCCACTAACTCCAAGAGGGTTGCGCTGGCTTGGCTCAGTGAGTTGGCAAAGCACTCAGACTGGAATTAATGCAGATTGCTGACCAACTCTTCCAAAGGTAGAACCTGAATGGGAAATGTGCATTAATCATGCACAGGATAAGTTTGATTGGATTTTAAAACCCAGGCCACTAACAGCCTACACACAAAAAATCACATCAAAGTCAAAGAATGACAAAAATAAAATAAGGGGGAAAGCAACAGTGTGTAGAGAAGTCTATGTTGTACAGCAGGTAGAATTAGTGGATTCATCGCTCATATCATACTGCACCATGGTCAGTTCAAAATGTATCAGAGTGTAACATAGGTTTGAATGAACTATCTGAGGTAAGTAATAAAGTGCTAATTAATTCAATCCATTCTCTTTCACGGGCCACACTAAAACATCACAGTAAACAATTCTTCTTATATGATGTACTAGAAAATTAAATGTCTCAAATGATTTCCCAGATTTCAAAAGGGTTTTTATTTTGTTTCTTTGTTAATGTATCCATCAAACATTAAGTCCAAGTCTTCTGAGTTCCTGAGTGTCTTCAACTTCCATGCTGAGGGAGCCTATACACCTCAGTATAGGGCTCCCCTTGAATAAATACTATTAATATTACTTGTGAAATAGGATGGCTGGTTGAGCAGGATACATCTTACATTTTCTTAAAATCATGATGATGATGTTAATCGGGTAAAACGTGACAGGAAGAAGGCTGAACTTTCAAATTTGATCCTGATTTATGCTCATACACACGATACATGTGTCAGTTTCTTCCAACGAGTAAATACAGTATAAATCCCAATGGACCAAACTGAGATCCCATTTAAATTAATGCAACTCCAGTGAAGTCAGGGCGACTAACAAGAGCCCCTCTTTGTTTCTGAATTCTAGAAACACAAAGATCTGGGTATCATTCAGGTGAGTGAAAAGGAGAGGTGAGGGAGTAAATGTGGATGGTTTCCTACTATTTTGTGGGTCTGTTGGAGCAAACTGTCTAGAAGGTGTAGGCAGAGCCATCCAGAGAGACCAGTGTCTGAGAGAGCATCTAGAGCCATCCAGAGAGAGGCAAACGTGTTGAAGGCTGATCTTCAAACCTTTCGGGACTCACCAATTGCCATTTCTGATGTAATAATAAACATACTTAAATTTGCCCCTAGAATTCACCATATTGATCAATATGGCACGTATCCTGAAAGCATTTTCCAAGGTGATGCTAGTCTCAAGCCCTCGTAGTCTTTTTACACCAGTGTCTATAAAACCTAAAAGAAATGAGTATCTGAAAGAGTGACACATGATGCAACCTGCAGGACTGGGTTTGAGACCCCCATAAATCTGATGGTGTTGAGATCTGGGACCAAATCCTTAGCTGATGTAAATCAGGAAAACTCCATTCACTTTTCTAGAGCCATGCTGAGGATCTGGCCCCTGGGTTTGGAGTGGCCCGTTGTAGAGATACAGGAAGCGGCAGCATCTGTGGTCTGTCACTACCAACATTATGTTTATTAATACAAATTGTTACTTGCCTGAAAGCTTTAACAGGTTCTAGGCCCCAGCACATTTCTGCTAGGTCTTGAGACAGATGTTTTTCTCCCCGCAAACGGATTTCTTCTTTATGCATTATTTTGTATTAGACTTGTTTTGAGAGCATGATCAAAAATTGTCCCATGCTACAATTTTCAGCTGTAAAATATTTATGCATACCAGTTATTTATGAGCTGTTAATTGAAGCAGAACAATGTGCAATCCCTTTTTCTCCCAAAGGGAAATCAGTAGTTATACTGTAAACAAATTATCTGCACTTAAATCTAATAATGGCATATAGGTTAATGATCAAAGATTTGACTATCTAATTTTATTCCCTGTGAATTTGGACACGGTTTCAAATACAACTAAATACAAGAAAAGGTACCAATAATTGGCTGTAAGGCAGAATGCAAAGGACTCATTAAACCTGATGTATAGCTAAAGTTATCTTTGCTTAAGAACAGAATGGTCAGAATGGATTTCTGGTTTAATGGGAAAAGCTCTTTATTTCTTTAATTTTTCACAGGAACATTGAACAAGGATGGTCTTGTCATTTAGCATGTAACATGTAACAGACATTTGTTACATCCAAGTAAATAACAAACAACAACAACAACAAATTTAGACTCAGATTATTGTAAGGAACATAGGCCATATTTGGGTTCAGGCCTGAGTGACTTTGGATGGCCAAATGTATAACAAATGTTAGCATTGCTAAGAGATGCTTAAAGCAGTTTTTTGTATGTAGGCAAAGGGTCATCAGGATAAAGTCTATCTACTTGTGCTAGCTGCTACCACACTTTTAGGCTATTTCCCTAGGGTCATTATTAACTCATTGTCATGAAAATGTGTGGAAATTAGCAAATGCACATGCTTGAATAAGCCATGAATTGTACTTAAACAATCAAGACATTTGAGTCTGGGATCTGAAGCGGAAGTTTGGCTCACATTTCCTTATCACATGGCAACTTCTTGCTTCCTGTTATCAAGAAAAACCTGTTTGCGATTAGTAACGAATTGGGTTACAACACGTATAACACTCTAAAATGGAACCTTCAATGTAATTCCAAGATGAAGATGTCAAGTCATTGGTCCCAGATGACCTATACCAACATACTGGAATCCTTAATTGGGAAAGAGTATCCCTTAGCGAGGAGTAGAGGAATTACTGATCCCTTCAAAAGATGTCATGTGGAAAAATGGGGTGGGTGGGACTATCCTGCACCAACAAGATACCTGAAGCTGTGTCCTGCTCCATTCCCCTGGAGTGCCCACCTAGAGAAGGAGAAGTGAAGAATGCAAACACTGACTAAGCCACATCTGAGATGTAATGAAGAGAGAGGCAAAGATCAAAGCCCCACTGTGTGCAAAGATGCAGATTATGTCTTTTCATCAACAAAGGTATCTAAGCTATGGCCAGTCACATGACTTAGAGACTTTAAAGAGATGAAGGTGTGAAGATCCTTCCATAGAGAAATTTGAGGATGCTCAAATCGCTCCACCAACCAGTAGAGTGTGTGTGCATGTGTATCCTTTTGTGCGCTACTAACTGTTCCCCAGAGTGGACACTAACCCCTTAAGTCACCGAAACAGGGAGGTATCCCTGGGTTAAACCAGTATTGTTCTAAAGCTGCTAGAAATTTGGAATTTTATCAATCATTTTTTTGTTTGTGCCCGAGTGCCAGAAAACTATAGGCTTTGTTTAAAGTGGGGAGGGAACTATATTAGACAAACCACGTTTAATATAATCTTTGTGAACTACAAAGCTTAATGGGAGAGAGGTAATCAAAAGAAAGCTACTAGGAAATCATTTTAAGAATTGTACTTTCTTAAAAACAATGCAAAGTAACAGCTGTTGCTTTCAGCAGACCTTGAGTTAAATTTATCAAGTTAAAGGAAAAGGGATTCTTCTATCAACCTTTTTGTAAAACTTTAATGATTGTTTTCTTAACTTACTCAGCATGATTTAATTACTAACTGTCATAACTGGCAAGCCAAATAAATTGAACCATTGACTTATTGGTTGTATTTCAGTAGATATAGTAGCAATTTGACCATTGTAATATTTTTCTTGTAAATTAAGTCAGGAGAACTAAATTCACCTAAATAGTAACATTTTTTGCTTAAACTTATCTTTGAATTATAATTGTCTGCTTATTGTTTTAATAAGTTTATAAAACAAGAACTGCTTTATTTCCCAATGCAGACAAAGTAACCTACATATCAGAAAAAGGTAAAATCCTTAACAGTTGTTCCTTAGCCCATTCTATATTTCAATAACTTAAAATATAGCCCTTCAGACATTATGTAAGCATCAAATAGGGCTTCTCCTGGATAAATTATAATATATTGTCTTTGATCAAAATGGGCTACTTACTGCATTTGATAGGAAGACAGAGGAAGGGTCACAAGGAAAACCTGGGTAAAATGTATGAAATGTAGAAAAATACGGCTGTTTTTAATTACTCTTGAAAGAAAAAGAGAAAATATGTTTTCAGACTCAACCTAGGTTTGTGAACTCAAAGAATGTTTCAAACAGTTGAAAAAAATCTTGACCTCGCTGAGGCTTGTCTAGCCATTGTTACAATGTATTTTTACTACAGGACATAGCCAATGAATATTTGACTTACATATTTTTCAACATTGGTAGCTCTGCAAGGACTGGTTTGCAAAGAGCTTTTAATATTTCCATTGCCCCAAATTAAATAGCTATAGAAGTGTGTGCTATAGCTGTGCGATCACTGTATTCTCCTCTCCCCACCCCCAAATAATTCTTTGACAGTAGTGGATCTTTGTTCACCTGACAGTTGTACTAAAATTGAAATGATTTGTGATTGCCAGAAAACTGTCAAGTGTCTTAAATTGTCGGAAGCAAAATGGAAAACAGAGTCTTGAAGTTGTAAGCAATCCTGATAGATATAGTTTGATTTCTACTTACTTAAGATTTAAATCTACTGTCAACTAGGACTTTTGCAGGCTTTGTTGGATAGTCATTCAGAATGCATCGGAGCGGCCTGTTCACAGATTATTGCCTTAAAGTATTAATGTCATAATAAAAATGTGGGCTGCTCTCCTGTATTTAAATAGGAATAGCCACGTAAGTCATATTATCAGGCCTATAATTCAAGAGATTTCTCAGGTGTGACTATTTTTGTCTTGAGCATTAACACATGAAAGCTAAAGAATGGAAGCACTTCCACATAGAACATAGCCAATAAATTGCAGTCTGTCTGCATCTTGATAGCCCTTCATGGTTACCTTGACACTTCTCTGCCATGCTGATGGAGTGACTGATTTGCATGAAGATATCTTCAAATTTGTAAGTAAGTTACAGATTGTAAGGACATTGGTGCTATTGTTTGTTTGTATTCCAAATGAACGTTTATTGCTTTGATGTCTTGGCACCTTAAAAAATATCCCAGATGGCTCCTCAAGTCTCTGAAAGTTTATTTCAAGGTAACTGTGTATTTGCTACTCATCTTCTATTCTCATAGGTAGCCATACTGGGTCAGATCCTCAGCCTGTGTAAATCAGTATTGCTTCTTTTACATCAGCGGAACTACACCAAATTACATCAGGTGATGATCTAGAGCATTGCAATTTTCCATCTTTTTCCTTACTGTGTCTCCATGCTACGGAAAACCAAACCAAACCAAAAGTTTCATGACCCTTCTGGTTCCATGTAGCCATAAAAACCAGGATGATAATTGTAATTTACATAAAGGTACCCCAGGGTATAATATTTTGGCGCTTAGTTCAACTGTCCCTTTCTTCTATTATCTTTTATTTTTAAAATTGGTATATTTTCTCAAAAATACAGTATAGGTAGAAATATATATTGAGTAAAAAAAGAAGGTAAACTCAATGGTGGCAAAAGAAAAGAAAATATTTGTCAGTTTTCTTTTGTACATTCTGCCAAATCTCTCTGATTTATCAGATATTGTAAAGGATTCTGGGACCAGATCCTCTGGGGCTGTAGTTCATCTGCACCATTCCAGTTGTGCAAAACAGCACTAAAGATGGCTTATCTAGGCACTTAAGGATTTTCCCTTGATTAGGTGAATCTTTAGCTGGTGTAGAGCTGCCATAGCAATTATTATGCCATTTATCTGCTGGTCACCAGCACAACGAGCATGTTCTAGAAAAATGGGAGTTGGTAATGATTTCCTTACACACCAATGATTTCCAGTTGTAGAATGACCCTTATGGCCATGTTGCACATGAAGTAAAATAGAGCAGATCTGAGGAGCCTCTAATTTCTTCAGGGGTCTGTTCTGGTGGGCCCAGGACTGAGGAGGAGGGGAATACAAAAACGGCTTAAAGCTGCTTTTGAACACACTCATCTTGAGCTGTGCTGAGCATATTAATTGTACCACATGATCAGGTGGTAAATCCTGCATCAAAACATGTCGCTCTCTTACTTCAAATTTCACTTAATGACTATTTAATGCTTTATTCAAATCAGTGCCACTGTAAATGCCACCAGTTAAAGAGGTCTTCCCAAAAAGGGGTTGTTACATAATTAACACATAAAACATTTTACTTATATAACTGTTTCTACAAACACTTCCTCTTACAAACATTATCTTCCAGCTTTCCTTTGTGCAAAAAGAACAACATGAACATGGTATCAAACATATCTCCCAACATGTGACTTGTGAATCAGTGCCTTTTAAACGAACATGGTATGATAATGTGTCTGCCTATAGACCACAAAAGCATCGGTTTGAATTGTGGTAAAGGGCAGAATGCATAAATGAGTCAAAGTCATTAGATAGGGGATTCTGTTAATCAGTTAAGTCCTCTGTAGTATATATATGACCACCATCTGGCAGATATAATAGGACCTTTTCCTGAAGGTGATATTTCACTTAAAGATGTATCAAACAGAGCAGCTTTTAAAATGTTCCAGTATCCTTAATGGAAATGTGCTTGGAGGTCCTTAACTGCTAGGAAAGGTCTGTGTAAAAAAAATATCATAGGGCAGTTCCTCAGCTGATGTAAATGAAGTCAATGGAGCTATGACAATTTACACTAAGCTGAGGATGTAGCCCCATAGGTATCTGAGAAGCCTAAGACTTATGTGTAAAAAAGTTTTCTGTCTTCCTGTTCCTTGCTCCCTTCCCAATCATACACATACTGTAGTCAGGCGTGGACTCACCCCTGCGGCGCCTCCTGCTGGTCGTCCAGGGAATTAGCTCACCAGCCTCTGGAGCGCCCTCTGCAGGCCAGTGATCCACCTGTCATTGGCCCCATGTCCCTCGGCTTAGGTGCTGCCCCCCTGGCAGTATCCCACTCTTTCTCTCGGTCTCCCCACCCAGGGGAACCCCCACCCCTTATCCCAATGTTGCCTCAGTCGTGACTACTGCCAGTCACTATCTAGCCCCCGCACCCTGGGGCAGACTGCAGTCTGTCAGCCAATCATCACCGGCAACAAGGGGTTTGGACTGGCTGCCTTTACCCACCCTCAGGCTGCGCCTCTGCAACCCCAATACCTATATGGCCTAGGACCAGGCCCTGCAGCCTGGGGAGTTGCTGGCCTAGGGCTTCCCAGCCCCCAAGGCCTTTCCCCAGCCCTGCCTCACTCTAGGTCCCCGGGTGAGCTCCCTGCAGCCAGGCCTGTCTCTCTCTCCTCTCAGAGGGAGACTCCTCTGCTCTGGCTACCCTGGCCTTCTTATAAGGCTGAGTGGCTCAGTTTGGGGCGTGGCCCCAGCTGCAGCCACTTCCCCAATCAGCCGGGGTTTTGCTCCTTTTTACCCAGCCCCAGCCCTCTGCAGGGCTTTTCCAACCCCTTCCGGGCTGGAGCGGGTGTTCACCTCGCTACACATATTTTTCTTCTCCAGGTGAAACTTATCTAGAATTGCAGCTGAATCCAGCCAGTGATAAAACTTGATGAAAATCCATCAGTCAGTGAGCATGGCAGAGAGAGTCTACCTACCTGGGCATTATACCGTGAAGGTCTGAGAAGAAGCAGAAAACCAATAAATTGCTGTCTCCACTAGATGTTTAAAATGTTTCCTTTGTTTGTCTTTTATATGTTAATGTTTGATCCAGAACTGCCCAAGCTTAGGACAATTTTTATTGAAAGACAAAATGAGTGACATGGAGGATCTCAAGAAACTGTCAAGATATATATCTGCTACATGAATGTATGTTATCCACTCAGGAGTCTTTTTTAGTGTGTTTTATCATAGGCAAGTACAGAAAAGTTTGAGAGCCATCACTTTTTCATATGTATTTTTTTAACAGCCATCTGTGTAAATACCCTAGTTTTCTATGCTGCTGCTCCAGAATAGTAATTATGCTAACACGGTAAGAAACATACAGTAATTGTTGAATGTGTCATTAGCCATGAGCATGAGTGCCTTCACTTTAAATGAACTGTTTTGAAAGGACCTGCAATGAACTGACGGTTGTAATATGGTCCCGTGTCATTTAAAACAAATATTTTAGCCATTGTTTTTCACCTTCAGCATATGTCAACTAATGCCATTTATTAAATGATGTTATCTTAGCTCATGTTTCATAGTTAGAGCTGACAGAATTTAGAAAACAGCTGCTATGTGTGTAAGAAGGATTTCTTTCTCCGTTTTGTAGTAAATAATTTCAAATACAAAACGTTATGTATTACATTAATTATTTAATAAAATAATGTTCTCAAGCTGGAGGCCTCAGGAGCTAAAAGCCATCTTAAAATTGGGAAAGTGGGAGGAAAATTTAGATCAGTGGGAAGCACATCAGATGAAACCACTGGGTGCTAAATAGTAAAAAAATGAAAAGATCTGGCATAAAGGAGGATTGTCAGATGTTCATAACAGTGTGTTGGGACTCAGGAAAGACTATGTACACACCTAACACACTAGGTCCCCAATCTCAGTTCAGGTCTCTAAGTGATACTGAAATACATACAAATAATAAGTGTATGGAAGACAAAGTTTCATGCAGGAATTTCAGATTTATACATCATACATGAAGGAACAGTCAGCTTTGAACTCCTCTGAGATTATTAGGACCACAAAAGCATAATAGAGATAGAAGAACCTGTTAGATTGTTCAACCATCCCTTTTGCACGTACAAGATATGCTCCCACTACAGAGGGCAACTAAGATATAAGACTCTACACTAGAAGTCTATGGAGAGTTGCTTGTTTGGTTCTTCCTTATGAGAAGTGCCATATAGAATTCAATAGTGATGTAATCAATAGGATTCTCAAATTTAAACCAGTCCACAGAATTTAATAAAAAAGTATAGCCATGCTGTAGTTTAGATAAAAAAATATTTCAGATAGACTTTCAAGCGTCATCTTCCCACCCTCATCACAATCACACAGACAGACAGACAAAGCTAGTGTGTAGGAAAAGTGCTCTGAAACTCAATTCCTGAATGCAGATTATGCGGTTCTATTTGCCAGGTAGTTCTTCCACTATTGTAATAAAACTTAGCTGACGATAGTTGTGGGTAGAAGGGTGTGGATGGGGGAGAAATAAGTCATAATAAGGATGTACCGCTGTATTTCAGAACTCAGAGCTGCTGGAATTCAGAATGGTGGAAAGCCAAAATATTTGTGTCCATAATTTCATTTCTTTTATCCAGAACTAGGATTGTTACTATATATAAAGATTATTTTTGTGCTAAAAAGTGATACAGAAAACTCAAAAAAAGACAAAGAAGGCTGAGAAGTTAGAAGGAAATCCAACAGTGTTCAAGTGATTAGTCAGATCATGAAAACACTCTGTACTGTTTGAAGCCAGTCATTTTAAGGGACCAAAAGAGAAACAGGTGTTCTCAGGAGAGCAAACAGCAGGATCTAGTGAGATATCAGTGATAGCTGGTAAGTATCCTGAAGGCAATATTAGGGATATGATTACTGTCTACATTTTTGTCAGATTCTGCAGGAACACCTGGAGCAGTGGTTATGGATGGCCGAGGCCAATCTTAAGGGCACGGGGACACAGATAGATAGACCTTCTGGAAAGGAATAAAGAAGTGTCTAGTCTTCAGGAAATTGTGACCATGGGGAATGTTGGAAGAGAAAAAATCATTACTAACACACATGGAAAATGACTGGAGAGAAAACAAATTGCCCTTGATACTTGCAAATTTTGACTCCTTTGACCTAAGGGCAAAATCCTTGGTGTACGTTATGAGATTATTAACTGGGACATAGACTGCTTTGAATATCAACTGTGAAATACTGTGCAATCTGCTTGAGTTAATTAGAGATAGGAGGAATTGAGATTTTAGTAAATAAGTATCAGGTTTTTAATATAAGAACTATGAGATTAAAAAAAATACATTAAATCAATTAAAACCTTTCTTTCCCCCTTGCATTTATATATAATGTGATGTGTAGCTGTAAATATTCTAATGATGTAATGTCAATGGATCATCTACAAGATGGAAATCCTCCCTTTTTTAATTTTGAAGTTTTACAGTATTCATTCTTCATTTTTCTGGATGTCTAATCATGTCAGTCACCCACTAACAAGAAATGGATTACCGAGGTAATATATGGATAGGTGGGCATGGTTTCAGTTTTGTAAACATATTCAACCAAATGACAGGAGGCTACACAACTGTGAAATCCATGTGAGAAAAACTGATTTCGGTCTCAGTATAATTCATATTGCTGAATTAATGACCTGCCATTTGTGACTGGAGAATCTAGAGAGGTTCTGACTCTTCCTAACAAGAACTTGAAACATAAGGAGGCTATGATTGATAGGGATATTTTATAAAATTGGAAATAGTGATTTTCATGCAGCGAAATTACCCCTTCCTATTTTGTACCTTTCCTTGTGGATGGGGATGTGACAATTCAAATCAAGTCAGGTATGCCTGGTCAATGCAAAAATATAATGTTTTTTTTAATGCAAGTGCAGGTTGGTGGTGATGACTGAAATAGAGGTATCTCTATGAACTTGGTTGCAAAACTACAGATGCTGATGAGAGTTGTGGGATACAGTCATCTGAGTAGACCTCTAACTTGCTCATCAACTTCTGGATTCCCGGTATTCATGTGCTTCTGATAGCGGTCCATGATTCCTGACTCCAATCAATGGTATTTTATAAAAGAAAATCATGCTTTTCTTGAAAATTACTTTCTTGGTGGATTCCATAATGAGTGTCAGAATTCTGATGCCATTACAGAATTCTGAAGCCATTTATGCAATTTACATGTATAAATCACATGCAACTGCTGAAGGCAATGGAGTTACATTAGCATAAGTGGAATCAGACTCCGGCATCCTTGCTTTTAGAACTACACCTGCATGTCAAGTGTTTGACTGCGTCTGTGCACACACAGAAGTGATCCTCACCATGCGTAATTGTACAAATGTTCTGCCTACAGAGTGCTGAAACTTCCCTCTATATATGTGCGCTTTACTGGGAATGTTTTCCCCAAGATCTTTTAAATATTGTTCCATTCACATTTCCAAGCTGATGGGACTTGTGAATGTCACTTCCTGTTTTATATTGGACTAAGCATGAAAGCAGTTTCCCCAGATGAATGAAAATACCAGATTCCCATCTTAAGTGCATGGATTTTGTGTTATACACCAGGACTCGAACTGTTCTACAGTGATGTGAGATAGTATAAAAGCATACAATAAGGTGAAATAGGTTTCACCCATCTATCTGCAGAGTAGTGGAAGAATTTAAATTTCTGACAAACATCTTGCCCACCTCACTGTTGCATATGAAACTGTAGGAATACCGAACATGTACAACATCATATGGAACATTATTTTCAGAAGGTACAAACACTCCATACATCTCAGAAGCATCTGGCTTTGGCGTATGTTTCACTGAATCTGCTCAGATCCATTGTTTTTAATTTGTCTTTTTCATCATTTTTCTTTGCTTGTCATTTTCCTGCTGGTGAGACACTAATCACATCTTTCATTTTTTACAATGCTTCCAAGCTTGGCCTTCCTGACACGCTGTATTAGGGCTGTAGGCATGCATATCCTATATTTATTGTGCTATTTAGTATGTTATGTTTCCTGGAGGTAGCGTTTCACATTGTACATTAACATTTAGTGATGGCTGTTTGTCAGATCTTGTGTTAACAAAATGCTAGATAAACATTACTAGATGTAAATGTACTCATTACGTTAATGATCAGATAGTCTGTAATGGAATATCTGTATTGGGAGATTATGCAAATATAGAAGGCAAGGTTGTTGATGGTTTGGTCATAGTTGATGGTTTGTTCATGGACAAAGCTTATCTCCCGCCAAATAAAAAGCCACGGTACACGCCATTGACAATGCTGCCCTTGGAAATGAATGGGTCTGATGCCACTCAACAGGAGATCCTTTAGCCAAGGTGCAGCTGAGAAATGAACGATCAAGGTATAGACATTGAAATTCCTTAAGGACCACGTTAAAGAAAGAGAGGAAAATGAGACGTGAATCACCAGGAAGAGGGGGGGGGGGGGGAATCCAGGCATGCACACATACCCTGCTATTTTCTCAAGGTGGATTGGCTCAAGAAAAAGTCTGACCTTTTTTCTCTACCTTATTTTATTTTTCAGTACTAAAAATATTGCCAGTGCCTGAGGCGTAAGTCAGTGTAAACCTCCATTATCACTCCAGAGACTTGGCACTTTGCTCATTAGGCTCCTTAGGATCTGACTGAGTGACCTTGTTTGGTGGGAAGGCACAGATGGAATCTGTCAGTAAATCTTGTTAATGTAACAAGTATTCCTACTGTTAGATGAGTTTTGCACCTCATTTGAACATTTCTTTCCCTCATAAACAACCCCCGTCCCCTCCTTCCAATGTCAGCCTCTTTGCCACATGCCACCCAGGTACTTCGGCATTTATTTTTACTGTGAATTATCAAAAAGATATCTTGCTGTGCATGTAGGCTGCTCTGTATCTTAAAAGCAGCCATGTGGCTGACTTCTGAAGGGACTGCAGTTCACTTTAAAAAAGAGAAGGGTTTGCTGGCAAACACAACAATTTTCTTCTGCTGTGAACCTTTCTCATGAGTCTCAAGCCATTGTGGCAATATATGAATTTAAACTCTTTCCATTTTGTTGAGTGACAAGGCTAATAACTTGTAGGAAAGTCAATTAGAGGTGGTGTGTGTGTGGGGGCGGGGACTTAATTAGAGGACGTAACCAGCATTTTGGTAATGAAAGAAAATGAGAGGCAGTTTTACATGTGTAGTTCTACTCTGAAAAGTGATAACGTAAACATGGCATCTGCTTAACTAAACTGATCTATTTCCTCTTGATGAAGTTCTTTCTAGTGCAGGGTACTAGCTAACACAGGAATATTCTTGAGTTCAATCCCGCTTCAACCCTTGTGCTGGCCCTCTGCAGCTGGGTGAATTTCATCCTATGCATATTAGAATCATATCTGCTTAGTGTTAGTCATTCCCATTAGCACAACAGAACAAAACTACGACAGAGCGAGCTAAGGATACCATTGGTATTTGTTTGTTTTGCATCATCCATAGAATTGTTTACTAAGTTACTGGAGCCAATGGCCTTGCACAGGAGTCACACAGGACATAATTTGAAAATGATGGCTTTGCATGGTTATAAATGAAGACCTGTTTAGACATACAGAACCTTTATCACTAGTTATATGCACAAGATGAAAAGAATCCAACCTGGCTCTCAGGGTACATCTACACAGTGATAAAAGATCCCTGGCATGGCCACAGCTGGCCTGGGTCAACTGGCTCAGGCTTGCTGGGCTTGGGCTGAGGGGCTAAAAATCACTGTGTAGACATTTGGGCTTGGGCTGGAGCCCATGCTCTGGGATTCTTTACCCTCACAGGTCCCAAAGCTCAAGCTCCACCCCAACCCTGAACATTACACAGTGGTTTTTCAGCCCCACGAACCCAAATAAGATGATCCGGGCCATCTGAGGGTTTTTAATCCCATGCAGACATAGCCTCAGAGCCCCAGATGATTCACCAGGGCTTGGCAGATAGGAGTGTAATACTTCCCTTTTCATGGTCAGCCAGCTGCAGAAGTGGCTGTGCAGTTCCAAACCTCCTCCCCAGCCTTTGATTGCAAGTAGGAAGGGAAGGCTCTTCATGCCCCTCCCTTCATGCCCAGACACACACGCATTGAGGGGAAAATATCTGTAGTATTGTTCTGCCTAGTAGGTTTTTTGTTTTTCTTTGTTTTAATACATTAATCTAATTCTTGAAGCTGCCTGTATTTGAACTTTTACCTACTTAGTACACCTTCTCTTACTACTTGATCCTACAGGGATTACATAAAACATTAATTTTGGGACATCACAATCATTTTCATCAAAAAAGATCATCACAGGCGGAGGGATATAACCTTGTTGGAGGTTCAGATAAAAAGAAAAGCTGAACTGGGATAGAGACTATGTTCTTATAGAAACACAAAAGTCTGAATCATAAAAGGCCCTACAGAAAATAACTGATTAAGTATGACCAGAATATCATAATTGAAATCACACTGCCCAATGTCCATGCCCAACACAGTTACAACTGTGTTCAGAAACCATTGTCAACTCGGTATAGACAAGTACTTGATGACTACACTTATGGTTCAATATTAAAAATATGTGAGAGACCAAATAGCCAAGCTTTGTTAGTGTATTAGTCAAAGATAAAATAGTATAAACACAAAAAGGAGAGCTATGTACCACCCTTTCCAGGAAGCAACCTCACAGCATTCACCTTGCATAGAAGATCTGCTTCAAAAATATGCATTTAAGACTACCTGCATTTATAATAGACCTGTTTACAAGCTAGTAATCCCCTTACATGTCACCCAAGACTCAAGCTACCAATTCATACCAATTCCTTATCTAGTTCTTCTGTCCGTCCTGTACCTTCCTTATTATTATTATTTTTTTGTATACTACATTCCAGGTGTCAATGGGACGTGGAGGCACCTGGTAACTGCACCAGGACATACTATTCATGCTTCTTGTTTCTGAAAGGTTTTGTGTTTATCTGTGCCAAGAGCTGAGTTCAACTATTAGAAAGTGTTATGGCATATACCTTAGTTTAGTGTGAGTGAACAAGAGCGGGTAGCATTCTGGGAAAAGCATAATACAATCCACAGTTATACAATTCAGCATAACTCCCTAATCTTCATATATGATATAATGTGTACAATATTAATGTTGTGTGTGTAATACCTATTAGTGTGGCCCGGGTCAAACAGTGGTAACAATAACTTGTCTGAAAGGTAACTGCATGTGAAGAGCTCTCATGGTTGTAAGTTGCCATTAGTGGTGATTTTCTTTAAAAGGAAAAATTGCACAATTATGAGTGGGCCTAGGCCCTTTAGAAGTCTTGGAAAAAATCTGGACTGAAAGTCTGGACTTTGCTTATTCCTGTTGGCTTAGGCCTGTTCACTTTGTTGCAGCGCCTCTGTATTGAAATGATCAGTATTTTCCAAATGTCCTGTCATATATTACTATTGTAGGTGAACCACACCTGCAGAGGTGAAATACCAATTCTCTTTTGCAATGATGTATTTTTATAGTTAACTGAGATAACCATGGAAGTAGAGCATAAGATTGCTTCTGCATCACTGCATCCATACTTCCCAGAGATACATCTGGTTCTTGGAAAACACTGTTCACTTCAACAGAGAGCCCTTGCAACAAAGCCTGAGGCAGCAGGAAGAAGTGGAGCCTGAAATTCAGATAGTTCTCATTTTATCAAAGCAGTAGAATTACCTCCCCCCCCCATAGGTATTTCATATACCTATTGCCATTGCTAGATGATTGTAGCTAACTGCTTTTTTAACCTTCAGATTTTGGTGAGGGGTTATTGACTCTCATTGTATTCAAATGTACCAGAATTTGTCTCTCTCCGAGTTATATATCTGTACCGCTAACTTATTTTACAGAGGAGTCAACCTTGTTGCCTTTAAATATTAAAAGAGATTTGGCTGCAAGTGAGATTTACATGCTTTAAGCAGGGACTGTATCTTTCTGTGCATGTGGACAGTGTGTAGACTATGTTTTTGGACAGCTTTGGACTAGGAGGGTGACGTCCTGACACTGTTGAAGTCAATGGAAGTTTTGTCAATGACTTTAGTGGGACCAGGATTTCTCCTGGAATATTTACTTGTTTTGAAGAAATAATTTACTTTAAAATTAAATACAAGAACAATACTAATACTATTCATTTATTGTATATGTATTGGGGAGTCAGGGATGCTAGGTTCTACTCCTGAAATGTAGTGTGAACTTGTTTGCCATTGATTCACTCTGTGAAGTGTTTCTCAGTTTCTTCCATCCATAGAATGGGGATAATAATGATGACCTATCTCACCACACTATTGTGTGACTCAGGGTTTAAAAAGCATTTCCAAATCTTCACAAAAAAGCATTATATACTGTACAGGAAGTGAAAGGGTATTACCATTGGTTCATTAATGTGAGTTATTGCTACGCACCACCACCACCAGTATGTAAGCAAGCTTTCAGAGCATAATCCGTACAACAATACATACAATGGCCAGATTCCAGTCTCACTTCCACTGGCATAAAGCCAGAGTAACATCACTGGAATCTGTGGATTTATACTAGGCCTGCTTGAAATTTTTTTGTCAAAATTGTTTTTCAGCTGAAAATTAGGTTTGACAAATGATTTTTTTCATGAAAAGCATCTGGTTTCCATGGAAAATTCTTTTGGTTTGGGTTTTTCAGATGAAAACTTTTTGTTAAGTATTTGTCAAAAATGTGAAAATTTCCATTGAATATTTTTGCGCAGAAAAAAAATAATTTCAGACCAGCCTCTAATTTATACTGCTGTAACTGAGGTGAACCTATGCGTCTGAGATTCAAACCATCATGTATCTGAAGATGACCAAAAAGTCAGGTTGCATGAACTTCCTCCTTATTCTCTAAAATATATTTAAAATTGCATATTTCAGATATAGCCAAAGTGAGGATTATGTTTTGGGCTATAATACAAAGCGACTTTGTTCATGGTTAAACTGTTGGTTTTTTTCTCATTATGAATGTGTGAATTTACAACGAAGTATTAAAGTTTATAAAATCTTGTTACATACCCAAAGATAAACAAAATAATTACACTAGGAATATGGAGCACAATGCTGATTGGCATCAACCCTAATGTCATTGTGGATGTCATAGCATGGGATGATCGCATCAATCAATATAAAGTAATTTCCAATCAAGGGAAACAATTGCACATTGGTTTATTTTGATCCATTTACAGATAGGATTCTGCAACCTTCTATGGATTTACCGCTGCCACCTGCAGTCTGGTTATATAACCTCTACAGAGAAACGCTCTCTGAGTGTTATTGGTACAAAGTGACATTCAGAACAAAGCAAACATTTAGGCATGTGTGCTTCAGATAGGAAAATGAAAATGTAACTATAAAATATGAAAGGGAAGAGGCAACACTAAGATGTGTGTCCATTAGAGCCTTAGAAATACAACTACAGTTTTTATATTGATGTTAAAAAAAACCCAAACATAAAAACCTATCAATAAACAAGGTGAATAGAATCACCCTTCAATGTAAAAAAACTTCCTTTATTAAACAAGACAGAACAGAACAAATCAAAACAGCAGTGCTCTATAGTATATGTAGCAAGATTCCAGGAGGACTTCTTTGTTGTTAAAAAACAAGCACCCATTTTCAAATGCTAGACCCCTAGAAGGGATCAAAGGTCATAATGGCGGGTGAGAGGCCCAACTCAATCTTCGTGGCACTTAACCTGTGACTTCAGGCATTATATCCTACTAGTAGTCATCTTTTCAGTTCACAGGGGAAGAGGTTGCTTAGTTTATTGCTATAGCCCTCAGTTTCTGTTAATGCATTAGAGAACAAGTGTTGTTATATTAATAGCACCATATATAGCAGCATTTTAGGAGAGAAAGTGAACAATATTTTTTTGCCTGTTGAAAGTAGAAGGAAAATGTAGGTAGGTCACAGTAATTTCCCAAATTGAAATGTTCTATATTACTGGGATTTATACTCCTACTCTTATAAAAAACTGCTTTAGTGAACTCATATGCTAGGGCACGGGTCGGCAACGTTCGGCACGCGGCTTGCCAGGGTAAGCACCCTGGCGGGCCAGGGCAGTTTTATTTACCTGCTGACGCAGCAGGTTCGGCCGATCGTGGCCCCCACTGGCCGTGGTTCGCCATCCCGGGCCAAACACAATACTCCAGCCAAAGCCTCACCAATGCCGAGAAGCGGCGCGGGTGAGCGATGTGCTGGCCGCAGCTTCTCGCCGCCCCCATTGGCCTGGGACGGCGAACCGCGGCCAGTGGGGGCCGTGATCGGCCGAACCTGCCACGTCAGCAGGTAAATAAAACTGGCCCGGCCCGCCAGGGTGCTTACCCTGGCGAGCCGCGTGCCGAACGTTGCCGACCCCTGTGCTAGGATATCTGTTTTATGTCTCATGGGGGAAGGGGGAAAGCATTTATTGAAACAAATGCCAAGTTTGCATATTTATTGTATACTAACTAAAAAGAAAGTTACTGACCCACTACTCACTTCCTACTACATTTTGCAAAATATGGAGAAAAAAGTTATATGATAAATTGTAGAGAATATGTTTTTGCCATTCTTCAACAAACTTTTTTTTTTTTTTTTTAATATTTATTTTATAATTTTCTGGCTAGTTGTACTTCTTCCAACACCTGAGTTTTCCCTAAGGGTTTCATATGTAAGTTCTAAGAAGGCCCAATTTTACTGATAAACATTGGAATACACAGAAAAATATGTTGGATAAAACATCATTAAAAGGGAAGGGAGTCCATGATCACTTCTTTTCTCAAGACTAAACATGCCCATTTTCTTTAACCTTTCCTTATAGATGAGGTTTACTAAACCTCTTATCATTTTGTTGCTCTCCTCTGGATTTTCTCCAATTTATCCATACCTTTCTTAAAGTGTGGTGCCCAGAATTAAACACAATACTCCAGCCAAAGCCTCACCAATGCCAAGTAGAGCAGGACATTTACCTCCTGTGTCTTACATACAACACTCCTGTTATTACTCCCTTGAATTATATTAGCCGTTTCCACAACTGCATCACGTTGCTGACTCTTATTCAATTTGTGATCCACTATAACCCCCAGATCCTTTTCTGCAGTACTCCCACCTAACCAGTTATTCCCCAATTTTTAGTTGTGCATTTGATTTTTCCTTCCTACGTGTAGTACTTTGCAATTGTCTTATCAATTGTCAATTTCATCTTATTGATTTTACACCAATTCTCCAATTTGTCAAGGTTGTTGTGAATTCTAACCCTGTCCTCCAAAGTTCTTGTATCCTCTCCCAGCTTAATGTCACCTGCAAATTTTATAAGCATACTCTCCATTCCATTATCCAGATCATTAATTAAAATATTGAATAGTACTGGACCCAGGAATGACCCCCAAGGCGTGGCGACCATATACACGTTCCCAGTTTGATGGTGAACCATTGATAACTACCCTTTCAACTAGCTGGGCACCCACCTTATAGTAATTTAATCTAGACCACATTTCTGCTTATGAGGATGTCACATGGAACTACATCTACAGATTCTCCCTATCCACTAGGTCAATACCCTGTCAAAGAGGGAAATTAATTGGTTTGGCACAATTTGTTCTTGACAGATCCATGCTGGCTATTTCTTATAACCCTACTGTATTGTAGGAGCTTACAAATTGATTGTTTAATAATTTGTTTCGGTATCTTTCTAGGTATTGAAGTTAGGCTGACTGGTCTATCATTTATTGTATCCTCTTTGTTGCCCTTTTAATAGATAGGTACAAAGTTTGCTCTTCTTCAGTTCTCTGGGACCTCACCCATCCTCCATGACTTCTCAAAGATAATTGCTAGTGGTTCTGAGATTACTTCAGCTAGTTCCTTAAGTACCGTAAAATGAATGTCATCAGTCCCTGCTGACTTGTATACATCTGACTTATATAAATATTCTTTACCTTGTTCTTTCCCTATTTTGGCTTGCGTTCCTTCCCCCAGTTGTTAATATTAATTGTGTGTAGATGAATGTGCGCTACTTTTAGCTTTATGCCTCACGCATCTCTCCTTGATTGGAGCATTCCATAAGCTCTCAAAATCTTTCAGGCCAAGGTAACCAAGCTGCTGCCATTGGATTTTGTCATGGCTAAGAGGTTCCAGATGTTGAGGGCAACTGTGCAAGACTGAAGGTTAGCCTTGAGAATATCATCATAACAGTTTCTTGGTCTACTGCTAAATTCGCCATAAAAGATGGCCTTAAGGATTCTACTGTGAGACCACATGACTGCATCATCTCAGCTGGGATCTTACTATAAAAGCTTCAATGCCTGTGATGTTGCAGCATTCAAATACCTTGGTGTTTGGAACCAAATCTTGCTATTTAATTCCCATTATCCACTGTAGACATCAAAGGTGGAATTGGTCCAAGCGTTTTATGTGGTGTTGATAAGTAGTCCATGTATCACAGCCATAGAAAGTGTGGTGATGATGACAGCACGGTAAACATCAATTTTTGTTTGCAGTCTGACACCATGCTGAAGTTTTCCAAAGGCATCGCTGACTGGACTAATGCACTTTGTAATGTCATTGTCAATTATTGTGTCTCGTAAGACAACATTGCCTAGGTAGCAAAATTTGTCAACAACTATGAGAGATACATTGTCAATTGACACAAATGGAATAATTACAATACTTCCTGGTTGAGGATGGACCCTGACTTCTGTCTTTTTTAGGCTGATCGTTAAACCAAAATGTTTTGCTGCATGCACAAAGCAGTCAGTGAGCAACTGAATGTCCCTGAGGTAAAGGGCCAATAAAGCACAAACATCAGCAAACAGTTATTTACAAATAATTGTCTTTATAACTTTTGTCTTTGCATGCAGGTGATGCAGATTCAAGACACCTCCATCCACATGCAGGCAATGCATATCCAAGACACCTCCCTCCCCATGGTACTGCATATAAATGACATAATCAATGTATTTGAATGCGTTGATTAGAACAGCTGCAGACATGATGTTAAATAATGTTGGAGCAAGAAAACAGCCTTGTTTTACTCCACTGGTGACAAAAGAGGGAGCTGAAAGGAAGCCTTGGCCAAGGACACAAACCTTCATTCCTGCATGAAAATTTTTTAATAATGTTGACAAATTTATCAGGCAACTAAACTTGCTGAGAACTGTCCATAGGCCATCTCAATTTACAGAGACAAAAGCCTTTTTAAGCTCAGCATAAACTACATATAGGTCTTGACTCTGCTCCTGACATTTGTCCTTTATTTGCCCAAGTGCAAAGATCATGTCTGAAGTAACATATTTGGGATGGAAAATACATTGGCCTTCAGGCAATATCTTCTTCTCTATCAGTTAGCAGGTTTAGGATGACTTGGGTGAGTATCTTTCCTTTTGTAAAGATGAATAATATTGGCATCTTTAAGTTCCTGTGGCACAGCTACAGTTCTCCAAACCTCAAGTAGAGGCTAATGACCTTCCTGATCACCTCTTGGTTCCCACGTGTCTGGACCCATCTGGACCCACTATTTTGCCTTTTGACATTTGGCTGACAACTTTCCTTAGTTCTCAGATAGTGGAACTGATAGTTGGAAGTTGTTCAAGATTATCAAGTTCTGAAGCTGACGTGGTATATGAGCAGTTCAGAATCTTATTGACGTGTTCAGCCCATCTTTTCAGTATTTGTCCAGGATTGGTCAGTACCAGTGTCTCATCTGCATTCCAGATACAGGTGGTACCATTAAACTGTGTGCTGTATGCAGACTTCAACTCATCCCAAACAAAAATGTTTGGAGTCTTTTTGGTCTGCTGCTGATTGAAGCTGCTCAGCTTTATTTTTCCATTCTCACACTGCCTCTGTGCAGGTTTGTGACTAAAGACCCCCAGCAGCATCCTCTGCCTGTTCCCGTCACTTCTCTCCCATCACCATAGGACTTTCAAAGAACAGAACGAGTGAAGAGATAGCAAGGAATAAGGACTGTAAACCTGTACAAGGAGTTGTTTAAAGTGGTATTAGGCTCTGCATGACTAGTCAAACTCTTTCTTCCTTGTTGAACATTTTGTCCACTGGTGCAGAAGGTTGCACTGGTTGGTCTGATAAAAAAAAAAAAGATGTAGCACTCTGTGAGGTACAGGTGAAACAATCAAGACAATTGCATGCAGAACATATTGAAGGCCAGAGTGACCACAGCCCAGCACCTGGGCTGTACAACAGTGTTGAAGCTTCATTGCTAACACCACTGCCAACTGAAGTAGAAGCAGCTTCTCTACTGAAGTCTGTGGGCAATGACTGGCTAGCAGGGTGGACATCCCTGGTTTGAATGTAGAGTATGGCTCCTCCTAGACCACTTGCCTACTGGGGCTAAGAAGTCTGGTATACCCCAACAATGGACAGCTTTTTTCTTTTTTATTCCATTATTGGTGCAAGGGAGATTGTTTTGCTGAGGCTTTTATTGTATAGGAAACGTATTCTTTGTTTGTATTATGGATATAAGTAAATGATGCTTTAATAAAACTACACCTTTATCTAGAAAATCTTTGGCAGTGTCTTTTGTGTGTGTCTTGGAGCAAAGATACTATAGATTGAGAGCTTGGATAATTTTATTCTGAATGATAGCAAGCCATACTATCATAGAGAATCTAACATCAATAGCTCAAAATATAAATCCATAGTAATGAATGCAGTTAGTCAATTACTATTTAGTGATTTAATTCCCATTTTATACATTTTCCTTTCTTTGTTCTCTGTATATTGGCAAAACTTGTACAAATATCTCTCAGACCTCATAAAACTGGTGCTGGGTCATTCTTTTGTTCACATGGTGAATTACATCCACAGGCTGAGAGATGGCCATTTCATTAGCCATTTATTATAGTATTGGAAATAAAGGAGGGTTGAATCCTTTTAAATTTATCTGCATGCACTTTTTGGTCACATTTGATTACTTGTATATTAATTTTATTCATCCCTATGCAGCTGCATGAGCTTCCCAGATTCTAAAGAATGGATGTATTGCTCCAATCTTTGATACATTTTGTCAATAGCTACTAAATAGTTTGTCCAAAACCACTGTAAACTGAGAGAGCATCAGACCCTTATTTTAATGACCCCTCATTTTTAGAGCTGGTATAAAACTACCAGCTTTCATTTCATGAGAAGTTTTTGCATATTTCAGTGATGAAAATTGCAAAATTCTACCCTTGGTTAAAATAATGAAGTGTTCTGAATTTGATCATTTCCATGGCAACATTAGCTTTCCACATGAAATAACACTTCTTCTCCCCTGCAAAAACTGCCTTTTTAAAAACTCCTCTGCTTGGATTATTTAGGTTAAGCTTGTGTATTTTAGATGGGTTATACTGTAATCTTTGCCTGATTTTAATTACCTAGGACTTTGGTTCCGATGAGAGTGATGACGGATGTCAGTGAGAATTCTAAGTATGAACTCAGGGCAAGTTAAGACTCTGATTGTGTGCATTATTGAAATAGTCTTACGTTTAGTTGCTGAATTAATTTCTCCTAACTATCTCTCCCACAGTTTTATTAAATACTACAGTATGGACATCATTCTGTTTCCTGAGAATACATTTTTGACACCACATGTGCTTGTCCTTTCATAGTTGTTTCTGTAGGACAAATGTTTTGAATATAACAGGAATATCTAAGAAAGTAAATCATTTCTGAAGCCACGTTTTTCCTAGGATAGTCGAGGGGGGCGGGGTTTTGCAGGTAAAGGGCGAAGCAAACATGACATGTTTAAATAAATACCAGGTAGTATTAGTGTTCTTGCATTTCAGGAAAGTCTTCTCTTTAAAAAAATAAAATAAAATGGCAAAATAGAGATCCAAAATCGTAGGTGTAGATATCACTGACTTTGCTATCTCATCAGCTTATGGCACATATGCCAAATGTGGCACCCAATGTGCCGTGATAGGGCACCCAATATATTCTTGAAAGCTTTCTCTAGGCCAGTTTTAAATGACTTAAACAATTTGACTTTCACTGTTTCCCTTGAGAGACTATTTAATAGTCACTGACATGATCTTTTCCCCCCCGGTATTCAGCTTCATTTGACCAATGATATTGAGTTGCTTGTGGCTCCTTTCTCCTTTACGCCGACATAAGTCGCCTCTTATGTCGAATTCTGTAATCCACTTCTGTGAGAGGTGTAGCACTTAGTTCAATTTTCATGGACTGACTACAAGGTAGTGCAGATGCAGCATTGTGTAATTCGATTTAATTGGCCTCCAGGTGGTGTCCCACAATGCTTCTCTGTGACCGCTTTGGAGATCATTCTCAACTCTGCTGCACTGCATCCAGGTACACAGGAAACAGCCCCTCCCCTGCTAAAGCCCTGGGAACTTTTGATTTCCCATTTCCTGTTTGATCAGCATTGGGAGTGTGCCAGCTTGAGCACAGCTGATCATGGAGACTACACACCCCAAACATGCTCCAGCCTGGTCTGCAGAGGAGGTGGTGGATCTCATCACTGTGTGGGGAGAAGAGTCTGATCGCTGATCCAGCAGAAGAAACACTGACATCTATGCAAAAGATTGCTTGTGGAATGGGGGAGAAGGGCTACACGAGGGACACACAGCACTTCTGTGTGAAAATAAAAGCACTTTGCCAAGCGTACCAGAAGGCAAGGGAGGCAAACAGTCATTCTGGTGCTGAACCCCACACATGCCGGTTCTACAATGAGCTGCATGTGACCCTACCACAAGCAACAAGAATTAATTTTTTTTCTCACATAAAAATTCTTGCAGAAACAAGACAAAGCTTTTTTTTCAATAAAACCTTATATTAGCTGCTGTAGGCATTAGAAAAGGTCACACCGAGCTGATTAACAGGGTCAATTCTATATTGTAGTTTAATCCATTGTTCCTAGGTGGTCTATTCGCTCATCTATTGCCCCACCGCAAATAGGGAACCCCATCGTGGCAAAACCATCCACTATGTCCTGCACATTTCCCAGACTCACTACCCTTCATAGCATAAATTGATTAATGGCCCTGCTCCCTTGGAGCACAGCAGCTCCCACGGTTGATTTACCTACTCCAAATTGATTCCCCACTGACCAGTAACTGTCTGGCATTGCAAGCTTCCAAACAGCGATCACAACCCGCTTCTCCACTGCCAGAGCAGCTCTCATTTTTGTGTTGCTGAACTGCAGGGCAGGGGACAGCTCTGCACAAAGTTCCTGGAAGGTGACCTTCTGCATTCGAAAGTTCTGCAGCCACTGCTTGTCATCCCATACTTGCAAAACGATGCAGTCCCACTAGTCAGTGCTTGTGTCACGGGACCAGAAACAGCACTCAACAGAGTGCAGCTGCTCTGTGACTGCCAGCAGCACCTGTGAATTGTTTTTTTCCAATGGCTTGCAGCAGGGCTGCTTGCAGGACATCGCTCTGGTCCAATCGGCAGACCCTACTTCAGCCCTGGAAATACTGCAGGATAAGGCACGAGGTGTTTGAGATGCTCACAGCAAGAGTGCACAACTGAGCAGGCTCCATGCTTCTGGGGTTATGGCGTACACACGGCGGTTTTAAGGTGCAAAAACCACTGGGTCGTTTGCCATTGATATGAGGGAGGGAGCACAGTGCATCATGTGGTGCCAACACAATGTTCCCATTCTCCCCTGCAACCATGTTTTGGTCCCATGAGGCATTGCACAAACTTCCCAAAACCCATTGCAGCAAGTTGCACTTTGGGATAGCTACCCACGATGCACTACTTTGTGCATCGATGAAGGCGCTGCTACTGACAATGAGCATGGTGTGGCCACGCACAATCAACTTCATTAATTCGGGGGCTTGAGGTCGAATTAGATAAAGTAGACTTAATTTTGTAGTGTAGACAAGCCCTTAGACTACTCTAAGTACTCTATAGCCCTTCTGGGTCATTCACCCTTCAAATGCCTGAGGACAATTGTATCCTCCCACAGTTGTTATTTAGCTAAGTGATGCATATATTAATGTTTACTCAGAATTCAATCCCTCCAGATTCTTCTGGGAGTTTTGTAGGTAGAGTAATATAGGGACAGCAGGTGTATCTCTGCAGCAGATTCTGTGGCCAGCAGGTCCTATGTCCCTCTTGTATGGAATCAATATTTCATAATAATATTTGGAATAAAGGTTTATTTTACTTTTTTAAGATGTCACACACACACACACACACATACAGAAAAAAAATCTATGTAATATTTATATTTGCCTGAGTTTGTGATCAACATAAGAAGCAAACTGGCATTAAATTCTCACAACTGACAACTCAATCAAACACGCTTTCACACATGAAACATTATTTCTCAGCACCACTGGGATTCAAATAACATTCTAATGGTCTCTGCACATAACATGATATGACACCCTCTGTGGTATAGAATACTACTAGTCAGTCAATCTGTAGAAGAAATACAGATAGGGCTAGTATGATCTACTACAGAAATTAGACAAAAATGTGACATCTTTCTTTCTAGGTCTGAATCCCCATTCCCATAGGATCTGAATGCCTCACCAGCACTTAAAAATAGAAATAGCAATTTCTCTCTCCTTCTTTCTGAGCCTGTAAGTGAAATAGCTTGATTAGTGTGTAGGTGTGGTGGTTTGTTTCTTTGATCATTATATGTGTTGGTGAGAGAAAGTCTTGGTGTGGTTTTGAGTGTACAGGTGTGTGAAGAAATTACTCAGAGAATGCTAAATAGAAGAAATAAGTCCTGCCAGTAGTTCTGAAAGTGGTAAGTTCCATGGTCATTCTTCTCGCTGTGGGAGTGAGCTCAAAGTTTAGGTCCAGCCCCTCTGGGTACGTCTACACTGTGATAAAAAAAACCGCAGCACTGAGTCAGCTGACTCTGGTTGCAGGTCTAAAACTTGCAGTGTAGACATTTGGGCTCGGGCAGGAGCTCAGACTCTGAAACCCTCCTCCCTTGCTGGGTCTCAGATGCCAAGGTCCAGCCTAAGCATGAACATCTACACTGCAGTTTTATAGCCCTGCAGCCTGAGCCCTGTAAGCCCAAGTCAGCTGACCCCCAACTTTCTAATCACACAAAAACGAACATCATTGCCCCGCCCCTTCTCCGAGGCCCCACTCCACTCACTCCATTCCCCCTTCCTCTGTCACTCGCTCTCCCTCACCCACTCGCTCATTTGCACCGGGCTGGGGAGGGTCCCTTTTTGACTGGGGGTTCTGGTTGAAAACCGGACACTTGGCAACCCTAGACCTGGGCCAGCCATGGCTGTGCCGCAGGTCTTTTATTGCAGTGTAGGCACACCTTCTGAGAGTTCTGTCATCTGTACTCACAAGCCTCTTCCTTTTGGTCACTAGTGGTACACCTCACTCCCTTCTGTTCTCTGCCTGTGGCAGACAATAGTTTAGTGTCCCTGAGGGCTATAATACTTCGGTCTAACTCTGGTGTTGAGCTTGGTGTGGAGGTGGCTTGATAGGGTGTCGTGACCTGTGATATACAGGAGGTCAGACTAGATGATTTGGTGGTACCTTCTGGCATTAAACTCTAAGCTGCACAGTTGTCATGGGATGTTGTGATCACCGAAGAAGGGGTGACTACACAAATAGCAAGGGACAGCACCAGGGAGACACACACTTTGGACTGGACCCTGTATTCAGTGGGGCACCAGTGCAGAGAGTGGAACACTAATATGAAGTGTTCATGGCAACCTGCGTTGCTAAGCAGACAGGCTGCTGTATTTTGTGTCATTTGGAGCTTTGATAGGGCGAGTGGTTACATTCCTAGATATAAGGAATTACAATAACCCAGCCTGGTGTATTATGCAATCACCATTGTCACAGCATCTCTTTCAAATAAATAAAAATTCTTGAGAGTAGAAAATGTTAATCAGAGCCCTTTTGTGCAATAGCAATCTGGAGGGGATTTTCAAAAGCACTCAGAATTGGCCTCCCTCTGTTCCCATTTAAGTAAAGGGAGTTTTACCACTGGTTTCAATGAGAGCAAATTTAGGTCAGCTCAGAGTGCTGTTGAAAATCCCACCCTTTGTTTCCACTGTTAGCATGAGCTCAGATACATGACCTTCCTGATTCATAAATGCGGTCAGATTTAGGGAACAAATGAGAGGAGGTTTATGAACTGCACCTGAACAAACAAGAGCAAATTGCTGATTGCTTATGTATAGGAGGAAGAGGATGCAGTTCCCTCCTCACCCAGCTCTTTAGCACAGAAGCCAGGCATTGTTTTAGTCTATTGTTCTTGAGTGATAATATGAATAAATAACTAAGACCCTGATCCAGCAAAGCATTTATCCATATCTTGCTTTAAGTACATGAGTAGTTCCCTCCACTTCAACAGGACAACTCAGATGCTTCAGTGCATTTGCTGGATTGAGTCCCAACACACCTGGTGGCATATTGTGGCCTGATTTCCTATTTTGGGGGTAAGGTTATTCCCTTGTGCATATGTTCTCCCAAGGGGAGCATGTACTGCTCCTTCTAATGGAGCAGTAAGTTGCACAACACGATGAATTCCTCTACTTTCCATTAACCATCCACACACCAATTACTCAGGGTAATTTTGCAGAGCAAGTCCAGCTCCTTCCCCTGTTGTGTTGCTCAGTATATTAAGGACGATTTTTGGAGAATTTATTTTTTTTCCTCACATAGAAATTCTTGCAGAAACAAGACAAAGCTTATTTTTCAATAAAACCTCATATTAACTGCTGTAGGCATTAGAAAAGGTCACAGAGAGCTGATTAACAGAATAATTTCAATTCTATGTTGTAGTTTAATCCATTCTTCCTAGCACGGTTGTGTAACTCCAGTTGTTAAGGTTGCCACTTCTCGTCCTTTTCCCTTAACTGGCACATATTTCCCTACTTTCCGACTATAAGAATATAAATGACTCTCCTTTCTACCAGGATAGGATTTTCTTATTAATGGAGAAAAGTGCTTGTTAATAACCTGAATACTGAATTTTCAATAAGCTGGAGCCCGCCAATCAGTTGGCTGGAAGACCAGCAGACCAGGCAGCCTGATTGTCACGTCTCTAGATGCCATAAAAGCAGTCTTTCTCGTTTCAATTAATGAGGACTAGACACACAATTCACCACTTTCATAGGATGTTAATGCCTTCAGATTGACCTCATCTCTCTGGGACTCCATTTTTAAAATGCATCTATTATGCAGCTCTCAAGGTGTAACCTTACTTTAGGAGGAACAAAAAAAAAAAAGAAAGAAAGAAACGGGTTAGTTTTCATTGACAAAAAGTAAACACAGGAAGTTCTTTAAGATGATACAGCACAGAGAAACAGAAGGGATCATAATAATGACAATCATAATTGGTACAGAAGGAAAGACATTATAGCATGATAGCTGCATAACTGTAGCTACGGAACTGCACACTGATAGTAAGATTTTAAAATGAGTTGTTCTTTTATCTCTTTGTGTGGATTCAGTTTGCTCATATTCCAGGAGGCTAAGACTACACTGGATACAGAATATTTTCTCTTCTTTTGATCAATTCAAATTTGTCCATGCTGAGTGTACTGTGTTTTATCTGGGACTACATTGGCGTGACCTTCCTTTGATTCCATCCAATGGCAGTCTTTGGCCTTTCAGTAGCTGACATCCTGATCCTGACCCCATTACAAATATATATTAATAGTCATTATACTCTGGACATTAAAATCCATAAATGTAACAGTTAAACAAAGAAAGAATGTGTGAAATTAGGAGTATAAAAAGAGTCAATATTTTTGTGTTATTTTTACTGAAGGTAAAAGATTAAACGACGACAAAAAGTTGTTTAAATGGTTTTGTCATCAGCAAGGTAAAGTACCATTTGATCAGACTATTAAACTAAAACTTTGTAGAGTGAAGGATACATTGAGGGCCAGGTTCTCCTCTTACTTTACTCAGTGGAATTACTCCTTATTCCCAAATGTGAATTGGGCCCTATGTTCTTTACAGTTTAGAAAATAATGATAAACTTTCTATCTTTTAAATAATACCATTTATGTAACAGTTCATGCATAGACTAACCATATACAGTATGTTTACCCTGTATGAACAATGCCCTCTTATGTCCCACTTACATTACTCTTATGTTTAAACATATTAATTTGACATGATAGAGAATCCAACCATTTCAAATTGCTTTTGGCCCTCCCTCTGACCTTGTCTACACTAGCTTTTCTGGAGGAAATCCCTCATCATTGTGCTACTACTGATGCATCTCCACAATAGGGGTAGCACTAGAATAGGCAGGGCACAGGTGTTTTCACCACTGTGTCATCTAGACATTTCTGATAGAGTCAGACAACATGGTGACAAAAACACCTGTGCTGTGTCTACTCTAGGGCTCCCCCTAGTGGAGCTACACTGATGGTACTGGCGTAGTGGCAGATTTCTCAAAAAAATGCCAGTGTAGACGTGGCCTGTGTGGCTGGAGTGAAACCCAATTATAACTGGGTTACAAAACCCTGTGTTTGCCACAGTCCCGTGGGCTGATTCTGCTCCCACTATAGTCAATGGGAACTTTGAATTGACTTCAATGGGAGCATAAGCCTGCAGGTCACCAACTCTGATGGATAACTGTGTCTGAGCATAGTTATCTTAATAGTTATCTTTAAAAGCCTTTGGACTCATCTTGGCTACTGCTTTCATTAATTCATGAAATAATTTAGGCCAGCTGACTTCCCATCTTTTAATCAGACTGCTGATTCCCAGAAAGTCATCTTCCTTTTTATTTGTCCCCACAGGCTGCTTTCATGTTTTCCATTGTCTTTCATGCTTCACAGAGGGGTGGTTTTGAATACAGCCATTAACCCACAGGCTTCACTCAAAATTGGTGTTCCTCTCTGAAGCATGAAGAGCAGCAGGGAAGAGCAAAGTACCTACGGTACCTGGGGAAAATCTGGCAGCTGGAGAGCAGCCAAATCCCACTGAAAACTATTGTTAAATATCGGAGTAAGCGCGAAAGACAGATAGAGACTGAAAAGGAAGGGAAGGGGAGAGGGAACGCTGTGTGGGACTAAAGGTGGAGAGTGGGTGTAAAAAAAAAAGATAAAGGATAGATTTTGCTTTTAAGTGACTAAAATATCCCACATTTACCAAGAGAGAGGAGGCTAAAGAGACATATGGCTACGGCCAGGGCGTTGGCAGTTAGACCTCATGGGTGGAGCTAGACTCAGAAGCCAGGAACTAAAGCAAGGCAAAGGAGCAGCTGCTTGGGGATCCACCTAATTGCACAGTCAACTTCCTGGTGTCTTCTCCAGGCTAAAGTATTGTGCCTGGACCAACCAGGGACTCTGGGAGCACTTCCAGTCAGACCGTCTGTGAGTTGTACATCCTGGGGTGCTTGGCCCCACATGGCTCACAGCTTGTCAATTGCTTCTCTGCCAGCTGCAGCAGTTGCTATGGGATTAGCACACCCTGGGTCTAACTCTGTGGATCCTGGTATCTAGCTATTTTAAGGCTCTCTCTTCACTGTAACGAAAGGTGTGTTTCTACATTGGGGTAACTAACTCAAGATGGCTAGTGAAATAAGCCACTGTAGTTTTTACCTCAATATATCTAGTTGAGGAAGACCCTAGACAGGAGATACTCGGTTGGCTTTGACTAACTACATCAAGGTAAAAGTTTCCTGCGCCTTGTATCCACTACAATTTTACATTTAGACAGCTATTTCAATCAACAAAACACGCCTTTTTTGCAACAAAGACAAAGCTTCTAACTACAAAAACATGTTGCTAGATACTGAGTGATGCCTTGTTCTAAAGTGCATGACTCAGATGCACATTGGAGATAAGTCAAATTGTTCTAGAAATTTTCAGATGGCATGAGGGCCAGGGACCATGCCCTGCTGCGCCCTTACACTTGTAAATACATTGCAGAGAGCCACTAGTACCTCCCCAAGGTTCTGCCAGACTGTGGGTCTGGAGGCTTGAGTTACATTACTGACCCAGGTGAATGTGCCCATGGGGATAAAGGAGCTTGAGCTTATTCTCACTAATCTATTCAGATTGTTTTTAGTATTTAAATTTTTTCATGTTGTGATTTCTTTTTCCTTTCCTTGTTTTGTGTTCTACCCTGTAGTTGAGCTAATGGCTTCCTTCTCTCTGATCTGTCCCTCTAGGATTTTCAAGATGGTTCTGGGCTTCTCCATGAAGCCCAGTCAATTCCTTCATCTCACCCTTCCAAACCTAATGCAGTGGGACCCATAAGAAATGTATCCCGCCTCAAGAGGGGATGAAAAGGGAAGGTGTGGGGAAGTGAATGGCAACTGACTAGTAAAAGGAATTTATCAAGACTGCTGTGGACTCCCCAATAAAGTGAGCACATTGTGTGTGAGTCTCCATAGAGAGCCTATTGATTAATAATTTATTTTTCTTGGTGTTTTTCAAATGAATCCCAATGTAATTATGTCATTTGTGAATTTGGCCCTTTCTGTCTTGTAGAGAGCAGCCATTAATAATGACAGAAGTTAGTACAAGTTACAGCTGTAGTGTTCCTCTGCTAGCAGAGTTAGGGCCCACATATTTTAATGAGTTGCTTTAGTAGTAGTACTGCTGACTTCCTGTGGGGGATTATTAGCAATTAAAACAGCAAAATCTTCCATGGGGATGGAAGGGAGACTGTGATGTATCATGGTAGAAGAAGTCTGACCCAGTGATCCTAGCCTATGGAAGAGAATGGGAGCATGAGGCAACTGAATTACAACTCCCATGAGGCACCACAATGGTATTTCTAAATCAAAATATTTACATTTTCAATTTTTCATGGGAAACTTGAAATTTTCCATGGGGAAAAAATGTCCTTTTTAAAAACAAAAAACAAGCTTTACAACCAAACCACAGCAAAACAGCATTAGCTACAAGCCTATGTAAGAAGACACAATTAATATACATAACAATACTCATCAAAATCAGCCAACTCATTAGCAGAGAGGGATCAAATACTCAATGCAGCCATCCAGGAAAAAGATACTTATGGCTGACACATCTGTTATTAAGTATTAAGCAGAGGTAGTAGCAACCTAAGGGAGAGAAATGCTAAGGGAGCAGGAGCACAAGAGAGACGGTTCACAGGCAATGACCATCTAGAAGACTGATATAATACTCATTCACAGCCGGCAGCCACCCAAGAGATATAAAGAAAGCTCTGTTCATCCAAATGAAGAGGTTCTGAGAACATTTTGATCATAAGTATTTTATTTCTGAGGAGGTCTTAGTAGTGTCTTGTTATCTGAAGGGTTTAGGGCTATGTCACACCCTTTGAGTAAAAATACACAGAAGAGAGAAAATATGAAAACCCAGTTTCTGCTTGTGGAAATAGGATGTATAAATTGCTTCTGGGAATGGATTAGTAGTGTTGCAGAAGAGTGTGTGAGGGTGAACATTCATAATCATGCAGAGCCTGAGGACTGAAAGAAAAGCCAGAGCCAATCACACAGGTGCAATATTACCTGTCCCCTCTAGGTCCCTTTGGACTGTATTGTGGGGCTTGGTGGTCTGAAGTTCTGCTAGTGGAAGCAAATTGTCACACTCTCATGTGCTCAGGAGGAACTATGAGTACCCTTAAGGGAGTGCAGTAAGTGTTAGGGGAGGGGACATGGTCATAACTCTTCTCCATCTCAACCTGCCTCTGAGATAGCTTGTGCCCTATGGAGTGCTACAGTATTAGAGAGCAGTCCCTGTTTGCTTAGGGGATTGTGACTAGACACTTCACAGTGGGCAAAGGGATAGGAAATTCTTGTACCTTGTAAATTCACATATGGGTCAGCAACAATCTGTCCTTCATTAGCAAATAGGTGTGGTTTGTGTGGTGTTCATTTCTCTCCCCTACTATTTTAACTCCAATTCACCAATCCCCAAGAGTTTTCATTTTCCTCTTTAAGATGTTTTTATGTCAGCCTAGAAAATATACCACATCTCCTGCATACTGTTACTCCCATCCCATACTCTCCTTTCCCCTTTCAAAGGGTTTTCTTAGCACTGAGTATTTAATAATCTGGGTATTTTTTTTCTGTTTTAAAGTACATTCTCAATCTACCCAAACTCTGATCTCCATCCCACCCAATTCACTGCTCAGATTTCTTGGCTTGCTTTGTGGATGGGCCCTGGAATCTTGTTTTCTGTGATTTTTTTCTTTTTTTAAAAAATACTTCCCCTCTCTGTAATAGGGGGGCAACCATGTTGTGTATCAAAGTTCCTGTATACCCTGCCAATGCCCAAACCGAATAAAGCATTTAATGGGATGGATTTTGTCTATTTATTTTTGAAATTTCTTTTGTTATATCATTATCACAGTTTCTAGGCTAACTGCACCTCTGACCCCTCCTGGTCTTTTCAAGCACAGTAATTCTCAGGTGCCAGAGGTTGGGTCATCACCTGTCTTGGGGTGGAATCACATGCAAAATCAGGGTTTAATGTGCTTCTTCTTCCTGTTACTATAACTGAGTTTATTTGGATAATATTTTGGGCACACATTTTTAAATAAGAATATTTTATTCTCTGCTCTGTAACAAGGCTCCTAAATATTAACATTCAGACTGTGAAAGTCTAAACTATGGGAGTAAATTCCACCATTCCTTTTGGGCTTCCTGGAAATGGCTAGAGGAAGGAAGTTTATTCAGACTGTGTACAGCTTAGAAAAAAACAGGAAGGTCAATTCCTGTAGGAAAAACACTCTCTGAGAACAGATGTGTGAACTTCTGTAGCTCCCTCAGTTTAGCTATAACTTAGTTCATTACATTATATATGGCACATTGCTGATGTGGCTAAAGGAAAGAGAATCCTCTTACTAACTTACCTTGTTAACCAAGTGTATGTTGTAACCCCTACCTTCCTGGGAGAATAATCCTTTCGCCCCATGGTAATGCCCTTGTCCTGATTCTGGAGACCTACAAATGCAAAGTAATAATCCCCACCTTTTATTTTTTAATAAAGGAAGTTTCTAGCTCTTTGTGTTGTATAGATAGACTGGAAAATAGAAACTCACCATTAGGCTTGAGAGTTCATCACTGAGATTTTTCCCCAACAGATCACAAGCTATTCATGATTTACCATATACTCTAAACAAACAGAGCATGACACTGAAAGCAAAAGACTCCTGTATTCTATTCCTGGCTTTTTCACCCACCCTCTGTGGCCATAAAGTAAAGTCACAAAGTATTAATCAGAAGTTACAAACTTGGTTGCATAACTCTAGGCACTTTAGACCATATTTAAGCAAATGAAGATACAAGGAGCTATAGGTGCTCAGCACCTCTGAAAATCAGGCCATTTGCTTAAGTGCATAAATATGGAATTAAGTGTCTCTCTCTGGTCACCCAACTTTGGAAATATTGGACTAAATCCCATGTTTTTTTCCCCTCTATCTCTAAAATGTTGCCAATATTCACCTACTTCTTAGAGCTGTTCTGAGGATTATTTGTTTAATGTTTGTGAAGTGCTAGATTTCACCAGAGTTCACACAGGACAATGCAATTCCTCCAGATCTTTGGCTTATTTTTTGGTAAATGTTAGCAACTATACATGGACCCCAATAGAAGCAAATTGGCTCCATTTTATTTGCAAGAGGAGGCAGGGAGTGGCCCCAAAACATACCTCCCCTATCTACATAAAATGATTCAGTTATGTTCGGGGACATCTCAAATGATCAGCTCAGAACCATACAGCAATCCTGTGCATACTAGTAGGAACACTGTGAGATGGTCACTTCGGGTGGGGGAAGGATCTACCTGATATGCTAGTTCAAAAAAAATGCTAAGCCTGACTTAGGCCAGTGGCTGCTTCTGACTGTGAAACTTTCAATAGCAGGGGCTCTGGGTGGGGATGAATGCTTGACAGGAAACTTGTGTGACTTTTCTCCTCCTACAGACCACAGAGAGTGTGTGACAAAGCTGTGCCTCAGAGAAACTGGAGAGACCCACCTAATGCCTGAACACTTCACATTTTGTTAGGAGTATCTCTTCTCTTTTATTGCTGCTTCTATGGTTGGCGCCAGTCTAAAGCAGTTAACCACTGCTGCCACTACCCCAGCTGGCGTCTGCCCTCAGCCACTCCACCGGAAGCCTGGATGGGATGTTGCCCGTTCCTCCAGACTGTAGGCTGCTTCAAGGACCCTCAGACACTGCCCATTGGAATACTGCCCATGTGTCTTTGCTCCATGCATAAGCCTGGTTGCCTTCCCTGCCTTATCACTGGAAGTGAGGAAACTGAATAACAAGGAGGACATAAATGAAATGGGTCTCTGAGGGGCTCAGGATGTGCTTGAACCTTCCTGCCCCCTCCCTCTGGTGCATCTCTAACAGCAGCTTTCCTCCAAGTAAAAAGGCAAGCAAACAACTCTGGATGCTGTCAAAGCTCCCTTTATGAATCAGTGAGCAGCAGATGTTGAAAGCTCTGTGCATCTAAATGCAACACCTGCTGCTGAACCTGGATTTCTAAGCTTTGGCATTACATATACATATAGAAGGATCAACTGAGTAGGTAAGTAGCATCAACAGCCACTCTCAGGGTGAAATCAAAGGCATGGTATCAGCAGGTACCGGTATTATTGTAATCTGGCTAAAAGCTCCTCAGCCACAACAAAATTTAAAGTTGCCCAGATGAGCCAGAAGTTATCCAAACTGTAAAATGATACTGGTTCTTTCGCTCTTTTTCCCTGACACTATTAGACAAATACGCTGGAGAGTACCGTACCTTTTCAGCATGCCAAGAACTAGAAAGTAACACCTGGGTAGTGTAGCTCCAGATCACAAACAAAATGCTGACTCAATGGAATGTATTTTATTAAAGTTTTTTATTCCCTGCTTTGTACCCAGGCTTCTATCCACTTTCCCTGTTTGTAGAGTAATGAGCCCTCCTGGCATATAGCCTGGGTGGATTTTCAGGATGTTTTTATGTCTATTTTCACAAATTTTTGTCGCATTTGTTTTAATCAGTGGTGAAATCTAATCTGCCCAGTCCAGTGAACAACCAATATCTGCTGAATAGAAAGTATTTCATATTAACCAATACAATGTGTCACTACCACTCTGGAAACAGCGTTGGCTCAAACAAGTGATACTGTTAATCCTTAGAAAAAATAATCCCTCTTGATCAAAGTGGAGGACAGTACAGGCAAAATCTGCTCAGTGTGTCAGTATTGTCGTTAGCTCAGTACCACTTTTTCCCTCAACATATTCTTGTATTTCTTTTAATCTTTAAAGTTTCTGAACCAAGAGCCATTTCTAATCCATGCTTTGATCTGAATTTCTGAGATAGGGACTACTGACTTTTCTTTAAGTTCATTTACCCTTGGAGGAGGATCTCTGTTATAGATCATCTGCCGTAGAGACTATCATTACAGCCATATTGGGTTGCTGATAAGTCAAAGCTTTCATTGTCCAGGGTTATCAGTTTTTCATTATTCTGAAGTAAATACACTCAACTGTAAAATAAAGTTAAGAATGAAAGAAGACTTAGACGCTTTGAAAAAGAAAAGAGGCTGCTCTGTTTGATTCTGAACAGCTGCTGCAGAATGCTAAAGTGATATTTGTGTATTATAGGAACATAAGACCAAATCACCAGCTGATGTAAATTGATGTAGCTTCACTGAAGATACGTAGACTTAAGCCATCCTTCTCTTCCTACCAACCCGTGCTTACCCTCAAAAATAATGGGGGTAAGTACTAGCGACAAGATGTGATTAAATTATACATCATGAACAATATATACCTACTGAATTTAGCCTTTGTTTTCTGGCCCCATTGAAGTTAAAGGCAAAATTCCCATTGACTCCCATCGATTTCACCCACTGACTTTATTTGAATCTATGTCTGCAATCTAGCAAATCGCATTATCCGAGGGCTTGTCTACACTCACATGCTAAATCAGCATTGCTGCGATCGATGCAGTGGTGTTGATTTAGCAGGTCTGGTGAAGATACGATAAGTCAACGACAGAGTGTTTTCCCATTGACTTCAGTACTCCACCTCCCCTAGAGGTGGAAGGAAGGTATGTCGGCGGGAGAGCATCTCCTGTTCTCATAGCGCAGTGTGCACACCGTATTAGGTCAAGATAAGCTATGTCGCTCATGAGTGTGATTTTTTTCACACTGTACATATTGGGTTCCGGGAAGTGGGCGGGCTTTGCCCACCGACTGCTAAAGGATTCCGCCCCCCCAGCCTAAGGGGAGGACCCACAGGGCCTAAAACCCAAATGATTACGGGGGACAACTAATGTAAAAACAGGGACAGGAGTGCGGTCAAAGGGTCAAAAGAAGGTTCCCTTCTTTCAGGGGCTAGTTGGTGACTGGCAGTGGCCTAGTGCTGAGGCAAGGTGGGGATAGTGGGTGGGGGTTCCACAGGGGGGGGAGACCCAGATCTGTGGGGTACTGCCAGGGGGCAGCATCCCAGTAATAGGGGCACCGGGTCCTGGGAGGGACACGGGGGCCAGAAGAGGACAGGCGGATCACCGGCCTGCAGAGGGCGCTCGAGAGGCTGATGAGCTAATTCTCTGGACGGCCAGCAGGAGGCGCTGCAGGGGTGAGTCTGAACCTCTTACACACACCCCTGAACAACATAACTTACATCGACTTAAGCAGCAGTATAGACCAGGCCTGAGTAACACTCAGCGCATAAATAGTCTCACTGAAGTTGGTAGTGGTACAGAGGCAACTGCTACTTCAATTATCCAGAGACACCAAGCAGACTTTGCTGTGTCAAGACACTGTCCCCCATTGAAATCAAAGGGATTACTCAGAGGCTTAAGTTACTCATAAATTGTTTCACAGATTAAACCTTTATCAATTATTTAAAATTATTCAATGGATACTTAGTGGAAATATGTTTAATCCTTTGAATAGCAAATTTGAATATTCAGGTAAATGAGTACAGCAAAATATCAAACTATTTAACTGGTCTCCTAAATCACATATGTGAAATCCTGAAATTTCTCATGCCACATTTCAGCCTAAGGTAGGGTTTTTCTAAGAAGTTTGGCAAAAATCAGAAAAGAAGTATTAAAGCTCTTGGACAGTGGTGGGCAATCAGTGGCCCACAGGCTGCATGCGGTCCATAAGGGTAATCTGATTACAGGCCTCGAGACATTTTGATGACATTGACCATCTGCAGGCATGGCCCCCCACAGTTCCCAGTGGCCATGGTTCGCCGTTCCCAGCCAATGGGAGCTGGAGGAAGTGGTGGCCAGCACATCCCAGCGGCCCACCGCTTCCCACAGCTCCCATTGTCTAGGAACGGCGAACAGCAGCCACTGGGAGCAGGGCCGGCTCCAGGCACCAGCAGAGGAAGCACGTGCCTGGGGTAGCATTCTGTCCATTCCTGGGGTGGCACAATCCGGGTGGCTTTTTTTTTTTTTTTTTTTGCCTCGGTAGTCTGAGCGGCTTTTTTTGTTTGTTTGTTTGTTTGGGGCAGCAAAAATGGTAGAGCCGGCCCTGACTGGGAGCTGCGGGGGGGGGGGGGGGGGGGAGGGGGGGCATGCCTGTGGACGGTCAACATCGGCAAAATGTCTTGTGGCCTGCAATCAGATTACCCTGATGGGCCGCAGGTTGCCCACCGCTGCTCTAGGGCCTGATTTTCCACTGAATTGTGTAGTCATTTGGACTTGTGAAATGTAAGTGTTGAATGCATCAAACTCAGAATCATCTGCTTACACTAGTGATAGCATTGCAGAATCATCATTTTCAGTAACTAACCTTTGGAACAATCTACCAAGAGTTGTGGTGGATTCTCCATCACTGATAATTTAAAAATCTAGATTAGATGTTTTTCTAAAAGCTCTGTTCTAAGAATTATTTTGGGGAAGTTCTATGGCCTGTGCTATACAGGAGGTGAGACTAGATGATTACAATGGTCCCTTCTGGCCTTAGAATCTATGGATCTTCATCAGTTTTATGGAGTATCTATCTACATCTATCTAAATCATGTGTGTGGGGTATGTATGAATACACACACAGAGAGACACATACAACTACATACATAAATATAATAGGCCAAAATTCTTTGCCTACATTAAAAGCTCAGGGGCAGATCCTCAGCTACTGTAAATTGGTGTAACAAAATTAAGCAGAATGTATAGAATTTAGAACATTTTGTCTTGTTTACTCTGTTTTGCACATTGGGAAAAACATAAAATGTATCATGTTTGTCTCCTGAGTGGTGTATTTCAGCTTTTATTGTCACACTTAATGCAGAAACATACCAATAATTTCAGAATATCAGCACCTATCTTTCACGGTCTAATACAGTGGTTCCTAACCAGAGGTATGTGTATCTCTCGGGGTGTACAGCAGTTTTCCAGGGGGGTACATTCAACTCATGAAGATATTTGCCTACTTTTACAACAGGCTATATAAAAAGCACTGGCAGAGTCAGTACAAACTAAAATTTCATACAGACAATGACTTGTTTTATACGGGTCTATATACTATACACTGAAATGTAAGTACAATATTTATATTCCAATTGATTTATTTTATAATAATATGGTAAAAATGAGAGAGTAAGCAATTTTTCAGTAATAGTGTGCTGTGACACTTTTATGACTGATTTTGTAAGCAAGTAGTTTTTAAGTGAGGTGAAACTTGGGGGGTACGCAAGACAAATCAGACTCCTGAAAGGGGTACAGTAGTCTGGAAAGGTTGAGAGCCACTGATCTAATTTATCTTTAAATCTGTCATAAGAAATAACAGAACGAGCGTCTCCTGCAGGTGTTCCCAACACAAAGAGTAAAGCTTTCCCAAAAGGTCTGCTTGGTAAGCTAAGCAAGTCAGTCATGTCACTTTTGTTCTTCTGATACAAGAGATCGGACATAACAGGATATGTTTTTCAGCCAGATGTCTCTCATATAGCAGGTCCAATTTGTACCCCTCTAAATTTGTGCCTGCATTTTTGGACTCATCATTCAATTGTGGCTTCAAATCAAGTAGTTATAGGGGCAACTTTGTGGCTGGAGTTACACTGCAACTCAAATATTCCCCGCTCTGTGGGAATGTACTCTGAATTCTGAGTGCATTCCAATGATTTTCTTCAGTTTGATTTACTGATTCCATTAGAGGCAGATTATATTGCAATTCCATTAATTTATTTGACTAATTTCTTTTAACAGGTTTTTATTGTGCTGCCTAATTACGTTGTTGAAGTCACAAAAGATAATGCTAAGATCACCTGGGGCACCAATTAAAGTTTTGTGAAAGGCTGAAGTATGACAATGCTCATGGGAAAAGATTACTGAATAGAGGACTGGTAATGTGACTAACTTATTTGAACTGTTTTGAATGCTCCTATGGACCATGCACCTAAGTAGTCCACTGGTTCATCATTCTGAAAGATACTATTTGGGGATAGGGTGCATGCTAGCTTAATGTAACCCATATAGCTTGATAAAGCCCTGGCTGGGATGATTTAGTTGGATTTGTAGGGTGACCTTATATTAAGCTAGCATGACAGTAGCATGCACCCTGACCCTAACCTATATATGTTTTAACATTCAATATATATTAACATTCAATATATATTAACATTAACATTCAATATATAATAACATTCAATATGTATTAACATATACATCGATAGATAGATAGAAAGAATGTTAATACTTTGGTCCAAATTCATCCCTAGATTAACTCCATCAAAGCCAAAGGACTGGTCTCAGCGGTAAATTTGGCCCATTACATTCAGACAGTGTTATAGCATTCAAACTTGAAACCTGACATGTTGTGCCTATCTTAAAAGACACATTCATTATTGTCTTGTTGTTTTCCTTACATTCCTTTCAAAATTCTGTTGCTTCTAAATATTTATTCTTTAATCTCTTGATTCAACCTTTAAAAAATGAAATGATTCGACTGCTAAAAACAAAGCACAAATCATCCCTTCTGCTTCCATGAGCCGAGAAGAGTCATAGATCTGAGATTATGGAGGCTAGAGCAGTGATTTTTCCACAGCATTGTGTCCCCATCCCCATCCCCTGCCTCCCAACCACAAGGTAGGTGGGTTTTGGGACAGGGACAAGGCAGGATGGGTAGAAGATGTTTAAGGTCAGGCTTGACGAAGCCCTGGCTGGGATGATTTAGTTGGGGATTGGAAGGGTGACCAGATGTCCCGATTTTATAGGGACAGTCCTGATATTTGGGGCTTTTTCTTATATAGGCTCCTATTACCTCCCCACCCCCGTCCCAATTTTTCACACTTGCTGTCTGGTCGCCCTAGTTTGGTCCTGCTTTGAGCAGGGGGTTGGACTAGATGACTTCCTGAGGTCCCTTCCAACCCTGATATTCTATGATTCTTCCCTCCTCCCACCACCCAAAAAATGAATACCCATTCAAATATCATCTCCTATACTGATGTCATATTAACTTAGGCTCTTGTACCACTCTAGCTATATGAAACCAAGGGAGCTGTCTAGGGTGGCAGATTTTGCCTAGGGTGGCCAGGGCAGTTGGGCATTGCAATGCTACTCACTCATATTTGGCCCAACCTCCACCCCCACATCATGATGGAGACGTAGCTAGGACAATCCTGAGTGAGTGAAGCTGTGAGCTGATGGATGCCAAACCCCCACTTCTACTTCCCTCCCTCCAGAAGCCTGGCACATACCCAACACCCTGCCAGGTATCAGCTGGTGTAGGGTGGGATATTCAATAGCACTCAGCATTGGTCTATCTCTACTTCCATTGAAGTCAATGGTAAAATGCCCATTCCCTTCAGTAATAACAGGATTAGACCAATGCTGAGAGTTTTTGAAAATCCCACCCATAATGGGATAAAATTGTGCCTTTATTAGCACAAATAAAACTCCAGTGACTTTGATACATTTCACTGATTTGGGAGCAGAGCCCCGGGGCCGGCAGCCGGGACCCCAGGCTGGCAGCAGGGACCCCCGGACCGATGGCTGGGACCCGGGGCTCGCAATGGGCTGAGCAGGGCTGACGGATGGAACCCCGGCTGGCAGGGGGCCGGCGGCCAGGACCCCAGGCCAGCAGCGGAGCCCCTGGGACCGGTGGCCAGGACCTGGTCAGTGTGAGTGCCACTGAAAATCAGCTCGCGCGCCGCCTTTGCCTACTCCTGTAATACAACATTAATCTCATCACTGATGTTTTCATTTTTTTTATTTGTATAAGGTTTCTACTCTTAAGATTTTTTTATCCTACTCTTCTTTATTCTTTCCAACAGTTAAAATAATCAGAATAGATAAGATTATTAACAAGCTGTAAGCATCAAAAAGAAGTTGTGTCATGTGTAAAGGAAAGATAGACTAGCATAATTCAAAGAACAAAATCAATAAAATAAATCATACAACTGAAATGAAAGAGATTCTGGCACATAAACAAATATATTTTAAGGAATAAGGTGCAAATAGTGTCAACTATAGTTAACATGCAGTGTTTGTCTTTACAGTACATTAGGATCAATAGCTATTTTCTAAATGGGATTCATACACTGCCTTTTTTCATACGGCAGGTACTAAAATAGAATTCCAAATTATAGCCACATTGGATCAATTTCCTTCACTTCAGATTGTTCTCCATCTATTTTCTGTAACTCAAACAGTAGTTTGAAAGCCCAGAGATACCTATCAATGCAAAGTGTTGTATGTGCACAGTATCATACCTGTAGTCCATCTTCCAGGAAGACTCTATCAGATCAGAGAATGTACAAAGTAAGGCACAGGTGTAAATAGCACCTTACCATCACCGCTTAGTATTAAGTGAGAATAATTCTTTGAATAACATTGATCATCCCTATAGAGGTAACTTTGCTTTTGTGGAACATTTTTTCTTTACTCTACATTTCCATTACTGCCTCAAAACCAACCAACTAAATAAAAGGCATCTCTCTCCATATGTATATTTATCATATTACCAACTATTGTGTAATTTCAATAACTATTTAATAAGCCCTTATAAAGCATGTTTCCTTTCAAATTTCTGCTTCCACTTTATCTAAGTAGCTAAATCTGCATTTTTATTTTAAAAAATGGGTGAAATTTTTCAACCAATCTTACTCACAATTTAGATTTTAGATAATATGCAATAGGTGACTAAATTGAAAAAATGGGGCGAAACATGGAGATCATTGTTTGCATAAATTATAAGTCACAGTTGTCTCAGGTGTATTGTATAACATCGTCAATACACACCATTTATGCTGTGCTTATGTAATTTAGCAAACCTGTACTGAAGACAAGAGAGCTACATCAATTCATATCATCTGAGGATCTGGTCTATAGTGCATGTGACACTATTATAATTTATATTTTTATACAATTTTCTTTTATTGTTTCTTTCTCAGTAACTTTGGCCTTCTTTAGTATTCTTGTTCACTTCTGTTATTCAGGTTATTATTCCTTTCATAGATTAGAGATCAGGAAGTTACACTGAATTATGTTGTCAGTAAAGCTCTCAATTATTGAAAAAAGATACCACCTCTCTTTCTCTAGTTATCAGTCAACAGATGCCCTTACAACTATTTGTTTCTTTAATGCTTTTATGTATATTATTGTCACTCTGATTGACAGTAACAAAGATAAAACAACAAAGCAAAGATAAATAACAGAGGACAGAAACTAAAGCAGATAACACAAATACCACTGGGAGCTCAAATGGGCTATAGACCAGCAGTGGGAATGATAAATATGATAACTTGCATATCAATGAGTCCCAAACAACACTTAGTAGTTGTTCGTGCTTACATTTATCTACTTGATTGAGGTAATTTGCATAATTTGAAGGTAATTTCCTGTTGAAAGCCATGATAAAGTACTCTGATTGCAGCATGCCTGTCTTCATGAATATGCTGGTATTGGGAAGTTGAGAGATAAATAAGATAATGATGTAACATTTTCAAAGCCATGTTAAAAAAAATAAAGTTCATTTATGTCTAGAAGTGGCCTTCTTTTACAATTCGTTTGAAGACTGCGATATGCCCATGAATCCATACTCATAGAATATTGATAACTCAGTCAAATCACATTAATTTAATCACATTAATCCCTCTTTTGAATAAGACATACAACTGAAGCCTCGACCAGGAGAGATTATTAAATATCCCATGACAAGTTGAGTAAGAATTATGGATTTTTTATTGTAGGAGATGCTTGCAAACTGCTCTTGCATATATAAAGGCTTTAAAAAAAGCTTATAAATGAAAAAAAGGCCCCATTATTCACTGAATGTACGTGACTCATTGTGGGCTTGGAGTTCAGTTTGAAGAAAATCACTAGGGGCATGATCCAAACTTCAGTGAAGTCAATAGGAGTTTTTACATTGATTTCAGAGAGTATTGGTTCAGGCCCTTGGAAACCATAAGGAAAAAGATGGAAATCAGAAAGCAACTATAAGCACTACATTTTTGAATCTTCTTATGGGCCCAGTCAGACTCTTATGGAAGTCAGTGGGAGTGTTGCTATTACTATAATAGGAGTAGTTTCAGGCTCCATCTCATGACTCTCCCATTCATCCTGATCAGATTTTACCCTCTCTATTAACTGCTGAGCTTGGGAACGGTTAAGCTTGAGTGCCCTATAAATATATTTCCATTAATCTTTCATGAAGAGCTATCCACTTTGTTGTAGTTTTCTGAAAAGAGGAGACAAAAATTTAACGTTTCCTTGTGGGAAAAATAAACTCATATTTATAACAATTGAGACGACCTGACACCAGAGTCTCAGTTTTTCAAGGATTCCATCTACTGTTCATAATTCTTCAGAATTCAGCAAACAACAGCTATTGAAATCATAGTTTAAGACTGGTTGAATTTCACAAATGTAAGGACATTTGTAGAGCTGGTCAGGCTTGGATATAGCATGGCTAGGTCATAAGTTCCAATCCAGCCCATATTATCTTGATGCTTCTACAATAGCCTGTATGAAATGAAATGAATTGATAATCTCACTCCAGTCCCTAGTGGAAACTTTCCCATATCATTTAAACAAACAAATAACAAAAACACTATCTCAGTTGACACTGGCATCCCTATTGATGGTCTATTTGGAGGCACAAGATCTGAATTCTCCCCTGTTCCTGTGGTCAGGGTAGAGGCACACTGGCAGGTTGGTAGAGGAACATTTATGTTGCAGTCCATTGTCCACGCTGTGCCTCTGCTGTAGAAAAACAGTAGCCAATAATCTTCAATACTGTCACTCTGACTCATTTAACAGGACTTTCAATGAGAATGCCTAACTAGTTTGGGTACTTTTGAAAAAAAAATAGGGCTAAGATGGCACCGGAGAGAGTCTGATCTTGATTTCATTTGCACCAGCAAGTTCCAGTAGGCAGGGCTCAGGACTGGGAGTCTTGACTTTTGGGTTGTATTCCTGGTTCTGCCACTGACTTCTTACATGACCTCGAGTAAGTCACTTCTCGTCTATCATAGCATCAATGGAATTGCATAGACTGGAAATCATCTTAGTTTTGGATGACAAATTTAGCAGCATATATCAATGTATCCACTAAAGATATATGGCTGAATTGTACTCCATAGTTTTACATAGGAGATCAGATTCTACAACGATAAGCACAGAATGAGAACCTGAATAGAATAGACACTGATTTGTTGCCCCCTTGTGTGAAAGAGGTGAAAACACCCCAGTATCACCATTCATGGATCCCTCAGAAACTGGAATGGGGAGTCTGAGAGCCACTTATTATTTACTATTGGTGTTACAGTGGCAACTGTAGACCTCAATCAATATCAGAAACCCCCTGTTCTTGGTGTTATACAAACACAAACAAGGGCCCCTGCCCTGCTGGCTCCAAGACTGCTGAGGTACTGAGCAGGTGAGCTGGCAGGAAACCAGGGAGGTTTTCATCAAAACCCCACCTGGGGTCCATCGAAAGTTCAATCGAAATCGAAGCATTCCTGCAAAACGTTTTGGTTTCAATGAATAGGGAAATCCCAATAAAAAATACTTTGTTGGGATTTTCCAACCAGCTCTAGTAAGCGAAGATTTCCTGACTGATCACACAATAGTTTTCAGCCCGCTGTTATTATTTTTTTTTAATCTGGGCATTATCACTGAAGGGTCTTATGGTGGACCCCAGTGGCTGGACCACATACTGATAATATCTGTGAAGGCTACAGGGGAAACTAGTTCTCAGGATGCCCTACCAGAAACAGAGCCATTGCAGTTACAGTCTCCAGCTACAGTTGTCTCTGTGATTGGCATGCACCCCACCCCCAACCCCCCCTGGAGGAGAGATTGACTACGGTATCCACATGGTTATAGGAGTTCTCCAAATCACACACACCCTTTTCTGCAGCAGAACCATAGTGGTTTCATTAGGTGAGGGCCTCCATGGTCAGTGGGGAGTGGGTAAGGATTTGGCACCCCCTACATGTTTTATTAATTATGAAGACATATATAGAGGGCTCGATCCTCCTGTCCTAGGAGACTGATGGAAATTTATGTGGATTCAGGCACTTAACTGGAACACATATTGTGATTTAATTACCTGAAGCCTGGTTTAAAATATTCTTTTTGAGGTTTATCAGTGTATCTGGTAATCATTTGATATATATAATTAACAGCATATACATTTGGCCTTCTTATTGTTCAGCATTCATCACATTATGTTTACACACTGCTGTCCTTGACTATTGCCTTCATGTTCATTTTTGCCTTCAGTTGTATTTACCTAAATGTAAAATATATTTTGCTGCCACTCCTCTCCTTTGATCAACATCAGTGACTGTTTTATTTTTATTAATGTTGCTTTTATCATTTTAGTTGCTTGTTAGAATGACTTTCACTGTTTTGCATGTTCTTTGGATGAGGCTATTTAGAAATCCTGTGATTTATCTTAGAGTATACGTTTTTGATTCCTTTTCAAGTATATATTTTTGTGCCCATCATTGAAGCATCTGGGTATCATACAATATTTGTAACACATGCATTTTTAAATCCAGTCTGTTAATACAGGTGCAACTAAGGACATAAATTGTCCCAGGACTTAATTTTGATGAGTACATGGTCCTGCCAACACCAAAGAGTTTAAATACCTTGTGCTATTAACAGAATAATATGTTGGGTTTAATTTAATCACTTCGGGGATAAGTTATAGTACCACAGCATCATGTGAGATGCAAATCAAGGCAAAACTGTTTTAAAAAAATCATTGATGGGTACTTATCAATTGCCTCTTTTCAACCACTATAGTCCTTCAAGCCCTATTGCTTTTCCATTTTCAGAAAAGGCCACTTCTTTGACTGGCTGTCCTGAACAGTTTTTGTACTTGGAGCCCACAAGAAGCCTGGCAGACTAGTCATTTGAGTCACTGGCAATGTAGCTTCTGATTCCCTGTCCTCTAATAGTATCCCACACAACTGTTTGAGCTCTTTTCTTTGACTCCAAATATTCATCCGAGGGTGTATACAGTCCACTTGCATAAACTCAAGTGTTTTGATCTGTATGGATAGATTGTGGAGAGATTAGGGAGGTGACATTCATACAATCCAGGACTAGGGTGTACTACTGCTGCAGCCGACAGGCTGGAAGATCAGCCACATCTCCTCTGCATCAATTGTACAGGTCGCTGTCTCAATGGATTTGTGTATATACAAATCCACAATCCCTGGTCCACCCTGCAACTCAATTTTCTTCACTGACCCCACATAGGCCAGCGTAGACACCAGATCTGCAGCCAACAGCAGGCACCTGGCACAGCCCCTGTGTGGGCTTAATGGTTGTGGATAGCCATGTACTACCGGTAAAATCCTTAGTGATGGGCATAGTTCAGATTTCAAATTAGCACTTACAATTTGGATCCACATCTCTCTGGTCTGCAAAAGTGGACTCCAAATTTTGTGAGAAAAGGTTTGATTGAGCGGAGGGCAAGGTTTCTAATACTTCCTTTATCTGATTTGGTTGGAAATACCACAAAGACAGCTTTTCTCACTGTATTTTGGCACATGTGCTTTTGCATCTGATCAGAATGGGAAAGGAGAAAAGTTAAAAAAAAGAACTTTTTCAATCCTAAGAAAGGTTAGAAGGTTAGAATTCACTTTGATAGCCAGGCAAAAGTTCCGATTGGTTCTTATTTTATACAAATCAGTTCATACGTCCCTGTTATGTTTACCTAGACTTTCAACTACAGACTCATTCACCCAGACAACTGCTCACAACCATGCAAAAAAATCCTCAAACATCAAAACTCATAGATGGTTTTATAAACAATGAAAGCAACAGAATCATGATAAATTCACAGCCTCAACTATTAGGGTTGTTATTTCTGTTTCATGGTCTACACTCTCAAATAATTCTTCTGCTTTATGCTGGGCTGAAATCTTGTCGGTAGAGTTTTTTGAAAGTATATTCAAAATACCTCAGAGGCTTTCAAGAAAGGATAGCAGTGATTTTGATATTTCAATTTATTTAGTTATTTTAGGAAACTCTCCAGCTCGCATGAGCATGCCAGGCACACATTGGAGAGCTGAAAGGCAATGTTGTCCTGTTTATTTCTCATAAGTGATTGAATACAAGTTTTTTCATGTAAGATACCTCACATTTTTCTCTTACAAAGAAATAGGCTGTGTAACCATACTGTTCATATTTAAATGGCTATTATTGCTATATTAATAATAAATAATAATAGTCTCCTGTAGCTAAATCAAATGCAGTCCACTAAGTTTAAACTTAAGCCTAAAATGTAGCAATTGCCATTTAGAAACAGCTACTTTTTGTTAAGTGGAGTGATTGAAAATATGGTGTTTTTCTCCACTGGGTCAATACTGAACAAAATCTCTAATATAGAGCTAGGGGGCTCTGGACTGTTGAAGGTGTTGTCATTCAATGAGAAATAAAACTGAAAGTCCTGACTCCTGACAATTATTTGTATTGAAGTAGCATTGAGAGGTTACAATAAGGGATCAAAGTCCCATAGTGCTAGGCACTGCATATACATGCAATGAACAGGCAAGTCCTTGCCCCAAAGAGTTTACAATCTAAGTGACTATTAAGTCTTCTCATGGGTATTAAAAGTTCTATTAACATCTATTTGAAGAGTAGAGCTGTTTAAACCATGCATGCCAGCCAAATTCCAGCGTGGGCAAAATTGTATGTACATAAAATCAAAGAAGATATAAATCACTCATGTTTGCTCGCCACTGTTACTGGTGCAGATTGGCTGCTGTATTCTAATCCCAGGGATTCCTTCATTTCAGAGGAATGAATGACCCCTCTATATATACATTGTAGCCCTTTAAAGCACTGCTGGGTTCTTTGGGATTAATTTTAAATCATTGTGGCCCTGAGCCAGCAAAACACTTAAATATGTGTACAATCTTAAGCATCAGAATAATCCATTACCTTCAAAGGGATGTGTCACATATTTAAAAATAAGAACCCACTGAAGTGCTTTACCGGACTGATGTTAATTTAATGTAAATTCTACATATTATTGTTATAAAGGGGGCCAAAATGGATTGTAAAGAGCTAGTGATTATGAGTAAGAGTACACTTAATTTAAAATTATTATGATTTTCAAAAAGCAGCTTTATTATTTTCTCCTCAATTCCTAGATCTTCTTTATCTTGAAGTAATTATAAGCTCAAAGGATCTTCCCCACGCATCATGCTTTAGCAGGGCAAAGGTGTCTCTGTTGCTAAACAATCTCCATGTAACTGTGGATTTGTGTACTCACAGTCTTTCTTTTTCTTTTGTGTTTGATATGGGGGATTCCACACACACAAGACTCTTTCCTAATTCCCTTGGTCACAGTCCAAGTATTAGCTGGGCAAAACAGATTACCTGGGCAGGTTGCTCTGCAGGCCCCCCTCCCCTCCATTGCTCTCCTAACTCTGAAGTACTTGTTTTTCCTCTTATCTCTGTTAGCAAACAGTACTTCATTGCACTGAAAAAAGGAATGGTGTTTTATTTTAGCTGGGCTAAGCAATGACCAAGTGTGGGATAATGTAGTCTATTAATATTTATATGGTGCAAACACTAAGGCCCTAATCCAATAAATTCTTCTGTGCAGGTGACCACAAATGTCTAGCATAAATTTCCACAGATACAGGGCATGTTGGTGGCAGGTAGTGAGCAAGAAAAGAGCATGGCTCTATTCTATATATCTTCCACTCAAAGACCATATGCCAATGATGAAACTTAGAGCTGCCCAGCACAAGTGGCATCGGGACCAGGGAGTCTCAAGCATCAACCTCATGAGTCTGGTGGGGAGAATACATTGTACAATCTGCACTCTTCAGTGCCAAAAGAATGTCGACAAACTGAAGTACATTCTGAGGACAGCAATGAAATTATTAAAAGGCTAGAGGGATGGGTTTAGAAGAAAAGACTAGAAGAACCACTTTGTATTTACCAGGGCCAAACAAAATGGATAAGGGAATATGATGATTACCTATCAACATTTGAAGAGTTGAAATAGAAAGACGGGACCAGAATTGTTTAGAGTGTCCCACAAGTCTCTGACTAGGAATCAAGGGATAAAAATGAACAAGAGATCATTTAGGCTGAATACCAGGAAATTTTATGACAGAAAAGTGCATTATATTGTAGAATACCATCCTAAGGGATAGAGAAAAAGGCCCAACACTTGATTCATTTAACACTTGACTAAAAAAAGTATTTGGGAAGGTAGTGAAGGGAGCAATCCTACACTAAATCAGGGATAGATAAAGTCAATAGATCATTTTCAATGACTAATGACATACTAGAGCCTGAGCTTGAAACTTAGCTTGAGTATTTGCTAGTTAGTTAGTCAGATTCTGAAAGAGAGGGAAAGAGATTTCATGGGAAAATGCAGGTCCTCCAAAACCCAGCTGAATTCCAGAGTACTGCAAATCTTAAAATCCCACAGCTGTCTGCAAGATAGCTAACAGAAAATACATGTTTACAGATTGTAGGGCATGTAGAGTGTAAACTGTTGTCTCCTGTAGGCAAAATCCTTCCTGCAATTCTGTGCAATGACTGAACTAGTAAGCGCAGAACTGCTTTTCCCATTGGTTTACTCTTGTGGGAACTCTGGTCATACAAAATCACCCAAATGCAGGGAAAAATCCTATAAAGCATTAACTAGATACTAAGGATTCTCTTCAATAAGGAAACTGGGCTTCCAATTACTCAAGCTAGATTTTTCTACAATGTATTGTATCCCCTTCTCTGGCTAGACGCCTGCAGCGATACCATTTCACCTCTGGCTGTAATCCTGTCAGATCTCACACATTAGGAAAAGTCAAGTTAGATCATTATTTAAATATGAAAACAAAAATCATTGACTCATTGATCTATAAGAGGTGCCATCATTTGGAAGAGGCAAAAAACCAGATCCTTCACTCAATAACAATCCCATAGCAACTTGTGAAATTAGGGGGTATTAGTGTCCTGGCCAACTTTCATTGTAGGCAATTACAGTTTACCTGCCTAAACTCTCTGCTGTTGCAATTTGATACACTGTCATTAATTTCCCATGGTTTCTTTTCAGTGGTGGGTGATGTAATTCCTGAATGTAAAGACTATAGAGATCTTTGGAATGATAGGTGTATTTTATTATTATGGTAGTAAGTTTTTAGTTCTTGTTAGTCTTTTTTCAATGCACATAACAGATAAAAGCTGCTGACGCAAACTTTGCCTACTGTTTTATCCTGTGAGGAAGCTTAAAAACATAAAAGAACTTCTGAAGCCAGCTACTGACTGGAGAATGTTAAGGACACCCTTCCCTGATATTTCATGAAAGTTTTTGTTCTGCCTCTTAGTCTTTCTGACCCCTATTAAAAATATATGTCTTACAAGTCCTATAGAGGCTTTCTCTGTCCTGCTTTCCTTTCTCTCTGTCTTGCAGATATTTATGGAATTTTATTTTAAATGTTGGTTTATGTACTAGAATGTACCTTCACCTTCTTTTCTCCTCTGTTTCTCTGAAAAAATTAGTCTCTAACTGCCTCAACATCAGGGAAATTGGTGGTTTAAAGCAGAGCTTGGGCACTGCGGGGAATCTCTCAATCAGGGTGACACATAGGAGGAGGAAGGATGGTCTTGTGGTTAAGGCTCCACACCTGGGAACCAAGATATATTGTGTCAGTTCCTGACTCTTCTACAGACTTCCTGAGTTACAATGGGCAAGTCACTTCATCTCTCTTTGCCTTAGGTCCCCATCTGTAAAGGGGGGATAATCAGTCTTCCTTTCCCCATCCTTTGTATATTTAGATTTCAAGTCTTTGGGGAAGGGACCATATCTTACTATGTGTCTGAACAGTGCCTAACACAATGGGGCCCCATTCTCAGCTGGGACCTCTAGGTAGTATTTTAATAAGATGAACAAGATGAGAAGTGAGTGATCTCCTTCTCCTTGGTGGCTCCTGAACTTGGAGATTTTTCTCATCTGTCAGTGACAAGGTTTCACTTTTTTCTTTATTTTATCCTAGATCAATACTGATTGCTACCCTAATGAGTGCCAAATATGGCTAATGAGTAGTAATGCAAGCTCAGAAAGACTGATTTGTAACACTGCTAAGCAATTCATTGCAATTCTATTTTCAGCATCATTATTACTTCTTCAGTTATAACTAGCATCAATGGAGTGTATCCATAGTTCTGTAGAAGGGCCAGCCGAAATTCTTGCTCCGGGTATGGCTGAAGTCTATATTCATAAATATTGTTGAGCTTAATTTACCCTTGTAGAGTCTTATCACAGTTTAGAAGTTTTGAAAAATCTGGAGCAGCTTTTATGCAGGATCCAGATTTATTTATATCTTTTGTATCTCTTCAAGCCTTATTAAACATCAGTGATTTAATAAGTGCCTTTTTAATTACTTACATAGGCAAAGGACATTCAAAACCATGTGGTGATTGCTTACTTTAAAGGGAAAACACAGCTAGGACAATAAATGGTGATTGTGTTTGAATGGAACAATGCTTCTACCTAACAGCAGCAAAATGTAATCAAAGGGATCATTTGCTTATGAGAGATTTAGGGCCATATCCTCAGCAGGAGTAAATTAGTATAGCCCCATTAAAATCAATGAAGCTATGCTGATTTCCACTAGCTAACAACCTACATGAGGAGGGGGAAAAAGTCGAGAACTACTTTGTTAATATCTTTTGCTTTGTTGAGCTAACATTCTGGGATTTTTACGATGGGGACATATGTGCAGAAGAAGAATAAAACATTTTAATGAGTTGTAAGTTGTGAATGTGGACAGCACAACTATGAAACTTTTCTTTTCTTAGAGCTGATAAAAAAAATTGAAACGTTCAAGCTTATTTCTACAGTTCCTACAAAAGCAATTTTAAGAGCATAAGTATTCTTTCTGACACCATATGCCAGGAGCTTTTGGTAGGAACATAAATTTTGTAGACTTTGCCATTGTGTATGATTTTATTTACAGCTTAACAAAGTGAAAGAAAGGCAGTCAGATTTGATTGCTGGATGTACTGTTCACGTATGATGGACAACACAGCCAACTAACCTGCAGTGTGATATCTGAAAAGATATGAATAGGAAATGCCAATATTATTTGTTTATTTATTCAACTAATTCCTAATAATCTGAGTACAATCCATAAAAAGAAACAGCATTTATGAATGGACAGAAGCAAAGGTCTAGCTAGTCCATCCCTTTACCCTACAGTAATGCATGTGCATTCCCAAATCAGATGTTTCATTCTAAGTCCATAATACATATTTTTTCCCCTTAAGCCTGTTTATGTTATGTGCTCACAAATGGGAGCGGGGGGTGGGGGTGGGGGAGTGGTCCATGTGATCACAAATGGGAAGGGAGATCATCCATAAGACAATTTTAGCAATCAATCCTGTAAGACCCAACTCTTCACTGCACGTATAGTAAGTAGAGCTGGTTGAAATTTTTTTGACAAATTTTTCCATGAAAAATACAGTTTTGTCTAAATCAAAACATTTGGGGGGAATGTGTCAATTTGAATGAGACTTTTCATGGGGAAAAAAAAAAGAACCATTTCAACTTTCTTGTATTTCAACAACTTGTTTTGTTTTTACTTTATTGTTTCAACTTATTTTCTTTTGATTTTTATAGTAAACTATTAATTTTAATATTATATATGTAAATGTGACGGAGTGTACCAACCCCACACTGGGCCAACAGGGCCTGACCAATCACTGTGGGCCCAAGAGACCACTGTGGGCCCCCTCACCTCTGCTGCACATGCTCCAGGTGAAAGGGACGGATAAAAGGAGGCAGCCCAGCTCCGGCTGGCTGAGGAGGAGGAGGAAGGACGTGTGCTGCAGGCTCCTACAGAGGCGCCTGTGACTCTCCGAGCAGTGGGAACTGTGGATCCAAACTATGCTGGAGATAACCAGCCGACCACGGAGTCTGACTGGGATGCTGAGCTGCTGCCAGCCAAGGAAATGAGCCTTGCGGTAGGAAATGATCCAGGGAATGTATTAGAAACTGATGCTTGAACCATTAACTGGGAATTTCCCAGCTTCAAATGGCCCTGGGTTGTTACCCGGTGGAGTAGGGTGGGCCCGGGTTCCCTTATGCCCCCCCCCAACACTTGCCACTAGGTGTGGCTACTGGGGGGCTCCAGCCACAGACTGATAGTTTGCTCTGCCCTGCCCAGAGGGTCAAAGCCCCAACTGCCCCAGCCAGGAGGCTCGGGAGGCATAGACTGAGAGTTTACCAGGCCGTCCAGGGGCTCTGTGTCTCCCCGCATTGCAATTGCCTGATCCAGCAGGGAGTCCCAACGATCATGTGATGGGTTGTACCAACCCAGCACTGGGCCAATGGGGGCGGCCGAGCTCGACACACTGGGCCCCCCATTAGAGTAAGTATACTTAACATTTATTTTATTGATTATATTTAATATTTTACTATAAAAGTCAAAATGAAATTAATTAAAATGATAAAGTGCCTTATCAAAATGACACACTTATACCATATGGAATCAAAATATTTACATTAGCAAAGTGATATACAACAATATTGAAATGAAACATTTTGATGTTCCCAAATCAAAAATTGTCAGAACAATTTTTTTGTTTGCTTGAAATGTCAGAATTTCCCATGGAACAGAAATTCTAGTTTCCAATCAGCTCTAATAATCATCTCTGGGCTGTTCTTGCCAACCAACTCCCAATAATCTCTTGCAAATTAGCAATTATGAGTATATTTTATCTTTTTCACCATCTGTTGGTGTAGTAACTTATGAGACGCATTACTGAAGTCTAAGCAAATCACATCCACTAAGCTAGCTTCATCTATGTTCTTTTACTTCTAAAAAAATAAATCAATCATTTTGTTTCACACAATCTGTTCTTAATGAGCCCATGATGGGAAGTACCTACGACTTTCATTTTCATCTAAGTGACATAACATTTCATCCCTAGTGAATGGTTGCACCATTTTTTCCAGTCAGACTTACCAGTGGTTAGTGACAGGCCTCTCTCTCTTTTTTTTTTAAAAAAAAGTATCACATTTGTCTTCTATTCAGCCCTTAGGTACCACATACATACTGTGTGACATACACAGTAAACATGCCAGTTCTTCTTTAGGTTCCATTCCTAAATCCTGAGGGCTACATTGGGATTTGGACTATGCAAGAGCATAAGAAACTTCCCTTAGATCCCTCAATGAGGGCTATACAGACATTGGGTCTGTGCACACAAAGGGCAACAGGATTATGCACTTGCTTGCTCACCAAGGGTCGCATTGTACAATCAATACCTCTGTGAGTTCAGTAAGTATAAATCCTTAAAATATTGTCACAGCAGAATGGACCATATCCTGCTCACCTGAATGATCCCAATGATTTCAGCCTTATTAGTAAGAGGATAATAGTCATTCTTAGCTTTTAAAGATATGTTGTAAATAAAGAGCCATCCTTTTTGTTTCTACTTGAAGAAACTTAAAACAAAAATCCTAAAAGATGCTCAAGTCAAATGACAAATAAGCTGTCAGTAAGGAAACCAGGGACTTCCATTTCATATTTATATTTTTTAAACAAAGTGAAATCCAACCTTGCCTAACACCTTGGATTCTGTTTTAAGAGGACTGATGCCATCAACTACAGGAAGCATTCATACGGGTCCAGGAATCTTCTCAGTCTTACCAGGTGGATGTTCTGTTTCTGAATTTCTTCTTTTTTCCAAAATTCTTCATATTAACTTGCCAACTCTTCCACTGGATACCAAACCCTTTCTTTTTTTCTTTTTTAGATATGTTTTTATAGTACCCACTATCATAAACTTATTGAAGGTAACAACAATTATACATTTCTCCCTTTGCAGCAATAGCTGTAATGTGACTACAGCATGTTGAGCTATTCATTTAGAATTTATTTTATTATTTTAACCTCTATTTTAGTAAACAAATAATTTGTGAACTGTTCCTGAATTTCTGTGAATGTTACTATTCATAGTATCAGCTGAACACCCTGGATGAATAATTTCCAGACTGAGTTGTTTGAGACTGTTCTTTTTGACTATTCATTATTAGTTATTTGTACTGAGTCATTGGTCACCTAAGTCATGCAATATTGTTTCTGCTCTCTGGTTGGATGGCAAACTTTTTAAATGAGAGAACAACATATAGCAAAAAACCACATACAAAAAAAAGCCCCCAGGCTTGCATATAACTATTTGGGCATATAACTATGCTAAAATTAAGTGAGACTTTCAGGGTTAATAAATCTTTCCATGAATACACAGTGGTGGTGAATATATTCATGAATAAAAAATCATTTGATTCCACAAATCATAATTAAGAGAATTCAGCAAATTCATTTCACAAAGTATTCACTTTTTTAAACTATGTGACGAATCTAATAACATAATATTCTTCATTCAAATGCAACAGCCACTAGAGTAGAGTACAACAGCTGTAAAATAATGTATAGAAACCCTGCCCAACATTTAGGACAAAAAGTGAAAAAGAATACAATATTCAATTTGAAATGAAGGGGAGGATTTTAAGGCGATAGAATATACTCTAAACATATAACATAAAATTGTTTATGTTAGCAGACAAGAATCTTGTCACATTTGTGTCAGATTGTTTTCACACTCCTAGCTACAAATACTCTCCAGAAAATATTTTGTTCTGATAGTTATAGTAATTAAATACAGCTAAACTAATTTACAATGAAGATTTTCAGTTCTCCAGTAATAACCTTAGTTAGAATTCCAGTATTCTTGTAGATCCCCCATAATCCATGCAGATGAGGTATTGGGAGACGTTCCAAACCATGGAGATGGACAAAGTCAGTTACTGGAGTCATTGCCTGGAGTAGACAATTTTGACTTCCCCTAATTAGGTTTTGGTGTAGATTTGGGGAAAAAACCAGTGAAGGTTGGCTGTATCACCAGCTGTCTACTCTCACCCCTTGCATCCATGGAGGTGGAACCCTGCAGAACACCCATTGAGGGGTTACAGCAGAATTGTGAGGAAGAGAAGAGAATGCCATGGAGATAATGCTCCCCACCATTACCACACTCACTAACCCACATCCATAGGTGCAGTGTTCCTTCATGCAAGGAAGAAGAGGGAATTAAGGACCCCATAATTTGTATTTGTTGTAATAAATTGATAGCAAGTGTTTAATATTAAGGTGGAGAAAATAGAGCATTTTAGATAGACATTTATACAACAGAATACACATCTACTTTATTCAATAAAAAATGCTTAGGATTTTATCCAGTACTGTTTGATAGTGAGCGGGTCCTATTCAGCACTAATAGCCTAGGATAGCAGAGTAAAAAAGATTATTCCAAAAGAGATTAGCTAAAAGGAGATTGTGGCTCAGTAAATTATCTCAGTTTTTGGTTTGGACCTTTTTGCTCATGGGTCCACCTTTGAACCCATCACTGGAGTGGAGGTAAATGAACCCATATTTGGGACCCTCCTTCCATGGTATTCTATTGCACTGAAGATACCTCTCTGGTGGAGGGGACCCCAGTTATTTGTAAGAAATAGATAATACCACTGGGGAATTCAATAAAATCTAGATGGTTGGATTTGTGATGAGCAGGAGAATCACACTGTGAATTGCCTATTGGGAGCGAAGGCTGTGGACCTCAAGAGATATCTAGACAGCCTTACGTGAAGTGCTGGGGAGGAGTCGGTATCTTAGTACATGTAGATACCAGTGACATGGAGAAAAGTAGGAAAGAGGCCTGGAGGCCAAATTTAGGCTGCTAGGAGAAAGATTAAAGTTCAGGACTTCCATGGTATTATTCTCTGAAATTCTTCCAGTTCCACACTCAGGGCCAGTTAGAAAGGCAGAACTGAAGGGTCTCAATATGTGGATGAGACAATGGTGTTTGGAGAGGAAGGATTTAGGTTTATTAGGAACTGGACACCTTTTGGGAAAGGAGGAGCCTATCCAGGAATCATGGGGTCCAACTAAGCCAAAATGGAACCAAATTGCTGACATGTAAAATTTAAAAAGGCTGTAGAAGATTTTTTAAACTAAGGGCAGGGGGAAAGCTGACAGATGTAAAGGAGCAAAGGGTTTGGAAAGACACATTCCTTAAGGGAAGATTTATTAAAGGGGATACTATAAAGCAGTGGTGGGCAACCTGTGGCTCACAGGCCGCAAGCAGCTGATCAGGGTAATTTGCTGGCAGGCAGCAAGACAGTTTATTTACATTGACAGTCTTCAGGCATGGCTGCCTGCAGCTCCCAGTGGCCGTGGTTTGCCGTTCCCGGACAATGGGAGCTGTGGGAAGCCGCGCAGGCTGCAGGGATGTGCTGGCCGCCACTTCCCACAGCTCCCATTGTCTGGGAATGGCAAACCACGGCCACTGGGAGCTGTGGGCGGCCGTGCCTGAAGACGGTCAATGTAAATAAACTGTCTTGCTGCCCGCCAGCGAATTACCCTCACAGGCCACGTGCGGCCTGTAGGCCGCAGGTTGCCAATCACTGCTCTATAGGCTAGTAAAGAGGAGAGGGTAGGAGTTGATCAAGTACAGGTAGAAGCTGAAGAGAAACAGTCAATGAAAAAAATCCCATTCAGTTACATCGCTTGAAGGCAGACAACTAAATATTGACAAATTATATAAGTGCTTGTATACAAATGCAAGAAGTTTAAATACTAAGATGGGTGAATTTGAGTGCCTGATACTAAATTAGGAAAATAGAGGCTCAAACTACACATAAATCCCAAATTAATATATATATATATATATATATATATATATATATATATATATATATATATATATATATATATATATATATAATAAAGGACCAAAAATGCTACCATGGCTAAACAACAGAGTCAAAGAGGCAGTTAGAAACAAAAATACATCTTTTAAAATTGGAAGTCAAATCCTGATGAGGAAAATAGAAAGGAACATAAATTCTGGCAAGTCAAGTGTTAACGTATAATTTGCCAGGCCAAAAAAGAATTTGAAAAGCAACTAGCAAAAGACACAAAAAACAACAGTAACATATTTTGTAACTACATCAAAGCAGGAAACCTGGCAAAATCAGTGGGACCACTGGATGATCAAGGTGATACAGGAGCACTTAAGAAAGATGAAGCCATTGCAGAGAAACTAAATGAACTCTTTATCTGTCTTCACTGCAGAGGATGTGAGGGATATTCCCACACTGGAGCCATTAGTTTTAGGTGACAAATCTGAGGAACTGTCCCAGACTGAGGTATCAATTTAGGAGATTTTGGAACAAATCTGTAAATTAAACAGCAATAAGTCACTAGGCCCAGATGGTATTCTCCCAAGAGTTTTGAAGGACCTGGATGACAAAAGGAATTGTAGTGCTGATTTTTTTTTAAAAAGGCTCCAGATGAGATCCTGGCAATTATGGGCTGGTAAGCCTAACTTCAGTTCCAGGCAAATTGATTGAAACTATAGTAAAGAACAGAATTATCAGACATATAGATGAACACAATATGTTGCAGAAGAGTCAACATGGCTTTGGTAAAGGGAAATCCTGACTCACCAATCTATTAGAATTCTTTGAAGGGGTCAACAAACATGTCAAAAGTAATTCAGTGGATATAGTGTACATGATCACTCACCAAAGGCTCTGAAGCAAACTCAGAAGCCATGGGATAAGAGGGAAGGTAGTTTCATGGATCAGTAACTAGTTAAAAGATAGGAAACAAAGGGTTGGAATAAATGGTCAGTTTTCACGGTGGAGAGTGGTAAATTGTGTTGTCCCCAAGAATTTATACTGAGAGCAGTGCTGTTCAAAATATTCATAAATGATCTGGAAAAAAGGGGTAAACAGTGAGGTGACAAAGTTTGCAAATGATACAAAATTATTAGGGCTGTTGATTAATTGCAGTTAACTCATGCGATTAACTCAAAAATTAATCGCGATTATTCGCAGTTTTAATCGCACTGTCAAAAAAAAAAAAAAAGAATACCAATTGAAATTTATTAACTATTTTTGGATTTCTTCTACATTTTCAAATATATTGATTTAAATTACAACACAAAATACAAAGTGTACAATGCTCACTTTATATTATTATTTTTATTAAAAATATTTGCACTGTAAAATGATAAAAGAAATAGTATTTCAATTCACCCCATACTACTACAATAATGCAATCTCTTTATCATGAAAGTGAAACTTACAAATGTAGATTTTTTTTTGTTACATAACTGCTACTCAAAAACAAAACAATGTAAAACTTTAGAGCCTACAAGTCCACTCAGTCCTACTTCTTATTCAGACAATCGCTAAGATAAGCACATTTGTTTACATTTACGGGAGATAATGCTGCCGGCTTCTTATTTACAATGTCACCTGAAAGGGAGAACAGGCGTTCGCTTGGCACTTTTCTAGCCAGCATTGCAAGGTATTTACGTGCCAGACATGCTAAACATTCATATGTCCCTTCATGCTTCGGCTACCATGCTTCCATGCTCATGATGCTTTTTTAAAAAAAAAATGCATTAATTAAATTTTGACTGAATACTTTGGGGGAGAATAGTATGTCTCCTGCACTGTTTTACCTGCATTCTGCCATGTATTTCATATTATAGCAGTCTCGGATGATGACCCAGCACATGTTGTTTGTTTTAACAACACTTTTGATGCAGATTTCACAAAACGCAAAGAAGGTACCAATGTGAGATTTCTAAAGATAGCTACAGCACTTGACCCAAAGTTTAAGAATCTGAAGTGCCTTCCAAAATCTGAGAGGGACAAGGCATGGAGCATGCTTTCAGAAATCTTAAAAGAGCAACACTCTGATGCAGAAACTACAGAACCCAAACCATCAAAAAAGAAAATCAACCTTCTGCTGGTGGCAGATGATGAAAGTGAACATGTGTCGGTCTGCATTGCTCTGGATTGTTATCGAGCAGAACCCGTCATCAGCATGGACGCATGTCCTCTGGAATGGTGGTTGAAGCATGAAGGGACATATGAATCTTTAGCACATCTGTCACGTAAATATCTTGTGACGCCAGCTACAACAGTGCCATGCGAACGCCTGTTCTCACTTTCAGGTGACATTGTAAACAAGAAGAGGGCAGCATTATCTCCTGCAAAGGTAAACAAACCTGTTTGTCTGAGTGACCGGCTGAACAAGAAATAGGACTGAGTGGACTTGTAGATTATAAAGTTTTACATTTTATTTTTGAATGAAGTTATTTTTTGTACATAATTCTACATGTGTAAGTTCAACTTTCATGATAAAGAAATTGCATTACAGTACTTGTAGGAGGTGAATTGAAAAATACTATTTCTTTTGTGTTTTACAGCACAAATATTTGTAATAAAAAATAAATACAAAGTGAGCACTGTACACTTTGTATTTTGTGTTGTAATTGAAATCAATATATTTGAAAATGTAGAAAACGTCCAAAAATATTTAAATAAATGGTATTCCATTACTGTTTAACAGTGCAATTAATCGTGATTAATATTTTTAATCGCGTGATTAATCATGATTATTTTTTTTAATCACTTGACAGCCCTAAAAATTATTCAAGATAGTTAAGTCCAAAGCAGACTGTGAAGAGTTACAAAGCGATCTCTTAAAACTGGGTGACTGGGCAAAAAGAAAAGGCAGATGAAATTCAACATTGATAAATGCAAAGTAATACACAATGATGGGGTCTAAATTAGGTGTTATCACTTAAGAAAGAGATCTTGGAGTCATTGTGAATAGTTCTCTGAAAACATTTGCTCAATGTGCAGCAGCAGTGAAAAAAAGCTAACAGAATATTAGGAACCATTAGGAAAGGGATTGATAATAAAACAGTAAATATAACAATGCCACTCTATAAATTCATGGTATGCCCACACCTTGAATACTGCATGCACTTCTGGTCACCCCATCTCATAAAATATATATTAGAATTGGAAAAGGTACAGATAAGGGCAACAAAAAGGATTAGGGGTTTGGAACAACTTCCATAGGAGTAGACATTAAAAAGATTGGGACTCTTCAGCTTGGAAAAGAGAAAACTGAAGAGAGTTAAGGTAGAGGTCTGTAAAATCAGGAATATTGTGGAGAAAGTGAATAAGGAAGTGTTATTTACCCCTTCACATAACACAAGAACCAAGGGTCACCCAATGAAATTAATAGTCAGCAAGTTTAAAATAAACCTAAGGAAATACTTCTTCACACAACGCACAGTCAGCCTGTGGAACTCATTGCCAGGGGATGTTTTTGAAGGCCAAAAGTGTAACTGGGTTAAAAAACAAGGAATTAGATAAGTTCATGGAGGATAAGTCCACCAATTAGCCAAGATGGTCAATAAATTACCTTGTTCTGTTCATTCCCTCCAAAGCATCTGACACTGGCCACTGTCAGAAAACAGGATACATAGCTAGATGGGCCATGCATTGGCCCAGAATGAACATTCTTATGTTCTTATGTTTTTAGTACAGAGTTAGTATATTTATTTTCTATTCCCAGCTTTCAGCCTGAGTGACCTTGAGTAGGTCAATTAGCTTCTCTATATCTTAGTTTCCCCATCTGTAAAAAAGGTTGGTACAGAGGGGCTTTGTTTCATTAACCTAAGTAATACATTCTGAGATGCTTGCCTGAAAGGCAAAAGGAGTCCAATGTTCAGTACTTATTCACTCAGCCTCTTCTTTCCAAAGCATAACTAAGAGGTGCAGATATTTAACGTGGAATTTGCAAAAGTGCTCAGCATTGGCCTAACTCTGCTTCCACTCAAGTCAATAATCAAATTTAGGCTAATGCTGACACTTTTGAAAATACGATCTCTAAACTCTGAAGTCATCCAGAATTGTTTCCATAGCATGAAGTGTTCTGCAGTGCCTACAGGAAGTATAGTTCTTCAGGCGCTCACAGTCACTAGCAGTGGGGAGGATAGTCTTTAAGTACATGATGGATGGTAGACAACTCAAGACAACTACAATATGGTGCCTGTATTGAATACAACCAGTGGGAGAGAGTCTGTACTAGTCCTTTCTTGCTTCCATGGCATAACTGATTTTAAGCCACTTTTGCACCTACAAAAATTTGGGCTCTGCCAGGGGCTTGCCCTAATTTACGAGCGCAGCTGGCAGTCTGCTTTAGTTCCCCACATACTCACACCAGAAGAGCCAGAGTGTAGCATTATCTGGCCCTGATTGCAGCCTGCTCATTCCATGTCCTAGAGGACATGCTACTGAGGAAAGGAGGCATAGTGTGGGCAGCAGGGGTGTGGCCAGATAATAGATAACGTTTTCACCCCTCAGCTCACAGAGAGCCGAGAAGCGAAAACATTATCTATTATCTGGCCACACCCCTGCTGCCCACAGTATGCCTCCTTTCCTCAGTAGCATGTCCTCTAGGACATGGAATGAGCAGGTTGCAATCAGGGCCAGCTAAAGTTTCAGCAGGGAGCCCCTTTATACTAAAACTATTCCCCAGAAATGGAGACTCTGACTCAATAACTCAGTTTCCAATATACGAACACTTCTTCACTGACACATTTGGGTTTTCCATCACGGCAATATTCTCCCCCAAAATAGATGCTAATCATATTTGTCTAGACACTATTGCCTGCCTCTGGGCTGATGTGGGAGGGAAATAAAAAATGGCTCAAATAAGATATATGTTCAATTGCATTCATAACATCTCAATTTTTTTTCAACTCACCTTGTTGTTGCTGATAGCAGTGTTTCTACTACTGCTGTGAGGCATCACTGTGACTATTACTGTTGCCTTAGTCTCTTTGATACTCTGGGATATGATCCAGAAAAAAACATTTTGTTTTATGAAATGTACTAGGTCAGCCTGCACAAAGAAGCTGTGGAGAAAGAGAAGAATGCTAACATGCTTTTTTCCCCCCTACAAGCAATTTTGGTAACTGTGTGCTTGAAAATATCTTCTTTGTCATATGATTCATTAATTCTGGAGTCAGCCAGTGCATCCAGCTTCCTTGAAACTTAGGCCAAAAAGTTGCAATTTGGGCCCCTAGATTTAGTTACCTATTAGGGCTGGGGGTGGTGTTGAGATTACTATATTTTCTAACAACAAAATTTTCCATTCATAAAAAATCCGGGTGCACTTTAGCTGACACAAAGACAATCACGTCACAGATAGTACATTATATTTGTTGGAATAACAAAACCAGATATCTAGAAGGATTTTTTTATATATATTCTATGCAGGCTGAGTAGAATATTATTACTTCATGAAACTACAGATTAAATGTTCTAGGTAATTGATAGTGACTTCGTAGTGTGACGCTATTGTTTTTTTGCCCACATTTCTCATACTACACCATTACCTTTTCCCACAGACTCTTCCAGCAAACTTCCAAATTCAAATCTCATTTTAAGCACTACAGTAACACAAGAGACCACCATTTGTAGGTAACTACCTGCCATAAAAGACATTCCATTCATCACGAAATGTATTAATTACATTGTTTATCCACTTGTACTACTAGATTCTTTTCTCTAAGTAGTCAATTTTTATTGTTCCCTTCAATAGTTTCATCTCCTAGTTTTTTCTACTAGCAGTATAATTTACCAGATTCTATGTTCTCTTCCTCAGAGGCAATATGCATTTGCAAATCCTAGTCTACCCTTCTTTGAAACACAGTGAAATATTAATTGGGACAGAAGTAGATAGGGATATGTGCTGAGGCAATCAGCACTTCTCTGAATAAACACACCTGAAAATTATTTAGTTCTTTCTAATAGTAAAACAAGTCTCTGGACCAAATTCTCTTCTTAATTAAATTGGTGTAAATTAGGAGTAATTTTATCTGCATCAGTGGAGTTTCATTGTTGTGGAACCAAGGCAAATGAGATCAGGAACAGGCCCTTTGTATTGTACAAAGTTGTGTAATGGATGAGAATAGACAAAGACAGGGTGACTTGTGTTATTTATATACTTTTTGGCTGAGCATGCTATGACATGGAGGGAGAATGGGGGACACACAGTGCCCCAGGCAGAGGGGAAGGACATGGGGGGTGCAATCTGTCCCTGAAAGAAAAAGGGGTCAGAGGGTGGCACACAGTCAGATTGTGGACAGGATGCATTTCTCCCAGGCCCCCTGGTTTATGCAAGAGCACAGCCTACAGAAGCAACAAAGTGTGCAAACCTCTCATTAATTAGATGACAGTCAGTGCTGACACTATCCTGTACTTCAATGTGTGTTGTTTTGGTGGGATATACCCCAATGACATTGGCAAATTTGGCCATGCAGCAGTAGTGATAACGGTAGGAGTAGCAGACACAACACCGTGCTCATCTACTTCAGTTTCAGCAAATAGAAGAGCTGCAGAGCTGAAGAAAGTGGAACCCACAGTAGAGTATATGGCCATCTGTAGAACTGCACTCTTTTTTGTATTCTACCCTCATGATATATTAATTGTCCATCTGTACCCCAGCCCCGAGGAAGGATTTACAATAGCTGTTATGGACACAGGTCATTTTTATTACTCATTTAAAAAAAAAAGGGGTATCTAAAAATGTCTGCAGTTCTTTGCCTCTTGTAAGGGCAAACTGCAACTGTTAATGTATGTTTTACACAGGCACTAAAAGATTGTGTTCTGAAAGACAATGGAGCTCTTCATTTCAGGGAATGGCCCCTAATGAATTTTCTGTATACTCAGGTATGTAACCATGCAACAAGTGTTTAAATCTATTTAGAAGTAAGCGAAAAAGAGCATATTTTGTTTTGTGATGCATCATGCCTTGTCAAATTGGCCAGACTATTTGTGACATAATCTAAAAGTCTGGCCCATATCCTGCTCTCTGTTGGGGTAGCCACCACTCCTCAGACAACCTGGTAAGAAGGGCTGGGAATACCTTACATGACAATGATCCTGGACTGTTGAAACATTGCTCCGGAGCCACACTGGCAATAGCCCCAGAATCTGGAGAGTGTTCCTTGGCAGAAGCTCAGTTTCTCTTTGAGAAAAAAAACCTAAAGTGCTCTACAGTGAAAATGGACTGCCTGCTTTGAAAGCTCATCACTTGACTTCAATGCTTTGCAGGTAAAGTCATGAAAATCACATGAAAACCACCAACTCACCACTAAAATTAAAGATCTAATGCAGATTTATTTTCAGTGACCAAAATCTCTTTCTTGATTAATGTTACATGTCAAAGTCATCAGAGAATTGTTATTGCTAGTACTAGTACAATCTTCGAATTGTACTATACCAAGAGACTGATCCTAAATATTTGGCTTCAGTGTGACTGCTGATGTATGCAGATCAGGTTAAAAGTGTATCTGTAGACTCCATTTTGATTCTTCAGGGGAAAATAAATTACCATATTAAACGATGATAGATGCTTTTCTTTGTTCTCGCCCAGATAGACCAAAGTAATTCAAATGTCAATTAATTCTACTAATAAAGTAATAACAATTGAGTAACATGTTTTAGTTGTTTCAGTCTTCTACATGGAACTCTCACACAATGGCTTTACATTTACAGCTGCAAGACAAGAACTATTTCTTCAACAATATGCTAAAACATATCAGATTTGCTGCATATCATTCAGTTCAGAATGGTGATTCAAAACCATATGTGATGGCTTTTAAGAGAGCCCTAGAGACGTGTTCTACAAAGGGTAGATCATGGAAGCAGGATAGTGAAAATGTATTGCTGTCATACTAGACTAGTCCTCAGTCTACCAGCACAAAGATGTCTGGGGAGATGTTTTTGAAAAGATAGCTCTATAGGAAAGTTTCATTAGGAGTAGATAACTTTACAGACTTGGGAAAAGGGCAAATTAAATAGCAAGAGAAAGGTGAAAGAGCTAGGAGGTGACTTTCTAAGAGACCAAATGTTTGGAGAAAAGTTTACAAGGAAGAAAACATTATACTAATAAAAAAGCTCAAAACTGAGTTATTTATGCTAGATGGGAGTTGGGAGAAAGTCTGGATTGGAGGAGCATAACTGATAAACTGATCAATATGGAAGGATGCAATCACTGCAATTATACAAGACTGTGTGTTGGAACCCATTGTATTTAATATCTATACATATGATTTTGAAACTAATATGAGTTATTGAATGTCAAAATTCAATGAGGACACAGACTGGAAGGGCAGAAGAAATATTATAGAGCATCTAGATAGCTTGAGGAAAGGAGCAAAACTGTGACAAATGGAATTTAATATCTCAGAATGACACTTAATGGAGTAGAACTACAGGAAACAAATGAAGAAAGGGACCTAAGGGTACCAGTGAATGACACCAATAAGGAGGAGGCTAAGTATGAGACCAGAATTAGGCACGCTTATAAAGGACTAAGTTGTAAATGGAGAGATTATATTTTAATTAATAATTATTCCATCATGTACATTACTAGCTAAGCATTAATTACTTTTATTATTATTAGATTTTCATTCAAATGTTTATTGGAGTACAGACTTGGTTGTCAAGGTAAGTAGTTGAAACTAGAGTATCAAATAGAATTTAATATGGAATGGATGAGCACATGGATTCTCTCAGCATTTCTTTCCATGGTAATTTCCTTCATTTCCTAAAGGGAGATTAGATAGATTGAAGGGTGGGTTTTTTTTTTTTTTTTTGGATCAATATCCTACCTGTTGCAAATAAAGTGCAAAAGACACAAACATCAATCTCAGACTAGAAAATTACATCTATATTAATAGCACTTACTATATAGGGTGGTGACATTTAGGTGATACATTTCAAAGTTGCATGATAAAATGCATTTATCACGCACCTTTGACTACTTCACTTGCACTCTGCTCAACAGTCCATCTCCCCCAGGAACTTCTTCCAACATTCCAAACCTCTCAGAAGATTCAAAAGTTGCCATTTTCTAAAAACAAAACAGCCAAATAAATGTTTCCTCCTTTTCCCCAAATATGGTATTTCTTCCCAAAGCACACAGCCAGAGAGACAAGATGGCAAATATGTAGTCTAGCATCTTGTGACAATGATTAGAAATGGGAGCTTTATGTCTTTAGAAAGCCCTGAATCTCCAAGGGTTGAGCACTAGTTCCTAGCCTTGAAGGGATTAGTTATTGGACCTTAAAACAAAAATATTAATATGACTATCAAAACAATTTCAGCTAATTTGTATAAGTTTCTAAAATGCATTAGTTCTGATTTTGCTCACTCTGCAGTTACCTTCTAAACTGGACTGGTCAAATAACTTAACCTCAAACTAATTAATGTAGTTCACAATCTTTTGGGGGATAATATGTGAATGGAAAAGAAATTAAATTTGTCCAGTGGTCCAGAAATAGTTGCCTCAGCTCAGCTCAAGAAGATCTGAAATATTTGGATACTTCCCTTTGAAATGGGCTGCATTTATACAAAGTCTCTCCACTTCTCCCTCATGGTTACCCTAAATCATGAAGGGGAAAAGAACAAGGAGAAGAAAAACCAAGAAGAATTTATTTTGGAAATGTTGAGTTTTATTGTACAGTGAGCCTATTCTGTATTCAACACAGTGATGCTTCTTGAGTGCACTTTCTTTTATATTCTTCTCTATTTTATGGTCTCTCTACACTATTGAATCTGATATGTTCTCTCTCTACTGATCTTTTCTGTGTACGTTTCTTTAAAAATAAAATATAATTTTAAAAAATCCCCTAAAATTTGATTTATCTGCTTAATAGTCAAGAGAAAATTAAAGAAACTTTGCCAGAATTTATTTTAATTTCTTTCATAACATAACTTGTGAACAGTTTATAAAGTTGATTTTCTCCTTAGATATATTTTATATGTGGTCCCTGGCATTTAGGACAAGAAAGAACTTCTGCAGCTCTGCTTTGAGCAGTGAAAGAGATTTAAGGATGAAAGCATGTTGTAAGAATGCAAAACTGGGATGGGAGTGACAGCCTTTTATTTTGCTGTTATCCCCTTGCGCAAATTGCAACTACTATGTTTTCAATGTAATCTCCATGGGTCTCTTTTAAAGACAAAGAAATAGAAGAAAAGGATGACTCCTTCTAGAATCAAAAGGGGGAAAAAATCAATATCAAGCTCTTATGCAGCCTTTTGAAAAGACAAGTTTGCATTTAAATGCTACTGATAGCCATTTCTTTAAAATTAGTTTTGAAAGAAACCATTAATTTCCTGGAGGGGGGTTAATATGGTATAAATGTTTCGGTGGCAGAGTTCTAAGAAGCTTTTACTTAGGCCAGGTACGCACTACAGACTTCTGCCAGCATAGTGACATCAGCCATCACAGTGTGCGGATGCTGTTATACCAGCACAATTCCACTTTTTGGCAAGGTGGTTTGTCCTGTTTAGGGGGGCTGGAATAATCTATACTGTCAAAAGCACAGATTTTGGCTGCATCCACATAAGAGCACTTTGACCATATAGCTATACTGGCATTCTATACCAGCAAAGTGCTCCTAGTGTAGACCTGACCTTAGGGGAACATAATTTAATGTAACTTTGATTTAAGGCTTCCAAGCACAGCAAGGTGAATATAGCAAAGCATGTTCCACATGCATGCAATCGAAAGTGTGATTGCAGCATGGGTAAACACACCTGCTAGATTTATCTCTGGTAGCACAGCTAAAAATAACTCTGCATTATGGCTTCCACCCCTTGCACTTAACTGAAACCACTTTTGCCAAAGTCTCTAACAACCTTGTCTTAGTCAAAGCTCAGAATCATTACTCCATCCTCCTCCTCATTGCCTTCAAGCCATCAGCCATGCTCTTTTCCTTGAAATGCCCCCCCTCCCTTGGCTTATGTGATTTTTTCCCTCTCCTGTTTCTCCTCCTATCTTTCAAGTCGCTCCTTTAGCATGTTCTCTGGAGGAGCCTCTTTATCCCCACTTTACTCCAGACCTGTCTCCTTCTGTCCATACTAAATCATGGCCTGTCTGTCTGAAATCTCTTTATGGATGTCTAGCTGTAAGCTTAAACTTAACATGGCTAAAAAAGGGCTCCTAATCTTCCTCCACAAGCTTTTCCTTCTACTTTCTTTCTCGATCACTGTGGACAATACCACCATCTTGTCCAGCACTAAGACACAGAACCTGGGCATCATATGTGATCTGAACCTCTCAGTAAGACCTTACTTCCAGTCTATGTCTAAATCTTGCCAATTCTATCTGCATAACATCTCTAAGATATGGCCTTTTTCTATCCATCCCACAGCTAAAACTCTTGTCCAAGTTGTCATCATCTCATGTTTTGATTATGCCAACATCTTTTTCTCTCCCCTCAACAAATGCTGTCTTGCCCTGCTCACATCCATTCAGCATGCTGCTGTAAAGATAATTTTTCTAGTCTGTCACTTTGACCAGGTCACTTCTCTCTTTTCTCCCTCTTCCACTGCCCTCTTCTCTATAGCATCAAACACAAGCGGCTTGTCTTCACTTCCAATGCCTTTCATGGGCTATCCTACCTATCATCTCTCATTCGCTATCAAGATGCCTCCAATCAGCCCATGATGCCAGCCTCCACCACCCATTTGTTAAATTTTCAAACATGCTTTTCCCCATGCTGCTCCGCAGACTTGGGAGTTTGCTTCCCATAAACATCCACAAAGCTACCTCATTATCCTTCTCAAAATCCTCCTTAAAACTTGTCCATGATATCTACAAAAAACTTGACAACAGCTAGGCCACCAGTGTGCTAGGATCACTAATTATCATGATGACCAGTATTGTCTCATTGTTTCCCTGTTAACCCCCATCTGTTGTCTCTAGTTCTATACTTAGATTGTAAACTGTCTGGGGCAGGGACAATAATTTTGTTCTGGGTTGTACAGTGCCCAGCATAAGGGTCCTGGTCCGTGACGGGGGCTCCTAAGTGCTATGATAAGACAAATAGCTACTAAATACCATTTGCATGTTAATGCTATCTTCACAAGGAAAACCCTGTTTGTCAGCAAATAGCTCAAAAAATAAAATAAAAGCAAAATGAGATGTGTCAAAACAGAACAAGAAGCACAAGTTCCTAACAGTAATTCTCTAATCCCCTCTCCAATCTTCTCAAATGCATGCAACCGCTCTGATCCCTAATTTTAGTCTTACATATATACCCAACAAAAAAGAATGTATTGCCGTAACGCAGACAGTTTAGGAGCACAGTTTAGGTGTATCAGAGGCAGCATATCTTTTATGTTTGGGTTTTACTGTCATTGCCAGAATACCTATTTAGCGAATGGTTATGCCATTTTTAGGAATGACACGTTAGAATGAATAAAGTCACCTCTCAATGTCAGCAGCAGAGCACAAATCTGAATCTTGAAAGTAGAGTAGCCTCTGTATGTAGGTGTGTGCACGTATGTGCACACATATAATTGAGTGCAACAGTGACATAGCTCAGCTCCTTAACTCACCATAAGAGTATGAATCAGAAACAAAAGGCTTTGATTTAATGTCAAGCAACAACAAGCTTCACTTCTAAGACTTTGCGTTGTGCTGCTGTCAGAAATGGCAGAAGAAAATGTGAAAGTCCCAGAACCAAAGAATAGATGCTAAGCAGCTGTGTGATCCATCACTTTAAAATTCTTTTCCAGTTAGGCTCCATCATAAGCCTAGTCCCTTTGATTTATGACCCCACAATAAAATTCCCACAAAGAGTCTGACCTGAGTCAAGAGAGGGGGTCCTCTCTAAAGAATATAATTGTTTTTTTACATGACCACTAAAAGATCGTAGCTAACGAGTGTCTCCCCTATTCACTGAAAAGTCCACAATACCTAGTTTAGGAACTGTATTTTCAGTCTTGGTTCACCATGAATCTCTAGCTCTGAGACTGATTAGCACAGCCTGTGCTGTGTAGTATCACCATGCAGTTCTGGCCTGGACTTCGCGTTCATAGAATAAACTGATGACAGCGTTTAAAGGAACCACTTGTGTAATGGGGCTAATGCTGCCTGCAGAACAAGTCTGCCACTTTGTTTACCCTTTAGAAGAAATTCTCTTTTTATATCTTGGGAAATGGCAGAAAAAAGTCATGGCTTCTTTGTGAGTGTGAGAATTAACCCTCAAGAATGAAAGTAGAGATACTCAGCTACCGCCATCTTTTAAACTGTATCATGTACAGACATCTAAAGAATGCTTTCACATGCATTTACTAAGGGTCCTGTGCTGCCATCTCCAGTCCAAAATGAAGGGAAGCAAAAGCATAATAATTGTCTGAAATGAGTCAGAAAATCAAGGAAGGAGGGAATGAGAGGGGAGACTATGAGGCATACAACCCCTTGTCCTGAACCATTGGTAGTTCTGTCTGCATGAACACTGCACATCAGTGTCTTTGCACAATATTAGAGAGCGTGGTGGCAGGGTGGAGTGGGACAGAGCCAGAAAACAGTGACTGTGGATGTCGTTAAAAGAACAGGAGTACTTGTGGCACCTTAGAGACTAACAAATTTATTTGAGCATAAGCTGCCTCAGAACATGCAGATTGTATAGCTCAAAACTACTTTGAAATACCACTAAAATCTTGCTTCTATACCCCAGGGGGAAGCAGTATAGAGTGAGGACAGACACTGACAGAATTATCATTGACAGACAGACCAGGAGGCCAAATAGTCAATGACAGTGCATAATTGGGCAGACATTGCATGTAATTAGGGCTGAAACTTGGGTTTGCCATGGTAGTACAATCCTCTCTGCAAAGACATTGGCAACTAATTCCTCCCCTGAAAGGAAAACATGTTGAGTTTCAGCATAACTTCTCAAGGTATTCAATGGAAGGGGAAAATATCGGGTTATGGACAAAGGCATCATTTTACTATATGTTTGGCCGTAGCCTTGCAATTAACATAGTCTCAAACATGACAGCTGCTCTGTGCACGCACACACCTGGCCCCCTGTTCAACCCCATTTGGGCAGAGGAAGGAGTCTGACCATGTGCGACAGCTTGCAGGATCAGGGTCTAGTTTAGTCACAGAGCTATTGCTAAAGATATTTAGGGAAACCTGTGCACTGTGCATAGTATTTCATCACATTGTTTTGCTTTTAAAAAGAAAGCAAAACCAAACACTTTTGCCTAATTAATAAATATGCATCCTATCTAGAAATACAGTAGAAAAATGCCATGCAGATTAAGTGAGATGGGAACTATACCTCAGCTCGTGTTGACTCTTGTTTAAAAATTCTTGCACAAAGGCTACTTTGAATTAATGTTAAAAGATAACAACAATACGGACCATGTGGCCTGCAACAGGAACAATCTGTTGTTGGGAAAATATGGTCTAATTTTGGTCTGGTTTATGAAGTTGTCATTACAGGGTGACAAGGTCTTTTACAGCTATAAGCTGCAAATGTTTAAAAATAAATTTGCTTACTTTTAATTGCTTACTTTTAATTAAGTTACTAAATGTTGTTCTTTTGTCATTTGGTCTGATTTCTCTCAGTGGCTTCACCTTGTACTTAACGCTGTTTCAAGATAAAATGTACTAAAATATATGCTAAATATGAAGCATAAACCCACAGCCCAAACCAATCTTCTCATGCACGAATTTTCTTTTTAGCGTACAACCACCCTAGTTATTTGTGGCTGAAATGGACACTCGTGTGTAGTTAATAGTATTTAGCACTTGCAGAATGCTTTTTATCCATAGATTTCAAAGCATTTGAAAGAGTGGGTAAACAATGTTATCCTTTTTTACAGAGAGGGAAATTGAGCTTAAGTGAATGATCCTCAGTGTTAGAGCAAGTCAATTTCAAAGCCAAGAGTAGAATCTAGATCATTTAAATCCTAATCTATTACCAAGGGCACTATCTGTGAAAGTGTTAAATATTATATTATCCATGATTTATCTGGATCTCAACTATCTTTCATATTTTTTAAGTCCTCATGGGTTGTGAAGATAGTCTTGAAAATGTGAATTGAATGTAAACCAATGCAGTCCTCCTCCTGAACAAAAATGCTCTGAGATGTCACTTGCCTCATATATCTCAATTGGTTATTAAGTGTGAGACCTAAAAATGCTAGTTTACATGTCACAAATATCAACTCTTCCACTGCTGACCATTTTAACAAAAAATCCAACAAATGTGCTTATCCCACAAACCAAACTTTCTTCCATGGCTCCCCATGTGGGAAATTCAATGGAAGAATAAATAACACCAGGGTTACTGGCTGAGTACATTATTAATTTTCACATATCATTAATTATAAAATCTCCCTTTTTTAATATAAAAGAAGCTGCTGCAGAATTTCCAACAGGGGAACCAGAGCACTTCAGAATTCAGGGGGCTTCCTGCAGAATGTGGGCTCAGCTTGTAGGTCCACTGGGACCTGACTAAAGCTAGGAACTTGTCAAACTCTTTGTAAGCTCTCGGTCTGTGAAGACTTTGAGGATGCAAATGGAGGAGCCTGGTTATATGAGTAAAAAACTGGTAGAGTTTTCATGAGACTTCAGCAAGCAATACCGGGTCACTTCTGTTTTTAGACACAATGTTTGTAACCATCAAAAAGGGTAATGTATAGGCCTCAGTTTTTAAAATATAGTTATTTTGTATTGTGGCAGTCTTACTGTGGCTCTTATTAATTTTCAGTTGCCCCTCTCTATGCTTCATCATCCTTTCACAAGTACAAGTAATTTCGATTGCAATGCACCGAAAGATTCATTTGTGTGGAGAAACAGCAAAATATGACACATATAACATCCTCCTCCCCAGTACACACAATACATAGATACAGAAGGTTTTCCACTTGCTAATCAGTAAGACCATACCTGTATAACATGAAATAAATGGAAGAAAACATCTAAGTAGAGCTGGGTGAAATTTTTTGAATGAAACCTTTTGTGTGTGTGTATGTGTGGCAAGGTAACAGGTGGGGCTATAGGGCTGACCTCACTGAGTTTACCTCCAGGTAAAACTGAAGTACCCTGTCTTTACTGTGTTATTGCCTTGAGATAGGTCATGCATGCCAGTTACCCTGAGGTAAAAAAAATGCACCTTTTTTAGACAAGGCCTTAAACTATATGATCTGGATTCACAAGATTGGGAGTTATGGTACAGGAACACAGCCATGTTAAAAATAGCAAGGATGCACAGCAATTTTAGCTGGAAGCAAACCTAATGTCTGTCTTTCTGTCTATCTTAGATATTTCAAAGATGTCTATCATGGTACAGAATTAAGAAATATCTGTCTGGACACTGCTGAGTATATGTAAACATGATATATATTTTGAGATCTGAGGATTTTTAAAGGCTTTTGCTATTTTAATAGTTTTCTTATTAGATTATATATTATACCTGCTCATTAGTTAATGTAATCATAAAAACTGTTTTATGACCTCACAGTACTCATCATGATATCAGAAAATGCAGGAATCGCAATGAAGAGTTCCTAATCAGAGTTGGGTTTTGTTTTTTGATGGATGCAAAACTAATGTGTTCATATTTAAACAGTGAAATTTAATTGCAGAGTTTCCCAGAGGAATTATCTTGATTTGCAGCTATTTATGATAAATAGGATACAGAAGGCTGCTGTCAATGAACTTGTACTTTGCTGAAGAGAAAGGTGAACATCAGCAGCAGGACTTCAGGGAAATTAGACATCATAGTTGTTAATATAACTGAATGATGTGCTGTACCAATTAAAAATAATTTAACAAGCTGGCATGCCGGATATTCACTAGAAGTTCACAGGTATTTTGGCATAATAGGGGTTCTGTTATTCCATTGAGGCAGAAGGTAGTTATTGTGCCCATTAACGATAATGGGAGTTAATCATGCAAATCCTCCCATTTATTTATTTGGGAGACTAGTGTGACCCTAAAAGCCCCTCAGTGCCCACTGTCAAAGGATTCACTGCAGTGTAACAGCAACTCCTGTAAAGCCTGAAAAACTCGTTACACCTAACACATTGTTGTCATTATATTTATCTATAAAGAATGAAGTTTAAGATATCAGATGGAAACTTATGTTGTACAGGTCATCATAGGTGTTGCATGATGTACGGGTGCGTGTTCATTAAAAAAGTTGTATGTGTATACTAAAAATGTGTTTAAACTCAAGGAAACAGACAGGGTTGATAAACAAGTCTTCCTCAGACAAAAGAATGTTGCTGTACCTGTCTGCCCATGTATCTCTTGTGAATCAGGTATTGTGAAGCCAACACAAAGGATGCTTCATTTGCATTTTAAGTCAACAGAAAAAGCAAGTTACCAGGAGGATAGGAAAACAGCATGGCATCAGATCTCTAGAGCATCAACAGTAGAGGAGAAGAACTTTATCTGGGGATACATTCAAAAGAACACAGTTCAAAGGTTTACTGGTCTGTAAGAAGATAGGGGAGAGAACCCATTGCTTATCCATCACTTAGGGGACAAAGAGGTCAGCACTCTGTGAATTTCATGAATGGTCAATCCCCAGCCATATGGGGTGTGTGACACTGAACATTTCCTTTAGGTAAAAAGCATATCTTAGTCAAGGACTGTAGCCTGTTGATCAAGTTTTAGTCACTAGAAAGTGTGAGTATACTTTTGTTTCTATTATCTCTGCTTAGGATCTCTTAAATCTCTGTTCATTATTAATAAATGAATTCTTTTTATTATGAATCCATGTCAGTGCTGTTTTATTAAAGTGAGATGTACATCCTCTGGTGAGCTGACAGGCTGGTGCGTATTCTCTCTCTTTGGAGTGAGTGTCCGGTGTCGGGCTGGATGCTGCTGGAGATGCTTCTAGAGAGTTTGGGAACTGAAGTACACCAAGGGTTAACCTGTAAGGCAAAGTCAGGACTGGCCGAGCCTGAGAATCTCTGGGACTGGCTAACAAACTGGACTGGCAAGGAATTGTCACTCATTTTAGCAGCAGAAGATCCCTTTGCTGAGGCAGAAGGATAACAGGGTTGACTTACAGTTCTGGACATCACAAATAGATCCCAAAGTCTATTTACAGTGTTGTACTTGCTGATGGAAACCACTTCTTGGAATCTCTTAAAAACCCATAGAAACCTGCAATTTACCCCCAGAGAACCCCCCTTCCTGCCTGACAAATAAATACCTTGAACTATAATAAGTTAGCTAGGTAAAAGTTTCCAAAATAGCAGGCCTTTCTGTTTGTGTGGGCACTGTGAGGGGGAAGAATGGGATAGGAATGCTATCTCTGGGATATAACAGACTCTTGCATAAATAACAGAACATACCACTTAAGAGATTAGCAACAGACTCTTGATTTCTATAGTACAACAGAATTAAAAGGTGGTTGTTGCTATCCCTTAGTTTTAAAGGGGACTCATTCCAAAGGCAACTGCCTAGAATTCTGATGCATAACAGAGGCTCAGTGAATATAATTGTTTTCTATAGCCCCTGATATGGATACAAATTTGCTTTATTTTATGACAGACATTCACCGGGTCAAGTAGAACCAAAGGCCTAGGCAAATCTTAGATGAATCTGTGTCTTAATGAAAATGTTTACACAAGGGCAAAACTGAGAAAAAAACAACAACAAAAGCCCATTCTTTTGACAAGTTATTGATATAGAAGAGAGGCTGCAAATCCCAGCTGTACACAGTTTGCTGTTCATCAGCTTGAATAAATAATATATTTGTCTCCCTGACATAAGAGAAAATGTTCCCTAATATAGTATACTTCCGCTGCTGCACTTGTTATAGTTTACTTATGATCAGGGACTGCATTTTACCATAATCCTTATGCTAGGGAATAACAGTCATAGAAATTTTTAACTATGTCTTGCCCAAAGTTATTAAGCTGGTCAGGATTGGGAATAGAACCCAATTCTCCTTAATTCTAATGCAAGGCCCTGCGCAATGAACCACACCGCCCTGAAATGGCGATTTATGCTGATGTTTTTCATAAATCCGTAGATTTCATAGATCCATAGATTTTTAAGGCCACAGCTGATCATTATGATCATCTAACCTGCTGTATAACTCAGGCCATAGAACCTCATCCCATAAATCCTTTATTGATCCCATAACCTGCAGATGAGCTAGAACATCTCTTTTTAGAAAGACACCCAGTCTTTATTTAAAGACTTTGCTAGAAAATCCACCACCTCTCTAGGTAAATTGTTCCAATGGTTAACTACTCTCATTCTTTAAAAAAAAAAAAAAAAAGGCATCATTTTTAAATTGTTAACCCAGGTAAAATAACCTTGACAACAATCTACAATCACAACTATACCAGAAACTGTATATATTTGTTTAAACTAGGAGGCACTTTATAATAGAGACTAACCTAGCATGCAATCTGAAAGTAGCTGTTTCCCTGGAGAGAGTGTTTCTTTGATGAGTGGACTGGTGAACTTATTTCAGATGTATATATAGTCAATACCTGCTGAAACACAGTATATTTGTATATGGCTAAATATTGCCATTGCACTTGGCACAATGAATACTATGTGACCTACTGCAATGTTGTTATATGCTCCGATCACAGGTAATTTGTTCCCATTGGGCCAAACCCCTCCTATCTAACAGTTCATGAATCTCCATTGACTTCTACGTGATTGCACGTGGTGTAGGTTAGTTCATAATGTGGCTCACAGAGTTCAGTTTACAAAAATTCTACCAACCTACTGCTATCATTACATTGCCATATTACTATCATTTTCACCAATTTTGTGGTGTTGAGGGAGTTGCTTAACCAGAACACTTTGCAAAATCAGCAACAAAAAAAAAAAAAAAAAAAGAAAGCGAGGAAAGGTCTGAGACCTGACAATGTTTACTACAGAAATAAGGTATCTGAGGATATTGTAAAAAATCTGTGGGCATGTGAAAGATTCACAGGCTGAACAGCACAGTCATTCGGAACTTCACAGCATATGTACATCAAACATGTAAGTATATGAACTCAGAACCTGGTGCTCTAAATGTACCAGCCTTTACAACTTGAACTATAAAGGCACCCTTGTTTAGGTCTTAAAAGTAAAGGGCTTCTGTCATGCAACTGAACAGTTCATATTCCATCCAGTATGCATTAGCCAGTTTATTTTAATATGTATTATCCATCCAGCCATGTGAAAAATTGTTTAATATCCAGCAGAGGACATAACCCACAGATGAGATTAAAAAGCTCAGGACAACATGCTGAGGCAGATGGAAGAACACTGCGTTACTGCACATATGACAGCATGTATTAGGAGGCCCTACTGTAGAAACATGCAATGAGCTCTTCTGCTGTCTGAAAAAAATCATACATGCCAACTGTTTGCAGATCACTTCCCATATGCTTAGACTTCAGTAGAGATGTTTATATTTTGCTACATTGAGGTGTGACTTTCTGATGAGAGCAAGTATGTGCTGCTTAGGAAAACTGCCAGTTTTCTGTTGTAAATTATGTTGGATTTCTAGATTAGTATATACAGTACTTTGGTTTTACTCTGAAACCTTACACATTTCTTTAGGTCAGACACCCCTCTCCTCCCAGTTCTTGTGTGTGAAACGAGTTTTGTATTGCTTATTTCCATGGCAACATATATGATACGAAATGTTGGTTGTAAGTAGAGTTTTGAGACACATTGTTAACAAATTGCATCAATTTTCAGTGAACAAGTCATATAACTACCATATAGCCCATTTTGGTGTATATATTTTGGTGTTTAGAAAGGGACCTACAAAGAACTATTTGGTATGGAAAAGATAACCAAAGGAATTTGCCTGAGACAATCACATGGAAAGGTGTTGGCATATTAATTGTTTTCAGAGAATGAGCAGGTAACCAAGAAAATTCCAAAATGGCAATTTCTTGCCTCCACTTCACTACCAAAGGCACTAAATTTTAGCACAAAATCCTGTTCTTTGCTAGTATATCCTAGTTCCTCACCTGTTGAGCACCAACAATCATCACTTTAAAAAAATCTCAGATAATTTTTAAAATGCATCTGCCTTTCCAGGGAAGAGTCAAAGTTCCATGAAGCATAAGCCTGTCGACATTACAAAGATTTCCAGTAAGTGCACTAGCTCAATATAAGCATGTTATCTCTGCATGCTCACTAGGACAAGTTATTGCAAAAATGATTTGTATTTCTGTTAAGCGTGTGTTTCGTTGGATTGGAATTTACTGCAGGAAATAAATTGCAGTGACTTCTACAATAAATATATAATGCCTTTGCTATTCTGCAATTATCTGCAGGGAAAAAAACATGTATAGATTACTTTTTTCTTTGGTGTGGATTTATTGACATATTCTTGGAATTAGACAAGAGAGAACAATTTTATACACATAGCCAGTTGAATTTGGATGACTTCATCAGTGAAACATTGTCAAGTCCCTGTGGGTGTAAGTTTTAAAGGTATTAATCATTTCAAAGGCAAAAGAAATATTGAAACAAAACAAAAAGGCTAAGAGGTAAGGTAAAGAAATAGAGCTACATTCTGCTTTCAGGTATAATGTTGTTTATAGTGTTGTAAATCCAGATTTATGGATTTATGCTAGCGTAATTGAGAGCAGAATCTTGCCAGGACAGACCAACAGAGATCGCCATTGTTTGTAGGAGGCTTTTCATATTTGACAGGAAAAAAGCCCTCTGGCTACTCTAGTACCTTTTCTTTGTCTTATCAGAGTCCATTCAGATTTAGTTGAAATACAAAGTGTTAAAAATTGACACTCCCTTTCTCTCACTTGTATTCCTCAAGTAAATTTTGGCAGCTCTAAAATAATAACTGAACAAACATATATTCTAAGGTTGGGCTTATGATGATGATGGTGCAGCAGCAAAAGACACTTTTCATGGACTACCTGGGAGCAGCCAGTTAACTGTAGCAAGTAGTGAGAAATTACACTGGGCTGTCTCACCTGAACCTGGCATGTAGCTCCATGTCTATCTCTGGACCCAACACCTGACCCCAGAAGATCATCCTCCCTGCTCCCAGAGCATCAAATGGCAATAGAGTTTCTCCAACTTCTATGGTGCCAGAAAGTGAAACGGGCTCCTCCCCAATGCCCCCCCCCCCCCTCAGTACTGTAACATATGGTACCAATGGTCTATTCCTCTCTAGGATAGCAGCCAGTCTATAATGTAGCTAGTCCTGTAGCTTCATGATAGCAAGCAGTGCTCAGTGTTCCTGGTTCAAACCCTGATGATTTGGTGGGGAGAGTCATTGTTGCTGTACTTAACAGATTTTTTCAAAATCTTTTTTCCTTTTAAAAATAATAGGGAATTAAATATTTATTTAAAAAAAATAAAATAATATTATTTAGGTTGCAAAGCCAAGCCCTCAGAAATTAGGCAATGACAGAATTAAGGTTGCCTGTGGAACCCTTGTGCATAATAATACAATCTTTAATTACATGATCACATACAAGTTTTTCCAATGGATCCCTGCTCATTCAGTGCACAGACCAAATGAAAAGAGGGCAGAAGTAACTTTGTGTGGGCAACGGTAAATAAGTCATTTGCTAACTTTATGACCTAAGTACCATTCTTTTACCATGTGTTTTTGTTTTGTTTTGATTTATGTAATATATATGTGCAAAGCTAGCTAGATATACTGACCACATATATGGAGATTAATGCCACAGGATAAATTATAGATCCATGTGATAAATGAATTTATCATACACCTTGGACTTCTTCCTCTACCCATCATCCAGTAATCCATCTCCCCTCGGTCTTATTCTGACATTCCCGTCCCCTGAACAGTTTCAAACAGACACTTAGAAAAAAAAATCAACCTCCCAGAGGAATCTTTCTCAGTTCCATCGAAAATTGCACCAGCCTGAAACCCAGGACAGACATTTTTCATTCCTGAGCCAGTGACAGCTTTTCTATACCTAAAAATATCACCATCCACTATCTTGCTGCCCTCCAGCGTTACAACTGGGAGCAATATGCCACTGGAAAGGGGAGGTTCCTCGCTTCCTAGTGGCAACCAAACCCTTGCTTCTAGCCCTGAAAGAACCAGGGAGATCAGGTTTTCAAACAGTGAAATTTTTAAGTGTAGATAAGCTTTTTTTTTAATTATTATTATTTCTTTTAAAAAGGTTTTATTTGGGTCCTTCCAATCTCTGGTGCAGTTGAACTCATGCTAGTTGAGGCACCTGGTATTATAGATGGAGGAATATGAAAAATAGTCCCACTGAACATTTGTATCGCTAAAACATTAATAAAGTAAAATAAAGTAAAATGTTGGGTGGTGTAAAGGTTTTATCAGCCTACAGTGTCATGGGGTATACCAGACCCTCTGAGAGGCCCCTTGCGGGAGGCTCCATGGCCCTGCCACATCCTGCTCCAAAAAAGGGCAGTGGAGAGGGTCCTCTAAGGTGCCTAGAGTGGCTATGTGGGACACAGCCAATGAGGGTCCAGCAGTCTAGTATAAGAAGAGCTGCTTGGTCAGTGGGAGTTCAGTTCCTTGCTGGAGCTGGAAGAGCATGGGTGGTGTATGGCTTGCTGATGGAGCTACAGAACCCCGGACAAGGCAGCACTGCCAGAAGCTGGGGAGAGTGAGAAGGAGCCCTGAGCTGGTTGCTGGGACTCCATTGGGACAAGGCCTTGAGGTAAGGGTGAAGATGGCATGAGGAAGTGGCCCAGGGAATCAGTGAAGCTGTGTGACATAGTTAAAGAGACACAGCATATGGCTGTGATCTACAGGGTCCCTGGGCTGGGACTCATAGTAGTGTGTGGGCCTGGGTCCTCCCCCTCTCCCATTAGCCACTGAAGGGAAGTAGCCTGGACATTGAGGCACCCCAGAGGGGGAACTGAACTATAGTGGCCCAGCTGGAGGGCTGCAGCCAGGAAGCCCCAAGAGGGTGAAGACACTGTCTCCAGGGAGGGAGCCCTGGGGCACTGCTCTATCCAAGAGCAGATGAATGTTGAACTCAAACTGACCATGAAATTAAAATCAGTAAAATCAAATTGTTCCCATCAAAAATTTTGATTCTGCAGAAACCACATTTCAACAGAAAATTATAAAGCAGCTCTAGTTAATACCATATACTGCGTGAATGTTCCTATAATGACCTGTGTGGGAGATTTCACTTACGTAAGTGTGCATAGACATTTTTCCAACAATTTTTCAGTGACTTTGGAGTATTTCAGTGGTAGAATGATCTATTGGTAGTGCTGGATCAAGTCTGACAGAACATGGGCAGACCTAGTGGAACTTTCATCACGCGGCTAATCCTGTGCACTGAACAAAAGTGAGACTGAGACACCACATTCATTTCATTGTGCAAGTTCAGAGTATGCACATTGCACGTTTTCTACTGTCTGTATATTCATTTTGACACTGTGCATTTAACATGTATGCAAACTCTGGAACATAGCTGCATTTCTGTAAGGAGGTCAAACTTAAGGTGAAAGCCCATTGCAAGATTCAAAACCATATTCAAGATTCAAATAATTTTTAAACATTTTTCAGTCCATAATATCAAGTGCCAGGCCAGAAGTACCAAAAGGATACATAGTGCCTGATGCATTATTGGGTTACTGAATAGGCCATACAACCTATTTATGTTAATTTAATTTACAGCCATTTACGTGGTTATACTGAGCCTTTCATTCCCCTTGTCCACTGTTGAAACTTGCAGGAGAAGCTAATCATTGGTAACTCTAAGCTCTGCATATGTCTCCATAATGGACGTTCAAGTTCAAGTTAATTCCAGACAAGCATTAATTCATGAAGGGCAGAAATAAAAGGGCAGTGAGTCTTTGTGGTTTTACTACATCAGCATCTAGTCCATTCCAAAAATTAATAGATTGTTGATTGCATTAACGTAGTTAACTTTTCTCATCTCCTCACCGAAAGGCAGCTGCATGGTTTCTCAGAAGGAAAAAGTACAAAATGCTATTGAGAGACAGGTGTCCTCTAGTGTTCTGAACAAAGGACTGGGAGCCAGGAACAGTCAGTGCTTATGAAGCAATTTATGACCTGGTAAAGTTCTGTGACTGTGTGACTTTATTGTCTCCATTACAGAAGAAAACTAGGATCTTCTATATTTTCTTCATGGCAGTGGCATATGTTTGTAGCGATTCCTATGACTGACTTTGTTTATATCAAATCATGTTTTCCACTGCCAATGCTTGAGGTTCTGTCTTTCTCACTATTTCTGTTGTTCTTTGTCAGATCTGGGAAGCATAAAATATCCATAATCCCATTACCATTTAAAATTAAATCACCCAAGAAGGGCCATAGAGGATAATAAACTATTTGGCTTACAGGTAGGTTCCTGACAGGACCAGAAGCACCAATCTAATTACAAAATATGTTTTCAAAATGTGGAGCTGCTTGGCATAAAATGACCTGATACATTTACCCCTAATCACTGACATTGTTATATATGAAATATCTTGGGCACAAAGAGGTTAAACACACAGTTAAAATTTAAAGCCTCCAAATTAAATGGCCTGATGATCTCCAGAGAGTGGCTATAAAAACAGTCTAAAATGTAAGTAAAAGCCTGTGTATTTCATTCAGATTCTTACAATCATCCTCAGCAGAGACAACTTGCTTCAGTAATGGCAAAGGCAGTAGGTAGACAGTGCCAAAGTGGCACAGCCAGTGCATTCAAATACAGACAGTATGCTTGTATTTAATAAGCACAGCGGGTGAACAATTGGATTTGAAAGGGAAATTAAATGGGCTGACCTGAGTGCAGAGTCATTTATTGTCTAGCTCTGTGTTTTCTATTCCATGATTACTGCAAAGCTCTTTTGTAAACCAATATGAAGGAACACTATTGTGCTTGTGCATCAGTTAAGGATGGTAACCACAGTAGGAAATACAAATACATTTAAAAAAGTCCAATTCAATCAGCTTTTATCTCCAAGCTGTTACATTCTCTTTTATTTTAATCTCTTTTCCTGTGTGCTGCCTACTTTAAGCCTAACCTTGTTTGCACTAAGGCCATTTCTTGATGCCTGATGATGATAAAGTAGAAAAATTACCAGAGATTAAGTGGGCCACTGAACTAATACTCTAGCCTTGTGCAGCCCAAAACTGATACCACCTTTTGGCCAGAAGCAGTGTGAGGTTATTATTTTCTAACCTCTCAAAAGAAAAACAAACAAATCTTCTCACACTGTTACACTAAACAGGATTCTTCTTTATTGTTTGTGTATGAAAATTAGCTTCGTGCAGCTGAAGCTATCCTTTCTATGCTGAAGCTAAGAGGAACTGCAGGAACTGGAGTGGACAAATTCCAATTTTCAGAAATGTCCATTTTTCACTTTTCATAGCCACTAAAGGCATCATGAAACCATTCAGGAGAAGAAAAGGGGGTGGGGGGATATTTGTCCAATCGTTAGTGGGGAAAAAATGGTTGGGTAGCTCTGTCTTCTCTCCTGAATAAATGTTTTCTGGCATTTGGCCATTGAACCTCAGGAATTTTGACTGACTCTAATGCAATTGTTACAGACTTGCCCTATAAGCTTCCCAGACATAAACCCATGTTTCAAAATAGAATGCAAATCATTCAAACCACAAGTAAAATAAAACAGATAATCTAAATGAAGGAAGGAGGATATGAAAGCAGGACAAAAGGTGTCACAGGTAATTATAAAGATGCATCTGGTCCCTAGTTAATTTTGACAACGCCGTTTTTGTGATTTATGGCAGGTGCTTGTTTATAAACCCATTTCTGCACAGGCACAGTGAAGCACATTCATCATTCTGCCTGGTCTTCATTATTAGATAAAAGTCACTTAAACAGAGCCTAAATCCAGATGTCTGCTACCTTGGCATATCAACCAGGCTATTTGCCTTTATTTATTTATTTGTATTGACCTGAGGCTACTAGGTTGTGTTTGACAGAGGTTCTACTTATAACCCATGCTTAAGTCAACAAGCAAAAAGGAATTCAAGTCAGTATTTTGGAGATTAGCAAAGCAGCACCAGCAGATAACACTCCTTTTAACATTGATTTCTATTTATTCTTTGTGCCCTGTAGTTGTGCTCTGTGGCTATTCAAGCTAACCAATGCACTAGCTGTTAGAGATTAAACAGATATGTATTTTGACAGACAAACAAAAAATTGTCCAGTGTTCCTACTCTTCAGTTATGTCCATTGTGCAATATTTGCTTCCACTACTGCAACTCGTTCAGAATAATGGATTGACTTCGATGCTGGTAGGTTTAATTTTTTTTAAATGGACCAAGTCCGTTTCTGAATCATAGAAAGAGAAATGTGGTGAAAACTATTTGTATTGCTCAGTTTTGGAGGTCTTTTCATCTTGTTTTATATAGGCTATAAACTCAATCGTTGTATGGGATAAAATTCAGGTTGGAGATGTACAGAAGCACTTGTGGGATATTATTGTACTATGTATCCCAGCTTTTTCCTCTAGCTACTATAGCATACAGGCTCAAGTATCAAAAAACAAAAAATCAAAATACAGCATGGGAAACCAGTACAATATATAGACCTTAGTTTGAAAAGGGGCCTCCTTTTTGTGGGCTTACCCTTAAGCAGGATTGATGATGGTAAAGTGGAGGAGAAAGTGAGTCTGCCAGTCACATGGGAGTAGAAATGGGTGGGAGTACAGAGAAGACTATAGTCCTACCTGTTCCCTATGCAACTCTAATTCCAAATTAGATAGATACATTAGAAAATGTGTATGCAGTTATTTACAGACATAAAATTAGGATAATGAAATCAAAGGACAAAAAATTCCACTCGTGGATCCATCATGAAAATCTCTCATCCCCCATCTTTCTCTATAGCACGGGTCCTTGATCCTTGCACAGAACTCATTGATTCTGTTCAGAAATCAAGTACCACATATGGCCTAGAGGCACATACTGAGAATAAGAGAATATTAATATGAGCATTCATAAGGGTAAGGGCAAACAAACCATTTTGTGTTTTAGCTTATTCAAAACTTGATCCAACAAACACACATTGCAAGTGTTGTTACCTTCTGTTATCCTTGCAAGGGTGCTGGAAATAGGGATGCTGGAGATGCAACAACATCCCTTGGCTTGAAGTATAACAACAACCAAATACATGGTTTCTACTTTCAGCCCCCCAACTATAAAATTGTTCCAGCACACCTATGTCTTTGGTTGGTTGTCGGTCAAAAGTTTTGTAGCAGAAAGCATCCCAAGAAGTTATACATTTTATTACAATTCATGACTTGTGATTTTCTGGCATATGGTAAAGCTTCAAAAGCATTGAAAGGCTTGAGAGGAATTTCCTTCTTGCTTGAGTTGTCATACAACAAATATCATATAGGGAAACAAATATTTTTCCCTTAGCCATTTAAGATATTTCTTTTGGTATTCTGTCGTGGAGTTTGGCAATTTGCTATAGACACAAGGGATAGAATCTTGGCCCCCATTGACATCAATAAGAGTTTCTCCATAGGTTTCTGTGGGACCAGGATTTTACCCAAGGAGTCCATCTGTTTTTCTGATCACTTTTCCTTGCAGGACTCCTATAGCATCTGTCACCATACACAAGTTAATCTTCAGTGTCTAGAATAAATGCATTTGCAGTGGTGTTTCCTGCAAATTTTATGGTTCTTTGCTTTTAATAAGAATATGTATGCTTCAGATATTTTGCATGTGGATTAAGTATGGAAATATTTTAATTTGCTGCTAAAAACATCACTGTGGTTCAGGTAAAAACGCATGTTCAATAGTAAACATGTCATGAGATTTTATTCGGTCAGTCAGAACACTGGTGCATTTTCAGTCTGAATCTGATGCATATAGCAGTTGAGTAATCTAATCAGGTCATCGTTAGCCTCCATCTCCCCACTTGCCCCATACTAATTTTAAATCTAATAGTCCAGTTCTTTAACTGGAACAATCTGTGACCTAGTTGAAAACTTCTGAGACACTCCTCATTCAAACTATACAATGAGGAATGTTAGCACAGTCCAAGGCTTTATTAATATCAATCTCTAAGTAGTTTGCAATCCTGTTTTCAAACATTATTCAAATCACCTAATAGTAGGGTATGTTATTTGACTGCATTATTGTTTAACATATTTTATTGTTGTGATAAATGATGTGGGGGTAGTTCCCATTTATGGACATCCAGCCAGCCAGTTAGCTGTAAAATCCCTCTTGGTGTCTGTTCTCTGTTTACTTTACCTGTAAAGGGTTAACCAGCCAGCAGGTAAAAGAAAAGGAGTGGGCACCTGACCAAAAGAGCCAATGGGAAGGCTAGAACTTTTTAAAATTGGGGGGGAAACCTTCTCTTTGTGTTCTGTTGCTCTCTCTGAGCTGCAGGGATACGAAGCAGCAATGCTATAAGCAGGAATGCTGTGTAAAGCTTAAACCAGGTATGAGAAATCATCAGATCATACCTAGAATTACTTATTTGAACCCCCCCCCCCAAAATATATAAGTAAATTAGGGATGTTTAGCTAGACGCAATCAGGTTTATTTCTTTATTTGGCTTGTGGATCTCCTTTGTGCTAACCCCAGATACTTTTGTTTCCTTGAATCTTTAAGCTGAACCCCCAAGAAAGCTATTTTGGGTGCTTAATTTTTGGAATTAGGCTTTTAAAATCTAGTAAAATCTTAAATTCCAGATGTATTTTCTTCTTTTGTTTTTAATAAAATTTACCATTTTTTTAAGAACAGGATTGGATTGTTGGTGTCCTAAAAGGTTTGTGCACATATTGTTTAATTAGCTGTTGTCACCAGCTAAATTTCCTTTGTTTTCTTTCTCCCCTCTTCCCTGGAGGGGTGGGGGGTGAAAGGGCTTGAGGGTACCCCACAGGGAGGAATTCCCAAGTGCTCCTTCTTGGGTTCAAAGGTTTCTTTCTTTCTTTCTTTTTTTTTTTTTTTTGCATTTAGGTGGTGTCAGCATTTATCAAGCTGTAACCTTGGGAGTTTAATACAAGCCTGGAGTGGCCAGTATTAATTTTTAAAATCCTTGTGGGCCCCCACCTTCTGTACTTGAAGTGCCAGAGTAAGGATTCAGCCTTTACAATTGCATATTTCATCTCCAGCCCCTTCAGGTTTTTAATATAGTATTAAAATTGTACAGCCAACAATATATTTTCTGTGTTCATATCATAAAAAGTAAGCCTATAGTCCAGTAATTCTCAAACTTTTGTATTGGTGATCCCTTTCACATAGCAAGCCTCTGAGTGGGACCCCCTTATGAATTAAAAACACTCTTTTATATATTTAACACCATTACAAATTCTGGAGGCAAAGCGGGGTTTGGAGTGGAAGCTGACAGCTCGCAACCCCCCACATAATAACCTCATGACCCCCTGAGGGGTCCTGACCCCCAGTTTGAGAACCCCTGCTATAGTCATATGAAATTCCAGCATCGGAAGATATCTTCCTTAAATTAGGAGATCAAAAATACATTGTTGTGGAAACCGACATTGTACTAAATTACATTTACAGTATTTTATTATTGGGTAGATTTTTTTTTTTACTAGGCATGAGCGTATTCTTTATTTTATTTTATTCTAGATTTTTATTCCAGAGAAATGCAACATAATTAGACAAAAATTAAGCCAAATGCAAATAGATAATCGAGTATAATAAATATAGGACCAGATTTTCAAAATTAAGCATGTGCATGTATTTGTGTGAAATTTGTTTACAAATACCCACTGAGTGTGCCAAACTTGCTATGTGTATGTAGAAACGTGATTTGTGTGTGCATAAACACATAATGAAGGCAAAATATGGACCTACTTGCCTACATTTTCCCTAAGGATTACACACAATGTGAAATATGCTAATTTGTAAAGATTTTCAGCATGCCTTTTGCTGTAGCAGGGAGATGCTTATTTACAGTACATATTTAAAAACAGTATGTGAGATAGTATGTTAAAAATAATAAATTTGAGCTTCATATGATTTGCCTTCTGGTGTTGCAGTCTTGAGGTTTTGGGTTTTCAAGCTCTCCTCTGCAACAATGAAGGCTAGAAACATCATTTTTAAAAAATGAAAGCTGAGATTATCACCTTATCACATGGCTCAAGGAGATGGACTTTATCACATGACTTAAGGAGATGAAGCTTTAACAAATAACTAATATCATGAGACTCAATAAAATTGCAGGAGTTGGCAACACTGGCACTCAATTGCAGCATTAATTAACAATCTGTTGCTGTCATTTCTTCGCCAACTATTTTTGATCATGTGCACAAGTTCAACTGCACTCTCTTCCAAACTTAACTTGGTTGCTGTATATAAGTCAGCTTGAATAACACTTTGCTGCTTTTACAAACCTTCTTAAGGAGCTTTGTCACTCACACACACAGCTTTTCACAAGGCAGTTTTTACATATTTTCAACAAAGAGTCCTGTGGCACCTTATAGACTAACAGATGTATTGGAGCATGAGCTTTCGTGGGTGAATACCCACTTCGTCGGATGTGGGTGAATACCCACTCTTTGCTGCTTTTATAGATCCAGACTAACATGGCTACCCCTTTGATACTTAAGAAGGTTTGTTCATTAGTAAGTTTATTCAAACATATTTAGTCTTCTTTTGTGTTCATAAATTGTCTGGAAGCAGCCTATGAATTTCTCAAGATGTAACATTTGAAATCATTTTCCAATGAATATCAATGCTGGTCTGTTGATTGTTCATGATCAGTTCACTATGTGCATTCAGGTCCTGCTGAGCAAAAGTCCTGCTCAGTTGATTCATTTTGATTGGAGACAGACCCCACTTTGTTTTGTTTGTGTTCTTTGATTGGCTGAGTTTAACTGTTAGCCCATTTTAATTCAGATTTCAACTACATGAGCATTCTCACAAGAAACCTGAGTCTGTTTCCGAAAAGCATTTTGCTAGTAAACTTGTGCATGTAATAAATGCATCAGAGAAACAATGAAGGAAACTAAAACTCTACATCATGCAATATACTTGATCATTCTGGGGGGGGGGGAAGTTGCGAATAAATACACCACAAAGGGTAGGGCAAATATTCATACAGAAAACACCACTAAGATAGATTCCACATTGTGTACTATTCGAGCTGCAATTACCAGAGCCTGGCCAAACCTGTGTCACTTCCATCAACCTTACAACTCTTCTGTGGTGCATTCTATCCAGACAGCAACCAGTCTGTATGTAGAGGGGTTTTTCTTACTGTGTCCAGTAAGCAGGTCAATGACCTGCGCACAAGCAGGTCAATGACTGCACTGCACCTGAAGCGGGGTGTGTGGGGGGGAGGACGTTGTCCTGGCTTGCTGAGGAAGGTAACAGTGCTTTATGATGGAGGGAAGGACGTCAGAAACTGCTGCAAAAAGGTGGCTGGTGGTCAGCTTGGCGATGCTGACTCATCCCTTGGGAACGTACGGGTGGAAAGCTTTAAAAGGTGAAAGCCCTAGCATTAGAAGCCCTTTCTCCAGGCAGCAGGCAAAGCAGCACCGCTCTTCCTCCACTCAAGGTGCGAATATCAGGTTGGGTTAGGACCTGCTGTAGGCACTACACTAGTTGCTCCTTTTTAGGAAGGAATTTTTCCCTCACCCCCATATTGGCTGACATGCAGTGTGGGGGGGGGGGGGGGTTGCCTTCCCCACAGCAGGTGTCGGGGAGGACCTTTTATGGTGAGGAGGAAAGGGGGGTAGGCCATAAGACGCAACTCATTTTGTAAGTGTGGGGTGGATGTCCAGTGCAGGTAAAGGACTTAAAAACAAGGTGCTGGTTAAAGTCCATTTGCTTATAGCCCACCTTAACCCTGTTATGAGCAGGGGTGGATGGTAAGGTCCAAGCCATGGGTTGGCTGGGGGACCTGGATGGAAAATGAAGGGGGGCTGGTGGAAGCCCCAGGTAGTTATTCAAATGAACATGGAGTTGCCTGCACTGTACACTTCTATCTGCTGGGTAGTCCCAGACATCTAATAATGAAGTTGTGGCCTGATTAAATCCATATCAAGTCCTTCTTTTGGTATAGCTGGACAATGGAAACATAGTGGCCTGGTTATGTCCTGCTACTCAGTAAAGCCCAAGTTGTATCTGGCAATACCAAGCCAAACCCATGGAGGTATAATTCCTTCCTTTCTGACCTCCCTGGCATCTGCAAGTAAGCAGGCTGGACGATCTACTAGGATGGTGAACCTGGCTCCCTTGATATATCCAATTTGCTTTGCAGGGTGGTTTGAAGGGGTGTCCACCCCTCCACCCTTACCCATCCCCCAACATGTATCTTGCCTCCTACCAAGTTGCACTGTGAGAGCATGAATAGACGGCCATTTTGGCTGACCCTTATGCAAACTGAGGAAAGGGAAGGGGAAGGATCCTTGCACTCTCCCACACTCCTGCACAGCCATGTGAGCACCAGCTATCCTCTGGCCAAATCTTATTGTGAAATTCTGCACATGAGCACTAATGCGAACTATGTGCTCACATCTGAAAAGAGAATTTGGTTCTTATACTTGTAACTAAAGATACAGACATCCTGCAGTATTTTAATGGGAAGAGTACCAGGATGACCTATTTTCTAACATGAAATAAGCCCCAGAACCATATAGTTAGAGTTCAAACCCTTCTGATGTGCGAGCAATTTAGTTGTGCTCTAAGAGTTTATAAATCTCATTACATTTATTATATTTTCAGTAGTATATGGAGACAGGAAGTTGTTTTGGATCATAGAATAACGGTCTCCAAAGAGATTGTCTCATTACAAAGGACCATAATTGCAGTAGAAAAATAGAGCACCAGCACTGCTCCACACTTACGATTTTATTTGTCATTATTTCTACCTTCAGCAGATTTTTTTCCCCCCTGGCTTTTTAAAATTCTCTCTCCTTCCAGGTCTTGCTGCAATAGACTTCTTCAGGGATTTCAGTTTCTAGGTTACAGAAAAGCACTCCCCTTTCCTTAAGGTCTTGTGTCTATTTTTAAACCTAGCCTCTTTCCAAATACCATATTTTTCTCTTTCTGATATAAAAAAGGAAGGAACTTCACTTTCCGTGTGAGCAATGAAAAACAAATCAAAGGGAATGTTCTCTCACCTTTTATTGGTGTTATGAGCAGAATCAAAGGTTATCTTAATTCCCAACTCTTTTATCTCTGAGAACACATTACTTAGCTTTTACGCAAACTGAAACTCATTCATATAAGATTGCTTCTTAGTCTCCTGATTAAGTTTACATTGCTGGGTGTAGATAACACTGGTCTACAATTTTTGAGAAGTTGTCTGCTTCAGAGATAAAATGTGCTATTTATTATGTATTTTGATGTGCTGAATTCAAATATGACAATTAAAACAACTGATTGGCTACTGTTTCTAAGATATTTAAGTTTTTACATTTTATGTCTATGTATATTGTGTAGATAGTAGAGTTTTAATCATAAATTGTAAACCTAGGTCTTTTCATGTGTTTATGGTTGCTTTACATGATAATATTTCACCTGTCCTGTTTATGTAACACTTTAAAAATCAGCAAAAGGGTTATATAAATAAAATTTATTATGAAACAAAAGGCAAAAAACTATACATAGTTTAGTCCTATTCAGTGTCTACTCGGCGCTTCTTGACTTGTCTCTTGTATTCATCAAATGGAGCATCTCTTGTCACTGTCCAGCAATAGTCTGCAAGCATTGATGGGCTCCATTTGCCCTGATAGCGTTTCTCCATTGTTGCAATGTCCTGGTGAAATCGCTTGCCGTGCTCGTCGCTCACTGCTCCGCAGTTCGGTGGAAAAAAATCTAGATGAGAGTGCCAAAAATGTATCTTTAGTGACATGTTGCAACCAAGGCTTTTGTATGCCTTGAGGAGGTTTTCCACCAACAACCTGTAGTTGTCTGCCTTGCTGTTTCCGAGAAAATTTATTGCCACTAACTGGAAGGCTTTCCATGCCGTCTTTTCCTTGCCACGCAGTGCAAGGTCAAATGCATCATCTCGAAGAAGTTCACGAATCTGAGGACCAACAAAGACACCTTCCTTTATTTTAGCTTCACTTAACCTTGGAAATTTTCCACGGAGGTACTGGAAAGCTGCTTGTGTTTTGTCAATGGCCTTGACAAAGTTCTTCATCAGACCCAGCTTGATGTGTAAGGGAGGTAACAAAATCTTCCTTGATTCAACAAGTGGTGGATGCTGAACACTTTTCCTCCCAGGCTCCAATGACTGTCAGAGTGGCCAATCTTTCTTGATGTCGTGGGAATCTCTTGCACGACTATCCCATTTGCAGAGAAAACAGCAGTACTTTGTGTATCCAGTCTGCAGACCAAGCAAGAGAGCAACAACCTTCAAATCACCACAAAACTGCCACTGATGTTGGTCATAATTTATGCACCTCAAAAGTTGTTTCATGTCATAGGTTTCCTTCATATGGACTACATGACCAACTGGAATTGATGGCAAAACATTGGCATTATGCAGTAAAACAGCTTTAAGACTCATCTTCGATGAATCAATGAATCAATGAAGAGTCTCCACTCATCTGGATCGTGAACGATGTTGAGGGCTGCCATCACACCATCGATGTTGTTGCAGGCTACAAGATCACCTTCCATGAAGAAGAATGGGACAAGATCCTTTTGACGGTCACGGAACATGGAAACCCTAACATCACCTGCCAGTGGAATACTGCTGTAGTCTGGAGCCCAACAGCTCTGCCTTACTCTTGGGTAGTTCCAAATCCCTGACAAGGTCATTCAGTTCACCTTGTGTTATGAGGTGTGGTTCAGAGGAGGAGGATGGGAGAAAATGTGGGTCCTGTGACATTGATGGTTCAGGACCAGAAGTTTCATCCTCTTCCTCTTCCTCGTCTGACTCAAGTGAGAATGATTCTGGTGCATCAGGAACCGGCAGTCCTTCTCCGTGGGGTACTGGGCGTATAGCTGATGGAATGTTTGGATAATGCACAGTCCACTTTTTCTTCTTTGACACACCTTTCCCAACTGGAGGCACCATGCAGAAGTAACAATTGCTGGTATGATCTGTTGGCTCTCTCCAAATCATTGGCACTGCAAAAGGCATAGATTTCCTTTTCCTGTTCAACCACTGGCGAAGATTTGTTGCACAAGTGTTGCAGCATATGTGTGGGGCCCACCTCTTGTCCTGATCTCTAATTTTGCAGCCAAAATAAAGGTGATAGGCTTTCTTAACCATAGTGGTTATACTGCGCTTTTGTGATGCAAAAGTCACTTCACCACAAACATAGCAGAAGTCATCTGCACTGTTCACACAAGTACGAGGCATCTCTGCTCACTTTGGCTAAACAGAAATGTGTCCCTTTGCAAAATCAAACACTGACAAATAAGAGAGCACGACACTGTATGATTTCTAGAGCTGATATAGGGCAATTTGTTCAGCAGGGTGATGTAAGCTTCGTTATGATTGCATCATCCATGACATCTAGGAATAACATGATGCAATTCATATCATGTATGATGCAATACCAGCTTCAGATTGCATCATTCATTGTTTTGCCTAAAAAGCAAGTACTGTCCAAACCCAGTCATAGATTTATTCATAGATCCAGTCAAAGATGTATTTTAGTCATTTCTGGTTTAAATTGAGATCCCTTCCCTTTATAACTCACTTATCCTCCGCCATTCCCAAGTCAAGGGTCATATATACTGACCCAATAGCATATCTTGAAAACTAGAGGCAATCAACAATTTTAAGCATCATTTTCGTTCTCAGTGACCCAGAATTAGTAAAGTTTGACTACATTTATTTCAGAAGCATTTTGGCTGTCGAACAGTGTAATTTTTTTTTTTTTTTTTTTTTAACTTGGATTCATTCACTTGGGTCAAATTCAGAAGTAACGAATATCATGATGATACAGGGAATCACAGTCAGTATTAAACGAGAGGGATTATTAGAGAAAACAACTACAACTATAGACAAAATAAATCACCACAAAGTTGAGTTCCAAGTTTGCCTTGAATTGAAACCTGAGCTTTTCAAAATGAGGAAGTATGTGTTATACTCTATATCATGGACAGTAGACCAGTGGCAGAGCAGAATTTTTCATCTAAAATAATGCCAAATTAGGGACTTGAACTTGTATCTCCCACGTCCTAGGTCAGTGCTTTACCCACCACATTTCAAAGTGTGAGATACCCTCTGTCTCTCACCAGAGAGCCCTGGAACCAACATAAAACACGCTGCACATTTCAACAGTATTCTATTTTTGTGAAAATGTTCAAAAGATTTTGTTTTTCTGCCAGTATAGAACAGTTTTTTAAAAAACCTTGAAAGTAGCTACCAAACAGAATTGTCATTTTCTGGACTGCTCTAATATAACTACGAGGTATAACATGCAAAAAAACAACAATCTCTTTACACTTTAAACCCCTTTAGGCCCAGTCTACCAACATGTAGTAGAATCTTATGGCATCTTAAGGACATCCAGGAAAATTTGAAGTGATTAGTTAAACCTAAGTTTGTGAATAAAGGCCAGACTGAATTCCCAATGAGAGTGTTCACACAGGGGTTTAAATCTACTAAAATTCTTACCTTCAGTTAATTTGGATGAATTTTCCTGGAGCTCCGCATGTAGACAAGCCCTTAGGGTTGCAGTTTACATGCAGAAGAGATGGAAGAGCGTGTAAATTAAAGTACCTATGTTTTTGGCTCAAGGTATAAATTCTTTTTTCCACAGATACTTCGCTATACAAATTAGCCTTGACATGAGGCCTGAAGTTCAGAGAGGAAAACCTTGCAGAAAAAAAAAACCTTCAAATATATTGTCCTAACATAATTATACAAATTAATAAAGAAAAAATAAAATATAGTTTTATTCAGTGGTGAGGGCAGGGAGATTAGAGCCAGGACTCTGAGGATATTTTGACGCAAGCCTCCCAGGCAAGGTTGACAGATTTAGGCTAGTGGACTCATGCTGGTGCTCTAAAAACAGGTGTCCACACAGCACTTGGAAGTTGAGGCTTAGCTAGAATTATGGCTCTGCAACCTGCCCCCTTCCCTAGCCTTCATAGTCCAAGCTGCAACTTCCAAGCACCATCTAGCTAGCTATTTTTAGAGTGTCCACTCTACTAACCTGGGTCTGTTGACCCAGGCTGGGAGGCGTGCTCCAAACTGCTGTGTAGACATACTCTTAAGGTCCATTTGTGGTTGTGCCACTGCCTCACTGTTATTTTCAGGGCAAGTCATTTCATTTCTCCATGGCTTGATCTTCTCCTCCATCTCTAAAAATGGGTGTATAAATAATACCAACTGACCTCACAGGGGAATTGTGAGTCTTAATAAATCTTTGTAAAGCATTTGGAGATGCTCAAGGTGAAGTGTAAAGAGCATATATTTAAAAATATTGGGCTACAGAAGGGCACACTGTTGTACAATAATGGGATATGGCCAAAATGAACACTAGAAGGTTCTAAAAAACTAGTGAGAGAGCGTGTTCTCAAAATGCTTCCAGCCCAGATTTTCAGACCAAGGAAATTCTGAAAATGTTGAAGTGTGCCTACATACTCATAAATTTTTTTTCAGAAAAATAGGTAAAATTAGACCTCTCATTCTTAGATTGATTAACTTATTTAGGAAAAATAAAATATCATCAATGTCTGTATTTCATCTAAAATCAAGATGGATCCATATTGTGACTGTTTGGGAAAAAAAATACCACAGGGTAAAACACATTTCCAAAGAGAATGTGTAACAGTGAATATTCATTACACCTGACATTTGTATAGGATTTAAGAATCAATGTTTTCCAGAAGATAACTTTCAACTACATGGTGAGATGTCTTTTTTAATTAGTACTTTACATATAAAGGAGTGACAGGATCTTTACAATGGTTTTTCAACTTTCTATACTTGGGAAAGAACTTCATGAACGTGCTGGTATCAAACACACATTAATAAAAGAGAAGTGGGTTAGGGTTCTATTGAACACAAAATAAATTTCACTTTCAAATTTATTGCTGATAAGAAAATTCTCCCTTGGGCCAGAATAAAGCAAGGGTAATTGTACAAAGCAGATGACCTACATCTTCTGTAGCATCCTTATATATATTTATAGTTGTAGCGAGGCGGTGGGATACCCCAAAGCCCCGCAGAGGGACGAGCCTCCCCTAGCACCAACGTGGGTGGAGCCAGTGGATCCTGCGCCCGCACCCCAGAGGTCACGGCGCAGGACAGGAAGTATAAAAGCCCAACTGCAGAGCTCACTTGAAAGACAGCCGCTGGAGAGGCCAGATGCCTGTGTCCTAGCTCCGGGTTGGGAGACGCCGGCAGGCTGCGGCCGACCCGAGGACTGGCCGGGCCAGCCAAGCCTACCCTTGGCCAGCTACCCAGAGGAGCAGCCAAGCCTACCCCTGCCTGAGGGCCTGACCTCCTGAGTGTTTGTTTACTGCCCCGCCCTCACCCAGGGCCTGGGCCCATAGCGAACTATTGCGAGGCGGTGGAATACCCCACAGCCCCGCGGAGGGATGAGCCTCGGCCGAGCCCTTCTACAAGTCGTACCAGAAGTGGGGACCTTGCCCAGGATGTGGGCACGAGCCCTTGACCCCTGTGAGAAAGGGTCTGGGGGGGAACAGTCCCCCGCAGGAGACGTGGATTTGTTTAAACTTTTTACGCTCCTGGCGGAGAGTCAGGAGTGACAGCAGGCGGCCCAGCTCCAGCAGCAGCAGCAGGCCGCCCAGCTCCAACAGCAACAGCAGCTCGTCCAGCAGCTGGGAGCACAGGTCCCGACCTGAACGTGCAGAACCAAGAGTTCCAGCAGCAATGCTTACAGCAGCTGGCGACGGCACTGCCTCGCCTCACAGAGCCCCAGCCGGGAGACACGGCTGGGTCACCCCACCCCACGCCGCTTATGCAGCTGACCAAGATGGGACCGAATGATGACCCCGAAGCTTTTTTGGTGACTTTTGAAAGGGTGGCACAGGTCGCAGGCTGGACACCTGACCAGTGGGCCACCCTCCTGCCCCGTATTTGACAGGGACTGCCCAAACTGTGTACTGGGGGCTATCCGCGGAGGACACCCGAGACTATGCCCGGGTAAAGGTGGCGATTCTAGATGCCTTAGACGTCAGCCTGGAAACCTTCCGGCAGTGGTTCCGGAGTCTGACCTACACCCCGGGTGCCCGACCCCAGTTGGTGGCCCAGGAGCTGAGAGACCTGTGCAAGCAGTGGCTGCAGCCTGACAGGCGGAACCCTGATGAGCTCACTGAGCAAGTCATCCTGGAACAGTTTGTCCATATCCCCCCGTCGCGGGGTAGGGCTCGGGTCCTCCATCATCGGCCTCCAACGGTAGCCGCCGCCGTCGCCCTCATGGAAGACTTCCTTGCGGGGAAGTCCCGGTCGGACCGGCTACTCGGGGCCACCCTCCAGGTCTCGAGCGCCCTAACCTAGAGAGGAAGGGGAGCGCCCGGATCAAACTGCGAAATCCTCCACGGAGTCAGGAGCCCCGTTATAGACGTCCCGAGGGACCAGCTCGACAAGCCCCCGTGGGCCCGGAGATAAGGAGCAGCCAGGTCCCTCGAAGTCCCCCCAGGGGCCAGGGGGAGGCTCGGCCTGGCCTGGACGACCAGAACTCGGGCCCTGCTTCTCCTGTGGGAAACATGGACACCTGCAACGGGACTGCACCGAGATGGATTGCAGCTTTAGGCACGTTTGCACAGGGGAAAACCGCGCCCGACCGCCGCAGGCCACCAAGGTCACAGTGCCCGTAGTTGTCGGGGACTGCCTGATGCGGGCCCTGGTTGACTCTGGCTGTGGCCAGACCCTAGTCCGCCAAAGGCTAAGCCTCCCGGTGGACCCCCGCCTGGGAACCATCCACTTTCAGTGCATCGATGGCGACGTCCGGCCTTACGCCAGTGCCCGAGTCCGACTAACCGTGGATGGGGTCACGCGGACGATGGTGGTTGGCGTGGCCCCGCGACTCGCCTACCTCGTGATCTTGGGAGGTGATTGGCCAGAGTTCCCTGGCGTCCTTCGTTCAAACGCCGAGGAAAGCCCCGATGTCACCCCAGCATTGGAGGGGTACTGCCGCGAGGACCCTGCAGAGGAGGTGGAAGAACCGGACCCTAGTAGGCAGGAAGGAGCGCCTGAGGACCCTCCGCCAACGTCTGCTGATGACCCCAGGGTCAGCACTGACTTCTGCCGGGACCAAAGGGGGGACCCTACCCTTAGTCGGGCATATGAGCAGCTGGCAGCCGTGGATGGCGCTCTGATTGATCCAGGCCGGGCCAAGGTCTGGCCCCATTTCGAGCTACGCCACGACCGCCTCTATCGGGTGGACTGAGATCCGTGCACCGGAGAGGTCCAGACCCAATTGATGGTGCCTCGGTGCCACCGACGAACGGTGATGAAACTCGCCCATGACGTCCTGGCTGCAGGGCACTTGGGTCAGGAAAAGACCCTTGCCCAAATTCTGACCAGATTCTTCTGGCCCAGGGTGCACCAGGAGATATGGAACTATTGTAGTTCCTGTCTGGAGTGTCAGCTGGCTGCTCCCTCACGGATGGCCCTGGCCCCCGTGATCCCCATGCCCATTTTGGAAACGCCATTTGAGTGAGTAGCCATGGATTTGGTGGGACCTCTCCCAAGAAGCAGGGCAAGGTTTCTATACATCCTGGTCATCGTGGACTATGCTACCCATTTTCCCGAAGCCGTCCCGCTCCGGAGCATCACCGCCAGGGCCATCGCTGATGAGTTTATCAAGGTCTTTGCCCGTGTGGGCTTGCCCCGGGAAATCCTCACTGACCAGGGCACCAACTTCACCTCTAGGCTGCTGCAGCAGGTGTGCAACCTCCTGGGAATTAAGCAACTACGCACCTCCATTTACCACCCGCAAACCGACGGCCTGGTGGAATGGTTCAACCGTACCCTGAAAGACATGCTGCACAGAGGATCTGCGCCGATGGGATCAGTTGCTCCCGCCTTTGCTCCTGGCCGTCCGTGAGGTACCGCAATCCTCCACTAAATTTTCCCCCTTTGAGCTGTTATATGGCCGTTGTCTGAGGGTGCTGCTGGACCTCATGAGGGAGACGTGGGAGCAAGACCAGGGCCTTCTGCAGTACATCCTCCAGCTTCAGGGACGTCTCACGCAAGCAGGAGCTCTGGCTCAGGAAGCTCAGGCCCAAACGTATAACCGGGAAGCCCGAATCCACGAGTTCGAACCCAGCAACCGGGTTCTGCTCCTCCTCCCTTCCAGTGAGTCAAAACTACTGGCCCGGTGGCAGGGGCCATATGAGGTGGTTCGGAAGGTCGGACTGGTCACCTATGAGATTAACCAGCCGGACAGGCGAAGAAAAGCCCAGTGATACCATATTAACCTCCTGAAGCCCTGGTGAGAACGAGAAGGCCTTCTAATTAATCCCTGTTCCCCGGAGCCCGAGTTAGGACCCCATGTAACCCCAACCGAGGACTCCACAACGCCTCAGCTTGGAGAATCCCTGACCGAGGAGCAACGAAAGCAGACCGGATGCCTCCTGCAGGCATTCCCCAGAACGTTCACTGCCCAGCCGGGCTACACGACCCTCGTTTACCATACCATCCAGACGGAGCTGGGGGTGGTGATCCGGGAATCAAATAGGCCCTTGCTACATCGTATGCGGCAGGTTGTCGAGGAGGAAGTCCGGGCGATGCTAGCGCTGGGGGTTATTGAACCGTCGCAAAGCAAATGGCGCAGCCCGGTAGTCCTGGTTCCCAAATCAGATGGCACGCAGCGCTTCTGTATTGATTTCCAACGCGTCAATTCGATTTCAAAATTCGACGCATACCCGATGCCTCGGGTCGATGAACTGCTGGACCGGTTAGGCAAGGCCCGCTTTCTCACTAACCTTGATCTGAGCAAAAGATACTGGCAGATCCCCCTCGACCCTGCCACTCAGGAAAAGACCACATTTGCCACCTCCACGGGCCTCTACCAGTTCACTCAAATGCCCTTCGGGCTCTATGGTGCCCTGGCAACGTTCCAGCGGCTGATGGACCACCTCCTTCAACCTCATCGAGAGTATGCGGCCGCGTACCTGGACGATGTCGTTATTTACAGCTGCCGTTGGGACAACCACCTGGAATGGATAGCGGCCGTCCTGAGGTCCCTGCAGGCAGTGGGATTAATGGCCAATCCAAAAAAATGCCATATTGGGTGGCAGGAGACCACCTACCTGGGGTACACTATCGGGAGGGGACAGGTGAGACCTCTCGTGGGAAAGGTTCAGGCCCTGGTGGCATGCCCACCACCTACCACGAAGCGTCAAGTACGCCAGTTCCTGGGACTTGCGGGCTACTACCGACGATTCATCCCTGATTTCGCCTCCATCGCAGCCCCTTTAACAGGACTCTTGACCAAAACCAGCCCCCGATGTGTAGAATGGACCCCGGAGTGTGACGGCGCCTTCCAGGCCCTCAAAGGCAGTCTCTGCCGCGAGCCCATCCTGCACAGCCCTGACTTTAACCGAGAGTTCATCCTCCGGACGGATGCCTTGGAGGTAGGACTAGGGGTGGTCCTGTCTCAGGAGGTGGATGGAAAGGAACACCTGGTTGTATACCTCAGTCGAAAATTGTTTCCATGAGAGAGGAACTACATGGTGATATAGAAGGAGGCCCTGGCAGTAAAACGGGCCTGTGACGCCTTGCGTTACTACATCCTGGGGCCCCCGTTCATACTCGTCACCGACCACGCCGCGCTTCAGTGGTTGGCCAGAATGAAAAATAATAATATGAGGCTAACGCGTTGGGACCTGGCACTACAGCCCTATGCTTTTACTGTCCGCCATAGGGCCGGTAAGGACCACGTGAATGTTGACTTCTTGTCCTGCCTGGGAGAGTTGGACGGGTCTGGCCCCGATGGACGGGAGCCAGCCTTGAGAGGGGGGGTGTGTAGCGAGGCGGTGGGATACCCCACAGCCCCACAGAGGGACGAGCCTCCCCTAGCACCAACATGGGCAGAGCCAGTGGATCCTGCGCCCGCACCCCAGAGGTCACGGCGCAGGACAGGAAGTATAAAAGCCCAACTGCAGAGCTCACTTGAAAGACAGCCGCTGGAGAGGCCAGATGCCTGTGTCCTAGCTCCGGGTTGGGAGACACCGGCAGGCTGCGGCCGACCCGAGGACTGGCCGGGCCAGCCGAGCCTACCCCTCGCCAGCTACCCCGAGGAGCAGCCGAGCCTACCCCTCGCCAGTTACCCGGAGGAACCGATGGTGCTGGAAACCTCCGACCGAGGAAACCGCCCTAACCCAGGTACTTTACGAGGGGGAGTGCGGAAGTAGCCCGGGGGCAGACGACCCTGGTCCGGCTGCAGCACTGCCAGAACCAATGTCAGTGTGTTGCGGTCAGGATCCCCACTGACACAGTAGCAAGTCTTCTGCTGCTGCTAGGGCCCCGGGCTGGGACGCAGTGGAGTGGGTGGGCCTGCATCCCCTCTGCCACCCCACTCCCGGGTGGCAGTCTCCCCCTCGCACCAGACGCTCAGAACCAGGAGGTCCTGACTGTTTGTTTGCTGCCCCGCCCTGACCCAGGGCCTGGGCTTCTATTGAACTATTGGCTCAGCCCCTGCCTAAGGGCCTGAGCTCCTGAGTGTTTGTTTACTGTCCCGCCCTGACCCAGGGCCTGGGCCCATAGCGAACTATTGCGAGGCGGTGGGATACCCCACAGCTCCGCGGAGGGATGAGCCTCGGCCGAGCCCTTCTACAATAGTATATATAAAGGGGAAGTTGCATTTAGTCTTCTGGATTTATTTGAACATATTGTCATGTTCTGAGACGAGGATGGTATATGAACATTATTCCCGTAGTAATAAGAAAAAGAGCTAATACATAGATTTCTTTTCTGTGCTTGGCATGATAGTACATCCTCACATGCCTTAAATTGGACAGATTGACTCAATGACAATCAAACCTGATATGAGTATTGTGTTGCCATCTGTAATCCTTGGTCCCCCAATGTATGTTTCTCACCGCAATATAATCGGTACAGCAAATTTTTCATTTCACTTCATGTTGTAAATTGGGCCAAAATCAACAGCGATGTAGCCAAAGGAAAACCTTATTGTTCAAAGCACTTTGTCTTTGATAATTTCTGCTAAAGCAGCAATTAATTCAAAAAGTAGCCTCTAAAATAATATTTAAGATTCTTATTAGAAACAAAGCTTACTTGAATAGACTTAAAATAGCTATTTTAGAGCAATGGATAAATATCTCAGTCTGAACAAAGAGGTGGCTAAGGTGTAACTTGCTCACAGTTTATAAATACCTTAATAAACAAACAAACAAACAAACAAAAAGGCTCTTCAATCTAGCAGACAACAGGTATAACAAGATCTAATGATAGTATGCTGAAGCTTGACAAATTCAGACTGGAAATAAGGCACACATTATTAACACTGAAGATAATTAACTATTGGAACAACTTCCAAAGGGGTTGTTTTAGATTCTCCATCACTATAAATTTTTTAATTAAGGTTGGATGTTTTTCTAAAAGATATATTCTAGTTCAATCAGGAATTAATTCAGGGAAGTCCTATGGCCTGTGTGTTATACAGGAGGCCAGATTATTTGATCACAATGGTCCTTCTGGCTTTATAATCTATAAATATATATAGTACTGTAGATACAATACTTATGGAGAAGCAACATTTATCCACAACAATCAATCTTCTAGCATTATTTAATTCAGGTAGGTATAAGCCAGAATTTTCAAAGGAGCTAAGCCCACAATTGGATCCAGATTTTCAAATGGCTCAGTACTAAATGGAGAAAAGAGGCCAAATTCCGTGCTGGAATAAGTCCATTGTCTTGAATGACGTTATGGCAACACAGGATATTCAGAGTTAAACTTACTCGGAATTTTTGGCCAGAAGGAAACAGACACAAGGGCCACAATTATATTTCTGGGTGTAGACAATATACTTTTTCCACTTGGATTCTTGGGAAATTCAGAATTCAAATTCCGAAATGATGCTTGTCACAAGGTTGCACGGCCACTGGCTCTAGTAGGCAAATATTTATGGCAAACACTAAATGGTGAGAGATGAGAACAAACTTTCAGGGACATGAAGTGCTTCCTGGAGTCACATTAGTAACAGCTTTGCCATGTAATAAGGAAAATACCGTAGGTATGTATTAATATCCACACGTTGCACCAGTTTCACCCAGCCTCTCAGAGAGAGAGAGAGATGTAAGTCACATCCCTGTCTGCCAGCTACTTCTCCTGTACCCTAAGAATCCAACCTAAGGGAAGGCAACTTTAGCTTTTTGCTATACTCCATTGGAGGCTCCTAAGGGGATGTGCTGAACCAGCAAATCTTGGACAGATGTCCTCCTTAGCCAGAATCCCATTCTCTGGACTGCAGTGGCCCCTCATACGTCCCCAATAGAAGGTAAATTGTGAAGCCTTTGGTGTATGACTGAGGCATTTCTCAAGCCCTTATCAATACCTAGGTTGTGTATTATAATACTAAAATCTTATCTTTTTAAAGATAACATTTTTACCATTTCCCAGATTAAATTCCACCATGACAAGCACATACATTAGAGACAAACACTTCCCTATGACGAAAATGGAAATCAAAGCAGAATATAGCACTGTGATTTGTAATCCGTGTAGTGTAATGTTATTTTGTTTATGCTTTTCTATGTTTTGCTGACATATTTGTTGACATATTTGAAGACACTGAAAACTACACAAAATACACAAATTCCCCCCAGATCGCTAACTCTTTTAAATACAGAATAATCTTTGTTGTACAAATTCAACAATGGATATCCACAAAAGAATTGAACAAAAGTGCTATTAATTTATTTCCACAACTCTAATACTAATAAAAATGTTAACATAAGTTAATTTAAGAATTTAAGAATACTTTTACTGAGATACAATATAGTACAGGATAAGGATGTGAAATTAAAAAATAGCCTGCAGTGACTGAAAAGGATAATGCTTCAAAACGAAAGTCTGGTTTGGGTTTTTGTTTATTATGCTAAACCTGATTGTTGTGCTTCTTTTTACGGTCTTTTTCCCCCATCACAATGAACGCTGTATCTTTGAAGTAAACTAAATTTAACTCCCTGAATACATTCAGCAGGGAACAATACACAAAGCTTATGAAATAAGATAATGGAGATAGGGCAAAACAACCTGATATTGATTTGAATATTGCTGGTTCACAGAAAATGGTCTGTTTCCACACACATATTACTTCCACATGTGTACAATTTACTTTAGTCCCAATCTTACTCTTATTAGAATCAATGGGAACTTTGCAACTGGGATCAACTGATGTAAGATTAGCCTCCTTGGGTCATTTTGTTTGATGGTTTGATTGATGCTCCACACAGGAGTGGGCAAGGGTGATGAGGACAGAAACTGTGCTGGTGAAAACAGAACAGGAGAGTGAAAAGAATGGAGCAAGGGACAGAAGGAATGGTAACTACAGAAGGGGTAGTAGAGTGAGAAGAAGAGAATCTATTTTATGATTTTAGATAAGGACATGGCTATTATTTAAATTACATTATTCTTGGGTAATATTCTTGAATGCATTATACTTAAGTGGTTGGAAGTCTTGGTACATTTTTTGTTATGCTTGTATGACTAATTCAATTGGGCTTTTCTGTTATTTCTATACAGCCTTTACTACTGCTAGATTCTGTAAATAAAATATATATTCCACTGCCTGGTGGAAATTGCTTCTCTGAACTAATCATGGTAAAATACATGAACAAGGTGGGAGAATTCAATGTAACTGACTTTGATGCAGATTATACCTCTTCTCTTGTCCAAATGCCAGTTACCAAGGCAGCTATCAGGATGCACATTCTAAAACTTTTCTTAAAGGACTGAGCCAACTCACATGGGAATCTTTCTTTCACTAGAATATTTTCCTCTGGTGAGAAGGTTGAAAGATTTAATACTTAATTTGTAGATTTTTCCGACTGCCCTGCTTACCTCCCAGAGGAGTTCTCACCTTAAGTCATGGGTAGCTTCCTTAGATTGCAAGCCCCATTTGGGCAGGGACCCACGCACTTCAACAACAATAATACTTGGAAGGGAAGCCAGAAATGCCCACAGAAATGTGACCAACATGGAGCCTGAAAAGATGGGAATGTTTTTGGTGCAATGGAAGATAACTTTCAAAACCACAGCCAAAATTCAGAAAACTTTGTTTAATGCAGGAGAGTTGAGAGGTGTGATCCTGAGAGTATAGTTCAGCCTCCAGCCCATTCAATCCTTGACCTCTCATTATATCTAGTTTTAATAGTTGGGTTTTAATTGATTAACTCACCTGACATCTTCCAGATTCAGAAACAAAAATTTAGGTTTCCGAGGAACAGGAAGAAAGAAGCAAAGCAGCTGTCAGACTCATTGGTCAATGCTGCATCATCTATGCAACATCAACTGTTGTATTTACAAGCTACATGACATACCTTTTGAGAGTGATATAAAGTATCTCTTTTCTCTGTGGTTTCCTTACCTTTTATGCAAGCAAATTTGTACACAAATATTGCATATTTGCAGAAATAAAACTGATACCAACTGATGGTAAAGATGAAGGTTTTGAGATGCATTCTTTAATAAAATTGCATATTATTCAAGTTCAAACAGTGAAAAATCTTGAAATTCCTAGCAATAAAAACATGAAATTGGAAAGCTGTCCATTGGAACTTAATAGGGATTTTTATCTAGAAGACGTAAAGAAAATAAATACTGTTTGAGTCAGAATCTTGAGTCTTTCAGATAAACTGTGGGAACTGGGAGGTACACAGTTGTATATTTTAAGTATTCATCATGAATTATTCTAGAGGTAGCTCCATTAATTTAACCAACAAGGAGCAGAGAACCACAGTCAGACAATTTGATCTAACAAATGAGAACATAAAACTTTAAAATCTAGCAATTTATTTAATGCCCAGCTCTGATCTGATCCTCAGTAGAATCCCCATGCACCAAAGGTTACAACAAGCAGTTTTCATCATTCAGTGTGTTGCCTGGAGGGGGAAAGAGTTTAGTCAGGGGATTTAATGGGGGTAAATAAAAATAAAGAGACAGTAGATTTCTTGAAGATAATGCAGAATGCTACAGTACATGGCTTTAGATCAGCATTTAATCTTTGTATCTACTCCTCTCCCTGTGGGTACAGGAGTGAAATATACCCACATCTTTCACATAATTGCTTGTTAGCAGAGACGATTGGATCTGCAAACAGTTCAAATCCACTTTTTTCCCACAGAATGCTTACAAAAATCGTGAATGCCTTAGATGATCTTTGATGTTTAGCTACAAGTTTTAAGAAAGCTACATTATTTTCAATAAAAACTATTCAGTTCACATGAAAGGTGTGAGAATTACAGTTCTAGAGTCATGTTTAGCCACTTCTGCTTCAAGGTTGGAGCTCTCCTTTGCTTCTGTCAGGGCCTGTTTTAATGGCCTGTCCACTGACATCAGTGGATCAGGTCGCATGGTCCATGGACCATGCTATCAATTGCTTGCTGGACAAATTATCTTTTGTCTTTGGCTATCTAGTATTGCGGGTCTGGAAACAAAACTCTTCCTTTTATACCAGGGGTCGGCAACGTTCGGCACGCGGCTCGCCAGGGTAAGCACCCTGGTGGGCCGGGCCAGTTTTATTTACCTGCTGACGCGGCAGGTTCAGCCGATCACGGCCCCCACTGGCCGGGGTTCGCCGTCCCGGGCCAATGGGGGCGGCGAGAAGCAGCGCGGGCGAGAGATGTGCTGGCCGCGGCTTCTCGCCGCCCCCATTGGCCCGGGACGACGAACCGCGGCCAGTGGGGGCCGCGATCGGCCGAACCTGCCGCGTCAGCAGGTAAATAAAACTGGCCCGGCCCGCCAGGGTGCTTACCCTGGCGAGCCGCGTGCCAAACGTTGCCGACCACTGTTTTGTACTATCCTCAGTGGTCATCTTGGTACACACGACACATGCAGATGAAGTGGGAAGGAAGCAGGCTAGGACACCTATAGCAAAATCATATTTCTAGTCCGACTGCATCATAAAGAGCTTTTGAATGTATTCCAAAGGACTGTCTGGTGCTGAGAGAGCAGGTGCTTATTTGCCTCATACATCAATGTAAGAAATGCTGAAAATAGCTTTGGAAGCTAATGTTGCTTGGAACAGCAATGAAGAATTTGTTCTGGGACTGTAAGCAGGACCACCATGGTATTATTGGGCATTGAATCCTAATCAAGGACTCTAACTTGCAAAGAGATGCACACAAGCAGACTTCTGAACCTATGCAAATCTCATTTCAGGATCAGGGCTTTTATGCTGTGATTGTTATGGAGGCTAAGATGGACAGTTCTTCCCCATAACATCCAGAAAGTTCCAACCATCAGCACTATTCCAAGTGGTACATAGAGACTGGTCCCACCATCTTTCTGTGCTTGGATGCAGACATGAGTATTTCGTGCTGTGAGGATTTTTAAGGCCATGCTATGGAGAATTTTTTACAAGAGCAGGAACTGGAGGTGATCATTTAAAATATATGTATTCTAAGTTGACATAACATTTAAGGTTCCCCAATCTTTCTAAGGGTCTTGTTCAAATTTAGGCAATTTGGGGCAGAAACTTTCTTTGCATGTTATGCAATGTCAGGTGCATTGTCAGTGTTTAACAAATAACAACTAGACAACTGCTCAAATAACATTTCAACTTGAGCACAATCTTGCCAATTACTGATTTGTCTCTGATCCCCCTGGTGAGGGGACAATTACTGAAAAAGATGTGGTGAGGCATGTCTTGCTCTGTTTGAGTCCGTGGATTTCCTTGACCTCTTTCAATCTGTTTTTAGGCCTGGATATAACAGAACTTGAACTATTGTCTTTGGTCATTGATCTATTTCTAGTACTGGGCAAAGATCAGGTAACCAAGCTGATTCTTTTATTCTGTCAGCAGAATCCTTCAAGCCCAATCAATACTTTTTAATTATGTCTAATGTAGATGGTGTTAAGTCATTGAGCATTCATTAATTTAGTATCTTTGTCCACCTTTGAAACTTTTGTCTAAAAGCTTGATCATTTAGCATATGACTAACTGGCATAAAGCTTGAGATTTAGCATATTAATCAATCCTTAAATCTTAGCCCATGGTGACAGATCTATTATTAAAATTATATATTACTGTATGCAGTGTTGTTGTAGCCATGTTGTTTCCCATGATATTAGAGAGAAAAAGATAGACAAGCTTGTCACTCTCACCAACAGAAGTTGGTCCAATAAAAGGTACTACCTCACCCACCTTGTCTCACTAAAATCATACCTTTATTTCAACTTAATTATAGTCTCAGATGATTCCTGTAAGTATGCCCAAATAGGACAGGGTATTTTATACAGAAGAGGAAAAAAGGCTTCAATTAAACTTGCAAAATCACAACCTCCAGTAAACAGAGCAGCAAACCTGCCTGAAAGTGCTATCTACCAGAAGATTTTCAGGCTGTGGTAGTTTAACACTCCATTGGGTTCCAGAGAAAAAATAACATTTTCTTTGTTTGTACTCACCTACAAAGTAAGAAGTTGTAGAAACATGGCAGTTATTTATCAGCAAAAGACCTGAGAACTAAAACCTAAATACGCAACTTGTAGAGACAATATGTCAGGTGATCTTCAAAACTTATACGTCAAAAAACTGGTTTGTGTGATGAAATATATTTCTGATGAAATTCACAACTCAGAATGTAAAAAAAATTACTATATTAGCCAGATTGGACTGAAACAACATATAAAGTTTATCTTAGGTCTGTTTAAACACAGATTAAACACTGAAAACCTACAATCAATTATACATAGTGACAGGCAAGGCATTTTTGTGAATATCTTCATGACAAATGGTTTGTTTTGTTTTATTTTTCTAAAAAGCACTGGGCACTAATCTACTTAGCCCCCAATTATCATCCTCAGATGATTGTTTAATAAACTCAGATTTTTAAAAGGAATAACTTTCAGAAATGATAATGATCTGATCAATAAAGTATACACATTTTTAGAGAACTAGTTGGGAGACAGAGAAATGATCAGGCCTTTGCATTCAAATATACCCAAAGTATCAAACAATACTATTTATTCACCAAGAGTTACTACTACACAAAATCTGCCAACTTCCAAATTAGTGTTACGAACCATACCCCAATGAATTAAATTAATAAAAACATGCTTCTTATGGCTTCGAGCCAAAGCCCAGTGAAGTCAATGGGGGTGTGTCATCACTGCATATATCTGAACTATGCTATTGTTCCTGTTGAAGTTATTGTAAATTTTGCTTTTGACTTCAGTAAGACTATAATTGGGTTCATTGTATAAAAATAGTATATGATTATGTAATTAAAGACAATCATCATGCATATATGCAGAAAAGGCCAAATTAGGGTTGCACACACAACCTTAATTCTGACATTTCCTAACTTTTGAGTGCTTGACTTTGCAACCTTAACATTCTTTTAAACATAGGTTTTATTTTGTTTCCTTTTTCTTTCTTTCTTTCTTTCTTTCTTTTTCTTTCTTTATTTTATATACAAATAAATATTTCCACAGACCGACTTGCAATTACATTTTCTGTCATTATTAATTTTGGGATCAAATTTTCAGGGTCACAAAGGGATTTATATCCCCTAATACATACAGAAGTCACAGTACTCAAGCTGGAGTGAGCAGATATGAGTCATTATACCATATATAGTCTTCTCATTGTTATTGGAAGAAAAAGGGAGAAATAAAGCTGAAGCATCTGCTGAAAATATCTTTCCAAATGAAAGCACTGAATAGCTGTCACCATCCTGTCTGCCAAAGTCAGTTTGCAGAGGCCCAAAGGGAAGCCTGGGATGCAGAGCTGGTTTTAATACTTGGATGGAAATGAAATTCCATGAGAATTGTTGTGATTTCACCCATTCCTGGCATTTTCTAACCAGCTTTAATGGCATGTAGGGACAGGGTCAGAGCTGGAGACAGCTGCCTTCTGAATCATGTTCCCTTGAACAAATAACTCCAATTTGGGCCTTTGATGGAGGACTTTTGATGTAGAAACTCACTCCCATCAGACATTAGGTTGAGCCCAAAGTCTTGCAGACCTTAGAACACAGTTCAAAACTTGCCTCCCTTAAGAGCTAAGCTACCCAATAACTTCAATGGTATGTTTCTTTGAACCTAAACCTAGTTACTGATAAGTAAATACCTTTAAAAAAAGGGAGGAGGGAAGGAAACCTGAAGTCTCACTGATATACATTCTAATTACAGACTGGCATTTTGATACTACAGTGATGTGAGCCTTGGAAATGTATTTGATAGATGCTGCCTTCTATATTTTTACTCCATCACAAAATCTAGGAAGTGCCCCTCCTTCATATTTTGGCAATGTCATTTTACCTGGTTTGTTACTGTTTATCATTTTCGCTTTACAGCTAATAAGAAGTTTGAACACTAACACAACACCTTGTATACTTTTTTTTTTAAGAATGCCATTAGAAAATAGTTGCATTTTTTAGCCATTAGATTTATCTGAAAAAGCATTAATAAATGTCACTCCACGGTCACCCTAACTAGACCTATTAAGAAGAGAAGCAGATCAGCGAAAGCTTTCATACCACACCGCCTGTGTGACAGGCAGCTGTATGGTGTACATGCTCGGCATGTTCATTCAGCAGTTACCACAAATACCTTCAAGTGTGGAGAGGAGGGAGAGGAAGAAGGGGAAAGATCCATTTTATCCAAACAGCCCAATCACAAAACAATTGTTGTTTCATGTAAGAATATTAAACAGTTCTTAGAAAGGCTAATTCATAACAGACAGCACCGTATGGAATTTGTAATAAGTGCACTTCACACAGGTATAGAATTATTTTATATGCAGCTAATATTCAATAGAATAAACAAAATAACTCTAAACCTGTCATCTGCATTAGCAATGCTGGCTCTAAAAGCAATCAAAATAAAATCTGATAACCTTAACTGTACTTAGGCTGCCAGAGAACACTCTAATTGTGCTATTTAAGTGGTTCAGTTTCAATTAAATAGAAAAAATAATAATAGAATTAAGTACTCCCCCATTTGCAGTACTTGAGTGAATACGATTTATGCAATCTAGACTAACACCGCATTAGCAGTTCTCTGCTAAGGAACCATAGTGATTAAATCTGTGTGTGTGTTATTGGACTATATCCGATGAGAATGAGCATTCCCATTGCTATTAGAGGCCTTGTTGGGATTTTAAACAATTAGAAGCATCAACAAATTTTATGGATAGTAAAGATTTCTAAGCCAGAAATGTTTTAAAAATGGGTTAAAATGCATGTAATGGTACTATATTTTTACTCTAATATGTTTCACTTCCTCCTTGGTTCATTAACATTGATACCAATTACGCCCACTTTTAGTCATTAGATTTCAGTTCCGCAGTCTAGTCCTCCCAGCACTGGCCATTAATCTAGTTTCATACAACCTTTCCCTCCTCCATCTACTTTCCCCAAAGGGAGCATCCTTTTCAATAAGTGATTCCCACACTGATATCCGGAAACTCAATCCTCATTACTATGGTTACATATCCCAAAAGGACTGATAATGTTATGAAAATAGGCACAGCAATCTTCTAGTTTGTCTGTTTCCCCCACCCAGTTTAGCCAATCACAACAAAGAAGAATAAATGCGCCCCCTAGCACAATGGTGCAAAAAGCCTTTACTAATATTCTAGAAGCCAGAGACTTATTTATGCATTACTGTCCCCTTTTTGTTAAACCCTAACCGAATTATCATCACACACTAAAAGCAGTTGATTCACTAAACAATACCAAATAGACTAAAGCCCTGATTCTGCAGCCTGTTGTGCATGGGTACAAGGATCCACCTGCACTGGGTCAGTGCAGGATCAGGGCCTAAAGTTATATCATTAACTGAAAATGTTTATAACTGCACATTAAAGCTAGAATTATACCATGGTCCGGTATTGCTGACCTGTTATGAGTTAGGTAGTGCAGAGATAACAGATCTATGGGTAAGTTTATGAACTACATATCCTGATCATGGGCATGTTTACCTGTTTGCATTCAGGCTTTCAAATGTTACTTTTGCTGAACAGTAAAAAGGAGCAAAAAAAAGGAGCACACAGTGCAAACTAAGGATAAAATAGCAGTTGGTTCTCCAGGTGAGTAATAGTAATGATTTATTAATAGTGACTTAGGCTTGGGCCACTGCGCAGAAAACAAAGTATTACAATAAAACTTAAAAACTAAATCCAAAATTCTAAAATATTAAAATACTTATGGTCAACTATATCTGGGTTGGGAGTGGATGGCCAGGCTGTTGTTCTAAACAAGAGGTGTTTTTTATAGCATTTTACTTACACTTATATATGAACTTTGACATTGAATGTCAAACCTTCTGAATTTGGGATGTGTTTTTCTCCCCATTTGAAAGCTTGTTTTATTATGGTGTTACTTAAAAGCACCCCAATTTTGAAGGGAAATGTGCTCCCTGATATCTGGTAGAGAGTTTCTGCTGGCCTGACCAGTTCAGTGTACCGCAATTCATTAACATCATAAACTGGATCTGATACGTGGCATGTAAGGCATCACTGGAAAACTAAAAACACACTGATCATTAATATTCTTGTATGGTATGTGTACAGTAAATGCCCAAAGGATCATACAAAACTGAAGGAAATATGGTACTAAAATGTGTTCACCAAACAAGTCTGGGAAGTGGGTAAACTGGGTTCTTCCAGACAAAGGACAAGCTGATCCCTCCAGCCAGGTGTCATTAGAGTTAACTAGCAATCACATGTCAAGTGGCCATTTATTTACATCAGAGGGGGCATTTCAGATCAATTTGCATTATAGGAAACACCAGCAGGCGAAGAAACCAGCATGGAACTTCCTTCACCACCAGACTCCATGTCTCCTTCCTGACTGCTCGAATAAACTTTATTTTGGGAGGCAACTTCAGAAGAATCCATTTCAAATGTCTGTTATACTATAAACAAGGAACGAAGAGCCCCAAGTTATCTTTCACCCAAGACAACAAAGAAACCAAGCACTTTGGACTTTGTGGGAGATCCTGACAATCTTGATGGAAGGTAGTGGGGTAAGAATCTTGCCTTGAACGAGGACTGTGGTTTTGTTGAATCATAGTCACTAGAAAGCATATTTTTAAATTTTGTTTATTGTACTTTCTAGCTTTATCCCTTCTACTTGGTATCACTTAAATCCTATCTCCTTTTGTTATTAAACTTGTTTTATTTTTTACCTGAACCAACCCAGTGCAGTGTTTGAATTAAAGTGATAGTGCAGTAAAAGTGACAAACTATGCAGATTGTCTCTTTAGAGGAGCAGACAAACATTATGATTACTCTGACTATTCCAGGAAGGGATTGGACATGGCAAAGTGCACAGTTTGAGGAAAATTTGGGACTAAGGAGTGCTGGGGGTCATCTTGCCAAGTGTAATCAAAGCTTGTGAAAACCAGGGAGTGACTCTTTTGTTGCAGGAGGCAAACTGCTGATGTCAGAGTATTGGATAAGGGTTGCACAGCATACAGACAGAGTGCATGCTTATTGCTGACTCAGAGCATCCCAGGCAGGGAGCTGCAGCAACGGAGCATTTAAAGCATGGAGGGTTACAGGTCAAGTGATGACACAACCACTCACTAGTCTGATTTGTATCCACAAGGTTACACATGGTCACCAAATAGACTGGATGCACAATTTTCAGCTCATGGTGTTGAGAAAAACTTATTTTAACTTCACTATTTGCTGTTGGTCATCTAGTGACATGGCAAATTCTCTTCTCAATTACCCTCGTGAAAATCCAGAGTAAACCTGTGGCACTGTTTGCCAGAAGATGTTGTGAAGGCCAAAACTATAACAGGGTTCAAAAAAGAACTAGATAAATTCATGGAGGATTGGTCCATCAATGGCTATTAGCCAGGATGGGCAGGGATGGTGTCCCTAGTCTCTGTTTGCCAGAGGCTGGGAATGGACAACGGGATGGAACTCCATTGAAATTAATTGAGTTGAAAGAATTTGGCTCTAGATATAGTATGTATATTATAAAACAGCATATTTAGCACTGTCATAAACATACAGCTAAAATCTTACCTGTAAGGGGTTAAAAAGCTCATATAACCTGGTTGGCACCTGACCAAAAGGACCAACAAGAAAAGAAGATATTTTCAAATCGAGGGGGAAGGTTTTGTTTGTGCTCTCTTTGTTTGTTCTCTCTCTGGGTGAGAGAGTGACCAGGCAGGAAAAAAAACATCTCCTAAAAACCTACCTGAAATGAGCATCTAAGATTACAAAATTTGTAAGTAAAGGCAAGGGAATGCATTAGATTATCTTTTGTTTTAGCTTGTGAATTTTCCCCTATGCTAAGAGGTAATTTCATTCCTGTTTTGTAACTGGAAAACAGAGTCAGAGGGGAATCCTCTGTGTTTTAAATCTTTTTATTTACCCTGTAAAGTTACCTTCCATCCTGATTTTACAGGTGTGATTCTTTTACTTTTTTAAAAAAATAACTTTTTTCTTCTAAGAACCTGATTGATTTTCAGTGTCCAAAAAACCCAGGGGTTTGGTCTGTACTCACTTTGTAAGCAATTGGTTAGTATATTATTCTCAAGCCTCCCCAGGAAAGGGGGTGAAGGGTCTTGGGGGGGGGGTATTTGGGGGAAACAGAGACTCCAAGTGACCACTTTTCCTGGATTTTTATCTAAATCAGTTGGTGGTGGCAGCAATACCATCCGAGGACAGGGAAAGGATTTGTGCCTTGGGGAAATTTTAATCTAAGCGGGTAGAAATAAGCTTAGGGGGTCTTTCATGCGGGTCCCCACATCTGTACCCCAGAGTTCAGAGTGGAGAGGGAACCCTGACAAGCACGCAACTAGCTTGAGGCACTTTTGAAAAAGAGGATTTTTGATACAATAGATGTCAACAGCTCCTTTGGAGCTGTTATCGGCTTATTTGTAAACCCTTCCTAGTTCATGGATCATTGACCTGAAAATATAAGTTTATAATAGAAATGCTGACACAAACTTAGTCACAGTAGCATGAAGATGATGCTATAATTTTAAAGATAGTCTTCCAACTTCCTTGTTGGATCTGAGTAATTTGAAAGTCTAAATACAAACAGATGAGGAGCTAGGGAGACTGGGAGAGTTTTTCCCCTAAGAGAAAGCACTGGTGTTTATAATTGTGCAAGATGTAAAAGTGAGCAATTTTGGCTGTTTACACAACAGATGTATGGAGGAAAGATATTTTATTTTCAGCATAGGTGAAAACCAGGCTTTTTGCTAGAAAAACTGCTTTACTGTTACTGAAAAATGCCACCCACCTGACTTGATGGGCTTGGAAACTTGGTGGAGCCAGTGGTGAAAAAAGCAGAGGGTAAGAGGCAAGGAGGAGTGATAACATAGGGTTGAACAAACCACTGTTGATGAACTAATCCTTTCTCTTCAACTTATTGTTCACAACATTTCACAACTCTGCTATATTGCATTCTCCTCTCTGCTCTTCCTGAAACTCAGTTCTTCACTCTCCAGTCTGCTGAAAACGAGGCTGAGAAAATCATTTAACTTTCCTGGTGATACAGTCACATTGAACCCCGCCCCCAATCTCTCTATTGGCTCCCTGGTCTATCCTACAAATATGCAATGCTGCTTGTTCTAGTCTCCCATGCCCTCCACAACTTAGCTCCCTCCTACCTGTTTTCCCTGGCCTCTTCATTCAGCCCACGCTGGTCACCCAAAGCACCACCTGTTTTGTGTATTTCTCCCACACCCACCACCACATCTTTTTTTAAGACCTCCTCAAAATCTGAAACTCCGTACCTGTCGCCATCTGCTAGAACTCATATCCTCCTTTAAAAGTTGCTTCTCAGACCTGGATTCCTAGACTTTGCGTAGACAGTATGGACTGAATCTTCAGGTGCACTAGAGCAGCACACAGTTTACCTGATTGGGAGAGGAAAAAGATGGCTTCCCAACAACTTTGTCTCCCCACTCTTAAGGTGCCACGAGGGGCTGATTTGGCTCCAAGGATAACTTAGTGAAACCATAGGACTGCTCTAAATTGCACCTACTTGTAACAGCCCCATAGGCTTGTTATGCCATCCAGAGATCACCCTCTCTAGGCTCTCCCTCTCTACTCCAGGGAGCAAGCAATGATGACAGAGCTGTATGGAGGATTCACTCATGCCAGGTAAATCCTCAGCTACCCTCTCTGACCAGCTTTTAGTTCCTTTTCGACTACCTCTGTGCTGCAATGGGAATTTAGAGAAGCTAAGATCTGGCCCAGTGCCCTCTAATGAAATGAAAACAATTAACTCAAATTGTATAAATAAGCCACCAATTGCATGCTGTACGTGGCCATGTCAGACTGTCTACTTTACCTCACTGAAATGCTGCATTACTGACACATTGTCACTGGTCAGTGAGAGGGCCCACTGTCTGTCCATTTGTGTATTTATTCATTTACTTCAAATAAATACAGATTAAAGATTCATCCTGTTTCTGCTTTTCTCTCTCTTGTGCTTTTGGTGCCCAAGACACTTAGAAGTGCTGTTTTAATATTTTTATGCTCAAGTCACACCTGCCTCAATTTTCTCCTTCTCTGTCTGTGTCTGACACAGTCATCAGTCTGGCCTCATGCTGTTCACCTCTCATACCCAGTCACCATTAGATCATGATAAACTGCTCTCATTCTGAACATGACCTTAATGTTCCAGCAGAGATGGCTCCAGGGGGTTGAAAGTTTAACTGTACATGCACCTCTGTAGCCCAAGCATTACCACTTCGCTTGCCTGTTCACTTTTCATCATGAGCCCAGTGGGTTCATTAAAGCTTGCAACAAAAACGGAGTCTACCAACATCAGGCAAGTGTCAGCAAGGTTATGAGCTAAATATGACTCCTTCATTCAAATAAGTCCAGCAATAAGTTTCCTTCATAAAAGCATAGTCTCTCTCTGAAATATTAACCCTGTTCTGACTACGCTACTGCACTCTGTCTTTATCAAATGTAAACTCTGTCTTTATCAAATGACCTTCAAAGCATTTGTCATTCATGAGGTGATTTATAGGGAGATGTTAGTGTAGAAAATATGCAAGTGGAAATAAAATAACTGGGAAACTGGTTGTAGGGAAGGTTTTTGTTTTTTTTGTTTTTTGCTGTAGCTTTGGGAAATAATCTTAAAACCACTTTCTCTGGGAGAGACTAGCACTAATAATGAGCGCAAGTGCCTCCATTGTGTGATTTCAGCATTTGGCTGGCGAACAGCTTAATAGGTTCTATATATTAAGTAAATAAATGCCACTTTCTTTTAGCATTCCTATTGTTTGTTAAATGAAACCAATGCATCTGGGAAAATTTATAATGACTCTCGGGTGACAGCTTTTTGTACAGATTATACCCTTTCATTCAATAAATGCAAACTCAGACAGTGCAGTGTCCCAGCTGTACACATAACAAATCCCTGTGAGTCTAGCCAGAGCAGATTGCAATCGTTTTTACTTGTTGCACAAGTAAAGAGCAATGGGGTTTTGGCAAGACTGGAATTCAGAAGCATTATATACAGCAAAAATACTAAGCAAATGCTAAAAATTCTCCAACAGCTTCATTAGGGATATAAATGTGTTTTAAAAACGTCACAATAGCAAAATGTAATCCATGAGACAAGTGATTGCAGGATGCTGATGGAAGGTCATGGAAACTTTTTCTATTGTACATAGAAGCCAAACTCTTCAAACTTGGGTGCCTAAAGTTAGGTACCCAGATCCATATTTACACACACATGCATTTGGCCTGACAATCAGAGATGTGTTGAGTTCTTATGGCAGATGTCACTGGGAGCTGTGGAGACTCAGCACATCTGAAAAATCAGTCTGCTTGCTTAAGTATCTAAATATGGCTTTAAGCATCCAAATGTGAACGTTTTGGCCATTTCTTTTTAGTAGTTTTGTTTTGTTCACATCAGTTTGCAACATTTTCAAATGCACCTCAGCCCTTACAACTAAAGCATAGTTTCAAAATAGTGACTCCCGTCATTTTATTAAAATATGAAATAAAGTTTAGAACAGTAAAATGGGTATCTCATAATGTTTTGCTGTAAGCATTTTATCCAGTCGTTTTTTTTTGTGTGACAATCAAAGTCCAGGCATCTCAAGGGAAGAACAGAGGGTTCTGAACCCTCCCACCCCCCAAATTTAAGCAATTTAATCAACCGTATGTAGGTAATGTTACTGTGTATAAAAATATGTTCAGGTGGATGAGGTAATACCTTTTATTGAACCAACTTCTGTTAGTGAAAAAGACAACAGAAGTCAGTCAAATGAAATATTATCTCACCAGCTTTGTCTCTCGAATATCCTGGGACAAACATGGCTATAACGACACTGCAAACAACAATGTGTAATAATCCATCGCAACATTGCTCTAAGCTATTCACTAGCTTGCTCCAGCACTGTTTCTGCCAATATTATATTTTGGAAATCCTTTTGCTGCCTTTGCCCTGGAGACTCTTGTGCACTTGGAGACCAGATGTGCCGTTTCACTAGTGGTTGCTGTTAGCTACTCTCTCTAGGTTCAGCATGCCAGCTGAGGCAAGGTCCCGTAGGTTGGCACTGCCGAGCCTACACAGCTGCTTGGAGACACAGTGAGAGTAAAGTAAGTTTCCAGGAACAACTGCAAGCAAATTCCCCCTTGCTGGGATCTACTATGCAGAGGTACCACCTTTTGCATATATTCCATATATCCCACTAGGAGTTACCATTATTTTAGATCATTCCCAAGAAGAGCTCTGGCCCATGAGCACTGTGTGGTACTGAAAGTAATTCTTAAAAATGAAGATTTTGAAGGTCAGTAAATTCCAGGTGATGGTTCCTGCTAGTTTGGAGAAGAGTAGAGCAAGTATTACCATGTAGCCATGTCTACATAGGGACATCTGAAAAATTAATCTAAATTAAGTGTGAATTTAAATTGGTTTAATTAAACTGCATGAAACCCCTGTATGGACACACTCATTCAGTGACCTTTATTCAGATTAGCTTAATTAAAGGGTTTCTTGCACTTTAATTAATCCACTTTAAATTCACACCTTTAGTTAATTTGGATTAATTTTCCTGAGTATTCCCATGTAAACAAGCTCTATGTTGACTTTGAACATCAAGTGACCAGGCCATGCTCTGGGAGATTCCTTTCTCCCTGTCCCAGGTCTATGGATCTTCAGCAGTCAATATGTACCTGATACTGCCACCATGAGGCTGCAATCAGGGAGAATGTCTTGCTAGATCTGTGCCAGTGATGGCTCAACCAGAATAGCCTCACCTTCAAACAGCCACCCCAATCCCACGTGACAATATGTTATATATTCAGCCATGCACAATCTCTGCTCTAAGAAGGCTCCTCAAATACTGCTCTCACTTGATTCCACTGCATATGAGGACTGCAGTCCCCTGGAGTGTGGGTGGGTGACAGGAGTTGTTACTATGTACGGAGATATCTAATCTCTACCTTATTTATTCTTTAATTTTTACTATCCGTAACTTATTTACATTGCTCTACCCTAAAGCAAGTGCAACAGATTACCTCAATATGCAGTACATAAATTTAGAAAGTGGCAAAAAATGTAAAGAAGAGTATAATGATCACCCATGGAAACCTGCAATCAATTCTGCATGAATCCATTTTAAAAGTGATTGCAGATGCAGTAGCTCTCAAATGAAATGTAGTTGAAACTTGAATAAACTAGAATTGTGAACCCAAGCACTATACTTCACTTACTGAAAATCTCCACCATTAATGGGAAAGAGATAATGTATTATGGATGAACTCCCAACTAAAATAAATCTCCTCAAGCATTACTCTAAACAGGTATCTGCTTAAGTATGTGACTCCCTTTTTAAAAAAGCATCAGGTTATTTTCATTAAGATACAAATCTAAAGGAGAGCAAATGTCTTTTTAAAAGGCCTCAGAATGATTGTTGGTCATAAATTCTAAAGATCAGAAGATGTATTTTTCAACTCTAAGTGGCACCTTCATTTTATCCTGGTTTCTGCTGGGTTTTTTTTTGTTTGTTTGTTTTTGTTAGATCTAAATACTCTCTGACTTATTTTGAAAGTGACAAGGAGCCAAGAGCACAGAATTAAGTCTCAGCCCTGCAAGCTGATTCAGACAGGTTAAGACTACCTGACTTCAATGAATGGTAAGGGTCAATCCTCATTGATAAGTTTCAAGGCCTCAACAAGCCAGAGCAGCAAATCCATGGCTATTCAGGGCTCAATGACACAAGGTGTTGGGCACTCAAGTCCCAAACCAGCAAACAGGGCCGGCTCCAGCATTTCTGCCGCCCCAAGCAAAAAAAAAAAGCCGCGATCGCGATCGGCGGCGGCAATTGGGAAAAAAAAAAAGAAAAAAAAAGCCGCGATCGGCGGTGGCAGTTCAGCGGCAGGTCCTTCGCTCCTATAGGGAGCGAGGGACCTGCCGCCCCCGAATTGCCGCCCCTCTCCCTTGGCCGCCCCAAGCACCTGCTTGTTAAGCTGATGCCTGGAGCCGGCCCTGCCAGCAAAGGACATGTTTAACTTTAAGCATTTGCATATTCTCATAGGTCTATAGAACTACTGTGCTTTAATCCTTTGCAGGATCAGGATTCAAGCACTCAGCACCTTCAGAATTAAGCCCTCACAAAGAAAATTCAGTAGCAAGGTGGATTCACTAATTAGTGCTCAATGCAAATAAAATGCTGGTCACCTTGGGAACACATGATTTTACTCACTGTTAATGTCTTAGAGGAGCTTCTTTACATTACATAATTCATATCAGTTGATTTTATTTCACAATATTAACATCTAATATCTACAAATGGTTTGACCAAGAGGAATAGGTTCTATTGAACCTGTTGGAAAAGCAGGAAATATCTGTACTATTAATATACCGGTAACATTAGTTAATCAGATACAATACATATCACCAAGCACCAAAATTATCATTTCTGCCTGAATCTCATGAGTTAGCTGAACAGACAATTTAGTCTGTTTTAATATGATACAATAGACACAAATTAGTCTTTTGAATCCCTGCTGCAACCTAACATGCAGGAACCACAGGGGGAAAAAATGTTAGTTAAACCTGTCAAGTGTACTGCAGCGCTAACGTGAAAAGCATATGGTGGCATGAACAACCCGCCAATCACCCATGAAGAAATTAAAAAAACAACAACAATAAATGAAGCCAAGCAAGACAATCACAGTGTCTCAAAATATACCCAGATGAATCTCACACTAACTGCATCAAGCAGATAGAGAAAACAAATACAGTGACGCCCAATCCCCCAAAGAGAGTCAACATTGATATAACAAAAGAGAACCTGAGTGATTCTGTAATCACCGTGCAAGGAAAAAGGAAATGGGGTGTTAATGCACAACTTGGATGCCTACTAAGTAATGACAGAAGGAGGGATAAGTAGACACAGAGTGCCTGGTGATGGGCATGGTATAAAAATCTGAATAGAACAGAATGGGGGGGGGAATCTGTTTGGATAAAATAAGCAGCAACCCATTCACTGAGAAGTTGAATCTAACCCATTTTGTACATGTTCAAAAAGGAGTTTTTTTAATATTATTTTTCTTTTTCACTAATCCTTGCACTTCTGGTTCCTTCTAGGAAAAGAAGTGTCAAATTCAGTGGCGGGTAAAACATAACTTTCAAAAATTTGGTCCATTTTTCTAGTTGTGTATTGTCCTGAATGGGCAAGAGAGTTTGCAGATTTGTTCTAGGATCACATTTATTCAAAAACTATCTTGTCTGAATGTACTTCAGCCTACTGATGATTTGCAGATTGTCTCTTGTGAGAATTGCCATGGATGTTTCATTATTTTCAATTCTGCATTGGAGATCTGATAGGTCATCTAAGTCACATGTTAAGGGTTTTGTTCTCTGATTGAATGACTGACTAACTTCTGTAGCTGATAGGAGGGCCTGAATAAGTCATTGGGCTTTGATTCTGTCAGGGAGAGAGTGGGAAGAAGCTCCATAACCATTCCTCACAGATCTTGACAATATCACAGTTATAGAGAATAGTCTGAGTATCCATGCACCCACAGCATCTGGCACATCTAAAAAAACTTGTCTTTGAAACCTGCCCAACCCTAAGGTCTATCGGTCACACTCCACTGGTGCAAATCAGCAAAACTCCACTGGCTTTAATGAAACTACTTTAGTTCACACCAGTTGAGGATGTGGCTCAATTTATTTGTTCTACCTTTACCATAATGTCTTTCATGTACTGTATACGTAAAATATTCACTATTAGCTTAATGTAAATATACACCTCTACCCTGATATAACGTGACCCGATATAACACGAATTCGGATATAACGTGGTAAAGCAATGCTCCAGGGGGGTGGGGGGAGGGGGCTGCGCACTCTGGTGGATCAAAGCAAGTTTGAGATAACGCGGTTTCACCTATAACGCAGTAAGATTTTTTGGCTCCCAAGGACAGCGTTATATCGGGGTACAGGTGTAGTGGAAAATATATGGTCTGATTATGAAATCATGTATTCTCTTACTATATTGTGAAATATCATAGTAATTATAGAGGATATAAATATTCACAGATTTTTAAATGAGAAAAAAATTATGCATTATATATTTTAATGTATGCCACATATTTAACAAAATATACAAAGCAACAAATAAGTGGAAAACTTATGGCAATTTCTTCTTTGATAGAGGAGAACAAAGAAAGGGCTTAAAGGCTGTACTTACTTCCCCACTCTCTCATCTTCTCTCATCCAACTTAAGGCATGACTTGCTTGTCTTTAATTACCATGATGTTGGATGAAAAAACCCTGAGACAAGAACAGAGCAAAAAGACAAAACCAGCAAATCTGTCAGACTTCCAGAGAAGCATTTACCAAAAGACTGTGCAAACAGAGATTCACCCTTCAGAAAAGCATTGTCAACCTCGGGGGCTGATTTGGGGTCAGTAAAATAATGTTGCATCTTCACTAGCTGAGGGAAAGCAATTATAGTGGTGGAGGGAGGGAAGGAAATGAAAGACATGGTAAATTAAACCTGGTACAGTAAAGATAGTTATAATCGGAGCAGTACAAAAAGTTTCACACACAAAGCACAATAAGAGACTTTGGAGAAGTAGCTAAATTTTGCAATAAGGCAAAAAATTAAACCTTTCATTCTCCAATTGAGTTCTGCTGCTTTTTACTTTGCAACGATGAGATTTTACGTTTATCTTTCAGGGAGGATGAAAAAGAAGGCAAAGTCAAAAGGCACATTCAACCTAATACAAAATTATTTTTGGTCCTGATTAGAACCGGGTGACAACAGATTTTTCAATTTACTGGCAATTCCGAAAAATGAAAAAAAAAAATTTGGATTGAATCAAAATTGAATTTTTAAAATTGTTTGACGCAAAACATTTTTAATTTTTTTTCTATTTGCTAAAATAAACTCTTTTATTCAACCCAAAACTAAAAAGATCATTTTGATTTTTAGCATTTTTTATTTTAAAAAATATAAAATTAAAGGAAATGTCTAAACAAAGTAATTTTCAAATGAAAAATTAAAATAGTTCATGTACAAAATATGAGAATTAAATATTTAGATTTTTTTCCAGGTTTTGTTTTGTTTTCAGACCAAGACAAAATTCAGATAAATCGTCAGGAATTCACAAAATGCTTTGGTGTTACTGAATCTTCATTTTTCACTGAAGAAAAAAAAAAGGGGGGGTAAAAAAATGTCACCCAGCACTGGTCCCGAAACAAAAAGCAAAGACTCATTGTATTCGTGGTGGTGTGAAGAACGGTGCTCAGAAAAGTTAGCTCAAGTTTGTCAGTAACCATTTTACCACTAACATCCATGAAATGCTCAATCCACATCACCAATTCCAACTGGTACCAACTGAGCATGATATTGCCTTAAATCATAGAATGATAGAAATATAGTGCTGGAATGGACCTGGAGCAGTCACCTAGTCCAGCCCCCTGCACTGAGGCAGGACTAAGTATATACTCAGACATCTCTGAAAGGTGTTTGTCTAACCTGTTCTTAAAAACCTCCAGTGATGGGGAGTCCACAACTTCCTTTGGTTACCAATTCCAGTACTTAACTATCCTTATAGTCAGAAAGTTTTTTTTCCTAATATTCAACCTAAATGTCCCTTGTTTCAAACTAAGCCAACCACTTCTTCTCCTATCATCAAGGACCATGGACAATGACTGACCATCCTTCTCTTTATAACAATATTTTGCATCTTTGATGACTATTACCATGTCCTCCCCCCAACCCCATCCTTCTCTTCTCTAGATTAAACATACCCAGTTCTTTCAATCTTTCCTTATAAGACATGTTTTCTGGGCCTCTTATCATTCTTGCTGCTTTCCTCTCGACTTTCTCCAATCTGTCCACATCTTTCTTAAAATATGGTGCCCAGAAGTGGACATAATACTCTAGATGAGGTCTTACCAAGAGCCAATTAGAGCAGGACAATTGCTCCTTGGGTCTTATATATGATACTCCTGTTAATGTATCATGGAATGATATTAGCTTCTTTTGCAACTGCGTCACATTGTTGAGACATATTCAATTTGTGATCCACTAAAACCACCAGATCCTTCTCAGCAGTACCATTGCTTAGCCAGTTAGTCCCCATTTTGTAGTTATGCCTTTGATTTTTCTTTCCTAAGTGTAGTACTTTGTACTTGTTTTTATTAACCTGTTGATTTCAGAACAATTCTCCAATTTGTCAAGGTCATTTTGAATTCCCAGCCTTTCTTCCCTCTATCAGCCTCTCCCAGCTTGATATCACCTGCAAATTTTATAAGCATACACTCTACTCCTTATTCAAGTTGTTTATGAAAATATTGACTAGTACTGGACCCAGGACAGACCCTTACAGAACCCCAATAGATACATGTCCCCAGTTTGAGAGCAAACCTATGTATAAGTATTCTGAGTATGGTCTGTCAACCAGTTTTGTACCCACCTTATAATAATTTCATCTAGACCACATTTCCGTAGTTTACTTTTGAGAAAGCATGTGAGACTGTGTCAAAAGCCTTATTAAAATCAAGATTATATCATGGCTACAGCTTTCTCCCCAGCCTGTAGGACAGTGAACCTGTCAAAGAAGGAAATTAGGTCTGTTTAGCATGATTTGTTCTTGACAGTCTCATGTTGGCTATTACTTATAACCCTAATGTTCCGAGATTGCTTCAGCTAGTTCCTTACGTTTATTAGGGTGAATTTCAACTTGAATACTTCTAATTTATCTAAATATTCTTTAACCTGTTCTCTCTTTACTCTGGTTTGTATTTCTTCCCCTTTGTTGTTAAAGTTAGTTGTGTTAAGCATCCAGTCACAATTAACCTCTTTAGTGAAAACTGAAGCAAAATAGGCATTGAATACGCCAGCCTTCTTGGAGTCATTCATTATTTATTCCTCTTTCCAAGTAAGTTATGGACCTACATATTCCTTTGCCTTTCTCTCACTCCTAATATATTTACAGAGTTTCTTCTTATTGCTTTTTATGTCCCTTCCTAGGTGTAACTCATTTTGTGTCTTAGCTTTCTGATTTTGTCCCTAAATGTGTGTGCTATTCTTTTGTACTCATCCTTAGGAATTTGTTTATGATTCCACTTTTTGTACAGTTCCTTTTATATTTTCAGGTAATTACAGTGAAAGCTGTGTTATCCAGCACTTTACCAACTGGAAAGCTCTATAAACTGGCATTTCTGACCTTCATTGAAAGTCTGGTTTATAGTCCGGTAGGTGTGGGGTTGGGCAGGCTCCCTACCTGACTCTGTAGGGCTCCCCTGAAGTAGCAATATGTCCCTGCTGCCCCTAGGTGGAGGAACAGCCACAAGGGGTTTGGAGTGCAGGAGGGCTGAGGGGCTAGGGGATGGGGTGTGGGAGGGTTTGTGGGCTCTGGGAGGGAGTTTGGGTGCAGGAGGGGACTAGGGGCAGGGGGTTGGGATGTGGGAGGTGTTTTGGGGTGCCGGATTCAGGCAGCGCTCACCTCTGACGGCTCCCCGCAAACAGTGACCTGTCCCTGCTGCTCCTAGGTGGAGGCACAGCTAGGCGGCTCTGCGCACTGCCCCCGCTCTGCCCTGAGCGCTCACTCTGCAGTTCCCATTGGCTGGAAACCACGGCCAATGGGAACTGCGGCGGATGGTGCCTGTGGGCAGAGGCAGGGATAGGTCGCCACTTGCAGGGAGCCGCTCGAGGTGAGCGCCGCCCGGATCCCGCACTCCAACCCCCTGCCCCGAGCCCCCTCCCACACCCAAACTCCCTCCCTCTTAGTTAACCGGTATTTTTCACTTACTGCCATCCCCTATACCCCCCAACATGTCAGATAAAAAAGCTTTTACTGTAAATAGCTTCTGGTGCAGCCATATTGACCTCTTCCTATCTTTCCTTTACATCAGGATAGTTCCTGTTGAGCCTTTAACAGAGTCTCTTTGAGAAACTGCCAGCTCCCCTGAACTTCTTCTCTTAGATTGTCTTCCTACAGGACCTTATATACAAGTTATCTGAGTTTGTTAAAGCCCGCTTTTTAAAAAATCCATTGTCCTTATTCTGCAGCTCTCATTCTTTTCTTTCCTTAGAATCAAAAAAATCTATCATTTCATGATTATTTTCACTCAAGTTACCTTTCACCTTCAACCAGTTCCTCCATTAGTCATAATCAAATGTAAAATGGCTGTGCCCCCGATTACTTCCTCCAGCTTCTGAAACAAAAAGGTATCCCCAGTATATTCCAAGAATTCATTGGACATTTTTTGTTTTGTCATGTTACATTTTCAGCAGATGTGTTTTGGATATTTCTGTTATTTGTTCTAGAAATGCTTTATCTACTTCCTTCTCCTGATTTGGTGCTGTATAGTACACCTTACCATCACATCATCCCTGTTTTTTTCCCTTTTATCTCCAGCAGTGTGTATGTATTTGATTTACCAGCTAGATTTACAACATTTCATGTACCTTGACGATGTATCTTGCCTTTTAGCAACAAAGAATGATATATTTATGTACTTAGTCACATTTTTAATCATTTATTCAGTTTTTGTAGTGGATTTATATATTGGGAAAGGTGCTAGATTGACAGTACTGGACTTAGAAATCTTCTCTTTAGGTACAGTACATGCAACACACTTCCATGTCAATGGTCCTGAATCCTGGAGGGACCACTTTAATGCCCTCAGTTAATTTTCCTATATGGGGGATGGGGGGTGTTGAGAGGGATGCAGATGTTATATGAGCCTGGTGGAAATGAGTTGCTGACAAAGTAAGGGTTCCAAAACAGTGGAGCCTTGTGAGAATACCCATTAAAAGATTCATGGACATGGCCCAGTGGCAACGATGTGTTATGGGAAGACTTATGGCAATAAAACTCAAAGTGATGCAGAACCTTTGGTTACAGATTGGGGGCAACTGGCAACAGGCTGTGGAATCTTTCACCTCTAGGTTGCTGGTAGTGCATGAAATTTATGACCATCTGAGCTATATGACCATCAGTAGAAATATGTTCACATCACAAAAACCAATGCCACAATTGGCACACTGGTTGGCATTCTTGAAAGAGAGGCCAAATACTGAATTACAATGGTTCCTGATCACATTGTTGGACTATATTAGCAGGGTGGCATGGGGAAGTTTGTATTGCCATTGTACCTGTTCACATGGATAAACAGAGGACTCCAAATGTCAACTAGGCCACCACCTTTCATGAGCACTAAACTGACTCAAAGTTGAGCCCAGTATTCTTATTCGTATTTACTTAAATACCAAATACACCAAATTCGTATTTACTTAAATACCAAAAGCATTACAAAATACAAAAGAAAAGAACCAAACTCTCAAAGCATGTCCATTTAGAAAACATCCTATACAAGGACCTTATAAAAAAAAAACCATCCCCAGAAGAGTCAATATCTGACTAGTAAGAGAGATGGGGAAAACAGATGCCAACAATAGGGTGAGGGAGCCCCAAATAGGTCAAAAAAGTGTCCTTGAAATAAGTGGTCTTGAACTCTGCCCTAAAGGCAGACTTCCTCTGTATCAAATTCTTTCAGGCAAAGTCAAACATTCATTTAAACATATTAAGGATTGTGAAGTACTTTGAGATCTACTGATGAAAAGCACTGTATAAGAGATAGGCATTATTATTATTATTATTAAGCCATTTGCAAAAGAGGAACTACAGTTTGTAAATTATGCCAATTAAAAAAAATATTATGAATTCTCCTCATCCTTTTTGGAATCCATTGTTTCTAAAATTCTAAACCTCTCTACAGCGTGTGGGAAGAAAGCACAATTTGTTAGAAGCTGCCTCCCATTTTATAAGAGGAGCAGATGTTTTATTGTAATTAACTCACCTCCATTTTGTACAAGGTGACCTCTTGGAGGATGCATATAAACAAATATACTGTCTTGCTTTCATATGAATTATGATGATCCACAGCTTTCTTGTAAAGCTAACTTATATAGTAGTTACTTTTAATAAAATCTCTATTTCAGCTCATATGGCATTTCATTTTATTGCTTCAGTTAAGCCCTAAATAAATTCTTTTAGTTACTATGTCTTGAATCTTTATGGGAAACCTTCCCCCTATAGTATAAAAAATGAAGCATAGACTTCTGAGATTAGTTACCAAATGAACTCAATGTAGGGTTGATTAAAACATACTTAGTAGCAATGTACTGCATTGTTACACTTGTATAAGCAATTTCATGTAGTTAGAACTATCCAATTACTTTTTAAAATGTATTAGTGAAGCACTGTAAATACTGCAGTGTGCTAGTTTAAACAGACAGTGAAATATGCATTAAGTTAAGTAAATCACTGTGTTCCTAGTTCAGCTTCTCTCTCCTAGCATTTGTAATGTCAAAGTCAACTTGAGGTCAAGCTAAAATGAGGACTGTATGATGTTTACAAGTGGGAACCAATTGGATCATGGTAATGAATACAAAAGCCTTAGAAAGAGATAAAATATGGAGGTAAGGGAGGAGGAAGAAAGCTTGTAGGAAGCTCTTCTATTCCTTGAAGCTAAGGAGTTTACAAAATAAAGCAAGGTTTGTTTTCCAAGTTGTTGTTTTTATTATAGACTAATACCTGGGGGGAGCAGAGTACTGGTTTTATTATGGATGTCCTTATGAATGTCATAGTTTTATTCAGGGTATAGATTAAATAAACTGAATCACAGTTGTGGTGCCATTAAAGGGCAGAACTTATGTAACAATACCCTTAGGTGTGTCATCAGCAGGGACTGAATTGTGAATATAAATGCATGAACCTCTACTGGCTGAGCTAAAAGGACTGCAGTAGCTCAGAGGCAATAGCAAACGTACAAACCTCTCTCTGTGTTGTAGTCACTGGAGCAGGACTGAACCCCACAGTATATTAGTTTGATTTGCAATTGCATACAATATATTTTATTAATTAGTTCATTGTTTGTGTCGGAGAAAATTTGAGCTATTGAGTCTGTGTGTCAAAGACCTTCCAAAACAATATTTAAAGACGAGTTATCTTTGTCATTCCACAAACTTTATCAACTTGTTTCCTGTCTGATTTTATGTCAGTCTGTCACTTTATTTCATCTAGGAAAAAAAAAAAAAACAATATGATTGGATGATTTTTTTTTTGAGCTTGAAAGTTCCTACACGTCGCTGACAGTTTTCAACTATGAGACACTTTTTTCTTATGTTTAAGTGTGTGCAACAGCAAAGTCACATGTTAGCATACAGGTTTGTTTGTCAGCCTGAGATATAATTTTGGGTTTGACTTTTTGATATTTTTATATCTTCTACTAATATGTGTGAAGAACAATGAACATTGTGTGTTGCGTTTCCCACAACCAGATGGGGCTTTAAGTACAATGGGAAGAGATAAGGGATAGAGTAGTTAAAGCGTTACTGGGCATGGTGGGAATGTAATATATGAGCGCACACTTAAAGACTGCCTCAAAACTCCTTATATCAAGGCAAGGTCAAGCAACCAGTTAGGAGGAGTAAGAGGGGTTGGGGTGGGGGGCATAAGAAACACTAAAAGCTGAAAAAAAGCCTGGCCTTGGCCAGAGCACAACCTCACTCCTTACCCCTCCCATGGGGTACAAAAGGGGTGGGATGAAGACCCCAACTCACGACCCTCCCAAATGGAATATGACCATAAGTTGTAAGGGGTGTGACTAGGGGTGTGCACTGCAGTTATATTTGGGTCTCCTAAGGAGGAGGAGAGGGGAATAGGGAATTGGGAACAGGGAAATAGGGAATGGGGAGGGAAGGGGGACACAGGCAAGGCTCTGCGGCGTCAGAACTAGGAAGGGGGAATGGGGAACAGGGACATAGGCAAGACATAGGCATCAGAGCTGGAAACGGAACACTGGGAAAGACTCTGCCGGCATGTAGAGCGATGGATATGTTTGCTTGGAACTAACCCCAATAAACATTGAATCGCTTGCACTTCAGACATCTGGTCTTCTGTTTTCGGTCTGCGTGACAAGGACCAGGGGAGGGGGTGAAGGGAAAGCCCTCTAACACAGGGGTTCCCAAACTTGGTTCGCAGCTTGTTCAGGGTAAGACCCTGGCGGGCCACGATACGCTTTGTTTACCTGAGCATCCGCAGGTACGTCCGTTCGCAGCTCTCAGTGGCCACGGTTCACTGTTCCTGGCCAATGGGAGCTGCAGGAAGAGGTGGCCCAGCCGGCGCCGCTTCCCGCAGCTCCCATGGCCGGGAACGGCGAACCACGGCCACTGGGAGCTGTGAACGGCCGTACCTGCGAACACTCAGGTAAGCAAAGCGTCTCGTGGCCAGCCAGGGGCTTACCCTGAACAAGCTGTGAACCAAGTTTGGGAACCCCTGCTCTAACATTACAATCTGACTTGCAACAGTGATAGGGGAGGTCCATACTGCAGCATTTTGACTTCAGAGGTGGAAAACTTGCTAATAATTTATGTGATGGCTTTCCTGGAGGAAATGATGCACCAGACAAAAAAAAATGGCAAGTGATAAATTTCCTTTTGTTTGTGAATTGAATGATTTTTTTTTAGCATATTTTTAATAAATCTGAAATTCCAGAAACTTTTAAAAATCTTTAAGCATACATTAACTGATACGTGTTCTGTTAACCCACCTTTACATACCTCAGCACTATAGCAACTCTCTAAGGGCTGGCTGTAACAAACATTGAAGCCAATAGAAATCTTTCCATTGACTTTAATGGATGATTAATCAGACCTTAGGACATTGATCCTGTTCCCACTGAAGTAACTCCCATTGATTTTAATGGTGAGGGATAAAGCCATAAATGGCTTTAGTGCAACTGCACATAGAATATTATATTCCGTTCTGGGCTTCACATTTTCAGAAAGATATTGACAAATTGGTGGAAGTTCAAACTAGAGCAATAAAAGTGACGACAGAGCTGAAGTGTTTAACTTAGTTTGAAAGGTTTAAAAACACAACAAAACCAAACAAAAAACTTGTGTATATAGATAGCTCTGCTAAGCAATGACTTAGGGGCACATGCTAACAGTATAGAAATAAGTTTGTAACACACTACAAATTATCTTGAAGGGTGTAGAACAGCAAGGAGGGCAATGAAATATTTAAGGTGGGACCTTGGGTTATAATTAGTACTAATGGAATGAAATAAAAAAAATACAAATTGAACACTGTGGGGAAAAATTTAATAATGAGATCTATTCGATCATGGAATAATTTTCTAGGGGGAGTGATGGAAAACCCATAGCTTGAGTGTTTTAAAACTAGACTGGACATAAAAAGTGAAAATATAGTATAGGAAACAATCCCACATTGGATGGACAAGATTATCTAAATGGTCCTCACCAGCTGTAACTTCTGTTGGTCTATGACTACTTGACTATGTTGTTTTATTAAATATCAAAAGAAAATTGGATTTTCTGTAAGGATAGGATTAAACTGGAGGTAGTTAATAGATGTGATAATATACAATACCTGAATACAGTAGAGGTGGAAATTATAGTGTATTTTATAACTGGAAATATCACCTCCAGAAGGTAATACTTTTAGAAATGACAGCACAGCATTAAGCAACTGGTGATGCTGTAATATCTTTCCTGAAAACATTGATTTCAGGAATAATATTTATGACAATGTTAACCCAAACAGTTCATATTTGTACAAATCCCTGTTGAAAATGGGGCAGAAAATAAGTCCTATATCCAAGAATAAGATACATCTTACAAAAATGTGAACTTTCAACCTCAGTTCTGGAGAAATTTGATTTTTAGTTTGTTAGTTGCTTTGTTTTTCAGCCTTGCAATATCTAACTCAGCTACTACCGTAAAGTAAGGTAAAGGAAGGCAGAGTAAATAGCACACTAATGTGCTGTATCTTCTTGGCTGAAACAGAATTTTTAATCACTTTTATATGGGCCATTTTGCCATCAGCAAATGTGTAACCACATCTTATTTATAGCATACTGATCAACATCATCTAGATAATTGACTCTAGCTTTCAGATCAGCTCACTGAACTACAATCTCTTTAAATTGTATGCATTCTAACTCCACATTTATATAAGGTAACATAATGTATGCTCTAAGTTGAAATACAATAGCTACTGTAGCACAACATTTTTACAGTCAAGTTGGTACTGTACACCTCTAAGTAGACCTCCTGATAAAAGCTTTTTATAGGTAACACTTTATTCTGAGTGCCCATTAATGCAAAATTGCAAAGGGATCCTTATGGAAACATGTAAAAACCACTTAAAAATGACTGCATTAAAAGTGACAGGACATGTAAAGTGTTTTCCAATAAACAAGGATACATAGGGATAAAAACAAACAAGGTGTTTGTTATCTTAACAAAAGATCATCCTATGAATTGGCAAGACAAGCTTTTGAATACTTGTATCTTGGTTATTTCAAGTCACCTCGAACTGTATTAATTGCATAATGAAACTCATAGTATAGCTTGGAGGAATGGTTGATTCATTGTCTACTAAAATGTGCCCTTCAAACTTGCTTCAGCATCATGTTTGTTTTGAAATTAATAAATATTTGTAATCAAACTTGAAGTCAAGAGATTTAGACCAATGGACGATGCTAGTCTTTAACCCATAGATTTATAGGAATGGTACAGTGAAGCAAGGAAGCAATTCCAATAAAACATAAATGGGTCTGAGCTATTACCCCCCAAATTCAACCAAAGCAGGAATGAACATTCTTTTCAAAATTTAATTAATTATTTTTTAAAATTAAACTTATTGACATCTCTGCACGTCCTGGTTGTGTTATAAATAAGCAATCCGGCATATATTTGTCCTAAGATTTCTAGTCCAATTGCTTTTTTGGGGGGTGGGGTGGGGGAGGGGGCAGGGAGGGGAACAGAAGGTGGAATTGGTAACATTTTATTGTCCATTATTTTATTAATTTAAACATAACATCAAGCTACAGAGAGGCTAAACCAAACTCCAGTTTTCAGAGTGTGAGATTGTTATTTATAAACAACATTTAAGGTCAACTGTTCTCTTTACAAGTCTTGTCATATATCCAATGCTTGGGGATAGATGGCCATTTTCAAAAGATTATATCTGTGTTCCCTGGATATTGTAAGGTAGAAATAAATCAGTAAAAAATACCAAATATGCAGACCCCTTTAAAAATCTTTATACCAGGAAATATTTCTAAGTGCAATAGCATTAATAAAATCACCAATTCTTATACAGATGTCCATTCTTAACATAAACAAAAGGTTGGTCAAATGCCCTACTTTTCTTGAGTAAGCAGATGGAATCAGGTACAGTGTAACAGCAAATGTCGTTATCTATCTCAACTGAATATCTGCTTCAGCAGGTCCATTCTCAGAGACTTTTTCCTCCTCTGTAAATCTTTTTCCAGATAATTCCCCCTGCCATAGTGCTTGTCCTTGTGCTGAATTCAGAGTTTGGCTGAATACAGAAGTGGTACTTGAGTGTTCTAGTTCATGAAAGCAATAAGTCACATCCTTTAACCTGAGTAGTGAAATCCTGGCTTTGCTGAACTCAGTGGAAGTTTTGCATTTCAATTCAGTGGGGCTAGAGTTTCAACTTTACATCTGGGTTGATAAGATTTTTTTCCCCCATATATGCTGAATCCCTTTCTTTTTCTTGGTGGTTATTATACATTTTCTTAACCTTCTAAATCCATAGAGTGTACAAGTGTCTGAATGTCTATGTGGTTTAATCCTATTAATATTAAAAAGAACTCTTAAGAGAATCATCCTGAAGTTTATAGACCAGACTTTTTGGAAACTTTTTTTCCCCCAAAAAACAAAACCAACAGTGTGTGCATGTTGTCTGCATCTTCCCTTTCTTTCCCTATCAGCCTTTGGAACTGGAGACAGTACTCTCATTGATAATTCACATTTACAACTCTCAGTTTTATTTCCTTTTAAGGTGTCGCTACTCACAGTGGTCCTGATTCAGCAAAGCTCTTAAACACATGTTTAACTTTAAGCATATGAATAGACCCACTGATGTCAACTGGAGCCAATTAAAATAGATAACTACCCGTTTTTGTAGTTTGCATCTGTATTTGTGGGGGGAAGAAATGGATGGAGCAGGTAGATCTACAACTATATAGACCCACTGGTCACGTTTCTCCCATCAATGCGGAGAGAAGAGGTGGTCATAGAAAAGAGGGTGTTACAGCAGCTGGTCTCCCAGTCATTAATATGTATGTGTACTAAATAACTCACAGACCTTTAAGTTTAGTTCCATGAGTGGCAGCACTATATTTTTCATTTTAGCTTGTATAGTGTGCATCAGTGACCAGCCTATACTTGCCATGTCACAGGTGCATCTGTAGAATAATGGCCTGTATGTGGTCATCAGCTTCACTATTGGATATAATAATGGATGAGATCTAATAAACATTTCTTAACCACTACCCAAATGGCAATTACAGCCATTTCCTCATTAGAATCTGCAATCCCTTATTTTGTTGGCACTAAAATTATTACCTCTTTTAAAAAGTTGCAAGATGGATTAATCAATACAAATGCTCTTTATATTGTCCTGATAATGATCCATTACCCTGTAATCTGATTCTGGAGCATCCTCAGGGTATGAAGACATTTTTAAAAATATGAATATCATATCTTTGGTAATGGGCACACTGAAAAGCTAAGTGGACTTTCTTCCACAGCCATATTATGCAATTCATTTTCTCTCTCAGAACAAGATACGTTTCTGAAACAATGCTGCATTCAGGAGAAAAAAAACAATAATGTAACAACATATGTAATACGGACATGTTTAAAGTGATGAAGCCAAATATAGGGTGCTGAAATATTTTCTGAAATGTTGGCACTGAAAACAAAAGTTGAACCCAAAATATCACGACATGGAGTAGGATATACAAAATATATCCTTTTTGTAAGTGAGATCATGAGCAAGGTTAAGTCTTTACTCCATTCCCAGATGTCAATTCTGTGTTACATGGACACGATCTTTAATACTTACATTTACAATTAGAAAATCATTTTTGTTGTTGTAAATTGAGAAGTTAACACATAGCAAGAGTTTTCCTGCTTGTGAGATCAAGTTAATGTTAATTATTTCTCTTGGAAATGTAATGATTTTAGTACATACAAAAAAAATCAGGGTTAGATGATATCCAATATTCAGATATGTTACCACTTTCAACATGCTAACAACTGCAAATATAGATACACAGTAGGGACCTGATCCTGCAATGAACTCTATGACACGTCAGAGTTCTGTCTGCACAAAGCTCATTGAAAGACTGGGACTTAAGGATCTGACTATAGTTAGACAAAACAGCTCAAGTAAAACAAGGTAGCCCATTCTTCCAACCCCAGTGAACCATGCTAATGAACAATATTAGAAGTCTAGGGCCATGCAGGTCAGCTTCTCCGTGCAGGAGAAATCAGTGACATGGAGTCTGGGTATGTGCTAAGTGTAACTTGTTTTATTTACACATTACACCAGCCCTGGAAGAGAGATGGTCGAACAGCATGCAGGCCAGCATTCCAAACCAGTGCCCAGTTCCCACAGAGCAACGTTGTCTCAAGAATTGACTCCCATCAGAAAAAAAAGGCAGAGACAACAAACTTTTAGAAACAAAAGTAAGCCTGGCAGTTGTACCCTAAAATATGAAACCCAGGGATAGCATTTTTTTAAAAATTACTCACTAAGCTAAGAGTGAGGGGAAATGGCAAAAGGTTAATTAGCAAATATTTGTTGTGCTCCTCCCATAATTTAAATTTGGCTTCATGTTTTTAGAATTAAATTGTGTGGGCCATTAGTTAGTCCATAATACATAATTTAAAGCCTTGAACTATTTCAGGAAAAAAAATGAGTGCTTTTATTTTAATTTAGAAAACCAGCTGCTGTGCATTGTAATCTGTTTGTCAGCCAGTATCAGTAGTGTGTGTTCTGGTAGTAAGTGACAGGTGGTCTGTTAAAAGTTGGAGAGGACTCCTGGAAAGTCAACTTGTGCATGCTGCGTCAGTAAATGAAATGGGAATGATACTTTACATTGAACACAGATTTTTTGGCATTTCTTCTACTGTATCCAACACAGAACTAGGTTACAATGGCTCTTGCTTTAGTATACTACAGATTATTATTATTTATTATAGCCAGAGTGCCAACTACAGATATACTTAAGGTTGCTGAAATGTTTCCAGTATAAACATCTGTTTTCAGTTGCTTATAATTTTCCAAGTTTCACTTGGTAGGCTGGATTCATCCTGTCCTGGCTTTTTCCTGAAAGTGAATATATATTACCTGGAAAGTTTGAGCCAAACCTATTCACCATTTACACTCACTATGGATAGGGATAGAATCATAGCCTTTAAGGTCAGAAGGGACCATTCTGATCGTCTAGTCTGACCTCCTGCACAACGCAGGCCACAGAATCTCACCCACCCACTCCTGTATCAAACCCCTAACCTTTGTCTGAACTACTGAAGTCCTCAAATTGTGGTTTAAAGACTTCATGGTGCAGAGAATCCTCCAGCAAGTGACCCCTGCCCCATGCTGCAGAGCAAGGTGAAAAACCCCCAGGGCCTCTACCAATCTGCCCTGGAGGAAAATTCCTTCCCGACCCCAAATATGGTGATCAGCTAAACCCTGAGCATGTGGGCAAGACTCACCAGGCAGACACCCAGGAAAGAATTCTCTGTAGTAACTCAGATCCCAGCCCATCTAATATCCCATCACAGGTCATTGGGCATATGTCATAACTATAAAGGGAAGGGTGACAGCTCTCCTGTGTACAGTGCTATGGAATCCCTCCTAGCCAGAGACTCCAAATCCTTTTACCTGTAAAGGGTTAAGAAGCTCGGGTAACCTGGCTGACACTTGACCCCAAGGACCAATAAGGGGACAAGATACTTTCAAATCTTGGGGGGGGAAAGGTTTTTGTGTGTGTCCTTTGTTTAAGGGGTTGTTCGCTCTTGGGACTGAGAGGGACCAGACATCAATCCAGGTTCTCCCCATCTTTCTAAACAAGTCTCTCTTATTTCAAAATTGTAAGTAAAAGCCAGGCAAGGCGTCTTAGATTTACTTTGTTTTCTCAACTTGTAAATGTACCTTTTACTAAAGTGCTTATCTTGTTTGCTATACTTTGAACCTAAGACAGAGGGGATTCCTCTGAGCTCTTTAAGTTTGATTACCCTGTAAAGTTATTTTCCATACTGATTTTGCAGAGATGATTTTTACCTTTTGCTTTAATTAAAAGCCTTCTTTTTAAAAACCTGATTGATTTCTCCTTGTTTTAAGATCCAAAGGGGGTTTGGATCTGTATTCACCAGGAGTTGGTGAAAGGAAGGAGGGGGGAAGGGTCAATTTCTCCTTGTTTAAAATCCAAGGAGTTTGGATCTGTATTCACCAGGGAATTGGTGAAAGGTTTCTCAAGGCTTCCCAGGGAGGGAATTCTTAAGATGGTGGCAGCGGACCAGAGCTAAGCTGGTAGATAAGCTTAGAAGTTTTCATGCAGGCCCCTACATTTGTACCCTAAAGTTCAAAGTAGGGATACAGCCTTGACAATATTTACACTAATAGTCAAAGATCAATTAATTGCCAAAATTAGGCTATCCCATCATACCATCCCCTCCATAAACTTATCAAGCTTAGTCTTGAAGCCAGATATGTCTTTTGCCCCCACAGCTCCCCTTGGAAGGCTGTGACGATGCGGTTCTGGCGGAACCCAACTGAGAGTGCCAACTCAGGACAAATTGCTCAAACAGGGCAGTTACAGCCCAAGGCTGGGGTTTTTCGACCTCTAAGGCAAACCAAACCAGCCAGACTAAGAGGACTTCGGTCTCACCCCACTGGCTATCTGCAAGTCTCTCAAGCAATTCCCTTAGACACTCCAGTTTCCCAGTATCACCACCAGTACCACTCGTTATGGGGACAAATGGTTATGAAAACCAATACCCAAGTAAAAGAAAAAAGGTTCTCCTGATCCCAAAGGACCAAGCCCCAGACCCAGGTCAATATACAAATCAGATCTTACCCACAAATCACGCTGTTGCCAATCCTTTAGAATCTAAAATCTAAAGGTTTATTCATAAAAGGAAAAAGATAGAGATGAGAGTTGGAATTGGTTAAATGGAATCAATTACATACAGTAATGGCAAAGTTCTTGGTTCAGACTTGCAGCAGCGATAGAATAAACTGCAGGTTCAAATCAAGTCTCTGGAATACATCCCCAGCTGGGATGGGTCCTCAGTCCTTTGTTCAGAGCTTCAGTTTGTAGCAAAGTCCCTCCAGAGGTACGAAGCAGGATTGAAGACAAAATGGAGATGAGGAATCAGCCTTATATAGTAGTCTTTTCCAGGTGTAAGAACACCTCTTTGTTTTTACTGTGGAAAATTACAGCAAAATGGAGCCTGGAGTCACATGGGCCAGCCCCTGCATACTTTGCTGAGTCTGAAGGCATATTTGCCTTCTCTCAATGGGTCCATTGTATAGCTGATGGTCCTTAATGGGCCATCAAGCAGGCTAGGCAGAGCTAATCCCAGCTTGTCTGGGATGTCACCCAGAAGCATAGCATAAATTTGCAATACAGACAGTATAGAGCCAATATTCATAACTTCAACTACAAAACTGATACACATATCTAGACAGCATAATCATAACCAGTAAACCATAACCTTGTCTTAGACACCCCATTTGACCCCCTTTATACAAGATTTGGGTGCTACTACAGGACCTTGGTTGCAACAATGATCTATATGGTCCCAGTTTATGTCAATAACGTCACAAAGGCTGTTCCAGAACTTCACTCCTCTGATGGTTAGAAACCTTCATCTAATTTCAAGTCTAAACTTCCTGATGGCCAGTTTATATCCATTTGTTCTTGTGTCCACATTGGTACTGAGCTTAAATAATTCCTCTCCCTCCCTGGTATTTATCCCTCTGATATATTTATAAAGAGTAATCATATCTCCCCTCAGCCTTCTTTTGGTTAGGCTAAACAAGCCAAGCTCTTTGAGTCTCCTTTCATAAAACAGGTTTTCCATTTCTCGGATCATCCTAGTAGCCCTTCTCTGTACTTGTTCTAGTTTGAATTCATCCTTCTTAAACATGGGAGACCAGAACTGCACACAGTATTCCAGATGAGGTCTCACCAGTGCCTTGTATAACGGTTCTAACACCTCCTTATCTCTACTGGAAATACCACGCCTGCTGCATCCCAAGTCTGCATTAGCTTTTTTCACGGCCATATCACATTGGCGGCTCATAGTCATCCTGTGATCAACTAATACTCTGAGGTCCTTCTCCTCCTCTGTTACTTCCAACTGATGCATCCCCAGTTTATAACATGGGCCAGAGAAACATGGGATTTGATAAGGAGATGGGCCTTATGGAAAGGAGTTGCTTCCTGACCCTTGAGTGCTTATGCAGGCAACTTTAATGTTCTCTCAGTATAGTTGTATTAATTATTATTTATATATTACCATAGGTGTGCATGGTACCTTAAAGGTAAAGAAAAAAGACAAGGTCCCTGTTACAGATTCTCACAGTTTACCCAGGGAATTAATAATCTAAATATAATTAGAAACCTGGCTAAAATGAAAAGTAGGATTAAGAGTAGGAGGTTTCCAGTGCATGAAAGGCCATTTAAACTCACTGGGAGTCCAAAGCTTAGGTTTTGAACCCTTCAAGACAACATGCAAAGCCTGTTTATTTGGTTTCATATTTTGGTGGTTAATCTGAATGACCTTTTTCCCAGCACAACACACTATTTGGTTTTCAGCGCATTTCTTGCAGTGACATTACCAATATTTCATTCAACCTACTGTTGTTTGCTGATTTAGTATATTTAATTTCCATAAATAACACCTACTTGCTATAGATATGGGGACAATATAATATAATAAAAGGTAAAATAGCCACACACCAAGGATTTGACTTAGTATATTAGACCTAAGGTGCATAGTATTCAACCATATATATCTTAAAAGTCTGCTTCTGCATAAATTCAGTACCATGTTTTTTTGGGCTCTGAATTGACATAAATCATGAATTTCAGATTAGAATTTAAATTTAAAGCTAAAGGGCATGATAACTTGGGAAATACATTTACCATCTATGAGGAAAATGATCAGCATTTTTAAAAGTCTCTACATAATTACCAATTACAGTATACTTCAGTGGCTCTAGAGGAAGTATTTTTGTCTATCAGTTTAACAAACGTTTCTTAAAATGCCTTCAGATCATGTGATAAACATGTTGTGAAGTTGAGTGTTAACTATGTCTCTCCAATTCTAGCCTAATAATTTGACACCCACTTTTTATTAGAAGAATTTTGACCAAGACACCCCAAATAGAGTCTGATGATCCAGCAATCTCTAACCATGAGTAGTGATGATGACCAGCAGTGACCAAATCTATTTGTGATCATGACAATAGTAAGTATTAAGTGTAGAATAAAATATTTTGCAGCAGGAAGGATAATTAGAGTTGGGCAAGTATCTCAAATCAATTTACATTAAGAATCACATGAATAAAATAATCAAATTTGCTTTGACTATGTTCATTATCCTTTTCTATTAATTTCCCATGAATACTATTAGTTTACTGGCAGTAATTTTAAGCAAACATTAGAAAAAATGCATAGTGATTTTTGAATTCACTACTCCAGAAACCTGAGCTTAATTTGCCACTCACCCAATTAATGAACAGAGACTCTGACCTTTATGTCTAATGAAAACTAAACTGAATAACAGATTTTGAATGAGCTACTCATGAACTAACTACAAAGATTATGTCTTCTGAGTAAAAATATCTGAAGAAGAAACTGTTTTTGTGGTAAAACTCCCTTCTGATCAGAAAACCGTTTCCAGAAATCTCTTCAGAAAACCGGATCCAATAAGTTTTCCAGGCACTTCTTGATGTCAAGTGGCAAAGGGAATGGATAGGATTTTTCAGGGTTCCCTATGGTTGGATATATGCATCATAATTCACTAAAGGGTGGCATGTGAAGTCTCTGCCAAGAGCCAGTAACTGACCGCTCAGCATAATGATTGTGAAATGTACGTAAGGATAATATTTGAGTTATGTGTCTATACTGAAAATTATGTTAAAGGCAGATAACCAGGAGAGGTAACAGACTCTTATCTCCCTGTCTGATCATTGTGTGTCCCACAATTTATACTTATTTACATACTGAGCCAGATGCTGATTAAGAGATTGTGAACAGAAAGGAGCATACACAAAACAAACAACCTGCAGGCAGTAACCTGCTTATGAATAAGGACAAGGGATTGTTCTGAAATATCCGGGAGTGCAGACAGACATCCGGGATCTTTCAGTGTGGCGGCAAGCTGACAACATGACTTCATCTCATGAATGGAAATTCACAGCCAAGCCTGGGTGTAAGCCACTGGAAGGACTTGGAGTAAACATTACTCTGAGACATAAAGGTATCCATTTAGGTAAGTTGAGGTTCTAGATGATTCCTATTTTATAGGCAACTATTTGTTTCCAATACTTCTACTTGCTCTCACTTGAATCTCTACACTCTGTTTAATAAACTTTTACTTGATTTCATTATAAAAACATACCTGATTGGTGTGTTAAGTGAAGTAGTAAGCTGAGGTGAAACTGATAAGCTGGGATGTACTACTTCTTTGGAAGCAGTGAATTTGTGAATACTGTGAGTGTCCAGTGGATCGGAGCTAGACACTCCAAGGAGGTGTTTGGAGGACTCGGGGGTTGGAGCGTGCCCATCTCTAACCTTTAGAGAGAGGAGAGAGAGAGGGGGGGGGGCGCCTACATAGGACTAGAGGGACTGCTTGTATGGTCCCATGGCTGATGGAGCCAGGGAGATGACCCCAGCAGACACCGACGAGGCTTCCTTACGGTAAGGGCAGGGGGTAGCGAAGTGCCTCATAACCCTGGGTACCCCCATGCAAGCATCACACAGCCCAAGACTGAAAAGATTCAGATGAAGTCAGAATAAGCATCTGAAACTTGGGTGCTTATAAAAGCAGAATGAAAGCTCCAAATCCTTGGGCATTGCCCATCACCAGTGCTTGCAAACCACTTTTAATTATTGTAACCCCTTCAAATAGGCATCAATAGAGTTGACATTTACATCTTGTCCTTGTTCTGCTGGTGTTATTTGTCATACTCTTTCTGTGAATTTTGATTTTACATCACCACGTTTCAAGTAAGCATACAGAGAAGAGAACATATTGGACAATAAATCTGATATTCAGTGACTGAGTGTATATTCAGTTCTACTGCTGAGGAATCTCTACTGTGAGGAATCCATTCAGTGATTCAGTGTGGAGGCCTGCATCTCATATGAATACTAGACAAAATGATGCTGCTGGTAAACGAGGGAGAAAGAAAACCAGCATTTTACTTCAATTGCTCTAGCAATTCTGCTTTCAGCAACTTTATAAGTACTGCTTAGCAGAAACAAAAATGTCAATGTATATATAGCACCCTGATTGATTAAGAAAGGCAGGCCTAAGCAAAAAGCGTGATCATTTGTAACTGTGCCTCCTGTCCTTTTCCAACATTAATGAATCATTAAGTATTGTTTCTGGAAACTCCCATAAGTGATTAAATAGCTGATATTACCCCACTAGGGTATTTAAATCTGTTGGTAGAATCAGCTTAAAGCTTGTGCCTACTTTATATACATTATGTATAGATTACATATTGATTTCCAATAAGTGTTAGAGAAGACAACCATTAAACTCATGCTTGAAAAGTCTAAAGTAACACTACTTATTCAGGCTTACAAATCATCAGCATTTGTCAAATACCAGTGACAGGATACCATAACTATTGTGTAGTGAGCACTAATTACAATAACTCTGTGCTCAGGATTTTTGTAGATAAGCTTATTTATTTATTTTATTTTTTAAAGACCTATTCCATAGTACCACACTTACTCGAAAAACATTATATATTTGAAGATAGAAAGAATTTATTTCTGTAAGCTTTTGTCACACTGCCATTACTATGCAGATCATTTCTTTTCAGAAACAAATTTCCCTTATTTTAGCTTTATTACATTTCCAATCAAGAAAATAAAAAGCACTTTGGCTCTCCTTTAAGTGAAATGATATCTTTCCAATTCTTAATTTAATTGTTTGGTGATGTCTGGGGAAGATAAAAATGGATAGAATTAAAAGTATGAACTTCTGGTCAATCAAATCAGCATTAAAAATTCCAACCCTGTCTAAACTGAATGTATACTAATGCTCTAAGCATATTTTAAATTATTAGTTCCTCTGGTGCTGTAGTCTGCATGGTAGTTTGAATTTATAGTTATAATTCCATCTATCTACCAGAGAGAGATTTTATTATAGAACAATTAACAAAAATGTTGTGATATACCACTGGAATTAGTGGGAACAAGAAGAAAGGAGCAAAGAAAGTTTAAAAACCCACCTAACTGATAAAGGCTAGAAAAAATAGCTGGAGGAAGAATGTAATTGTATAGAGACAATAATGATCTAGATAGTGTCAGTGCTAGTTATTGCTTTTTACACAGCACATGTGACAGGACAGAGGGTACAAACAGTAAATGAACTTAGAGCAAGACAAATTCCAAACACAGGAGACTTTTCATTATTTTAGGTTAATCCATTTTTAGAATAGTAAGGCTGCTCTTTCATTGATTTCTGGTTGCCCTAACAATTAGATGTTGTTTAATTAGAAACGGATGCAACAGTTGAATGAAGTACTAGGGAAAACAGTATCCTAAATACTAACAGATATCAAAGAGCTTTGAATAGCCTTATTATGTTTGCAGAATTTCTAAATCTTTTCTCATCCATTGTCTCCATGAAAAGTATTTGCCTATAGCTTTATAGAACACACAAATGTTCCTAAGCCCTTTCTTTTATGAAATGTAGCCTTAGCTCTTAGCCCCTGGCCTCTAGCCCCTACCCACCTATTTTCTATTAACTCTCTGCAATGCAGCATTCTGCTCTTAAATAAACTTTTTTCCCAACATGCATTTCTGGGGGCTGGGCCTTTAAATTTGGCAAAGTCAAGCACTTGCAGCCCTAAATTAGCCATTTTGAAACTTACTGCTGTTGCTGCTGCAATTGTTTGTTGGTGTTGGTGAATCTCTCTCTCTTCTATTTGGAAACTATTCTCAATTCCCTTTACTTATTCCTGGAAAACTGACATTCTTGCTAAACTGTGTATGTATCTATATTTTTACTTAACTATATGTGGTAATTTTAAAATTTGAAAGTTACAGGAGTACACAGCAATTATAAAATGTGTACTGCATGCATAGTGGATCTTAGATATCAAGCTGATATGTGTTTTATGAATGCAGTTGGACTTTGTGGACCTTTTGAAACCCATAGCTATGTTCTCCTCCTTTAATTTGGATGATTTAGAAATGTAAAGCAGATTTTCTGCCTCCATTTAAAAAAAAAGTCTAGCCCTTTTCCTAGTGAAGACTGTCCTGAAAGATTAAACTGATCACTAGTACAGAAAACTTGTCATTCTAGAGATCCCATGCTGGGGTCCAGAAAAGACATGTTTATAGAGTCATTCATTGACTTTTGGGAAGACACCAGATCAGTTTACAGCTGTAGGGTGCAGTACAGCCCAAACTACTGTTGATGGCATAGATCCACTGCAAGTTCTTTAATAGCTAACTGCTTGAAACTGATTCCGCTCCTTTGCAGTGAAACCAGTATGAGTTCTGGTCACAAGGGGAGGTATCTCAATAGTGCTACAGGAAATTAGGCCTAGAAGACTAAGCAAGAGATTAATCTCAGCTCTAAAACTGACTTCCTTCATGGCTTTTGCAGTTCATATGGGGCCAATACTTTCATACTTGGGCAACCACAGGTCCACTGACTTTGATGGGGTCTGTTAGTGTTCAGCACTTCTGAAAATCATGCCATGCTCATTTGTCTTTTACAGTAAACGTGCAAATAGGTGGCTACATTTATATACTCAAGTTCAAAAATTTTGGACTTCATTGCATTCACTGATTTTTGGTTTTGTTTTTTCCCCAATCTGTGAAATGGTTACAATATTTACACACAGGGGGTTGCTAGTAAGTAAGTAGTTCATATTTGCAAAGTACTACCTAAATCCTAAAACTGAGCATGCAAAACACACTAGTGGCTGGGACTTAGCTGCCTCAGAACCTTGACTTATTTGGACAATTGCCCTTTGCAAAACATTCTGAATGGTGATAACTGTGTGCAGACTCTAGTGCAAGCAACTAGGCTGTGCGTCTTCTGGAGCAGAATTGGGAAGATGATATCAAAAGAGCCCTTCCCTCCCACACATACTATTACATAAATGATTTATCTGTATTATGGTAGCATCCAAAGTATGCGAGGTAGTGTGCAAACATAGTAGGATGCAGTCCATGCCCAAGAGAGCTCATAGTCTACAAAGAACAACAAGTGAGTTCATTTTATTCATGGGCATCAAGTGTCTGGAACAAAATATAATTATTAAACATAGGAGTTTCCCTGCTGGATGAGACCAATGGTCCACGTAGTCCAGTATCTTGCCACTGACAGTGGTCACACCAGCTGCTTCAGAAGAAGATACAAGAAATCCAGCAGTTATGGACCATTCTTCCTCCAGAGGAAATTTCCTGAGAACACCCAATAGCTGGAGCTAGGTTTATGTCTTGAAGCATGAAAGTTTCTATATCTTTTAAAACTCTTATTTTCATATGTACTGTTACAACACTACCTTTTCTTATTTTTCATCAATCTGGAGGCTATCTGTTTCAGTCAAGGCTGGCTTTGGGTAAGTTACTTCCCTTTCTCTGCCTCTGTTTTGCCTCTTACCCATTTGTCTTCTCTATGTAGACTCTATGTACAATGCATGTTTATGTCAGTAAAACTATGAAGGCTAGGGGTTGTACTGGTATAACTATATCGGCTTAAAAATCCAGAACTGGAATATTTGTTACAGAAACTGTGCAGACTAGACACAATTGCTTTGGGGCCGGGACTGTCTCTTACAATATGTCTGTACAATGCTTAGTACAATGGCACCCTGATTTTGGGTGGGGCTTCTTGGAACTACTCTAATAAAATAAAACTACTGTAAGATTACAAATTCAATAAGAAAGAATATACTATTTCATCACTCTTTTGTTTTCACTCTTTGCTCAGCTTGCAGGCCAACAATGGCAATATTCTACATAATTTACTATTTGTTGCTAAGACTTGTATCCAGTAACTCTGCTAGTGTAGCTTAATGTTGGAACAATAAATTTTCCACCAGGTCCAGATCCCTAAAAGCAGCTATTTCAGAAAGACCAAGTCACATTGCTCATTTAGAAAATGGGCTAATCAGCAGAATATGTAGCTCAACAATGGTGTGATTAATGTATCCTTCAGGGTAGTAGTCTTTTTTTCTCTTCTGTTCCGTTCATCTCCAGTGTGTCTCCAATTCATCATACATCAAAGTATAGCCCTGCAATAAGGCAAGACATTCCTGCTGCATTAGTTCAAAAATTTATTACTGTAATTCTTTATCTTTAATTTTCAATGTTTTCTTTACAATAGCAATTCAGCATGTGAAAACCAACCATTCAGTTTACCAGATCTTATAGGACCAGATTCTGCCTCCTTTATTCATGTTGAGTAGCACTTTACTCCATGAGTTGTTGTATTGGAACCCATAAGAAACTCACAGAATAACTTTAATAATTAACATGAATCAGGACGGCAGAATCTAAACTGTAGTGATTTACACCTTTCTAAATCAAGCTATCCTTCAAATGTGGGAAGGAAGGTACTGTACTCTAAATTGTTGCAGGGAAAAGACTGCTACTCTAGTTTAATAGATCTGCAAATCATGATAATGTTCCTGTTGAACTTGGAATAACATTGGCTGCTATTTGAAGCAACTTTGGGATAAATTTGTAAAGGCAGGCTTTACTTTCTGTACTTGCAGACCATAACAATGATCCTAGAAGAAATGAACTGCCAATCAGAGAATAGACAAGGGCAATTTTTTTCTTTAGTGTACATCTTTTCAGAGTTAAATCAGCTAACAATCTACTTTACTATTTAATCTTCACTGGCAAGCTTTATATCTCAGGTAGTATTAAGCAGTATTCTGCATTCTATGCTTCTTATTTAAGAAGGCAAAACACTGGATGATACAGTGATTAATGGTATGAAAGATTAGTTCAAGATAAGGATAATTGGGATTGATTGTGCAACTCAGGATATATTTTTAACACACTTTGAAAATTGGAAAACTTTCACTATTACTTAACTTGTTTTACATTAACATATGGCCATATTTTTTTCTGGTATTTCCCACTGAAAATATTCTGAGTTAACATCAAGGGAAGGTTTGCTTATTTCTTTAGGCAAATAGCAAATAGTCTGTTCACTTAGCTGTGTTAGGAAGAATAGATTAGACTTTAATTGTCTTGGTGTCAAGGAACCTATTATTCTAATAATGTTATATGGAATGAACAATTTTAAGAGACTTTATATTCTTAATATTAGGAAGAAAAATATAATATATATTAAAAGGAAAAGAAGGCCTGTTAATATTGAGGAACAGCTGTGGATTTAAAATTATTTTGTCTTCTTATGTGGTCCAAGAATATTAGTCCTTCCCCGTATAATGCCTAAAACCACACACACAGAAGCAGCTGTAAAACTCATTACGGTAAGCCACATATCAAAAATGAGAGTTTTGAAACTAAACTGAAGAGAGTTTAATATATCTTGCTCAAAGAAACTTCATTTAGAGTACTGGGTACTTAGCACTTCTGAATATCAACACCAAGTTGTCCCAGTTTAGACATCCAAAATGCATGGGCACTTTCAGAAATCTTGGGTAAATTTGTTAGGTAGCACTTCGTTGACTTTCTCCCTGCCTCAATCACATATGGGGAGAGACATATGAGAGTTCCCCTTCCAATACTCTCTGACTTTGTTAGCATGTTGTAATTGAATCTTTACCTGAATAAGTATAGCTCTGCAAAGTAGAATAATAAAATGACCAGCACTTTTGTTATATATTCTGGCTAGAGTCAGTACATGTCCCATGAAAATTATTAATCAGCGCTTCCAGAATTAACCATTTTATATATCTATATATAGATATAGATATGAATGAAAGTGAACCAGTCTCTGAGCCTAGAGATTCTCCCTGTCCGCCCACTCATAGTATGATTTCTAACGTTATTCCTAACTCTTGTAAAGATTTTTGGGCAGTTATCTGTGTCATGTCCTTTATGTCTTTTTCAAAGTGGCTACAGAAGTTTCTCCATTCTGTATCCATAAAGGTGAGCCGAACTTTACCTACTTATGACGTAGAAAACAAGGGCACTCTTTGAGCCATGGTTGATAGCTGGATTTGTACAGTAATATACTTCTTTCTGTATCTGAGTGCAACACCTGTATACATAAGAGTAAGCAGCTGCCTTCAATCATGAAGCGTTATCTGGTTACATTGGTTTTCAGAGCCAGCACATCACCAAAATAACCTTCAAAGACTGCATTTAAAAATAAAATTATTGAACACTCATCTGTTGAAGGGATTTGAATGATCTTCCCACTTGACAGAAAAAAAAATCAGTGCTACAGCTGCAGTTCCTGTTGGGAATGATAGTTGTTTCTGTAGTTAGGTTATCCATACCTCTGGGCCTCAACTAATTAATTTCCTTCCTAATAATTTACCTGGAGCAGGTCAGATCATTAAATTTTGTATGAAATAGCTTAAGCCACAACATTTTGACAGGGAATAATAAGCACCTGCTGTTCTCAGATTCCTAGCAAAGAAGCATTGCTTATAACACCACAGATGATGTGCTCTCTGCTTTCTGAGAAATGGTCATATGCAATAATGACAGAGGGCCATAGACTGCAATTTGTATTAAGCATAACTCCCACTGCCTTCAATGGGGAGTTCTAGCTAAAATGAGTAACATGAAAAGGCTCAGGTTTGGTGGTTGGAATATGGGATTAAGAACCAGGAACTTCTGAGTTCAAATCCTGGCTTTTACATTTACTCTTTCTATGGTCTGGGGCTAGTTGCTTAGCCTCCATCTGTCACAGTTTCCCCATCTATAAAACTGGGGATTGTAATACATATATACATACCATACCTTGCAGGGGTATTGGGATAATTAATTATTAAAGTGTGCACAGCACCTTGAAGATGAAGGACACATGGTGTGTAACTATGGGCGAGATTGTTCTGCAGGCCTGCACTCTGCATATGGTGATAGGGTGCCTTGGGAGGTACAGTGTCTGTGTGAGGCACTATTAATCCGAGATGCACAAAGTGATGGTACCTGCTGCATTTCTCCTCAGGGGCATGTAACATCTGCCCCATTCAAGGCCAATGAGGTGTGCAGAGGGGATGGTGGGACCATTTTCTCCATGTTCCCCTTTCTGTAGTAAGTACCCCAGGAGCACAAGTAGAGGGCACTCCCACTTTTCTTCCACCTGGGGCTGTTTCATATTGTGATGGATCTCCAAAGCAGGGGACTAAAACTCCTAGCAGTCCCCTTCCCACTGTACATCTCTTTCTTCCTGGCTAAGCAGAGAGTATGTTTTCCTCCCCATTGCACTTCCCTTTCCCCATGCTAGATAAAGAGAGGTCCTGAGCCAGGAATTGGCCAGGCCGTGTATAGGAGTGGGAACAGGAGGGATCTGAAGAGAAGCCCCAGAAACTGTGGAACAGGTTGTGACAACCGGACATCACAGCCAGTGGCACATCTGTGTGGGTTTATGGGGGAGCAGCAGCGCCTGGCTAGGGAGCCAGTGCAGAGAGGCCCCATCAGAGACTGGGCTTGGAATCCTACAAGTGCTTATTTGCTTGGACTGGAGAGGGCACTCCAGGCACTAGGCCTGAAGAGCCCTGACTCTTTACTGGACTGTCCCATGGAGCCAAATAAGAGCCACTGTTTCTCACTTTGAACTGTAACTGTTTAAGCATCTGCAACCGTTCCCCTTTCCTGCCTAGTAAAACCTTTCCCTTGGCCATGTGTCTGAGAGGTTATTGGGACCCACCAGGACTAGTGCCTATAAGGTCTAGCTGCTCAGGCACTTACAGTTAGGGTGGCCACTCACACATTACCAGAATACCAGACATTCTGGTACTTCTGGGAACAGCATGGGTCTGTGCCCCTGGTGTTCCCCTTCCCCCCTGTGTGACCTCACGAGCGTGGTGCATGCAAGGTCATGATAGCTCAGTGGTTTGAGCATTGGCCTGCTAAACCCAGGGTTGTTCAATCTTTGAGGGGGCTGTGACGGAGCAGGGAGCGGGGCAGATTTGACCTGGGAATGTTGCAGGGGGGGGTTGCATCGGGGATGGGAGACTTCCCTGGAAGGAAGCTACCTGAGCTGTAACCTGAGCCAGGAGGGGGGTTGGGAGAAGTAACACCTTCTGCCTGGGAGACTGAACAAAGGAGGGAGGGGCTGCTAGAGAAGAAAGGAGTTTGGTCTTCGGAGGGCTAGGCTGGGTGGTGCAACGCAGGGAACCCCAAGCTGGGGTCTAAGCTCCCTGAACCTCCCAGAAGGGCCTAATTGAGGGGTTCTGGTCGTACCTACACGCTCTGCTTGAGACTGTATTCCTGTCATCTAATAAACCTTCTGTTTTACTGGCTGGTTGAGAGTCACAGTCGATCTCAGGAAGAGGGGTGCGGGGCCCTGACTCCCCCTTACTCCGTGACAACTGGTGGCAGCGGTGGGATCTACTGCACCCCGTGGACGGCGCTTCCTGCAGTAAGTGACTGGGGAGAAGTAAAACGAAGGGGGATTGACGGGGACCAGGCGTGCTGAGGAGTCAGAGAGAGACGGTTATCACCCCTGGGAGTGTGTGACCAGCGAGAAGGACTTTTGCAGTAACAGGGTCCCCCGGGGGATCGCAGCGAGTGGTCCCAGGGGCGGAGGAGTCTGCAGCTCGACCCTGGCAGAGAGGTGGTGACCTCGAGAAGGGCTGGCACACTAGGGGTCTCCCTGGAAACTGTGGGGAGCGGTGAGCACACAGGCCTGTGAGTGGCCAGCAGGAAGATGTATGCCAAGCGGCTTAAGAGCGACCTGGTGGAGCTGTGCAAGCAGAGGGGGGTGCGCATTGGGAAGCTCACCAAAGAACAGCTCATTGCCCAGCTGGAGAAGGGAGATCGCGCGAATGAACTAATCCCTGTCTCTGAGGGAAGCAGCCTGACAGATGCAGCGCAGGCCCCAGTGTCTGTCCCAGCTGGGAGTGGTGAGCCGGCTGCTGAGGGCTTCCCGAGGCCCCTCCTTCCTACGCCTAGGGGAAGGGTGGGGAGGAGCCCAGCAGATACCGAGGGCGCAGGGACCCCCCCAGCCAGCAGGGGATCCTCCCGGCAACGCTCGCCGGCCAGCAGGGGATCCTCCCGGCCACGCGCAGCATCCGTGGAGCGGAATGGGCTGGAATGGGAGATAGAGCTAAAACTGAGAGAGCTGGAGGATCGTGAACACCAGAGACAGCATGAAGAGAGACAGAGACAGCATGAAGAGAGACAGAGGCAGCATGAAGAGAAACTGAGGCAGCATGAACGGGAGGAGAATGAGAGACACAGGCATCATGAACTGGAGCTGGCGAGGCTGAAGGGCCGCGAGCCCCCGGCTGCGGTGAGTGAGGGGGGACCCAGGACTGCACGGAACTTTGATAAGTGCATCCTGGCCCCACGTAAGGAGGGGGAGGACATGGATGACTTCCTGGATGCCTTTGAGACAGCCTGCGAGCTGCACCAGGTTGATCCTGCAGACAGACTCCGGGTTCTCACCCCCTTACTGGACCCCAAAGCCGTGGCCTTGTACCGCCAACTGGAAGAGGCGGAAAAAGGGGACTATGAACTATTCAAAAAGGCCCTGCTACGTGAGTTTGGGCTGACTTCTGAGATGTACCGGGAAAGGTTCCGGAGTCAGGATAAAACCCCGGAGATCTCATATCTGCAACTAGCCGTCCACATGGAAGGATACGCCAGCAAGTGGGCTGCTGGGGCCCAGACAAAGGAGGACCTGGTTAAACTGCTGGTATTGGAGCAACTGTATGAGCGGTGCCCATCCGACCTGAGGCTGTGGTTGAGGAACAAAAAAACAGAGAACCCGCGACATGCAGGCCGGCTGGCCGATGAGTTTGTGAAGAGCCGGTCAGGGGCTGGCAGGGAGGAGTCCCAAAGGAGCAGGCCCGCCGCGATGCAGAGAGAGAGTCACCCGGGTACCTCCCAAAGGGGGAATATGGGGAATCCCCTCCCAAAAGGAATGCCCAGCGTCAGGGACAACCGACCGGCTCGAGGGGACCCACGGGACATGAGCTGCTATTATTGCGGCCGAAGAGGCCACATTCGGGCCCAGTGCCCCAAGCTCAAGGACAGACTGAGCAGACCGAACCCACACCGGATTAACTTGGTAGAGGCCCAGACGGACGAGGGGCCGGCTTTCCAGGCAAGGGGGGCTGGCAGCTTATCAACTGCTCAAGAGAGAGAAGGGCCTCAGGCCAGCTTCTCTGGGGGGCCGGATGCTCCGGACTCAAAGTTATCCGTTTACAGGGTGGGCGCGGGGCTGCCCCTGCGGAGCGAGTGCCTTGTCCCCCTGGAGGTGGATGGGAAGGAAGTTTATGGATACTGGGACACAGGCGCAGAGGTGACACTGGCCCGGCCCGAGGTGGTGGCCCCAGATCGGGTGGTGCCCAACGCCTTCCTGACCCTGACAGGGGTGGGCAGGACCCCATTCAAGGTTCCCGTGGCGAGGGTACACCTGAAATGGGGGGCCAAGGAGGGCCCCAAGGACGTGGGAGTGCACCACCATTTGCCCACTGAGGTGTTGATGGGGGGGGGACCTAGAGGACTGGCCAAGCAACCCCCAGACCGCCTTAGTCGTGACCCGTAGCCAGAGCCGGCGAGGGGCACTACGCCCTGACCTTGGGAAGGATGTCACATCGGAGGCACAGAACCCTACCCTGGTGGGGAGGGAACACCCAAGGACAAGGCTCGGGGTGGCTGTGGCTTCTGACCCAGCCGACGAGAGGGAGCAGGTTCCCGTCCCTTCCCCAGCTGCCGAGTTCCAGGCCGAGTTGCAGAAGGACCCCTCCCTGCGGAAGCTAAGGGACCTGGCTGACCTCAGTGTGGTACAGACCATGATGAGAGGTTGCAAGGAGAGGTTCCTGTGGGAGAAATGTGGGGTTCGGCACAACTGGGCCTCGGCGTATCACCCCCAATCCAACGGGCTGGTGGAGAGGTTCAATGGGACGCTAAAAATGATGCTGAAAACATTTATGAACCAGCACCCGCAGGACTGGGACAAGTATTTACCTCACCTGCTGTTCGCGTACCGGGAGGTACCCCAGGATTCTACCGGGTTTTCACCTTTCGAACTGTTATATGGAAGGCGGGTAAGGGGGCCCCTGGACCTGATGAGAGCCGAATGGGAGGGGAAGGCCACTTCCGATGGAGAGTCGGTGGTGGAGTATGTCCTGACCTTCCGGGAATGACTTGCCGAGCTCATGGGCCTGGCCAGGGAGAATCTGGCCAGAGCCCAGAGGAAGCAGAAGGTCTGGTATGACCGCACAGCACGGGCCCGCGCCTTCGCCACTGGGGACCAGGTGATGGTCCTCATCCCCGTGAGGAAAAACAAACTCCAGGCCGCCTGGGAAGGGCCCTTCAAGGTCGTCAAGCAACTAAACGAGGTAAACTATGTGGTGGAGCTGTCGAACCGGGCACACCACCACTGGGTGTACCATGTGAATATGATGAAGCCATATTACGACAGGGGGAATGTGGTGTTGGCTGTGTGTGGACACTGGGAGGGGCAGGGAGATGACCCTTTAGTAGATCTATTCCCTGGGACAAGAGCTGGTTCCCCCCTGGAAGCAATTCCCCTCTCTGATCAGCTGACCCCGGCCCAGCAAGCTGAGATCAGAGGGGTGTTGCATCTGTACCAACAGCTGTTTTCCAACCAGCCTGGACGCACTAATCTGACTGTCCACCGGGTGCAGACAGGATCGCACCCGCCTATAAAATGCCCCCCCTTCCGGGTCACAGGGAAAACTGCTCAGGACCTGGAAAGAGAGATCAATGACATGCTGGCTTTGGGGGTGATCCAGCCGTCTTCCAGCCCTTGGGCCTCGCCGGTGGTGCTGGTCCCCAAAAAGGACGGGTCGATCCGGTTCTGTGTGGACTATCGCAAGCTCAATGCCATCACTGTAGCCGATGCCTACCCCATGCCCAGGCCTGACGAGCTCCTAGACAAGCTGGGAGGCGCTCGGTACCTTACCACCATGGATCTTACAAAGGGCTACTGGCAAGTGCCGCTGGATGCCGATGCCAGGCTGAAATCGGCCTTTATCACCCCTCTGGGGCTCTATGAGTTCCTGACCCTGCCTTTCGGCCTCAAGGGAGCGCCGGCCACCTTCCAGCGCCTGGTGGATCAGCTACTGAGGGGGATGGAGAGTTTTGCCGTGGCGTATATTGACGACATCTGTGTCTTTAGCCAGACCTGGGAGGACCATGTGTCCCAGGTTAGACAAGTGCTGGACCGACTCCAGGAGGCTGGGCTGACCGTAAAACCGGAGAAGTGCAAGGTGGGGATGGCTGAGGTATCCTACGTAGGCCACCGGGTGGGGAGCGGCTGCCTAAAGCCAGAACCAGCCAAAGTGGAGGTGATCAGAGACTGGCCCGCCCCGCAAACCAAAAAGCAGGTCCAAGCCTTTATTGGGATGGCGGGATACTATCGAAGGTTCGTGTCCCACTTTAGCTCCATAGCAGCCCCCATCACTGAGCTGTGCAAGAAGGGGAAGCCAGACAAGGTGGTCTGGACCGAGGAGTGCCAGGGGGCTCTCCAGGAGCTGAAGGAGGCTCTGGTCAGTGGCCCAGTTCTAGCAAACCCCGACTTTGACAAGCCCTTTATGGTGTTCACCGATGCCTCAGACACGGGACTGGGGGCGGTGTTAATGCAGGAGGATGAAAAGGGGGAGAGACACCCCATCGTGTACCTGAGCAAGAAGTTGCTACCTCGGGAGCAGAACTACGCGGCTATCGAGAAGGAATGCCTGGCCATGGTGTGGGCCCTCAAGAAACTAGAGCCATATCTCTTTGGGCGACACTTCACCGTGCACACCGACCACTCTCCCCTGACCTGGCTGCACCAGATGAAAGGAGCCAATGCCAAGCTCCTGAGGTGGAGCCTGCTCCTGCAGGATTATGACATGGACGTGGTCCATGTGAAGGGAAGTGCCAACCTAATAGCGGATGCGTTGTCCCGGAGAGGGGGCCCTGAACTTCCCCAGGTCACTGGGCAGAGTGACCCCGCTCAGTTCAGTCTCGAAGGGGGGAGAGATGTGACGGAGCAGGGAGCGGGGCAGATTTGACCTGGGAATGTTGCAGGGGGGGGGTTGCATCGGGGATGGGAGACTTCCCTGGAAGGAAGCTACCTGAGCTGTAACCTGAGCCAGGAGGGGGGTTGGGAGAAGTAACACCTTCTGCCTGGGAGACTGAACAAAGGAGGGAGGGGCTGCTAGGGAAGAAAGGAGTTTGGTCTTCGGAGGGCTAGGCTGGGTGGTGCAACGCAGGGAACCCCAAGCTGGGGTCTAAGCTCCCTGAACCTCCCAGAAGGGCCTAATTGAGGGGTTCTGGTCGTACCTACACGCTCTGCTTGAGACTGTATTCCTGTCATCTAATAAACCTTCTGTTTTACTGGCTGGTTGAGAGTCACAGTCGATCTCAGGAAGAGGGGTGCGGGGCCCTGACTCCCCCTTACTCCGTGACAGGGGCCATTTAGGGATCTGGGGCAAAAAATCTGTCTGGGGATTGGTCCTGCTTTGAGCAGGGGGTTGGACTAGATGACCTCCAGAGGTCCCTTCCAACCCTGATATTCTATGATTCTATGAGAGGTGCTACATTAGGCACACTACTGCCACACCTTGGGGTAAAGAATAATCCCAGTGATAACAATATTAATCTATTGATTTTGTGGATCACTATTGTACAGTTTAATACAAGGCACAATTATGTGTTCAAAAATAGTACTCCTTAAGAGAGGGTGGATGTAACAGTAGAGATGGATGGGAAATGATTTCTTTTTCCTATAAAAAATTACAACAAAACTAATATTTGTTGTTGTTAGTTAATAAAGTCTGAAATTTTTAAGGTTTTCTTTCAAAAACAAAATCTGACTTTCTAAAAAACAAAAATCAATTTTTTGTGTGTGGGGAGAAGACAAAAGACCCATTTAAATAAAACATTTTGCTGTAAAATGCATAGAAATGGAACCCTTGTTTGACTGGTGCTATTATACATCTCCTCCTCCCAGTCCCACAAACACACTAAAATTGTTAACAAGTCACATTACAGCTTTTAAAGATAACTCAAGGGCAGCAAAACAGGGAGGACCTCAAAGGAGGTAATTCACATGGGGGAGGTCATTCATCTTAATAGTGCTTAATTAAGGAAACCAGGACAAGCTAAGATTATTCTACTTTACTAGGTCTTTTTTTTTTTATCTGGTTCACTAAGGGAGGGTAATTTAATTTTAAAGGATCAGAAGTTCGGTGAGATAAGCACACTCCTAGGTATTTAATAGAATTAAAAACACAGGTGAAGGGAAACTTACTCTTAAATTTATTCAAATCTTCTTTAGAAAATCATCTGGGAAATGCCTCTGTTTTTCTGGAACATGTTTTTGAAGCTAGAGAAATTACCCCCAAAATGGCATTTTAAAAAAGATTAGGAAGTGATGTGTTAGGATGTGCTTGCAAAGGACAGAGATAAAACAGGCATCTGTGTGTGCCCGTCTGAGAACAGTAATTGTGTTGCATGGAATAGCACAAAGAGTAACCCTTTCTTGTGCCCTTTTATTAAACTAACCCATTTAGGGCTTTAATCAGCAAAATCTATTCTATGGATAGGGAGGCACATGTGATTTCATCCAAGGTAAATCCTTTATTGACGATAATCCAGGAGTGACACAGATAATCAGCACTGCTTCTCAGTCAACCCCCTAAGAGCTTGTCAATACAACTTATACCAGTGTCAGGGCCGGCTCTAGGCACCAGCAAAACAAGCTGGTGCTTGGGGCGGCACGGCCGGCGCCAGAATGCCGCCCCTAAAAATGTGCCCCGGCCGCCCTAGCTCACCTCCGCTGCCGCTCGCGCGCTGCTACTCGCCCTCCCTCCCAGGCTCTCAAGCCTGGGAGGGAGGGGGAGCAGCGGTGCGCGAATCCGCTGTTTCGCGCGCCGCGGCCGCTCGGGGTCTCCCCCTCCCTCCCAGGCTCTCAAACCTGGGAGGGAGGGGAAGATCCCGAGCGGCCGCGGCGCGGGCGCCGCTTCTCCCCCTCCCTCCTAGGCTTGAGAGCCTGGGGGGGGGAGGAGGCAGGGAAGGGGCAGAGTTGAGGCGGGCCGGGGGTGGGGTAATTAAAAACGGGGGGCGGGGGAGGCGGCCAAAATTGTTTTTGCCTTGGGCGGCAAAAATCCTAGAGCCGGCCCTGACCAGTGTAAATGTATATGTAAATATAAACATTTATTCCACAATGGGTTACAATGGTGTAAAAACAGAGATCAGAATTAAACCCAAAATCGCAAGGCCAAATTCACTGGTCGCATAAGTTACACGGAGTGTGTAATTTGGGTCAGAAGACTGGTGCTGGCAGAAAAATGAATTAAACCGTCCTGCTATGGCTGTGACCTGTGTGACTCTACCGGATCTGAATCAGCACAGAATTTGGCTGTATGCGTGTAATATAAGTGTAGCAGCCAACTGGAGAATGTAAAAGTGAAGGCTACTCCCTGCCAGTTGTTTTGCCTTGTATCTATCATCTTCCATTCCAAACAAAAATCAAGTGTTTTCCTTTACTGTCTCCTCTATTCACTACCTCATCTTAAAAAATAATTTTAAAAATCACTATCACTGTTTTCTGGTGGTATTAATCATACCTTTACTACCAAAATTACAGGAAATTAATTGCTTTGGGTTGTTTCTAAGTTGCACATATTTTGAGCTTGGGCTGTATTTATTAGCCTGAGTCAGATATCTTTCACTGCTGTGTTTAGCATTTTCAAAATATTTTGTTTTGTTTCTTTTCAGATTGATCTGGTGGTGTGTCAAGCTGAGCCTGGATACTTTTGAGAGACATGAATTGTTACTTTCCTAGAGGTAAAAAGTAACCCTGACAATGATCCATGAATTTTTGCTAAATGTACTAACTAGCTGATCATCAAATTGGCTCCAGTCCTGATTGCCTCTTTTAAAAGCTCTTATCCTTTATCCTTTTGTACAATATTTCGGACTACATTTTATCATGACCCATTTTCAGTTAACTCAAATATATGTATTATGGCCCAAATTTTGCTGCCCATATTCATGCTTAGAGCAGTACCTTACACCACATATATCTGCCCCATCTGTGGAACAGCCCTATTGGCTGCCACTGTAAATTAGAGCAGCCTTCACACAGCTCTAACGTATGCCCAAGGGTCCAGGGGGCTCACTGAGGACATTCACCTGGGTTGTTCCTGAGGTTATAATGAAGATCTTTTCTGCTGGTCACCAGCTGGTAGATGGCTCTTTGGGTTGCTCTAAATTACGAATAGCCCTGGGGTTGCTCTCAATTATGCTGATAATTGAACTGGCCCCTGGACAGGCCGAGGACTGGGGAGCTGCAAATGGCTCTCTTTGGAGTTCCTCCAATGAGGCATCCAGCCCATACTGGTCATAGTTGAGGATTGAATCCTTCCAGTCATTGTCCAGCTACTTCCCACTCTACTCATTGCTACCTCATGCCCACTCCCACTCAGCCCTTTCCCACTTTACTTACTTCTGCTTTCACTTGCACAGCCTACCTTAAGGGGTAGAAAAAACTCCATCTGTACTCCGCCAGAATTCTATGATGGAGCACTCACAGTAGCAGGAGTTTCCCCAGCTTTTTACAGAGTGCAGCATGCATTCTCTTTGGCCCTGCTCAAAGGAGTCATGGTGAGTCAGCCACAGCCCTCCTCTTGCCCTTTTGGAGTTTTGCATCAGACTTCTGCAGTTGCATTCACTAAACTGGTTGTGCCCCCTTAATGGGCCCTTTGTCCTAGATAAGACAGGCAGACAGCAACCCATTTATTCAATACAGAAGAGGAGTAGGATGGTAGAGCTCATTGAAAATGAGGGGAAAAATACACCTAATCAGGTATTTCTGATGGCTACCAGCTATTGCCCCAGTGGATGGGAAAAGCAGCTTTGGAGGATATATTTTTTTCTTTTGTTGTCTGAATGGTGTATTTAGAGCTAATGGTGGTTCGGTCCAAATGTTTTCTCTGTGTACATACAATTTCCTCCCTCACTGGAACTAGAAATCCATGGGATTACACTGAGATACACAGCTGGATAATATAGATCTTACTGCACTCAAGAGAGTGTAATTCAGTTATGGTTGCTATTCCTGTCCTGTTTAACTCATTCTGTGACCCATTCTTTCCCATGCCTAAGCCATAAAACCATTTCATTTTTTTAATATTAGTTTCTCAATGTGCCCCTGCCACACACAAACCTCCTGCTTTCCCACTGTTTTTGTGGGTGGACAGGATGTACAAGAAGTCGGTACAACCTTTAGTAGATGACCATATTGGTCCCTTCTGACCTTAAAGTCTATGAGTCTATGAGTCTATTAAAACTCAGTTTCTGGATCTTGAAAATATTAAACTCCTATCATAAATCTGGATGTACCACATGTATAAAGGAGTGGGTGAGAGCAGAAATTGCATATTTGAAAAGCTGAATTGCCGTATGACACTGGAACAAAGAAAACTAAGATTAGGAAAGTACTTCATGGGGGCTAGAGAAGCATTACAAGGTCTTTTCTTTGTCAGTGCTGCAGTATACGTTTATCACAGACTTCTCTCCCTGATGTCTCAGCTGCGTGCATTCAGTTCTCATCTATATGACACAGCTTGAACCTCTATTAGACTCCCATAGTTGTATCACTGTCTGTACCTGGCCCCTGGTCTGGGCTTGGAATGAGAAAAGGGGCTGTGATTCAAACAGTTTGCCTAGCTATAATAAGGTCAGAACACATTTGGTGTTAAGGGACTGGTTCTCCCTTGGGTAATTTTCCTCTGGATGATGCAGCTCTGGGAGAATACACTCTTAATTAAAATGCAATCAAAGTGATTTATACTTATAGCACTGATTAATTATTTCCAAGGCAAAAAACTAAAACCGGAGATGAGTTGCACAACTCTCTGCGGTAGGGAAAGCCTTCCACAGTGTGACATTATGCAGGATAAAAAGGGTAGTTGATGCAAAGCTTAGAGAAGAGGCTGTATTCAGGCCCAAGAGATCCTATGTAGATCAGCTAGTCACATAAAGAACATTGTAGAAGAATGTATAGAATGGCAAACTCCTCTCATCAATTTCACTGATTTTCAAAAGATATTGATGGCCCCCCATTGTTGAATAATTCTTCAGCCCTGAAGTTGCTATCACCATCAAGAGTATGTACAGAGATGTGAAGTGCTCTGTAAGATTAAAACCCAGACAACAGAACAGTTCAATGTGGACACTGGCATCAAACACAGCTGCATTTTATCTCTGCTATTATTTGGCATTGCCATAGACTTAGCAATGAAGTATACAACAAAAACACTGATAAAGCATGGGCATATGGCAAATGCCTACAAGACCTACGTTTTACTGATGAGATTGTGCTATTGAGTGACACCACCTGAAACTTACAAAGACAGATAACCTGGCAAAAACAACAGGCCAAACAGGTCTCAGAATTAGTTATTCTAAAACATCCTTGAAACCCAGATGTCAAACGGTAGCATCACATTAGAAAGCAAAAATATCAAGAGAGTAGAACAGTTCACCTACCTGGGTAGTACCATAGTGGCCAACAGAGACATCAAGAAGGAAATAACATCTAGGCTAGGAAAAGCAGCCAAAGTATTTACTAAATGTAATGATGTATGAAAATCAAAGACACATAACACCAGCACAAGACTGAGAATTTTCAATTCAAATGTAACTTCAGTGCTAACAGACAGCTGTGAGAGCTACCAAAACATCTGACAGAAAACTAGAATCCTTAGAAAATGTACCTATGAGGGACTCTGGGCATTGGTTGAAGACTTCATTATCAGTGAAAAGATCCAAGAAATTACCAATTAGCAGCTCGTTTCCACCAGAATCAGAAGGAAGTAATGGACATATTTGGGTCATGTACTCAAAGGTAATGTCAATGGTAATTTTTAACTCATGCTTTTGGATCTATGTACATAGTGGTGTGAAATTCACCCTTGTGCTAAGGATCAGCATCATTAAGTTCCACCCAAGTTTTCAAAGTAGGAGTTAAGTGGCATTAACATTGTGCATGGAGCTTGTGCTGGCCTTATGCACAGGGGTGAATTTCAGCTGATGTGAATTAATATGAATTTCAGATCTACAATAAATGGAGGGAGTGGGGGAGAAGGAATCATTTATAATGATGTTTTTCATTTTCCTCAAAGAGAAGAAATCAGACCTTTACCTAGTTTACCTTGTAATTTGATGCAAACTAGTAACATTAGATTACTCCTTCCATCAAAAACCAACAACAAATATAAGTAATTAATATATTTTATGGCATTGCTTCTGTTCCATTTGTCTTGGGAGCATTAGAATGTCTCTATGAATCTTGCAGTCATGTCTTCATATGGAAAAAATAATGCATGTCCTAGAGAACAACATGAAAGAGTTTAATAAGCTCTGGAACCAGTTTTGAACTTTATAGGAAGAATTTGCAAACATTTACTAAAGTTTTAGATATACTGTTTTGTGTGCTGGGTATAAGTAAGAATAAAACTAGTATGTGCACAGGTTATTAGAATGGGGATGGGGCAGGAAAGGGGGATGTTATTTCTATTTTAGCTTTATATACATGTGTGTGTATATATAACACAGGTTAATTTACAAATTAAACAGTAATGATGGAATACATGATTTGGGAATTAGTATATGATTATAAAACCAACAAGGAGTCCGGTGGCACCTTAAAGACTAACAGATTTATTTGGGCATAAGCTTTTGTGGGTAAAAAAACCTCACTTTTTCAGATGCATCTGAAAAAGTGAGGTTTTTTACCCATGAAAGCTTATGCCCAAATAAATCTGTTAGTCTTTAAGGTGCCACCGGACTCCTTGTTGTTTTTGTGGATACAGACTAACCCGGCTACCCCCTGATACTTGAGTATATGATTATGTTTTTCATTCATTTTTGGGAAGGAAATTTAACTTATATCTTTTCTATAGTTTTGTTTGATTTTTGTTTGTGATCTAAAATTAATGAAGAAAATAAACAAAGAAAATGCCCTTCTATGTTGTTATGATTGTTTGGTTCTTTCAGACCTAATGCCATATGGGAAGTGGTGCAGAGGGGTTTCAAACTCTCTTCCAGTCACATGCTGGAATAGCAGCTGTACTCCGCCCCCACCTCCCAGGGATAACTAATGCCTTACAACCTGCTTGTGGGGGAGGAAGCATGTTGGATTTTGCTTCCCTGAACCTGGCACATGGCACTCATATAATTCTTGATTACTGATGCTTTCTGTGGGTGGGGAATGAAAAAAATGCAGCTGAAAGCTCACTTGTGACAAGAACAGGTCTGTTAATTAAACATTTTTCACATATATTGCAGGGCATTGTATGTGAAAACAAAACAATACAGCTTCCTTGAACAGACTCCTGCAAAATGATTAGATTATAAGATTTTCTTGTGCAGCAACATTCTCCTTGGCATAGATTTGCACTGTACTTACGAATATCATGCTGCTCATTGACACACATTTATACCACACCTTCCTAGGTATGCCCTGCCCAGCCAAAGGGACAGTTACCATGTCTGCCACTAGGCCAATCTCCATTTACAAAACTACCAATGCTTTTCATAGGGTAGGGATGACAGAGAGCCAGCAATGTTATTTGCCTACCATTGAAACATGGCCTATGGAAACGTCTTCTCTTAGTTCCGGTGCACAGTGTCGGCAGATGAGTGTAATCAGGGAAGGTAGAGATTCGCAGCTGGTATTATTATCCTGATACTGTCTTTAAGTATAGAATGGGGAAAACAGATATTTTGTGCAGAACACTGCATGTAAATATGCTACACATTAAACCATGGCACATGGTATATAACTGGGTTGTGACCAGCCCTGTGTGGTTCTGTCCCCTTTGCAAAGCTGGCAGGCATAGGCCTGTTGCAGAGAACGTGAACATCCCTCTACTAGTGCCCTCAAAGGTGTAGCTACCTGAAAAGCAGTGGCATGATGGAAGAACCAAGAATTTGCCCTTCCTCCATTTGCACCAGCGAGTCACAGAGGGCAGCCCTTAAAGGCCAGACAGAACTCCTCCTGGGATTTAGTCAGGCTAGTGCCTGTGCCAGTATGACTGCTAGCTCCCAAAAGAGATGAGGAAGGGCGAGGATAGGACCATGATCCTGTCTCCACTCCACACCAGCCAAGAGAGCAGGGTTGGTGTAAAAATGGGTTGGGGAGCACATGCTGCTCCTTTTTTAAAGGGGCAGCTTTTGCCCAAACTCTCCTGGCCCTCTTAAAGTCATTGTGCCTAAGTCTGGCATGGTGGACCAATTTCTGAACTTAGTTATACTGGTGTAAATCTGGGGTAACACCAGTGAAGTCAAGGGATTCACTCTGAATACATTCTGAGCTGAACATGAATGAATGCCTCTTGCAGCTCTCTCTGGGGTTGTTCATCTTTGCATTCTTTTCATACTCCAGCCTCCCATTAGTTCCTGTGTGAGGTTCTGGTGTGTATGGAGCATTGGCCCTTTAGCATTCTATTTTCCTTGGTTGATGAATGTCAAATATTATCACAGTATGCTAAACGGTAAGAGTACTGGGCCAATCAAGTCATATGTTAAATGAAGCTTGAGGGTTTTCTTGTTATCACAGTGAATCATTATTTTAAAATGTGTTTCATTATCTCCATAATTTACTAGGGGATTTGCTGAGGAGTAAAGAGAAGAGGATCTGTAGTAATAATCTGTTGCCATTATTGCTATCATTATCTGTTGTGTGTGACTGCTGTCTTTAATTCCTCTCATCTTGTGTCTTGGAGACATCACATCCTTTCCTGAGCAGCTCTTGAATGATATACCTGAAGGACCAAGCAGATTGCTCCTCTCCCTCAACCACACAGAAGGTAATAACGGTAAATCTACAGTTCACATGAGATTGCAGAAAATTTTGATTTATAAATGTACAGATTTTTTTTTTAAATAAAAACTTGCTTTTACAGATAAAGTAGGGAGACAGTTTTAGCAAGACCGGTTCTCACATATAGAGCAACAGAAGCAAACCTATTATTTTTAAACACCTGAACATGGATTGGTGAGAAGTCCCCAAACGGCATATTGTGAAATGATCACTTCAGGCGTTGCTGTAGCAGTGATTAGCTGGTGTCTCAAATCTAGAGCTTTAGCTGAGATAGCACTGCCATTAGAAGTTTAGAACTGTAACTTAACAAAATATAAAGAGACTTTGGTCTGACAGGTCTTAGAGCTCAGGGGGGAAATCATTTGGCTGCTTGAATTATTACATTATGGAGAGAAAAAGAAAGTGCTTGTTACCAATTAACAAGGGTGACTTAAAACAGGAAATGAGTGCAAAACTGGCATTGACAGTGAGTGCCTCTGTGCCCCATTAGAAGGAACTGGGCTAAATTCCCCTCAGCCCCACTGAATCTGCTTTGCATCATTCTGCCAGTGCAAGTAGTCCTAACCCCACTTCAGACAGCCACTGGAGGATTTACCTTGTATAGGGGGATCCTCAAGTGGTCTAATGCCTCCTCTGCCACTTCTCCTTGGTCCTGGTGAAAGGGATTGTTACTGGATCATCCCTACACCCAGGCAATCCCCTACTGCTTGAGACCATAGGCAGCTATCATAACGCAGAGCAGCCTGAAGACTCTATTATGCCAAGAAATTGATCCATCACTAACTGGTTCAAGGATCAAGGGGAAGCAAACATGTCTGAAGGCCACCCTTGCGCCTAACACCCCACCTGAGCTTTACCAGGTGCAGACCCCAGCATATGTCCCCTGATCTAATTTCCATACATATATCCATAATTAGAGGCCACGTTGAAAACCTAGATGACAGAGCTAAAGTTTAAATAAATGTCAAAACAACACATACAACATAGAATCATAGAATTGTAGAACTGGAAGGGACCTCAAGAGGTCTTCCAATATAGTCCCCTGCACTCAAGGCAGGACTTAGTATTAGATGTTTGTCCAACCTGCTCTTAAAAATCTCTAATGATGGAGATTCCACAACCTCCCTGAGCAATTTATTCCAGTGCTTAACCACCCTGACAATTAGGAAGCTTTTCCTAATGTCCAACCTAAACCACCCTGGCTTCACTTTAAGCCCATTGCTTCTTGTCCTATCCTCAGAGGGTAACGAGAACAATTTTTCTCCCTCGTCCTTGTAACCACCTTTTATGTACTTGAAAACCGTTATCATGTCCCCCCCTTAGTCTTCTCTTCTCCAGACTAAACAAACCCAATTTTTTCAATCTTCCCTCAGGTCATGCTTTTTAGACATTTCTGTTGCTCTTTTCTGGACTTTCTCCACATCTTTCTGAAATGTGGCACCAGAACTAGACAAGGTACTCCAGTTGAGGCCTCATCAGAGTGGAGTAGAGCAGAAGAATTACTTCTTGTGTCTTGTTTACAACACTCCTACTAATGTATCCAAGAATTATGTTTGCTTTTGTTCATATTTAGCTTGTGATCCACTATGATCCCCAGATCTCTGTCTGCAGTACTCCTTCCTAGGCAGTCATTTCCCATTTTGTATGTGTGCAACTGACTGTTCCTTCCTCAGTGGAGTATTTTGCATTTGTCCTTATTGAATTTCATCCTGTTTACTTCAGACCATTTCTCCAGTTTGTCCAGATCATTTTGAATTTTAATCCTATCCTCCAAAGCACTTGCAACCTCTCCCAACTTTGTATCATCCGCAAACTTTGTAAGTGCCATTATCTAAATCATTGATGAAGATATTGAACAAAACCAGACCCAGAACTGATCCCTGTGGGACCCAGCTTGATATGCCCTTCCATTTGGACTGTGAACCACCGATAGCTACATTTTACCTTCTTTAACATTTTAACAGTGTACTAACGTACTGTTCTCCAGATGTACAAAGGAGGTGTATTTGCAGCAGCTATTCCAGCTAGATTTACTTCAAAGCTTGAAACTTAACTACTTTTACCGAATTAACAAATAAAGAAAACATAATTTTTACTAGTTACATGTAATGTCAAGCAGTTGCATTGAATGCTTTGCCTCCAGGGACTACTTCAGGGCATCAGAACATTTATTGGAATGTGCCAAATCAGCTAGGGAAGGGGCTAAGCAGCAAAGTTTGGATCCAAAGTTAAAGGAGTCATCAGATTTGGGATTCTGGTGTAGACCCATCTGGTATAAACCTATGAGTTTTATAATTCACAATTATATTTCAGGAAGGCGAGTTGAGGAGACGCATTACTTCTTACTAATGCATAATGTAGCTCTGCATTGGCTTGACTCCTAAGGATAGTCAGGCAGGAGTAGAAGAGAGCTTGGTGTGTATGGGCCCCCCTCTCTGCAGGAATGAATTGTGAAACCACTTGTGAGACAAGTACATCACACAAATAAATGAAGTCCCGATCATGCTTGCTATAGCCATCAATTGTACAGGTTGCTCATAGTTTTTATTCATTTTATGCAAAGTCGGCATTCTCTCTTAGTAAAATGGATAATAAAAAGAATAAAAACTATGGACCAGATCGTTGGCTGGTGTAAATTGGTGCAGCTCCACTAAATTCAGTGGACCAATTTACACCCACTAAGGACCTCGCCCATAATTGTAATGCATTTTATTATCCATTTTACTAAAAGATAATGCAGTCATTTTTCTGTCATATTTTTAAGATGGCTTTTCCCTCTAACAAGAATGAATCTATGAATCTATATAGACTCTAGGACTGGAAGGGACCTCAAGAGGTCATCGAGTCCAGTCCCCTGCCCTCATGGCAGGACCAAATACTGTCTAGACCATCCCTAACATACATTTATCTAACCTACTCTTAAATATCTCCAGAGCTGGAGATTCCACAACCTCCCTAGGCAATTTATTCCAGTGTTTAACCACCCTGACAGTTAGGAACTTTTTCCTAATGTACAACCTAAACCTCCCTTGCTGCAGTTTAAGCCCATTGTGTCTTGTTCTATCCTTAGAGGCTAAGATGAACAAGTTTTCTCCCTCCTCCTTATGACACCCTTTTAGATACCTGAAAACTGCTATCATGTCCCCTCTCAGTCTTCTCTTTTCCAAACTAAACAAACCCAATTCTTTCAGCCTTCCTTCATAGGTCATGTTCTCTTGACCTTTAATTATTCTTATTGGTCTTCTCTGGACCCTCTCCAATTTCTCCACATATTTCTTGAAATGCGGTGCCCAGAACTGGACGCAATACTCCAGTTGAGGCCTAACCAGCGCAGAGTAGAGCGGAAGAATGACTTCTCGTGTCTTGCTCACAACACACCTGTTAATGCATCCCAGAATCCCACACTGTTGACTCATATTTAGCTTGTGGTCCACTGTAACCCCTAGATCCCTTTCTGCTGTACTCCTTCCTAGACAGTCTCTTCCCATTCTGTATGTGTGAAACTGATTTGTTCCTTTCTAAGTGGAGCACTTTGCATTTGTCTTTATTAAACTTCATCCTGTTTACCTCAGACCATTTCTCCAATTTGTCCAGATCATTTTGAATTATGACCCTATCCTCCAAAGAAGTTGCAATCCCTCCCAGTTTGGAATCATCTGCAAACTTAATAAGCGTACTTTCTATGCCAATATCTAAGTCGTTAATGAAGATATTGAACAGAGCCGGTCCCAAAACAGACCCTGTGGAAGCCTACTTGTTACACCTTTCCAGCAGGATTGGGAAGCATTGATAACTACTCTCTGAGTATGGTTATCCAGCCAGTTATGCATCCACCTTATAGTAGCCCCATCTAAGTTGTATTTGCCTAGTTTATCAATAAGAATATCATGTGAGACCATATCAAATGCCTTACTAAAGTCTAGGTATACCACATCCACCGCTTCTCCCGTATCCACAAGACTTGTTATCCTATCAAAGAAAGCTATCAGATAGGGAATAGCCATCATGGATTTGTAAAGAACAAATCATGTCAAACCAATCACCTTACCTCCTTCCAAGTGTTTGCAGATGATTTCCTTAATTACTTGCTCCATTATCTTCCCTGGCACAGAAGTTAAACTAACTGGTCTGTAGTTTCCTGGGTTGTTTTTATTTCTCTTTTTATAGATGGGCACTATATTTGCCCTTGTTCAGTCTTCTGGAATCTCTCCTGTCTCCCATTATTTTCCAAAGATAATAGCTAGAGGCTCAGATACCTCCTCTGTTAGCTCCTTGAGTATTCTACGGTTGGGATTGACAAAGGGAGCTAAGGGCACCCAACTGCCAGTGGCATGGGCATGGGCATAGGATTTGGGTGCTAACCACCTCATATGCTAGAAGTCTCAATCTGTATGCTTAACAGTTGCTTACTCCAGAAGCCATAACAGTTTTTAACGTGCATTATTATTTAAAAAGGTGCACCAGAGGCATCAGATAACTCTATGTTTGCTACGTTCATTGAAATATAAAAGCTAAAGGCACCTATTCAAACTGGTGGAAGGATGCTTCAAGTGACCATGCCTATGTATATTTGAATTAAAACTCATTATTGACTATCATAAAAATCAGCAGAAATTGAGTGATTCCATTGTCTTATAATAATTCCAGTCCATAACTATCATACAGTGAAATTCATGATTGGAATTTGTGATTCTCATCATATAATTAACGGCATGAGTTCCAGGAGTAATGATTGTAATACAGCACATTTAAGAGGTTCTGAATTCGTGGAGTTCATCAGTTAACAGAAAACAGGCAGGAGAAATCAAGTGATGTGATTGGCCAATAAGAATTCTGTGAGCAGTGACTATAACACACAATATATTGACACGGAGCTTATGAGACGCACACACACACACACATTATATATATATATATATATATACACATACACACACATTTTGACAGTATTCTGTCTTTGCAGATGACACTTCAGTGAGAATTGTGTTGTACTAATTCACACCTAATTGCTTGACAGCACCATGCCTTCAGTTTCATGCCCACTGATATAATAGCTATGAATTATAATAACAAAATATAGGCCCTGTCATGTCATATTACTTAAGTCTGACATCCAAATCATAAATTAAAATTTTTGGCCTGATGCCACAGACATGAATTATAAACATATATTTTTAAATGTTGGTTGGCTTATAAACATATATTTTTAAATGTTGGTTGGCTGTGAAAGGCTAAATGGAGTAAATATGTTATAGATAATGAGCTCTTAACCCTAGAGGCAGTTCCTCTAGGCCATGGTGATGTTTGTTTCCCAGTTAATGTGAAAAGCTTCCTTTGCTGCTGCCAATGTTGTAACTATTCTGGATAAAGGGTACATTTTTCTAATTTGCCTAAGTGAGTGAAGTGCTCAAGGGTGAGATTTTTAAAGGCATGTATGTACCTAAAGATTGTTAGTAAATATTAACCTTTTATTATTCTTTTTATATTAAACTCTCGTGATTTCTTGGCCAGACATCCCAGAATCTTTTCTGTATTAGCCAAAGGTGCTGGCTAAACTCTTATGTTGGAGAGTGTTTTGTTTTGGATCAATGAATGTCTTTGCCTTAGTAGGCCTGTACTTTATTATCCACTCTGTTTTACTTTGAACTTTAGCTGGACCCTAGTGTGTTATCAATAAGCTACATTTTAGCTGGACCTTAGCATGTTATTGAATAATGGATTGTTACCTGTATGGGGCAGGTGACTTCTGTAATTAATAAACTTATAATCATCAAAGGACACTTTTAGCCTCTCAGGAATTATTCTAGCAGTTTATTTCTATCATAATGACTTGGTGATACATATCTTTTATACTTGATAAAATAGTGGATGTTTGAACAGATGTCTTTAGTTGATCAATTCTGTAAACCAGATACCATGAAAAGAAGTCCATGGTCAATGGCTCATTTTTGTTGTCTCGTTTCACACACAGAGATGTCTGTTGTTATAGGTGTGTGGTAATGGTTAAAATCGTGTAATTGATAAGGGATGTTCATAAATGCTCTCTAATCAATAAACTTAGTAATTGACAAAGTAGTAAAGGAACATGTGGTATAGCAGGTGTGTTCTATAATCAATGTATCAGCAAAACCTTAATGTATGGATTAATGTCTAAGCATTAAGAGCTAATTGTGGTCACAGATGGTCCTAGTAATGATAAATTAGTTACAAATATGATAAGCTTGCTGATTCAAAATCAGATCAAGCATGAAAAAAGATGTTTGTTTTGAACAGTATATAAGGATTAAGTTTTAGGGAGTTAGTCAGAAGTGAATTCAGGTAGGCTGCCTCGCTTCTCTAGTCTCATATTTGGTACACGTTTCCTTTTCTGTATTCTGTATTGCACTGCCTTAAGTATTCCTTGATTGTCTTACTTAAGTAAAACATCAACTGAGTTAGTTATTTAACAGCATGATTTATTAAATCCAAACACACAACAAGCTGCAAATAGGTGACCACTAAGATTTTTCAAAAGCACCTAAGGCAACTAACTCCCCATTGAAATCAATGGTAATTAGGTGCCTAAATACCTTTGAAGATCTGGGTCTAAGTCACTTATGAAAATGAGACTTAGAGCCTAAGTCACTAAGTCACTTTTACAATGTTTACCCAACTCTCCATAAGGTTGTCAATCTGACAACTTTCACTTCCAAATTTAATTTAATTCCAAATATCAATAAAGAAAAGTAAGCAAAGAAAAGAGGTACAAATCCATTTTAAAGATTAAAGACCTTTTTGAGGTCACTTTTTAGTAGACACTCAAGGAGAATAAAGATCTCTGCTTGGTCCCCAAACCAGAGGTGTGAAGAGGAATGATCTGGCATTAAAACAACACAGAGAATAGGGCCCAATAGTTGCATCAATGTAGCAAACCTTGAATATGCAAAAGACCAGTTTTGTGTGGACCTTTCACCTAGTGCTCATGGAAGCTGATAGTGAATTAGGGCCAGAGAAGTTAGAAAGGAGATGCACCATGAAAATAGAAAAGATCAGTGCAGGGGTGAAAATTATGGGACCAGCGTTAGGGTGTTCTCAGTGCTGAAGCAGATCTGTCTGTGGCTTAGCCTAACCTTTATCAGAGTCCACTGCAAACCCTGCCTTTTTCACAGCTGCATATCAATAGCAACAGGTACTGAAGAACAAAGATGAAGAGATGAAAGAGAAAGGTAATGAAGTATAAGAAGGAAGGAAAAAAAGATTTTGTATTAAGCAAGGGACTTCTCATTAAGATAGCAAGAGCACAGTGTATTTCACATACCCTTGTGATTTGTGTTTGGCACCTGCATCCACCCCATGAATGCCTAAGATCTATAGATAGTAAGATGCCAACACATCTTTTGACATCCTTTCAAAATGCTCTTTTCTTTTTAACTATATACAGAGAAAAAAACCTTCACTGAATTAGAGGTGCAATTGTACATTTGTATACTCCATAGTAATTCCATGTCACATACAGACCAGAGATAATCAACTGCAATGTTCCCAGAGGTATGAGGGGGGGAAAAAGCACGTCGAATAACTCTGGAATTAACCTAGCAAATATTACAAAAGTAGTTAGGGCAGCAGTCTGCACTGAGGATGTAACACCAAGATAGCACCATATTTTCAGCCATTTACATAGCATACACAGGCCCCATTCCTGGAATGAGTTCCACACAGCTAGACACCTGCACTCATGCAGAACATATTGGAGCCATAGATAGAATGAATCAAATTTGGAGTTTCTGGGCTGAGTTGGGGTTTTTTGAGCCACAATGTGCCAAAAATATGTTTTTTTTTCAAAAGTCCATCCCCTTGATTTTTTTTTTTACATTTGCCAAATGTCTTGTCTGAATATCCTCATTTTTCTTTTCTAAAAGATTCTCCAAAGGCAGGAAAAGTCTGTCTGTTTGGTTTAGTTTGAGCCAAGTTAATAGGTAGGAGTGGGACTTTGTGCCTCAAAACAGCACCCTGGAACCCCCATATTCACCACTGTCATATAATTATGATATGTTTTGTACAAAGTATGCCTTGTGAGGTATCATTTTAAAAGTCTTGATCTGTTGAACATTAATATCCTGTAGGATTTTATGTGCTATCATGGTACATGAATTTATGAAGTTTTGCCATGTGTGCGTTACTGAAATATGTTGTGAGGTTGGGAACACCCACAACCAGCCTTTCAGGTACAACAATGCAGGAGCCAAACATGCTGATGGCCCATTAAGAGGAATCCACACTCTCAAGGACAATCCCAAGAACTGTATACAATGGAGACTTCTCAGAGATAGCCTGTAGAAAATGGAGACTGCTTGGCCCACTGCTTAGCAAAGGATCTTTACGGCAAGCTGGAAGAAGCTACAAAAAAGAGGGAGTGACATTATCACTTGGCCTCACTCCCACCACAACTCAACATCTGGAAACACAACTGGACAACAAAGACTGAACAGGGGAAGGTGGTCCTGTGTGGGAGGAAAATTCCAGCTTCTGTACTGAAGATCTGTAACTTGCTTATACTATCTATCAGGGGGAGATTGCTTGATTCAAATCCTGTTTAGTTTATAGAACTTAGACTGCAAATTTATTTTTTCCTTAGATAACCAACTTTGAGCTCTATGCTTGCTACTTATAATCACTGAAAATCTATCTTTCTGTAGTTAATAAACCTGTTTTATCTAAAACAGTGTAGTTTGTTTGAAGTGCTTGGGAGACCTCAGCTCAAGAACAAAACCTGGTGCATGTCCTCTTCTCATTGAGGGAGGAGTGGACTGGGTTATAAACGTATACTGGCCAGGCTTCTGACCAGGGCAGGATGGTACAGCTCAGGGGAGCACAGTTGGAGAGCTGGGGGGAATTGGCTGGAGCCTCCCTAGTGTTAGTTCATGAGTGGCTGGGAGAAGCATTCATGTAACTCAGCTGGGTGTGTCCCTGCCTGTGGATGTCTGTATGAGTGCAGTACCTACCAGAGGTTTGCAGCCTGTCACAGCATCACAAGATGAGAGGGAGCCCAGGTTGATGGGACAGAGGGCTCAGCAGTGCCCCAGTTCCAGGTTGCAATCTGGGGGCACCAATCACAGTAGGTCAATATTAGAATTATAGTCCTAGGACCTAAATATGCATGTATCTTGCAGGAGTTTTCATTTCCTGGATGCTGAATAATGATCCCCCTTCTTGCAAGACAGGTAGAATGTTAAGGCTCCAGAAGTGTACAGATAAAAGCTAGTAAAAACCTTAGCTAGGGACAGACTACCATCTTTCCATGATATTTCTCAGTTCTCCTATGGTATGTAATTAAGAGAGTCTATGTAGAGGTGGCTAAATTTTTTTACTGATGAATTTTTATAAAAAAATATGTTAAAAGTTTCACAAGTTTCCACAAAATTGTTGTCCCATTTTTAACCATCTCTGCTCAATAGCTATCCTATGTATCTGTCTAAATATAACTATTTCTTATATAGATATATATTTAGTATGCATCTTTGCTCTGTAGATAGTTTTAAAAATATGCTAAAACTAAATACCTTTTGTCTATATCCTACTTAAAAGAGTAGTTCTTGAAAGATGCATTCTGCGCTTTGCAAATCTGTAAGTGCATTAGCCAAGGAGGCGGTTTGAAATGCAGACACAGTCAGGAGATCACACACAGGCTGTTACCTGTGCATTCAGGCTGTTTCATTGCGATAGAGAGAGAATTGAGGTGTCTGTGAAAGAAGTCTGTGATAAATAGCCAAGCACTTCTTTTATTCCCCTGCACAGGCTAGACAGGCGTTTTGGCACACATCATTTAAAACTTGCCCAAATGCTTCTGCAGAGTCTGTAGCTACCCTCCTACTATCTTCTTTAACGAATTAACCAAGAGAAGTTTATTTTTGTCATTGAAATTTCTCAGGTGTTATAGTGTAGGCACAATGTGCACTGAATATCTGATGCCTCCTTTCTAACAGGAATGCACCTGGAGTTTAAGAATTAATAAATAAATAAATAAATACATCTTATCCCTGTGTGAGAATAAATGAATCCCATTTGGCTCAAGGAAGTGTCAATTCCTTCAAAAAAATAAATTGTGGTTGGGGAAGTGTTAGTTTCTTTAAAAAAAAAAAAAAGAGTCTGGAAAAAAAAATCAGGTAGCTCCTGGTGCCTGTTTCAGTGGCTTTGCACCATGCACTCTAAATTCGTTCTATGGGTTTATAGAGAGTATAGGGCCAGAATTTGTGGCAATTTAGCTGGATCTTTCAGAAAACATACAATATAAAGGACCGATATGAAAAAACTGGATATGGAAACTTTACATTGTCCTAGTATGCAGGGTAGGTGGTTGAAAGGGACCCAAGAACCAAGAAGTCCAAAGTTAGAACCTCAGATTTACAGTGGCCACGAATATACTACAGCCGTGAACATACAATTACAGTAACTAATTCACTGCTTTTCTAAACTACACACCTACTTAGACTGTAAGCTCTTTGGGGCCGGGACAATATATTTGTTGTGTATGTGCATAGTGCCTAGCACAGTCAGCTCCTGCTTCATGACTGAAGCTCAGAGGTGCTACTGCCATAAAATAATAATAAAATACTGTCTGCTTCTACAAAGGAAGCCACAGACAAACTAGCTAATTCATATTTCTCCTGTGTACACAATGCACAGGGAGCAGTTCTGAGCTCTTGCTGCTTCTGATGTAGCAAGAAAATGTCACGCTTCACACGATCTATTATTTAAAAAAAAATAGTGCATTTATATGTATATTGTGTACATAAATGCAAAGCTTTGGGGAAAATGGAAAACCTCTATGGGGCAAATCCTGCTCCCCTCCCTCAGCCTTCCATGGACAAAGAAATGCTGGTGCAGTTGCTCTGCACAACCTCCCTGCTGGCCACCAGAAAAAGGGATTTGTGACTGGGGTATAAGTCAAGTGGTTGGATCCCCTAGCAGTTGCTTCTTCCTTGGGCTCTGTTACTATCTGGCAAAATGTGCAGCCCCAGGATCAGGTGGGCATAAAGGAGTTTTCAATCCTTCCCTCTTCTGGAGAGGAAAGAGGTCCAGAAATTAGACACTGTGATTTTCTGGGAAGATTTGAGGGCTTCTTATTGTATCCAAAGCAGTTTGCCTATCCCTATACATTATACAAAAAAGTGAGTATTTGTAAATAAGTATTGCACAGTAGTAATCAGAGACTACAAGAGTTTCCCCGTAGACATAGAATAGGAGATGTCTGTCATAACTGTGTCGGAACAATTGGACTGTTGTTGACTTTTTAATGACTTCTGTTCTGCACATTGTTCTAAACATTTATTTGTCAGGTATTTTTCATTTGTCAGATTTTTTGGGGGGGAAATGTCAGTGTTCTTTAGGTTAAATGGAAAAGAGATTTTTTTCGTTCACTGTTCGCAAAGTAAGATTTAAATTGCAAAGAATGATAGACATTATTTTGAAGAAAATATATAGGGATATATATATATATATATATATAAAGACTTTCCTTGTTTATGCTTTCATTTCTTCCATACTAGAGTAAAAAAGGTGTCACATCTTTCTGCCTTCAAAGTAGACAGGTAAATGCTTGCAAGTTCAGTCTGTAAGTGGCTTAATCACACAATCACTACTGCTCAATGCATTAAGCTTCTGAAATCATTGTCTTTTCACCTATTCATATATTCAATTGCATGTTCATTTATAGCGTTCTTGAGTGAGCATTTTATCATGCACATTCCCTCTGGAAAGCATTGTCCAAAATCTATCCTTAGTCATCAGAAGCATGCTAGCCTTAATCTTCTTGGCATAAATGTAGAAGGCTGTCATCTCCTGAGAATAGGCTGTTTTTTCGTCTCAATGTTTTTTCAAGTGATAAAGCAAAACTGGGGCTTCTTATCTGGCATTGAACCAACAGTGTGTTAGCCACATGGGGAAAGATTTCAGGCATTCGTAAAAGTTAAAAAAACAACATGAAATGCAGACAAATAACTGTGCCTAAGGTTAATTTCTGTTTTCACGGCCATATATACCACAGGAGTAACTTGATAGTTTGGCTTCATATCCTGATCATGAGAATGAATCAGGTACTTCTGTCTGAAAACAAATTGTTACAGTATGACTAACCTGTTCAGACAAATGCACTATTAACTCAGTGTACACGCCAGGTGTCTGATTAATAATGGAGAGATGATTGCTCTCTTTGGGACAAGAACTTAATATTTTGTGCAGGTTTTCTTCTTACTTACTGTTTTTCATTCCTTCCCCCCCCTTTTTTTTTCCTGTTTGTATCACAAAGAGTTCATGCAAAATTGAATTTTTATAAAAATGAATTAAACTTCCTGGGCCAGACCATCAGCTTGTGTAAAATGATGGAGCTCCTTTTAAGTCATAGTTACCTCAACTTCAATGGAGGTAGATTAGTGTACACCAGCTAAGCATCTAGTCCCATAAGTGCAATAAGAATGCACTTTTAGAGCCATGTGTTGTTGATTTTGTACATGCATTTTTGTTACTGAAACAGTGACCAAAGGAGAGTGGTTCAGGACTACAAAATTCTATCCCATCAGTCAGTGAACCAGTTTGGTGGCTACTAGAAAAAAGAAAGCAGCTCCCAAAAATCTAGCTCCAGTCTCTTTTGGACCTGAAATCTCACTGATTATCCTGAAAAGGGTTGTAAGATACAGGTGCTTGTTTGGTTTGTTTGTATTTATTTTGCAACGAGTATCATTCCAACTGCACAAATTGCCTCCTGCTGTGAGTTTCAAAATGGCAACCCAGAAAGCTCACACCAAGAGCCAGGGACAGATCTTCAGCTGGTGTAAATTGGCATAGCTCCACCAATTGAAGATTTGCCCCCAAGTTACATATGAATCAAATAAAACATCCCTTTTTTCTCCAAAAATATCAGATTGTATATTCAGAACAGAAGCACGAAAGGATTCTGATAAAGTAAAATAATCATTACTCTTTATTGCCACCCTGGAGAAAAAATGATGGTGCAGAAGACAAACAATAGCTTAGCTCTGGTTTCAGCCACCTACCAGGACCTTTTCTCCTTTCTCCTTTAATTAGTTTTCTTCTCACATAATCCAATTTTCAAAATAAAAATAAAACAGAATTACTTCTTTTAGAACAAAGTGATTCAAAACAAGCACACAGTATAGAGTGGGATACATCTATAATTACATAAATATGTTCCCCTGAAAGCATTATTTAAAAACAAAACCCTACAGATTTGGATCATCCCATTTCCATAGAAAGATCTACAGGAGATAGTCAGAAGGAAGAAAAGTCCATAACCTTTTCTACACAACAGAACTACACCATTGTAACTGGACCAGTCTGATTGAATCAGTGCAAGATGAAGTGATGCATTACATCCCCATTAACTATGTGGATTGTCCATGTTAACTATTGCAAACCCTGTGATTGTTCAAACTATCCCCAAATGACAAGTGCAATTAAGTGGAGCAGGTGCACATTGTATATAATGTCTATTTCCACCTGTTCACTGCTTGCTTTGATCCATGAGATGCTGTGAATGAGTCTGTCCCAGCAATTAGCTACAAACATGTCCTGAGGGATAGGAGCTAAGGGCTTGTCTACATGAGAAAGTTGCACTGATTTACCTTTAACTGATTTTTAAACAGATACATTTAAACCAGTGCAAAAAAACCAAAAAACAAACAAACAAACAAAAAAACCTGTTTGGACACTTTTATATGCAGTTTTGTAGCTGTGCCAGTCCCAGGATATTAGAGAGACAAGGTGGGTGAGGTAATATGTTTTATTGGACCAACTTCTGTTGGTGAATGAGACAGGCTTTCAAGCTTACACAGAGATGAAGAAGATAAAAGATATTACCTCATCCACCTTCTCTCTCTAATATCCTGGGACTGGCATGGCTACAACTACACTGCATACTCTTATTACAGTCTAACAGTGTCTTACTTTGGTTCAGTTTAAACTTGCTACTAATTTATTTAAGAGGGTCACCAGGACTTTGAAGACCTTGAGCTTGAGGATGAGAATCATAGAATATCAGGATTGGAAGGGACCTCAGGAGGTCATCTAGTCCAACCCCCTGCTCAAAGCAGGACCAATCCCCAGACAGATTTTTGCACCAGATCCCTAAATGGCCCCCTCAAGGAGGGGGCTCACAACCGTGGGTTTAGTAGGCCAGTGCTCAAACCACTGAGCTATCCGTGGCCCCAGAAGAAGGGAGGCAACAGCTGGGTTTAGAAAAACAAAAAACCCACTGCCTTTTTCTAACTACATTTTTTGGAGAACGTTACATTTATGTTGTGAAAAGCCAATAGTGATTTTTTAAATTTAAATTTTTTTATTTTACATAGCTCTAGAACTTGTACAGGTCACTCAGCAACCATCTTATGAGAAGAGCTGGTCATAAAATGGGAACAGTTTTCATGAAAAATTCATCTCTTTTTCCCATCAAAATTTTGAATTCCAATGAACAATGCTGTAAAAAAACCCCCTAAATTCAGAACATTTCAACCAGCTTCAGTTATGTCATAATGGCATAATAAATTAAATTATACAAAACATATACAAAAAGAATAAGATGTTTATATAAATAAAATATCTAGAGTTACCATTTTTAAAGTAAGTTTTAGAAAGAATGTAAGGTATAACCTAACCTCTAAACTGATGGGGTTTAGGAAGAAACTTTTCCTTTTAAAACTATTATTGCAGTGTTTCTCATTCCTTCCTTTGGAGTTTCTGATACTGGGGACTGTCAGAGACAGGACACTAGAATAGATGGACCTCTGATCTAATCCAGTACAGATTCCTTTATTTGCAATGTTACCTGAGCTCATTGGAAAACTTGGGGTAAATATAAAATTAGCCTCTGCCCTCCCTGGTCAAATGCAACACGTTGCTGTGACTCTTCAGAACAAAGTGCTTTAAAATAATCAATAATCAGATATTAAGAGTGAGCCTCAGCAGATGGTTGTTCAACATATTAAGAACATAAGAATGGCCATACTGGGTCAGACCAAAGGTCCATCTAGCCCAGTATCCTGTCTTCCAACAGTGGCCAATGCCAGGTGCCCCAGAGGGAATGAATAGAACAGGTAATCAAGTGATCCATCCCATTGCCCATTTCCAGCTTCTGGCTTTGGCAAATATTTTGCAGCATTAGTTAAATGCAGTTTTTGTGCTTCTCTGGAAATATTGTGGTTTTTTTCCTCTCTTACTAAAACAACTTACTGGACTGCATGCATAGCCTTCAAGTGTTTAATGGAATAGTGGCTGTTACAGATGTAGAGGCAATGATCTGAGAACAGTGACTTGTCATAATTTTGTGAGCACAGTATGTGATTTGGCCAGTGAGATAAAGTTAGTGTATATTGGGTGATAAGCCTTTCCTGTATGACTGTATTGTTCAAGCTTAATAGGGAGTTGTGGGGAAAACAAGCAGGGGAAACCACACAAGGGATCCAGATAGGCAAACTCTGAAGAAACAATTGGGGTCAATTACAAGACACTGGGGAAACTATTAACTTTGCTCATCCTAAATCATGTCTCCAACAAAGTGATACAGCTGCCCTGCCAATGCTGGGAATGAAGAATTCAGAAGAACATGAAAGAGTTAAAAATCCCTTCAGGGGCTGACGGTGGGACAGGTTGACAGAGACCAACCCTGTGGATGAGTCTGAAAGAGTTGGGTCTTTCCGCAGGTCCAGGAAATGATAAGTCATAGCAACAGACAGGCAGCTTGTAGCCTTTTTTTTTTATTAAGGTCTGTTTCCCTGAAATGTTTTTGTCCTAAATAAATAATACTCTGCTTTAAGAAAGCTGTTTGGTTACTGGATATCACTGTCATTGCTCCCGGAGGGGATGGATCTGCAGGTACTGAACCAAATTTAGGCCTTTTGAAGTAACCATGGTTGATCCCAGGGGTGAAGATCCCAGGGACCAGTCTGAAAATGGGAGAATTGTGTGATTCAACTACAAGAAGAGCAATAGCTCAAGGCCTAAAACCTGAGGGGGCGGGAGGTGCAGTTGAAGACAAAAGGGTCAGGAGGTGCAGTTAGCCTGGGAACTATAACATTGGCCATATGTGTGGAAGATAAAACTGGTTCTATACACTTTAATTACATATATATTTTACTTCCACAAATATGTTCTGTACCATATCTGAGGAAAATGCTTGAAATTGCATGTAAATGATACATTACTGTTGGATGTATTGGATCCTGAGATTGTATTTCTCAGGATGTGGGTGTTAACAGTTCTTTTAAGCAAAATGATATGAACTATGCCTCTTGCATTTGGACAAAATAATACTTAGTTCTGCATACTGTTAAACATGGGGCTGTAGCTATCAGCCCTGAAACTATGAGAAGTTTCTTCATCCCTGTATCCCCACAGGGCTTCCTGGTTCTGAAGTCTTTATGTGGTAAAGGTACAATAGCTGAAACAGCTGAAATGATTCAGACCACAGAGAATAATGTTTTTATTTTAGTCTTTCAAAAGGTCAGTAAAGCCAAACAGCAGTAAATTACACTGCTAAAAATGCATTGTCTGTCAACACAACACACTTTCACAGTTGGTTTCCTCACTGTTTGTTAGGTTTGTATTTATTCAATCAGCATAATGTTCTGGTTGTGGGGCAGCTTTGCTTTGTCACTTTGAGCACAGAATTGGGGGATTTAGAGAAGGAGAACTATCTTCTGTTTAGAAAAAGACATTTCCATTCCCCTCAGATTATACACATATATTTTAAAAGAATTATCATTAATAATAGTTACTTGGCCCAAATCCTGAATTGCTCTGAGGCAGCTTTGTGATGCACTAGTACAAAGTGGCTCTCAAACCAACATGCTTTGGAAGGATCATCCTACTACATGACAAAGAGCTAGCATAGCAGTTCCTACCCGAAGCTACTCTATGCTGCCAGAGTAGGGGCCACGGCAAAAGAAAGAGGCATGGGTAGGACTTCCTTATACCTGAGCAATCTTCAGGCATTGTATTGGCTCCTTGGGGCTGCTGGCAGCTGGCAGCTGGCATAAGGGGGACAGTTTTAGCACACAGCCAGCACAAAGTCCATCAATGCTCACAGAAAACAATTAGTGGGTGCGTAGCACCCACCAGCAGCCAGCTACCCCTATCGTCCCCCAGCGCCTCCCATCTGCCGGCGGCTCCACCGATCAATTCTTCCCCCTCCCATCCGCTGTAATCAGCTGTTTTGCAGCGTGCAGGAGGCGCTGGGGAGGAGCGGGGATGCGGCATGCTCGGAGGATGGGGCAGAACTGGGCCGGAAGAGTCGGGGCAGAGGTGAGTGGGGGTGGGAAGAAGTGGGGTGGTGGTGGGAGTTTGGGGGAAAGGGGTGAGTGGAGGAGGGCGGAGTGGGGAGTTGAGCACCCCCGGCGCCTGTGCCCAAGGATCTGGGATGCTTTTGGCTATGTGAAGATATATTATACATGTAAATATGAAAAATAAACAGCCATTTCATGTTTTGAAAGGTACTGTTTCTAGCAGTAACCACAGGTTCCAATATATACATATAGCAGTGCCTGAAGTATATTTTTGCTAATCAGATTAAGACTAGTGGTTGCCCAAGTCGTCCAGATGGCCAAATGCTGCCCAGGGATTTCTTCAAATGTGCAGCCTGTAGATTGAACAGTAGAGATAGTTTAAAATGGTCTTTTAATCATGATGATCTTTTCAAAATATTTTATGTCTTTTTTTTCCCATTTCCACTGATTCCAAGGCCAGAAGGGACTATTGTGATCATCTAGTCTGACCTCCTATGTAACACAGGCCATAGAACTTCCCCATAATAATTCCTACAGCACATCATTTTGAACATTTTTGTTTTGTTTCTGTGAGAAAGTCCCACTCTGTCACTTTTATTCTTCCCTTCCCCTCATTTTTCCAGTGGGGAAAAGGGGGGAGAGAAGTAAGAAAAAGTATGTGTGCAGGGGGAAATTTCTGTCTCACTTCTTAATTATTTTCCACTAGACAAAAAGTCAGTGTTAGTTCATTACCTGCTCTCACAGAAAATTAAAAACCGAGAGAAAGGTTTTTTTATTTTTGTTTTTTGTTTTTTAAAATTAGTGTGTTACTCTAATGGTGTTAAAATTTTACTTTTGAAAGTGAAAAATGAACACTAAGAGAAAGTTACTTTCTCTCACTTTTACATTTTCTTTTTAATTAAATGTTTCATTTTGAATTATTTTGGTAGAATGAAATCAAATCTGAAAAATTCATAAAAAAATAATTTTGATAACCACTCTTTTTGAAAAAAAAAAATCTTAGAAAAGATTTGGAAAACAGGCCACTTGGATCATGGCACATTGGGACCTGTTGTTGCTAAAGTCCACATTTTCCTATTAAAGATTAAGGTAAATGTATTTCATTCTGCTCTAGTTCATAAGGATTATAGAAAGCCCTTAGGCATCTGCTAAATTACCAATTAGGCCCTTGTTTGGTTAAAATTCGGGTGCCTTGATCTGTGCTTTTAGTTCCTTATGTAACATACATTTTGTTTTTAACATAATCATGCAGAAAAAATGAGTAGCTAGTCATGATTTATACCTAATCAAAGTTATAAGAGGAAACTTGATAACATATCTTCTAGTATAGAGCCAATTGAGCACTTCAGAATGTGTGTGTATTAGATTAGACCTCCTCTACAATTACTACCAAAAAAAAAAAAAAATCACACAGGACTCAAACCACTGCATGTGGAACAGAGATAAATTCTTGCTAACCTTATAACACAGGCTTTGAAGGGATTTCTTCCAGAAGTCAGTGGGGTTTTGAAAAACAAACAGGACACTCCAATTAACTGGAAAAATATCTGTTTGGCAGGGCTTGGAGGCTTTGGTTTTTTTTCTTCTGCTAATGGTTTTAATCACAATGATCCCATATTGGCCTAGGTCATTAGACTCTAATTGTGCAAAAGGAAGTGGAATGCACCACCATTAATACCACAAGGAAATGGGATTCAAAGACATTTATAATCTAATACAGAATTATAGCAATAATGTGGTAGATCCTTCAGGCAATATACATGATACTGAACTAGGGAGGTGACAAATAGTGCCTTTATTATTTATCCAAGTAAAAAGTATATTATGAATATAAATAAAGAACACATTTTGCAGAATTGTATATGCTTAATTGGCAAGACTTAGTGTATCTGCCATCATTACAGGATAGTTATAGAAATATATGTTAGAAGTTCAACTTAATAAGAATGTTATAATTTTATTACTTTGAGATTGTGCAATATTGCTGTAATTCATTATACACACAAGCATTAGTAATAGAGCTGCAAGAATAGTTTGGATAGAAACCTGAAATGATCCAAGTTCAGGGTCTCTCTGAGTTTTACCCAAACCCACAAATAATTAGCCAGGTCCTTTAAAGTTATGTGGCCAGGCTATCCACATAGGCATCACATTGCAGGGCACCTATCCTATAGCTTTCCTCTTGTCACAGACATTTTGACTGACACCCACCCATGTTTGCTATTAGACGTTTCCATTAAGAAATAGTTGCCCCTGTGTCCTGCAGGCAGGTTGCCCCTCTGTTGCCTCTGAAATCTCCAAGGAACTATCTGTGCCCCACATGAGGACCAAAACCTTATGGATTCTGTTTGGATAATGACCATGACATGAACCTTGCAGGACATGTGCTGGCTCTGATCCAGCTTGCAGCAAAACGCTGAAGACCACTCCCCTTCTCTCCCATGCACTCCCATTGTGCATCTGGGAGTGCTCAGCACTTTGCAATCAATGTCTAGGGGACACAGTGTATTTGATGAGGTGCTTATCATTATTATTAAACATTTTAATGGTAAAAATAATGAAATAGGTAATGGGCCATATCCCACAGGCATGTCACCAGTAGAACTCCCACTGACTGTAAAGGGAGCTCGATGCAGAGTTCCTCCAGGTTGGGTCCAAAATATAGGGAAAAAATCAAGTACTATACAATGAATAAGATGAGTCAGACAACAGCTAAGTGTCTTCCTTATAGGGAAAGCAAAACAATATGCAAGATAGTGGACTCATTAATCACATAACTAGTCCCATTAATTTCATTTGGGATTACTTACATGAGTACGGTCTATGGACTATGGTCCTATCACTAACACTGTGTTTGGTTATATTTTCAGGTTAACTAGCATTAAAATTACACACACACACACACACACACACACACAAACTCTCTCTCTCTGTCTATTAAATACAACCCATTACTAAAATGAATGCAATGACTGATATTTTCCATAGCAATACAGGAAAGTTAGACACACATTTTCCATTACTTTTAAGATGAGTGGCTAATTCCACTACACCAGAATTACTACAAAGGATGTAAAGAAAATTATGATTGCATTACAGTGCATTAGATATTTCTATGGCAGTAAATATAGAACATTAGTAATCATGTTTTGTCCCTGACAGGTACCATTTTATACGTCAGCCTCTGCAGACTCTAAGGGAGAAGTTTGCTTCCATAATAATCATCAGCTTAAACCTCTTCAGTACTCAGGAGTCCCTTGGATATTTACAACTGAAATGTTTGATCAGCCCAATGTGAAGTTAAACAAGGAATGGACAGTGTTACCTGAGTCCACAGAAAAACATCTGAGATGAGATTTTATCTTGTGATTTGAGAATATTGAATAGGTTAACATAACCTGGGTCCTTCACGGTATAATAAAGTTTAAATCTATTCCTAGTATCTCACTACAAGAGGTGTGTCATAACTATAAAGGGAAGGGTGACAGCTCTCCTGTGTACAGTGCTATGGAATCCCTCCTAGCCAGAGACTCCAAATCCTTTTACCTGTAAAGGGTTAAGAAGCTCGGGTAACCTGGCTGACACCTGACCCCAAGGACCAATAAGGGGACAAGATACTTTCAAATCTTGGGGGGAGGAAAGGCTTTTGTGTGTGTCCTTTGTTTAAGGGGTTGTTCGCTCTTGGGACTGAGAGGGACCAGACATCAATCCAGGTTCTCCCCATCTTTCTAAACAAGTCTCTCTTATTTTCAAAATTGTAAGTAAAAGCCAGGCAAGGCATCTTAGATTTACTTTGTTTTCTCAACTTGTAAATGTACCTTTTACCAGAGTGTTTATTTTTGTTTGCTGTACTTTGAACCTAAGACAGAAGAGGGGGGTCCTCTGAGCTCTTTAAGTTTGATTACCCTGTAAAGTTATTTTCCATACTGATTTTACAGAGATGATTTTTACCTTTTTCTTTAATTAAAAGCCTTCTTTTTAAGAACCTGATTGATTTCTCCTTGTTTTAAGATCCAAAGGGGGTTTGGATCTGTATTCACCAGGAGTTGGTGAAAGGAAAGAGGGGGGAAGGGTCAATTTCTCCTTGTTTTAAGATCCAAAGGGGGTTTGGATCTGTATTCACCAGGAGTTGGTGAAAGGAAGGAGGGGGGAAGGGTCAATTTCTCCTTATTTAAGATCCAAGGAGTTTGGATCTGTATTCACCAGGGAATTGGTGAAGGTCTCTCAAGGCTACCCAGGAAAGGGAATTAGCTTTAGGATGGTGGCAGCGGACCAGAACTAAGCTGGTAGTTAAGCTTAGAAGTCTTCATGCAGGCCCCTACATTTGTACCCTAAAGTTCAAAGTAGGGATACAGCCTTGACAAGGTGCCTTCTCGGTCTTCCATATTCTCAGCGCTTCCATATTCCAGGGTCTCTTCTGAGCAGCACAGTTGTCAAAAGTTTACTGGACTTGACTGACTTTCTGAAGAGTTATTCCATGTTTCTTTGTTAACCCACTCGTTGAACTCAGGCTGTGTTTCTGAATTGTATACGGCTTATCACAGAACCTGACGTATGAGATCACATTACCCTGAGAGAGTGTGTTTTTATAAATGGCTTTTGCAGAATTATTCCCATATTGGTCCTTCAAACATATTTTAATAGAGACTGCCAGCAGCCCCTATTCCTTTCCTGTCTTATGAGGGAAGAGTTTATATCCCTGGTTCCCTTTCACAGCATCCCTTTTCATGGCTTACAATTCCTAGCAATCTCCCAGAGCACAACTCCCAAATGACCCCTGTGCTGGGCCAAAACTAAGACTAGAATAATGGCGGACCTGGAGGCTGCCTTAACAAGCCAGTACATCCTGTTCCAACATGATAAAAAAAATTCAGGTCATATTGGGGATTTTCAACACAACTATTTCTCATAAGAATTCAAAATGGAAACCTGTGCACAAGAGCATTGCAATTAGCTATATTTTAATTTTGTCTAATTTGCCCAATATCTTGTCTTGCCCACCTGATGCTGATAGGCAAGGTATCAGCTCTTGCCAAGGCTGTAGTCATTAGCTGAGCACTGACAAATTCATAGCTGGAAATCAGACCAGTTCACCTGCATGTTAGTATTGTTCAAGATAGGTGTTAAACTTGTCAGGGTGTGTTTTGTGATTAGACTCTATACAATGTTGCTGCATGTATTAATCTAACTTGTAACGTATGTATCCCATGCTATAAGGTAATATGTAAGTTTTGCTTTATAACTGTAAAAATGCCTGCTCTGAACTTGTGAACCCAGGCAGGAGGAGTGGTTCCTCCATGCATCAAGGAGGACTATCAAAATTAGATGGGCCACTTTGAAACATCATGATACAAAGACTGGGTTAATGGTCATCTCACATTCGTGAAAATGCTACATGCAATAAAGCTCATCCCACCACCTTGAATTCTGGAAGAAGGAAATAAAGATAGCTGACATTAAAATTTTTCATCTCTTTGCTGTTTGGATTCTCACAGGGCTGGAGCTAGGAAATAAAAGCAGAGATTCCCTAGGTTCAACGTGAGTTGGCCCTAAAAGACATTCAGTGCTGACAGATTAGTACAACTCTGTCACCTTTTGGAACCACAGACTGTAACTCATCTGTGTATATCTGTTTGCCTGCTTTAACCTGTAAACAACATTCTCATTTCTTTTCCCCAATGAATAAATCCTTAGTTAGTTTACTATAGGATTGGCTATAAAGGTGATCTTTGATGTGGGATCTGACATACAAATTGACCTGGGGTAAGTGACTGATCCGTTGCGACTGGGAACAATCTGAATATTTTGTGATTTTTGGTGTATAGCGACCATTTATCACTAAATCCAGCTTGTCTGGGAGGCAAAATAGATTGGAGTGCCCAAGGGGACTGTCTGTGACTTCATGGTAAGACTGTTATAGTGTTTCAGGACTTCACATTTGTTACTGGGTTGGTGAAATCTAATTATTGAACATACAACCAGTTTGGGGTGTCTGCCCTGCTTTTTGACACTCTGCCCTGCGGTTGGCACTCATGGCTGTGAAACGTTACAGACATGCCACCAGAATGGTATGGCACTCGAGAATGATCAGATTTATCGTTGTGTCACCAAAGAAAAATCTGTTTAATTGCCATGTTTGTTGTTTTGCTTTTGTTAATTGTGTCTTTTCATTGAGCACGATTTGAGCAGGTACAAAGAATAGAAAATGGGCATTATTAATACACAATGTGAAAATGAATAGCTATATTTCATCACATCCCTTATTTAGCTCTTAGAAAGAGGCATCTGGATTAAGGGATTTTAGAATGGTGTCAGGAAGAAGTAGGTTATTGGAGTGTATTTTCGTCTGTGCTGAATGACTGAAAAAGTTCTGAAGAAAGAACACAGTCAGACAACATCCAATGTGTTTGTTTGGTTTGTTGCCTGAATACTTACAAACCAAAGTTCAAGACAAATGGACTCTGTAAGTATACTAAGGACTGACAAAGGATCAGAAGGTGCTGATGACTCAGAACAAGGACAGAAGTTGGCATAAAGCTAATGCATCACTACAATATACAACATTAAAGCACTTCCCAAATAGGAAAAATGTAATTTCTGTCTATACTTATTGAGCCAACACCATTTCATGCCTTTTGGATATGCACAAAGACACAAGATGCTTATTGATTGGAGGGTTCTTTTACAGTGTGTGTGTGTGTACTTCAACCACTGGACATTTGAGAAGCAGATATTGTACAAACAATTCCACCCAGAGGGCTTAGAATGACCTTTTGGATCTTGCCTAATGAATAATGGTATAATTCTGGAAGTGTCTTTTCTGAAAACTGAGCTGAAGAAGGTGATTGGTTGGTAGTTAGAGAAAGTCATAAGGAGAATGGGCATCATGAAAGACTTCCAGGATAGTAGAAAAAAAGCAGAGGTGGAAAACACGTGTACTTTGTGCCCTAAGGCCAAGACTGATAAATACAGTTAGCTCGCTCTGCTGATGTTGAATAAGTAAATAATTCCCCAGTACAAACCAAGCAACAGCAACAAAAAATCTCTGATAAAAGATTAACTCTGTAGCCAGACTAGGTAACATTTCAAAAGGAAATAAAGGAGGTAAGCTCTCCAGGAGAGGCTCCATGCAAATAGTGCAATGGGACCCAACCCTGACTAGAGCCTTTGTAGATTACTATAGTAAGATTTATTATTAACCAGAGCAATGGTGTTTTGCTAGCATATTTATCGTGTTTGCATATGGACTGCTTAACTAAAGAAAACCCTAAGATTACATTGATATTTGCAGTATTTAACATAGGAATATGTAATGTAAATATAAATGTGGCAGCTTGCAAGAGGTCTGTTTGATGATATAAAGTGCTTCTGCTGCCTTGTATGGTAAGCAAAAACATTTTAAATATTAAATTTTGAGAGTAAATGTATTAGAAACTTATTTATGTATAGAGCTTAATGCCTGTGGGGTGTTTTGTTTTTAGAGAGTCATTTCCATAAGAAAAAGCTATACAATGCCTGTTGAGTGATACAATTTTTTTGTCACTCACAATCTCATTCCGAAGCCATATTGCTATGGAGGAGAAATTTTCTTCCTTGGGCTTATAAAAATGTATAGGGCCATGGTTTGTGATAACTTACAATGTAAAGGACAGGAGTAAAAAATAAATAAAAACAAATCAAGTAACTTTACATTATACAGGCTGGGTGTTTTGAAAAGAACCCCAGAATAGGGTTACCATATTTTGAGCCTCCAAAAGGAGGACACTCCACGGGGCCCCGGCCCCGCCCCCAGCCCCACCCCCAGCCCCGCCCACGCCCCAACTCCGCCCCTTCCCCAAAGTCCCCGCCCCAACTCCGCCCCCTCCCCTGCTTCCCGCGAACATTTGATTCGCGGGAAGCCTGAAGCAGGTAAGGGGGGTGTAGGGGGAGGAGGCGCAACCCAGTCTGGCCCCCCCGGCGTCTCCAGCCTGGGTCGGCTCGGGCTTTGGGGTGCCGGCCCCGGGCCAGCCCCCGGCCGAGCACCCCCGGCCCGCCCAGCACTGCCGGTCCCCGGCCCCCGGGCCCCCGGCCGAGCACCCCCGGCCCGCCCAGCACTGCCGGTCCCCGGCCCCCGGGCCCCCGGCTCAGCACCCCCCGGCCCCTGGCTCGGCACCGCACCCCCAGCTCGGCAGCGCCGGCCCGGCCCCCGGCTCGGCACCGCACCGCCGACCCGGTCCCCGGCCCGGCCCCCAGCTCGGCACCGCTGGCCCGGCCCCCAGCTCGGCACCGCACCGCCGGCCCGGTCGCGGCCCGGCACCGTCGGCCCCGCATGTCCCGATTTTCCCGGACATGTCCGGCTTTTTGGGATTTCCCCCCGGACGGGGATTTGGAGCCCAAAAAGCCGGACATGTCCGGGAAAATCCGGACATATGGTAACCCTACCCCAGAACCAAGAAGGCCAAAGATAGAACTTTAATACTGCCCTCAAATTTATAATGGCCATTGCCATATAAATCAACGGTAGTGATGGGCATACAAATGCAACCACTAATTAGTTGCTGTTTTAAGCAACACAGCTTGAATGTTGGAATGTGTTTGACACTGGAAATTAGGTAATTTTTACAGGACTTGGCCTTCTATACACAGTTCTCAGGAAACAGATTTGATTTCTTGCTGCTTCCAATGTAACGTAAAAGTTTTTACATCTGGTTTTAAAAAAAATAATCATCTTATTGGTGTGTTTTTATGCATATTGTTTGCATAAGTGAAAGGCTTTGGCTGAAAATGGGAAACTCCACTATAGAGCAAACTGTGCTCCCTTCCCTCAGAACTCCATGGGCTCACAACAGCCAATAGGAGCATGTAGCATGGAACATTGTGCTCATGCCCCCTGAAAAACTGACAGCATGGGTTGGGGCTGGCTGAACCTTACTATGGAGGAGGGTTGGGATTGTGCCTGAAGTGTGTCTGGTAAATCCACAACTACCCGTATCTTATGACAAGGTGGAGGTCAGAGGTGCCTCTCTTGAGGAGGGTCTAGGCCTGTAACAGCAACTACGCAATTATATCACTATTACCTCAGGCTGAAGGAGGAAGCCCCTGATCCCAGCAATACTCTTTGCAGAAGATTCAGGGTTTGGGACTAAGTATCCTACAAGTGATAGTAGAGGCCTAAATAGGAGAAATTGAGTACTGAGCTCTTTTCAAAATCTGCCCCAGGAAGTCCAATTTCTAGCCCTTTCTTAAATAGAAAAGCATGTATGACAGTAACTGTTATATCCCTTGAAATCAAGACAACTTTGTTCAATAAATTTCAGCTGTCCTATTCAAATATTTCCCAAGCTTAGTATTTCTGGTTTTGCACAGTAAAAAGATTCTTTGAAAATCAGGATTTTTAAAGGTGCTCTACACATTTTAATAGAAATGCTGGTAAACTGCAGAAAGTTGAGGTTTTTTGTTTCTTTTCATTTTCATTTTTTTCATTTTTTATATTGGAGAATATTATATAAATTTTAATATGACAAAATATTGTAATATATACTGTTTAAATGTGTATATAAATGTATAATATTTAATAAATTTATGTTGTCAGAAATCCTTTAACATCTCTTTTGCAAAAAATGAGTCCCCTCCCTCCCCATTTTCTAGTAAGTGACCACAAAGCTTAACTGTGAGATAACAGAATGTGTTGGCAAGTGGTAATTAAAGTACATTTTCTCCTGCAGGATAAAGCAGCAATTGTGAAGTAGCATATAATGCATTTGTAATTCTCAGAACAACAGAGGTTTTTTAACTAGAGTGAATGCGGTTAACAAGGGAAAAGCAAAACTTAGTCAAAGCATTTTCTTAGACCGAAGGTCAAGTGAAGTAAAAACCCCAGGGGTTTAGAGACTCTAGCAGCATTTAATGATGGCAGCATTAATGCAATCAAAGTTGTCTATATTGTAGGTCTATTTTGATATCTTGGTGCAGGAGTCCAGGTGGAATACACTGGCAGCTATCCTCTCAGACACTGGTGTTTACAAATTAAACAATTCAAGAGAATAGCCTTTTAAGATGTTTCATTATTTTGCTTAAGCTGGTAAAATTAATTACAAAAAGCAGCCACAATAATTTTCTATTAAAGAAATGCTTTTGTTAAATAGAAAATCCTATGTCCTAACCAAGTAAGGAAATAAATACTCTTTTAACAAAGGACTTTTCTTTCAGGCTTTTCACAACATGATGTCAGAGATAATTATATTCCAATGCTTAGCCAATTAAAAAATCTGCTCAATACAATAATATTCACTGAGTTATTTAAAAGATATTACCTACCATGAGCAATTATAGTGGACTTTGGAGCTATTTTAAATTTTGCAAATAAATAATTTTTCGTTTACTGTCAACTAGAAACACTGGCATGATTCTGATTGAAACAGAGGACTGGTTCTCACTTAAACAGATATAAATCAGGAATCACTTCACTTAGCATTAATGGAGTTTAGCCAATCAGAGAATTGGAGAATCAGGCCGAAAATATTGATGCACGGATTTGTTAAGCTGTAATGGACGGACATGATACATCAGGGAAACAAATACTTCTGATTATTGCAGGAATAGCATCATGCCTACTGTAACATTTGAGAAGGTGAAATACAACACAATTCTGTCTTTTAGTCTTTAAAAGTAAGGAACTAATGTCATGGGCACCATAAAGCATATCCAGTACTCACACTTTGATTAAAATTATAGCATGTTGTTGCATCTTTATTAAACATAATCATATGAAGAATATTGGAAAACACAGAATCCCACAGCTAAGTTCCAATCATATGCTGCCTCTTGTTTTTATTAAAGAGACAATGTCCTGAAACTGAAACAGCTACAACTACACTGCAAACAACAGTAGAAGATATCTTGTTTGTATTGTCACTCATCAATTATGTGCTGAACATAGAATGAAATTGAACAGAATTCAGAACACAACACTGGTGACAATGTCGATGGCAATGGAACGTGCATGATTCAAGTGTGATTTCTGTTGGTTTAATTTTTCAAATAGTAGGAAAGTGCTAGAATGTTTGAGTATTGTTGCTGGCGTCAATCAATGGCATGAAACTGTAATTGAGTGCATTCAGGCATTCATTTGAGGAATTGCTTATCTTTATTGAATATCAGTTTCATATAAGTGACAAGTCCACTTTAATTTTCAGGTGGAGAATAAACCCCTGAAATGTTAATGGTTACTAAATACAAACCCACGTGAGAAGATATGCCACAGTTTCTGGTGAATAACAACAACAAAAAAGGCTAATTTATTCCAGTAGTTCTTTAACAGCAAATTCATAAAACCACACTACAGAAAGTGCTTTTAAAAGCTAAACCAATAGAGCTAGCAACTACTATACATAACATACCTCCTCATATCACACCAAATTCAAAATTTTGGAGGTGTGATGCTGTATGATTGAAATATGATCACTTATATCATGGATATTGCCACCGTTAGACAATCTTGTACAAAGTAGGGCATTTAAGGTGTTAATGGAAAAGTTATGATTCGCTAAATAAGATTATTCTGTTTAAATCAATGTATCATCACTGTACATGAAATTATTAATATTGCCTATGTATCTATATCTCAGATATGTTTGTTGCTGGCTGGGGTAACAGACACAAGGTAGTTTATATCCAGTCTAGCCAGCACATTTGTGAATGGACTAATCAATTTTGATGGCCCATTAAATACCCTTCACTCTACCAATGGGCCACAGAAAAAACTCATTCCACCCACATAGATCTTCCTGTAGATGCCTCAGCATGGATATAAGCAATGGCTTTCTCTGGGAGTCCTCAAGGCATGTAAGAATGTGTGATATGCTCATGTGACACTGGATTCCATCTTGGGCCAGTAACTTTCCACAAACTGAGCTGTGAACTTTGTTTGAAACAGAAAATTTCCAGGCACATGGCAAAGGGTATAAAAGACCCCTGGGATGAGTCCATTTTGCCTCTTTCCTGCTCTGATTCTCTGGATTTAGAACTAAAAGGAGCATATTGAACTATGGACTGAGGACCTTCCAATCTTTTGGAAGTCACCAGAGATACTTTACAAGCCAGCAGCCTATAACATCACTGCTACAAACCTGATAAAAGGACTTTGCAATTATTGTATGTATATGATCTATAAACCATTTTAACTCTCTTCTTCTTTTCTTAATAAACCTTTAGATACTAGTTCCTGAAGGATTGACAGCAGCCTGATTATTGGTTAAGATCTGAGTTATATATTGACCTGGCTAAGTGGCTGATCTCTTGAGATTGTAACGACCCTATATTTGATTAAATTGGTTTTCAGTAACCACTTGTCATAGAATCCAGTGTCTGGGTGGTGAGACAGAGGCTGAAATGCCTAAATAGACTGCAGTTTTGATTTCTTGTTAACCAGTGTGGTGAGATAGAAGTTTATTTTTGGTACAGGTTTGGTATAATCTAATGATAGAATAACCACCAGTTTGGGGTGAGCCTGTCCTATTTTTCAGCAGTTTGTCCTGAATCTGGAATTCTCAGCTGTGACCCACTGAGGGATGGTGACAGGAGGGTGTCACACAATGCCATTTACAGTATTAATAAAATACAATATTGCATAAATTAGAATATGTAAAGCATATGATACATAAACTAAGTGGCCAGATACTAAAAATGGCAAAAGGACACTAAAAATCAACATTTAATATTGAAATTTATCGGCCAATTTTAAATTGTATCCTGGCTGACTACAACATCTATAGACAAAATGTCAGAGTATTTTGCATGACCTGAATAGATAGCTTTGGAATTGCTGTGCAGAGCTCCAGGGAAAGACAGCATGAGAAAAGAAAGTTTGGGAAGGCTGATAGAATTATGGTTCCTCCAGCCTGCAGAGTCAGTTGTTTACAGCATATTGGCCTTTGAAAAATACAGAGAATATCCTCTTTCCATAGCATTTTCATTAACAGTATAGCCTAGCAATTATTATTACAAAGTATTTATATAACGTGGTCAGCATACATATTGTACAATCAGTGAGCTGTGCAACTAAAAATCAGTCCATAACTTCCCCCAGATATGTCACGCACTTCAGTAATATCTGCTCTGGTTTTCTTTAAAGATTTCATAACAACTCATCTTCTTTCTGTCTTCCATGTTTATTTTGGGCTCTTCGGTTTTCTGGTTCTTTTTGTAGTTGAAAAGTGGTGCTGATCTTAAAATGAAAGTCCAAACTTTTTCGGTCTTTCATTAGGCCTGAAATGGATTTTAAAAATTATATTTTCCTGGCTCTAATGCCTTCATCTGGGGCTTTTTTTGTTTAGGTGCACTCTCAGTGCTTGAACTCCAGATTTCACCACAGCAGTGGGTCATACTGCAGGCTTAGCAGGAGCTGACCTTGCAGGATGGCACCTCAAATGGATCCGGGATAGTGTCTGTAACATTCATCCAGGATTCTGTTAGTGAGTTGATACTATTATTTCAAACATGAAAGTAAAATCTTCCCCTCCCCCGCCCACTCAACAGCCAGTTTCTTAACATGTTGTTATTGAAGTTCCACCAGGTCACAACAGCTGGAATCAGTTGTAGAAGAGCCTATCCTAAATCCCTTTGTAATTTAGAGACAACAGAAGAGTGCTTGAAATGTCTAATCAACTTCTGGTTTTTGTTCTAACCACACTTCCTTGCTGCAAAGCAGCCGGGCATGTGCTAAATATCTGTGTACATTAGAATCATTTGCACCTTTTATTCTGCTAGGGACCATGTAGATGTTACCAATATCTTTGTCAACCTTTCATTTTTCAACCATGGCAAAAATGTTTCCGAAATGGCAGCTCCCGTGCCTTTGCTGTGAAGTACAGCTCTTCTACTTGAGAATGCAGGTGTCCAGCTAGCACCTCAACCACAGGACCATTCTTCCTCTTGTGGTTTAAAGTCATGGAAAACGACTTCTGGCTATGCTGGGGTTATTTTCACTTGTAAAGTCTTACCTCCAGACAATCATAACCTCAACTACTCAGCTGGCCGCTCTGTCTTCAAAAGCAACCAATCATGGGACTTGGCAGATTTAGCAGGACACCTCAGCATACCCTATTTGATAGTCTTATATCTTTTTTCAAAACATTGTCCAAGACATTTTAAATACCTTTTCTAATGATGTGGATTTGCATACAAAATCAAAACTGATTTGGGCATTCATACCATCCCTGATCAATTCACTCTTGCATACATTTGTTTAAGCTATTGTTCAGTAGTTTAGCTCTGGGGTTGATATACATATTGAACTTTTCCAAAATATTTCCATTATTTTAATTCACTGGGAGTCAGGCTTTTTTTGCATGGGTATGCAGATATGAGCATAAAGAGCTCTCCTGCTCTACTTTATGGCTTGCTCACCTACAGATTGCAGGTAATTGCCCTGTTGTGTGCCAAACAGTCTATCTTGATAGATACCAATTTTGTGCAATTTATATGGAGGAGGCATCCTTCATGATTTTTCCATATAAATTAAATCTAAATTGTCTCTAGATGGGTCATAAATCATTCATGAATGAAGTCATAGGTGGATAACTACTTGGTACCAGCAATGATATTTTACTTTAGGCAGAGATAGTATATTTCTTCTGGAAATATAATATAGATCTATATTTCCACAGGAGAAATGTTAAATCCAAGTCTCTGATGTCATTTTTATTTGGGAATATCATAATGTTCAAAGTAAACTCAGAGCAGAGCATTAAATAATGTAACTGTAGTCATCATATGGATAAAATGTTTCCTAAGAGATGGCAGAAACCTCCAGTGGGAAGTCAGTGAGAGCTGACAGCACTCTGTCTTGTTCAAGAAGCATTCAACACCTTGCAAATCAGGCCCATTCTCAGCAGTGGCTTAAGAAACAAAGCCACTTGAATAGCAAATCAACAAAAGATATCAGAAATCTTTACAGATTATCTCCTTGAGAATAAAATGTAAATATAAAAATGGGGATTGGATGGTAAATATTTATATATATATATATATATATATATATATATACACATACACACACACATATACACACACACACACACTTTAAAACCTGTATAGTTCTTTTAAATTCAGTGCAATAGACTTTTAACTGTAAGTTCATATAGACATAGGGACAGAATTTAGGCACCTAAAGATGCAGATAGGCACCTAGTGGGATTGAAAAAAGTGCCTGAGTGAGTTATGTTCCTAACTCACTCAGGCACTTTTGTCAATCCCACTAGGCTCCTATTTGCATCAGTAGGTGCTTAAACTTCTGTGAATTATGGGCTATATTTACACAGCTCTTTACTGTGACAATAAAATTGTATTGCTCTTCCAAAATAATTATGTTGGTGACAAATACTTAGAAAATATTATCAACATAAACCAACATTTTCAAAGTTAGATGCCTAAAGTTAGGTCCCTAAGCAACAAGGAACCTGATCTTCGAAGATACTGAGAAAACACAGCTCCCATGAGGTCAATGATGCAACATATTTATTTTGAAGGTGGGAGATTTCCATGGAACTGAAGGCAGTGGCAGTTGTTGGTGCTGAGCTCTGAAAGCCAGGTCACCTGTATTTACCTGCCTAAATATGGATTTAGGTGCCAACTTCAGGTTACCCAAATTTGGCTGGAATGTATAACTAAATAATTGTGATAAAAAATAAAATAGTTAAAAAAAAACCTCCACTGTTCTGAAATTAATTTAATACTAGACAAAGTTCTGGATTTTTTCCTTTCACATGATTAATGATGAAAAAGTACAAGATACTTGAAACAATAGTGCTGATTTTCCTCACATTTACCTTTTTATTTATTCTGGTGGACTTTATGGACTTCAGCAAAGTTCCTCCAGACTTAGGGCCCAAACCAATTCCCATTAAAAATCAATGGAAGGCTTTCCCTGGATGCTGGATTTGGGTCTCAAACCTGGCAGAATCAGACTGAATAATATATTGAAGTGTAATCTGACATTACCAGCCAATGTAGTTCTGCCAAGGAGTAAAGTTTTAGTACAAGGAAAATGAATCTGTTGTTGTCTTTGTTTTGTCCTGCAATAATCATATCAGATCATAACATTTGAGAATAATGTCCTTTGTTAGGGCTTGATCCAAGCTGTTACTTTGCAGATATGGATCCAAAATTCACTCGGTGGGATTCATGCAAATCACAGACTTTCAACACTATTCCAATTTTTAAACATACCAATGAATGAACACTTATTTTTAACTTGCGAGACTTCATTATAAAAAGCATCATAGGTCTTTATTCTTTCTTTCATTTACTTATTCACTAAAGAAGTTTCGAACTCTGCTCTGTGCCATTCACCAAGCCCAGGTTGCTGTAGGACTGTACACTGTGCATAACTTAAGTGCTACATCTTTTATTTCTAAAACCATCGACAATTATTAAACTCTTTAGGAATAAATGTCCTTATTAGCATGAAGATTAGAGCATCCAAAGTGCTGTGAAATGTCAGCTGCTTGTCAGAAGTCATTTGGAGTGGGCTCTCTTGACCCATCCCAATTTAAAAGTCTGTTTCGCTGGAACAAGACAGATAATGAGGGCACACAAAAGCAGCTCATTAAATGAGCTATACAAAAAATTTGTCTTACTAATTGAAAGAGCATAAGCTAAAATTATGGTACCTTAGTTAAATATCCAAAGTGTTCAAGAATGTCATGAGAAATAAATAACTTCATTTTAGGACTGACTTTTTCAGAAGTCTGGAACATTATGTATTAGAATAAATGAGAATATATAATGAAGCAGAGTCAGGAAGCCTATCAGGCTCACAGGAACTTGGTCAGAGAATGAGAGAAGGCGAGATCACAACTAGGAGAGTCAGGCAGGAATTCAGATCTAGGATGCAAATAAAGTCCTTCATCAGAAGAAAGAATGTGATGGGTAAAGACCTTTGATGTCTACCTCTTTTAGAGGAGTTTGGAATAACAACAACATAGCAGTAGATCTTTATATTAACTAGAGTAACATCTCAGCCCGGAAGAAAACGCACACTACTAATAAAAACAGCTTTAGCCCAACTAAACAGTCATCCTGAAAGAGTCAAATCAGTGGTGATTATACTCAATGTCACTACTGAGCTAAGGCATAGTGAATATGTAGGTCCTGATTTGGATCTCATTTATATTAGTGTAAATCAGGAGTAACTCCAGTGAAGTCAATGAATTATACCAGTGTAAAACTGGTGTACACGAGATCAGAATCAGTTCTTTGGTTTAGAGATGTCAGGTTTGCTAGTCCCTTATGGTTTTGGGAGACATTGAATAGATAAGCATTTGTTAGGAAAATTATGGCTCATTTACTGTTCTTGAACTATTACTGTTACATACCATCTCTATCTGCTTCATCTATTTCTGATTTTATCCTAGGCATACATGTCATTATGTGTGTGTGTATATTTATATTCATTCAGTGATTTATAAAGGTTGTATCTCAAATTGTACTGCTAACACACTTAGATTGTGATAGGTATGTACTAAACACAAATCTATATTAATAAAAATAAATACTCCCATACAAACTAGGCCAAAGTGGAGACAATTTATTACTTTATATACATATATATAGGTTAGAATTTTTTTATTTTTTTTTTGGCCAAGAGTGCTTGTTTCATTCAGGGACATCATTTCAGGGGGGGGGGGAGGGAACTGGGGTGAGGTGGGACAAACTTGTGTCAGCACATAGAACATCATATGTGATTATAACCTTGGGCCAATGTAAAAAGTGACCTATGAAAAGTCTGGGGGGAGGCGGACTACTACATCCCTTGCCCCATAGCAAATGATGCCCTATATTTTATTCATAAACTAAATAATGCATTGGAGGAGGAGGAGGCTATTTTCATTTGGGCTAAGAGCGGGCTATCTGATTATGAACACAAGGAGGTTGCATTTGTAATTGATTTGCTTATGAGTCAACATGGTTTTTGTAACGGGAAATTGTGCCTCACCACTCTACTAGAATTCTTTGAGGGGGTCAAACAAACATGTGGACAAGGATGATCCAGTGGATATAGTGCACTTAGACTTTCAGAAAGCCTTTGACAAGGTCCCTCACCAACGGCTCTTACGTAAAGTAAGCTGTCATGGGATAAGAGGGAAGGTCTTCTCATGGATCGGTAACTGGTTAAAAGATAGGAAACAAAGGGTAGGAATAAATGGTCAGTTCTCAGAGTGGAGAGAGGTAAACAGTGGTGTCCCCCCCGGGATCTGGACTGGCACCAATACTATTCAACATATTCATAAATGATCTGGAAAAAGGGGTAAACAGTGAGGTGGCAAAATTTGCAGATGATCTATTCAAGATACTACTCAAGATAGTTAAGTCCAAAGCAGACTGTGAAGAGTTACAAAGGGATCTCACAAAACTGGGTGACTGGGCAACAAAATGGCAGATGAAATTCAATGTTGATAAATGCAAAGTAATGCACTTTGGAAAACATAATTCAACTATACGTATAAAATGATGGCGTCTAAATTTGCAGTTATCACTCAAGAAAGAGATCTTGGAGTTATTGGGGATAGTTCTCTTGAAAACAGCCACTCAATATGCAGCAGCAGTGAAAAAAAGCTAACAATGTTGGGAGTCATTAACAAAGGGACAGATAATAAGACAGAAAATATCATATTACTTCTATATAAGATGTGGGCATATCATAGATTTAAGTACTGCATGCAGATGTGGTCACCCCACTCAAAAAATATATATTGGAATTGGAAAAGATACAGAAAAGGGCAACAAAAATGATTAGGGGTATGGAACTGCATGCATATGAGAAGAGATTAATATGACTGGGATTTTTCAGTTTGGAAAAGGGACGACTAAAGGGGAGATATGTTTGAAGCCTATAAAATCATGACTGGCATGGAGAAAGTAAATAAGGAAGTGTTATTTACTCCTTCTCATAACACAAGAACTAGGGGTCACCAAATGAAATCAATAGTCAGCAGGTTTAAAACAAACAAAAGGAAGTATTTCTTCAGACAACGCACAGTCAACCTGTGGAACTCTTTGCGAGAGGATGTTGTGAAGGCCAAGACTATAACAAGGTTCAAACAAGAACTAGATAAATTCAGGAAGGATAGGTCCATCACTGGCTATTAGCCAGGATGGGCAGGGATGGTGTCGCTAGCCTCTGTTTGCCAGAAGCTGGGAATGGGTGACGGTGGATGGATCACTTGGTGATTGCCTGTTCTGTTCATTCCCTCTGTGGCACCTGGCATTAGCCGCTATCAGAAGATAGGATACTGGGCTAGATGGACCTTTGGTCTGATTCAGTACGGCCGTTCTTATGTTAACTACTCATATTTTTCAGCCATGCTGAAATTGCAGGTACAAAAATGTGAGCACAGAAGACTATTGCTCTATCATTCATTCAAGAGCAAAATGGGTTGGATAAATCTGTACATGTAGACTTATGAATTTCCATTTGATTTTATGAACTCTATTTCTTACTATGACCTTCAGTGTGGGTTAAAACTTCTTTTATATTGCAGAAGACAGACCATGCCTGTGAATCTGAAACAGGGCCATCAAGGAGTCATCTACCTTGAATAGTTCTACCCTGGTAGGACAATGGGGATTACCTGCCGAACCATTAGCTTTTAGTGACCCTCTGATAGCATTCCTTTTCAGGGGCTGGAGAATGGAAAATCACAGTATATGAACAGAAGCAGGAAAAGGTATTAGAAACCTGTTTAGGGAGAGAGGAGGTTCTGAAATCCTCCCCTTTAACTCTCTCTTCCAGAGCAGGATTGAAAGAGCTGCAGTTTTTTCTCCAATTGACCAACTGGTAAGGTGTTCAAGCTGCTTTTAAAAAGAGACATGAGCTCTGAGGAGGGGAACCATATCATCACCAGAGAGAAAAGACATGCTGAAAAGTGAAGCAGGAAGGGCATGCCTTCCTCTGTGAAGGCACTGACCAAAAACCAAAAGACTCTCAGGAACTGTGCGGACACTCGGGAGGGATTCACATTCAGGTGTTGGGTTTTTTCCATGAATTTCCATGCTCTCCGAGAGTAAAGTGTGTGTGTGTGTGTGTGTGTGTGTTTAAGAAATTCCTTTGTAAAGTCTCTGTTCCTTACTTTATCTGCCATGTGTCCCTGAAGAGTTCAGCTACTCATCAGAGTGCTTGTGAGGATGATGCTCTGGGGGAGGAGCATATATAAAGCTGCTGGGGGACTCAGGAGGGCTGAGGCACTGGTTTCAGGGTCTTGATGGCTGGACCACAGAGATCTACTGCCAAGAAAGGTGTCAGACCTAGAGTCTGCACCAGTGGAGCATGCTCTGAATGACCCAGAGATAGGAGCAGTGTTCAGTCACTATCTAGACCCAGAGAGCTAGCAGCAGCACATGGGATACAGAAACTTGAGTCCAATACAGTAAATTGGTGCCCATCCACAAGGGGAAGTGGGTGGCAAACTCAGCCCAGGGCTGTAATAGTTGTGCTCATGTCAAGGCAAATGCATCTGTTATTAGGGAATTCAGAAACTACTCTGTACATATTAATACATCCAATAAAATCCTCTCAGCTTCCCTGCTGCTGATGCTACAAGTGCCTCTCATAAGATATTAAACATTCCCAATTCCCATTCATAAATTTATTTAGGTTTATTTCAAACAAACCTCCAATTGTTTAAATGTTCAGCAACTTGAAGGATCAGTCCCATTTAATAACCTACAGTCCCCCCAAAATGCTGTTGTCTTCCAATGGTTTAAATGCATCATGTTAAGTGTTGATCCCCTCGTTTCACATGTAACATGGCACAATTACAGCTTAATAACAAAAAAAAATTATTTAATTCACTTAAATAATCCCAGTATAACTGAGTTTATCAAAGGACAGGTATAAATTATTCTCACCCACCAGCAAGGACAGAAAAAGGAGTAATGGATTAAGTTAGAGGAGAGAAAAATTACATTAAATATCAGGAAAGCTTTATAACTAAGAATGGTCAAGCAATAGAACAAGCCATCAAGGGAGGTTTGGTAAGCCAATTACTAGGGATATTGAAGCCACACTAGAGTCCAATTCATTAGAAATCAAGTATCTAGAGTGAAGTCAATGAGAATTTGACCATTCATATGAATACAGCTAGGATGTCACTCCTAGTTTGCAAAGCTGACTCAGACTGGGGCGGAGGTGTGTGTGTGTATAAAACTGGTGTAAGACATTCACTCTCAGGCTAGAGCCTGGGCTCTAGGTCCCAGAGCCCGGGCTCTAGCCTGAACGGCTACATTGCAATTTTACAGCCTTTCAGCCTGAGCTCCTGGAGCCCAACTCAGCTGACCCAGGGTAGCCACGAGTATTTAATTGCCACCAGTGTGGCTTCTTTCAGTGAATGCTTAACTTTACTCTCACTAACACAGGACTGCTCCTGCTCACCATTGAAGCCAACGAGCAGATCCTCAAAGATATTTAGGCTCCTAACTTCAAATGATTTAATTGGGAACAAGATCTGGCCCACAACTGATAAACCTTAACATCTTTTGTATATATACAATTTCTGTCACCTGTGCACATGTACAAGTGCTTGAAGAGTGTGAGTGCAGTTATCTGCAGGTGAAACGGATAGAAAATGAAACCACTTTCTGAAATTCAGCTCCCAAATCTATGAAGAAAGCTGGTTCATTAGAGGTCTCTTATTTCTAACCAAGGGTTTAGTTACATGAAAATACTTAGGAAAGTTAAGAGAGTCACAGTGAAAGCTGTGAAATTAATGCACTTTAACTTATGCACATTGAAGTCCTGTGTGGGTTCTCTCATTCAGAAATAAAGGATTAAGTTACAGTGAGTGACTTCTGAATGAGGGTGTTAACTTGTGCAAATTAACTTCACACCTTTAGTTGATTGAGTTTAACTTTCCTGAGTGAGCCCAAGTAGAAGAGCCCCTAATGATTCTATCATTTAAATGATTTCAGAACCACTAGTTTCACCAGTCCCCTGCACCAGAACTCTGCCCAGCTTATCACACAAGCCTCAGAAACCAACGACTTTGGAATGTTGCAGAGTAGTGTCTTTTGTAACGTGAAGATGTTGGGGAACCAAAGTGCCATATTACAGCAGAATCTGTAACTGTAAATCTTCTAATGAGGGCAGAGTGTACACACATTCATTAAAAAATGGTGTGGGTTACATAAGTTACAGTAGCCAAGGACAGCTGTAACTTCCAGTGCATACATTACTGTGCATATGACTCTGTGCAAGTAATTACCCTGCCAGTCAATAAAAATGAATAATTACCTTAGCAATAAATGTCATTAAGTATATTTCTGAACAGTACAAATGAATACATTGGTTTATTCCAGTAACATTTTTAGTTTGCATTCTAATTTTTAAGAATAGTTTTGAGAAGCTAAAATGGCTGATACTGTAAGGTTCATCCCCTTAAGACAGGTGCCATGTAAGAAAATATTCATAAGTTTCAGCTAGCAGAGGGTCTGTTTTTAGGACTGTCTGTTAAAGCCAGTTGCATTGCAGTCTTAAAAGCGAGGTGATAATTCTGTACAGAAGTTCCACTGAAGTAATTTAAAGAAATCATTTATTTCTCAATTTTTAGATTAAAGGTGTATTGGGGAGATGGTGTTCTCTATAGCAAAGGTTACGAGGGAACCTATTCACCAGCAGTAACTTTATTCTTGTCTCTCCGTACTCCCTTGGGTCCCAACTATTCTTTGATCTAATTATCTTGCAATTCACTGTAAGAGTTCTGGATTCCCCGCTGTGTGAACAGTGCTCTTCACTGAATTGTGGAGGTCTTGAAAGTTGCTTGGAAAGTTCTTGGGTTGATCCAGCAGCAAAGGTAAGTCTCACTGTGATGGAGCACCTATCTTTTCTCCACCTGCTGTAGGATTGCATCCCCATTATTTTCAACATCCCTTTAAGTATTACAAACCAGCACTTCCCCACACATTGTATCTTTGTGATTCAAAAGGTAGAAAGGCTATTGTTTCTTCCACGTCTATATCAGGCCTTCTCTCTCTCTGATTCTACTCATCAGACACTAATATAAGTTTCCCATTCCTTGTATTCAAATGCTCACTCACTTGAATATCTCTAAAGCTACCAATACCACTAGCATAATACAACTCAGAGTCATAAGGGACAACCGTAATAAACTAGTCTGATCTGCTACATAACACAAAAGTCATAGGCCTTCCCTGTACAGGTTGAACCTCTCTAGTCCGGCACCCTCGGGACTTTACCAGTGCCGAACCAGAGAATTTGTCGAACCACGGGAGGTCAATATTGTAGTGAGCAGGTCTCTTTTTATTATTTTTTCTTGCTGAGGCGAATAAACAGAATAATGCTTGCAATGACGTCTAGCCAAGGCTTACCGGCTCTCTTCATAATAAAGCATTAGTGTTGTTACACAATTTTACTATACTGGTACAAGGAAATAAGAAGGTAAAGCATAAAAAAAAAAAAAAAACCCACATAACATAAAATCATGCCAGACCACGGATGTTGCCAGACCAGAGCGTGCCGGACTAAAGAGGTTCAACCTGTAATAATTCCTGTTTGAACTAGAGCAGATCTTTTAGAAAATCATACAATCTCAATTTTAAAAGGGCTAAAGATAGAGAATCCATTACAATCCTTGGTAAATTGTTCCAGTGGTTAATTACCTTCACTTGTTAAAAAATTCGGTCTTATTTCCAGTCTGAATTCGTCTAGTTTCAACTTCTAGCCATTGGTTCTTGTTATATCTTTGTCTGCTAGATCGAAGAGACCATTATCCAATTTTTGTTCCCCAAGTAGATACTTTTAGACTGATCAAGTTACCTCTTAACCTTCTGTTTGTAAGATAAACCAATGGCACTTCCTGAGTTTAATCACTCTCTACCATTTATCAACATCCTTCTTGAATTGTGGACACCAGGACAAGACACAGTATTCCATTAGCAGTTGCGCCCTTGCCAATTACTCCTATTCAAAAATCTGCAGTTTATACATCCATTTATACATCCAAGGATTGCATAAGCCCTTTTGGCCACAGTATCTCAATGGGAGCACACCTTCAGATGATTATCCACCGGCACCCACACATTTTTTAGTCACTGCGTCCCACGATAGATACACCCATCCTATACTCTTTGGCCAAATGTAAAGTTATACATCTAGGATCATATATAATACATTTATAAATATAGAAACACAAGTGTAATTTATGATAAATACATGATCTTTGTACGGAATTTCCTACATAGAAAAAAATTCCACCATGTTGAACAGTTGAGACACAGCATGAGAACAGACTATAGGTCAAAATTGGTATAGCGAGGCAGGACTCTTACATCATTTCAAAAGCATCATTCTATGCACATAGATGAAAGCAGGTCTCCTTTCAAGCCCTGCCTCTTTCATTGATGCTTCACCTATTTTATGGGAAGGAGGCAGGGCTCTTTTTGAGCCTAATCTTCATTCATACACATCTTCAGCTATTGTAATGGAGTCAGGACCCTTTCAGACTCCTTGACTTAGCACAAAACATAACAAATGTCAGAGAAAAAGGTAAAGCTCTGAGAAAGTACACAGTATAAATCATTGTAGGAGACTGAAAATGCACCTTTACTGTAGGTTTTGCTATCTACAATTCATTTAATCATTAATGACTAGAACATATTCTGATCCAAAGTGGATGTACGGTAGGAAGGGTAGTAGAGGGGGGTCAGTGTGTGTGTTATATATATATATTAAAGAGAGAGAGAGAGAGAGGGGACCGTGTACTCGGTGTTTCTATCAATCCCACCAAAGGAACAAGCCGGCAGGCCATGCAGGGGTGAGAATTCTGCACCATTTTATGGTCCGTAGCAACTCACTTCTCTGCAGCGCTACAGGAGCTAGTGCCTCAAAGAGAAGACTTTGAAGCATGAACCCTTCCAGTGCTACTCTGGGGAACTGGGGACCTACATATGATCCCTTGCACAGCGCGGTGTCTAAGGGAACAAGCTAATCCTAAGTTAAATGACAATTGAAAAGATGCCATTGATAACTATACCAAAGAAACATGCATTAATGACAACATTATTGCTGATTGCTATTTCCCCACTATATTGCAGGCTAAATTAGGGAACAATAAGTTTATGTAGTTTTGAAGCAATATGGAAATGTACAGTGGTGGCTCTAGCTAAACACTAGTTAAACACTGGTGCACAGTATGAACCATTGTAGAAGACTGACTGATGAGATGAGGGCCTACAAAATATGTTCTTTTCTTCTTCCTTACGTTAGCTCTGCTTTTACATATTCGCTCATGTGGAATTTTTTTTCCCCCTCTGCATTAATTCTGTTAGGAGGGACAAGTAGTTTTGACAAGACCCTCTTTAAATCTGACAGCCTCCTCTATTGTAACCATGTGTATTGTCAAGTCACTAACAATAGTGTAGGTGTAATTTAAAAGGGCAACTTAAATATAAGTGTGATTGTGAAGGTTGTGATGATGCGTATAAATCTCTCTCTATATATATATTCATCTCAATATGCACATGTGAATCTGTTGTGCATTTTTTGGCATCTTATTTATTTTTAAGATAAACAGGTAATCATTTTTCTCACTGCTTGGGTATGGGCAAAAATATTAACAAGGGTCAAGGCTGCAAAATGAGAGTGATGAAAATTCACTTCCGACACCAAATACATGATGGACTTTCTTAGGGACCTGGTGAGATTATCATTAGATTGTCTTTTTAGAGAGGTGAGTATTCCTGTATTTTAGGGCCAAATTCTCAGGTGATGCAAATCAGTTTAGCTCCATTGACTTCATCTCTCTCTCTCTCTCTATTGCATTGGTAGTGATTTAGATATTTTAAACTACCATTCTACCTTTCAAAAGTATTTTTCATTTCATCTGCAGTTTTGTCTATATTTTATGTTAATAGCAGTTCTATAGCACTATAAATCTTCAAATACCCACAAACAATAATTAACCAATCCTTCTAACACCCCTGTGAGGTAGGTGTTATCCAAGTTATAGAGATGGAATTACTGAGACTAAGGCTATTTCTACACTGCACTTTTGTTGTTAAAATTTTGGCATTCAGGGGTGTGAAAAAAAAAAAACACCCCTGAATGACAAAAGTTTTAACAATAAAAAGTGCCGGTGTGAACAGCGCTTCGTCGGCAGGAGATGCTTTCCCGGCGACAAAGCTATCACCCCTGGTTTTATTTTGTCATCAGGAGAGCTCTCTCCTGGCAACAAAGAGAGGCTATGCTGCTTATCTTACAATGGCACAGCTGTAGAGGCACAGCTGCGCCGTTGTAAGGTGTGCAGTGTAAACATAGCACAAAAACAGTTTAACTTACCACAGACTCTGCAGGAGTTGTTGTCACCACTAGGATTAGGACAACAGCTGGATTTCCCATTCTTTCAAATGTTTTGAGATTTCATAAGATTTCTTGCCAGCAAGTTAAAGAAGTATGGGCTGGATGAATGGACTATAAGGTGGATAGAAAGCTGGCTAGATCGTCGGGCTGACCGGGTAGTGATCAATGGCTCCGTGTCTAGTTGGCAGCCGGTATCAAGTGGAGTGCCCCAAGGGTCGGTCCTGGGGCTGGTTTTGTTCAATATCTTCATTAATGATCTGGAGGATGGCGTGGACTGCACCCTCAGCAAGTTTGCAGATTAGACTAAACTGGGAGGAGTGGTAGATATGCTGGAGGGTAGGGATAGGATACAGAGGGACCTAGAAAAATTAGAGGATTGGGCCCAAACAAATCTGATGAGGTTCGAAAAGGACAAGTGCAGAGTCGTGCACTTAGAACGGAAGAATCCCCATGCACTGCTACAGACTGAGGACCGAGTGGCTAGGTAGCAGTTCTTCAGAAAAGGACCTAGGGGTTACAGTGGACGAGAAGCTGGATATGAGTCAACAGTGTGCCCTTGTTCCCAAGTAGGCTAACAGCATTTGGGGCTGTATAAGTAGGGGCATTGCCAGCAGATCGAGGGACGTGATCATTCCCCTCTATTCGGCATTGGTGAGGCCTCATCTGGAATATTGTGTCCAGTTTTGGGCCCCACACTACAAGAAGGATATGGAAAAATTGGAAAGAGTCCAGTGGAGGACAACAAAAATGATTAGGGGGCTGGTGCAGTGACATATGAGGAGAGGCTGAGGGAACTGGGATTGTTTTCTCTGCAGAAGAGAAGAATGAGGGGAGATTTGATAGCTGCTTCTAACTACCTGAAAGGGGGTTCCAAAGAGGATGTATCTAGACTGTTCTCAGTGGTACCAGATGACAAAACACGGAATAACGGATTCAAGTTGCAGTGGGGGAGGCTTAGGTTGGATATGAGGAAAAACTTTTTCACTAGGAGGGAGGTGAAGCACTGGAATGGGTTACCTAGGGAGGTGGTGGAATCTCCTTCCTTAGAAGTTTTTAAGGTCAGGCTTGACAAAGCCCTGGCTGGGATGATTTAGTTGGGGATTGGTCCTGCTATAAGCAAGGGGGTAGACTAGATGACCTCCTGAGGTCCCTTTCAACCCTGATATTCTATGATTCTATGATAATAGTCCCCTTTCTGCTTTGGGATAAATCCAACACTCTGTGGAATATTTAGAGATGGGGGCGGGAGTGAAATAAATAGCTTAGTGGTTAGCACACTCAGAGGTGCTAGAAGTAGGGGTGCTGGTGATGCGGCAGCACCCTCTGGTTTGAAGTGGTTTCCATTAGATGCAGGGATTACAGTTTGCTTCAATTGCTTTCAGCACCCCCACTATAAAAATTGTTCCAGCACCTATGAGTGCACTCACGTGGGAGACCCAGCTTCAAGCCCCTGCTCTGAATCAGGGGAAACAAATATTTTATTGAAAGTTTCCTGACCAGTTTTAGCTAGAACTCAGGCATTCCTGCTTCCCAGCACTGTGTTCAGACCACTGGATCATATTTCTCTTTCCTACTTTTTGATTAGTTAAGGCCATTGCTAGTGCTGTGCATTTCTGAATCTCTTCTTCAGCGATTATTTTACATTACCTGAAACAAAATAGTTCTCTGTAACAATAAACCAGTTTCATATAGACTGATCTGTTCAACACAATTTAGAAACCACTGCCATCACAGTCAGGTGTATTAGGAGAGAAGACCCAACAATTTCATTAACTGCACCAGCACTTAGTTCAGTCTGGGTCATCTCAGAATTCTTGAAACATCTAGTTCACAGCAGAATGCCCTGGATTAGTATAATTACTCCCATACTAAGAGTGCCCCATCTAATATTCATAGTCACTCCTTTGTTAGTAACTTTAAAGGTACAAATGTACCTTGCTCAAATCTGCCAGAATATTAAATTGTTTAAGATCAGGACAGCTAAGAGATTTTCATCAAAAACTCTCCAAAATGTTTCTGATAACCCAGTGGGCCAGCAAAGTCATTTCTCAGACCTTCAACAAAGACATACTGGTTCTTATAACCTTTCCCATTCCATGGATTATTCTAAAGAAAGTGTCTAATCTGGGTCTTTTATGACCTGCCGGTTACTAGAATTCCTGCTGCCTGGATCCCCAGTAGCAATGGGATCCATTGGGAACATACTATTTTTATTCTTCACCACTTCTCTCTGCGTCTAGCACTGACATCCAGTACATTTCTTTCATGTTCTGCATTGGCTCCTTTGTAACCAGCTCTTCACACTATATCACTTATTTTCTCCATTATTAGTAGCCTCATAATTGCAGTAGCTCTCCAATAACTATGCACACAGCCAGAAACACTCCTTCCATAGGGTCACTCAGTCCAGTAAGATCAAAAGGATTTTTGGGTCTCCCTCCCCATCATTTTCAGTATGGGCTTTCATGAACCAATCGACCTGGGAACAAGAGGCGTTCTGGGACCTGATATCTTAAGACAGCAGCTTTAACACATTTGCTATCCCCAAAATCTTATTGGTCATACTCCATTCTTATTCAAGAGAAATTCCCATTGGAGCAAATAATCCTCTCCTCAGCACACAGATCAGATAAGGGTTCTGCATGGCAGGGAGGTCAGCAAGGAAGGATACAGAAGCCTCCCTACAAGTGTTATGGTTGCCACAGTCCTGCAATAGCCGTGTTGTCTACTGGTCACTAATTATTGATCTATTTCAGAGAGAGATATATTTGGGGTCAGTTATTTTCTCATAAATCTCGAGAAATCACATGTAGATAGTATATATTGTTTCTTCAGTTATGTTTAAAATACAGCCAGTATATATATTTTAGCTTTAAATTGTGCAAAGAAATGTATATAAATGTACCATGCATGAATCTGGCTTAACACATGCTTGTTACAGGAAATACCATCTCAAACCAATTTTTTTTTTTTTTAGCAGATAGTTTTTTAATACGATATCTAAATCTACCATCAGTTTCTGCAGCTGACCAAACACAACAATTCATATGACACCAGGTATGAGCTCACTTGATAATAGAAATGTAAGATGTCAAGCATCTAATTTAACAAGTATTACTTTATGTTATGAGCCATTAATAACCCAGAACAACAAACAAAAATGCCCCAGAAATTATAGGAAATGAGTAACTAATGATAACTAAGTACTATCACCACCATTAAGCAGAATCATATCAAATGAAAATTGCAATATTATTACTCATTTATGAAATTCACTTAATATTTTATCATAATAAGTATGCAGTAATTATCTTTACATACTGAAGGTGAATTTCAGTTATTACATACTTGTTATTTAAAAATTACACTTGGATCACTATTACAGTGGATAGAATTAATATATCTTCTCTTAAACCTTTTAGTTAAAGAATTGCCATGATAAGGTAAAAAAACATATTCTTTTAATGGATACAGTCAGTTTTGGGGTAACAACCAGGTCATTTTACAAGGACAATACTTCACTTTTGGAGAATGCATTAGATGATCATGCCTGAGCTGCATAATTACTGGTGATTTTGCAATTGTTTTGTTCCATTTCTCTTACTGCAATGGTACTTAGAGTAAGGTAATTATCCACCTAATTATTTAACATGGTTGTAATGAAACAAGCATTTGGACTAGTTATTGATGACATTTGAAAAATGTACTTTGAACCCGCAAATATATAGGCAGTGTCATTGTATAACTACAGTGGTTTTTTAAAAAAAAATTAGTTACCCATGTTATAATCGTAGTAAGATTCCACTGGGTTGTAGTTAGTAGTGCAAAAACCTACCAGTTTTCAATTTAAAAGACTATTTGTATGCAAAACCTGGCACAGTAGCTGTAGATTTCTTATAGACCTCAATTTCTCAACTTCCTAAAGCACAACCCCCTTCCAAAACAAACAAAACCCCAATTTTGTCATGGTAAGAACTACAAAATTGTGAATCAGGGTAAAAAAAAAAAAAAAAAAATCAAGGTTTTAAATGACTGTTTTCTCAATGAGTAGTTTCCGTCTTCTGTCAAATCCTCATGATGGACCTAATTGTGCAGCTGAGTCCAGGGCCTGCTCTATATTCTGAAATGGACCCCATTGATATCTATGTGGAGCTCCACATAGACTTGGGAATTCAGTCACGTGCAACAAATTGCAGAACCTGGGCCTATGTTGTTTCACTGGTTTTGTCAGTGGTGAGAAACTTTTCATTCAGCTCCACATTGGCAGACTAGTTGAAATGAAATAAGATCCAAACTGAGCATGTACCCATCTGTGACCCTAAGAGCCCCTCAATGCCAACTGGGAATGGGTTCACTGTCATGTAACAGCAACTCCCATTAGCCTGAAGAACTCATTACACCTAAAACATTGCTCTCATAGTATTTATCTATGAAAAATATTGTGTAAGATATCAAATAAAAGCTTATATCATACTGATCATCGTAAGCATTACAAAATGCATGTGCAGTGTCATACAAGAAGCTGTAGGTATGTACTAAAAATATGTTTAAACTATGTAACCAGGCAGGGATGATGAATAAGATTTTCCCAGACAGAGGAATTTGATTTACCTGTTTGCCTAGATCTCTGATGTAAAGTAAGCAGGATATAAGCCAACACAAAGGAAGCCCATGTGAATATTAATTCAACAGGAAAACAGGTTGAAGGTAGGAATGTGAAATCACCATAGGAGACCAAGTTCACAGGGAGTTATTCTATTTCTGGGGCCAAAACAATGGAGAAATATTAGGAGAAGCAAAAAGACATTTTGTTATCTATTTAGGGAGGAGATCTCTGATAGTGCATGGGAAAATCATGAAAATCTGAATCCTGATTTAATTGAAAATCAGCAAGCTCCACAGAAGCTTGCGGGTAAGGTAGCTAAGTGGCAGGTGTTCATGCAGGTACTTATTCCACAGAGTGTGCAGTTCCCTGATAAACCAGCACTGGAAGTGTACTTAGGGGACGGCATCTCCTCAAGAAGCTGGGGAACTGTTTGAGGGCTCCTTATGTCTGGTACAGTGCGAAGATGACCCTTTCCCCCAGCTTCTCAACCCCTCTATAAGGGGAGTCCCAACAACAGGCTGGAACCAGCTGTGGGGGATATTGTCTGCTCTTCACCAGGAAGAAATGAGGGAGGAAGGAATCATGCTTGTATGGTATGAGTTATGGTTGGATAGTTCCCAGATGAGTTATGTTAATAAAGTTTCGGCTGGATTAAACCACGTTGCTTGCAACTTATCCAATACCTAGAGTCCAAATCAAAAATATTTGTGCAAGACACTGGAGGTGCAAAAGTGTCATATTCTGAGTCTAAACAGTGTCTTTTTTATTTATTTTGGAAGCAAACTTAGATAATGAGAAAGTAAAAATTTTGCAAAAGTGAATAAAGAAATACAAATAAAAATAATGATTGGTTTATGGCCAACATTAGTTTCCTCTTCTTTGGATGATTTAATTTACCAGTACCTGGTTGGAAGTGTGAGATAACTAATTCGTTTTCAAATAAGAGGCATTTCCTATGAAAATGTTGAGCTCCTGGATCTGTTCAAAAGAAATTATTTTGGCACCAAAAGTGCTTTGAAAGCAAAAAAAATACATATTTGGAACAAAACAGAATAGACTTATCCTGTGCTCATGCATTTGGGGCTTTGTTATTTTTATGTTTTTTAAATCTTTCAAGAATTACTTAATTTAGAATCAAGCTCTTTAATTCTGGATGTCTGACAAGAGACTGTTCAAAAATTCCTGTGAAGGGCTAAGCACATAGTGGCATTTTATTCTGAAAACAGAAATGAGACATTTACAACCATATCTGTGACAGAGAATTGCCAGCCAGGGAGAAGTATTTGTGACTTAGTGCAACAGCATCCAACAAAAGGAAAAGCAAAGCTCTCTCCTCTTCAGATGCTTTCCTAGGGCTTTCGAATTCAAGCAAAAAAGTCCCCATTTTGTAAATTAAAAAGATGTTTTGCAAAATCATGATAAAGAAGAAATAAAAAGGGAGAAAACATATTTAATCAAGTTAACAACTCACAAGAGAGAAATAAATAGATTTGTTCCATGATTATGTTTTTCAGTCCAGCTGAGATGGAGGCATAAACTATCAGCTATTTTCCATGAGGATCCAGTATTCTATGGCCCAAATTTTGATAACTCATACACTGGTTTATTAATGAAGGGGGAGAAGTGGAAGAGGGAGACTTCCATTCCCCCAGAGTGCCTACAAAGGAGCCATTCTCAGCTGACAACTTTGAACCCTATGATAGGAGCTTGGCTCACTAGACAGACCGTATAGGATACCCTAAACCCAACAGGGTGAGACCAGTTTGGTTCAGGGCTTAGCATTGTGCCTATCCTCACTGAATTCCAGCTGGCCTCTGAGGTAGGCTGCAAGTAGAGAAGAGGGGTTCATTTTGCACCTTTCCAAGGCCATTGGGGACAATGCTCAACCTGTGCCAAGGCTAGCAAGTAAGCTACACCCTTGAGCAGACATTGTGCCTCAGAAACACATCTGAGTTGCAGTTCTTCACTTGATTTCTCCTTGCTTCTAGAGGGCAGCAATTTATTGGTGGTCTATACAGCAATAAATGACCTCACCTAATGCTCTGCCTCAGCTCCTCTGACTAGTGAAAAGGGGGAAAGCTAAGGTTCTGTCTATTCCCTGGACCATTCCCCTCCCACCTACTCCAGGGAGAATGTAATTGGGTGAATAGCCCTGTTTGCTTCTGTGTTCCCAGACCCAATATAAAGGCAGCCTATGTAGAGGAGGAGTTAAGAGGAGTTCTTACTCCCTCTTGCTTGGGTATGTAGGCCAAGCCAAAGTCTACTCCGTAGAATGTAACAGAACCCTATAACATAGATCAAAAATTCTTGCAGATATCCATTATATTCTATAGGAGTATAGAGAAATCAAGAACATTCATAGATTCCAAGGCCAGAAGGGACCATTTTGATCATCTGGATTGACCTCCTGTATAAAAGAAGCCATAGAACTTCCCCAAAATAATTCTTTTGAATAAAGAACATATCTTTAAAAAAAAAAATCCAATCTTGCTTTAAAAATTGCCAGTGATAGAGAATCCATGATGACCCTTGGTAAACTGTTTCAGTGGTTAATTAATTTCATTGATAAAATTCTATTCCTTATTTCCAGTCTGAATTTGTCTAGCTTCAACTTCCAGCCATTGGATCTTGCTATACCTTTATCTGCTAAATTGAAGAGCCCCTTATCAATTATTTGTTTTCTATATAGGTACTTACAGATTGTGATTAAGTCACTCTTTAATCCTCTCTTTAATCCGCTAAACTAAATAGATTCCAGGGGCTCAGTCTGTCACTACAAGACATGTTTTCCAATCCTTTAATCATTCTTATGGCTCTTCTCTGTTCTTTAATTGTAGATGGCAGAAGTAGACACGGTATTCCAGCAGCAGTCACAGCCGTGTCAAATAAAGAGGTAAAATAACCTCTCTACTCCTACTCAAAATTCCCCTATTTATGCATCCAATGATCACATTGGCACTTTTGGCCAGTGTTGCACCAATAATTCCTGGCCAGCTCAAATCTTTTTCAGAGTCATTGCTTTCTAGAATAGAGTCCCCCATCTTGTAAGTGTGGCCTATGTTTTTTGGTTCTAGATGTATACATTTAGCCATATTAAAACACATATTGTTTGCTTGCACACAACTTGCTTACCAAGAGATTCGGATTGCTCTGTATTAGTGACATGTCCTCTTAATTATTCATTAGTCTGCAAATCTTTGTGTTATAAAATCATCACCGACAAAGTTTGTAGATGTTCTCTTCCAAGTCATTCATAAACATGTTAAATAGCATAAGGACAAGACCCATCCCTGCAGGACCCCACTAGAAATATATCTGCTTGATGATGATTCCCTGTTTACAATTTTGAGACCTATCAGTGAACCAGTTTTTCATCCATGTAATGTATTCCATGTTAATTGTGTATCATTCTACTTTTTAAATCAAGATGTCATGGTGTACATCAAACACCTTACAGAATTCTAAGTATATTATGTTAACACTATAACCTTTATCAATCCAACTTGTAATCTCAGAAAAAAATATCATGTTAGTTTCATGGGATCTATTTTCCATAAAGCCATGTTGATTAGTATTAATTATATTACCCTCCTTTCATTCGTGATGGTTTTCCATTACATTGTATGGGATATTTCCACATGGTACAATGGTTTAAAATAAAAATATATTAATATTTTAATGAAAATTGTGAAAGACCTATGGGCATGAAATCAAAAACATCTTGATTTAACACTACTAAGCTCTGCTATTTTTAAATTGCCCTTCTTAGTTTCTAAACTGAAGCAATTCTTTAATATCTTCTGGAACTTTGAATGTATTTCTGACTGAGTCATAGCCACCACATTACAACACTGATTTTTTCCCCTCCCTTCAATTTATGCATCATTAAATGACTTTCAAATAAATATGATATAAGTTTCATCTAAAGGTTCTGTCAGGGTCCTTTGAAAATGCAGGTCTGTTGAAGCTAAGAGGGAAAAAAAAAATATAGAAGAAGAAAACAAAAAAGGGATTTCAGACAAACAGTTGCAGGCTGTGTGATGCCTGTTTAATATCAGCATGGAGCCTCAAGATCAGAAGATTACTACTGATTACTGAATAGCATGTTAAAATATAAATATCACACAAAAGTTTCAGACTATTACAATTATACCCCCTAACACTTCTTTATCTTTCAACTATTTGGCTGCTTAAAAGTCACTGGTTTCAAATTAAGGTTCGAGAAGGTATAAAATATTTTCCTTTCAATTTTAGTATTTTGATACATTGTTTTGGGGCACAATTTTGATTAACTCTAGCCTTAAAGGAGATGTCCACTGTGCTTTTAAAAAAAAAATCTGCAGTAATAGTATTGTAACACATTTTTCTTGTGATTACTCAGCATAGCTCTACTGAAGGCAGAGGAAAATGGTAGCTAGTCCCAGGTATGTTAATTCTTGACATCATGAGAATCTTTAGTATAGCTATTGTAAAAATTAACAAAATATATACAAGAAAACAAAGGAATATGCTGAATTACCATTGTTCAGGAGGAATCATACTGCCTGCTACTCTTATTAAAATAAAAAGAAAGCATTTGTGAGCAGTGGCATGAGGAGACAGAATACTTTGGCATAAGGAGAAGAATTACTTGGAAGAGGATTTCTTGCGTGTTTTTCATCATGTTTTAAGAATATAAGTGCATTTAATGCTCTACCTCGCACACTGGGTACCTAGTCCATAACTGGGGCTCCGAGGTGCTATGATAAACAAACAAACAAACCAAACAACAATGGAATGTCAACCCTGGAGACCAAAGTCCTCTGTCTACAAGAGCGGTATTACATGAAGTTAGGAATACAAGTTTCCTCATAGTACCTCAATGGGTTTTAATGATGAGATGAAGATGCCACCTCTACAGCTATGTTCTCCATGCCCATTCTGGCCTTGACCTCTCTGAGACCACCACCAACTAGGAGAACACATTCAAGTGCCATATGGGGAGTCCCAATATGGGGAGTCCCAGTTAGTGTCATATCTAAATTCTGACAAAGTTTTTCTTTTTGAAAAATTCAAACATTCTGCTCACCCCCAAAAATCTCAGTTGTGTGTGGGGGGGAGGGGAGAAGCAGGGAACCCTGAGGAATTAAAATTAGCATTTTCACGCAGTCGTAGTTTTAAGCATCATCTGTTAAATTATTAAATTCAATGACATGTAATATTTTGTATGGCTCCATGCACAAATATGAATCCTAACCCCATCTGAGGTTTGACCATGAGAAATGCCAAAGACTCTATGAAGTCCACTAGGAACTCCATTGTTTTCCAGTGATTTTACATGGAAGGTACTCAGATACTATGGTATAAAATCCTAATACAGATAGATATGTGAATTCAGCTGAAGTACCTGTAGGGCTGTTTAACGTGTGCAAATTAACTACAGAAAGTCATGATTCCAATGTAAATGAATGCAGGTGATATATAAAGAAATAATTAGCAAAAATATGACAAATTCATTGATGTTTTTATCCCCACTGCAATAATGCAAGTTTAGTTATTAAGCTTAATATTTATTTTTCTTCAGGATTTTACACTTTGATCCAAAAATACCTTTTCAGGTGCCAGAGATTCTGCCTTGAAAACAAACAAATGCAAGAACCAAAACAAAACCTCTCTAGAGAACACTTAATGAATAGGATTGGATTAAATAATAAGCACTGACAATAAGGGAATGAATTAATCCCAGAGATAGAAAATGGAACAATTTTTCTGTGATTGATATAAAAAAATATGTATAGAATGTATTGTGCACATTTCAGGCTAGAGAAACACACAAAGAAACCTGGAATGCTCATTTGTCCCTCAATAGTTTAGTAACAAATACACTAAGAATCTGGGCTCTTATGTGGCTGCACAGTGAAGAAAGGGAAGCATCCAAGGAGTCTTCTTCCTTTGCTTAAGCCCACATAACAATCAGAGAAAATTACAATACCTGCCTTCTGGGGAACCTAGGTACAGAAGACTCCTACTGCCAAATTGGGGAGGTGCAATACCCCAAAAGAGACAAACAGCAGGGTGGGGGCATACCTCTGAGCATACAGCATTTGATTACAAACTACACAATACCATGTAAATTTTTAGCTGTAATTAATGAAAAAAGGCTTATGTCCTCTTTAGTTGGAAAATACACTAGTTCATATAGGCATTCTGGTAATAAAAATTGTAAGATGTATTGCTATCATGATTCATATTTAGACTATTTTATGCATTTATGAGGGACATACAGAAAGTTATTATTAATGCACTTATTCCATACCTTTGAATCTATTGCACCATTCTTTTGCTCTCAGATCTAGTTAATTAATACTCATTCAATAAACTCACAGTAAATTTGTATCTTTAACCTTTTTCATGTAACTAGTAAAATTTGGCAGAAACTTATTTTTAAGACAGTGGAGAACCCAACAGCAAGAGAAAACAAAAACATCTTTCTTTTAAATCTAACTAACTTTTTCTGAAATTGAAAAACAAAATGGGCTTTTACAAACTTCTTTTGCTTCTTCTCATTTTACATATTCTTTAATTTCTTCTTTTTGTTTTAATTGCATATCAGAAGTAGATTAAATTTACATTTAGATGCCCAGGGGTCCCTCGCAGACAGAGAAAACAAAATGAGTACTTGATAACCCCGCTTTCTGATTGACTGCCAGACAAATTGAGAAATACATTAGCCAGATGTCATGCTGAATACCCCCTCTAGAAACAGCCAAAAAAAAAAAAAAAATTACATGTAATGCTAAGTGATAAAAGAGTTGATCACACAGCATATATATCCATATCTATCTATTGTGGCAAAGCATCTCCTTCGTCTCACCAGATTTAGTGCTTCTCCCTCTGGCGATGGCAGGCCTGGGGTAATCAGCCCCACTCACAGCAGGGTTTGCCTTCCCTCTTCTGTGCTCTATTGGTTGTACTTTCAGGATAGGCCTGAAAGTTGGCCTAAGGGTTGATCCTCCACCAAACAAAATGGAAAACAGTCTCATAAACAAAGAAAACCCAGGTGCTATCTTTCACTGCCTTCTCCTGGTGCAGGGTATCATATCACCCTGTTGGTTGCCCTGGGGTGTCAGTCCTTCCCCAGCAGGCCTCAGGTTTGGCAACTTTCCCTATGGGAAGGAGCCCAGCCTCCCATCCTGGAGAAGCTTCTGTCTCTATTACCACTAGCTTAGCAGTAACTTGTCTCTCTCTTTCTCCCCACTTTGCTCATAAGGGGGTGGGGGGGCGGGTTTAAAAGGCCTCAGGCAGGCCTTAATTGGAATCAGGTGTCCCTCATTGATCTGAGGTAACCCCTTCTCAGCTAGTAGGGAAGAGGGCCTTTAACATTCTGGGGCTAATGTATCTACCTTCTGTGGAAGGATCCTTTAGCAGTGGGCTGGCTTGCGCCCGCCCACTTCCCGGAATCCAACATGAGCACCCTCTTGGAGCCTTCCAGCCTGACTTTGTCACACTATCTATATATGAAAAGTAAAACTGAATATTTTGGTCAATAAAAGTACAGAGATTGCTCACTATGATTTGTGAAATTATTTTGGGTTTGAATTTGCAACAATATACTTGTATTGAAGATGCCAGCTTCTTTTATATGGACTCTGCATAAGAGCGAGAAATTCTTGCTCATAGTTCCTTTCAGGATAAAGCTTATTATTTATTGGTTGTGAATATTTGGACAGTGTCCTGTGTTTGTAATAATGTTTGAGGATAGGAAGAGTTTCTTCATGAAAGTGTATTTTCTGAAAAGTTTGAACCAAAAAATGAATTATTTATTTGTTATTTCTTATTTTTCTTTTTAAACCATTCAGTTCATTCAGTCAGAAACATAAACAAGACCATGTAATAGAGCTGGCTGAAATGTTTGGAACAAAAAATTTTGATTAAAAAAGGGAGAAGCCCTTTTAAGATTATCCCACATCTGTCTGCTGCAGGGTTCGTAGACTTCCTCTGAAGTATCTGATGCTAGCTATTGTCAAAGACAAGATACCTGATCAGACGGACCTCAGGTCTGATCCAGTATGCAAATTTCTTTGTGCCTATGTTACTGAGACATTTACTACTGCTAAGTGAATATCAAAAGACTTGAAGGTGCAAATTATGATCATTTCAAATATCAGCTGTTTACCTGAACCTTGTGGCTCTGCAAAGCTGGGCAAGAAATCCCTTGGGAATGGGCCTTGGTGTGAGATTTCTGAGACTCACTCATTTCAGTCAGGCTGGGAATAGCATATGAACAGCCTATTTTACAGCATTGCCGTTTCCAGCCCCAGGCAAAACCCAGAAGTGCTGCTGCACTACAGAATTGATAACTATGAAGACAAGTTAGCCAAGAATGTTCAAATGTGCAACAAAAAAAAAAAAAAAAAAAAAAAAATTCTTGGTTCAGGTTTTGAGTGAGAGTTTTATTTTAGTGTAACCTTTTTACCCATGCTATAAATTACTTGTCTTGATTTGAGTTAAATTTGCCAGGGAAAATGGTCAATAGTGAGACCATATCAAAGTGAAAACAAATGTTGTCTTCTCAGTGTACTCTTCCGTTCTAATTCCACTGTCTCATATCCATTGGGATCTTATTTTCCCCTTTATCCTGTAACAGAAATGCTACCTGTTGAGGCAACTCTTAGTTTAATTCCAGGTACTTTTGAGAAATTGGGTAATTTGAATATCTATATCCTGCTCCAAAACCCATTAAAGTCAGAGGGAGTCTACTAATTGGCTTCCATGGACTTTAGATCAGGCCTTTAATGCCTGCATTTTAATAGAGCCAGTCAGGAAGTTATTTAATTTTCCTGTGAAATTTGACAAAAATGATTTTTTTAATGTTTATCAAAGTTTTTTTTTTTTTTTTTAATTTTTAAGAGTTTTGGAAAAAAATAAATCTAAAAAAAAAATACATAAAAGCCATTTTCCATCAATAGAGGATTCAATTGAAAAATTTCAACCAGCTTTAAATTGAGGATATCTGCCAGGTTTAGGTTAGGACAGGTTAGAAACCTTAAACATTTTTCAGGACAGCTATGTAGTTCCAATTTTTCAATTCCAACCCGTCTCCAATTTGTAAATATTGAACATTAGCCTCTTTGTGGGAACTGATTCATCTGTATGTGGTTAAGAGATAGAATCTTATTTGATGTGTGTCATATCTAAATCTTATCTGCCTATTCAGTTAATAAAAGCTTGACATGTTTAATTTTTTTTGTAACTGTATGTATTTTAAATTAGCACACCTGCCACAACATTTAAGGCTGTCCATACCACTTTATCCAGTACCCGTATCTTCTAAAATGAATTACTTATTGGAACTTCTTTATATTTACTATCATACATTTATGCATAGCACTGAGCAAGGGGTGGTGCATTAACTGCATTACCCCAGCAACAGCCCTAGGAAGAATTGTGACTCTGAAACACCCCTTTAAGGCACAATTCCCTCCCTGCTTCCCCACATTTCACGCCTATCTGACCAGAGTTTTAAGGCCACACAGTTCCCTGGATTTACACCTTTGCTCTCTCTCCAGAGACTGTCTATTGTATCATCTGTGGTTACAAATTACCAACCAGCTTTCTAAGGCTAGGTCTACACTGCAGCGGGGTTCCGACCTAAGATACGCAACTTCAGCTACGTGAATACCGTAGCTGAAGTTGCGTATTTTAGGTCGGCTTACCTAGCGGTGAGGACGCGGGAAAGTCGACCGCTGCCGCGCTGCCGCCGCCTCCGCTGCCGCCTCCTGCCGAGGTGGATTTCCGGAGTCGACGGCAGAGCGATCAGGGATTGATTTTACCGCGTCCTGACTAGACGCGGTAAGTCGATCCCCGAAAAACCGATTGCTACCCGCCGGATCGGCGGGTAGTGAAGACAAAGCCTAAGCAAGCATATGTATTCTTAAGGTGAAAGCATTATAGAGAAACCATGTTAAAACAATACAAGAACCTACACATACTTAAAAAAAAAAAAAAAAAAAAAAAAAAAACTTAGAGGTCACCCATCAGTCTTATGGGCGCTGGTAGGTCAAGTCCTTCCACCCCTTCCACAAGGGCTCCCCTTTGGACAGAAGATCATGTCCATTTGCTGGATCAGAATGAAGGTCCTAAATCAATTTAAATTCAGGCTATTTATCCAAAAGTCCTTTCTTTGGCTCTTTGTAGAATCCAGTTTGAACCAGTATAGGCAAGCTTCTCCAAGTAGTGGAATCTCTCTGGAGATGTTACAAACTGAGTGAATTTGCCTAATCATCTCCCACTGTTCTTAATACCTGTAAGAGCTGTGGTTACCTCCCCCCCCTGGAATTACATACAATCCCTGGCCCATAATTATACATAAACTTAATACAATAAGATCTCCCAAAGGAATTGAAGGAAATTGCCATATCAGTCACAACCAGAAAATATTTTTAGAAGAAATAAGGGTAACTGGAAGACTCATATTGAGAACACAATCATATTACCTAATTGTGACAGAGATTGCCATTGTACTGATGACACAGAGGTTACGCTAATTAGCCTCAAGAAATACATATCTGTGATTGCTATTTAAAGCCTTACTAGGATGTTTAACCAGTGATTTTTCATCTCAACTGCCATTTACCTTTATTTTAATTTGTATGCAAATCTTAGTAACAATGATTTGCACTTGTGCTATTAAAACTAAAACTTAATCCAAATGCATTTGTTGTAGGCATGGGAGAAGGTTAACTTGGGCTCAGTATGATATTTCTGAATTTTTGGATGTGATAATGTGTCATTACTTAAAGCTGTTTAAAAATATACAGAAATTACTAATTCCAACTGATCAGAAGTAAATAAGCTCAAATAAATCTTTTGAGCTTACTATTGTGACTTTTAAAATCTGATTAAAATATGACACCTCAGTGCTGCTGAAATTAGTCATCGACTATATTTTTGTACTTACCAACAGATGTGAAAGCATTATTATGAAAGTGGTGTATAGCAACCAATATTTTATTTATGCATTTATTTTATTTTAATTTTTAATCTAAGAAAAATAACACAACAACAAAGGGCCCCCATCCAAAGCTCTGTACACTTTTGACAGACATTTAAGAACTTAGTACTAAAGAGGTTATAACATAGATCATTCAAAACAGAAGCACACTACCTTCTCTCCACCACAATACACCTCCTCTAACCACCAGTCAGTAGAACAACATGACTTAAAACCTGAACTTCCCACCACACATACACACCAAAGAAACATCCCACCTTCTGTTCCACCATGTGCTCCATCAGTGCTCCATCAAGCTTCTCAATCAGATTGGTTGTTCAGCATGCCTGAAAGGTCAACAGATCGAGTCTGCTTTGGACCAGGGAAGGAAGGGAGAAAACATTCTAAAGGAAAGAGGCCTTCATAGAGAGCAGTAAGGATATGCAAGGATTCTGTCCACCTCTACATTTGGATAAAATCCCTGCCCAAGAGAAAGTACATCATTAAAAAAAAAATCTAAATATTTAGCTTTGCCATATGTTTTATTTAAAAAAAAAAATCATAGTTTGATGAGTCATGATTGATTTCATGAAGTTTTAACTTTTTTAATTAGTATACAAACATGCTAATATCCAAAGGCAAAACATATAACAACTCTCTCATTTCCAAATGGAGAGTATTGCAAATGGGACAGGATTTTGGAAAACAGCACCTACTTACATTTGTCATTCTTGGACATTTGTCATACTTTTCTGGTTGTGAACTCACTTAACTCTCTCATTGACTTCAATGGGCTTTGGTTCAGGCTCTAGGTGTTAGGAATTAGACTAGGTATTGTCTCAACAATTAGTATCAATGTTACAATATAAAGAAAAAAGATCCCCAAAGGATATGAAAAAGTGGAAAGATAAAGGGAGAGGAGTGAGAAGACAAACTTTGTTTTCAACTTCATTGTGATGTGGTCTCTGTGTTGGCCTCTTTCCTTACCCAATTTAATGCAAATCAAGTTAGGTACACCACTGTGTAACTGGAATAGATGAGAGGAGAATGAGATCTCGTATTCCAGAAAATGACGATGCGTCTCTGGAAATTTTGCTATCACTAGTGCCATTCGCTGAAGTAGACAGTGTTTCCAAGAATTATATTGAATTTACTAAGAAGTAAAATTCAGCACTCTTGGTTTACAATGATTTCATTTGAACCTTTTTGTGTTTATTTCAGTTTGTCTGGGTTAATTGAAATTTGAGGTTTGGGACTAAATCTGTGGCTTGTGTAAAAGTTGCCACTTAAATTAAGTCTATAGTGCTGGGAAATTTACACCAGCTAAGGATCTGACCCTTGAAAGTCACATGTGAAAGTGAATGACCCTGTTGATTTTCATGGTTTCCATTCCAAAAACATCTCTCTCAGCAACACAAAATCCAACCTAGAGCTGCTAGGGGAAAAAAATGTGGTTTTTTAAATATTTATATTTATATTACTTTTGAAAATTTTTGACCATTCTCTAAGGTGGTCAAAATACAGCAAAAATGTTTTGCAAATGTTTTTAATGAACTTTCAAAAGCTTAGTCCTTTAGCTCAGTTGATGGACAATATGCTTTTAACACAACAGGTTCAAAGTTCAAATCCTGATCTAGGTTCAGGCAATATTGGTTGTATTTTGCCTCTTAATTCAGTTAACAAATAGATACAGGACTAGATCGTCACTGGTTTAAATCAGTATCAGTTCAGTGTAGCTATGCTGATTAATAAGCATTAAGAATTTGACCCCATAATGCCGCATGACTGATCTGTTCAATGACAACACAGCTAAAATTTTGGATATTCGTGATCAATTTGTAGAGTTAAAGAATGCAAAAATATATGTTTGTTGTGTACATTTAAATAATGAATAAATTGAAGGAAATCATGGTCTACTGAGTGTATCAGAAAATGAGACAAAATTATTTAATTACCGTATTTATTGAAAATCACATCTAATTTCAAAATATCATATTTCCAAACATTATGTCATATTATGTGGTATTTCCCACCAACCAAAGTTTCCCTTAAACTACCACATATCGTTAATGACAAACTGAAAATCACCAGTCTGGTGAACCTGTGGAATATTTAGCTTTATGTAGGCTTGCAAATTTCAGTGAACTACTGTTTTTTGACAGTGCATATTTGACACATTGTAGCTATTCATTCTAAATAGTCACAACAGTACGTGAAGCATTACTAGTGAATCAGTTCACCGCACCTAACTGAGCATCAGCAAACTGCAATTTGTAAAAGCATCCCTGGAGCAACACAGAGACTTTATTTCATTTAACATCAATCTCTTATATTTCCCATGAAGATGTTAATATATATTTCAAACTAAATCTTGAGCATGCAGCTATGGGCTAAACATCAAAAGGGTGGTGTCCCATATGAATGCAAGCTGATTTGCAGGAGCAAATCTGAATACATCATCCACCTCTAATTACCGGGTGGTAGGTACAAACCAGGTAGTGAGATATACAAGTATTTTATGGCATCTGCAATCCACTTTGGGGCTCCAAACTAGGAATGCTTTTGCACCAGAAAAGTGACAAAAGACTCAGCCCTTCATAAACGTCTACATTTAAAATGTATTACTTCCTGTGTTCACCTGAAGTTAATACTATCTCTGTTCCTCACCCATTCAGGGCTTACATAGGACTTAAGTTCTATGTGCACCTTGTCCTGATCTTCTGCACAAGGGTGAATTTTTAACTTTCGACATTACACCAAGCAGCAATGGATTTAAAGAGAGCTTATCAATAAATCATCATCATTAAATTTGCATTAACATTCTAATAACTAACATTTTGCTGATTTTAAAATCCCCAAACTGAGGTCATCAACTTCCTTGCTCCCTACTGAAGCTAAACTTCAGCACTAGTAGACTTCTCCAGTATAGGTGAATTCTGCCTGTGTCTTTACATCCCAAGACATCCTATGTGCCCAAAGGAAGTCCTCAGCCATGTCATGCCACACTTCCATCTTCCTTTGGAGAGGGTAGTAGCCTAGATATCCAGAGATATCTCCTGTTCTCCAATTTGTGTTAAATCTTGGGCTGGGATGCTGGATTGCTAGTTAGGTAGGATTCAATAGACAGCTTGTTGCTGGTAGTCACTGTCAGCTTCAGGGGAATAGCTAACCACAGTCATCTCTAATTAAGGCTATTCTCCAACTGGTGTGTAAGAGATAGAATTCCTCCAATGATACAAACTTGCCCTGAAGGGACATTACTCATCAGCACAGAGTGAGAGGATGCAGAAAATGATGCTCTTCTCAAGAAATGAATAGTTGCCTGGTGTGAGACTATTATGCTTATATCTCATTCTTTTCTTTTTTAAAGTGAGACTTTGGGGTGTATTTTTGGCATCTGGGTAAATTCTTATTTTACTTTCTCTATGGAACAGGTTTTCTGCCCTTTTCCATCTTCCACTTCATGGGCTTTGTTTGTTGTATTCATTTGATTTCTACTTACTTTCCTCCTTCACAGTTCCCGGTCACTGCTATCACAGAAAATAGACTCAACTCAAAAGGGTTTACAGAAGGTAATTGTTTGTTTCCCCATTGGCTGCATAACCTTGCTTTCCTTCATGTTTTGACAGTATGTTCATGTCAGTAAGTGTCAGCCTGAGAGCAAGCGATACAGCAAGCTGAATTTCATCCTTGTCCTTCAGCTCTTCCAAATCCACTGAGATGAAAAACTTTCATTTTCTGAAAGTTTGGTCTGGTTACAAAAAAAAATCACAGTAGACTCTTTCACTAATTTTGCCTTATGTTCAAAATCCTTTTTTCTGACAAGTTTAACACGTCAATTGAATTGTGCATCTTAAAAGATTACACACATTAGATATGTTCCTTTACTTCCAGCACTCTGAGCTACAGTTACAGCCAACCTAGCATCTGGGGGAATATATGACTTGTTCTTCAACTTGTTATATATATTTTTAAAGAGCTTTAAAAAAAGAAAATGCAGGAAAATGAGTGACCCAGCTCCAGGGCCAAACTTGCAAATGTTATGCCTTCCAATATATTCTATTCTATTTTGTTTTGTTTTGTCAATGACAGCTGTTGCACTACCACCAGTGTTCCTTTATGAATCTTCCCCAGGTCTGAACATTAAGATTAAGATATTGAAAGGAATGGTTTTCACTCCCTGGTTTGCCTCTGCAAAGTAGTGGCAACCCATTCAGGCTTGATTAACATTAAACAATATGATTTTGTAAAAACTAATCCTTGTGAATTTTTATTAAATCAACCAAGTTTACACTAGCTTTTTTTCTATAAGATCCACTAAATCTTAAAGATGAAGAAAGTGGGCTCAGTTCTTCCCTGAAGAGATGTGCCATTTCTGTACCAGAAGAGCCACTTTTCTACAGGAAGGGATGCAGCTGATTAACGCCCTAGAGAAGGGCAGACTGCAGTTTAAAATTGTGGTTGAAGTTCCATAGCTCGTGGTAGAGGTGCTAGGCATTAAAGCATTCTCCAAGCTTTCCTGGGCCTATGTCCTTTCCTATCCAATGCCCCTCACCTTTGGGGGAATCACACAGAAATCATGTGCTAGCTGGAGAAAACAAACAACCTCCCTCCCAAACTTTAGTTCCTGTTATAGTGCTTTGCTGAACTAGCACAATGAAGTTTCCAGGTTCAGCACTCAGCATCTTGTTGACAATGATTTCTAGACAATTAATGTGACATTTGTTTATAAAACAAAAGTAACGTATCATTAGTTATATATCAGGAGGTAGCTGTGTTAGTTTGTATCCACAAAAACAACCAGGAGTCCGATGACACCTTAAAGGCTAACAGATTTATTTGGGCATATGCTTTCATGGGTAAAAAAACCTCACTTCTTCAGGTGCATCTGAAGAAGTGAGGTTTTTACCCACAAAAGCCACCGGACTTCTGGTTGTTTTTATTAGTTATATACATGCTCTTTATAAGGAGTGCCATAGAAAAGCCCTTAAACAATAAATAATGACCAGATCCACAGCTGGTGAAAATCAGTGCAGAGCAATTGACTTCAATGGAGCTAGGTCAATTTACACCAGCTGAGGATCTGGCCCTTACATTATAAAACATAGCAAGAGAAGAGAAATCTAACTCAATTGAAAGATTTGTTCTCAAACCACAGGCCCACAATAGTGTCTTATCTGATTCTGTGTGCAGTGCTGGTTGTTTTTTTCTCATACAAGTTCTGACAAAATTAAATTGATTGAGTCAGGTATCGAAACCAAAACAAGCTGCTCCAATTTGCATACAACAATCCCAACCTCGCTTGCAATCACAAAGTTCACATAGAGCAGTTGATTGAATTATCTCAAATCTTGCTCAAGTCTCAAGCTGAAAATATAATTTTTTTTTATCCTCTCCCAATTCTTAGTCAATCTATTCTGACCCCCATCTTGCCTGGCTCTGCATGCAATTTCCAATATGTGTTGTTGTTTCAGGGGAAGAGAGGGAGGAGGCATAGCAAGATGTAGATTGATTTGCATTGGTACTTTGGCCAGTCCCCCATTTCCCATTTGCCTGTTGACAGATTTTATGAAGGACACTGAGTGCACAGTTGCCAGCCTCTTTTATGAATTCATCTGTAACATTGTACCATGTGCCTTTCCCAGTTTGAGCTTGTTTACTGCAATTTCAATCTCTGCCAGAAAAGGTGAAGGTTATATTATGGCTCTGTTGATGATTGCCTCACACTCGGTACTGTCTATGATGTCCCCTGATGCTCCCTGAAATATACTTTCCTGTGGTTCTTGATATCGTCCTGTGCTGTTAACACTGTGCCATCTGCTGCCCTGATACCACTGCAGTGGGGAAATGAGCCTCTCAGACAGATCCCTGACAGTGTGAAAAAGCCCTTTCACATTCAAAATTTCCTCTGTTTCCATCTGTCTCCTAAGCCATAATTTTTCATACTCTTGGGCCCCCATCCTCTCAGCGGGCATTACACTGAGAAAAGTTGTGCCTTAATCTGCTTTGAAGTGGGAAATGTTGCAATGTCACGACCATACAATTAAAATGCCCAAAGCCAGCCTATAACCTAGCAGGAGTGGCTAATGCAGCACACGGCCCTGTAAGGATAGGGAATTGTTGATGGTAACTGTTATTAAAAAAAAAAAAAAATACCGCCACACACAATGGTAGCAATAATGAAAAGAGAGCATGCCTACCAGTGTAAAGAAGCAGAGTTACCAGTTTGACCAAAGAGGGGAGATTATAAGGGCTACACTGAACAATTTGCAAATGCTGTTAAAAAGATGGACACTCCAAACAGAATATGCAGAGACAACACCACAGATAGCAGAAGTTTCTAAAGATACCTGGGGAAGCTTTATATTATCTATTCCTTGCATGTTTCCCTACCACACTGGAAATAGAAACACATAGCACGGCTGTGGATCCATTCCTTCCTTTTCACTGTGGCTTACTGCCTTTGCTTTTGCAACACTAGTCCTGCTAATAGCAATTGTGCAGTGGTGGGCAGGTCACTCTAGTGAGTGGTTTCCAAATGCTTGAAAGTTGAACTCTGCCCCCTTCCAGAAAATTTAACTGATCATGCTTCCCATCATAACTCAACTATATGTTATTAAAAGGCATAATTAATACATCTTCCATGTCCTCTGGCTAGTCCTTTGTGGCCTGCTACATTCCCACTGTGGGAAATGCTGATGTAGATCTTCAGAATATGATACTTTAATTCCCTTATTAAGGTGAAATAGTTAACAAGGTAAATATTTAAAGCAGGGGTCGGCAACCTCTGGCACGCGGCTCGCCAGGGTAAGCACCCTGGAGGGCCGGGCCTGTTTATTTACCTGCTGATGCGGCAGGTTCGGCCGATCACGGCCCCCACTGGCCGCGGTTCACCGTCCCAGGCCAATGGGGGCGGCGGGAAGCGGTGCAGGTGAGGGATATGCTGGCCGCGGCTTCCCGCCGCCCCTATTGGCCTGGGACAGCGAACCGCGGCCAGTGGGGGCCGCGATCGGCCGAACCTGCCGCATCAGCAGGTAAATAAACTGGCCCGACCTGCGAGGGTGCTTACCCTGGCGAGCCGCGTGCCAGAGGTTGCTGACCCCTGATTTAAAGAATCATCATTTGAGTGAGTTAGCATCCACTGAAATGAATGAGGCAGTTCACATTAGAACTAATTTTTGAGACTTTTTGCAAATTCAGGAAGTAGTCTGCATCAGTTTGACTTGGGTCATATTTTGAAAGCTTTCTTCACACCCATAACAGCTGGATATGCTGAAGAATAGCTGAGAAGACAGTCAGCTCTCTCCTGGCTAATGTTTGATGACCTCCCCCAATGGGATGTGCCCCACATTCTGAAAAATGCTGCTCTAAACACTGTTTGTTGTACGCTACACATCTTTTATCTCTTCTGATCTTACTTGCACCTTTTCTTGTGCACACTAGCTCCACATTTCACAAAATGACAGATCCTATTTATTGTTCGTTTCAACACAGCCGATGTTTGATCAAGGTCTGTATTTTAAAATTTCACCATTCCACTTCCTCACCGATCAACCACCTTTCTTTCAGTCATAATTAGATATATACACATTTATTTAAATGCTTGCGCAAGAAAACACAGAAAATCCTTAAGTGTTTCAGAGAAATGAGTCTCAGGTCACAAAGTAGCACCCTGAAGATAGGCAATGATGCTTTAAATTGTTTAGAAAATAAACACTGTGTCAAGAATATGCTGTATAGGCATTTCGTTATGAGCATGACATACAGTATTTAAATGTTCAGCAGCACATTGGAGTTTTCCAAATGTTATTTAAGTCTCTTAAATAAATCCCCACTACTCTATGAAAACAATTTTCCTCCTATCGCCCTATTTGCACTCCTTACCCCCAAAACTATCACTGCTGACAGTTCTCTGAGACATGTTTGGACATGTCTGACACTTCCATCCAAAAATCCATTGCTCATAAAGTGCAAGACATTTTCGCTTTTGACAAGTGTGTGAGCATGCGTGTGCATTTATGTAATATCCATGTAAAAAGTGCTAAATGAATGTATCATGCACCTTTCATTTAATTTAGTAGCAAAAGGCTGCTCTGAAGTCTCATATTACTGAGACTTATTCTTTAACAGAATACACTTCAGTCCAATTAATATCATATTAAGCATTACCAGAAATAATTTAAATGAAACTTCAGTCAAAATAAGTGAACAAAGTACATTTTGTGATGCATTATCCTTGGGGTTTCTTTTATTGTGCTTGTTCACTTACATACTGCTAACTTGCACATTAATCACACTACATGTTCATTTGCTAAGTGTTCTAAGGACTGATATTCAGATATATAGTTAATTACAACAGTTAGTTGTTTTCTTTTGGAACACAGATTATTACTGTTTGGAAAAAATACTTTGTGATTAACTTTGATTCATTTACTTTATAAAGACAGGAGATTAAGGCAAAGATAACTCCTAAAGACCTTGTCCAAAGCCCACCGAAATTCCAGTCTCCCTAGGCAATTTGTTCCCATATTTTACCATCCCTGACAGATGTGTGTCCAACCTGCTCTTAAAAATCTCCAATGATGGAGATTCCACAACCTCCCTGGGCAATTTATTCCAGTGCTTAACCACCCTGACAATTAGGAAGTTTTTCCGAATGTCCAACCTAAACCTCCCTTGTTGCAATCTAAGCCCGTTGCTTCTTGTCCTATCCTCAGAGGTTAAGGGGAAAAAAACAGATTTCAGCTGGAGTTTGATCAGGCACATGCTTTATTAGCCACCATTTGGTCATCTTCACATTAGGCTGTATAGAGAGTGGGACCTCAACTGCTAAATTCAGAATAATTTTCAAGCTTTTACTCTCCTTCCCCAAGCTTTCTAGATGGAGTTTTGGTGTGAGCCATCTTTAGCTATAATGAGACAACTCATTAAGAATGCAGGCATTTATAAGCATAATGCTGCGGTACTTCCTTTATACATTCCCTAAGATTATCACCTGAGGAAATGTTGCTTATTTTTAAACCGTGCTGCTTGCATGGTTTGGGAATTTGTTCGGAACAAAAATGCCTACCCATAAATTATACTTCTTTGCTATGAAGTTTTAGCTTAAAAGTAAAAGAGAGAGCGAGTTCCTGCAGTTGCTATTAAGTTCTTAAACTCATGCATAAACATTTTGTTAATTCCTGGAGGCACATCTAAAGGCAGGTTAGTTTGCAGCTGTGAAATTTGAATACTTTTTTAACATTCATTATTTACAAAGATCAGAACCTAAATTGACTTGTTATGTTGCACTATGGCAAACATACAGTTGTTTAATTCGTTACCAAGGCTAGTGCAGTTTCACTATAGCAACAACAGCTTAACACCCAGCCATGGCATTTCTAAATGGAAAATTAAATTATACATTTGCTTTATCTCAAGCTAGGCATCGATATATTAGACAATACAAAATAAATATAATTGAATAATAGATTTCTGTACTGATATGTCAGTTTTTTAAAGTATTACAATAAAACGGTTAGCTTCATGGGGGGTTGGAGGGGGGAAGAAATCACAACTGATAGGTAAAGGACCAACCAAAATTAATGGTATGAGCAACACAAATAATTACAGGCATGGGAAATCTCTCATATCAAGAGAGATTGAAAAGTTTGGAACTAATTATTTCAGAGAGGACATTTACAAGAGGGATTATGATAAAAGTGGAGCGGTATGGAGAATGTGGATCAGGAAACTCCATTCTCCCTCTCTCATAATACAGGGATAAGGAGACGGTAACAGGGTATTGGAGTATATGCACACATCCCACTGTGCCTGTTGCAGCCTTGAGCCCTTCAAAACTGTGAGCTGCAGGGCACATGATTGAGAGCAAACATGTGACCTACAGGAAGTGAAATGTCAGGCTTCCTGCCTCGTAAGAAGGGGGAGCAGAGAGGAGAGATTTAGGGTCAGGGAAATTTTAGTGTGGGTCTCTCCACAATAGCCAGGAAGGATTTCTCCTCTCTCCTCCTAACAGGTGAAGGCTGTGAAATCATCGGGCAGTTAGCACTGGAGTTTGCAATATTTACTCAAGCTGAGTAGTGACTTATGTCACTAGACCCATTGATTTCAATGGGATTTTCATAGGTGCCACTCAATTGAGTAATCTGCCTCATAAATACTTGACAAAATAGGGGCACTAATGTATAATCCCGTGCTGGGGGTTGTAAGAGCTGGTCCATCGCAGTGGGAGCTCAAGGAAGCATTGCCTCAACTACACAAAGCCTCCTGAAGCATCCTTGACCCACAAAAAGAATGCACACTTCTCTTCCCTCTTAGGAAGGTGCAGTGCAGGCTCCCAGCTGCAGCTGACCACCTCCACTCAGTGCTGCAGTGTGAGAATAGGGTAACAAAGCTGTTCTCTTTCACACTGGGGACTCCAGCTCCAGGGGTCACTAGCAACTGACATTCTCTCTGGTCAAACAGCTTTTGTGCCAGGCCCATGCCCTGAGCCAGACACGATCTAGCTCTACATGTCATAATCCACGACTAACATAAAAACACCTGCTATTTTTAAACCTGACATTCTCCCTGAAGGGTCACTGGCACCTGCCTAGGCCATCACTGGTATCCCCAGCTGCAAGGCTGCCTTGCATTCTGCTGTATGGCTTCAGCACCATTTGTGGTTGTGCAGCAACAGCCGGGAATCTCTGATTTTATCTCCTCCAAACCACTTCAGCCTATATCTGCATCTGTAGCACAAGTACAATAAACTGCCAGCTATTTTATATTAGAAAGGAGCCTTTTACTGCATTCCAGGAGACTACTTATAGAATTTGGTTTTGTGAAGGGACTAAGAAAAATAATGCCTGGCTTAGAGGGAGTAAAATTAGCTAAATAATCAAAAGCTGATATTGTGTATTTGGATCTTGTATCCAATATAATTGAAATTACAGCAACATGCCTGGAGGGTGATAATATAATGTTAATTTAATTTTGCATGAAGGCAAATGTAAAAATATAAACCACAAAACGAGCTCTTTTACAAGTCATCATGCAATAACTGCAACTAGAGTGCTAGTAATAATGCTTCCCTGGCACAGAGCTGGTCAAACTCCTTCCTTTACTCAGAATGGAATGGGAAATAGGTTGGCAAATAAATGGTATGGTCCTTTTGTCAGGCATTCGTGCCACAATCTGTCTCCACTCTACTGGACATTAATTGCAAAAGCCAATATTATTAGATTCAGTGGCATATTTATCAAAAAAATAAATTGTGAATATCATGCCCATAGGAAGAACTTAAAAAGGGGTCAGTTTATAAAGGATTTACAGGAACTCAGAAGCCTGAATGTATGGGGTTGTTAAGCTGCATCTTGGTTTTTCATGTTCCTGTATTTTGCTTTAATGCTCTGGGAATCTGATCAGGGAAAGTGAATGGAATGACAACAAAAGGAATATTAGGCCAGAAGGAACCTCCTTTATAACACAGGACAAAGAATTTCAGTCAGTTATTTAATTTTTAGTTCAATAACTTAGAATCATAAAAACATAGGATAGGAAGGGACCTCAAGAGGTCTTCTAATCCAGTCCCCTGCACTCATGGCAGGACTAAGTATTATCTAGGTCACTCCACCAGGTGTTTGTCTAACCTGCTGTTAAAGATCTCCAATGATGGAGATTCCACAATCTCCTTAGGCAATTTATTCCTGTGCTTTACCATCCTGAGAGTTAAGAAGTTTTTCCTAATGTCCAACCTAAACCTCCCTTGTTGCAATTTAAGCCCATTGCTTCTTGTCCTATCCTCAGAAGTTAAGGGGAAAAAATCTTCTCCCTTCTCCTTTTATGTACTTGAAAACTGTTATCATGTCCTCTCTCAGTCTTCTCTTCCCCAGACTAAACAATCCCAATTTTTTCAAGCTTCCCTCATAGGTCATGTTTTCTAGACCTTTAATCATTTTTGTTGCTCTTTTCTGGACTTTCTCCAATTTGTCCACATCTTTCCTGAAATGTGGTGCCCAGAACTGGACACAATACTTCAGTTGAGGCCTAATCAGCACAGAGTAGAGCAGAAGAATTACTTCTCATGTCTTGCTTACAACAGTCTTGCTAATATATCTCAGAATGATGTTTGCTTCCCCCCCCCCCAACAGCGATACCCTTTTGATTCATATTTAGCTTGTCATCCACTATGATCCCCAGATCCCTTTCCGCAGTACTCCTTCCTAGGCAGTCATTTCCCATTTTGTATGTGTGCAACTGATTGTTCCTTCCTACATGGAGGACTTTGGTCAAACACAAGGATAAATGCAAAGTATATCTCCTGTCATGCTTCACGGAGAGCACTGATCAAATCAGCCAGTTTTGTGGGACCATCTGAGTTTACCCTACAGGTTAAAGGGGAAATAAAACCGCTGGAATCTCATCCTGTAAGAGTGTAGCACCCTCTCAACTTACAGCCTATACAAAGGTAAATAGAGCTAAGACAGCCTTTTTTCCCCCAGCAGTCAGGTGTGGAGAAAGAAGAGACTATGAATGTCATCATATGAGGAAGTTGTGATGATACAACATCATGGGATGGTAATGCAATGTCATGATGTAAACAGAACATACAGGGGTTTAAATAATTGCAGAAGTTTGCACTGTGTGTGTAAGATAGGATGGTGCCATCATACAATAAGATGTAGTTTGAATGACACCAAATGGTGTTCTTGTTTATTTCAAAGGAAATTAAATGGTTAAAATATTGTGGTGGTCATTTCCAAAGTAGTACAACTGATGTGAAAGCAGAGAAGGAAAAAAATGGAGAAAAATATTGCTACTAGACTGAAGACCTGCTATTACATTATACAGCAAGGATTCAATCCAACTTATATTTGACAGATAAAAAGTAAATGAACAAGGGAGTTCCATTTACTTTATGAAGTAGTGACTAGCAGTGTTCGTAAGCTATCCCAAAATGTTTTCTTTTTAGGGAATAGTGTTTCTTCAACTCCTTCAAATCCTGCTGCTGAAGAACTGGTCACTCTGTAAAATCTCAGAGTATTTTGAATATATACTAAGACCCTGATCCTGCAGTGAACTCTCTGTGGATGCAACCTGAGCAGATCCCCCATTGACTTCAGTAGGGTTGCATGAAGACAAGGGTTCACCTGCATGGAAAGTACTGAAAGATGCTCTAGCCTGCACAAAGAAAATTATTATGAGGTGCAAGGTTACTTCCCAAAAAGTCAAGCTAAAGCTTATCAGATTGGCAAAGGATTACTTCAGTTACAGCCATGTAAGTAATTTAGTGACACAGTGTTGAAATAAGATAAGACTGGGAGTAATTAGATACGTATTTAACAGACAAAACAGAATACTGCACAGAACACAGACTTTCCACCATCTGCTGCAGGCCCTTTAAAGGTCATCTGGATCACCTAAAAATGCACTTGTGGCTAGTAAACATAATTAAGAACTCAGGGTAAAGTTTGACAAAAACAAATAATATCCAAGTCAAAAAGGCAAATATATATTTGCCAAGCCTAGCACTTTCTAAGCATATTTTTGACTAGAGGAGTTTGCTTTGTTAACCCAGTGCAAAAAAACATTATGGATATTACGTAGAATATGTAGGTTTGTTATCTACATGTGGAGTTGTTTTAGAAGCCAATGGATTATCATATGCATTCTCCACAGAAAAAGTATTTTTAAAACAAATGCATAATAATTAGAAATATCATTAATATTTGATTACTAAATTTAAATAAAGTCAAAGAATCCAAGTAGACTATTAATTTTACAGACAAATTTGCAATGGAAAATATGTCTCTATTCTCTTCTGTAAAAAACAACAACAACAAAACGAGGAGTGGCACCTTAGAGACGAACAAATTTATTTGGGCATAAGCTTCCATGGGCCAGAACCCACTTCATCAGATGTATGAAGTAAAAAGTAAAAGAGCAGGTATAAATACATGAAAGGATGTGGGTTGCTTTACCAAGTGTTAGGTCAGTCTAACAAGATAAATCAATTAACAGCAGGATACCAAGGGAGGAGAAATAACTTTTGAAGTGGTAAGAGAGTGGCCCATTCTGTGTTCTATGTTAAGAAAGTGTGTATATTGTCCAACCAAACCTGCAAAAAGCCCCCATTCTATCTTGAGGTCTTTGCAATACAGCTAACTGTTTCCTGTCCTCTCTCTCTCTCCACCGCCTTGTACCCCATTTACACCTGTGTAGAGTGAAAATAAATTCCTGCCATCAATATAGATAGGTGGAGAATTCTGATTCAACAGCATTGCTCTCTCACTTCACACTGGTGTAAATGATTACCTAAATTGCAAGACAGCAGAGAATCAGCCTTACCCTGCTATTTAGATTTTAAATATTTTGCAACAGGGACGGTCGTATTTGTACAGACCCTAGCACAATGTGGTCCTGGGCCTTGACTGGGGAACCTAGTGCTACTGCAGCACTACTAATAATAAATAATGATATTTAACTATTAAATAATGTTTTTTTAATCTGTCCCTCCTCATGCTGGGAAACCAGGCTTGATCCTACACTCATTGAAGTAAATGATCAGCTCCCATTAACATTAATGGTGCAGAATTAGGGCCAAAAGAAAGTTATATCTACATTTTGATCATAATTTTTAACTGAGTCACATGAATTATAAGAGACGACTTGTAACCAACATCTGGTACTGCAGTAATAAATTAAACAAATTAAGAATAATCATTATTGGAACTCCATCTTCCACTGTGTTTTTACTAGTTCAATAAAATAAGCTAGGCAAAAGAATAAATTTCCTTTAGTTCCCTGAAAGACAGCGTCAAGGATGGGCGACAACAGTGGAAACAGAGAAAAAAATCAGTATCTCTGAAAAGGATGGACATATTTCTGAAAATGTGCATATTTCTGAAAATGAGCATTTTAAAAATTGGGTCCAAATTACTAAATTGCTTCTTTCTTTTGCCCCTATTTCATCTGTCCTCAGCTTTGGGATCTAGGGTATAAAATGGATACAAAACATTCTTGTAATTTAAGTACAGCTCTCAAACATTAGACACGGAAAGCAATGAAATGTGGTATGCAGATTGATGCAGTTATGAAGTTACCTGCACACGAAATATATGCAAAGGTAACTGACTTGCCCTCATTAAGTACTTGGCACTGATTGCTCCCAGCTGTTTCTGGAAAGGCTTCTGGGGTTTTGCACCCCCTCCTCCCCCGGATATTTCAATTGCTCTTAAAAACAGATTTTCTTTTTTTTAAACACCCATTGATTTCAGTGTGATTACTCTAGCTCTTCACCAGTGTGAGATCAGAGTCTAGTGCTGTTGGAAAATGTAAGCTATTTCCTTTAAGCTCCTCTACGGCACAGTTGTGAATTGGAGGCAGCGTAGTGCTGCACCACCCTAAGAATATTCAGGAAGGCCTCAGGAAGTTGTAATGTTATGTTACGTTAAACTGGTTCCTGAAACCCACTGTCACACTTCTAAATGCCTTTTCTGGAATGCTGTAACAGATCAGAATGCTGTAGCAATTAATGACCTAACCCAATGCCCTTTGACTTCAGTGAGTTCTGGATCTGATGCCATATAACTCATATAGTCTGCCATTGTTAGGAAACATGTGAAAGCAACATCATCAGGGTAAAAGTTAAATTAGCCTGTACTCTTCTACTGTAAGATAGACCCTGATCCTGCAAGCTACTCAATGTTGATACAGGAATCCACCTGCCTAGAGAAACATGCAGAACTGGGCACATGGCATGTCAGTGGAAATGGAGATGGGAAAGAGTGCCTTGCGTATAAAAGTGTATAGATTACCAATTTGTCAGAAATAATTACAAAGGAATCTCTGGAACAACTTGTTTCCTTGTTGTTCTATAGAAATAAAGTTGTATCTGATTTTCTTTCTGGAACATAAGATTTGTTAGAAGGCCAACCTTTAATTTAATTTGTCTTTAAGCATCTCTGTTAAAGTTACAGAATTTTCAATGAAGTAGCAAGTTTTCCAGAGATTTGATAGGGTAATTTTAAAATGTATTCCATTAAATATTTAAGAGATGAGGCTTGTTTTTGTTTTGTTTTTATTTTCAGTATGATATTGTAAGTAGAGAGAGATCTTCCAGTCAATTTTTAATCTAGGACCCAGCCTAGAAAACGTAGGTCTTATTCTTTTGTTTTAGATCATACATGGCTTTAAATCAAACTGGAAATTCTGCTAGGGATGTAGCATGATATAGCTGGAAATGTGTCAATGTCAGAACTAGTAGCTAGTAAATCAAGGGAGGGAATGACTTCAACTGTAAAAATAGACAAATATGTTTATATTTGAAAGCAATAGTCTATTCTTTTAAAAAAGTTTTCTTGGTAATGTAAAGTAGAGAGCTGTAAAACCAAACTACAGTAGCTTTAATGTGTCAATTTTTTAAACTAACAGCTCTTGCCCACTTGACACATGCTGTAGCATGCTGTACTAGCTCCTGAAAGCCACTGTCACTCTTCTGAATGTCCTCTGTATGACTAATCATTGTGTCATTAATTTATTTTCCACAGGGCTCTGCTCAAGACACACTCTCCTCTGACTTTCCTTATCGGATAGGAACAGCTGCATGTTCCATTAGCAGTGAAAACATCAGCCAGAGTAGCCAGATGTGTTTGCTTGAACACACATTAACAGAGCCATTTGTGTCCCTTAGACTTCATTGCACTTTCTTTCATTGGTTCGTTTTAACACAGCGATTTGACATTGCTTCTAAGGACTGCCTTTCCTGAAGCCAACAGACTGGTGTTTAATGACTTCAGACACAAGGCCCTGAAGAGTTTTGAAATACTGGAGTGAAGTTTTATTTTGTTCTGTCCCCAGATTTTCTTGCTATCCCCAATTCCATAACTTGGTAAATGTGAGCAGGGGTACAGACTTCAGTAGATAAGGGGTGTGTGTGTGTAAGCTAGGAGGCTTACAGATGTTTGCTATCTGAAATGCGTCAGTCTTGATGACATCTCAGTATTCAGTGGATAACAAATGGACTGCGCCTGCCATGGTGGCCCAATCACATGTGGCACTGCCGTGCTTTGGATGTGCAGCAAGGCATATCAGGTCGAAGCCATCAATCTTGTATTGACCAGCTTCATTAAATAAAACATGAGTTTCTTGTATGCAGATCACATCGATAATATGTTGATCAGCAAGATGGGCTGATCACACTTGTTTCTCTTTAAAAAAAAAACTAGATAAAAACAAACAAGAAATCTTCCTTGACATGTTTGATCCAAATTTGATGCATGACCTCAAAACTTATGTTATCATTGGGCTTCAAATGGCACAGTCCGGGGAAGCTAATGATCCTCCTAGCAAACTGAATCTGCAAGCTCATACTTGAAGAATCTCAGTATCACCTCTTCTGGTATCCCTAAGAACGTGCAGTCCCGCAGTTCCCATACCATCAGGCCCGCATTCCGAGTCTTACAACTTAACGTTGAGGGTTTATCAACAGCCAAGTGACATTTAAATCGGCCCATCTTGCTGATCAACATATTATTCTGCTCCCCTACACTTTATTGTGTCTCTATACCTATAGCTGTCAGGCTATAGCTAATGTTATAATTAATCCAAGATTTTGATGATCCCTGTCACTTGGCCATGGTGATATCCCTTCAGGAGTCACCATCTTCTTGAACTAGTCTTATGGGTAAAGTGGATATTTGAGGGGTTGCTACAGCAGGTGGATGAAGTACTCTTTGCTCATGTTTAGTACCTGAAAGAGTTCTTGTGAGACCTCTGTTCACTTATCTCAGGAGCCTATATATAACATTCAGCACCACAAACAAATTTTATGTAGCTTCTGCTGCCATCATAAATCCTTATTTTATAGTTTATTGTGCAAAACATCGGCCCAGTTAATGCCAATTCTGTTTTACAATACAAGACAACAAAAAATACCTGTAATGATCTACCTAATGATAGCATCTCATGAGAAATGTTTATGTTACGGCAATAAAGTGCCTGTTTGTTTTAATCTTTTACCACTCTCTGGGGCCTTATTAACACTCTATATTGCCCATACAGACCTAGTGAAGGTTTCATATGCGTTAGCCTCCTTTGATTATATAATAGATTTTTCTTTTTAAAAGCACTTTGTAGCTTGCATATATCACATTTTTCCCTGATGTCATGCCACAATGTTGAAAACCCTAGGCAAAAGAAGACAGACATCCTTTACACTGAGATATCAAGGGGCTGGAGTTCCAAGGAGCACCTTCCATTATCTGCAGATAAGATATTTTTCAGTCTTGGTTATCACAGGTACTGGAAGTGGTTACTTATACCTCAATCTGAAATGATAAAAGTGAGTAGCGAGGATTAGGTGTCAAAATACTTGAAGTGTATTCCTTTCAACAAGATCAAAATCAAGACTGAACTTTGAATACAATGTGGTAGTACATTTCAATGGTTCTTTTGAAGAGAGGGAAAAAATATAAATTTATGAACACGTAACACTGTTGCTATGAATGAAATGGGAAAGTCAATTTCTTATTCCTTCTTCCTCACAACTTGCTATACACACACACACACACACACACACACACACACACACACACAACACCTGCTATTTTAATCCTCTTGACCTTATAGACTCTTTAACCTTTGTTCTCTGGAAGGTCTCTGAAAAAAGGTTTAACACTTAGTGGAATTGAAAGATTCATATGCGGTTTTGTAGAGGGGGCTTGTTAGGAATCTCAGGCCTCACACGTTTTTCACAAATCTCCTGCTAACAAATTCCTTTAGATTAGTGACCAGAAGAACATGCAATTGTATGAGTTATTTGTGGAAGCACCTAGAAGCCTCAATGAGTATCAGTGCTCCATTTTGCTAGGCAGTGTAAAAACATATATGAAGACACTGTCCTTGCTTCCAAATGCTTGCACTCTAATTTCAGATAATATCCAGCAAGTGTGACATTAAAAAAGAGGGAAGAAACAGAACATAAAAATTAAGATAATGTGCTTACATAGACTGGCAATTGAACACTTTCATGACAAGAAATCATCTTACTAAAATAAAATAATAAAATTAGCTCCCTAAATTGGTTAGCTTATTTTTTGAATGTGTCATAGCAGAAGTGAGTCTGTCTAGAGGAGAGACCTGAAGAAGAGAGTAGTGATTTTATGATTAACTCAAGAAAGGCCATTCCAAGCATGAAAAGAAAAAAAGAAAAAAAAGCATGGAGATCTTTTTGAGACAAGCAGACAAATGGGCATTCAAGGTGGACATCCTTATGAAGCAGAAGGGGTAACATTATAGGAGACAAAAGGAAGAGTTTTGAGGGACCTGGAAGGCAATTAAGTGCCTATTGATCAAGAGTCCTTACTGTATGTCTATAGTAATGACATTAAGCAGCTGGCAAGGAGCATATTTCAATTTACATGTCTACCAATGTCTTGTTACATATATCCCACATGAAAATAGATTGATACTTTCCAGGACAGTGCTGACCCGCTTTTCAAAACTTTTCTTTCTCAAAAGGAAGATAGAGGCCTTATTCAGCAATGGTTCTTCCTCTGTATCATCCTTCAAAATGATTCTGGGTGAGGGTGTTGTGTGCACTGGTCAAACAAGGGCTTTGCTTTAGTAGGTTCCAGTTCATTCTAGTTCCAAAACCTGCCCCAGATCTTTCCAAAAAGCTAAAATAGGTCTGTTCCTGCAATCTCAAAACTTTAGCATAATGACTTCTGTAAACCTAAACAAAGCAACCAAGGTAACATAGCCACCATAATTAATAGTGGGGCAATGCACCAAAAGAAGTTAATAACTTGCATGTGCACAGGAAAAAAATATGGAAAGTCAACTAACTGGAATAAATAAAAATATAGAATGGCACCAAAAGCCTCCTCCGTCAGGCAGTAGCGTGTATTAGCAGTAGCTTCATATAAGTGGTCATTTTGTAACTAGCCACCTCACAGGAACTATGACTCAATTAACTTTAAAAAATAAACTAATGTAAGAATTGTAAATTAGCTGGGAAGTTAGAGATACCTGAAGATTCAGATGCATGTGAGCTGGTCAGAAAAGTAAGCAAAGAGGAAAAAGGCGCGCGCGCACACACACACACACACACACACACACACACACACACACACACACACACACACACACACACACACACAAAGAGACATTATTGTACAGCAGAGAAGTGAAGAACACAAAAACAGAATTAAGCATATTTGCTATGGATTTAGAAATGACTCACAAAACAAGAGCCCCACAAATTGTTTGAATTTGGTATCACTTGAAACATGAAAAGTTGACCGTCCATACCAATACATGGGCCTGATTCTTCATTGTTTTGCACCTTGTAGTCAGTTACATCTGTACAATGCAAATGCAAAAGGGGTAAACAAAATTCAGGCAGAGAAATTACATTGCTAAAAGATGGATGGGATTTTGTCACATCACATTTTGCAAGTATATAACTTATTTAAGCTTATCTACACTCGAGGAAGTAAATAAATATTATCGTATACATTTTACAACTGTGGCACTGAGAGGTTAAGTGACTTGCTCAAGTTTACATAACAAATCAGTGGCAGAACCACAAGTCCTGACTCCCACTCTCTTGTTTTGTTTTTCTCAGACCACCCTCTCTATCATATTTTTAGAACTCTCTATTTTTTTTTTTTTTTTTTTTTTTACAAAAAAGTGAAAACCTGAACTCAATGGGAGTATTGCAGGGATTTTACCCCAAATATGCACAATTATCTGTAGACATCTTGAGATGATTGTGTAAGCAATGGAATAACTAACTGAACTATTAAGGTAAATGACAACACTGGCTACAGAATAGGAGAACATGTCAAGAAGGAGACAAAGGCAGTGATGACAAAAATTATATCACTGCAGTATTAAAGCAGAACAGCGTATGAAAGAGCATGTAATAGCGCCTCTGAGTCTGAAAAATAATGCAGGGGTAATAAGACAAAACAGGCATATTATCTTGTTGCATCATTTTTATAGAAGCAAATGCTATTGCTGACATAGTTTCAAGTGTCTATTTTCTGCCATGCTGTGTCACATTCTAGCAAAAAGGATGTGAACTGCAGTAAAGATAACACAAATCATCACTGTATGGAAAAAACATGTTGCTCCTCCCTTCAAGATATTATGCATGAAATAGGGCTATAAATTGAAACCCACAATTTCCTGATCTGGAGTTTGGTTCCTGGATTTTAAATTGACACTGCCTGATGTTGCTCAGAAGTTAGATGATTTCAGTTAACATAGCATAATTTAACTGTGCTAATGATGACCTTTGCTAAATGTCAACAAAGAAAGACAAAACTTATGCTAGTTTAGGAAAGAAAAAGCCTACAAATAAATGAAAATAAAAACTGAAATCATAAGAGCCTGCCCAGGTAGTCTATGAAAGCTCATGTTGAGATGTTACACTCAACCTGCGTTCAGAAACATCTGGCATATGCCTGTACACGATACTAGCATCTCTCTGAAGGTAACTTTTATTCTCCAGAATCTCAGCTTTCATTTAAAAAAAATATATCTTTTTGCTGTTATGGTTATGAAGAAAATCTAAAAATGTATAACCAATGCAGAAACGAGTCTTCAGAGAACCTGGAACAATGGAGCTGAGAGGTGTGACCTGCCCCACTCCTCTCAGTGAGGAGTTAACGCAGACACCCAGTGATAATTAGAATATCAACATTGTTAACTATTTCCTTCCCTGTGTAAAAAAGGAGGGAGAGGGTCAGAAATGCACACAATTTTCTGAGATTGACATCTCCTTTTGGTGCCATGAGTAGGTGTTATTTGGGAGATACCCTACTTGTTTTTTTCCCCTCCTAATCAAGAAGAAAACAAGCCCAAAGAGTCTTGTGGAGGCCAGGGGCATATTCACTGCAATGCTCAACTTTTTTTTTGGGGGGGGGGGGGGGGGAAGGGGACGACAACTCAGTTGGGTGGAATTTATCTTAAGGGTGGAGCTTGGAAGAGTATCACTTCCTTACCTTCCCCAAGGGAGTTAGGTACACAGATTCCTGAAGAAGTCCATGGGAGTTGGGTCCTAATTCTCTTTGGCCCCATTGAAAATTCCACATTGAAAGTAAACTTAAAATGAACTTCACTACGGAACATGCAAATAGAAAGTAGTTATCACAATCACTGTTGGGTTCATAATAGTTCTATTTGCTCCAGTAACCAAACAGCCCAATCATAACAAGAACTAGGGTTGCCCAGTTTGGACACCAACTAGGGAGAATGATATTGTATTATGAATTCACTAATGAGAATTCATAATACAATAAATCCTGAAAAAAAGAAGAACAAAAACAAAACTGGTCTGGCCATGTTCTGTAAATCAAATTAGAAATGGGCCTTAGTAGAATTTTGTTTGTTTGTTCACAGTGTTTAACATAATTAAAGATGGCCCTTAATTAAAACCCACAATTTCCTGATCTGGAGTTTGGTTCCTGGATTTTATTTCTGAACCATCTATCTTACTTATTATAGTATCTGTTTCCCAGGAAACAGGTGATCAACATGGTACATCTTCCGACTCAAACAAATTAACTGCTTACTGGCTTTTAGACAAGAGACTTTAACTCCTAGACAACTACAAAAAACTAACCTTGGTCATACGTAGTCAGTCAGTTTTAAAAAGTGCAGAATTCCTCTAAAGAAGTGACTATGTGAAAATGGTACCTTCTTATTCAATAGATATTTCCTGTGTCTAGTCAGTTATATCTACCTACTGAATAAGTACATTTTTATATTAGGGTTTATTATAATTTATAGTTATATTTTATTATAATTTTTAATATATTGCACAATCTATCCAGCTACAGGAGAGTAAACTGGATTATTTTCTATTTCTCACATCAGTACATTTATAAAAGATTTGAAAACAGGGCCATCTATGTGACCTCAATGTTTTCCAGGTTGAATATCAGTTATACCCCTGAAGCTTCAGTGTAGGCCAAATGACTACACAGGTGTAATTGGGGGATTAATTTGCAGAAAATGGGATTGTACAGGTATAGCTGGAGGCAGTTTGCTGTATCTTTTTTATCATTAATTTAAAAAAATAGCTGAGTTTCCAAGCCTGACTGGTTCAAAAACAAAAATATATTTTTTTTCCTTAGAAAATGAAAAAAGTTGTTCTGGAAATCAGTAGGGCATAGTAGATATGAAGTTCCTTGATGCTGCTTTTCCAAAGTCACTTTTTAGAGCAAACCCACACCTTCATATATACGATATCCATTTGAGATAGAACTGAACATTAGAACAACCATGGTCTTCAAAGAGTTAAAAGATATTGGGGTGTACAAAGCAAGAAATTTCCTGTAAGAAGTAATTTATGCAGCCTTTAATATTTTCATTTTTTCCAAAGAATATTTAATAGATTACTGTATAGAACAATTGGCTAAAATGTCTAACTCTTTAAGAGTACAGTAATTCCAAGATAGTGATAATTTGGGAAATCACACATTGTTATGGATATTAATTTAAGTTTAAAATGAGGATGGAAAGAGAGAAGTACTTCAAGACTGAGGAATTACGTTCAGAAGTAAAATTAATTTCTAATACAACATATTTAATGAACATTTTGTATCTCTCACACACACAGGTTCATTTTGCAATTTCAAATATGTTTCTTGTACTAGGAACATTCCTTAATGCTTGAAAGTTCTAACCTTGTAAAGGTAGTAATTTTCTCTGAGACAATGGTTCTCTTTTAAGGCTCCAAAGTTTGGCTCCTTTTAAAGACTGAGACAGGAAAGTTACCACTGAAGAAGTATTTGACTGTTTGGTGGTCTAATATCCCACCATTGTGTAAGAGTTTATCCACAGAATTCCCTTTAGCATTAACATTTTGCTAGTCACATTTTAAATGGGCTTTTGATTGTGATTGTCTTTCCCTTTCTGTCTGTGTTGCCTGTGATACTAGTGATATCACCATTCTTGTCAACTTTTGAATGGTTGAAAGAACTACTATGAACAGGAAGAGTGGGTCAGATTCAGAGGTGAACCTAAGTCTAAATAAAGGAATTAGATGCCGAAACTTACATCACCCCGAAAAAATATAAGTTATACCAGGTTAGACTCTTAGTCCCCTTTGAATAATTTAATATGGTTACTAAAATATTACATGCAGTAATAGAGAACCCAGGGTCATGGGTCAAACAATTAAACGGCAAAGGCTACAATATCTGATCAAAATAGGAGTGGAGATCACTTTTTTGTTGCATCTGATTCTTTCTCCCCGTTTCAGTCTGTATGATGTTTGCTTAGACTGTAAGCTCTTTGGGTAGAGGATCTCTCACCTGCCATGTCTGCACAGAACCAAGCACATATTTGGATACATGGAAGATTAGCTCAGATTCATTATTATGAATTAATATTTTTATGGCAGCTTTGACTATGAGCTAAGTGATTGCCAGACAAAAAAAAGAAAAAACAATTCCTGCCCTGAGGAGTTAACAATAGAAATAAAAAACAAACAGCTAGACCAGAGGTGGGCAAACTACGGTCCGCGGGACCCTCCTGCCCAGCCCCTGACCTACATCCCCGGGAGGCTGGCTCCCGGCCCCTCTCCCGCTGTTCCTCCTCCCCCGAGCCTCAAGTCGCCCCGCCACTGGCGCAATGCTGTGGGCAGCAGGGCTCTTGCAGAACCACGACCTGTCCTGGTGCTCTGGGCTGTGCGGCTGTAGCGCTGCCAGCCACTACAGAGGGTGGGGAACAGGGGGGTTGAATGGGGGCAAGGATCCCAGGGGGAGCAGTCAGGAAGGGGGGGCTAGATGGGGCGGCGGGGGGCAGTCAGGGCCAGGGGTTCCGGGTGTGGTCAGGGGACAGGGAGAAGGGGTGGCTGGATGGGGCAGGAGTTCCAGGGGGGCAGCCAGGAACGAGAGGAGGGGTTGGATTGGGCAGCAGTGGGTGGGCAAGGGTTCCGGGGGCAGTCAGGGGACAGGGAGGGGTGGATGGGGCAGGGGTCCTGGGGAGGCCATCAGGGCACGGGGGGGAGAGGGGGGGCTTGGATAGGGCAGGAGTCCCGGGAGGGGCCATCAGGGGGCAAGAAGCAGGGGAGGGGTCAGATAGGGGGTGGAGGCCGGGCCACACCTGGCTGTTTGGGGAGGCACAGACTCCCCTAACTGTCCCTCCATACAATTTCAGAAACCTGATGTGGCCCTCAGGCCAAAAAGTTTGCCCGCCCCTGAGCTAGACAGAGGCGAAGGGTGATGGAAAACAAACACCAGTTTCCTTTCTTTTTACTTGTTACTTGCTTGCCAATGTGTATCATCCCTTCCAATCTCTACACATTACCTCTGAATATGGCCCGGTGAACCTGAGTCTAGGGGAATCGATGGCTGTAACTAATATTCTGAGGCTCTTGAAGAAAGGACAGTATGTATAATGTTAAGTTATACCATGCTCCTACTTTAAATGTTATTTTCTTTCAGTTCCTCAGCATATAAACTATACTAGTTTTGGTTACTTTCTTATGCTTACTTTCACACTGATGAACATAACAGGGTTTAATTTACACAAGCTTGCATACTGACTCTGAATTTGGCTAGGTATACATATTAGACACTCCAAGACAGGACAGACCATGAGCTATTCTGTAACAAGGAAAATATCATAAGATTAAAAATCTGAGAGACTTCAAGCTTCAAAATATGTAGGAAAATCTTTTCAATAAATGGTATTCAAACTCTTAAAATCTGTGTAGTATGGTTTAGATGTGACCTATCAGGTAGATTATTGTTTCTTGAGCTAATGTCAGAGAGCCATCTAAAAAATGTGCCATACAATAGATAAGCACATGCAAAAGTCTCAAAGTACTTTACAAACAAATGAATTGCAAACCAACACTCCGGTTTAAACAGAGGCATAGAAACATCAGAAATAGAATCCAGTAGTCTACTCCAGACTTTGAATCTCTATTCTAATCTCTGTATTACAAAGTGTGACCAGAAAATGCTAGAGAGCTGAAATAGAAGTAAATGTACTTTCCACAGAAATCTTATGCAGAGATGTATGTGAGTTAAAGTGTGCAATATACTATTTGTCTATTGTATTTGCATTGGTTTTCCCCCTCCCTCTTTTTACTTGAAGCTATGGTTTGGGGCAGGAAAATAGTTACATACCATATGGCAAAATGTAGGCTTTACCCAGGGGAAGTTGCAAAATCTGAAACTCTATTCCCCTTCCTTGAGGAACAAGCCTTTGATTAAGAAACAATTGCCAGCTCTTCCTGCTGCTGTTTTGGGGATATTAGCCCACTTGTTATTACGAACACAAATGTTCTGGAAAAAGAAATCCTATAAAAATTAATTCAAAGAATGAAATGTAGAAATGCATCCAATATTATTCTGGTCAGATTGCTGTAATGGGGATAAGATGTACAGTAACTCCCAGATTTTAATAATAGAAATAAAATGTAAAGGGGAAAAAGATACTGTTGCCCCATATTTTAGAGACCCAGGGACATTCCAGCTGGAAGAAGAAAATGTTTGATATTCTCTTCGATGCAATATTGGTTGGTTTGTTTATTTCCCCCACACCAAAGGAATACAAAAAGAAGTTCTGCTTCTCCGAACGCAGGAGAAACTAAAAACAGAAAATAGCAGTTTCTTAGTTTATAGACGCAAGAATCTCTAGCAATAGACCCAGCTTTTTCCAGGTTCATACTGTGCTCACAGACTACTGCTTGGCTGTCTTGTTTTTGTCTCTGCCTTTCTGTTTGTCTTTTCTCACAGATACACACCTGGTCACAATACCCAGTGGAACCTCCCACCCACCTGGTGCTAGTTTCTAGGCAGATTCTATTAGAACTTGTTTTAGGTGTGGCCCCTTAGTTATAAAATATACTTATCTTAAGAGAAGGACACATTCACACATCAGTCTGAATGATGTTTTATAAAAAGGTTTTGCCCAGCTTAAAACAATCCTAGCATTGCTATTAGAGGTTACCCAAATCACAATGATTCAACCTTGGAGCAGCAGGATGGAAAATAAAAGAGTGGCATTTTATAGTCCTCCTTCCTATGTGCTATCCCTCACCTCTGCAAGGTTACAGTATCCCAGAACTGTCAAAAAGGGATCGTTATTATTGTGATTCTAACAAGCTACAGGCTAGTTATTTCACTCAGATGTTTTATGAAAACATCAGGTGGTCAGCACTAGGTCTCTTGCTAATATATGTGAAGAAGTTGTAACAAGGAAATAAGGATTTTTGAACAGACAGAATGAGAAGTAAGTGACATCTCATCACATGGGTGGGAATATCTATTTCAAATTCTATTGAAACACCTAGCTGACACATTTTACACATGCAATCAGAGACCCAGAGTCAGTGGTAAACATCTGACAAAAAATGAGAGGAAATGTCTAGGGCAGATGCCTTCTAATGACTACATTCATACTGGTAAGGAGCAGAGTCTTGAAAGATACTACCCAGTTATTCCAATGCAAGCTTTCCTCATAGACCAGCCCTAACACCAAAACATTAGCTTGACTCTTCCACCTTATATTATAAACAGATTTTTTTTTTCTTTTGAGAAAAAAAATATTCAAAAAAAAAATTCCTTCAAAGAAAAAAAAGCATGAGAAGGGGCCAACCAATCAATACAATGTACCATATGTACACGATTACTGAAAGTACACATCTAGTACAGATGGAATGTCTCAGAAGATGCATTCTTTCATGAAGGGCCAGATTATAGGTTTGCTAAAAGCTCTGTGTGAGGCAGCATAGAGAAGAAATTATGTCTCTGAATAGCACAGTTGTGTGTGATATATGCCATCATTAGGTGTGATAAATGTGATATATTCCATCATGTGCCAGCAATGCCCCTCTGCCATGTATAGTGGCCAAACCAACAGTCTCTATATAAAGGAATAAATGGACACAAATCAGACATCAGGAATGGTAACATACAAAAGCCACAGAAAGTCCTGTGCCACCTTTAAGACTAACAGATGTGTTGGAGCATAAGCTTTTGTGGGTGAATACCCACTTCGTCAGATGCAACTGACGAAGTGGGTATTCACCCACGAAAGCTTATGCCCCAACACATCTGTTAGTCTTAAAGGTGCCACAGGACTCTCTGTTGCTTTTTACAGATCCAGACTAACAGGGCTACCCCTATGATACATACAAAAGCCAGTAGGAGGACACTTCAATCTCCCTGGACATTCTATAACAGATTTAGAAGTAGCCATCCTTCCAAAAAAAAAAAAAAAAAAAAAACCCAAACAAACAAACAAAAACCCTTCAAAAACAGACTTCAAAGAGAAACTGCAGAGCTACAATTCATTTGCGAATTTAACACCATTAATTTGGGTTTGGGAGGGACTGGGAGTGGCTGGCTCAATACAAAAGCAATTTTCCCTCTCTTGGTATTGACACCTCCTCCTCAATTATTGGGACCACATCCACCCTGACTGAATTGGCCTCCTTAACACTGGTTCTCAACTCGTAAGGTAACTCCGTTCTCTTTGTGTGTCACTAAATTTATGCCTGCATCTGTAATTTTCACTCCATGCATCTGAAGTGGGGTTTTTTTTTTTTTTTTACTCACAAAAGCTTATGCCCAAATAAATCTGATAGTCTTTAAGGTACCACCGGACTCCTCATTGTTTTTGTGGATACAGACTAACACGTCTACCCCCTTTTATACTTGACAGTTATGTTGCTGATTCTCACTTGTTTCATAGAAGTTTGCTATTGGCCTATATCAGCAGCACATGCCTGGTCCAGTTGCACTGCCTGGTGCATTGTAGAGGCATAGCCAAGTTTCTTCCAGGTGGCAGGAATAATCCTGGAGTCACAGAATCTCTATATGATTGCACATCCAGCTGCAAGGTTCTCACTTCCACTCATACCTCTGCAACCCATGCAGCCCCATTCAGAATCTATTCAAGAAATGTTGAGTAAATTGATTTATTTGGGCCCAGCATTTCTTTGGTTATAGAAGATGATAGCTGAGCACACAAACAAGCAGCTACACTTATCAGGTTTTGTCTTCTTTTTGGTAGTGCTGCAAGGAGGGGTCCACAATAAATGGGGGGGGCGCTATAATATTGCCTACAAAAAATTCTACCCTACATCTATAACTTGTAAGAGTAGAAAAGGCTCCCTACATTCTTTTTTAGAATTACTGGGGGGGAGGGCAGAGAGTGGGTGAGCGTACCTGTTAAGCACAGAGGAGTAAGCGACATTGGCTGTTCCTGCTCCTGAAACACTGCAGAAGCATTTCATTCCTGCTGCATGGCTGGGGGTTGTCGGGCAGCAGTGATGGGTGTGTAACAGGCATTCATACTCCAGGGCTTTCTTCACTGCAGTGTAAACAGAGGATAAATAGGAGTTGGCATGTTACAAGCATCTTGGAATAGGGGGGTAGTGGTTTTATGCTCAGCATAAATCCACTGGGTTGTAAACTCACACAATGGAAAGTTGGCCACAGCCGCTATACACTAGGGTAGCTACCACATGCATTGTGACAGTGCCCTAGGCACTACATACAGTTTTGGGGGAGAATTGTTTGAAGGCTAACAAATTCAGATCTTTATCAGCTACCACAGCTGTAGACACCATTAGATGATCTGTTATAGCTAAGCTAAGCAAATGCTTACCCCGTGTGATTGTGCACACCCACTACCTCTTAAGAAAAATACATCAGTTCAGCTTTTTTTTTTTTTTTTTTAAAGACATTAAAATAATTGAATATTTAGCAGTTTGCCTTTCTTTAAGTGAGATTATTTCCCTGGCACTGGATCACAGATATTCCCTGATAACCCTTCATTGGTGTGCAACTCTTAGCAGTATTGAACTAGGTAAAAATAACTAAGCAGCTTCTTATAACTAATCAAGAACAGATTCTTTTGGTTTACATAGAAATTTATCCATAATCTCCATCTACTTATTTGTTAATTGGTATGGGGGAGGGTCAGTCTGAAGTTCTGCCAGTTTAAATTTTGCTAACTGAAGTAAAATGCACTCACACACACACCTATCCACCCTAGTTAATGCAGCACTAATGTTTTTAATGCTTTTTTCTTAAGTTACAGGTCTTGAAGGTCTACAATAATAAATATGTCTGGGGGAAAAAAATTCTCCTGTTGTGACAGGTTTGGGAGGGTGCTCTTGCCCCTCAAAAGTGCCTGGTGCTCCAACCTTCAGCATCCCCTCCCCCACCACCCTTGGAGGTATTCAGGCCACACAATTAGTGTTTTAACTACACTCTTCCCAGGTTTATTAACAAATAAACCTGTTCGCTCCTTTACCATCAGAGCAGAATTCCCCCCCTTTCAGCTCTCCTGCAGAGCTCCCCAGTCACCCTTATTTGTATCAATGCCCCTCCTAATCTTATTCCAGGATTTTTAGCCAGCTCACTTTGACCAGAGTGCTCTGCCAGCCCCAACATAGTTTATTTGCAAGCTGTTGAGCAAATACCACCCCTCCTCTCTAAACTCTCTCCAAGCTAATCACCAGGCCCTGCTTTTAAACCTTTCCAGGCTCATATGACCAATCACATGACAACCCCACCCACTGTTTCTACATTGATTGCAGGCACCTGGGGTCCTTTTAGGAGCAAAAGGTTAATACTTTCCCCTGCCAGTTCAGGGCCAGTATCTGTTCACCTTGTCAAACAAGTTCACATATTTTTGTGTATGCTATGCATAGTATATACTGTCAAAGTATATTGTGCTTTGAGCATTAATGGTGCACTAATAAGGGGTGCCAGATTTGCACAAGGGAGAGAAAAACATTCAGAAAGCCTATGGGATGCTATGGAAAGGTGCTCAGAAGCAGCAAATACAGTAGTGTTTGTAATATTCATTCACCATGGCACCAGCCTCCAGTCACTAGTCAATGTGCAGGAGTGTGATATACCAGAGTTAAACTTCTAACTAGAACTGCTCAACGTTTTTCAGATAGTTTGTCAAAAAATGCAGTGTCAGTTGACCCAAAACTATTTTTGAATTTGATTCACTGGTTTTGGCTAGGGAAAAGTTTTTCAGGGCCAGAACACTGCATGTGCCCCACTTTATAACCTGCAGCCTATGGGTGGGGGTACTTTCCTGGGGCACGGGAGATCCAGGCTTTAATCACCACACTGGAGCTGAGACTTAAACTCAGTCACACACCCACCCTCAAATAAGCATCCTAACTACCAGGCAGTTGTGGTGTAGGTGACTTCTATTCTGTCTTTTTGAAGCTTAGTCTAACCATTTAACTACTCATTGGGCCAAAGAGAGAGCAAGTGTATGAGAATGACTCTATATCCTGGTGAATAAGGCAATCACCCAGGAGGTAGCAGATGTAGAGTCAAATCTCTCCTCTGAATCAGACGGAGAAAAGCTTTAAATCCACATCTACCATTTTCCAGCTCGGGGTGTCAAGTGGGAGGGGCAAAAAGAGTCACATGACCCTCCCCTGATGCTTGTGGGGGGCACATTCAGCAGGGAACCTCAGCGGTGAAAGGAGAAGAATGTGGGGCTGCTGGGCGACCCCACGTCAGCAGCTTCTCTGGCGCAGCTATACCACCATCAGCCCTTCCATGGAGCTGCGTCTCCTGGGGTCTGTACAGCCGCACCAGAGGACAGGGCTGGGGCGGTACAGCCACGCCAAAAAAGCTGCCATCATGGGGCCGCTGGGTGGCCTCACGTTCTGCTCCTTTTGCCGCTGCAGTTCCGGAGAGCCCTGTATCTCAGATATCAGTATCTGGCGCAGCGGGAGGATAGAGCCGCTCCCAGTTAACATGGGACGGGGAGAGCATGTGGGCCCTGGGCTGGAGGTGGGGCAGGGAGGAGTCATGTGGGGTGGTCACGTCAGGAGTCATGTGGGGAGGTCACGTGCCTCCCCCTTTAGCTGAGGCTCCCCTTTGTGTCCCTCCCATGAGTCCCCTATCAAACCAGGATCTTCTATACCTCAGACAAGCACCCTAACCACCAAGCTAAAGGGCTAGATAGAAACACACACATAGTTTGGTGGCCTGACGTGGACTTTTCCAATATGCTGACAAACTCCAAACATTTTTGGAACTAAACCACTTATTTTCCCTGATTTTTCAGTTTGCTGGTGGAACCAAAACAATCTATTATTCACCCAGCTCAACTCCTACCAGCTCAACTATCTCCCCCGCCCCCCCCCCCCACACGCACACACATGCCCTTTATGTGGGGCAAAATATCTATGTCCACTCTTCTCAGCCTTAGCCATTCTGGATGCCTTGTACGTGAGTACACAGACCTGGGCTGTTTATGTGCTCTTCTTCCTCAGGGACTGAACAGAGACAGTCAGAATCTGGCCCCAAAGTGGGTGTGGGTTGGATGATTTTGTAGATTGGTAACAGTAGTTTATATAGAACCTTTCACCTCTAGATCAATGAGCTGGATGGGGATGGATCAGCAATAACTGAAAATACCATAGTAAGAACTGAATCACCTTAGTGACCTATCTGATAGATGCCCACACACAAAATTCACTCAGACTGCTGCTGTTTAGAACCATTGTTTGTCACAGCAGACAGATTAAGGACCTACAGTATCATGCTCCTATGTCACTTAAGCATTTTTGAAAATCTCAGTCTTAATGACCGGGGAGAGGGATCTAACCTCTTACACTTAGAAGTATTCCCTCCAGGTTGAAAAACACTAGCAGACAAGTGTTAGGAGCTTTGCAATTGAGAAATATGCAACTACAGTTTCTAAGACTGCCGCTCACACTTACAAAATAAAGGAATATTACACTTCCATCAGATAAAATGATTTTTATATTAAAATTCTTTTATATGGTACAAAGAACACAAAGCCTAAAATAATGACTACAATTTGATAGACTGACCCCACAAGAACTAGAACTCTGCTTCATTCAGTGATACAAGCAGGGGAAAAGGAAGACAAAAAATTGCACCCTTTATATATTGAGATTGGGAACAGTTATCTTTGAACACATTTTTAAGTCACTGCTATTAAAAAAATGAGTTTTGCCAGCCAGTTACATCAAACTTATTTGGAGTAGTGTCAAGACTATTGCTTTCAAAATTCTTCTGTAACATCTCACTGACTATAACACGAACATTAAATGAGAATCAGGCCTATGAAACCAAGGCATCTTTCTACCACACTAGCAGTGTAATGGGGTCTTGAAGTAGGCATAATATAATTTACATCAAAGCAATAGAAATAGGCTGTAGTGTCAATGAGAGCCAGGTTCTCCTCTCTTTGTTATACACTGTTCAGAGCTTTTGCACATGATGAAGCTGAGCATGAAATTAGAAACGGTGGGCCAGATCCTCACCTGTTGTAAATTGTTATAGCTCCAATCACAGCTGAAGGTCATTTTCTTTATATGCAACAAACTCAACTCTCTCTGAAAAGCATGGTGACGTCACCCAGCAGTTAGGTGGCAAGTCTACTATTTACCTGGCCTCTGCAGGTTCAAAACTGTCTTCCTTGTTTTGCATTTGTGGTGGGAAGGGAGAAGGGGAATTTAGACCTGGTCGCAAATTTTATCACCAAACAGTTTTCCTCTGGAAAATGCTGTTTTGGTGGAATAAAGTATTCTCTGGGAATGCAAAAGTTTCAATGAAAATTGTTGGGCTCCTGCAAGTCATCCCTGCTTCCCTGGCTCCTCAGCTGCCCTCCTCTGACTGTTCCTCTGACTGCTTGGATACACAGCATCCTCATCTCCCCAGCAGCCCAGCTGGCAGACTGGGTTCCCTGGATAGATGGCTCCCGGGCTACTTGGGGATCCAAATGGCTAGACAGTTCCCCGGGTGGCTTGTTCCCTGCTTAGATGACTCAATGGTTCCCTGGGCTACCCAGGAAGCCAGGCAGCTGACTATCCAGTGGGCAGACTCTCTGATTCCTAGGCCAACAGTCTTCCAGGTAGTTGGATTCTCAAACTGCCCAGGCAGCTGGCTCCCTGACTTCCAGGGAGGAAGCGGAAGTGTTCCACTGTCATTTTCCTGAAACAGAATTGTTTGAGAATTTTCCTCTCATGAAACGTTTCAAATTTTTGACTTTTTGTCTCAATGAAAATTCAAATTTTTGTGTGGAAGGAAAAATCTTTTTTTCTGGCCAGATCTAGAATTTAGTGCTTGTGTAAGGTGTTCAAAGTCCTGGTGACCAAAATCACCTACATGGAGAACAAATTGGATCTTCAGCCTAGCAGAGAAAGGTATAACACTATGCAATGTCTACATGCACTGTAATTACACCCTGTGATTAAAGGAGAGACACCCAGAGAGAGAAGTTAAACATGGAAATAAACATTCTTCTTTTATTAAGAGAACGGAAGAGTTTTGAGGAGGGACAGTAATTTTACCTGATGGATTTTCGGATTACAGCCACCATCCTGCCCTCTTCCATTAAAGTTTAATTTGAGTACGGACTACAGGATTAGGCCCTAAATCAGGATGGAATATCTCAACCAGGCACTTACGTGACACCATAGCCTGAGACTTTATAACAGCCACTGATCTGTATGTTGTACCATTAGTAACTTAAAATATATTACATAAAAAATTCAATAGGCATAACACATGAAAAAACAGTTTCACAGCCTGTAGTACTAAAAGTAAGAGAAGGATTTTTAATGGGAAAGAAATAAAAGCAGAAAGAATGACTGGCTAATATTTTCCTTCACTCCACTACTTGGCTTGACAATAGTCTGCAATAAAAAAGTAATTACTGAAATTAGCACCTTTTCAACACCTTTTCAGATTGCGTAATTAAAAAAAATAATGAAAGCAAATGGATGGAGAATGGGTTTTCTTGATATTTAAATCTGGGATTTCATTGGCACACCTTAGATCACAAGATTCAGTGAAGATATCGTTGATGGCTAGTTTGAATATCCATTTGCAGAAAAGTCACAAGCAGTATGTAAATCTCATCTATATCTAAATCTCCCTTTAGCTGGCAAATACAAGACACACTTATGGAAATGTTAAAGATGCCTTTGAGATGGCTGGATGAAATACCGGACTCCATGAAATCCATGGGAGTTTTGCCATTGACTTCAATGAGGCCAAGATTTCACCTACTAAGTTTAAACAATGGGTTGTTTGCAATATACTCTCCTTATCATTTTAGCCATTATTATTTTTGTGAGGAGACAAGGTATATTTTCACTTTAAGGAAGAAGGATAAGTTTATGGGTTTTTTCCTACTCCACTTGTCAGCTCTTTTTTATATTGTTTCTGAAAAAGGGATATGTGATAATTCACAGGTTCTGGGGTGTGCATTATTACACAGTACATCATATAAAAGAGTGATGGCCATTTGTTTTGTTTATTTCAACTCCCAATTGAAATACAAACCCAAGCTGCATGATTCAAAGCTATTCCACTTGGTCTTATTGATGGATTTACAAATAATGGCTCTAGGTATGAATATATTCATTTCCCAGAGTTTTTTTATTAATTATTATTATTATTATTATTAGATCCTTTTATTGCTGGAAGTGTGAAGAAAAAAAGGTGAGGGCTGGCACACTGACATTTAGCTCTCTCACTCTCTCTCTGCATTTTAAATGTGTATTTATTTATTTCAGTTTGTTAAGTAGCTATCTAAAGCTCTTGGACTCTACATCAACATTTGGGGCTAGGTCCTCAGCTGATGCAAATCAATGTGGCTTTCTGGTCTTCATTGGAAATATACTGCTCTTCACCCACTGAATCTTTGAAAGGATTAATAAACCTGCCGCTAATAGTGCCATGGTGGCATTACACAAAACAAATCCATTATTAATAATCCCATATGAGGAGGCTGGAATATCATTTCAATCCCCAAAATACTACAGGCCTCATTCTGTCACCATCATTCATGCAGGTAATACACGACTCTGGGTGTTGTGTCACTGATAAGTACTTACAGATTAAAGTGCTACTCTAAGTCACCAGGAGTACATGTTTATACCCTCATCCACACTGCTCCTTTTCAGTACAAAACATTAGCGTTATTATTTCAGGGGCAGCATCCCAGAGTTCAGTGTGCCACAGGAGACACACTAGGCACCGCCTTGCTGCATGTTGCTGCCTTCACACAATTGGAGACAGCAGCTCCTGCTCATCTCTCCCCCTTCTGCCAAACTGCATGGAAGACATGGAGCAAGTCCATGATTATGTGGTTCTGCTCCTGCTCGTGGGTCAAATGTTCACATGGTGTATTACTGGACACTGGATGGAATGGGTCCAGAAATATTTGAGGTGTCAAAGACAGCTGATGGAGAGGATGAATAAAAATCCACTGGAGTCCCATGGAACAGATGTGTTGAAAGCCAGGTTTGCAGTGGTATGCCCAGGGTGTACTGCCACTTCTGATCCGAGATAGCCAGCATAGTGTGGAGGGGCAACATCATCTTGGAAACCTGGGACAACCACCAGTGGCTGCATAATATACGAATGAGGAAGCAGATCTCCTGAGCTACGGAAGGTGCTTGCGCCAGCCCTGCAGCGCCAGGCACTCTCATTTTTGGAACCCATACCAAGACAGTACAGCTATTGCTCTTTGGAAGCTGGCAACTTCTGTCAGCTACTGGTCATTTGCTAATTACTTTGAGGTTGGGAAGGCAACTGTCAGGGTGGTGGTGGTACAGGTTTGCCACTCTATCACTACTGTCATCTACCCAGGGGTAGTTGCCATAACCCAAGTCCCTGAAATTATAGCAGGATTTCAGAGGATAGAGTTTCTGAACTGTGCAGGGGTCATCAACAGAACATATATCCCAATACTTGACCACTGAGAGAGGCCTGTGAAGGCTTAGTGGGCCACAGGGTTGGTTCACGTACTCAAATGTTGTTATGTTGGACACGCACTAAAAGTTAATGATACCAGAGTGCTTAAGGAATTGGGATTGTCCTTGAGAGGTGAAGAAGGGATTTTATTCCCCAGAAGTGACGTGGTTCTGTATGGTGTTTCTGTGCCAACAGTTATTCTGGGGGACCCTGCATACCTGCTCCTAACTTGGCTCATCAAGCTGTACCCCACATTGCTGAGCCAAGAAAAAGGGAATTTCACCACAGACTAAGTAGCTGCAGAATGGTACTGTAATGTACCTTTGGGAGGCTGAAAGCACATTGTTGATGACTGTGGACATGTCTGGATGTCAGTGTGGCCATAATCGTGGCGTTCTGTGCTTTCCACAATATATGTGAGGCTAAAGAGGAATACTTCAGGAGCGAGTGGGTACAGGACAGATCTGGTCTGCACACCCTGTACAGGCAGCTGGATCCCACACATGTGTACACTGCTCCTGGTTCCTGGCAGGCAAGGGGAATTTGTAATGCTATTTACTCAAACATCATGGAACAGAGAGTCAGAAGTTCCTCGGAACACTACAAGATGCTATGGTGGTGCTGGAAAAGTTCAATAAACCATTGTCACAAAGGTATGTTATGACATACCTCGCTGGATTTTGATATCCAGCAGCTGATGTTAATGTACCAACTGAAAGCCAACAATTGTGGAGAGGCCCTCCCCCACGATTAACACCTTTGGCCATAGTTTTGTGCTGCAGAAGGTGTATATACGCTTTAATGCCAGCATTGAGCAATGTTTTTGTTATATGTTCACAGCTCTGTTTAAGGGTGCTTTATGGGAAGGAGTTTCACACATTCCTTCTGCACAATCTTTTCTAACACCATGGCTCACAGCACTTATCAACTGCTGTGAATGAGTACTCCCAAGATTGCAAGAAGCGAATGTTTGTTTGTGGTGGGAAATGAGAGGTTGTTAAAGCATTGTTCACTGTCAGATACCTGCACTGTTTCCTTTCACTGTATTGTCACTTGCATTAATTACAAAGGCATAAAGATGTTTATGTACACATCTCTTCTGTTCTGCATTCCAGTGCCCTGGACAGCAACAGTTAGAACTCGGTTTTTCTTCCCCAACATTAGAAAATTCACGATTGGGGCCAGGGGAAGGGAGGGCATGGAAGGGACCTAGAATTCATTACATTTCTATGACACCAGACACAGTTATGTTGACCCATTCCAAACATTGATGATCCCATGGATCATACTCAAAAAGCAAGGTGCATGCACACAAGTGAGCAGTGATTTTTATTTAAAGAGATACATGGAACATAGAACTAAAACAGTTATTAATAGGAACTGTAAAAAAACAAAAAATAGGGTAAAATTCTCTGAGAAAAGTGCAAACATCAGTTTCTGCAGACCCATTTGTGAGATGACACAGTACAATCCAGACTAATGAGTAGCTGTGTCACCACTGCCATCTAACATGGGGTGCCCTTTGCTGCTGTAGCCTCCAGCCTGGACAGCTTATAAACAGCCTCCAGAGTGCAAGTCACTCCCAGCTATTTCTGTAGTGTGTGCTGCAGTCAGCCAGCCATACCTTGGCTCTTACCAGCCTGGGTTGTACTGCAGGGTGACCCCAACACACTCCTAGTCTTAGAATTTTCCCCAGAAATGTGCATCCTGTATTGCCCAGCTCACTCCTAGATAATACAAGTTTATATAAATTCCATTATTTCTTTAATAGAAATATAATGCACACAACTTTCCATCCCAAATAGAGTTTCCCAAACACGTCAATTTAAACACACTGGGTTAGATAAAACAATAAAACAAGTTTATTAACTACAAAGAGATTTTAAGTGAGTACAATAATGAGGCATAAAAGTCAGAAATAATTATAAGAAAATAAAGTTAAAACACAACTGGTGCCTAATTTGACAAACTATATCAGATTCAAGCAAAGTTTCTACCATATGGGTTCAACAGTCTTACCAACCAAACCCTGTAGGTCAGGATCTGACTTCTCAGAATACAATAAAGGCTTCCTCTCTACCTCTGACTGCTTGTTAATCATCTTTGTTATTGCTTCTGCTACATGCATCACAGTAATTCATGGGATTTCAATAAAATCGGCCATTTACAGCAGTGTGTTGCTTGGGAACTATGTTGGGTAGAGAAGGGTGGGGGAGGCAGCTTCAGGCATATCACTGGAGCAAGAGGAGATATTTCCAAGGAGTTGGGGTTCTTGCTCCTGCAGTGGCTTTGGGTTCTCCTGAGGCGCCTCTGGGTAGGGAGGTGCTTTGTCAATTGAGTCTAACAGGTAGAGATGCAGAAACACATGTTCCTCTTCTTCTGAGTCTCCCCAGGCTTCCTTGGAGGTCCCCAGTGCCTTGCCCCGTATCTCATCAGCATCCTGTACAGTGAGGCTGGAGGAATTGAGGAGGGGATAGTGAGTCACTTCAGGCTGTGACACACAGCCCTGCAGAGCACCAGATCCAGCTCATCATAGTATGGACATAGTATGGACATGTCTGAGGTTCCCTCCCAGGGCAATTGTTTGAGTCCTTCACCTTCTGGTACAGGAGCCTCAGATGTTTCATGCACTCCCAGCACTGGCCGGAGTCCTGTAAGTGCCCGTCTCCTCCAGCCTCTATGAAATCTCCCAGAACAGGTGTATGTTCCTGATGCTCTCTGAGAAGTCTAGTTATATTCTGGCCACACACTGATGAGCAGTTGGGTGTGCTCCAAAGATCAGGCAGCAGCTCTTGGAACATGAAGTATGATTGCCTGTGCTGATCATTAGAGTTCATCAATGAACCGTCCAGAAGTGCTCAGCTCATGTTGACTGGCAACAGGTGGTCAGGGACCTTTATACATATTGGTAAGCATGAGGTAACAATGGGTTTAATGCATTGTGGGAATAGCCCTGGAGGCCTGGTACATGCCCCTTGCCCATGTCCACACTACATTTTAGTGTGAGGCGATGCCACAGCAAAGATATGTATATAGCCACAATCCCTGTGTTCTAGATTTTTCACAGTGTGCTCTCCTTCAAGAACATACCTCAGGGCTTCAGATGTGGACAATAGGGGGTTATGGCACAACAGTGCATATGTAGCAGTGTACAGTCGAAAGTATAGATGTAGCCTAAGGCCTCTTTATACTCTCCTGGCAGTATAAAGTTGCCTTACAGTATATGTAAAATGTATTTCACATCCACTTTATGGCTGCTTTATGCCGCCAACATGGTATAAAGGGGACCTAGTGTAAATGAGAATCAGGCTATAATATTGCTAAGGATTCAGGGATCTTAGTTTATTTGTTATATAAATGCTGGCTGATTGTCTAAAATTTAATCTAACATGCATCCAAAGTTTTAGAATAGGTATCAGTGTCTGCTCATGCATGCTTGCTCCCCTTCATAACTGCTTTCTGTTTGGTTTGCACATGTCTAATAACCAGGACCTTGGTTTATTACTTCTTGACCAGGCCTTTTGGGAAATGGGAAGAATCCTGGAAGCTCTTCCCTGTTCCTCAAAACCAGATTCCTATTCCTACTAGTGAGGAAAAAAAAAGATTGTTGGGAATTTTTCACCTTCTAATCTGTTCAGTATGTATACTATGATTATAAAAGGGTGGCTGGGGGGGTGGGAATAGTACACCAACCTGAGGATTACTCCAACAAAGAAAGTTTGGATCTCAACATCAGCCAGTGTTGTAAGTCAATGAAAATTAGAAATGCTTTTTTCAACATATCTTTTAAAAATAATACAGTAAAGTAAGGATATTTTACTTGTCCTGAAAGTTGAGTACGTGTTTATTGCAAGGTTGGGGCCTTAGACATTTGGGCCTAGATTGCATACACATAGGAAAATACAGCATCCTCATGAAACTCCTGAAGCTGCATGTACATATGAAATTATATGTGCATGCAAATGATCAATTACATAAGTAAGCAGCCATTTGTGAAAACTAAACTACTAAGTTGAACAAGGAAGCCACAAAGTGGACAAACACTTGCATATTTTCTTTTAAAAGTTTTGTTCAGAGAGATGGAAGATTTAAAACAGTTATTTTAATTACCATATGTACTCGTTCATAGGCCGAATATTTTTGGTAAAAAAGTGACGCATCAAAGAGCGGGGGTGGCTTATAAATGGGTCTACACCAAAATTTGATGATTTTAAACTCTATGGAATCATTGAATTGAGTATCTAATACATTGTGGTTTTGTTTACCTGGAGCGTCTGCAGGCATGGAGCCCCTCGGCTCCCTGTGGTTGTGGTTCGCCCTTCCCAGCCAATGGGAGCTGCGGGAAGTGGTGCACCACTTCCCGCAGCTCCCATTGGTTGGGAACGGCAAACCACGGACACTAAGAGCTGCGGGGCTCCGTGCCTGTGAATGTTCCAGGTAAGCAAAACATCCAGGCCCGCTAGCGGCTTACCCTAATGGGCCAGGAGCCAAAGTTTGCCAACCCCTGAAATATAAGGTCGGCTTATGAAAGGGTCATGCTATTTTTACCTAACCATCTTGGGGGGTCTGCTTATAAACGAATGGGCTAATGAACGAGTATATACGGTATATTGCCTTTCCTGATTTTTCATTCTGTTAATAAATTTCTAGACAGTTAATCTTATGGAATATTTGTACAACGTGCTCTACACAAGTATTAGGCTCTGTTTAAAGAAATCTCGTATCACAAATCTATCTTCAATAAAGTACTTTTTATCCCATATTACAACATGCCTATTATCCAGCAGCAAGGCACAACCGAGTTTTGGAAATGATTTTCTATGGATTGTTTTATCACTTCACTCAAGGTACTTACAGAGACTTATTGATCACTTATACCCCTGGGATGTTTAAGATCAGATAGCTGTTTAGCTGAATAAATAATAAAAACAATAACAATCAATACTACCAAGATTCTCTTTCCCATGGTGGTAAATCATCATTCAAATCAGTTCTCTCACACTCAGAAAAATATGCCCCTATTGTATATGGTTTACAGTATAAAAAACTCTCCCAGTGGTATAATTTTAGCTTTTCAAGGTGGAAAAGATGTCTATTTATGGGATAAATGATTTTTTTAAAAATTACCAATAGATATTCAGATCCATTTACACTGCAAGTACCAGCAATTTATACCATTTGCAATTATGGATACAATGGGAGTATATATGTCAAAATTCCCTTGCTATTCCTGAGCTCAAAATTTATTCACAGACCAAATCTTTGGAAATCCTGTTAACACAAATGCTTTACAAATTTTGGTGCTGCTGGCACATTGGGATGACATAATCTATACTAATACTTCAGGAAATCTGATTAACTCTCCCAATGTCAGTTGTGTTGGTTCAGGAATATCATATAAACTAAGTTGGAAGGAACTAGCAGGAAGAAAGTCATGACTGTTAGGGCTTCTTTGTGGCTTTTAGCTACTGGCTCATGTTGGGAGTGGTACCAAGAAATACCACCTGAGGGGAAGTTTCTTGAAGTATAATCTCCCTGTAATAGGAGAAAAAAATTGGAGGGAAATTGGGATTTTGACTAAATTTCAAGGAAAATATCTCATTTTGATGGAAAATTTTGACTTTTCATTAAAAAATATTCACAAGCACCATAACCAAAAAGTCAAAATTATTCACAGAAAAATAAATAAATTTGACTATCTCTACCCCTGAAGTTCCAAGACACAGAGGGACAGATGTGCATGGAATGGGATGGCATGCTCCATTTCTTGTGCCAACAAGTTCTGTTTCGTTGTATTAAGGTAGGTGACATTATCGGTTGTGGTACAGTTCTTTTTACAAGATGAGCATATTACTAGTGAATTTGTAAAAAGCAACAGAGGGTCCTGTGGCACCTTTAAGACTAACAGAAGTATTGGAGCATAAGCTTTCGTGGGTAAAAACCTCACTTCTTCCTATTTCTGTTTGCTGTATAGGATGCTGATCAGGTGGTTCCTCAGTTTCTTTGATAGTGTATGGCATAATCTCTCACTGTGGTCTGTGCAGTATGTAGATAGCAATGGATTTTTCACCTTCAGTCCATTTGGTAGTGAGGTTTTTACCCACGAAAGCTTATGCTCCAATACTTCTGCTAGTCTTAAAGGTGCCACAGGACCCTCTGTTGCTTTTTACAGATTCAGACTAACACGGCTACCCCTCTGTGACTAGTGAATTTGTTCATGCTGCAGAAAAAAATGTTCTGATCAGAAAAGCTACTTCCTATAGAATATATTCACACAAGCAAATGAAAACATTACATTGTGTCAAAACGTTGTAAAATGTAAAAGGTGGAGAGTTATTGTGTTAATGTTGATTAGAAGCTTTGCTGATACAGCCTGGGTGTTCCCTTTTAACAGTACAACTTCTACACCATTTTTAGTGCTGCCCATGTGCATGGAATGCCGTCCAAATCCCTGTTCATTAAACCTTTCCTAGTTCAAAGCCCTCCTGAAAACTCTCTTCTGCTGTGTATTATCTAACTAGCACTGATGGGACTGCACTGGCAGTGGTGAAACAGTGGGAATTTTCCCAAAAAGTATAGTTTAGACAAGATCTATGAAGAGGTGATTCAAGAAGAGTGCCTGGAGCCTACTCTACTTCAGGTCAGTCCAATGGACAGCAGGATGAGGGTGAGTAACTAAATAGCTTTTATTTCCTTAGCATTCAAGTCAGAAGATCATGGGCTAAGGAGTCCTCTCCCCTAAACTGTGTCACTTGCAGGAATACTATTAAGAGTAGGCAGATTGTACAGAGGATATAGGATACCCAGGATGAAGCACATGTGAGCTGGGAAAAGATTGATATTGGTTAAAGAGATCCAGCTATAGAACAAACATCCAGAGGAGGTTAGGCAAACCCAGAGTCTACTGTCTTTAAGAAATGCTGCAAAACCTTCTTCTTAAAAAAAGTCTTCCATAAGAACGATACTCACAACATTGACATCAGCTTCCTCCCATTGGTCCCCCAGTCAACTCCAAACAAACAAGCAAGCAAGCAAGCAAACAAACAAACCTCCCCAAAACAAAATCTATCAAGAGCAAAATGCCTACCTCAAGCAGAGTTTTTACTCCAGAAAGGGAAATGTGTCGGAGACTCCATAAAGCCCACTAGGAACTTCACCGTTGCTATCGATTTTTCATGGAAAGCGCTTAGATAATATTGTGAGAGGCAGCAGTATATAAATGATAGAATCTAAGTATTTGCATCTGTATTACAAATATTAAAAATAACATAATTTGACATTTTATTAAGAGGCATATTATACATTAGGACAGTTTCCTCACATTATCAGTCTGAAATTTTCAAAGCCATCTTGGGATTTAGATGTCCAAGTCCCGATTAATTTTAATGGGAATGTGGGTGTTCAGATCCCTTAGATGTCTTTGAAAATCTAAGCCTAATCATCTAACTCGTAAACATTTTAATTAGACTTACTGCCTTTCAACATTTGTTTTAGATACTAACTGCAGTGCCTCAACTAATCATTTTAATAACCATCATAAACTTACCCAAACAGTATCCTGTACCTAAAATATCACTGTAATACACACATGCACCAGTTAAAACATTCTGCTGTGTATATGATCCAGAGCTTTAAATAGCATTATTTACATTGTGCTACAACTTGAAAACAAAATATTTCATAAAACAAAGGTTTACAATAAAGATATTCTTATGATGGGAGGTGAAATGTCACATACTAATGCCAAGCTTAAGGGAAAACATTTGGGACTAAATTCTGATTTCAGTGGAGTTACACCAGTAATGAACTTGGCCTGATACGTAATACAGTAAAACCTCAGAGTTACGAACACATCGGGAAAGGAGGTTGTTTGTAACTCTGAAATGTTTGTAACTCTGAACAAAACGTTATGGTTGTTCTTTCAAAAGTTTACCATTGAACATTGACTTAATACAGCTTTGAAACTTTACTCTGCAAAAGGAAAATGCTGTTTTCCCTTAATTTTGTTAGTAGTTTATGTTTAACACAGTACTGTACTGTTGCCTGCTTGCGTACTGCCAGTTCCAAATGATGTATGTGGTTGACTGGTCAGCTCGTAATTCTGGTGTTTGTAAATTTGAGATTCTACTGTATTTCTAGTTTTAAAATAACATCATGAAAAAAATGTCAGCTACTCTGCTCAGTGGTTAGCCAAAGACATGCTATGTTGTCATTTCTTGCTATACCATTCAGTTTCTCTGTACAAAGGTTTCCAAGCATAACCTCAGTTCTCATTATTCTTTAGAGAATTTGTCTGAGTTCTAGCTTCAGACACAGAAAGCATCAGGGCTTAAATGTAATGTCTCCAACAAAGACCTCATCAATGATGTCACAGATTCATTGTCTCTCAGATGAAACTGGAATGTGAACTAAAATAAATTTATAAATTTTAACTCTGGAACAAGTATAACATTCTTGGTTTACAGTCTCAAAGAGTCATAAAACTCTGCCTACCACGATCCTCATATCTCTACATTTTCACTTTCTCTATCTGGAATAAAATCACCAAAGCTCATGGTGTATAGAAGTGGCAAGAGCAGTGTCAGGGTTCCTTCCCCACTCTGAACTCTGGGGTACAGATGTGGGGACCCGCATGAAAGACCCCCTAAGCTTATTTTTACCAGCTTATGTTAAAACTTCCCCCAGGCACAAATTCCTTCCTTACCTTAGTATCACTTCCACCACCAAATGATTTAACCAAACATTCAGGGAGGGCCACTTGGAGCCCTACCTTTCCCAAATATCCTCCCAAACCCCTACACCCCCTTTCCTGGGGAGGCTTGAGAATAATATCCTCACCAATTGGTACAGGTGAACACAGATCCAAACCCTTGGATCTTAAGAACAATGAAAAATCAATCGGGTTCTTAAAAGAATTTTAATTAAAGAAAAGGTAAAAGAATCACCTCTGTAAAATCAGGATGGTAAGTACTTTACAGAATAACAAAAGACTCAAGAACACAGAGGATTTCCCCTGTAGGCAAAACTTTAAAGTTACAAAAACAGGGATAAACCTCCCTCTTAGCACAGGGAAAATTCACAAGCTAAAACAAAAGGTAATCTAACACATTTCTTTTCTGCTATTACTTACTATTTCTGCAAGACTAGATGCTTAGTTCAGATATAGCTAGGGAGATGTATTTTCCCCTGCCCTGTTTCCTGGCTGGCTCCGAGAGACACAGACAAAAAACCTTCCCCCACAGATTTGAAAGTATCTTCTCCCCTTATTGGTCCTTTTGGTCAGGTGCCCCCAGGTTATCTGAGCTTCTTAACCCTTTACAGGTAAAAGAGGAATTAACCCTTTTCAGGGTAAAGAGGGATTTTATGCTACCCATAGCTGTATGTTTATGACAAGCAGAAAATTGAAAGTGCCCTAAATTAAATATGAAAACCATGGGCTAGATTCTCAGCTGGTGTAAATTAGTGTAGCCACAATCTGATCTGCCACTTTAAACCAGATGAGGATCTGACTCAGGAAGTCTACATTCTCTGACCATTGGTATGGTGCTCTCTCTACATGGAACTAACCTCTGGTCTGAACCAGCACTAACTGAGTACAATGGAAAGACTCCCAATGGGAGCTGGATTAGAGTGCTAGAAAGGAATTCTTTAACCACACCAACAAGTCTCTCATCAGATCATATGACAAAGGAAATCCTCTCCTCATGTGCACTTCAGATTAGATTATTTTTTCTAACAAATAAAATGATTTTATTTAAAAACACAGTCAAAATCCAACAAAAATGCACCAGTTCTTTACAAACAAATTGAAAGAAACAAAGAAAGAAACAAAGAAAGAAAGAAAAAAAGGTACATTGCAATAACTACCCTTCAAAAGGACATCAAGTTAAAAAAATCATATTTGTCTGATTTTTCTTTTCTTTTCCATTGCTCAGCGTACCACCTATGATACGGTCACAGAAAAACAACATTTTTTTTTTCTTTGCTCATCAATGAATTTGAGGGCAGAATCAAGGCTCCACCCACTCCGTTGCTGCCCACCCACTACCCACCCACCTGCACAGGATGGCAAGTAGCAGCTCAGTGGCATCTGCTCTCCTCTCCTCTGCCACATGCTGCTACCCATGAAACAGGTAGCCCAAGCAAACAAGTATGTGACTGCCTAACACCCTCTCACTTCTCTGTGAACCTGAGTCAAAACTGTGCCCTAAGCCAGTATTTTCTGCTGTTTGTGTGGGTTTATTACAGTGTCTGGAAAGGAAAAATACAGCAAAACGTCACTAATTGGCATGAGTCACAGTAGGGCCTGAAACAACATTTAACATTTTTAAAAATAAATTGATCAGAGTACATGATGATCATTTGTCTTGAAACTCACACACACACACACTTATATGTATTTATATTCACCAAAAATATACAATTTTTGTATTTATATAAACCAAAAAAGCAAGAATAAGTTGTCTGGCAGAAGACAAGAGAAAGGCCCAGGGAAGTACTGATTAGTATGTTCTTCACAGGTATCAAAGGGAGCAAACACAGTGCTTGAGACTCACCAAGTGTTCAAACACAAAAGCCAATGGATGATTCCGTGTGATCTGAGCCACTTGGTCTACCAGCTGGGAACAACACCACTGTCACCAGCAGAAAAATAAGGCAGGTCAGAACATTGCTAATCAGGGTTTGAAGTTGACAGGTTGAAGTACTACCCCCCCCCCCCCCCCCCCACGCCCGAGCACTGCATTCCTTGATTTAAAAAGTACCAGTCTGGGACATCGTTCTGTGCCACTTTGCAGTATGCTTTGGGTTTCTTTACAGAACACTACACTGCAACTTTTGTCCATGTAAAGTGACGTTTAAAATGTTGATTCTCTTTAGCTGAGCCTAGAGCTTTGGGTTATTTAGAAGTAATTATTTGAAAGGAAATATCAAAATATTTTGAGGATTACATCTACTATATTGCTTTCCAAGACCATTAGAAAGATAAAAAAATATTTATTTTAAATATAGGACTACAGTATTTTTTTTTTTTTTAGAGCCAGATTTTTAAAGCCATTTAGGTGCCTACTTCCTATTGATTTCAGTGGGAGATAGATACCTCAATTAACTTTAAAAATCTGGCCCTGGATGCACTGCATTTCCCAACTATAATAAGCCTTTATTCTTTATATGAATTGCCAATTTATTTTTAAGAGAAGATGAAGTTATTTTGCATTCTAAGACCTGGATCCAGCAAAGCACTTAGGTGCATGCCTATTTTGACTTCAATGGGATGACTCACATGCTTAAAATGAAGCACCTGCTTAAACACTTTGCAGGACTGGAGTTTAAGGGGCTAGCTTTACTAGACAAGGACATCCTAGCAGTGCTGCTGCATGAATCATTGGCTTCAGGGTTTGTGCCTGTAATTGTAGTTGTCACACCCCAAATCTCCAGATTTGGGTTCGTGTTGATCACTGAACAAACGTAGAGTAATTTCCCTGGGCAACCACAGCAATTACTTACATGGAAAAACAACGAGGAGTCCTTGTGTCCTTCTTTTGGTAACCCTCAGTGGGATCAGAGGGTAATGGCCTGTAGAATGTGGTGTCAGAGAGTTGCCTAGCAGCCTCTCGTTCATATTCTGACCTATTCATAATGACTACAGCTCCTTTGTCAGCCTTTTTGATTATAATGTCAGAGTTGTTTCTGAGGCTGTGGATGGTGTTGTGTTCTGCACAGCTGAGGTTATGGGGCAAGTGATGCTGCTTTTCCACAATTTCAGCCTGTGCACATCGGCAGAAGCAATCTTTGCAGAAGTCTAGTCTGTTGTTTCGACCTTCAGGAGGAGTCCACGCAGAATCCTTCTATTTGTAGCTTTGGTAGGAAGGTTTCTGTGGGTTAGTGTGCTGTTCAGTGGTGTGTTGGAAATATTCCTTGAGTTGGAGATGGCAAAAGTAGGATTCTAGGTCACCACAGAACTGAATCCTGTTCATGGGGCAGAAGGAGAGGCCCCAAGATAGTACAGACTCTTCTGCTGGGCTAAGAGTATAGCTGGATAGATTAACAATATTGTTGGGTGACTTAAGGGAACCACTTGGGAGACAGGCCAGTCCTTGCTTACAGACAGCCCCCCAACCTGAAGCAAATACTCACCAGCAACTACACACCACACAACAGAAACACTAACCCAGGAACCAATCCCTGCAACAAACCCCGTTGCCAACTCTGTCCATATATCTATTCAAGGGACACCATCATAGGACCTAACCACATCAGCCACACCATCAGGGGCTTGTTCACCTGCATATCTACCAATGTGATATATGCCATCATGTGCCAGCAATGCCCCTCTGCCATGTACATTGGCCAAACCGGACAGTCTCTACACAAAAGAATAAATGGACACAAATCAGACATCAAGAATTGTAACATTCAAAAACCAGTAGGAGAGCACTTCAATCTCCCTGAACACTCAATAACAGACTTAAAAGTGGCAATTCTTCAACAACAAAAAAACTTCAAAAAGAGACTTCAAAGATAAACTGCAGAACAGAAATTAATTTGCAAACTGGACACCATCAAATTAGGCCTGAATAAAGACTGAGAGTGGATGGGTCACTACAAAAAGTAATTTTCCCCTCTGCTGATACTCACACCTTCTTGTCAACTGTTGGAAATGGGTGACGTCCACCTAGATTGCATTGGCCTCACTGGCACTACAAAAGTAATTTTCACTCTCTTGATATTCACCCCTTCTTGTCAAATGTTGAGAATAGGCCACTTCCACCGTAATTGAATTGGCCTTGTTGGCACTGACCTCCCCACTTGGTAAGGCAACTCCCATCTTTTCATGTGCTGTAATATTTATACAGCTTACTGTATTTTTCACTCCACGCAGCTGACGAAGTGGGTTTTAGCCCACGAAAGCTTATGCCCAAATACATTTGTTAGTCTCTAAGGTGCCACAAGGACTCCTCGTTGTTTTTTATGATACAGACTAACGCGGCTACCCCTGAAACCTTTTTACATTGAAAAGTAATATCAGGAAAGGATTACTTGTATTTCAATAGTCTTCAATGTAATAATTCACTCTCCCCGCAAAATAGGGACAAAGCACTTCCCACGTTGTCTATTTTGGCTTTTCATTTAATCTTCCCCTGCCCTCCTCATCATGTGTTATCCCCTGGACTTCTAACAGCAACCAGAACAACAGCAGGTATTCCATGGACTGCAGACTGGAAACCAGTGGTCTAGAGATTGGATAGGACTCTGGAGTCCGTTCGGGAGGGATGGAAGCTGGGTGCTGAGTCTTATCTTCAGCCGGGGTGCCAATGCACTTAAGACCAATTTTCATAACATCAGAGCCAAGATTGATCTCAAATTCAGCCAGAAGACTGACTGCACCTCGCCAGGCTATATTGCGTTGCTTATTTATTGGCTTTTTTCCACCTCGACTGTTTTTATTATTATTTTAAATAATTAGCTATTTCCATTCTATTTTTCCCCCCCACAAAGTGAATGCTCAATGGATTTCATTGTGCAGGTCATTTGATTCAACAGGGGACAAATTTTGCTTGTTAGACATAGTTCAAAAGGGACAATGCCAGTCTAAATGTATCAGGTTTGGCAGCTTACAAATCAATTCTTTCTGTTAGATAGCCTGCTGTCTTGACCAATTGGGAAACAGATTATATCAGATAACTGCACTTTTAATTAGCTGATTGTGACAGTCAAGGTTTGAAGGAAAAAAAGAAAATCAATTGGAAGCCGCCAAACTTGGCCAGCTGAGTACACAGGGGCTTTATTGAATTTTACACGTCGTCCTGAAGTGATGCTTTAGTCTGTTGGGCTCCAACAACGGGACCTGTCTTACACAGAATTGACCATTCTGGAGACCGAAGGTTATTTCAGGAGCAAGGGTAGCCAAGTGTTTGTTATCAGTGACCTGTGCCAATGTCCATCATGAAAAGTTGAGGAGATGCTTTAAGACATATCAGCCAGTGTCCTATTGTCTGTGATAATGCAGTTATAATTTTACCTTTCCATATTAATGGTTTTATGACAAGATAATTCTGCCAACCAGAATAGCCTGCCTAAAGAATAAGATTTGCAGGTTACTGTCTTAGGTTCTGATTTTCCTCTGTCTTGCACCTCATGTTATCATTTACATCTGCCCAAAGTGGATCTAAAATGCAACTGCATCAGAAGTGTTTTACACCACTATGCCCTGGTATAAAAGACAACACAAGGTGAAGACAGAGGAGAATCAGGCTGTTGGGCTCTAAGCATATTGTGTTAGATTCTCAGGACCAGTCAAGCTTGGATCATCATAGAATCCAAGAAGGGTGCAGAAGCGTGTTTACAGTCCCTCACTTAGGAGGCTGGATCAGCTGCATGCTCAATTTAGAGCAGCCTCAAACCTCATGGCTGCTCTAAGTTGTGTAGGGCTGACACAAACTTTAAAAATCAGTTCCTGCAGCTGAGCACCACAGGAGCACAACAGCATTGCCCTGATATGCCAGTGGAGGTGAAGTAACTTGTTATGCCAGCTCTACACCACCAGAGGATTTCCCTACACCATTCTCAACTAGCTTATGCAGAACTAGTTGTGCCAAGGATCTGGCCCATCCTTTCCACTTCTCATAGGGCTCAATCCTGCAAGATTAGGGGAACATTCTGGCCCTGATCCAGAAAGTATTTACACACATGCTTAATGTTAATCCTGTGAATACTCCCATTGAATCTAATGTTGATTTGCATGTTGGAGGTAAGCATATTCTTTAAGTTTTTGTTGGATCTGGACCAGAATGCTAAGCACCTTGCAGGATCAAGCCCATAATTGCTAATTACTTAACTAACATTAATTGTGTCTAATAACTTTTGCATCTTTAAAACATCTTATATTTGCATTGTAAAGGATTCAGTAAGGGGCTAAATCCTGCCATCTGTTATACATCAGCTTCCCCATTGGATTTTAATGCTCAATTTGCTAACCTCTGAGGAAAGGCTGTTTAGCATTGAGCTCTTTTTAACTCATTGCATTTGATGATCATTTAATACTTTCTTTTTATTCTGTTTCTCCTTTTTAGAAAGCTGTCCTATCATGAGTATAAAGCAAAACATATATTCTTTCATCATAAATACAAATGCTGATTGCCACTTTGGTGCATACTGTGAACTGCCCTTGATATTTGGTATCCAGTAGCTCTGCGTGCAGGTTTCTATTTTGTCTGGTCTTGCTTTGCCTTTCATTGATTAGCTGGGTACAGAAACAGAACTTCTTTGTCACTTCACTGGAAGCTGTCTGGATGGCTACAAAGTGTATCATAGATCAATTCTACTCAGAGGACTGATTGCAACAAAGTCAATAGCAGAGCACGAAAGCACATACGGTATTACAGGAGCAGGAATGAAAGAGAAAAGCAGCACTTTAAAAAAAAATCCAGCTGAAGCCAAGGTTTGTCAAATATACCATGTTTCAGTACAAGGCCATGTTCCCTGCTTTCATCTGCATCATCTTGTTTTTTTGATGTGCTATCATTTAACAAGACCAGTAACAATCTAAAAGCATCATTAGAGTACTTTTTAGGGACATGATCTCTGGCAGTTCATAGGGCATCAACTTGCTTAAGCAAAGCTGATTTGTCCAGTTAACCTTGCTGGGCTGTTGCTCTGCACATCCTTCTGGGATGACACTCTGGGTTTATATACTCGCAGTTCACAGATTTCTCTTCCTCCCTGCAAACCTTACTTTCTCCCAGTATATTGTTATGATTATGGACTCATTCCAGAACTGTTCCTAAAATACTAATGTAAATACCACGGCTGGAATTAATTAAATATATAAAGCAAATAATGTGAATAGGCAACTAATTTTTGTTGTATTTTTGCACATAGGCTAGCACGGGGGGCCTGGCTTCTGGGCACTACTCTAACCCATACTATTAACACTACTGTTATTATATACACTTCTCTTTCTCCCTCCAGTCCACATGCCCTAGAAATAGCAAATTTCGTCTACACCCATCACCTTGAATAGTTAAAAAGAAGGGGAGGAAAGCAGAGACAGGCTGAAAGGAGAAAAAAGGTCCATACAGCTGGATGGAGGTTGAGGTTTTTTGTTTCGTTTTGAAGGTTTTAGTTTTGTGTGTTGTGAACTTTCTGTGTTTTCTTTTTGCAAGTAGCTGGAGAATCACTGAGGATCCATTATATCACTGGAGATCACAAATAGCTGCTGAGTCGATCCCATACCTACATGGTTGTACAGCAGGCACTCCTGGAGAGCTTGCAAATGTTTGCTGTAACCAAGATACAAAAGAAAATGTTCTGTGATACTTTCAAGCAGAGAAGCTGTACCCAAATATTTTTCTGTTACGAGGCAAATGGAAGAAAGCAAAGCTGTGGCCCCATGAGACACATTGTGACCTGCAAGTAGGTTTATAGCGTGAATGCCAGGGACCTTGAGGATTTAAGGCTTTCATACACAAGCTCAAGGCCTGTCTATAACGCAGATAGAAGATGAATACCATCCAATTACCCAACTGTGTATGCAGGAGGGTATCCTTCCTGTACAGCACGCATTGATGCTCATATTTAGAGACCAACATATTTTCAGTGCAAAAAAAAAAAAATCTATCAAAACAAGCAGTAGACAAACACTACAAGCCAATTGCTAAAAATGGACTATGATGAGTCTCCATTCAATAGCTCATGATTTAGAAAAGTGTTCACCTTGAAACAGTCAATATGTGCCCTACCCATGGATATTTAACAGAATACCTCACTTATAGATTAATTAACTGTACAAACAATTAACTGCGCTCATATGTAAAGACTGAATATCCTCTAGATGGCTTCAATTAAAATACTCTATCGTTCTCCATAAGTTAATGTTGTGAGATGAACAGCTCCACGGATTATGAAGAAATCCTTTATGCATCATTTTATAAATGTCACCAAGTGCAGATCCTCACTGATATATATATGCATTTCTAACTGAAAAGTTGCTGAAGGAATACATGTATAAAATATAAAAGAAAATAATACACTTGGTGGCTGTTGAAGCTCAGAAGCATGAGATACATACTGATCTACAGTAAAAACCTTTCACTCATTTTCTGGAAGGCAAATGAGGTTCAAATTAAAGATTTTAGCCTTCTGTGCCTTTAGCCTTTACTAAGATAACAGCTCTGGAGCTATACTAGCATGAAGGTAACATCTGTAATGTTATTCCTCCAAAAAGTGTAATATCCAATATTATTTCTAATGAAATACTTAAAGACTGGTTTAAAGTGGTTTTCCCCCAGCCATGCTTCATCTAGTCTATCCTTAGGTATGGCAAAGCTCTGCCCTGGGGGAATTGAGAGAAAGGTGGCTGTACATCACATCTACATTCCCTGCCCTGATCTGGGGATTAACCAGAGTTGGTTCAGTCTTCAAAATAAGTTAATATGCTGCTTGAACTCATGCTTGGCTGCATTAGTCCCAAAGGCGTCATTGCAGTAGAGAGAACTCACCGGAGTGCAGTGATGCTCCGACTCTGCTCCCTCACTCTGTCATGCTCCCAACACACACCACTACACTAGGACGGGGTGACATTGGCCTACTTATACTGGCCCAGTGCCATGCAGGGATTCTCATATGATAAGGGAATTCTCAGATGGTTAGCTAAGCTGGCTTTGCAGCTACTTTGCACAGCCTGATTGATGCAATGCAGCCACAGTGGGGGCCAAAATATCCTTGGTGTTTCTTTGTAGCTAATGAACACTAATCTGGTATTATACATATAACACAAAAAACCCTCTTAACGATTTAATATGAAGTTAAATAGACACAGAATGCTAAGACAGAGCATCCTAAGGGCAATGTTAGAACACTGCCACAGGTCAGTGAATTCTCTGACTGGGGGCACCACAGTAGTGGATGGACCAGGGAAAGGTGCAGAAGTGCACCTAAGGTTATTACCCCCAAATTCTAGTGTGTGGAACAAAGGAGAAGGCTTGCAGATTCAGCAGTGGGAGGAGGGGGGCATTTCCTTGGGAGTGGTGTTGCTAAAGGTGCAAAAGAAGACTTTTACTGAAATAATGGGGGACATGGATCAGTGTTCATGATGCATTCCCTATCAGTACCTGGCCAAAGCCGGAGAAGCTAATGATCCAACCAGCAGACCAAATTTGGTGATGAATCTTGGTCCTAACCCTAACCCTAACCCTGAGGCACGTAGCACTAATGCTAAGAAAAAGACTGAAATAACATCTTAGATTACTCCTCCCCCACCCCAACAGAATACCAGCTTAATTCAGGGCTGCTTCTGTGAACGGAATCTCAAACCACCAGAACCAAGGGCTCTTGCAACACCAAACTTCTTGGAGATTTTTCCAAAGTTTCATTTGAGAAATGTTTTTCCCTTGCTGTTTTTACATTTTTTTCTTCTTGTTGTTTTCCACACACAAAAAATCTTGATGTTTTTGCTGCCTTTGGGTGTTACAGAAGACTCAGAAATGTCCAAAACAACATAATTTGTTGCTTCTTTTTAAAGGAGGCAACACACTTGGGTGAGAATGCCCTCAGGGCTAAAGTTTGTCTCCAAGTGAGCAAGCTGAACCACTAATGCACAAAAGGTTTTGTTGTTGTTGTTTTCCCCATCTTTAGCCATGCTGGGTATATCGCCCAAGAAGTAATAAGAACTGATTTGTTCTAAAAATTTTTGCAAATATGTAACAGCAGTAGTTTTAAATTTTGTTTTAACTTAAAATTAATTGAGTTGTGCGTTCTTAACGTCTGTTAACATCTGAAAGGTTTAATTACATAAAATATTGCAAATCCCAATTTCAGGACAAGAAATTTGTGAAATTTAAAATATAACCAAGTACACCTTTTTCTTTTCCTTTTTTCTATATGTTTAAACTATAATAAGGTTTTCCTTTGTCATTGTGATTTTATGAACAAATATCAAATCATAGGAGGAGTTAGTTATTAAAAGAGAGGGAATATGTTGTGATAATTGGCCCTATAAATTTACCCTAGTTGTGAGTTCAACTCTAAAAAGTATGTAAAATTTTGTGAGGCATCTCAATTATCTGTAATAACAAATGTTGATGTGAAACAGTATGAAAGGGAGATAGAAAAACTGAATTAGTCTAAATAAAAAAGCCTAGGTATAACTCAAGGACGGTATTAAGATCATGCTTGGAAAACAAGAAAATGTGGGTCTAGAAATCAGTGAACCAAAACTGGTGTTCAGAAACTAAGCCTCATTGGTAGACAAAATAATGAGGAGATGGTTGAGAATTTAAAGGTGGAAGACAGCTTGGGTGAAAGTGATCATGAAATGATAGAGTTCATGATTCTAAGCAATGGTAGAAGGCTGACTTTAGAAAACTCAGAGAACTGGTAGGTAAGATCCCAGGGGAAGCAAGTCTATGGAAAAAAAAGAGTTCAGGAGCATTGGCAATTTTTAAGAGACTATATTAAGGGCAAAAGCGCAAACTAACCCAATGCACAGGAAAGATAGGAAGTAAGATACGAGACCACTCTGGCTTACCCAAGAGATATTCAATGACCTGGAACTCAAAAGAGAGTCTTACAAAAAAGTGGAAACTAGGTAAATGACAAAGGATTAGTTTGAATAAAACCTACAAGCATGCAGGGGCAGGCACAAAATGAGATTAAACTAGCTAGGGACACAAAGGGTAACAATTAGAAGCAAGAGGAAGATCAAGGATATGATAGGTCCATTACTCACTGAGGAGGGAAGAGAATAAAAGAAAACACAGCAATGGCCAAAATGTTAGATGCCTTTCTTATTTCAGTTTTCAGCAAAAAAAGGTCAGCAGTGATTGGACAACTAATACAGTGAACATCCATTTAAATGGTGTAGGATCTTAGGCTAAAATAGAGAAAGAACAAGTTAAGAATAACTTAGGCCTTGTCTACACTACGAGAGTACTTCGATTTTAGTTAATTCGACTATGTGGAATCGATATTACTAAGTCGAACGTGTGTGTCCACACTAAGGACAGTAATTCGACTTTGTGAGACTTTGTGAGTCCACACTAACGGGGCAAGCGTCGACATTGGAAGCGGTGCACTGTGGGCAGCTATCCCACAGTTCCCGCAGTCCCCCCCTGCCCATTGGAATTCTGGGTCGAGCCCCAAATGCCTTCTGGGTAAAAAAATGTGTCGAGGGTGCTTTTGGGCGCCTGTCGTCATCCGTCCGTCACTCAAGCCCTCCCTCCCTCCCTCCCTGAAAGCGCCGGCGGGAAATCAGTTCGCGCGCTTTTCTGATTACTGACAGCGCGGACGCCACAGCAGTGCGAGCATGGATCCCGCTGCGACCATCGCTGCAGTTGTGGCAGTTCTCAACGCCTCGCAGCTTCTCCTCCACCTGTACCAGAGGCAGCTGCAGATCAATCATGAGAGGAGGCTACGGCACTACCGTGACGGCATGAAGTCGGACACTAGCTCCGACCTCTCTGAGAACATGAGACCCAGCGCCCAGGACATCTCGCTGTCACTGGGTCTTGTTGATACTGTTGAACGGCGATTCTGGGCCCGTGAAACCAGCACGGAATGGTGGGACCGCATAGTGCTGCAGGTCTGGGATGAATCCCAGTGGCTGCGCAACTTTCGCATGCGGAAGGGGACTTTCCTCGAACTGTGTGAGTTGCTGTCCCCTGCCCTGAAGCGAAAGGACACCCGGATGCGGGCAGCCCTGACTGTCCAGAAGCGAGTGGCCATAGCCCTCTGGAAGCTCGCAACGCCAGACAGCTACCGGTCCGTCGCTAACCAGTTTGGCGTGGGCAAGTCTACCGTGGGGGTTGCTGTTATGCAAGTAGCCAGGGCAATCGTCAAGCTACTGCTATCTAAGGTAGTGACCCTGGGAAACGTGGAGCTCATCAGAGATGGCTTTGCCGAGATGGGATTCCCAAACTGCGGTGGGGCTATAGATGGGACTCACATCCCTATCCTGGCACCGGACCACCAGGCTAGCCAGTACATCAACCGGAAGGGCTACTTTTCCATGGTGCTGCAAGCACTGGTGGACCATCGGGGACGTTTTACCAATATCTACGTTGGATGGCCTGGCAAGGTTCATGACGCTAGGGTGTTCAGGAACTCTGGTCTGTGTAGACGGCTGCAGGAAGGTATTTACTTCCCGGACCACAAAGTAACTGTTGGGGATGTGGAGATGCCTACAGTCATCCTCGGGGACCCTGCATACCCGCTAATGCCCTGGCTCATGAAGCCCTACACTGGCGCACTGGACTCAGGGAAAGAACTATTCAACTACCGGCTCAGCAAGTGCAGAATGGTGGTGGAGTGTGCTTTTGGCCGTCTCAAGGGCAGATGGAGAAGCCTACTCACTCGCTGTGATCTCAGCGAGACCAATATCCCCATTGTGATAGCTGCTTGCTGTGTGCTCCACAATTTGTGTGAGAGCAAGGGGGAGACCTATATGTCGGGGTGGGAGGTTGAGGCAAATAGCCTGGCTTCTGATTACGTCCAGCCAGACAGCAGGGCGATTAGAAGATCACAGCGGGACGCACTGTGCATCAGGGAGGCTTTGAAAGCCAGGTTCCTGACTGAACAGGGTCTCCAGTGACTTTTTACTTTGTGGACAGAGATGCTGAACCTGCCCCCGTTTCTTTACCCAGTTACTGTTGACTATCCTTCCAAGTTACATACCCCCTTCCCCACCTTCCCAACAAATAAAATCTGTTCTGTTCTGTTAATGAAGAAGGTTCTCTTTTTTACTGTTTTCGCGGGAATGTTTTAAACCGGGGACGCAGACTGTGGCGGGGGGCGGGCTTAGTGTTTTGATGCAAATGATGCTTCTAAAGTCCGGGAATGACAGGCTCCGCAGTGCTGGATTGGTTTTTTCAACGCAGCCTGCCAGCAGTCCTGGGCGGGACTGGATGTATGTGTCGGCCAAGTGACTTTCTGGCAGGGGGCGGAGGGTAACAGATCCCCTGCTGCGTGGCTCTGTGATCCAGGATAAGGACCGCGGCATAGGATCTCTAACTGCCCTCCCCCGACACAAAGTCACAGATCAATCCCCCTCGCACCCCAGAACAAGAAAACCGCCTCCCAGACTGACCAGGGTAACTGGTGACTGTGCTGTGTATGTGTCCTGATGCTGGACCTGCCCCCGCCTCTGTAGCGTGCTACAGGTGACTGTCCTGTCCAAGTAACAAACCCCTTCCCCCCCTTCAGACAGAATCCCCTCCAAAAGACACTCTCGGAAACAGTACTTAACAGAAACCGATGTTTTATTACGAACCGCACATGAAAAGGGGGGGGGGGAAGGAAACTTGGACATGGGCTAGTGTGAGATGGGTAGGAAAGGACTTTTCAAACTTTGTGGAACGAGAGCCTTCCAGTGCTGCAGCAGTGTGCAGGGGCCGACTGAAAGTTTTAACGGCCCTTGCCGCCCCTCCTTCTTTGTACTTTTGGTGAGGGGGGTGTGGGACTTGGTGGCGGGGGAGGGCGGTTAGAGATAGACAGCAGCAGTGCTCTGTCCTCCTGCCTCCGGTCTTGCAGAACATCCACTAGGCGCCGGAGCGTCTCCGTTTGCTCCCTCATTAGTCCAAGCAGGGTTTGAGTAGCCTGCTGGTCCTCCTGGCGCCACCTCTCCTCCCGTTCCATGACTGCTCTGTGCATTTGTGACAAGTTCTCCCTCCACTGTGTCGTCTGGGCTGCCTGCTCTCGTGAGCACTCCATAAGTTCATAAAACATGTCTTCACGAGTTTTTCTCTTCCTTCTTCTAATCTGCGCTAGCCTCTGGGAGTGTGATGCCAGGCTGGGTTGGGAGACAGTCGCAGATGTGTCTGTTGGAATGGGAAAAAGGGAGTAAATTCCTGAGACAGATAAATGAAGTTGCTAACAAAGAGCATAGTCTTTCTCTGTGAACAACACCATGCACTGCACCTTTCACATGCGCACTCAGGACAAGGTCGAATTTTCGGCCCTCGCCTTATGTGTCTGGGGTCCTGCAGTTGCGATCAGAGAAGCGTTGCAAGACACCTCTACTTCTGCTGCGGGAAAACATGGTAAGCCGTAGACTTGTGGCAGCTTAAACATGTAATAGTAGCACTGGGCTCCTTTCGCACTGAATGCAAGGCCACTCTCTGCTGGCAGCAATCAGGGAAGCATGAGCTCTGCCCCTGTCCCACCACCTCGCGGCTGTCCCCGGGAAAGATCCCTGTATGCTGCCCCTCTGCCGCCTCCACCGCGTGGCTGTAAAGCAGTCCAAATACTAACATTCCCCTCCCTAATTTAAAGCAGGGCGTCATGTGTGACATAACCCTCATGAGGATCTCGGAGACCGAGAGGGGAAGGATGCTGCGTGAATGCATGCAGAGGCCTGGGCCATATGCCGCCATGCTGTGCCGCGCACTGATCCCCGACTACCTCATGGACTCATGGCGTGGGAACGTGTGCTACCACGGGGGACCAAACAAGATTGCCCTGCCGTTGAACCTCGTGCGCATGCTGGAGCGGTACCTCCAGGAGAGCTATGCGGAGCTATCACAGGAGGACTGTCTGTCCATTCCCGGGCACATTGACCGCCTTTTCCTTTAAGTTGAGCATAACGGACTACAGAGTGGAGGGGCTGTGTTGTGGACTAATCATGAATATCCGGACAGTACTTGATTTTCTATACATAGTTAGTAGAAAAAAGTTTACTAAGCCAACTAAATCATGAACAACAAATTACTGATATAGTTATTATTCCTGTTTTGTTATTAATAAAAGTTTCTATGTTTAACTGAGTGACTGAAAAGCCCATTCTTAACAATATAAATATTCCACTTATGTTAAAATGAAATGTTTAGATGTTTAAAGCACTCACTGCTTGATCCTTCCCCTGATTCGGTGTCCGGGGTAAGGGCTGTGGACGGTTGGTAGGGGATCTCGGTAAGGGTGATGAAGAGCTCCTGGCTGTCGTTGAAATCAGCGGTGCAAGCGCTGTCGACTGCCTCGTCCTCCTCATCTCCTTCCTCATCTTCCCCGTCACCTAACATTTCCGAGGAGGAACCGGCCGTGGACAATATCCCATCCTCGGAGTCCACGGTCAGTGGTGGGGTAGTGGTGGCGGCCGCACCTAGGATGGAATGCAGTGCCTCGTAGAAACGTGATGTGTGGGGCTGGGATCCGGAGCGTCGGTTTGCCTCTTTGGTTTTTTGGTAGCCTTGTCTCAGCTCCTTGATTTTCACGCGGCACTGCGTTGCATCCCGGCTGTATCCTCTCTCTGCCATGGCTTTAGAGATCTTCTCATAGATCTTTGCATTCCTTCTTTTGGAGCGCAGCTCTGAAAGCACGGACTCATCGCCCCACACAGCGATGAGATCCAAGACCTCCCGATCAGTCCATGCTGGGGCCCTCTTTCTATTAGATTGCACGGCCAACTCTGCTGGAGAGCTCTGCATCGTTGCCAGTGCTGCTGAGCTCTCCACGCTGTCCAAACAGAAAATGAGATTCAAACTGGCCAGACAGGAAAAGGAATTCAAATTTTCCCGGGGCTTTTCCTGTGTGGCTGGTCAGAGCATCCGAGCTCGAAGTGCTGTCCAGAGCGTCAACAGAGTGGTGCACTGTGGGATAGCTCCCGGAGCTATTACCGTCGATTTCCATCCACACCTAGCCTAATTCGATATTGCCATTTCGAATTTAGCGCTACTCCTCTCGTTTTCGAGGATTACAGAAGTCGAATTTAAAAGAGCTCTATTTCGAACTAAGTAGCTTCCTGGTGTGGACGGGTGCAGGGTTAATTCGATGTAACGGCGCTAAATTCGATATAAGCTCCTAGTGTAGACCAGGCCTTAGACAAGTTAAAAGTCTTAAAATCAGCAGGGTCTAACGAAATACATCTTAGAACATTTAAGGAACTGGCTGGAGAGATCTGAGTCATTAGTGATTATCATTGAGAACTTGCGGAGGATGGGAAAGATCCCAGAGACTAGAAAAGTGCAAATATATTACCTATCTATAAAAAGGGGAATAAGGACAACCCACGGAATTAGAGACCAGTCAGCTTAACTTCGGTACCCAGAAAGATAATGGAGGAAATAATCAAACAATCAAACCCAGAAGATAAGGTGATAAGTAACAGTGAACATGGATTTGTCAAGAACAAATGATGTCAATTCAACCTAATATCCTTTGTGTAGGTAGGCAGGAAGCAATAGATGTGATATATCTCGACTTTAGTAAAGCTTTTGATATTGTCTCACATGGCCTTCTCATAAGCAAACTAGAGAAATATAGCTTAGATGAACCTGTTATAAGGTAGGGGCACAACTGGTTGGAGAACCATATTCAGAGAATAGTCATCAATGGTTCACACTGATATTGAATAGAGCCAGACCCAGTGCAGATCTCTGTGGGACCTCATTCAATATGCCCTTCCACTCAAACTGGTTTAAAGGTCTAGAAAATATGACCTATGAGGAAAGATGAAAAAAATTCGGTTTGTTTACTCTGGAGAAGAAAAGACTGAGGGGGACATCATAATAGTCTTCAAGTATGTAAATGGGTGCTATACAGAGGCGGGTTATAAATTATTCCCCTTATATACTGAGGACAGGAGATGTAGTAATGGGCTTAAATTTCAGCAAGGGAGATTTAGGTTAGAAATTAGGAAAATCTTCTTAACTGTAAGGGTAATTAAGCACTGGAACAAATTTCCTAGGGAGATGGTGGAATCTCTGTCACTGGAGGTTTTTAAGAACAGGTTAGACAAACACCTGCCAGTGATGGTCTAGATAATACTTAGTCCTGCCTCAGTGTAGGCGACTGGACTAGAAAACGTATCAAGATCCCTTCCAGTCCTACATTTCTATGATTCTATCATAGGCTATACCACGCATCACTCCTTTTTGGGGTCTTTAAAGAAAGAGACTTTGTGGGGGCGGAGAAGATATGGAAGAATGCACATAAGCAACTGGAGTGAACTTCACCATCGTGGCTACCACCCTCACCATTTTCTGGGACTCTGGGCCTTCGTCACCCTGATCCTGAGTTGTCCTGACCAGATGGAGCTAAAGAGAAAGGGACCCCAATAATATCATCGCCCCTACCAGCCCCATCTGAATCCCAAACATCACCTGAGATGACTTGGGATTGGCCTTTAACAGCAGCAACAGCTCCAGCTCAGCTCAACTAGCTCCTTCTTTTTTACCCAAAAAGCCAGATATTTACCATCTTTGATACCATCGAAGAGCCTGTCAGACAAGGGGTTTTGTCCTTCTAAAACTCTCTCCAGGGAAAGGGAAAAGGAACAAGTGTTGTCGTTAAAACAACAGCCTTACTTAATACTTTACATTTCAAATGTTTTAACTATGTTTCCTTCTTTTCTTTATCTTTATTAAAGGGTTTTAAAGGATTTTCATAGGCACTTGCCATGCTACTAAGCAGGCTGAGAAATGTGTATACCAAACCCTGAACCTTGTTTAGCACTGTTTAATGTTGGACACTGACTGGGTTATGTTAACACTTTTGGCCCATATATTTCATCGGAATTAATACAATAGCGCATGTGAAGGAAATTTTACCCTACATCTTTTTTTAAAATTGCCATTTCAGGAAATAAATTTGCTGAGAGTAGCTAAGTGTTCATTTTATATTGCATTAGCCTTTTATTTAAATCCATCTTCTGTGTGCCTTGTCTCAATTCATATACCAGAACACAAACTGCAAGGTGCCAGTTCATATTGGGAAGCTTGTAATAAACGAAACCCCAAAGTGCAATAACAGAGTAGTTTCAAGGCAAGCTTAGATGACTCTGTATCAACGGGGCTCTAAAAAACAGCTAGTGAGAGCACAAAAGGGAAAAATTAGCAACTGTAAATCAGACACAGCAGTGCCTATGTAATTACTTTCATAGCAGCTGATCTATAGGAAAACCTGCAGCCCAAGTAACAGAATCTTGGACGTGATTCAAAGTGGAGAGAGCCTGGTTCAATTTTCTTAACCTTTGTCAACTAATTTATATAAGTTTAGCTGAATCTCACTGTCTCCTGTGGATATATGAGAAAGATGTGTCAAGTCCTGACATACACGCCACGTGGGCAAACATAGAGCTCTGCCAAAGACAATCACTGTGATACATAATACGTTCCTCTTAGCTCCCTGGCCTCTGATGAAATTCTAATTAAAGACAGTTTCTGTAGGAAATTACTGTTCTATGGTAATTTTGTCACTGCTGAGCAATGCTGGTGAGCAATGCTTGGGAGAACCCAGAATGTTTAAGTCAGAAAGGTGTATGACCTTTAAAATTATCTTAGCAAGACGAGCACAAGAAAATGGGGTGTTTAGCCATGTGATATCTGGGGACCCTTGGGCAGTGGTATATGCATAACACAGACTGCAGTAGTTTCTAAATGCCTTTCATCTCTGAAAGGTCGAAATGGAAAGTATTTGTGTCTCTACTTATCTGCATTACAGTGAAAATAGTCACACTACATGCAGAAAAAGAAAGCAACAAGCCCCTCAGTGCTACCAAAGGAACTGTTTTTTTTTCATTAGACAAACAAACTATTTTTCAGAGTGAAAAGGAACAGAGCAAAAAGGGAAACACCACTGGTCATCCCATGAACATCACCTTGACAATGTAGCTGACTAAAGTTGTCCAAAATGAACGCTTCAGTTAAAACAACAACTGCAGTTACTTCTTCTTGTCCTTAGGGGCTTAAATCATGACTGTAAAATGAACAATAATACATCACCAACTTTATTTTGGAATATGTTTAGACAAATGCCAAATAAATCATATTAGAAACTGACTCTCACTCGAAAGCCTCAGAGGTAAATCAATGCCTATCTGCACCCTTTTGTAGGACAATTTACCAACAAAGCATTGTGCTAGTCTTTATCAAGTGTTACAGTTCATTAACTCACTTCCTTCTCTTTGAATCTCAGAGATTTGAATGGTTTTAAAATTAGAATATGCAGTATAACAATACCCAGTCTGAAAAAGTCATAGAGCTAACTAAATGGAACTGCGCTTCTGGGTAATTCAATGTCAAGAGGAAATTGAATGAGACCATGGCAGCTTCATCGTTTCACTTGAGAAGCAATACCTTGCTGGACACTTTGATTGTGCTCTGAGCTATAATTCACAAAGACAACTGAACAAAGACAACTGCCACTGGACACCTCTCAAACATATTGCAATGTCTCCCTGTCTTTATATTTAAATAGCATTCACATATAATAGATAATAAGAATAATCTATGGGAGAAAATTCACTCACTAAACAAACCTGTCAAAAATGATGCTTTTCCCATTTGAGTTAGTTTTTCGGTCCAAATACTCTCAGGCCTTTCTTGGAGCATCCAGAATGACACTGTCATTCCTTATGTGAATGCCACCATTCTCCTGATGGCCATTGACTTCTGGGGCAGAAGAAGGCATCCTCTCATCCCACCACCCAGTCAGTGAGATTCAGGCTAAATGGAATAGATTTAAGGTACACCTAGGAAGGGCTGAGACCTTCTCCACTCTATCCACCCATTCACTAAATTGTTTTCTATCTATCTGCATGTGTTGTTCTGACAGTCTTGCTGTGTGTTAGTCTTACTGAGGGGTGTTTTTAGCAACTGAGAATGGAAAATCAGACCTCAAAGATAGTTGACCTTCTGCTTGAGGCTATCTAGTTAATGGGAACCTCCAGGCCTATGTCTCCTTGGCTGAAGTGCAGGTGAAGGACCCTCCAAACTATTTAAGTCCTGTGGTTTCCCTCTATGTGGTGTACCTGTCAGCAGAGCAACTACATTACAGGGCTGGTTATGTCCGTCTAGTGGCTCTAGTGGCCCATAAGCATAAGAGCCAACTAGGACAACTCCCAGGCACAGAAGGGCTGAGCTGCTGTCTGTGCTACAGTTTAGCAAGATGACTTGGTTTCCCCATTAGCCCTGCTAAGTTCACTGAACAAAGCCCCACTACTCACTTCTGCCAACAGTAACAGATGCAGCAGAAGATCCTGTGTACGATCAAGAAACACCACAGCAACAGGAAGATGTAGATCTTATGCAGCAAGAGCAATTCATGAGTACAACAGGTTTGACTGTGACTGACATTGGAATTATTGACAAGAGCACTGCTGCCCAAATGCAATCTTTTCTTCAAATTAGTTGTTTTGAAATTCCAAATAACATTCCACAAGATGCTGATAATCATGCTTTCCCTACTCGTCTGCTGACAAAAACTCTTCCAAATGGTGAGACCTGCACAAGAGACTGGTTATGCTGGAGTACGGAAAAATAATCTCTGTACTGCACTCGGCTTCATTTTGAACAAAAGTGCTGCAAATGCATCAGTTCTCTTTGATCAATCAGGATGGAGCATCAACAGAGGTTGGAGGAAGTTGAAAGACAAAATACCGTCACATGAGAGTTCAACATCACACAAAGAAAACTATGTTGCATGGAAATCAGCCAGTAGGGCAGCATCAGCTGAAAGTTTAGTTGAGAATTTACTCTTCACTGAACTCTCTACAGAAAGTAATAACTGGAAAAAACTTCTTGAGAGCATCCTGAATGTCATCCTTTTTCTTTCTGAGCGGGGATTGGTTTTCTTTGGTTCCAGTCAACGTATTGGTGATTGTGCAAATGGAAACTTTGTAGGCATAGTTGAGCTACTCAGCAAATATGACCCATTTTATCAGAGCATGTTAAATGTGTTCGAGAATTGCAAGAGAGTCAAAAGTGCATGCAAGTCCATTATCTTTCCACACACATACAAAATGAGTTTATTGAGCTATGTGGGTCATTCGTACAAACAACAATTCTTGATGAGATTCAAAATGCCAAGAATTTTTCAATCATTGTTGATGCCAATCCAGATTGTTCTCACAAGGAACAGACTATTATGGTTATTTGATATGTTAAGATTGTAGACAGATTAAAATTTTCAATTGAAGAAAGGTTTATTTTGTTTGATAATTTCACGAGAAAAACTGGAAAAGAAATTGCTGCTCGAGTACTAGCAATTCTAGAAGGTTTTAAGTTAGATTTTCAAGTCTGCATTGGTCAAGCCTATAACAATGGATCTAATATGGCTCAGAAGTACAAAGGTGTACAAGGTGTTCTGCTTGAGCATAATTCAAACTGTATTTTTCTAGCTGTGGAAACCACACACTAAACCTTGTAGGTGTTGACTGTGCTGAATCATGCAAGGAGGCAATTACTTACTTTGGAACCGTTCAGCAAATGTACAATCGCTTCACTAGCAGTCCACAAAGGTGGGAGATTCTGAAGCAATATCTTCCTATTTCACTGCATGGGATGTCCACAACTAGATGCTCTGCACAGATTGATGGTGTTTAACCAGTTGTGCAGCATTTGAATTCAGTGAGAAAGGCTTTAAATGAGCTTGAATCTCTCAATCTCACTGCACAAGCTCGAACTGAACTTCAGTCTATTCAGAAACACATGTCCAAATTTGAAAGCATTCTGATGTCATCTTTGTGGATGAAGCTACTTACAATGATCCACCAAACTAATCTGGTAATTGAAGCACACAATGCTACACTTGATGTTGAGATTGACAACTTTGAAAGTCTTATCAATGACATTCAACAGATTCGTGAACAATGGGATGCGATCCTGACTGAGTCCAAATTAGTAGTGCAGAATATTAGCATTTCATCTGAGTTCTCCACCAATCACAATTTACCTACTGAATCCGATACTGAGCAGCATTGTAAGATCAATGTCTTCCTTGTCATCATTGACTCTATTCAATCAGGTCTTACACGTCAATTTGAGTCACTGCAACTAATTTGTACCCTTTTGGGGTTTCTTTGGCAGTTCAACAGACTGAGTAATGAAGATCTACTTTTTGCAGATGAACAGTTTCAGCATCAGTACAACAAAGAAATCTCAAAAGATCTCAGTGATGAGGTCATCTTCCTCAAACAAAGATATTCCACGAATTTTAAATTGGATTGCAAGCCAAAGGAATTGCTTCAAGAAATACTCGAACTTGGACTCTCTGGGGTGTTTCCTAATATCACAACTGCATTGCGTATTTTTGTCAGTTTGCCTGCATCAGAGGCTTCAGGTGAATGCACCTTCAACGTGTTGAAGAAGGTAAAGAATTATCACCATTCAACTATGGGACAAGAGCATTTGAATGGGCTCGCCATGCTTAATATCAATTGTGACATTGCACGAAAGCTAGATTTTTCCTCAATAATTAGTGCATTTCCCCAGAAAAAGGCTAGAAAAACATTTGTTAAATAAAAAAATATTCAAATTGTGTCACTCCTTTTTTGGTGCCTTACTTTGTTTTCATGTGTGGTCATTTTTTTTTTATTATGGCTAGGGGCCTCAAAAGCTGGAAGTGGCCCCAGCTCTCTGGACCTCTGAGAGGGCCTGCAGACATGCCACATACAGTGTTCTCAAAAAGAAAAAATAGACTTTCCCATACCAGACTCATATGCAAAAAATCAACCAGTTAGCTCTAACAATATGCTATCTTAGGGCTCAACTGTGACTTTGTTATGAAACCAGAGCAAGGGACAGTGCATTCTGACATCTGGGTTTCCCTTTGTTCCATGGTCTACTTCTCCCACCATTGGCCTGCATGGGTGGATTGGGGCTAAAGTAGCAGCCCTGCAGAGGCTGCTCTCTTCTTTGTGTTACTATCTGTGATCCAGCCAAAGCAAGAGAGTGCCTTATGCTTCCTTACTCCCTTGCACAACCATGTAAGTAGGGTCACCACAACCTGGCCCTTAAAGAACAGATATTTAAAATGATTGTTGGAACACTATCCAAGTATCTATCACTTTTGCATATTGCAATAGATCTACCATCCTAGTTTTGGTATGGCCAGGAGGATCTGAATTTTGAAAGTGGGTTATTTTATTATCAAGAGAAAAACAAAGTGATACTTTTTTTTTTTTTTTTTACTATAATGTATTGGCAAGTAAACACCCTCTTGAGAAGACATATTAGTTGCCAGAAGCAAAGTGCAGTTTATAACTCACAGGGGCAGCACACTTTCAGAATTCAGGAAGAACAGCTGTGTTCAAATCTTCCAGCCAGACCATGTTCCCCTTATAGGTGTGTGTGCTTTTATTCCTCTCCAAACACATTTTAGCCCCTCCCCTGAGGTGTGGCTCAAGTCTGTTAATCTTACTGGCTTCTCTCCACTCCTCACATGGGTTTGGTTCAGGGTTCTTTATTTTGGCACCCCATGCCTCCACCCAAGGTGACTCCTGTCTGTGCCTGGGACAGAAGGGGTGCTGTCCCTTTTGAAAATAATTAATCCTAGTGTTCTATTTACAAGGACTGTAACTCAGTACGTGAACAATACATTAATACAAGCTCCAACCAATTAACAAAGGGGATTTTATTGGGGACAGGAAATCAAGGCTCTAGGGAAGGAAAGGATTTAGATTAACTAAAACACTAAAACATCAATGATATAACAAATTCCCCACCTCCCGGCATTCCCCACTATACACAGATGCCCTGTTTCCTCTCTAGCACCTTTCCAGGCAGGTGGGGCATTGAGGATAAGTCCTGCAATGAGTGCTGAAGAGCTGTGAATGTTGGCCAGCTGACACAAAAAAGAGAGGCGCTCCCTGACAGCGTCTTCTTCTCTGAGAGGGACAGGATCCTCTCCTGGCTCCCTTGTCTGGAGTTCTATGGATGTATTGGCTGGCTCTAGCTTGCCTATGCTGCCCCCTTGCTGCCCAGCTTGCTGATCTCTGCTGGGATGGCACTCCCCAAACACATACTAAATACCACAATAATTCAAAGTCTCCCCTTGTGTGGGGAATGGGTGTTGATCAGAGACTTCCCAGGCTGTGTTGCTCCTCTCCAAGCTCCAAACCACTCAAACAGACCAAAAGTGCAACCAAAAGCAATCCCTTTGTCTCTGGGACAGTGTGTCCCCTCCCACTGAGGGACTGAGCAGTCCTGGCTCCTCATTAGCCCCGCAAACTCTTTATATAAATCACTCTATCAGAAGATCCCTATTGGCTTTTGTAGGTGTTGCTGCTCTATCCTGTCCTGCCCTGGGCCCCAAACTTGCTGGGAAATGGTGTCCACTGTTTCTGAAGTCCAGAATATAGGACCCCTGTGGCTGTGTATTCACACCCCAGCCCAAAACGGGGGGTGACAGGAGGTACGCAGACACCACCATTAAGTCCGCTTGTCCATCTCTGACCTCGCCACATGGTCTAAGGACCAGCATAAAGTTAATAACCCTGGTGCCCAGGACAGTGTGGCCTAGCTGCTAGAGTTAATAGTGCTGCCCTTCGATTCAGGACAGCGTGACCTAGTAGCCAGAGTCAATAGTGTAGCCCTTTGGTGCACGGCACAGTGGCCTAGTAGCCGCCAGCACCTGAGGGACCACCAGCAATGGTGGCTGGCGGGCCAGGTACGGGGGTCCGGGCCCACCCAACTCAACCGGGCCCCGAACCAGGGCCCTGGCAATGGTGGAGCGGTCCATCACTGGCTCAGTGGGGAATCCCACCGAAACACAATGAGCTTACCTGGGTGGGAAATACCACTCCGTCACCCTTCCTGGGTCACTTCCTACTGTTGTCTCTAGTGTGGCAGTCCAGGAGGCTTTGGGGTATCCAGGCTTCAGTCACTTCACGGAACTCTGCTGGTTGCAGGGTTCCAAGCTGACCCATGGCAGAGGCCATAGACAGTCCTCAATGGGAGCTTCCAGCACAGGTCCTTCCCCTCCAGCATCCATCCCTGAATGATCTGGGCTTCCTCCCTTTATACTCCTGCAGCATCTGGAGCATGCCCAGTCCAGTTTAGGGGGCGGGACTTCTACTGTCCATACTGTAGGTTTAATTCCGTCTTGGCTAGTGCGGAGTCTGTACTCTCTGTCACAACCCCTAAAGGCTCATTTCAGCATTCCAGGAGCTAGCAAACTCCAAAGGGGGTATACACATTATAATAATTTGTTAAAAGCATATGCCTGGATTGTGACTTGAGATTATCATCTTCATATAGATCTGTCTATTTTGCAAAACAAAAAGAAGCCTATTATACTTCAGTTTAGACATTGGTGACCCTGCTTCTTCCCCTCTTCACTACATAAGTTGTATGTCACTTTAACTCCGTTGATTTCAGTTAAGTTACATCAGGCTACAACTGCCATACTGTAGTGTAGAATCAGGCCTAACTTTCTGCTGTTACCCTCCTATCAAGTTCAAAGGTATCTATCCAAATATTTATAGAACCATCATTACTCTAGTGCAGGGGTTGGCAACCTTTCAGAACTGCTGTGCCGAGTCTTCATTTATTCACTCTAATTTAAGGTTCCGCGTGCCAGTAATACATCTTAATGATTTTAGAAGGTCTCTTTCTAAAAGTCTATAATATATAACTAAACTATTGTTGTATGTAAAGTAAATAAGGTTTTAAAAATGTTTAAGAAGTTTCATTTAAAATTAAATTAAAATGCAGAGCCCCCCGGACCAGTGGCCAGGACCCGGACAGTGTGAGTGCCACTGAAAATCAGCTCGCGTGCCGCCTTCGGCACGCGTGCCATAGGTTGCCTACTGCTGCTCTAATGCCTGAGCACCTCAATATCTTCAGTGAGTTTTATATTCACAACACTACCATGAGAATAGGACATAATACCCCATTTTTCAGGTGGGAAACTGAGGCACAGAAAGACTAAACAACATGCCCAGAGAGGAATTCTGTAGCTCAGGCAGGACCTGGATATTTGAGTCCAAGTTCAGTGCCCTTTCCACTGGACCATCCTTCCTTCCTGTTAGCCTTACAAATTAATCCAACACAGTACCAAGCTAGGTATATCTGCAACAGGAGGTGGAGAGATGGTGAATTAATATTTTTTTCCAGAAACACTGCTAGCTATATAGAGAGCCCTCAAGAAATGTTGAATAGCACAAAATCGTTTTCCATGTTATAACTGCTGGAAAAAAATATGTCACATAGAAGTTAGGATATTATTATAGCAGCAAATGTTGAGACAAATATAAAGTTTCATTAAAGGATAAGACATTGATATGATTAAGAATAGCATCTACTCTTCCACTCTCTAAGGAAAAAATATCAATTCAAACTACATCTCCCAAGAGGCACTGTGGGAGCTCCATAGGACACGGATTAATGTGGAACTGACCTGAAATGTTTTCACATTTCTAAACTGAAAATTGTCAGAACTTTCCATTGTGTGAAACATTTTGATATTTTGACTTTTTATCCTGATTCTGGATTAATTACAAATTTTGAAATATCGGAATCTCCCATGTGACAGAAATTCCAATTGTCAACCAGCTCTATTATTTAGCGTGTTTTGGAGTACATTTCTTCTAGGCATCCAAAAATTGAGATTCCCCAAGTCACTAGCCATATTGGAGAGTCTTTTTTAAAATATATGTTTTATGTTATATATTTTATTTATTTAGCTTATTATTTAAATATTATTTAATATTGTATCCATCATTTACATAGTAAAATATTTCCTTCTAGCCATGGTAACTTTTCATATTCAAAGCTACAGTTAAAGGAAAGGAGATTAAGATAAAGTAAAGCTTTGTGTTTTAAATAGTGCCAGGAAAAACAAGGTCCCAGCTTGATATAATCAAAGTTTTGTGGGAGGTGGAGGGGGAAAAAAAACATTCTTACAAGTTTGCAACTGGGAAATCCTGCAAAATGTAGCTTTTCCTTGTAAGACTTCAAATGAAATCAGCATGTGGCAGGACCATGTAAACTTCTTGGGTTACAAAGATTTAAGAAAGGGTTCCCTCCTGCAGATTCAACTAGCAAAGGGCACCCGTAATCCCCAAACTATCTCATCCTTGAACAATGAAAACCTTTAGGGACTGGGACAGTTTGAAGCCCAGCAATTTTCTAGCTTTAAGTTCTAAGTATAGAAATCAGAGCCTGAGGCTAGCAGCGCTGTGCTCCAGTTGATATCAGACCAGTGGTGGCTTCAATTATATTTTGAACATGTAAAATTCACATGCACAGAATCTTCAGCTCTATCCACATGTCCAGGTGAAAATGTAATCTTTTCAAGTCATTTCCCGTTTAAACACCCCACTGTAAATTAAAGAACAAGCTTCTTAATAGGCACACGTGACATATTTGGAAATGGAGCTGATGCCATTATTTTAAAATTGTTCTTACAGGCAGCAGTTGAAGTGGGAGAATAAGTCAGCACATTGTACACTTGCAAAGAGGTCTTTGAGTTTTCATTCAGGAAAATTCATGACATGTTAGAAGAGTGATAATTATTATTATCTGTTTCATATTCACCTGTGTGTGTGGGTGCAAGGGCTGGGGCCATAGAGAGCGATAGAAAAGGAGAGACAGCAGTCCAACAACTAAAGGAATAGAAAAAAAAAAAACCTATTGAATTTTTTCATATAATGTCCATCATACAGTCCTTATTGACACAAAGCCATTATGAACAATGGGAGTTTTGCCAAGGTAACTGAGGTAAGATGGGACCCATAATTTGAAAAATATAGAATACTATAAACTATGGGAACAGTCCAACCAGCTGCTTTTACTTGAAAAATTGCCCAATTATTTGCTTGAAAACTACAAATTCTAGCTTGGTCCCAGAATTTTCTGACTTTCATCTGTCACACTGTCATATAAGCCAGTCCAGAATTAAAATCCATATCCCCTTAGCATCCCAGGAAAGAATTGTCAGCCAGAACTCTTGTTGTGATGGATGATGCTACTGACAGCTGCCAGAAAACACAACTAAATTGCTCAACAGATTCCTTGAAGGAATATACAGTAATACATATTATAGAAAACGAACAAATATATTTTATATATCTTTCTGCTTATCAGTTTGTACTTGTACACTTCATTCTTTTGTACTAGTCTTCTAAAACCATTGTCTCCAGAGCTACTTATTCAGAATTCACTGGGGGGACTGATAAATACAAAGTTGAACTAATAAAGGTTAGATTTAATATACACGACCCAATCCTCAGGTGGTCTAAGTTGGCATAATTTCATTGATAGAAATATATTGACTTCCACCAACTGAAGTTCTGGTCATTATTCCCTACAGTGTCATCAATTCAGTATTATGTCTCCATTTGAGGAATTTCATTCCTTCTAAGTCTGGTCAAGAAGGAAAATGAGTCAGCAAGCCCACACTGTTTTAAAGTGTCCACCATCTTTGCGTGTGTGAATTTCTGGATGCCCAACTGGCTTGTGCTTGATTTTCAGAGGTGCTGAGCAGCCACTGCTCCCATGGAGTTCAAATGGACTTGTGGGCCCTTTCTGCAAATTTGGCCCAAATATTTGCACATGTGAGTACATTTACTGAGATGAATACTCCCATTGAATCACTGGACCAAGACATAAGAATAAGTGTTCGCAGAATCCCATAATTTGGCAATTATGAATGCATGGTCTGAATGAACATTTGGATGCAAACTCTCCCAAAACTACTAGTAGCTGAAGGTACTATGGATCAGTTCCTCAAGCATTGCAAATTGGTTCCACTGGCTTCATTTTTACATCAGTTTACATTCTGACCTGATCTATTTCTAGACATGTAAATAAGATGGAAATCCCTTTCCACTAAATATTTTGTATTTTTGAACCGTTTGTCCCTGAACTGGGAATAGGATAAAAAAAACTGTTCTGGGGGAACTCATATGGATTTTTTTCAGCTTTTTGTCTGCCCTCTTGGAAGGTTCTTGTCAATTTTACTTTCAGTCCTAACAAAAAATTGACAAGAGACTTCCAGGCACGTAGCAGGAGATCCATCATTTTGATTTTCCTAACAGAAAGTTGTACTTTTTTTCTGCAAAACTAAGACTAAGTAAACTAAGTTATATTTTTGCATCAGAAAATCAGTCTGACAAAAAATTTCTGAGGGTTTCCTGTTTTGGATTTGATCTATCATTTCCCAAGTTTAATATTTCTATTTATTTTATTTTATTATGTATCTTTTGCCCAAAGCTGTGGTAGATGTCATTGGTTTGACATGATTTCAAATATTTGAATTTAAACTTCACCTAGAGTTTTGGAAGCTGAGGATCATGTCACATTCACTGGAAAATATATCCCTAGATTCAAAATAAGATCTCACAGCTGACAATTGATTGTGGTGTAATGATGGTTTTGACACTTTTAATGTACACATTCTTTGAACTTATTCCCTTACTTGTGGAGGGATGTAAAATATTTTGCACTCTTTTATTGAAGTAGGTCAGTTTTTCAGAGATGGCATATACATTTCCACCTATAATGTTATGTGCTCAAAAGTGAACCATTTGCAGATACAAATGGTACTTTTATGGAGAAAGTGTGGGTAATTTTAATGGATCAGAACAAAGTCTATGCACCCCTTAGGTCCAATTTTGGTGATGTACAAGCATGAATGTCATCTTCAGTTAGTAGTAGTAGTAGTAGTAGTAGTAGTAGCACCTACTGATCCCAGCCAAAAAGGGGTCCCAAACTGTGTGTGCCAGGTAACATAATTTATTATATGTTTCCTGTTGTGCTCAGCATGATACAATCAACCTGGTTGACACCTTTAGGTTCTAACACAAGAGTTAATACATAATCAATCAATAAATAATTGTGGTAGGAACTCTGCAAACACATAATCAGAGACAATCTGTCTCAAAGAGTTTACTATCTATATAGACAAAGGGAGACCAAGAATAAGAGGGCACACAGATAAAAAGGTCATACAACAGGTCAATGGCAGAGCCAAGAACCAATAGCAGAGCCAGGTTTCCTAACTCCAGTCCAATGCCCTATCCAGCACAGCCTCTAATTAAGAACATAGCTACCCATTTTACTAATGTACATGCTATTTACATGTACAAAAATGTGGCCTGATTGTGGTTTCTTTGAAAATCTGGGCCAGTATTTTATATTTACCATAGTATATGTATCTGCAGCACACAGCCACCTTTGAAATTAATTTCATTTGACAGCTACATCTTGGCAGCCATGATATATTTTAAACATTCTAAAGCTGTTTATTTTAGTGCCTGTTAATTTTAGCACTAAAAAGGCAACCCCACATTTATTTTACATTATTTTTACACTCCCAGCAGGTTTCTGTTCTTCCTTGTTGATAGACATATTTGCAGTCAGATAATTGTTGATGGTTTTCCAAATCAATGAATAAAGTGAAAAATAATATTTTCTTTCTATGGAATATATACTAAAACCCCAATCCTAAATTAATGCAAATTTAAGGTTGCACAATAAAAATGTTAAAAAGTCAGTAAAGATAAAATCACTGCAACATTAACTGCACAGAAACAGACATCTTAATGCCTGTTTTTCTTTTAAACCTGCAGTTTAAGATATATTTCTAGTTACATTATTAAAAGCAGACTACAAAATAATCAGTATGTGCAATGGAGACAAAGAAATATTGTTGTAATATTGGGAAACTTACCTATTATGTTTTCTGACTTTTAAAATTTTAACTGAGCAACCTTAATGATGCTTTAAAACCAATTTTTGCAAAGTTTTTAGAATTTGAATTCCATGTTGCTTAAAAAAGAGAAAACGAAGAAAAATTAAAATTGCTTGTTCTTAATAATGTTAGTGCTTAAGGCATATAGCCTGTAATCACATGGTGTGAGCATTTAAATAGTTATATATAGACACATAGGTGCACCGTCTTTAGTAGAGCTGGGAGGGAAATGGTTTTCCCAGCCTGTCAATTTTTTTTAAATAGATTTTCAACAATTTGTGAATTGCAAATCCAAAAAATTCAGATTGGGTCAATAATTTCAAAATGTTTGGTGTCAATTTTGACCTTTTGAATAATTAATTTAAATTTCTAAATGAAAAGTCATGTTGAACAAAAGGCAGATTTCATTTTGAAAATGTTAAAAAAAAACACATTTTGACAATTTCAAAACTTTTTTTCACTTTCTTTTCCAAAAAGGGGAAATTCATTAAAAGTGAATGCAAACAAACAGTTTCCTGCTAACAGTTACGGTTTTGATGAATTAGCATTTTGCAATGAAAAACATAGTTGAAAATTTCCTGACCAGCTCTACTTTTGAGTGAGATTATTCCTTAAGAGCATTGAATATCAGTGCTCTGTGTCCTCTGTGGTCTTTCTAATAACTTGCACATTTATTTTAAGGTCATAATCCTGTTCTTCATGGCCCTCCCTGGCCTCCTGGAAGATCCTTCCAACTTTGATCCACCATGATAGATGCCCTTATTAGGGACACAGGACCTGAAAATGCCACAGGCAATGTATTTCTGATATTGGAACTCCTACCTGAAGAAATTAAAATTGGCCACAAACAACTCATTTTCATAGCCCAGAACAAAACCATATAACAGGGAGTGCAGATAAGTAGTTAAAAATCAAGTTTAAGTGAAGAAGACCTATGACTTCATTAATTATACATTTCTCTAGTCTAGTCTTGTCTAATCTGTAGCAATTATAGATTAAATTACATATCACTAGATATGGTGCTGCTCTCTTCTTCCTCTCCCACCCAAATTTTGAGTGTTTGTTCAGAATTTGAAAAAAAAATTGGACCAGGTCTGATTTTTGAGTGATACAAAGTTAATTTGGATTAATAACAAGTCATCCCTTCTTATAGCTTGTTAGTGATTTTATGCTAAGGTTAATTAAATCTCATTACATTATGAAGCTGATTTGGTTTAGTAATTAAAAGTAAATCCACAATCCTCTTTTGTACCAAATTAACAGAACTTTATTATTATTATGATTGAAACATAAAATTTTAGAAAAGAGCACAAATGATTTGCAGCATTTATACATTTATGCATCACACATTTCCATTTCATATAAACCCTTGTAAATATTTTAAACAATTCATTCTGTATTTTTCACTAGTTTTTCATAATTGTTTAGCCTGATCAATCTTGACAGCTTGAACATGAAATTGTAGGCTCAAGGGACAGTTTATCTTTAGCATTTGGCTTTTTCAAGATAAGGAACAGATATGTATTTCCTGAGTTGATGTTTTACATGTTCTTCATACACAATATTGATACAGTGTGTGTTTTCCGTGAATCTGAGGGTGATTGTGCATGTGTATGTATGTATATAATAAAGGCAGAAATTTGTTGGATGATTCCCAAATGACAGACTCTAGAAGGAATGGATCACTGGTAAATAAGCTTTTATATTTTATATTTAATACAGTCAAGGTAGGACCCATTTCTTGGGTTATTTAGCATCTCATTTCAATTACATGATGTCATTTAATAAAACAAAAACTGATTTTTTTTCACAATAAAGTACCAATGTAATTGCAAGACAGTTGTGCTGAAATATGTATTCCACTGAAATTAGTACATCAAAGAGATCATAAACAGCTTTGGCAAGAACATTTACTGCTGTCCATGTTTGGTCATTAGTTTATTTCACTTGGGTAACAGATAAAGGTAGTTAAGAGCTTATGTAACAAAAGATAATGGTAGGGAAATGTTTAAAAGTAAGTGATCATCAAAGACCAAGCAATATATTTCCTATGAAATAGTTATTTCTTTTAGGTTTCCTTGTAAAATGCTGTTTCTATAGTTACCTCTGTTGAAATATGGTATTGTTAACACTTATCAGCATGCAACTTTTCAAACTGTGATAGATTTGTGACTAAGAGCTGCAACTCTTTACTAACATGAGTACTCTCATTGAAAACACTGCAGATTTCAATGGTACTTTTCACGTGAGTAAGAATGATACTCAGGAGTTAATGTTATGAATATAAAATAATTATGATAAAGGTCTGAGGCTTTCTTGGGATGCCCAGGACTGTGAGTGACCTTGTTAACCACCTGCCTTACAGCAAGAGGAAGTTTTGCTTGTGCTTCACAAGCTGTCAGCTCCTTGACACCACCAGGCTGGCAGCCACCCAAACAATCTCCTTAGGGCCCTGCCAGCCATTACTTTGCCTTGCAGGTTAACAGGAGGTACACCCCAGTCCCTGAGCCCTTTCAAAGTATTCCTCTGCAGTATCCATCCCTTAAACACTAGAAACTCACAAAAATTGACTGGCAAGCTGAAACAGTGCACATACCAGCTTGTTTGGTTCAACTGAGGATCAGCTTCAATATCACATGAGAGCACTGAAATATATTTATGGTGAAAACAGTCATAAGTTTATTATCAAAGGCTAAGATTTAAGAGATGTGAATAAAGATAATGATGGAAACAGAAATGGTTACTGTGATGTTGCAGCCTATAAGGCTTCATGAAAATATGCTTATGAATGTATATATGACATAACTGGAATATGTTTTATGTTACATATGCCATGTAACATATCTATGTAAAGGTTATGATCTACTGAATATATTCATCCTATTTGTATGCATGTGTCATTATTGTATTCGAAGTTATGAAGATTGGCTGTATACTGGTTTGATTTTAAATAGCCTTAGTAAGGCATTTGATCAGCTTCTTTAGAAAGGAATTTGCAAGTTAAGTGCCCAATCAAGAAGCACTTAACAGACAATGGATCTTGGAAGTTTCCAATCCACATAAGTCTACATGAGGACGTTCAGGGTAGCAAGTGAACCATGGCTGCCACCTGTAAGTTCTGAGTCATGCATGGACATGTGACTTGCCCATGTGACTCCAAAAACTCCATCTTGTAGCTGGAATTCTACACCCGGAGAGGGAGGGGTATCCACCCAAGAGAAAGTCTATTTAAACCCCTGGGAGACCCCTCTATTTTGTCTTCAGCTGGCTCAAGAGATAGCCTCTCCACCCGCAAAGATACCTGAAAGAAACTGGAACAAAGGACAGTAACTACAGGGGGTGTGAGTGACTGCTGGACCCAGACTAGAAGGAGACTAGTCTGTAAAAGGAAGCTTACTGGAACACCTCTGAGGGTGAGGTTTTATCTGTATTCAGTTTTCTTACTGTATTAGGCATAGACTTGCGTGTTTTATTTTATTTTGCTTGGTAATTCACTTTGTTCTATCAATTACTACTTGGAACCACTTAAAGCCTACTTTCTGTATTTATTAAAATCACTTTTTACTTATTATTTAACCCAGAGTATGTATTAATACCTGGGGGGTCAAACAGCTGTGCATATCTCTCTATCAGTGTTCTAGAGGGTGAACAATTTATGAGTTTTATACAGGGTAAAACAGATTTGGGGTTTGGACCCCATTGGGAGTTGGGCATCTGAATGTTAAAGACAAGAACAATTCTTAAGCTGCTTTCAGTTACGTCTGCAGCTTTGGGGCATGTGGTTCAGACCCTGGGTCTGGGTTGGAGCAGACTGATGTGTCTGGCTCAATAAGTCAGGGTGCTGGAGTCCCAAGAAGGCAGGGGAAGCAGGGGCAGAAGTAGTCTTGGCACATCAGCTGGCAGCCCCAAGGGGGTTTCTGTGAACCAACCCATCACAGTTACATATAAAACAAAAAGTATAACACCCTTCCTAGAGTCTAATGTTAAAGTTAACAGGCTAAAACCATTGTCTAATGTAGTTTATTTCACCTAAACCAATCTCCCACTGTCTACATACAACGAGCTGGGAGCCATCCTTTGCGTGACTGCAAAAAATATTGTCCTTTTTGCTTCCTCAGTGAAGGATAAAACAGGTGTCCTTTTGCCATCTTCTTATAGCCCCCAAATTCATTGTTTTGTTCCAGTACACAGAATGACCCCTCTGGTTTATTCCCTAGAGTTCTAGCTCCATGTTGCCCTCACATCCACTTATAGTTGAATTTTAACTACCTATCTGCACTCCCTATTCTAAAGAATCTGCAAAAAGTTAGGTTTGGGTCTGGGCTATGAAAATGAACTGTCTGTGGCTTATTCTGTAGTAATAGTTCAAGCATCATAAATATCTTGACTCCGGCTCCTGAAACCCCTGTGCTCTATACTCTCCCATATTTGATCCTGTATAAATTTAAAGTTAGGTTTTTTTATTATAAAGTTCTATGAACCATTGTATTCCTATCATGAATCCTGGCCCTCTGTTACATCTGGGGTCCAGAAATGGGGTCCGTTGAGGCATTTACTTTTAAATTAGGCTTATTTAGGCTTGACAGTTTTTTTACAGGCAGTTTTGTCAACAAAAACCTTACACAGTTATCTTGATGAGACTTATATTCATTTTGGCTCCACACTGAATTAGCTTCAATGCAAACTACTTCCCCATATTTTCCAAAGAATAGCTCTAGCCACCTAGGATTTCTGTTATAAATTAAGTTGAAAGAGTGCATGTAAATAGTTTGAAATCCATACTGATCCTGTGCCTTTCAGGGAATTGCATGGTCAGCAATTCTAAGATCCCACTTTGTGCATAATTAACCTTGGTGGAGGTTAATTACAGCTACCCACAAACCTTCATTGCAATCAAGCAGAGAGTAAAACCATTCTGAACAGTTTAATTATTTTAAGAAAAATAATTATACAGTCAATGTAGTAGTCTCTCCACAATATAGTTGGAACAGGCTTCTGAAATCTCCATTCTGAAAAACCTGATCTATCTCACAAATATTGTGCCTAGAGAACTCCATAAAATACATTATTAATTGAGGGAGATAAACTTTACATATTTGTAATTTCTGGTAGAAATCCAGGCAGCTATTTGAACATTGCAGAGGAGGAAAGAAAAAGGTGATGCTGAAATCTGAGCATTTGAAAGGAAAGTTCATGAAAACTGGTTTGTGATCATACAGTAGTTCTCTTGCCCCAAGGTGCACTTGTAATTATGTTACATAGGGTAGGTCTACACTTACCCGGTAGTTCGGCGGCGAGCGATCGAACTTCTGGGTTCGACTTATCGCGTCTTGTCTGGACGCGATAAGTCGAACCAGGAAGTGCTCGCCGTCGACTGCGGTACTCCAGCTAGACGAGAGGAGTACCGCGGAGTCGGCGGGGGACCCTGCCTGCCGCGTGTGGACCGAGGTAAGTTCGAACTAAGGTACTTCGAACTTCAGCTACGTTATTCACATAGCTGAAGTTGCGTACCTTAGTTCGAATTAGGGGGTTAGTGTAGACCTGCCCATATACAAACTACTGCCTTCCTGCATTCTTCAGAAAAAGAACTTGCTGAATATTGAAATTTCATACTCAGGAATAAATATTTACTAGGAGGGTTCTGGTTCAATTCAATTGTATTCACGTCCCTTAGTATTCAAGAATATATGAAGCTTCAGAGGGAACATGGATAATTTGCTTGAAAACATATATTCCATGTGAAATACATGTATTCAACCTATTAGTGTTCTTTATAAAGCCTTGTTCAGATCAGGTAACACAAATAATTGTTACTTGGGTGACTAATTTTAACGTTTAAAGATAGAAACCAACATGACAAATGCTCCACTAAGATGCTCTATATACAATTATTCACATATAAGGCCAATTTTCCCCCCACAAAATCTGGGACTTCTTCGTGAATACTTTGTGAACCAAAAAAAAAAAAAAAAAAAAAAAAAAAAAAGCCATTCCTTGCTTAATTTAGAATTTTTCAAATATTAGTTGACCAGCTCTATTCACAACCATATGCAAAACACACCACAGTTAGGAGTCATTAGGAATTACACCTCTACCCCAATATAACGCGACCCGATATAACACGATTTTGGATATAACGCAGTAAAGCAGTGCTCGGGGGGGTGGGCTGCGCACTCTGGCGGATCAAAGCAAGTTCAATATAACGAGGTTTCACCTATAATGTGGTAAGATTTTTTGGCTCCCGAGGACAGTGTTATATCGGGATAGAGGTGTAAAGAGATAAAGTTTGTTTTGCCTCCGGTTTTGGGTGCCTAAGAAAGTGCTGAGCAGATTCTCTTTGAAAATCAGGCCCCTTTAAGATGTCTCAAGTTATATATACAAATGTAGAGGCATCTAAAATCTCTAGTCCTATTTGAAACTTCATCTAAGAACCTGTGGAGGGCTGAGAAATACCTAAAGGGCTTCAGGTGAGATGCTCCAGAGGACCTCAGCAATGGAGACCCCAAAGAAGGGTACCAAAAGCTCACTGAGACGCGATATATCGATCCCCGATAAATAGATCGCTACCCGCCGATACGGCGGGTAGTCTGGACGTACCCTAATTCCACACAGAAAGCACAAGCCCTCTGTCAAGGCTGTATCCCCACTTTGAACTTTAGGGTACAAATGTAGGGGCCTGCATGAAAACTTCTAAGCTTATCTACCAGCTTAGCTCTGGTCCGCTACCACCATCTCAAGAATTCCCTCCCTGGGAAGCCTTGAGAAACCTTTCACCATTTCCCTGGTGAATACAGATCCAAACCCCTTGGATCTTAAAACAAGGAGAAATTGACCCTTCCCCCCTCCTTCCTTTCACCAACTCCTGGTGAATACAGATCCAACTCCCTTGGATCTAAAAACAAGGAAAAATCAATCAGGTTCTTAAAAAGAAGGCTTTTAATTAAAGAAAAAGGTAAAAATCATCTCTGTAAAATCAGTATGGAAAATAACTTTACAGGGTAATCAAACTTAAAGAGCTCAGAGGACCCCCCCTCTAGTCTCAGGTTCAAAGTACAGCAAACAAAGATAAACACTCTAGTAAAAGGTACATTTACAAGTTGAGAAAACAAAGTAATACTAAGATGCCTTGCCTGGCTTTTTACTTACAAGTTTGAAATATGAGAGACTTGTTTAGAAAGATGGGGAGAACCTGGATTGATGTCTGGTCCCTCTCAGTCCCAAGAGCGAACGACCCCTTAAACAAAGAGCACAAACAAAAGCCTTTCCCCCGCCAAGATTTGAAAGTATCTTGTCCCCTTATTGGTCCTTTGGGTCAGGTGTCAGCCAGGTTACCCGAGCTTCTTAACCCTTTATAGTTATGACACGCCCCCCAAATCACAGATAGTGTTGGACGTCCGGTTCCACACTGGCTGTGATTTCTTCCTGGAGCTCTAGGCTATTATGTTTGCCAGCTCCCAATTCACATGATGAAATAGAGGAGCAAGAATTCTTCATATTTGTCTGTGCAGCATGGAAAGAGAAATAACTTTCTCTACCCATAAAAAGAGTCTGGTGTGGGGGAGGTGAAGTGCAAACCTTCACTCACTAAAAATATAGAATGTAACTGGAAAAATAAATGGAAGTTAAAGCCTTTCCCCTATCCATTAACTACAATCACAGCAAATCCAGAATCTCCTGGCCCCTGGAATATATGAACTCAGATCTAGCAGTCTGGAAGCAGCAGGAAATTGTCTTCTATCATTTATATTAAAAAGGGAATATTATTACACTGAAGCAACTGCAGTCTTCCTGTGGCTCTTCCAATTTGCCAGGGTATCAGTATCTTCAGCTATGCTACCAACTTTTGAATAATATAGTTTAGACCATTAATGGATATAGAAAATATCCTTTCAGAACTATTTGAAGGAAAGGAGCATATGATTCAGTTATGTTCAATTTGATATGATATTTCAAAATACATTCCAGTACATACTGACTTGGGAAATAATTTGAATAGATTTCATTCAATGAAGGAATTAGATGTTTTTTTTGGGAAATACCTTGACACACACTGCAATAGAAGTATAATGAATGAAGATTCAAAACATATGTCTGTATAGGTCTTGTTACACAGTATATAAATTACACTCATTTAATAGCAGCATAATGCAAGCTTGCTGGAGGGAATGTGGAGTAGGAAATATTAGCCACCTCTGGTGGAGCTATCCAAAAATTAGATAATGTTGGAATGGTGTTAAGGAAACGAGACACTGAATTACTAAAGAAACTTGCTCCTGTAGATATGTCTCCATGTTTATTAGCTTGCTGTCTTGGTGCCTTGCTATCAGGGATGGATAAAAAAAAGTAGAAAAAGTTGCAGTGTTTATTGTGCGGGCTGTGTGATCACTCTTATTCCTCACTGAAACAAAATATTGGACTTCATTATTGCCAAAATAGTTTGTAAAGAGGTGACCCAAACAGTATCCTAATGCGAGAGGGCAAGATGATCACCGGAATCTGGTAGTGAGATTCAGCTGGCCAGACCAGTTCAATGTAGCCCAATTCATTAATGTATAAAATGTATCTGATGTGTATCATATAAAACAGAGGTTCTCAATCTGGGGGGAGCACAGAATGTATTCTGGGGGGGGGCACGTGAGACACTTGGGGGAGGGGGGAACTTACTGCACACATTTTATCCACAACAATGAATAACTACCAAAGCTGATTCCTTCAGACATATCAGGTCCTCAGATGGCGCTGTTCATTTGACTCTGATGGAGCTAATAGGCATTGATGGACATAATCTTCATTAATTTATCTAATTCTTTTTAGAACTCTGTGACACTGAGACAGCAAGGGTTAAGCAACCAACAGGCTAGTTGACCTAAAAGCAACCCCTTAAGGACATATTCAAAGAGTATTGAAAAGGTAAACAGGACTATTCCTTATAGATAATTATAAAAGCCATGTTAAGAACTGGAATTATGGACATGTAGACCTATGTTGTTAGAGAATTAAAAATAGATTCTGATTATATTTTTCTGTGTTTACCTATATCTTTTTAGATTTAACAATGTGATTTAATTGACTTGTAGATGCTAAATTTCTGTTCCTGTCTATAATGTTTCATTACCATATTCTATTGATTCAGAGATCAAAAGGGGATATTGTCATTTAGATGGGACTTGTGGTGTAATAATATTACAAGCCCCCATCACAGCAAATTATATATTACTGTTTTATCTCCTACATTATATGTATTTATTATATGTTACGTTAGAATAACAAGTTTCCTGCCCTTTTGTTTGCTATATATCATCTTTGGAAACACTGTAAATTCTTCCTCTTCAAAAAAGCCTTTTCACCATAAAATTGACACCCATAACACTGACTCTTCCTTATACCCAGTAAACCCCTAGCCAGAGAATATTAACAACATCTAAAAAACTGAAAGACAAAGCCTCAATGCTTCTGGGCTTCTTTGAAAACTCAATCTGCATGTCAAGGGTAGATTATTACTACTGTACAGTAATTAGTTAATTATAAGATGATAGGAACAAACTAATAGTACATTTATAAAGAAACATCTGGTCTTTTTAACCTGACTGTTAACTTTGTAAAACAGGATAATTAGCAAAAAAAAGGTGAGCTGGTATATATCCTGACCTGACTTTTAGTACGAGCCCACACAAATTCTTAAGGAAAGTAAATCACAGAGCAAAGGACAAAGCCTTGGCATGGATTAAAATCTTTTAAAGCATATGAATAGTCATAGGCCCTGTTTCAGGAAAACACTTAAGCAATACTGAAACCCATTCATATCTGGGACAGCACGTAAGCACATGGTTAAAATTAAACTCATGCTTACGTGTTGTCCTGAATTGGGTTATAACAAAAATCCGCTCCCTTGGTGAAGATAGTTTGATAGAGAATTTGCCCTGGAGGTCAATAATGGGAGCAGAATGTAGTAGTATATTAGTGCCTAGGAGCCCCTATAAAAAGTGAGAGATCCATTGGGCTAGGCATTGTTCAGACATGTAACAGAACCCCTGCCCCCAAAAGCTCACAATCTATCTGACCGACAGACACAATAAAACTGACAACTGATGTGGAGGTAGTCAGCAGCAGGAGTGTTGCATAATTACTATGGATACATACTGAAGGATACATGTAACTTCCCAATAGGTCGTCAAGTATCTAGAGCTACATTCAACATCTCTGACCTATGAAACATATTTATCCTCCACAATTCACTGAACGTGCAACATTTCACCGATAAGTGAACATTACATAAACATTTGGGTGTAAAGTGTTCTTTTTGAAATTGATTTTATTTCTCTAAAGAAAGGGTAATCCCTGGGGGCATTGCTGTAATGAAATTAAAATGAATCTGAATAAAACTTATTTTTTTTACTACATTTAGTAGGCATGCCCTATGAAATAAAAGGAATCAGGGGTTATAACAAGAGAGAAATCTGATATATTAGGAAAACAAACCCAATTTTGATTAAGAAGAAAAACTTTTTCTGTGAAGAATACACAGAATAAAATTTAACATCTCATAATTATTCTGAATGAGCAAAAACTTAATATTTTCCAAGTGATGGCCGGTGAATTTTCCTGAACAGTTTAGGAAACAATTTATAAAACAGAACATACTTGTTAGGTTATGAGGAAGATGTTAACATTTATATTCAACTTGCTTTTTCATTTGGACCATTTTTTAAAAAAATCCTCATAATTTTTTTGGTACCCAACATGAGACATCTTAAAGGGACCTGATTTTCAGAAAGTGCTGAGCACCAGTCCTGTGAAAACCAAATTTCTTTAAGGTATCTCACACTGGGCACCCAAAAATTAAAGCAGGCAAAATCACTACCCCTTTTTCATAATCATGGCCTTGGTCTTGATTAGAATCCTATTACATCCACTTCAGCAGTAACACTCACTTTCATATTGAAGCCTTGCAAGGAGAATAAGGGTTTCTGAGAAAAATCAGAAGACTAAGTCCTAAAGTCCTAAAAATGTTCCAAAATTAGTGTAATGCTTATCAATTTTACTCTGACTGAAAGACCATTTCAGCAGAAAAATTGAACAGTTGATGAACACAGGTGAACTTTAAATAATTACAGCAATATTTTTCGAATGGGACTGTGAAGGAGAAAAAAATGCCTAAAAATATATATGAAATGATAGGGAATCCAGGAAAATGTGTACAATTTTATTGTAATGGCAAAGTGATTGTGACCTTTCTTTACAACAGTTCCATTTCCATCAGTGCACTTTATAGACTGCTGAAAGGCTTTTTGTTCAGTTCTCTTCATGGGAATATTGGGCCAGGTTGTGCAATATGGCACTGAATGGATGTACAGGAGGTAGGTTTGGCAAGGAACCTCTTCCCTCTGGTGTGTCTTGTGCATCTCTTCACTCCCTTCTACACAGGTCTCTATCCAAATTGTGTAACTGAGCCCTGTGTGGGAAGGAAGGGCCAGATCACTCCTCCATGAGGGAAATGGTGTGGAGTGGGGGAGGGACACCGAGAGAAGAACATGAGGCCATTTTGAAGAACTTTTCACAAAGTCATTGCAGCAGGGAACATGCTTATCCCCTACCCAAGCATGTGTGGGCAGCAGTTCCAATCTGGAACCCACAGTTCCTCAGAATCCCCTGGAGATGGAAGGCCATTCAATCATAAAATGGGGTCTCCTAATATGCTTTCTAGTTTCTTGGGAACATGGAAGAGACGCAGAGTGTTAATTCCAGTTTAGGCGATGTTTGCTTTCCACCTGATTGATCATGGGCTTGTTTGCTCCTTCTAATTTGATCATCCTTGACACCAGTAATTCTGTTCCTCTAACATCTCCCTCTTTAGTCCCCTCTCTGCTGAGAGGCCTACAAGCAATTGGCCAACCAAGGATAATTTTTGTGTGCAGCAGCTGAGGACAGCTGATTTTATTAATTAAAAAAATTCAGATGATTTAGAACTAACACATTGTGCACAAGACAAACCTTTGTAACTACACAATCTCATTTCCTTTACATCTCTCCCCCTTTCTTCCTATTCCTTGTCTTAATCATTTGTAAGCTTTTAGCACCACATAGCATACAGGAGCCCTGACTGGAGCCTGTGGACATTACCAGAATGCAATAATCAATAATAATATTGTCTAAGGGATCAGCCACAGGTGTCTGGTAACTGCTGATAATGAGGGGGGCCCTCATCACCACCACAGCCACGGTCAACTTCCTGGTGACTGCCAAGGCAACCTCCAGCAACAGCCTCTTGACCACGTCACCTCCCACCCTGACCATGGCACCCTGGGCGGTCACCCACATCGTCCACTCTTACAACTGGCCCTGCCAGGATCAGCCGTAGGGGAAATGGTGCCCTTGGCGAACTTGTATTTCGGTGCTCTGGCCCCCGCTGCCTCCCCTGACACCCCACCCATCACCCCTGGCCTTTGCCCTTGCCATGTATGCTACCCAACTTAGAAAAATCTGTTACAGTATTAGCATATTAAAACGGTGAGTATTTATAAAGAGCAGACATGAATCTTTAAACTATATTTTATATAAATCATATGCAAAAACAAATAATTGAATTTTACTGCATAAGCTTGTACGAACTTCTTCAGCATGGAGTACTGTCAGCTAACTCACCAGCATTTAGGGCTTGATTCAAAACCTGTTTAGTAAACGGAAAGACTCCCATTGTCTTCAGTGGATTTTGGATCAGACCTGTAGTTCTTACAATAAAATGATCATCATTTTTCTGTATTAAATAGTAATAGCATTTTGTTATTCTTGGAAAATAGTGACCTTTCTTTTCCCATGAAACATCATTCTTTTATGAACTCATTTCTGAAGAATAGACACCGTCCAACCTGAGGGGTTTGCAGTGCACATTTCACAGATGCACCCGTAGAAGGCTGTGTAGATGAAGAACCCTTCAATGTTAGACAAATAGTAAGAGGTAACATATTCTGGCAGGATGATTTAAAAGGCAGTCATCATCATTTGTCACTTCTTTCTGCTGACAGCAATGATGGCCTAGCCCATTAATGGATTGGCTATTATGTTTGCCAGCTCCCAATTCACATGATGAAATAGAGGAGCAAGAATTCTTCATATTTGTCTGTGCAGCATGGAAAGGATAATGTGTTAGTTTTCTTTAAAGCTGCTGTTTCACCTCCCTTACTAAATTTGCTAGCCATTCTCCAGCGGTGAAGCCTTGTGAACTTCTTTCTTGCTGAGAATTAAGCTTTTAGGATTCAACAATAGTCAGGGAAGTAAATAAGCCTTATGACAAAAATTACTGAGCAGCAAGGTTATATAGATCTTTTTGTATGCCTTTTAACAGCCCTACAGGAAGTCATTGAGATTACACCCTATAGCTTCTGAATCAACTGGCTTCATTTACATTTTATCTAATTTTCTCCAATTCTGTCTTGGTACTTATCACCATAATTGCCTTGTAATGAGTTTTGACAACTCCTTTAAGGGGGAGGGGAGGGTGGTAGAGAGGCTGCTGCAGACATACTTTCTTGTAAAGCTGCCACTCTAAGATGGTATGATAATCATTGTGTGAAAATTCAGGTTCCCAGTAAAGAACCCCAAAACAGCATCTAGTTTATCTACCAAAATGACTTTTCTGGGGGGTTAAGCTATGTGTTAATCACCTAGAATGATCCATCTTCAATCAGTTTGGTGCACAATAAAAATATTCTTAAAACGTTGCCCACTAAAGGAAAAGTAGAGCTGTGGTTCTCAAACAGTGGGGCACTCCCCCTGGGGGGTGGGGTGGGGGGTTGGGGCAGGGAGGGAATACCATTCTTCCAGTCCTGCTCTATCCCCAGACCAGCTCCACCTCCAACCCAATTCTGTCACCAGGCCTGCTCCACTCCAGGCCCATTTCTGCCCTCACTCCCTCTCTGCCCTCCGACCACCTTTGACCCCAGATGCAGCTCCACTCCACCCCCTGCTCTGCCCCCAGCCCAGCTCTACCTTCATTCCCTCTCTGCCCACAGACCAGCTCCACCTCTAGCTTCAGCTCCTCCCCCATCCTCAGTTCTGTCCCCACCTCTGCCTTCAGCCCAAGCTCCGCTGCTGAAGAAGCTTTGGCTGTGCAGTAATGGAAGGGGTGTGTGTGGACAGATTCTGTTACTGGTAAGGGTAGGCATGAATGAAAAGGTTTGAGCACCACTGGCTTAGAGGTATTGACTGGCATTTTCCAGCTACAGTAGAATTAAAAGCATGAGGAAGAAAAGTGATACAAAACTTAATATTAATAGGATGCATTAGGGCTAAAGAATTGTTAAATAACATTGGAGAAAGATTTTGTCAAAACAATAAATTGTCCAATAAGCAGAAATGTGGAGAACATGTTCAATAACTCTAGTCTGGCTGAACACAGTGTGGCTGAATAATTCTGGAACCTAGACATTTAAATTGAGGTGGGCTAGTTTCCAGACGGGGCAGAGCCATCCTCTAGATTCTGTGACAATTTCCTTAGCTGAAGTCTTCTGTGTTGTACTGTAAGTAGTGTTGCTTCTGCTATTTCCTACTTTTCAGACACTACCATTTCACAATACCATATAACTGTTGTTGTTGTTTTAAAGCCTGCAACTGCCACGTGGTCTAAGGATACGGTACACTACATGAAATATTTGCCCTATCAGTTTTCCTAACCAGTACGAATTAAGGCCCCAGTCTTCCAAAGCTTTATACACTTGCCATATGATTTTTGTAGAATGAGACTCTAAACCCATATGTTTCTGATTTAATTCAAATTCTTATATTTTTCTACATGATAATGTATTGTTTTTAGACATTACATACCCCACATTTTAAGGGAATAAGAAAAAAAATCACTTAACCTGCCTTAAACATGAAGTGTAGTTTAGGCCTGTGTATCACAAAGGCATATGCATGCACTCAGCTTTGAGTAAAGTCCATTTCTTATTTACACAGGAGACCCCTTTCTTATTTCAATAGGACAATTCACATTAATAAAGTTTAGCATATGTTGTTGTCAGCAGATTTGGTAATTACTGGCATATTCTGAAATCTCTTCTGCCATTTATTTTCCTTTTCTTTAGTGAGACAGCATAGGCATGTAGTCATCTGAAGAAGGACAACAATTAATAATCACATATTCCCACTTAAAACGGGAATGCCGCAATCCTACAAAAATTTACACAGGTGTTTAACTTTAAGCATGAGTAATCCCATTTAATTTAATGGGGCTACTTGTGTGCTTAAAGTAAGTGCATACATAAGTCTTTGCAGGACTGAGTCCTAACTGTTCCCCTGCACACACACACAGATTAAAAAAATAGATTAATAGATTCCAAGGCCAGAAGGGATCATTGTGATCATCTAGTCTGATCTCCTGTATAATACAGGCAATAGAAATCCCCCAAAATAATCCCTAGTCCAGAGCTTTTAGAAAAAAAAAATCCAATCTTGATTTCAAAATTGTCAATGATGGAGAATCCACCATGACCCTTGCTACATAGTTCCAGTTGTTAGTGACTCTCACTGTTGAAAATGTACACTCTATTTCCAGTCTGAATTTGTCTAACTTCAACTTCCAGCCATTGGATCATATGATACCTTTCTCTGCTAGACTGAAGAGCCCTTTATTAAATATTTGTTCCTCGTGTAGGTACTTATAGACTGTAATCGAATCACCCCTTAACCTTCTTTTTGTTAGACTCAAGAAGCTCATTCTATTTAGAATATTACTATAAGGCATTTTTTAACCCTTTAATCATTCTCATGGCTCTTCTCTGAATCCTTTCCAATTCATAAACATCCTTCCTGAATTGTGGACACCAGAACTGGACACAGTATTTCAGTGGCTGTACCAGTGCCAAATACAGAGATAAAATAACCTAAGCACTCCTCTTAAGATTTCCCTGTTTATGGACCCAAGGAAGGCATTAGCACTGTTGGCCACAGCATCACACTGGGAGCCCATGTTCAGCTATTTATCCACCGTGACCCCCAAATATTTTTTCAGAGTCATTACATATCAGGATAGAGTCCTGCATCCTGTTAGTATGGCCTTACATTCTTTGTTCCTAGATGTATACATTTACATTTAGGCCATATTAAAACACATATTGTTTGTGTGTGACCATCTTACCAAATGATCCAGATTGCTCTGCATCAGTGACCTGTCCTCTTCATTAACTACTATTCCCCCAATGTTATCTGTCAAGTTGAGGCTTAGTAAAGAAACCCCCCATGTTGGATGCAACACTTTTTTGAGTTAGGAAATTGTCATCTATAATATTTAGAAATTCCAAGGATGTTTTAGTACTGGCAGCATAAGACCTCCAGCATAGGTCACTCAAATTGAAGTCCCCTGTTATTACCCCAAGGGGATATGCTTCAGAGAGAAAATACTTGAGAAATGGTAGAGGGAAAGATAGAAAAGGAAAGCCCCTTTTCTCAGAAGAGCAGACTCGGCTCCCTTCCGTGTCTGTCACCGGTGGATTTAGCTTACAATAAGGGTGTCCCTCCCTCCCTGTGTGATGTAATAAAAATAAAGAAAAGACAAGGTAATATGGTGCAAACAAAGGTAAGTGTATTAAGGATAAAGGTACAGAAAACTGGGGGAAATGGGGGAGGGGGGGAGACACAAGCTTAACCATACAGTGATTCAGTGACTGGTTTTAGGAGCTTGAAGCTCAGATCCACAAAACCTCCCTTGGCATTCAGAAAAACAATAAATGAAACCCCAATACAGAAACCTTTCCTATGATTTAGGCGCAGTGGACACAGTGTACAGGTGAAAAGCCCAGGACCTTCTACTCTCTGGCTGATTTAGAGCCTTCGAGGAGGACTACTGGGGAGTCCCGACAACTGTTGTATTTCTTCTCAGGCGGGGAGACCCTCTGGGATGATGGACACCAGGAAAGCAGGACCCTCCACAGGTAAAGTGGATTCAGTTCACTGTGGCGGTGATAGTGATGACAGGCCTCTCCTTCCTCAACCTCACTGCGGGATAGATGGTACTCTTCTCTCTAGCTCTGGAGCGTTAGGAAGACCTGACCGTACACGCGCTGCCGCTGGAATGGACAGCCCTGTGCAGGCTCTGAGCAAGATCTTATATAATCTCTAAGGCGGGAAAAGCTGGTTCAGTCCAGTTTGAGCCAGAGGACTCCAGTGTCTAAGTTGTAAACAAGTTTTTATACTAAGATGGAGTCCAAGGGTCATAGTTCATATACTCCATATTAAATTCTATTGAAGCCAGTGATTTACTTAATATTACTTCAAAAATACATTATTAAAATACCTAATTGAACATATTAAACAACACCAACATTTTTTTATACCTAACACAGCTTTCCTCCCCTCCCCCCTACACGTTATAGATAGGTATTTAAGAAGCCAGTCATCCTGCTCCTTCGTGTGATTTGGAAGTCTGTAGCACACACCCATTAATATCCCATATTGTGTTTTAACTGTTAGGACAGTGATCCATAAACATTCAAGATCATTTTCTTCTGAGTTATCAGTGACACAGGTAATGCCATTTTTAACTTAGAATCCCGCTTCCCCTCCCCCTTTCATAGAAATCATAGAATCATATGACTGGTAGGGACCTCAAGAGGTCGTCTAGTCCAGTCCCCTGCACTCATGGCAGGACTCAGTATTATCTAGACTATCCCTGACAGATGTTTGTCTAACCTGCTCTTAAAAATCTCCAATGATGGAGATTCCACAACCTCCCTAGGCAATTTATTCCAGTGCTTAACCACCCTGACAGTTAGGAAGTTTTTCCTAATGTCCAACCTAAACCTCCCTTGCTGAAATTTAAGCTCATTGTTTCTTGTCCTATCCTCTGAGGTTAAGAACAATATTTTTTCTCCTTCCTCCTTGTAACAACCTTTTACATATTTGAAAACTGTTATCATGTCCCCTTTCAGTCTTCTCTTCTCCAGACTAAACAAACTCAATTTTTTCAATCTTCCCTCATAGGTCACGTTTTCATTTTTGTCGCTCTTCTCCACACAATACTCCAGTTGAGGCCTAATCAGAGTGGAGTAGAGCAGAAGAATTACCTCTCATGTCTTGCTTACAACACTCCTGCTAATTCATCCCAGAATGATGTTCGCTTTTTTTGCAACAGTGTTACACTGTTAACTCATATTTAGCTTGTGGTCCACTATGACCCCCAGATCCCTTTCCGCAGTATTCCTTCCTAGACAGACATTTCCCATTTTGTATGTGTGCAACTGATTGTTCCTTCCTAAGTGGAGTACTTTACATTTGTCCTTATTGAATTTTATCCTATTTACTTCAGATCATTTCTCTAGTTTGTCCAGATCCTGAATTTTAATCCTATCCTCAAAAGCACTTGCAACCGCTCCCAACTTGGTGTCATCCACAAACTTTATAAGTGTACTCTGTATGCCATTATCTAAATCATTGATGAAGATATTGAACAGAACTGGACCCAGAACTGATCCCTGCGGGACCCCACTCGTTATTCCCTTCCAGCATGACTGTGAACCTCTGATAACTACTCTCTGGGGAGGGTTTTCCAACCAGTTTTGCACCCACCTTATAGTAGCTTTGCCTACTCATTTCCTCCTAAATAGGTTATAACCATTGATTTTAGTGTGATTATCCCACCAGGCTTCAGGAATACCAACTAGATCAAATTTATGCTCATAAATGAACACTTCCACTTCCTCTTGTTTGTTACCTACACTGCCAACATTGGTGTATAAGCAATTAACGAACTTTTTTTCTTCATGTCCTTTGGTTTCTTGATTAATTTTGTTCTCAGCATCTCAGTTTTGTTCTAAATGAGTGCTCCTGACTACTCTAGCCAGCCTGTCTCTGAGTTCTCTTTCCCCACAGAAAGTGGACCAATGTTCCACAAAACCCAAACCCTCCACCCTTTACCGAGCTAGTAATTTACTTCCTGTATCTTCTGCCTTCTGTCTTCCTTCACTTGGATAGGAAGATTCTCAGAGAAGATCAATTACATGGTTCAGAAAAAGGAAGATAAAAACAGATATCAAGTCAGGCCCAGATTTTTGAAGTTATTTAGGTGTTGCTCCTCTCAGCATTGCAAGACCTAAGGCACAGATGCTCAAAAATATTTATGGACCTAAGTCCCATTGAAATTAATAGGAGACTGGTGCTTAAATCCATTTAAAGATTTGGCCATAAGGCACTTTGGCACCTAAGTCCCATTCACTTTCAATGAGACTTCCTGGTCTACACTAGGAGGTTATGTCGAATTTAGCAGCGTTAAATTGAATTAACCCTGCACCCGTCCACACAACAAAGCTATTTAGTTCGACATAGAGGTCTCTTAAATTCGATTTCTGTACTCCTCCCCAACGAGGGGAGTAGTGCTAAATTCGACATGGCCATGTCGAATTAGGCTAGGTGTGGATGGAAATCGACGCTAATAGCTCCGGGAGCTATCCCATAGTGCACCACTCTGTTGACGCTCTGGACAGCAGTCTGAGCTCGGATGCTCTGACCAGCCACACAGGAAAAGCCCCAGGAAAATTTGAATTCCTTTTCCTGTCTGAGCAGTTTGAATCTCATTTCCTGTTTGGACATCGTGGCGAGCTCAGCAGCACTGGCAACGATGCAGAGCTCTCCAGCAGAGGTGACCATGCAATCCCAGAATAGAAAGAGGGCCCCAGCATGGACTGATCGGGAAGTCTTGGATCTGATCGCTGTGTGGGGTGATGAGTCCGTGCTTTCGGAGCTGCGCTCGAAAAGACGGAACGCAAAGATCTACGAGAAGATCTCAAAAGCCATGACAGAGAGAGGATACAGCCGGGATGCAACGCAGTGCCGCGTGAAAATCAAGGAGCTGAGACAAGGCTACCAGAAGACCAAAGAGGCAAACGGACGCTCCGGATCCCAGCCCCAGACATGCCGTTTCTACGAGGCACTGCATTCCATTTTAGGTGCGGCCGCCACCACTACCCCACCACTGACCGTGGACTCTGAGGATGGGATATTGTCGAGGGCCGCTTCCTCGGAGATGTTAGCAGACGGGGAAGATGAGGAAGGAGATGAAGAGGACGAGGCAGTCGACAGCACTTACAACGCTGATTTCCCTGACAGCCAGGATCTCTTCATCACCCTTACAGAGATCCCCTACCAACCGTCCCCAGGCGTTAACCTGGAGCCAGAATCAGGGGAAGGATCAGTCGGTAAGTGTTTAAAACATGTAAACATTTATTTTGAACAGAACAGGAATATTAACAATATTAACAATGGGTTTTTCATGATTAGTTTGCCCTAGGCGCTTAACATTTTAGTCCTTGGCAGTGCAACTACTGCAAAAGAATCAAACAATGTCCGGTTTATGATGATTAGTTTGCCCTAGGTGCTCTACTTTTTAGTCCTTGCCAGTGCAGCTACTGGAAAAGAAGGTCTATATGTCCAGGGATAGAGCTAAAATCCTCATGGGACATCTCCACGAAGCTCTCCTGGAGGTAATTGGAAAGCCTTTGCATGAGGTTTCTGGGGAGAGCGGCCTTATTGGGTCCTCCGTGGTAGGAAACTTTTCCACACCAGGCTATCATCAAGTACTCCGGGATCATTGCCTTGCAGAGCATGGCGGCATACGGCCCTGGTTTTTGCTGGCTTTCACGCAGCATGCGGTCTTTCTCTGTCCCAGAAATCCTCAGCAGAGTGATGTCGCTCATGGTGACCTGCTTTGAATTAGGGGAATGTTACTGTTGGGACTGCTTGCCTGTTCCTTTACAGAACTGTAACCGGCGGTTTACAGCCACGCGGTGGAGGCGGGAGAGGGGCAGCATACAGGGATCTTTCCCAGGGACAGCCGCGAGGGGGAGGGACAGGGGAAGAATTCATGCTTGCCGGATTGCCGGCAGCAGGAACTGGCCAACGCTAGGAGCATTGCTTTGAATGTGAAAGGAGGGCACTGCTATAATTTAAGTTTTAAGCAGCCAAAAGTCTATGGCTTACCATGTCAGCCTGCTACCCGAATTCCGCTGTCCTGCCCCGCTTGTCTGATCTCCAGTGCAAGACCCCAGGCACTGAAGGCGAAGGCTGAAAATTCGACCTTGTCCTGAGTGCGCATGTGATAGGTGCTGTGCATAGTCTTCTTCACACAGAAAGACTATGTTCATTGTTCACAAAAAATTATCTTTATGAGGAATTCACGCCCTTTTTCCCATCCCACAGCTATGACTGTCTCCTGACCTACCCTGGCATCCCCCTCCCAGAGGCTGGCGCAGATTAGGCGTAGAAAGAAAAGGACACGGGACGACATGTTCTCAGAACTTATGGGCTGCTCCCGAGCCGAGGCGGCCCAGCAGACCCAGTGGAGGGAGAACATGTCCCAAATCCATCAATCACACATTGAACGGGAGGAGAGGTGGCGTCAGGAAGACCAGCAGGCGACTCAAACGCTGCTTGGACTAATGAGGGAGCAAACGGACACGCTCCGGCGCCTTGTGGATGTTCTGCAGGACCGGAGGCAGGAGGACAGAGCCCCGCTGCAGTCTCTCTCTAACCGCCCTCCCCCGTCACAAAGTCCCATACCCCCCTCACCCAAAGTTCCAAGAAGGAGGGGCGGCAGGGGCCGTGAAAACTGTCACTCCACCCCTGCAGACTGCTCGAGTACCAGAAGACTCTCATTCCCCAAAATTTGATAAGTCCTTTCCTTCCCGCCTCACCCAAGACCCCGTCCCAGTTTCATCCCCTAACTGTGTAGTTGCTAATAAAAAATATGTTTCTGTTAATTACTGTTTCCGTCATGTTCTTTTACAGGAGAGTGTGTTTGAACGGTGGAAGGGGGTTGGTAATTGGAGAGGACAGTCACCTTTACCAGGGTACAGACACGGGGGCAGGTTCAGCAGCAGGTCACACACACATTGCAGTCACTAGGCACCCTGGTCAGTCTGGGAGGTGGTTTTCATGTTCTGTGTGGGGGTGGGCTATGTGACTTTGTGGCGGGGGAGGGCGGTTAGAGATCTTATGCAGCGGTCCTTATCCTGGATCACAGAGCCACGCAGCAGGGGATCTGTAACCGTCCTCCCCTGCCACAAAGTCACATAGCTCCCACACACAGAGTCCCGAAAAGGAGGGGTGGCAGGCTCCGTTGAAACAACCAGTCCACTACTGCGGACCGCTCTAGGAGCAGGAGCCTGTCATTCCTCGAGTTTATAAGCGTTCTTTCCATCACTACGCCCGCTCCCCACCACAGTCTGCGTCCCAGTTTCAACCCTTTACCGCGAAACCCGTAATAAAGACAACGGTGTTCATTAACAAAGTTCCATGTATTTTATTTTTAAACGTGTGTTGGAAGGGGGGGGGATGGGGTGAACGGGGTATGTAGCTGCAGAGGATAGTCAACAAACTGGGTAAAGAAATGGGGGCAGGTTCAGCTTCTCTTTAAACAAAGTTAATAGTCACAGGTTAATCTGCTCACTGAGGAACCTAGCTTTCAAAGCCTCCCGGATGCACAGCGCATCCCGCTGGGCTCTTCTAATCGCACGGCTGTCTGGCTGAGCGTAATCAGCAGCCAGGCTATTTGCCTCAACCTCCCACCCCGCCATAAAGGTCTCCCCCTTGCTCTCACAGAGATTGTGGAGCACACAGCAAGCTGCAATAACAATGGGGATATTGGTTTCGCTGAGATCAGAGTGAGTCAGTAAGCTTCTCCATCTCCCCTTGAGACGTCCAAAAGCACACTCCACCACCATTCTGCACTTGCTGAGACGGTAGTTGAAGAGTTCTTTTTCAGTGTCCAGGGCGCCTGTATAGGGCTTCATGAGCCAGGGCATTAGCGGGTAGGCTGGGTCCCCGAGGATCACTATAGGCATCTCCACATCCCCAACAGTTATTTTGTGGTCCGGGAAGTAAATACCTTCCTGCAGCCGTCTAAACAGACCAGAGTTCCTGAAAACACGAGCGTCATGAACCTTGCCCGGCCATCCGATGCTGATGTTTGTAAAACGTCCCCTATGGTCCACCAGTGCTTGCAGCACCATTGAAAAGTAGCCCTTTTGGTTAATGTACTGGCTGGCCTGGTGGTCCGGTCACAGGATAGGGATGTGAGTTCCATCTATAGCCCCACCGCAGTTTGGGAATCCCATCGCGGCGAAGCCATCTATGATGATCTGCATGTTTCCAAGGGTCACTACCTTTGACAGCAGTAGCTCAACGATTGCGTTGGCTACTTGCATCACAGCAACCCCCACGGTAGATTTGCCCACGCCAAAGTGGTTCGCGACTGACCGGTAGCTGTCTGGCGTTGCAAGCTTCCAGAGGGCTATGGCCACTCGCTTCTGGACAGTCAGGGCTGCTCGCATCCGGGTGTCCTTGCGCTTCAGGGCAGGGGACAGCAGCTCACAAAGTTCCAGGAAAGTTCCCTTCCGCATCCGAAAGTTTCGCAGCCACTGTGATTCATCCCAGACCTGCAGCACTATGCAGTCCCACCAGTCCGTGCTTGTTTCCTGGGCCCAGAATCACCATTCCACAGCATCAACATGACCCATTGCCACCATGGTGTTCACGGCGCGGGGTCCCATGCTTTGCGAGAGGTCTGTGCCACTCTCAGACTTCATGTCCTCACCGCGATGCCGTAACCTCCTCGCCCGTTTTCTCAGCATCTGCCTCTGGAAAAGGTGGACGATAAGGTGCAAGGTGTTGACAACGGCCATAACTGCAGCGATGGTCGCAGCGGGCTCCATGCTCGCAGTGCTGTGGTGTCCGCGCTGTCACTCACCAGAAAAGCGCGCGAAATGAAATGATTGCCCGCCGGCGCTTTCAGGGAGGGAGGGTGGGAGTGACGGTTGGATGACGACAGTTACCCAAAACCACCCTCGACACATTTTTTTCCCCAGCAGGCATTGGGGGCTCGACCCAGAATTCCAATGGGCAGCGGGGTCTGCGGGAACTGTGGGATAGCTGCCCACAGTGCACCGCTTCCGATGTCGACGCTTGCCCCATTAGTGTGGACTCACAAAGTCGAATTACTGCCCTTAGTGTGGATACACACGTTCGACTTCGTAATATCGATTCCACATATTCGATTTAAGTAAAATCGAACTACTCTCGTAGTGTAGACATACCTTTAAGTCTCCTAAGTATCTAAGTCACTTTTGAAAATGGGACTTAGCTGTCTAAATCATGTAGGCCTTGCAACGCTGAGAAAAGCAATGCCTAGATATCTTTAAATATTTGGGCCTGAATTCATACTTGTTTTTATCCCCTTCTTCACTAACCATAGTCCATGTTACCATGACTTTTTCCTATTAGAAGAATTATTGAAATACATAAATACGTTTAAAAATCTGGACTTTTCCAGACACAAAAAATAATTTGTATATGGATTGTTTATCTGTTTTCTCCTATTTGCATTAAGTTTCTGTTTCAGATGCACCATTAAATGCCTATATAACTTCATTTGTTCACATAATGTAAACCTGCACACTAAATGGTCTAGAACAATAGGATGAGAAGAGGTGATTACACGATATACAGCACAGGTTTGGAGACATAAAGATCTACATTGTTTACAGTGGCTTAATTAATATTGTGATAAAATATACAGATGGTGCCCTGGTGCTTAATGTACTGGAAAAAGGTACCTGGTATTCTGACAAACTTCATGCCCTGCAGAAAGGTAAGACTATACACTGACACCATAATAACATGTCACTAAAACAGCATCCAAGTGGGATGCAAAATCATCTTTACTTCCAAGATGGGAATTAATTCCTGAATTAGATATTGATAGAATTTATCTTTGGGGTTAAATTTGTTGCAGCCTTTTGTTCAGTAGAAATGCAGCATGTGACAAAGGGCTGACTATGAGCACTCCTGAGAGTCAATAATAAAAAGGCTGATATAAGAAATAACAAATCACTGGAAACAAAGTATCAAAGGTGTAAAAGACCCGCACCCCCCATTTTCCTTTCGGAATTCAACCAGTTTGATTTTTTTCAGCTATATTTTCTTGATGGCGTTGATAGAATCCTGATAACCTCCCTTAGCTAAGGAGGCAAAAGAACTAATTGCTTTTTGTTCACTATCTTGGCTGATGGGTGAGAAGCTAAAACCCAATTTATCCAGTAATTGCTACATTCATGAAAAACAGCATCAAAGCCTTGATGCGTTTTACTGTTGTCTCTTGGGATGGCTCATGTCTAATTCTTATGCTGATATGGCTCATAATATAGTTCTCTGACTCTCCTATTTGCTCTTGCAATTACAAGGTTTCTTATTCCATTGTGCATATTCCTCTGAACTAAGATTAGCTTAACTGAGCTTCCTTTGAAAACTTGCCTACCCATCAAATGCATCAGCCCTAATGCATTCTGTAGCCACGCAAAATCAATGAACATCACAATTTTCTGCTTCCTGCAATGATCAATAGTATTCACATAATGGGTGGAAAAATTTTAATCATGACAGCCCAGCATCTAGTGGGCATAAATCTTCCCTGCATTATAACCTCTCCATTTCCCATAGTGTGAATTTGCAGGTATTGAATAATATTTATGCAGCAGATACATTATGAAAAGCAATACAATTAGAACTTCACACTTCAGTGATGATAGGTTTAGATCCCAGAGGCCTGTTTCCTAGACAATGCATTGGCTTCCATATTTCAAATTTAAAATCTGTATGAATGAGAGGTTATTTGTGCAGAAATTATGATTCATTTGGATCAGACTTGACTGGGTTCTGGAAAAAATGTGACTTTGTCTGAATTTGTAATAAATAAATACAAAACTGGAAAATTATATTCCAGAAAGTCATTCCCCCCAAATATTGAGCCTTTCCCTGGCACACCTTGCTTCCCCTCCACTGTGCTGACTTATCTGCCTGGGGAGATGGAGTCAAGTCCCCTCCCACTCCCACTTTTGCCCATCTAGTCCCTGCCCATCTTCATGGAAGGGGGAATAGCAACACTCCAGTGTGGCTTCTCTCATGCCTGTTGTGTGTTTGAATTGAACAATAATTTGAGATTCTCAAATAACAGGCTCAAATGACATTATTTAATCAAAGATTATCAATTAGAGATTAATACAGCACTATACAGAACACAAAAAGAACAGGTACATTACCTTACTCCAAGGGTAGTAAAGAGCTGTCCTATGTGTCTTTCTCCCCTGTACCTGGTGGCATGCTGGCAAGTCTGCACTCCCCAGTGTAACTTTCAAAACCTCTGTCTTTTATAGGGTCTGAGAAAAAAACCTCCTTTTTGGAGGAAAAGTTGCTTTCCCATAATCAAATTCACTCTGTTTTCTGTTTCTGACATTTTCATTTTACCTAATTACTTATGAAATTTCTTTTATGGTATCTTTAGGTTACATGATTGATAAGCTAAAGGGAATTTTAATCCAGAGATTATTACTGACAGCTGTGACAACCGACAGTTCTTAATGGGTTAAAGATAATCTTTCAATTAATCCTTATTTCATCCATTACAGAAAACATCTGCAATACAAAGTACTTATCAATCATAGAACATAACTGAATCATAGGCATCCCTTTTCAGTCTTGTTTATACGTACTTCTATAGATACTTTTCATCAGTTTGAGCGGTCCTTTCCCTAGACATATAGATTCCCACGGACTTGGAGGCACCAGCAATAATGAAGTACAGGCCAATACTTGATCGCATGAAGTTCTTAAATACAGGTCTCTTACAGGTAAAGAACCAGCATTCTGGCCTTAGAATTCAAACACACTCTTTGCTAATATCATAAAGATTCTGGGAGGATAGTTAATATGAAAATGAATTTAATATGCAACAAAAAGGGGACAAAAAAGTTGATATTTAGTAACAGGTACTAACATGCCCATCCCCCACCTTCTGACCTGTGATGCATAAGATGTTTCCTTTCTCCCCTGGTTGGTCAGCTCATGATTGGGTCCCAAATGAATAAATAGTTACAATAAATATTCAGATTAGCAGGGAAAAGGTATCTTATTCTTCTACAAGGAATAGCTTTAAAAATAAATGTAACCCTAAGAATCTCTGAAATGTCAGAGATTAATCAATGTTTGAGATTTAAAAACAATTTACACAAGTGAAAACTGCCTCATCTATTGTGAAGACTCAAACATTTTTCGCACTCAAATTAAGTGGTTGCTCTCTTATTTTAACCAATGGTGTAGAAAAATTAAAACTGAAAAATCTCTCTGATGCAGTGTTGCTAGTCCTGGAACCCACAAGGGGAGAGGAAATTTTTGATTTAATCCTAAATGGAGCACAGAGTCCAGTCCAAGAGATATCTATAGCTAAACTGTTAGGTAATAGTGACCATAATGTAATTAAACTTATTATCCTAGTACAGGCAAGAATACAAAAATACAAAAAAAAAATAGTAACATTTAACTTTTAAAAGGGGAAGAACACAAGAATGAGGACACTAATTAGATGGAAATTAAAAAGATCAATCACAGGGGTAAAATGTCTGCAAGTAGCATGGAGATTCCTTAAAAATACCACAATAGACTAAATGTATACCCTAATTAAAAAAAAAAAAAAACAGTAGGAGGAGGCAAAGAATGCCACCATGACTAAACAACAAAGTAATCAAGGCAGTTAGAGGCAAAAGGCATTCTTTAAAATTTGGAAGTCAAATCTTAGTGAGGAAAATAGGAAGGAGCAGAAACTCTGCAAAGTAAAGTGTAAAAGTATAATAAGGCAGACCAAGAAAAAATGTGAGAAGCAACTTGCTAAAGATGCAAAAACTAATAGTATTCTTTTAAAGTACAACAGAATCTGAAAGCCTCCCAAACAGTTAGTGGGACCACTTGACAACAAAGGTATTAAAGGAGCACTCAAGGAAGACAAGGCCGTTGTGGAGAAGCTAAATGAATTATTTGCATTGGTCTTCACTGCAGAGGAAGCTATTCCTTTTGAGCAACAGATCTGAAGTACTGTCCCAAATTGATGTGTCAATAGATGAGGTTTTAGAACAAACTGATAAACTAAACCATAATAAGTGACGAGGACCAGATGGTATTCACCTAGGGGTTCTGAAGGAACACACATATGAAGTTGCAGAACTATGAAAAGGAGTATGTAAAATATCATTGAAATCAGCTTCTGTATCAGATGACTGAAAGATAGTTAATGTATATGTAATATTTAAAAGGGGCTCCAGATGAGATTGTGCCAATTTCATGCCAATGAGCCTAACTACAGTACTGGGCAAATTGGTAGAAACTATAGTAAGGAAAAGAATGATTATGTTTATCCAGGACTGGCTCTAGGCACCAGCAAAGCAAGCACATGCTTGGTGCGGCACATTTCCATGTGGCGGGTTTGCATTCCCACCTGACCTGCTGCTGAGAGGCACAGCAGGCAGGCGAGCAGCAGCGTGGGGGAGGGAAGAGACCTGAGCTGCAGGGGGCAATTAGACGACCAGCTGTCGGAGCCAGTTGATTGCTCCAGAGCAGGGGGAGCCCCTCCTCCACCCTGCTCCACATGTGCAGCCGTTGCTGTTCCTGTCCCCCCTCCCCCCAGCCCTCCATTCATCCCTGGAGTCACCGCTGACACTCCAGACTGGGAGAGTCCTCCTGTCTGCTCTGTGGGGGGGAGGGGTGGGTACTGATTAATGGTAGGGTGTCCCCCTGCCCCCACCCGTGTACCCGATTTCCACTAAGCTGGGGTGATGGGACAGGAGGAATTTGTGTGTGCTGCTGCCTTTCTGGGTCCGGAGTTGCTGGCAGCTGCTTGAGTCTGAACCATACATAGCTTTATCTGAGTTGAGTTAATAAGTCCTAAAACTTCTCCTCTAAAAGTATTTGAATTTATAGCAAGAAATGATTTTTTCACTCCAAACACTGCTATAGCATTACACATTCTTTTAACATTACCAGTATCAGTGTTTGTAATTGTGATTTTGTTAAAATTAAATGAGTACACTAGTAGGAAATTGATTTATTTCACTAACTACAAATTCTTTGTTTTCATTTTTTTTAATTTTAAACAGTCAAAACAAAACAAAAAAACATTGCAAAGTGCAAACATGTGTAAAAGCCAAAAAAGGGGGGCGGGGGGGGGGCGGCCAAAACATTTTTTAGTTGGGGCGGCAAAAAACCTAGAGCCGTCCCTGTGTTTATCTGTGTCTCTGATATGTTGGGGAAGAGTTAACATAGCTTTTCTAAAGGGAAGTCTTGCCTCATCAATCTATTAGAATTCTTTGAAGGAGTCAAACAAACATGGATAAAGTGATCCAGTCAATATAGTATGTAGATTTTTAGAAAGTCTTTGACAAGGTCTCTCACCGAAGGTTCTTAAGGAAACTAAGTAGCCATGGGATAAGAGGGAAGGTACTCTGATGGATCAGTAAGTGGTTGAAAGAGAGGAAACAAAGGGTCTGAATAAATGGTCAGCTTTCTCAATGAAGAGAGGTGAACAGAGAGGTCCCCCACAGATAGGGTGACCAGATGTCTCGATTTTATAGGGACAGTCCCAATTTTTGGGTCTTTTTATTATATAGGCTCCTATTACCCCCCACCCCCATCCCAATTTTTCAAACTTGCTGTCTGGTCACCCTACCCACAGAGCTGTACTCTTTAACACAGTCATTAATGATCAGTAAAAGGGGGTGAACAGTGAAGTGGCAAAGTTTGCAGACAATACAAAATTATTCAAGATACTTAACTCTAAAGCAGACTGAGAGGAGTTACAAAGAGATCTCAGTAAACTGGATGACTGGGCAACAAAATGGCAGACGAAATTCAACGTTGGTAAGTGCAAAATAATGCACACTGGAAAAAAATAATCCAAACTCTATATACACAGTTGTGGGTTCTAAATTAGCTGTTACCACCCAAGAACAAGATCTTGGCGTCACTGTGGAAAATTCTTTGAAAACATCTGCTCGCTGTGCAGCAGAAAGCAAAAAGGCTAACAGTATGTTAGGAACTACTAGGAAAGGGAGAGAAAATAAGACAAAAAAATATCATATTGCCTCTATACAAATCAATGGTGCACCCACACCTTCAATACTGTGTCCAGATCTGGTTGCCCCATCTCAAAAAGAATATAGTGGAACTGGAAAATGTTCAGAGAAGGGCAACAATGATGATCAAAGGCTTTTATGTAAGGAGAGACTACAAAAAATTAGGTCTGTTCAGATTAGAAAAGAGAGATGATCTGATAGAGGTCTATAAAATCATGAATGGAGTGGAAAAAGAGGTGTATTTACCTTTTCCCATGATAAAAAAAACAGGGGTTACCCAATGAAATTAACAGACAGTAAGTTTAAGTGTCCAGTTTTGGGCAACATACTTTAAGAGAGATGTGGACAAACTAGAGAGAGTCCAGAAGAGAGCAACAGAAATATAAGAAAGTGTTTTTTGTTTTGTTTCTAGTGACTAAAAAGTAATTTTAACAAGTTACAATCTTTGTGTAAGCAGCTTCTTACAATCAGGATTCCAATGACTCTTTCTTTTCAGACCAAAAGGATCCACTTTTCACTAGCTCAGAGGGTGCTATACCTATCATCCCCTCAGTGATGAATAACTAAAAGGTCTTTAATTACTCAAAGTTCATTGTCTCTTCCTCAAGAGCCAGGAAGTCTTCGTTGGGTGCAGACTCTGTCCTTTGGCAAGATCGTTAAACATTCTTCTCCCGGGCTTGTTTTGCTTGATGGCTTTGTTTACTTTATATGTAAATGTACTTCCATTCTGCAAGTTGGCCATGAGGGGTTCTTGGGGTCATAACTGCTATTTACTGTTGCACCTTGGACTCCTGAATTACAATGATGACTACATTAAGTACAACAGCATAGAGTGAATAGTTAAGTAGGATGTTTCTTACATACAATGAACTGAGAACATTTAAAAGTGCTTCCTTAAGCTGAACTTTACAGCCAGCCTTTGTGACTTTGTTACATGCCTCAAACAGAATTATCAACACCCATTGTCTTACATATGGCCAGATCCAATCCCCAGTGAAGCCAATGAAGCTTCCATTATCTTCAATGGGCTTTAGATCAGGCCACAATAGACAGATTGTTTAAAATGATTGCAGGACAAGGCTTCCAGGTCATGCTTGGTGTCTGCTGGGGTTTAGTGAAATAAAAGCATATTCTACTTTCTCGGTGAGGTATGGAGAATATTGAAATTAAGATATTTCAATTTTACTCCACTCTAAAATATGCTGGATTGGTATTGCAAAATGAGTTTTATATGTAATATAAAAAACAAGAATAGTTACTAGTCTTGTGTGACTAGAACATGAGAGCCATGAAATTTCATCGTTTCTAATATTTATTCCTAAAGCCAAGCCACCTATGAAGAAGTCCAGGGAGTATTTAAGATATCTGATCATTTTTGTTCAGGAACTGATCCTTTGAGCCATTTAATTATTGTTGTTAGAAAATACACTGTCTTGGAATAATAATTGGGAACATACAAACTATTAAGTGTGAAAGATTAATATTCTTATTGCATTTAACAAAACTGTTGAAAATATATTTGCTCGTGACATTGCTGCAGGAAGGTTAGTGCCTTTTTAAACATAGTGTGATTTGAGTGGTGAGCTTGGAGACAGAAATGAGAAGTTAAAACACAAATCAAATATTATATAAAATAAAGCAACCAGTGTGGAGAGAGAGAAAGAGAGACTATGAGTAGACTTGTTTCCGAAAACAATATTTTTCAGTTTTGCCTGCAAAACATTAAAAAAGTATGACTGATAGATTTAGTACAGAGCTTCCTAAATGTGAAAGTCCCTTTAAACTAAGCCAAAGAGAGAGAGAGAAAACCTATGAATAAATAAGATCAGAGTAAAAAAGGAAATTCTTGTAAGAAGCAACCTATCAGATCTGGGTGAGTGCAAAAATCCTGGAATTGTTTCATACTAAAGAATTAACTTTGGATCAAGGAGAAAATAATAAAGCTGCTCCTTGAAAAATAGACATTATGGGTTCTTTATTGCTAGGGTGAGACACAAAGTATTAATGAGGCAGCCACTGGCTGCAACTCCACTCCACTGAAACATTCCTTACCAAGGTCATCAATCACTTCCGCCTGGCCAAGTCTTAACACACTCTTTGCCAGTCGGATGCTACTTTTGACACAGTTGATCATTGCCTCCTATGGTTTCATGATTCTGTGATCTTCTGCTTTGTCTTCAAGCTGTTCAGCAATGGCTTCTCTTCTTTTCTCTCTCTTTTCAGACTCTGTGAGCAACCCTTAAGGTTCTGCCCTTGATCCTCTAGATTTCAATAGCATTATCCCTATTTACCCTGGTGTAACAGAGCAGAATGTGGGCCACTATATATATATACACTTTTGTAACTATACTATATGGGTATATGAAGGGATTGGCTCGCTGCTGACACCTCCTTGTGGAGTGGCAGCTCTCTCTCCACTGGGGTCTGCCGCCATCGGCTACTCCTCCTTTGTACTGTAATAGCCTGCCTCTTCCTGTGACTTGGCCCTCCAGCCAGGTCACTTCGAAGTCTCTCCCCTTCTGGGGTAGCCTATAAACAAAAAGACAGGGGAATTGCCACAAAAGTATGTCTAAAACACTCTCAGGGTGTTTCAGGATTAAGCCCTCCCTTCCCTCAGGGAGGGACGTTCAGGCAGTGGTGACAGGAAAGCTCTTGACTTGTCTCAGCCTCTTTCTCACAAGCTGAGGGTTGAAGCTCTGTTCTTTTCTCTGGTCTGCCCACAAGTGAGCTCTTCTGCTTCCTATTAACTCCTCCAGCTTGGACATGTCTTGCAGGTGTGGCAGGGTGGGGCTGGCTGAGCTCAGAGCAGCTCCTTAACCCCTTGTTCTCCAGTGTGAGGTTTCTATACCCCATCAGAGGGAATGTGTCAGCTATTTTGGGGCATAAGTAAGTATAAAAATAAGACAAATAGGTAACTACATTTTTATTATTCAATTTTGTTAGTGCTACATTTTTCTGTTATATTGTTCATATGATTAAGATGTATATATTTCTGCATTTTGAGGTATATTGGTATTAAAAAAATAAATTGTTCCTATTCTGGGGATATTAAATAGACACTATTATGTTCCAGAATATTACAATATTTTATCATTCCCAAAACATATGTAGCATCATGCCATCCGCTCTCTCACTTCTCCAGACCTGTTGCCTACCCTGATTCTCTCCTCTATTATCCTGCTAGATCAATAGAGGCTAAAGAGAATGCATTATTGCTGCAGCAATCTGCCTCTTAAATGTACCAACTCTGGTGGCAAGTACATGACCCCAAGAGAGAAAATGTTCTGTGTCCTGGTGTTGGTAGTGTTAGGGTTCTGCTGTGTAATTAGCTCACAGAGGAGACTGGGATAAACCACCATGTGATCCCTTTTAGAACACATTGCAAGACTCTCTCTTTTTATTAAGTTTCCCCATCAGAAAAAAGGGAAATGAAAATATATTTCATCTATGAGAATTATTCAATAAGTGTGACTGTTGAAGTAGTGTAAAAGATGCCTCTGTATGTATGTGTATATATGTATGTATACACACAGACAGACACACACACCTTTTACATTACTTCAGTCAAGACTGTTGAATATATGTATATATAGTGTAATATATTGTGTAAATGATGCATCTATGTATATGTGTGGGTATGTATGTAGATTAGGGGTCGACAACGTTTGGCACGTGGCTCGCCAGGGTAAGCACCCTGGCGGGCCAGGCCAGTTTATTTACCTGCTGACGAGGAAGGTTCGGCCGATCGCGGCCCCCACTGGCCGCGGTTCGCTGTCCCGAGCCAATGGGGGTGTCGAGAAGCCGCGGCCAGCACATCCCTTGCCCACGCCGCTTCTCGCCGCCCCCATTGGCCCAGGATGGTGAACCACGGCCAGTGGGGGCCGCGATCGGCCGAACCTGCCACATCAGCAGGTAAATAAACTGTCCCGGCCCTCCAGGGTGCTTACCCTGGCGAGCCGCATGCCAAACGTTGCCGACCCCTGACGTAGATAGATCTATATCTATACCTAGATGCATCGTTTACATTAATTCAATGGACATGCTTACAAAATATATATATATAATATCTGTTGGTTTGCTGGCCCTTGGAGGAGCTGTGCACCATGGAAGAGCTTGCCAGGGACACAGACCAAGCCATATCATGTGACCAACACTGGAAAAAACCTGTGATAGTGGTTGCAGGACACAAGAATAATCAGAAGACTTCAATTGCAACACTGTAACTTGCTACTTATGTGCATTCAGGAGAAAAAAAGAGTGGGGATTGTCTTTTCTGCCCCCGCATTGTTATGGAATGTTTTCCTAATTAAGCTGTGTTAACTTGTATTATAACTTGCTGTGGTGGTGTGCGCGCCCACGTGTGAACACACACACACAATCAATTGATACAGATACGGTGCTGGTTTTATTAAGAGCCAATGGAATATCTAAGTAGAGCACAAAGCTTTTAAATGAGATCATAGAATATCACGGTTGGAAGGGACCTCAGGAGATCATCTAGTCCAACCCCCTGCTCAAAGCAGGACCAATCCCCAATTAAATCATCCAACAGATTTTTGCCCCATATCCCTAAATGGCCCTCTCAAGGATTGAACTCACAACCCTGGGTTTAGCAGGCCAATGCTCAAACCACTGAGCTATCCCCCTTTATACTTATTTTTTTAAAGTTAGTCTGGAAAAAATGAGAGAGAATCTCAGGCCTGGTCTACACTAACCCCCAAATTCGAACTAAGGTACGCAACTTCAGCTACGTGAATAACGTAGCTGAAGTCGACATACCTTAGTTCGAACTTACCGCGGTTCAGACGCGGTCCACACGCGGCAGGCAGGCTCCCCGTCGACTCCGCGGTACTCCTCTCGCCGAGCTGGAGTACCGCAGTCGACGGCGAGCGCTTCCGGGATCGATTTATCGCGTCCAGACCAGACGCGATAAATCGAACCCGGAAGTTCGATTGCCAGCTGTCGAACTAGCGCGGTAGTGTAGACCTGGCCTCAGTGAAAGATGTTTAGTAATTCTATTGTTGAGAAGCTAAACAAATAAATAAAGTTTTTGGTACTTCTCAAGCTCTCCTTTATTAAGTGTCTTAGTGTGTGTGTGTGTGTGTGTGTGTGTGTGTGTTTCTCTTCTGTATGCTGCAAGTCTTTTTCTTTATGGTCTCAGTGTAAGCTGCTTATTCACTGTGACACTTTGCATTCCTTCCTATCTTGATGTTCTTCTACTTTCCAAAGAACTAATAAAATTAAATATTTTTTTGTAAAAAAGTGTGTCTAAAACAATGAAACAAAATCAAAGATCTATTTTCCTCCCATATTCATTGCTGGAATATGGAGCGCCAAGCTGCCTCATCCAACTGCCAAACATGGAAATTGGTATAGGAAAGATGTCATGGGGACTCACTGAGCAATGAATTCATCCTATATCCTAGTGCAAAGAATGGACTCTTCACTGTCTCGGCTCTGAAAGAAAGCAGTCAGCGGGGACGAGGGCTGAGCAGCTAAGTCCACCAAAAAGGACCTTTACTGGGGCTTATGTGGAAGATTCAAGAATGCCCCTGTCATAGTCACAGGTGACAGGCTTGGCTTCTTTCACCTCTTTCAAGGGTGGAACCCTGCAGACCGACCACTCTTGGACTGGATCTCTGGGTTGCAGCTCTCATTTCCCAGACATTTAAACACAACAGACCAGCTATACTTGGCCCCTGCAAGAAAACTTCTTGTTAGGAGCCTGTGATCAGCAGCTCATTAGAGCAACTCAAGACAGATTTGTCTAAACAAACATTGTTTATACAGAACAATGTATCTAAGAAGCAGGAATAAGGCCTATGGTGCTAGCCCATTGGGGACCCTAAGCAGGAATATTTTGGGGGCCCCCCAATACATACTAATAATTAATAGGTGCCCCCCTTGAGCTTTTCGGGGCCCTAAGCAATTGCTTAGACTGGTTATGCCTAGTGCCGGCTCTACATATAAAATCAGTTCTTAACTACATTTTATTCTTTCCCTGCAAATTTTAGGTAAATTCAGACATACCAACTCCTGGGCTCAGAATAACAGACAGTCCCCACATCATCTTCTCTGTCTCTTTCTTTCCCAGAGTCTTATCTCCAGTGCCTGCTGCCCCGCTCAATCTCCCTCAGCCTGGAATTGTAGTGGTATAGTATCTCTTTTGATCTCAGGTTCAGATCTGGAAAGAATGACCCTTGCTAGTCCAGTTGGAGCCAGGCAGGTGGGTATTTCCCAGTTAATAGCTTCTCCATTGTTTCCTAAAGGACCTTGGTATTGCCTCTAATGGCACTTTATCTTTGCCTTATCCCCCTAACAGCCTGCATTGATTTAACTCCTTGCAGTCAGATGGGATAACAAGAAATATATAAACAGACGTGCGCATTATGTTCATAACAATAATACAGCTAACTCCCTCATCCTCCATAGCCCCCCTTCAGAGGACTGCCCTGGCCATTCATGTCAATTGCTTGAGTGTCGGTAGCAGCTGTTCCTGTGGTCGTGTAGTGACAAGTTCGTCTTCACGCTGGGAACCTTTGGAAAGGAATTACACCAGCTACATAGCTGTAGCTTTGTTAATTCAGTGGGAGACTTGTAATGGTGGAGAGGATTAGGTATGATACGAAAAAGAGCAAGGGATCTGCTGGCCTCTCTCCTGCGGAGCAGCTCTTCAACAACCCAGTAAAAAGCTGGCGAGGATGGTGGTTTTATGTTCTTCTATAGTTTATGAAATCTGCTGTGGAGCTTTCATTTGCAAACTGCAAAGCTTGTGGAGCCTGGAGGTATATGGGTGGGTGCTGCTTGTTTGCTGCTTTGCTGCAGACAAAATAGCTTGATTCCAGTTTCTCAAACCTGTCAAACTCAGATGAACAAGGGTTACATTTTTAAAACATGTAAAATAAATCACCCAGCTCTAGTTGCAATACTTAATCTCCCATGAACGCATTCTATGAAAGATTGGTTTATGGGCACACTCCAACACCATCCCTCTGAAAGCTGCTCAGGCTTCTCAATACCCATACATCTCCTACAGTTTACACAGCCTTCCAACAGATCCAATGCCCGCTGAGATCAATGGAAGTACCTTTGAAACGTCTACCTATTTTCCTTGTTAACTCACCAGCTCATGGTGAATGAGCTCACTTCCTTGTGAAAATCCTTTCTATAGGCTTCTAATCCTAATGGTGAATTTCCTATAGATGCACCATCAGAGGTTGCTAAGAGCAGAACTTAACTAAAGTTAGGAGGCAGTGTTGCCTGGTGGATAGTGTGCTGGACCAGCACTCAGGAGACTTGGCTTCTAGTCCTGCTCCACCTCTGGACTACCAGATGATTTTGTGTAAATCTCTTAACCGCTGTGTCTTAGCTTCCCCATCTGTAAAATGGGGATAATAATACAAACCCTCTTTTGAGATCTACAGTTGAGTAGTGATGGAAGTTTCAGTGGATATACCCCAGCTGAGAATCTGGCCCAATGTGTTAGGGCATGTCTAGCTTTACAGATTTACACCCCAGCTTGCCACACACAAACTGTTCATTTAGATCTTCTGCTAGATATTTCAAAAATCATATAAAATAAAAATCTTCTACCAAGCGTATGTATCTTTTGACAAAACTCCATTATTATAAAGCATGACAGATCATGCTGAGAAAAACGTTAACTCAAGAAATTTTTACAACTGTAGCCCATGATTCCTTCACAAACTGACTTCATTTTGTACCGATTTCTTCATTATTAAAACTACTCAATGAGTGGTTTCATGTGGACATACGTCATCCTGTGGATTGTTTGTGAACTAACAGTAGCAGCTGAAATAATTGATTAGAGTCCTTGCTATTTGTAATGTACCATCCACACTGTCTAATTGGTCACCTGTCATTGTTTCCACCCTGATGGTTCAAGTCCACAAAGAACTTTCAAGATGGCTTTGAGAACACTTCTGCTGCAAATTCTTGTGTGAATGCCTTCCTTTCTGCAAGCAGTTTTGCAACACAAAACCCCTTCTATGAATACTCATAAAAAGCAAAGAAATAGGGTCAGCGCAAATATTGTTGATATGAATTTGTGTGGGGAGTTGGTTTGCAATAAATGCTTATTCTTTATTTTTAGCAACGACTGACTGCAGGCACCTTGAACAGAGCTAGGCTATATGGATTTCCTATGCTGCTGCATCTCCATATGAGAACCTGGGGAGGGTCAATTTCCAAATTAGCACTGGTTTCTTGGGCTACTCACATGTGTAAATGCTAACCTGTGTAGGGACACACTATGTAGCCCAGGAATGGTACAAATCCTGTAAAATTTTCACAAATCCAATTTGATGAACATATATGGAGAAATGTCACCATATGAGAGAAATGAGATCTGTAGTTGAAAAGCACTATGTAAGAGCCAATTATTATGATTATACGTATTTTTAAAATAATTAAGTAGAATTTTTTTAAATGTATATTGTAGGGACACAGTAGGACACAAGAACATTTCTCTATTACACACACATATATATAAATGCCAATTAGTAATAACTGCACTTACAAAGTTGTATGTCCTCTGTAACAACTTGAACTTCCCCATTACAGCCTGCTACTACTTGGCTTGTTAAATAATGTATAATGCTTTGGCTACAACAACCATCTTAAAAAAGATGATACACGACTGCCTTTTTCCCTATTCAATTGCATCCATGTTAAAAGAGTGTTTCATGGAGTAAGTATTGTTAACACAACAGTTTCCTGAACATGAAGAAAACTCAATTCCATCATGATAAAAATAAGGGCTTGACTTACTATCATGAGCATGAAGTCTTGCTTCACTCTCAAAAATCAATCATTTATATTACGCAATACCAGAGGTTGCATCCAGGGAAGGGTGCTAGTGTGCAAGGCACTGTACAAATACATAGTAAATGATGGTGGCTGCTGCAAAAACCTTACAATTTAAGACTCCTTTTGTCATTACAATAAATTAGAACACCAGCTCTGGCTGTGATAATAAGATAGCATCCTGAGGTTCCTGGAAGGAGGGGTCTTACAGCGAGTCATCCTGTTCACTGTGTGTTAGAAGAAAATCGGCAAAAATGACTGAATAGATCAATTTCTGACTGTCACTGCTAGAAGAGGATGAGGTAATATATTAACTACCTTCATGATAGGTTGCTGTATCAACAGCAAGTCCTAAGAGAGAGAATTCTAGGACACCATTATGTTGTCACTGGTGCTTTTCATTGCACTTTTTTCCCTCTTTGGGCATCTTCCTGAGTTAATGAGATGATCTATAGGAAGAAATTCAATTATGTCAATTTGCAAATCATTTCAGATGTGACTGTCATGCCTAGAATGGTCGAATTTTTTTTTTCACAAAATGTTGAAAAAAATGTTTGTTTTTTATCAGAATTTCCTGCGAATATTTTCCATTTTGTAATGAAAAATGGAAACTGAAAACCCCCAAAATATTTTCATTTAAAAAAAAAAAAAAAACTTTTTTGCAAATATATATATATATATATATTTGTTAAACATTTTCAGTTTTCAAAATCAGTTTTTGAAAATCAAAAATTGAAATCTTTTCCTGAAAAACAAATATTTGCACCAAAATTCATTTTTTTTTTATTTCTGGTTTTCCGGTGGGGGGAGGGGGAAAACCAGAAAATTTAATCAAAATTTCCCATGAAAAGCCATTTTTTGACAAAAATATTAAATAATAAAAAAGCCAAACAGATTTATTCATATTACAAAGTATGTCTAGTACCCAGGAATATGTCATTGGTTCCTCTTTATGTGATGTTTCTTTGCAGGTGAGTTGAGGAACGGAAAGCTGTGCATTGGTTGGCTACTGAGCAAGTAATGACGCTTAGCTGCAATATTCATGTTATTTGTGATGCTATTTTGTTATCTGAGAGACTTCTCTAATGACTATTTCTGATTTGCAGGAAACAGTGCTTATCATAACTGCATGAATAATTCAGTATTAATCTGAAAAAAATGACTCTCTTGATAGAGTATCTCTAAACAGATTGCAATTGTCTAAAATGTATTCAATGATTTTCATTAACTGTGCATTGTTTATGGATAGTTATCTGCAAGTGTTTAATAGTTTTTAATAATCTGCACACGGCCCGTCAGGGTAATTCGCTGTTGGGCCACGAGACAGTTTGTTTACATGGACCATCTGCAGGCACGGCCGCCCGCCACTCCCAGTGGCCACAGTTCACTGTTCCCGGCCAATGGGAGCTGCGGGAAGCAGCAGCCAGCACATCCCTGTGGCCCGTGTTACTTCCTGCAGCTCCCATTGGCCGGGAACAGTGAATCTCGGCCACTGGGAGTTGTGGACAGCCCATGTAAACAAACTTTCTCGTGGCCCGCCAGCTAATTACCCAGACGAGCCACATGTGGCCTGTCGGCTGCAGATTGCCCACAACTGGTCTATATGGACCAGTTAGTGGACAACATGTTAGTGTACTTTAGAAATAACACCCCCTAGGGTGCAATGTCACACTGTGTAGACAATCCTGTATTATCAGTCATCACCAAGCACTTATCATTCTCCAATCTATTTCACTCTCTCCTCTCTGAATCTACAACTCACCAAAAGTGTCCCTATTTTTTCTCTTCACTGGGGCAATGAGCCAATCAAAAATGTTTATAAGTAATCCTAACGAATTGGAAAGCAATATCTTTTTCATAAACCTCTCCTGACCAATTGAGCAAACCAGTTGAGTTCAGACTGTTAAACTGAGCCTGGAGATGCTTGTTCAGCTCTGATACTTTATATTTTCATAACTCTAGCAGATCATCTATAAATAGCCTTTGAGGAACATAGCTATTTTGGCATAATGGGATTCATGTTTAATATGGGGAATGACTTCCTTTCCCTTAGGACCTCAATTAAAATGTTTAGACGAAATTAAAGCTGCATCCTAGAAAGATGCTGTGATGAGCTCAATATTTAAACAAACTCCAAATGTCTGACAGCAAATGGTTCCCTGCAATCAAGCTCTAAAAAGGGAGATAACACAATTGTTTATTATTTACAACATATGCTGATAAAATGACAAAATATGGGCAGTTAAGCAACAACATTATGGAAGTTTACAGAAAAGTGTAATTTCTGAAAGAGACTGACATTTCCCTCTTCAGAAAAACAAATTAGTAGCTGTCTGAGGCAAGTTTGAGGCATGTTTTCATTATTAACTAGCATCACGCTAATAGCTGATTAACTTTGGCGAGACAGATTTTCATGAACAGAGCAGTTAAATAAATATTGCTGTCTGTCTGCCTATCATTGTGAAAGAAACATTTTAATCATAGTGTCTTCTATGGTAGGACTAGAGTATTGGCTACAGCTGAGCTGCCCTTGTGCAGAATCCAAGGGAGGGACTAAGATAGTTGCATGTTATCTTTACACGTACCTCTGGCTAACCTGTCGGCCAGTACGGGGCTAGCTCAGCCCTTGGCTAAAGTTAGAGCAACATAGGGCAGCTCTAATTTGTGCCTGAATTCAATAGCTTCCCAAAGGCTATCCTGTATGCAATTTAGTTGTAGCTGTTTCAGTATCAGGATGTTAGACAGACAACATAGGTGAGGTAATATTTTTTATTAGACCAACTTCTTTTGGTGAGAGGCACAAGCTTGTTTGCCTATCTAGACCTTATTCCAGGATTAGGGCCTTAATAATCAAATCATGGGGGGGGGGGGGAACAATACAACATGACTTACATGACTAATTACAACACAAATAGCAACCAGCACTCAGATGATCTTTAGCTCCCAGAATAGCTCTGTTGGGAGACAAGTTGGGTGTTCCACTCACCAACAGAAGTTGGTCAAATAAAAGGTATTACCACACCCAACTTGTCTCTCTAAAGGACTATTTTGGCAGCTGGAGATCATTTGAGTGCGAGGGTGCTGTGACCAGAGTATGTGCTGGTTTCTATTTCTGTTGAAATTAGTCCTCTAAGTCATGTTGTATTGTTTTTGTTCCATGATTTAATTATTAAGGTCCCAATCCTGGAATAAGGTCTAGATAGGCAGACACCTACACCCACAAGAAAATTAACTGAACTGAGGGGGCTTTAACATTGATTAGAACAGGGTTCAAAAAAGAACTAGAAAAGTTCATGGAGAATAGATTGATCAATGACCATTAGCCAGGATAGGCAGGGATGGTGTCCCTAGCCTCTGTTTGTCAGAAGCTGGGAATGGGTGACAGGGGATGGATCACTTGATGATTACCTGTTCTGTTCATTCCCTCTGGAGCACCTGGCATTGGCCACTGTCGAAAGACAGGATACCGGGCTAGATGGACCTTTGGTCTGACCCAGTATGGCCATTCTTATGGCTGCACAGAACTCATTAGGATTGAGACCTAAAAGATTTTAAAAATAGGATAATGATGAAAGATGAATATAGACAAACCAAAACATAATAAAATGAATTTTCAGAAAAATAATCATTTACACTAAAATGTATTAAATTGTTTGGATTTCATGAATAGTAAATGGTCACTCAAAAACTCATGGTGAATAAATAATAGGATCTCTCTAACCATAATAAACATATATTGGATATTTATTCACAAAAATTATTTTAAAAAGCCCACTAACTATCTCTAGTTTTGAACTGGCATCTGGAAAGTCATCAGTGGGCTCATAATGCTTGATGTAATACATCAAACCTATTAATGCTCTTTCATTACATCTTCTAAAGGGCAGCATCTTAAACTATGATATTATGTAGACATTTTTATCTTTGCTTTATTTTATTAGAATTATCTAAATTTCCTTGTTTGGAACTGGCCTTTAAAATGATGGTTGGTAGAAAGCACGACTCTTAACCTCTCCCAGAAAAAGATATAACCAATAAAAGGTGACAATGACTCTAGAGAGCTACAAATACCTTGGAGGCAGAGTTTTACGATGCACTAAAAGACACTGAAGAATTTCCAAGACCTACCTACCCTCAGTGACTGAAAACTCCCACTCAACAAATAAAACCTTCATTAAAAGACAGACAGACAGACAGATACACACCTTATGAGTTCATATTATGGAAACTAATAAACTAGAGTTCATATAAGTAAAAGATGATAAAATGCCATTCATAAAACATAAGTAATTTGTTAGAAACCTTAACTTGAATTCAATATTTAAAAATTATCACAAATAAAATGTCATTATTTAGGAAGTCTCTTCAAATGAATCTGTATGAACATTCTAAGATCAATGCATCACTGCCTGCATTTAGCTGGTACCAGGGAGAGCAGCTACTTTTCTAATTTCGAAGTATCATACCTGCCCCCGAAACATATCAGAACTTCCATGAATGTAATATAAAATATGATGCATGCATTATGTTACATAACTAATTTAATATATTAAATAAATAAGCTAATAAGATGTTAGAATGCATAAAGAATGGGACGGGGAATAATATGGTTCTCAAAGTGGGGGGTTGCGAGGTTATTAAGTGGGAGGTCGCGAGCCTTCCGCCTCCATACCCCGCTTCTCCTCCAACATTTATAATAGAGTTTAATATAAAAAAATGTTATAACAAACTCCAGGCCAATAGGGGCTGCGGGAAGCGGCACGGACCAAGGGATGTGCTGGCCACTGCTTCTCGCAGCCCCCATTGGCCTGGAGCGGCAAACCGCGGCCAGTGGGAGCTGTGATCAGCCGAACCTGTGGACGCGGCAGGTAAACAAACTGGCCTGGCCCACCAGGGGGCTTACCCTGGTGGGCCGCGTGCCAAAAGTTGCCGATCCCTGGTCCAGTGTATATCAGAGGCAGTTGATAGCATTCTTAGAAAAGAGCAAGCCAGTTTTTGGAAAGGGCGTGGATGCATAGAGCAGATCTTCACTTTACAAAACATAATTGAACAATGCTAAGAATGGCAACAGCAGCTCTACATAAACTTCATAAATGTTGAGAAGGCTTTTAATTGCATTCACAGGACCAACCTATGGCACATTCTGTGGACATATGGAATTCCTCTCCATATAATCAACATCATCAAAAGCTTTTATTTCAACTTGACATGCAGTGCTGATCACAGTGAGCTCAGTTTTGAAGTCAAAACAGGAGCACGTCAGGGGTGTGTCATGTCTGCATTGCCATTGACTGGGTAATGCAGCATACAACAGAAGGCATGCCACGAGGCATTAAATGGACACCCTTCTCATCCCTTGAAGACCTGGTCTTTGCAGATGATCTCACTCTCCTATCATATACACAACACCATATACAAGAAAAAGCAATTCGAGTCAACGCATTCAGCCAGCAAATTGGACTGAAAAATCAATCGCTATAAGACAGATATCATGACCTTTAATATTGCCCCACCATCACCAGTACGGATACAGGATCATGTTCTCACCAACGTAGAAACGTTCACATACTTGGGCAGCACCATCAGCCAGGATGGTGGAACAAGCCAGCAGGACATCCGGAACAAAATCAATAAAGCCAAGAACACCTTCTGGAGCTTAAATACAGTCTGGAAATCATCAAAATACAACATCAAAACCAAACTCAAGATTTATCAGAGCTGCATACTTTCAACATTACTTTATAGTGCAGAATGCTGGGGAATGAGAAAGTAGGACATGCCCGAACTGTCTTCATTCCATACAACCTGCCTCAGAAAAATCCTTCGTATCTTTTGGCCCAGAACAATCTCAAACCAAAATCTATTGACAAAGTGCAGCCAAGAGGATATGAGCACCATCATTGCCAGCAGGTGCTGGAGATGGATTGGCCATGTACTTCGGATGGAAACTGATTCCATCACCAGAATAGCAATAAGATGGACACCTGAAGGCAAGTGAAAATGAGGTCGCCCGAAAACATGGCAAAGAGCTGTGGAAGCCGAGCTGAAAAACCTGGAGCACAGTTGGAGACCCATTGAAAGACTTTCCAGAAACAGACAGGAGTGGAGGAGCTTCGTCGCTGCCCTAAACGCCAGAGGTGTAATAGGAACATCATGATGATGACCTCCAGTGAGGTTCTTACACCTTCCTCTGAAGCATCTGGTACTGACCACTGCTAGAGACAGGATTCTGGCCTAGATGAACCAGCTGCAAAGGAAATAACTTTGTCTTAGAAATGTCTTAGAAATTTCCTCAAGCCCCACCACATGCACCCCGTCCCCCTCTTCCAGGAGAGCCATAGCTTCTTTTAATAAACAAACAACATTGGTTAACAAAGAAAACAGAAGGATCTATTCTTTGCTACATACTATTGTAAGAATAAGTGATTCTCCATCAATTGGTGTCTTTAACTCAAGTGTGGAAGTCATTCTAAAAGATATGATCTAGCTCAAATAGAAGTCATGGGCTTGATGGAGAAATTACCGGGTAAGGTTCTATGGCATGTGTTATGTATGAGGTCACAACAGATTATCATAATGACATCTGCCTTCAAATGAACTAATCTATAAACATCACAACAAGATGGGGCAGATTCTATAATAGGATCTAGGCCTTTGCGTTACTCACATGCTGCAAAGGGGCTGGAACCTGCCTGCAAATAAGTCAGCTGATGTGCTAACTCTGGGCCCTGCAACTGCTGCCTTCACCCACCTTGGCATAGGGGGTGTGGCAGAAACAGACATGGGGTGAAGAGTGGTTGTGGGGAGCTCTGCTCTGCCTGTCATTCAATGGGATAGGGCTCATTATGGACCCTGCACCACAGGTGCAAGTTAGACCAGCAAAGAAGCAGTTCTAATTCTTTTCAGGACAAGTGCCAGCCTTGACAATCAGAGAGTCAAAAACGTCCCATGCTTCCCCCTAATCCCCTTTCTGCACTGAGTGGAGCTCAGGCACTGGAGATAATGGACTTGATTGTCTCCTGTCTTTGAACTATAGTCCTATTCTTTTTAGGAGCATCAAAGGAATGAAATAACAGAAATCTCAAGAGCAAAGGAGCATACAAAATTCTTCCTCGATTAAAATGTTTGTAGACGAAGATACAGAAACGATGAGAGAAAGAACATTACAAAAGAAAGCAGTTAAGAGAACTGTATAGAGAATGAATAATGACATATCCTACCAAGTCAAGTGAGATCTAATCATGTCAAAAGACTTTCCACAAATTAACAAAATGAGTTTGACAAATGAACACAACAACAACAGCTGTGCATATAGGTGAGATGCAAGTAGCCAACAGAGGCAGAATAATCTCCTAATTTTTACCCTTTGTGAAAAGTATAGTTATGCATTTTAAAATATCCTTTCTGAGGAAAGGAGGAAATGGAGTGAATTCAGACACTAAAGGATGAACAGTGTTGTTTTACTATGTAGATGCAACATATTCTAATGTTTAGACACTCTTATTTGTAAATATTGGCCTATACACATTTTCCTGATACTCATAATAAATTTCATTCAAATACTCTTTGTTAAAAACTCTGATCACTATAAATAATAAATAAAATAAAATAAATAAAATAAATTGCTCTCCTTCTTTGATATTCACTTGCTTTAAAATACATTTGGTCAGGATTGTAGGCTCCTTAGTCGTTCAGTCACATTATACCTAGACGTCCAAGTGTAGGTACAAAAGGAGTATAAAATAAGTTCCAGGCTTAAATTCCAAGATGAGAATCAGTGATGCAGAATGTGCAAAATTTGACTGGTTCAAAGCCAGGCAGTGATTCGACTACTTTATCTTGCACTCTTCTTAGTCCCTTTGTGTTGACTTAAACCATCAATAAATTGCAGAATTAGGACTCTTCCTTTCAGACTATCCTGACTGCACACCAAATTTCCAATACACCCTCAATTTTCCATCCATGGATGACCCAAGGAATGAATCTGACCCCTTGTTTATAACTCTTGAATTCCATGCTGGTGCAATTTAGACCACTTTGGCATGTAACCAGTTTTCTGACTTTACACTAAAGTACATTTGTGTATGTGTCACTGATGAACATAGCCTACTGGGTAGAACTAAAGCCTTGTCTACTGGGGGCTACCATGGAAATTTCTCAGGCAAATTCTGTGCTGATATAAACAGTGGGAAAGATTGATTAGTAAATTGGCTGCAAGTGTTAAAGTAGTTTAACTTATCCTTATTTGGTATTTATTAGCTGTGGAGGATGACCTTCTGGCTAAGGCACTCAGCGAGCATTTAGGAAGGAGATCTGGGTTCCATTCCTGGTGCTGCCATATAGATTTCTTCAATGACCCTAGAAAAGTTATTAATCTGCCAGTCTGTCAGTTCCCCAGGTGGGAGAATAATATTCCCCTTGTCTACCTAGACTAGCAGCTTTTTTATTTCCAAGGCAAGAATAGTCTCCTACTATGTGTTTGTACAGTGTCTAACACCACAGGGGCTTGGTTGAGGCTTTTAGGCACCACTGCAATACAAATAAAACTGTGAAAAAAACAAGTGTAATTTACACAGGGATATGGAAGTGTAGATGGATACGTAGGAAGAGTGGGCTGCTGTATTTTACAACCTCCTGTGAGTTGCCTTTCCTGTTACCCCCACCCCCCTCCACTGCCTCAGCACATAAATTACACTCACAGATCTGTACCTCCATTGATGTCAAGTCTCTAGCCACCTTCACTATGAAGTATATCAGGTGTTTGGGGAACAGTAATAGCAGCATTCATAGACTATAATAGCAACATTTAGAGGTATTTGTCTTTTCAGAGATTTCTGACATCCATTACTAGTTCATTAGCCTTCAGTGGGAAGAAACATTCAGTAAACAAATGAAAGTAACGCCATTTAAAAGCTGGAGAGCTAAATAGGGCTTTTCTGCTCAGCCTGCTAATTACCTAGAGTGCTGTACACACACACTGAAACTGGTCCATTCTTGCAAAGTAAAAAATCATTTTTAAACTGTCTTGTCTTAAAATTCTAATGACTGAGACACACAAGAATTGGTTCTCTTTGTCTGACCGTCAGTGACTACAAAGATGTAAAAGTTCATACAGATCCAGAATTATCTGTTTTACATTATTTCACAATGGCCCAACAGATGTGGAGAACATTTTTTTTTTTTTTTTTAAGTTCAAATGATCATTACCTTCTTCCTCTACTGTATCTCTTCATTAGCTTAACAAGAAACTCAGGGCACTGAAACAAAGGCTGAGGTTAGAGACAAAATGTTATCTTCTACTTTTATTTTAAAGTTAACTGAAAGAAGAGAGAGTATTCTGGAATCACACAGCGTATTGTACACAAGCAAATTAAAATCAGAGACCAGGCCAGGCTAGGTTGTAGTGTACGATGTTATACCGCTTTTTCCAGATTGGGAGGCAGATTGGCAGTGCAGTGAGGTTAGGGAGATAAGATTTCACATAAACTTAGGCTGTAAGCTCTTTGTGGCAGACAGAGAGTGGCAGACAGGGACTTTGTAAGAAATGTGTACCATGCCTAGTACAATGGGCCCCTGATATTGACTGGGAGTTCTAGGTGCTACCCCCAAATCCAGAATTTAACAAGTATATTTTATATTTAAATCCCATTAGAGATTTAATACAACTAAATTTTGTATACAGTGTTTTCTGGAGGGCAGGGATGTGGGGTGAGAACCATCCTTTAACTGATGTACATAAAAGGTTTTCTTCATTTCAGCAGAATCCAGGTTGGATTTGCTTGGACATTGGTTCTTGCAGCTGGTGTTTTGACAATGTATGATGTAGATATACATGTTCATGAATGAGATATTGTTGTAGATTCCTCCTGTCGAGATGCTTTTAAAAATCTTGCTTCTTTTTCTAATTGATCACAGGAAGTGCATCTCTGAGAAGTGGTGAGAGATGGGATCGATGGCAGGCTAGTTTAATGCAGCTCTTAACAACAACCTGCAGAGATTAGGAAGTTGTCAGAAAGATAACATTGGAGGTTTATGGATTGCTTTCCTGAAGTCATTCTGAGCTCTAATCTGTTGCTTTATGTTGCTATGTTTGTGTTTGCTTGCATATGCAATATATGTACTTTTTATATATGCATACAGTATAGCTGCATTCAGATGTGATGAGCTTGCTATAAATACCTGGATGCAGGTCTGATGGACAGATAAGTAGTCAGACTCTCTCTGGGATAGGGTTGTCAGAGGGGAAATTTGAGTTATGGCTATGATTTCCCTGTCACCTGAGTTGGAGTAGAGTATAATGGGCCTAATTCATCTGGTGTAATGCCACTAAATCAATGGAGTAGCATTATGAACAAATGAGTCCCATTGTGTTTTGAACCGGGGCTCAGGTGCTGCAGTGTTGGATGCCTTAAAGTGTTCCTACCCTCTTAAAAGGTGGGGCAGGTCCCAGTGGAGGGGCTCTGTTACACAGAGGGGAGTGTGTCGGTCTCTCTTTTCAAAGCATAGCCATGGAAGGAGGTGTGCTAACATGTGCCAAACACAGAATGGTAAATACCAACCTTTTAGACGCTACACTAGGTCAAATCCTCAGCTGGGGTAAATCAGAGTAGCACCGTTGATTTAAATGGAACAATGCTGATTTACACCAGATCTGGCCCTCTATCTTTGTAATAAAAATATCTAATAACCCTACTAATGTGCATTAAACTTCCCATAGCAGCTGTAGAGTGCATTTAACAAAACAGGCTTTTATTTTCTATAGGCATTCTTTGCTGTAACTTAAAAGACATCTTTTATCTAAACTGAATTAAATTGGGCTGTCCAACTGTAATCAGTTTTGAAGATCATGTTATTTGTCAGTCTCCATTCAGAAGGAGGTAAAAGGGAAATACCTGAATAGATATAATTCAGAAAGAAATAGGACACTAAGTGTGGAACAGAAACACAGAAATTGTTCTGGAATAGGCTAGGGGTAAGGTTGCTCACTGAAATAGGCACAAACTAAGAGAACAAAACTAGTTGATCAATCCAAGCCTTTACAAAAATGAATAACAAGAACTATTTCCCTCTCAGTACATTTTATTATAAATTGTGTAAAAGAAAGGGCTTAAAGAAAATAAAGCCCAATATACTAGACGTTTATCTGTCACAGCCCACAGATGTAGCTACACGTGTTTTCCAACTCGGCAGAGAACCCGCCATCATTTCTGTAAATATGAGACAAGGACAAAAGATGGCAGAGACAACTGAGTTTTTCACAGGCTTTGGGCAATGTACAACGTGATGATTTGAAACCAAACCACAGCAGCTCTAAATATATAGCAGGCTAAGTGGGTGGATTTGATTTCTTACTCACCGTAAAGCATTGGGCAGCACTGCATTGCCTGCAGCATAAGGTTAGCAGTTTTCACTGATGGCTTGAATTGTGAGGATTTTTATTTTTATACCAGCTTGTCTTTAAAGGACACATTGGTTAGTTAGTAACCTATATGCGAGATGGCCAATATGCTATCAGAATCTGTTGTTCACTTGTATGTTGGTTATTGTTGCATGAAATGGAGTAATATCGGAAGTCAAAGATCTCCAGGGGTATTTTAAAAATTGGAAAACAAAAACAAAACACAAGAATCATTGTCTTTTTTAAATGGAGCTAAGGAATCTGGATGGATAGGTATTGTTGAAAAGAAAGGAGACCAAAAGAATGGTTGGATCCTCTTAGTGTGTGTATTATATGTAGTGATGTGCTAACCACAAAAAAGTACAGAAATTCCATTTATCCTCTCTAGGTATCTCTCACCATAGTATCTGAGCACCTCACATTCTCTAATATATTTATCCTTACCACTCTCAAAGTGGTGGGGAAATAGTGGCACAGAGAAATTTTGGATTTGTCTACACTAGAAAATAGTTCCGCTTCAACTATATAGTTAAAGTGGCAACACACCCACCCACCGACCATCAGTGTGGAGATAGTTGTATTATATCATTTATATGCTTTTTTATGCTACTATAATTGTGTCTAGACCACACTTATTCCAGTAAAAATATTAAACCCTAACTAACTGTTACATTTGTAGACCAGGTCTCAGTGACTTGTTCAGTGTCGCACAGGAAGTACATAGTGAAACAAGGAATTGACGCTGAGTCTCTGGCTAGTGCTGTAACCACTGGACAATCATTCCACTCGAGCTAGCATTTGTTTTGTCAGAAGCAATGAATAATATAAGGGTTCTTTAATTTTATGCTTATGTATATTAAAAACATACACAAATAATTTGGATTTTTAACTTGCTTGGCCTGGTTAGTGTTCTGAGAAGAGATTCTTTCTTAAGGTACACCTCTACCCCGATATAACACGGTCCTCGGGAGCGAAAAATCCCTACCGTGTTATAGGTGAAACCCTGTTATGTCAGGGTAGCGGCGGCAGGGCTCCAGTGGTGATTTAAAGAGCCTGGGGCTCTTTAGTTATACCAATATTTTTGTAAAGCTTTTTGGACCATTTCAGTGTTGCCCTTTCCAACCAAATCAGAAAGAGTAAGGTGACAAACCTGCATGGAGCTGGTTGTTATCAGAAAGGGTTTCCTAACAAACAGATACATGCATGTTTACTAAATGACGAATTTAGAATAAACTCATGGACTTTAAAGATTTTCCTTTCCAAAATGGTATTTGGAAAGATAACACAATATAATAAAATAATAATAAATAATAATAATAATAATAATAATAAAAAAAATCTGTGGAGACCTACCTGTTACTTCTATGTAAGTTAGTCACCATGTATTATACATTTGTTGTTAGGTCATGAGTTTGGAAAATGAGTCTAACAAAGATGCCTGACTTGCACTGCATTTGGTGGATGTGCAAAACAAGTATAACACCACTTACACACAGATGGACCAATTCTTCTCTCATTTAGGTTCTTTAGGTGTACATCAAAGTAGAGTTTGGCTCACTGAACATAAAGGGAGGTAAGGGTAGAAGGAAAAGTGGTTGGGGTTAGCAAAAAAGAAGATGCATCAAAGTGAAAATCTAACCAGGCCTATTTTGTAATCACATTTGGCCCACTTGCATGGCTATCCATAGAATGTGAACTAAAGCAGCCCCTCTTACTTTAAAATCCATGCTCACAACAGTTGGCATCTCCATCGCACAAATGCCCATATAAGCCCCTCCATCGCTGAAAAGTCACCTTTGCCAGTTCATCAGCTGTGCCACTGAGCCAATGCATATTCAAAGTAGGCCATGCACTGGGCACCTTGTCATTTATGGAAGCCTTAATACTTTATATGTATTGTACTGCCTTGATCTGGTGGGAAGGTACCCATACGTTATTCCATGGTGCACAGCCAGGCTAGTAAAGCCAAATTTGCCAAATATAAAGAAATGCCAGCAGGGTAGTGCACAGCAGGCACCAAGGATACAGCTAGAAAGAGTGACAAGTGAAATTTCTATCTGTGCTCACCAGTAGTTTCTTGTGAGTTGCTTATCTAGTCAGTAATGTCTGCTCAGTGTTGTCTCAAAGTGTTTTTTCCTAGAGCTGCGTGCAAGCCATATTGTGCAGCAAACCTGGTTTCTCGGTTACTTTAATGAACTCCAACTTATTACACTTATTTGCCTCTTCAACACCACAGAATCCCATGTCAGATTTTAAACTCTGACCATGATTAATTTGCATAGGTTGGCTTTTTTTTTCCCCTGCTATGCATGCTCATTGCAGGGTTTTACCGAGGGAATAGCAAGCGACCGGATAAAGTGGTTGTTCAGGCAGAATTCCATATATACAGAACAGCACAGAGAGTATGAACAAAGAATAGGTTGAAGAAGAGTGATAATTCTCCCATCACAGAGGTAGTTTCCTGTGTTTCCTTTGTTGTGCAAACATGAGCCTGATCTTGGAAATAGCTCCTCTCAAGTGGACCTCTGGGTCTGTCTGGAGCCCTCCTGAAATCAGTGAGGCAGCACCCAGGGACAGGAGCCCCTCAAGGGATGCTAGTTGTAGGATCAGGGTCATGGTGAGCATTTCACTAAAACAGTGGGCCATAGGGCTTCTTACCTTTAAATCTGCATTATTAGATTTCTGTATAGAACAGGGAAAGCCTACAACAAACAGTCAGAGATTCCATTGTACAATAATGAATATATGTGGCCATTTGATGGCAGTGTTATATTGTACTGCACAGGATTTCACTCTTGGGAGCACACACCTCTCTTTTGTTAAGGAAGAGCAAATGTCCAGACAAGGAGTGCTGCATCTCAGATCCAAATTTTAAATTGTTTCTAAATTAAGTATGAATCAATTGTAGTTAAAAAGCTCCAGATTAAAATATTTGTGGTCCCTTTCCCTTGAAATAACCCTGATTTGTTCTCCCCAGCTGTAATATACACCCCCATATTAGAATCAGGCCTTTCCTTTCGCACACTTTCATAAACCATGAATTTGTTTGAAATGTAAGTGACTAGGCCTGAATACATCATGGCTAAAACAGAATGAAATATCAACTCCTGGCTTCCAAAGAGTTCCTTTCGTTTCATTTACAGCTCCAACAGTAAGACTGTGTCTAATAAAGCTGAGTGAATGACTCAGAATGAATAATTTGGTTGGTGAATTTTACTTTTCTTTATGAATTGTCCATGAACAGCTTATGATTCTCTCTTATTTGTTATTCAAAGTTATGAGCTGAAAAATTTTAGGATATCTGATATGTGTTCATTAGTTTTGATTAGAGACACAGCTCACATCCATATCTGCTTCTACCAGGTGGCCACTTTCTGCACCAGCTGAAGATTCTAAGTCTTCTTTTAAGGCAGGCCAAATTGGAATACCAATTTTGATAACAAAACTTATCTGTGTCTCATAGTTTCACAAAGTCTAGGCCAGCAGAACTGTTCTACAGAACAAGCATCCTGGTGGATAAAGACTGCCCACACTGAAGATCAAGTCAAGTCATTCCTACTCTGAATAGTTTCCCCTTCTGCTCTGCGCATTAGAACACTCAGATCTGTTATCGTCTCTCCAACCCAGAGAACAGCATTAGAGCAGCCAGAGGCAAAAAGGCCTTCTTTTCTGGCTGAGTTTCATTCAGTGTGATTGACAATGGTTTAAATATGCTGGATACTCCTTACATCCATCATGGGCTTAATCACAAAGTTTAAATCTGCATCCAAACTGCATAAAAATTTGGATTTCTTTGGATCTGGGGATTTAGATTTGGCCCATTTCTCTTCATCACAACAGATTATATTTTACATTAATGAGCCTTCTATTTGAGGCAGAAGTCCACAACAGAAATCCACAAAAAGTCTGCATAAAATCAAAATCTGTTGTCTACTTCCTAGATCATGGTCCATCAGAAAAAAAATCTACTGCTGATCACCTACTGATGATCCAGGGAATACATGGGCTACACTCTCAATGTTGAGAGGAAAGCCTCATTATTTTGTTATCCCAAAATGCTGAATTAAAAAGTCTGAGCTGCCACACTCAATGGTAGAGGCAGATTCTATCCATCTCAGTTTCAGTATGAATGATACTGAAGGATGACCTAAGTATTCCGTATCTACAATGGTCATTCTAACATCACCCTGACATCCTAATTTAGTTGAAGTTTAATCCTTATCTGACTGCACATAAGTGAAGTGGGAAAGAAATTCAGAAGGGCCACATTTCATATGCTCTACCCACTCTCTGGCTGACAGATCTGTGCAGGATTCAGGGAATAAGAGCAATTTAGCAACTCTACTGCCCATATATATATATTTTCAATGGTGAAATGTGCCTTTCTGCTACTTGGAATTGTGGGTGAAAAGAGCCATTTTTCATCCACCATCACCCCATGCTACTGGGAGTCTGGCAGGCCCCACTGGACATCCAGGTTGTTTTAAATGAAAATTTGTTCTGGAGAAGGGTGAGTTGAGAGACTTCCAGACTCCTTTACTACAACCCTAGAGCGATAGTAAACAGTAGTGGGCGGTAGGGCCACAGGTGGCTGGTCTGGAAGGGAGGAAAGGGAGGTGTGAAATGTGGAAGGCTTTATAAAAGTCACCACTCAGTAGCTGGTTGTTTTTTCACTGGCTTAAGCCACAGGCTGACAGTCTTCTGAATATGCTCACCTGGAATGTAGGCAGCATCCATGAGCAATATAAGGTTTGAACAATATGAAAGGCCATGCATTTTTGTGCTGGCTCAGATATTTGTTTTCCTGATGGGTTTAGCATTGAATATAACCAGATATCAGAGTGACCTAGAGCAATTTTGGTGAATATCAGAAGACGCTGCAATCATATTAGCAGTTCCTAAATTATTCAAAGTGCTTTCTGGTAAAATGGTGCTGCAGGACAATGAAAGCAAAGAACAATTCCCAGAAGATTAGATGATTTCCCCCCCTCTTACTGTCTGTAATTATTTCTATCAGAACTTATTTGCTATGCAAGCTTATCTTCAAAAGTATGTTTGTTAAAAAGAGAGAGCGGAAGAAATCCTTTGTAGGGTCTTCACATGATTAAACAGCTTTAACAAGGCAAAATGAATAACAATGAAGACATGTCAAATGCATTTTAAACATTTTGGATTTTGTATCAGATTTTGATATCAGCTGCTCTTCTATCACATATATTGCAAAATAAAAAGGAGATATTGCTAGTACCACTTTTGGTGAAAAGTATGGAACCGATTTTACTAATTTGCATATTCCTGTAGGTACCATATAATGGAAGGACATGTATTCTCTTGTTTTAATTACTTTAACCCACAATTTGTGCAAACACAGTACAGACCCGTTACATACTTTACAGGAACTAGTTCTTCAAGATGAGTTGTCCACCTGGAATCTACTGTGGTGCATATACACTCCATGCATGTTAGATGTGGAGAATCACTTGAAAATGGTGATAAACACTGATGTTCAAAATATGCTAAGATAGAGGTTTGACATTAGGTATAAACATACATGAAATGCAAGTGCTACCATTTATTTTATACTAGATCTAGGGTCAAATTTTCAAAATCATTTGAGTAACTTTCAGAATTAAGTCTCATTTTCATATGTGGTTTTAGGGACTTAGAGGCCACATTTTTAGATATTTATGGGAGTTAGGTGCCTAGGTCTATTTTTTTTTTTTTTTTTAAATCACAGTAGGTCCCTATGTGCATCCTTAAGCCCTAAATACTTTAAAAATCTGGCTCTTAAATATTCTTGAAGATTTTTCTCCTGGTCAAAAAACAGGGACATTTTTTCACCAAAATTTGTCTGAAAAATTTGTTCCTTTTTTGTCACAATTCAAAACTTCAATAAAAATGAACTGATTTTTTGAAGTTTTTCCACTCAGCTTTAAAAAAAAAAAAGATAAATTGTTCATTTTTTGTTGTAAAACGTTCTTCTGTCTTTGTTGTTGTTGATACTTGAAATTTGGTTATTCATTGAACTATATTTTAATAAAAACCTTGAAGAAAAGCAAGCTCCCGCCCAAACACTAGACTAAACTTTTTGGAATTTCAGAATGAAGACAGTGTTGCTTTGTAACTTCTCTTCTTGTGATGTAGAAAGAGGAAATGGAAATATACAGAAAATAGCACTATGTTACCCTCCTCTCTTGTGACAGCTGTAATATTTTTTTATATGGTAACCAATATCTGACACCAAGAATGTAAAAGGCTAGTGATGCATTAGGTAATGTATACTGATACTTTCCGACAACTCTTTTCATGAAAAATGAATGTTAATTTTAATCTCAGTTTTTTCCTTTTGCTTCTGCTGTATAGGACACCCAGGAAAGAGAAAGTTACTAAACATTATTTATTTACTCTATTTTCTTGTTAGGAATTAGACTATATTAGGTTAAATAAATAAAGCTATATTTGATTAATATAAATCCATCCATTTGTGATTCCTACAACACTGCTCTATCTTTCATCACTACATATATTTCAAAATTAAAACAAACTAAGGGTTTTACAAACACTTAGATATAGTATGCCAGACAGGATCTGAAGAAGAGATAATACAGGCCATAAATCTTTAGTTTCCCATCCAATTTGACTTGATAAATATGTTTTTCTTTTGCACAAGCCTCTGTGTTCAGGAAGGTCCATAGAGAGAGATGGCTAGGGGTCATTTTATCATTCTAACTCCACTCATTAATAATGTCACATTTTATTTAAAGCCAGAGTTTGTTCCAACCTGTTTTTGACATCATACCGTGTAGCTGAATTACACAGCTGTTACTCTGGTGTATTGTGTTTGAAGTTGATAATGCTGAATGTGTTACATTTCTAGAACCAGATATTCACTGAGGGAGACAGAAACACAGTAAAGGCCACTGCCATATCATTCAAGAAAAAACAACAAAAATCTGATGGTTTTCATTTGTGGGTGAGGTGACCAAAAGGGAGGTTAAATAAGCAAAACATTCTGGGACACATTCTTCCCCCCAATGGAAATGTGCGTAGAAATAGACATCATAAGTCAGACCAGTGGTTAAAATAATTTCATCATCATCATCTCACTTTCCAAAGTGATAAAAGATAGAATGGAAGATTTCTGGTAAAACACTCAGCTACCCATGCTACTGCACCTTTTCTGATGGTTGACCTCACCGATACTGGGGGTTTGCCCTGACTAGTCTTTAATATCTAGGCACTGGTGTAATTGCATTGCTGCAGTCTCCTATAACAGATGTAACAATTTACCCTATCGGTGATTAGCACCACTATAAATTCCTCAGGTTTCAAGTAGGATTAAACTCCATATGTTCCAATAGCAGCTTTCCCTTACTACACTAAAGTTTGCACAGGTGCAGCTAAACTGGTGGCCAGCCACTGTTGACTGTACTGAGGCCAAATGACCAGTGTAGATATGACCTTTGATTCAGAAGGAATGATGCCCTTTGAGTGCAGTAAGTGAAACATGATGAACTTCTAAGCTAATTGAAGGGAAGCTGCTGTTCAGCTGATGCTGCAAATTGCCAAGACAAATTATACGTGAGGGGACAGCTCTGAGATGTTATCCTGGAATTGCATGGCCCTCATTTATTTATTCAATAGCCATCTCTAGGACTTGACACACATGAACAAATCAGTTTAAAAAATGTAAGCATTTTTATTTGACCTCACAGTCCATATTAATGATCTTTCCAACTCAGCAACTGAAAACTTCCCTCTCAGGCCACAGTTCACAACTAAATACACTTCACGGAGATCACCTGGGAAAACACAATGGTCATTGCAGCATACCTATAAGTAATTAAACTTCAACTCTGGTCCTACATATTTCTCTGCTCCCAGATTCCCAGCTAGGAATATAGGAAATACTACTGTTGAACTAACTGAATTTTTGTTTGCTTCATATTTCCCAATATTTACTCCCCATTACTGCCTTACACTAATATCCCTATTGTTTGTACAGGGCTCCTCAGCTCATTATGGCTATTTTACTCTGAAATTGTTCTTAGCGTATACATACATTCTTACAGGAAATAGATGTGTTACTTGGACACCATTGATTGATTGCACCAGCCCCAGATATCATTCCTCCCCACTCACTCTCCCTTCCCCCCAGGGAAAAGGAGGATTTAAAGGGGATAAGAAAAAAATATGGTTAGGAGGAGGGAGGAAAACTGAAAAATACTGCTATTTTGGTTTTCATATAACCTCCCACCCCCAAAAAAAGTTTTTGTTTGTTTGTTTGTTGTTTTTTTTAAAAAAAGAGGTAAAAAAGACCAACTATAGATTACTTCAGTTTCCTAACAGAAAGTTATCAAATAATTGGGCAATTTGCATGTGCAGAAATTCCATCCTGAGTGTTAGACCTGTTTGAATTAACAGAAATTTAACCGCTAAATATCGGCTTTTTAAAATGTAATCACTGTTTCGTTGTTTGCCAATATCTTCACTGGTTGACCTGTGTGACCTGGTGGTCTGAAAACAGTCCTGAGATCCAGGAACTACTGAGTCATAATTCCAGCTCTGACATTGAGTCTCTGTTATCTTGGACAAGTCACTATGCTCTGTGCCGCTATTTCCTCAGCTATACAATGGAGAGAACACTTGACTTCTTCATGAAGATTAATTAAGTAACTGTATAGACCTCTGAAGACGAAAAGTAAGATATGTAAGTGCTAGATCAGTACATAATGCGGCAGCGCTATACATGTATAACATGGAGAGCTGTGAGACGGGGGGGGGGGGAAACAGTGGCTAAGTAAAGCAGTATTGCTGAATTTGTTTTACTTTTGTCATAATTTGTTGCTATGAAAAGGATTTTACAAATGCATCTAAATACATCTCAACAGCTGGTTATTGCAGGTGTTCAGCTTTCCATTCAAATTCCTTACACACTATGAGATTTTGTGATATATTGATAATCAAGTCCTGAAATCTACTATTTGAAATGGAATGTTATGGTTCAAGGATGGGGTCCTGGCCACATGGAGATCAATGTCAAAACTCCCATTGACTTCCATGGGGCCAGGGAGGGACCTTCTCAGATTTCAGTGACTTCACTGGAATCATTCATTATTTAACTCACTGAGAACAGGATCAAAATGCAGTAACTTCAACCTCTATATAAAAAGCCATGTACATCTATTAAATAATAATGGGTTGAAACCTGAACTCAACAAAGCATTGGAGCATATGCTTTAGATTGTCCCCGTTTGAAAAAATTAACTTAAGCACATGCTTAAGTGCTCTTTTTGAGTAGGAATGGACCAAAGTCTGAGTGTCTAATTTCCAGAATAACCTTCTCCCTCATTTCTAGAATGGAAGAATTAATACTAGTAATACACAAGGAGATTGAAACTGAGGTTCACTTTACTCTCTGTAGTGATACTGAGGTTAGATATATGAAAGGCGTTGAAATATTGACACAGTAGTTCTGAAGTGACAATTCTGATTCCCCAAAGGGAATGTTAAAAAAAAAAAAATAAGTGAAGATTTATAAATTAACAACACAGTGTATGGAATAATTAATCCTGAAATGTCAAAATAAATACAGTAGTAACACATATTCATTATATTTAGAGATGCATGCAGGAAAAAACACAATGCTCATTGTAAAAAAGTTACCAGTTTTGAGCTCACAACAAAGAATCAAGAAAGTTATACTTAAAATACAACCTGGTTTCAGCCTCTTGCCTCTGAAAAGCAACAAGGTCAGGGTTTGAGTTTAGAAAGAATATAGACCCCTACTGCAGAGACACTGGAGACAATGTCAGACTTAATTGTCTGATTACCCTCTAAACAATGAATTCTCTGATTAGTGACCCACTGACAATACAACCAAATCAGTGTGTTTATTCCAAGAGCTCCACTGTTAAGTCTGATGTTCTAAAAGAGGGAAAAATCAGGAGAAATTACGGCACCACACATCTCACCTTGCATACCAATGGAATAATAGTTTGGCTTGCTTATTTACAGGATCTGAAAGGGTTATTTGACCACAGACGAGCTAATAAAAAGGTATCCAAAACATCTGATTTACTATCTTAATTAATCATACCACTGTTGTGCACTCTAGTATCATAAGATATTGTATTTTTGCATAATGAAATATAAAAACACTTTAAAAAAAAAAGTTTGTCCTATATCTGCCAGGAAGCTGCATGTTTGTTTCACACTTATAGAACAGGAGGAGAATGTATTAAAACGGTATAGAACTACTGTATATGCAGAGAACAAAAAATGTATTGAACGCAGAATCTAATGACAAAAAGAGTGCAACAAAGCCTATGCTCTAATTAATTTTAGGTGAAAAGAAAAGAAAATTGTAAATGGCAATAAAAGATTTAAAGGCCAGAGGTATCCTCACAGAAGATAGACAACATCAGGTAACTATGGAGTTGACAATAAAAGTATCTACACTGAGTCTGTTAAATTGAAAATTGCATAAGAAATGCACAGATTAAACCATAAAGTGTATCATATATAAAATAAGTATCCTGCCCAAGCCAAGGGCAGAGAAAAAAACTGGGTAAAGCTGATTTCAGTTTTTAATTTACATTTCAAATGCAAATTGTTTAATTATGTCTAACTGAAATGATTTATTGCCTTAAATGGTAAGGAAAAATGCCTGAATAGAAATGCAGTTTCTTAATCTTTATATTGCATATTGTTCTTTTTATTCATTTAGTTATTGTGCTGAATGCAGAAATGAGAAACGTCTGCATGTCACACCTCTTGCACATATAACTTCTCAAGGTGCACTGAATCAGGATATGAAGAGAGAGAAAATACCTTCTCTAGCTACAGAGCTGATTATATAAAAAGGTGAACTGCTTAAAGGTGAATTAAAATGCATTAAAACACACACACACACACACACACACCTTAAGATTTAAAACCAGGAACAGAGTAGAGGTGTAGTTTTAAAATATATCAGTAGACATTTTAAAAAAATCACTTCTTTCTTTGTTTACCTGCCAAGACCTGATTTCACAGTGTGGGTGTTTATTTTGCTATGGGTGGTGGCATCACTAGCACCAAAGGACAGTGAGACTACATGCACAGTGTTATGTGTTAGTAGTGGTATTGTTTCTCTTGCAACACTCAATGAGCCCTAAAATCAGGTAATGGAAGGTAAAACGCCTTTCAGTACAACTTTATATATAGTTGTCTAGAAAGTTTAACTATATCTATGGATGAAATCCTGAAAAGCATAGCCTGAGTAAAGGGACTTTCGTCTGAAAAAAATATTCTGGAGCACAGTGAGGCTGATAGACTACAATGAGGCTGTGGTTCTGAAGCATAATATTCACTAGTGCCCACATTCCCTTATACCCTTTTCCCAATGTGACAGTGCAGAGGGTCACTAATGGTTTCTTCCAGAGACTGCCATAGGGTGTTGAGCCCTGTGCATGAGCTCCCCATAGTGCCTCTAATGAAGTCATTGGATAGCACAGTGTTTCTTCAGTCTCTGGGATTTTTGTAGATGCAAACATCAATTCAGAACTTGACCCTATGTTAGCAGGTATGTGACCGTTCATTTTCTATGGACCTGATCCTGAATACCTAGAACTCCCATTATAACCCCTCTGTGGGGGCTCAACATCAGAACCTGATATTGACCAAACATACATAGTTATCTTTCCTGGGATTTGCATTGGCTTGTTTTACTGAAAACATCTTCAGCTTCTTGTAAAAGTAAATCTATGAGTAGTCTTATGGAAATATCTTATAGAATTTAAGGGGTATGAAACCACTAATATGCTCGATGGAAATTATATATATATATATATATATATATATATATATATATATATATATATATATATATATATATATATATATATATACATACACACACACACACATTCTATATATAACATCTATTATCTATCCTATAAAACAGAGATTATTAATGGTACAGGATGGTTAAAAAAAAAATCTATAGAAGGGTTATCACTTTATAATAAATCTATAGGATTTCATTAAGGAATGAAGGTGAAAAGCAGTTGCCCTAGCTTCTTATCCTGTGTGGATCTGACCAGAGGGAAAGCAACCTGTTGGAAATATATCATGAGGACTAACTATCCATCTAAATTCCTGCATTTGAGTTGATGCTTACAGACAAGCAAATGCTGATGTCAGAAGTTCTGAAGGCAAAATGAAGATAAACTTTTGCTAGGTTTTTTTTATAAGAGCAGAGCATTTTGGACTATCTATCAGCTCCTGTAACTCAAGTCTTTTGGACAGTCTATGATTTGTTGAGTCATATTACATTCTGTTGATGCTTTCTGACAAAGTCAGAAAACACCCCACTGGGAATACAACAAAAGAAGCACTCCCTTTACACAAAAGGCCAGATCAGGTAAATAGTGTGCAACTCGAGAAAACGGAGCTAAAAAACAGAATTCTCAGCTACGACTTGTCACAGCTGATATGCATCCACTCCAAGGACACTGGAAGATACAGAGGGGAAAAATAAAGCATGCAGCCCTGCAACTGGGGCCACTCCCCATGCTAGCATTCCTGGTCAAAGAGCCACCAAAGAGCTTAGATTGATTATATGCAAAGGGGATCCCCCTGTCATCAGCTCTCCTTTTTTTGTACCTGTATATGTAAATATTTAGTGACCTATATGGGCCGCCACACAGAGGACCCTAGCCTCATATGTATCCTTGAGTAATAGCTATTTTGGGGGTAGGCCCCATGGCCCTACTTTGCAGGAGAGGTGGCTCCTTTCCCATAATAGGGAGGAACACTGTGAAGGGTCCCTCAGAGATATTTCCTGACTGTTAGCTCCCCTCTGTTTATCCACAGAAGAGAATGATGTGGGCCTCATATTTTTCACAGAAGAGGCAAAACATGTTAAGGAAAAATTAAACCCCTGAGCTGGTGTTTCTTAAAATGTATATTCTTTATTGGTTTCACAGGTGTTTATGTGAATGGGCTCCAATATATAAGATTACTTGACCAAAAGTTTATTTTTTTTTGTACAGCTAGCTCATTCTCTTTTATTGTATCTCTTCCATCTTGGAGTGGCACACAATGCACCTGTCATGTTCTCTTATTTTATAACAAAAACTTTAAAAATATTTTTATTCTCATTAAGTGCTTTCTATTAACTTGTTTCTTTTAATAAATTCATTTAGTAACTCTGTCATTTCAGTCCCATATGCCAGAATATATGCCACATACTCTGGTATATTGATGCAACAGAAACAAACGGTAACAAGCTAAGTAACAAAATGCTATCTGACACAGAGAGCCCTCTTATTGCCAGTCCAACACACTAACAAAAAACTAATGAGTGTATCCAGGTACAGGAGAGCAGAAATGAGCCCACTGTATTTCAGGAGAGAGGGTGTATATGGAAATACAGTACCTATGTACAATGCTCTTCTTAAGGAAAAGCTTAATAACCAATGCAATTATTAACAAAGCACCCAGTGCCAACTTTTAAAAGAGAAATAGTTTGACCGACCATACTGTAACAAATTGATTTGAAAGAGTTCTGTGTATGAGGAGCTTGGAAGATTAAGTCCAGACTCATTATCTGTCTGCAAGTAATTGGACAGAGATGTCATGATTTATACAAAGTTCTGAAGTGTTCTGATAATTTTTATTTTATTTTTCCACTTCTGATTTTGGGCCAGGATCAGAACTGGAATGACAAAACACTGCATAAAAAACCATGTTCTTGTAACCTATTTTAAACATACTATAGATAACTAACAGAAAGTTTTGATAAACTTAAATGCACTTAAAAACTAACAAATTCTTGAGCTAATCTGTTAATAGTAATGGCCTAATGTCCCATTCTCTAATTGGTGTAGATGTATTTTCCCCTTTACATAGCATAAATATCAATTTTTCCCAGTGTTCTATATATGTGCCCAGATTTTGAAGCTTTTTTGAACACTAATATTTAAAAAAAAAAAATAGTATCTACAAAAAACCCCATCATTTAAGACAGAAAAAAACCCAAAGATGTTGAGTAGAGCTACTACTTCTGATAGACTAAAGCAAGATAATAAAATGTTTCCAATTTTAGAGCATAATTATGAATCAGCTTCCCTAACCTTAGTACATAGAACTACTTAGTAGTTTTGTATCAGTATAGAAATAGATCATTGATCTATGGTCTGACAGAATTCTATTTGCTCATCCATATATATTATTATTAACTATTGTATATAGAATCATTAACTATGCGTTGCTTTTTGTAGAATAAATGGAGCTATCTTTCCTCTAGAGAATCTTATATAAAAGTTTTTATTTGTATCATGGTAGCACCCAGAGGTGTCATGGTGATAGCCTCTGTACAAACACATGGCAAGAGACAGTCACTTTTCCTCAATACAGCTGTGCAAATAACTGATCTTGTGGTCACTGGCCATTGTAAAAATATAGAAAAAAAATGTTTTGGGGTGACAACATGATTGTTTTTCACTCCAATATTTCTGGCAAACTGAGAAGTTTCAGGTCAAAATGTTTTGTTCAACCTGAAACGTTCTGTTTCATTTCCAAGTTAAAGATATTTTAAAATCAGAAAATCTAAATGTTTATTTTGACAATATTAAAAATAATAATAATGTTTTTACTGAAATAATTTTGCAGAATAAACACAAATGCATGAAATGTTTCAGCTGCTCTGAATCTGCATTTTTTCAGTGAAAAAAGTTTCAGCTGAAAAATTTCATCCAGCTCTAGGTCTCAAGAGTTTACAATCTTATTAGACAAGATGACAACATATGGGACACTAAGGAAAGGCAAAGTGACTTGTCTAAAGTCATAGAGGTCAGTGGCATAACCAGAAAGAGTACCCAACTACCCTGACTTACAAGCTAGTGCCCTACCCATTAGACCACGCTACTCCTTCTTGTCACCATGGGCCCGATTCTCTTCTCAGGAGTTTTGTCAGTTAAATTAGGAGCGATCTGATTGAAGTTAAGTAGTTGGGGGGGGGGCACAGAGACAGAGAGAATCGGGTCCATGAACCAAAGGAACAAAACATTCTACGGAGGACCTGGAGGAAAGGAAGAACATAAAGAGCATATAGTTCCTTATGACAGTCATGGATGTCTTTTGATGGCTTCCTGTTGTACATTTCCCCCCGTTTACAAGCTAAAGTTCTTGTGATTCCAATAAATTGTTAACAATGGTACACAATATTCTTCACTACAAAATGTTGGACTTGGCCAAAGCTACTTAGCATGCTAACTTCAGCCAGAGATGCTCCATTGTGACCTCCATAAATGTCATTTCTTTTTTCCCCAGGGTAAAATTCCTTTGCAATGTATTTTAAGAAACATGATTCGCCTTGTAAAAGAAATATCTGTCAGCTCCAGATTCAGGTGCCTGCTTATCACAACTTTCAGTGATTTTCTGAAAGTACTGTAGCACAGACAGATAAGGTGCAGAGCCAGAATGTTAGCAGGCCCCAAATATCATGCCACCTTCAATCAAAGACAGATAATCAAGGACCAGGCATGTGATTAACCTTCAGTAGGTGTTAAACTATATATGTCTGATTTGAAAGATTACTGTTCTTTGTAAAGTCCACTAGCTGCCTAAATTTCTGCCACTAGGCATGTACACTGTCACTTAAATCCTGACACCACTGACTCTGAGTCTCACCTATTTCATCTTCAGGGCTTGATCTTCATATGTAAATATTTTTTTGGAGGGCGGCAGAGCGGAAGAGACATGAAAATCACTTTTATTCACATAAACCTACACTGAAACTATTCAAATGTTATAAAATTACAATACATACACAAAAAGATATGAATCAAATAAAGCAAAACACATCTTAAACAAACGGTAAATATGGATCACTAAAGCATTGTCATCAAGTTCATTCAAAATATTGTCAACACACCAAATCAACCTGGACACTTTTCGGTTACAAGTCAACTTATAAAAGGTGTAATCAATCCACAGCTGTGCCACAATTGGTGTGTAGAATGGCCCTAGCATGTCACAGCACTGTACCCTGGCTATTGTGTTCTAGTGAGATTTCAAAATGGCTAGTTTTGCCTGACCCCGCAAAATGTTAGCCAGGCAGGAAACCAGCTGAATGCGAGCACTGTATCCCATGCCAAGAACAGGAGCTTGGAGGAACCAGCCCCAAACCTCTGAAGAGCTGCTGCAAAAACACAGAGAGGAATCAGATGGAGGCAATGTAGGGAAAAAAACGAAACACTGTATCTGAGGCCAAAGAGAAGGGGCATTGCACAGACACCTTAGGGTTAATATGGTGCATTAAACAATCGGTTGCTATGATGCTATGCAGGACCCTCTGCTGCAAGTCACCAGAGTGCTTAGGAAGAGGAGGTTTGCACAACACTCTTCAAGCTAGGGACAGAGTCAGTCATGAATAGGGGCATCCTCCAGGCTGTATCAGAGGGATCAGAGAGGATGGCATAATGCAGCACTTTGACACATACCATAGAGGTGCTTCTTGGTCATGGTTGCAAAAGGAACATTCACCAAACACTTCTAGGGCAACAATCTGCCTCGTTACACAAGGATCTTGTCCACAGAAGGAGAGACAACTAGTGAGGGGAATGCAGAATTCCCCCCACAGAAGAACAATCCCTGCAAAAAAACTTTCTGCAAATATTAAGCAACTTGCTGAGGGAGCACCACCTGGAATTCAGCAAGGACCGTATGCAAAAAAGTGCACAGATCAGCTTCTGGTCTGAAGAGCAAGATCTGTTGCTGACTTCCAGCTTGACCATCTAGGAACAATCAGATGGGGCAGTTTGGTCAATCCAGTCAAAGTAGAGGCAGAAAACAGACTCCTGAGGGGAAAAGAGTGGGTTAAAAAACAATTGTTCTGCCAAAACCCATACTCTGAAAAATGCCTAGTCTGGCTGGACACTTTGCAGAAGTCACCAGGCATTAAAAAGACCATTACAGAATGGAGGCAAATCTAGACTCTGTATTCAATCATATGCCAATAACAATTGGTGAGAATCAAACCCATCCCTCCAGCACAACGGAGGTGAGAAAAAGCAAGGGACTTCCAGGCCAGTGGGGAGTCAAAGTACAGTAACTACTGAACTCTGCTGATTAACTCAATAAGCCCCTGGCTTCCTTCATCTAATTGCAGGAACAGCAAAGCCGGGCACAACCAGTGGTAATTGTTCCCCCCAAAATTGTTAATATGCTTCTGGATCTGGTCCAAAAGGCATGGGGGAGGGTCCAGATACACTAGGCGGTGCGACATTACCAAGGAGCAAGACTGGGGCAATCAAAATCCATCCCCTAAAAGAAAGTTCAGGAAGGAGCCAGCGCCATTTCTGCAGGTGGCCTTGCACCTTCTCCTGAGCCCCCTCCCAGTAAGACTGAATTGCTCTTAATGCAAACAGAAGATGCCTGTTCATGCAATGCAAGTACAATGCAAAGCACAAAGTGCCTGCACGTCATTGTTAGACATGATAAAAACCGAGATATCAACAGCATAGTCTGGCAGACAAACTGAGTAAACAGCCATCATCCCTGGCACCGAATGGCCAGTCCGACGGCTTCTGCATAAGTGCAGGAATGGCTTCAAACAAAGAGCTTACAGCATCCCAGTCAGAGGACACCCGACCAATGCCTCTGCAAACCTGGAAGCAGTGGCCAAGACCCCTGTTAATCTTTAGTGTGCTAAAAATGTTATGGTACGGTGAAGAAATAGAAGAGGAGAATACTGGCCCAACACTGAAAGCTTCTAATATTTTTAAAAGATAACAATGGTTAACTCTATCAAAGGCTTTCTCCTGATCCATTGAAAAAAGACCTCCTTGCCAATTACAAAGTTTGCCAACAGTAAAAACATCGCAAATTAAAAACAAATTATCAAAAATAAAGTGGTTAGGAATATTTGACCATGGTGTGTCAATGTGTCCAGATAGTCCTTCATCCAGTTAGCTAAGGCCCTAGATAAAATCTTATAATTAGAACAGAGAAGAGAAATAAGTCTCCAATTCTGTAAGTCACAGAGGTCCTCTTTTTCTGTGCAGCAATGAAAATTGGAAGTACTTTGAAAAAAAAAAATGAGCTATGTATGTATATCTTGAACAATCCTCACAAACTTCCTCATCCAGGTCAACAACTTATTGAGACGGAAATGTTTCCTATGATCAACCAAGGTCTCTCTTAAGACAAGAGCAGCTGAATAAACAAAGCAATCTACATCAGGGAGATAAGCCTCAGCCTCTACTCCCTACTTCTCTTTAGTGCTATCCAAAAAGTCACTTATGTCTTTCAAATTGTACCCACCCTTCCTATATAGCTGACCAACTGGCACATCAGGAACCAGTGAGGAATCAGAGATTGTCATCCTCTCCATCTCCCTCAGACTCCACCAGCTCAGAAGAACATTCTCGTCATTCACAAAGGAGAGAGATTCAGCAGGAGCAGCTGGCATAGCTATTTTCCCAAGAGTTGTAGGCAGTATAGCCCCAGGCCGAGACCTGCATCATCTCTGCAGCATGCAGAATAGGGGGATTGAGTACTTTCCATACCCAGGGGAAGAGAGTACCCCACATGGAGCTCCAGGCATGGAGATAGCACCAGCACAACATTATCCTCGTTCTCAGGGCATACAGCTCCATTCTCAGTCACCACCAGCAGCTCAAGGGCCCCAGGATCTTAGCCCTTTTAGAAATAGTCCTACATAAACCTGTCTCGTCGGTCTGTTCCTCACCCCCATCTTTAGAACATGTCTCTGCTTCCTTTGCACAAAGGTGCTCCTAAACCTCCAGGACTTGCTTTAGTCCAGGCACGAGTGATGAGGTCACAAGAGAGGGTTCCTTGGGGGTGGGGGGAGGAGGCTGCTCCCTAGACAACGGCCGACCACATATGGTGAGGGCGGAATAGAGCCTGCATCTGCATTGCCAGATTCTGTTTCCTGCTGGTCCCTTAATGTCCCAGCCCCCTCACATTACCCTGGGGTCTCACATTCTTACCAGGGACCCCAAGACAGAAGTGCTTGGGCAGGAACCACTCAAATGACCCGGGTCACCACATTGGAAACATTTCATGTTTCCAGAGGTAGAAAATACTGTATAATCCACCCCATCTATGTGCTGCTTTAAAATCAGGTTCAAGGGCTTTTCAGGGTTATTTAGAATCCCATAAACTTGGCACTGGAATGACATAACATGCCTCACACCTGGGTTCATGCAGCCTAACAGAATCATCCTAACCGCAGAAACTACCGTCCCATAATGGGAGGGAGCAGACACTAGTCTCTTGTGATGGAAGGGGGAAACATTAGCAGTAGGAGTAAACAAGGACATTACTTGAACAAAAGACTCCTTGACTCAGAGTGCCCCCTGTACCAAAAAATTCTCTAACTGCTCCTGGGCCAAGAAAATCACTATAGATTTAATCATTCAAGAGGCAGATTTTATATTAGCACAGCCAATAACTTTATCTACACCCAGAAACACATCCTCTACAGTGCAGGAAACAGCAGGCACATACCAAACCTTATGCTTGTGGGTCAAACTACTGAACCCATCTGAAATGGGCCCCATGGAGAAAACCCCCACCACACCCCAAGAAAAAAAGGGAGGAATCAACACGCCTAAAACGAAGAAACAGCAAGTAACAAAATGAAAAACAGACTAACAGAAACCCATCTAATGCACACAGCACATAATGAACATAGCCTCACTCTCAGAAGCTCCCATGATTCTCACACACGTCTCTCTCTCTCTCTCTATGTAGCCTGGTGGTTAGCACGCTCACCTGGGAACAAGGAGATCCATAGTCTAGTCCAGACTCCCATGAATATTTAATTATTCATATAAAATGGAACAGTTCCAACAGGAGAGACTGAGGAAGTCGTTCCACCATTCCCAATACCCCATCTCTGTGGTTAGAGCACTCTTCTGGGAGAGGGATACTTGGGTTCAAAGCCCTGCTCTATAGAAGTCAGCGAACAGATTGGAACCTGGGTCTTCCTTATCTGAGGTATTGGTGGGGATGCATCAAGGGTAGTTCCGCCTTGTCCTTTCTTGAGAAACGACTGACCTGCTTAGGAGAGGGTTCATGGCTGTGAATCCTGAGTGGAGATAAGTGCTTCCCTCCCACCAAGAGTTAAGTCCCTTTGAAGGGTTAACAAGGCTAAAACTGGTTAAAGATGGCTGTGGGTTATTTTATGACAAATATAATGATGAAACCCACTCGAGCCACAGTATTTGGACTTCATATAGGAGCAGCTGGGAAGATCAACTCCATCCCTTTTACCTACGGTCACTGCAGCAGTCCATCCACTCCAGTTATAAGAAATAGGACAGAGGTCACTGCATCTCATAAACAAGGATATTCAGCCTTCCCCCGACCTTTCCCCTTTGTGCTATTACATGCCCCTCTTGCAGGAATGCTAGGACAATCCTTTTCTTGGCTGCACAGGAACCTCAGTGTAACCGCTCTGCCAGCAGATCCCCAGTGCATTCATCATGTGGGGCATAAGTGATGCAGAAGACCCTCACCACTACAGGTTAATTTCAACTTGTATTGCCCTGCGGTATTGTTTAAGGACTTTGCCTTTTACAGTCCATGGCTTTCAGTGGAGAAGCTAGTGGCAGAAGTAAAAAATTATGACACGCAAAAACAAGATGTGTTTATTTTAAGTGATCTTATACACCAGGGGTCGGCAACCTCTGGCACGTGGCTCGCCTGGGTAAGTAGTTTGTTTACCTGCCGTGTTGGCAGGTTCGGCCGATCACAGCTCCCACTGGCCGCGGTTTGCTGTCCCAGGCCAACGCGGGCTGAGGGATGTGCTGGCCACGGCTTCCCGCCGCCCCCCTTGGCCTGGGACGGCGAACCGCGGCCAATGGGAGCCGCGATCGGCCGAACCTGCCGATGTGGCAGGTAAACAAACTGGCCCAGCCCGCCAGGGAGTTTACCCTGGCGAGCCACGTGCCAGAGGTTGCCGACCCCTGTTATACAGTAAGAAACAAAAAGCATGCTCTCCTGTTTTCTGTGTAAAGCAAGCTATTTTATGCATTCCAGGCCATGCCAAACTTATGAACTGATTCTGTCGGTGGATACAGCTACTACTTTGAATCAAAAAACACCCCATAACTTTGTAAGGAAATTATCACTCTTTAAACAAAAGTTATCCATAGTTGGTCTAGCAAGAGGATGCATCAATATTGCTAAATTATTCATTATCTACACACATCCTGTAATTCATCTAACATTTCTTTAAATTGATGGAAGCTAAATTTCAAATTTGACATAGAACTCCATGTATTCAAGTACTCATTGTAAGAAAACAAGGAGTCTGGTGGCACCTTAAAGACTAACAGATTTATTTGGGCATAATCTTTCGTGGGTAAAAACCTCACTTCTTCAGATGCATAGAGTGAAAGTTTTTACCCACGAAAGCTTATGCCCAAATAAATCTGTTAGTCTTTAAGGTGCCACCAGACTCCTTGTTGTCTTTGTAGATACAGACTAACACGGCTACCCCCTGATCATTGTAAGAAAGGCAGAGAACGACTTAAGTTTGTAAACAAGATAAAGAGATTCAGAGACATTGCATTTTTTTTTTTAACCCCACAAATCTATCCAGTTTATTGGATAGTCTTAAGGTAAAATTCTGGCCCCACTGAAGTCAATGGCAAAAAACCTCACATTTTGATTTGCTTTAAAAGTGCTACTTGCCTAGAGTCTCCTTCTTTTAAAGGTTTTTAAATCAGATGCACTGAAAGCATATCTGTCAAAATCCTAACCAGGGAATGTGTGCCAAAATGTGTTTGTGGGGAAACAGTTCAATATATATAGAAAACACTATTTTGTATCCATGCAAATATGGAACCTGTTTTCACAAAATATAGTGAATTACTTGGGGGGAAAAAAAACTGGGAGAGCTGGGTAAAATAAGTAGTAGTAATTGGGACAGAAGGAATTACCATTACTAGATATTCCCAGATAAAATCTATGTTAAACTGGAGTTAAGGTTGAGTACATATCCATAACAGAAAAGCAGAGTACATTACAGAGATACTTCAATTATTGCAAAAAGCAAGCATTCTTAACCCAGGAGTTAAGGTTAAATAAGCTTTAAAGAAAACCAAACATGTTAAGATATGGAAATGCACAGTTAATGTACCTAAACAACCTGTACTGATGTCCTGCAAGAACAGTACAATTATTACTGCATAATATTTTTGTAATCCCAGATTAGATCATACTGATTCTAAGACATTTTATTTAAAAACAAATCCCTTTGTGGCATCACTAGGCTGGCAGAGGCCATCATCTTCCCTGAGGAAGGCTGGCATCACTCATACAGAGAATAATAGGAGATAGCAGTCATTTTGAAAGAGGGACAGTTCTTTGTGATGTCCCCTGAAGTAGAACAGTATTTGTCTGGCTCTGCTAAAAAAGAGAAACTTTCAGTTATGAATAATGACAAAAATCCTAAAAAAAAAATATTTTAAAAACATCTTGAAATGTAGCCACTGCCACAAGTTTGCTGTGAGTTAACTGTATGGGAAGTTTGAAGAGTCTTCATTGGTCCATTAAGATAATTCAGGACAAAAATTGATCTGACACAGGGTCCTACATTTCTTTAAGGAACCATTTTAAAATTAATTTAAATAGATAATGGCTTTATTTGTAAATTCTCAGAAAACACTCTCTGGACACATAATGACAGTTGTGTAATTTTGTGAAGGATACTATATAATCTTCACACATAAAGGAGGATTTTAAGCACTTTGTTTAAGTACAAAAGGACTCAAACTTAAAATTATGGAAGTTCAAGCAGCACTTCTAAAACATAATAGATAAACTTATAGTAAAAACTTTGAAGATATATATTGGACCAGAACTTCAGCTAATGTACATTGGTGTCACTCCCCTCCACATTTGTTTTGAATGCTACCATGTATAATTTTAATCTTTCTTCAACTTTTTCTTTTGGTCTTTTCCTAGACCTTTTTGTGTTTTCCCTCAATTTCTCTACCACCACCACCACCACAAAAAAAAAAAAAAAAAAAAGTCCTACATCTTTGATTCCCATGTATATTTTCTTCGATTTCATCATGAGTAAGAGTGACAAAATCAGTCCCTTTGTTCGTTACAGCTATTATAACCGGTAAATTTAGATCTGTCTCTACATTTTAAAACTTGAGATTTCAGGAGTGTACAAGTTTTGGTCCAGAACAATATGCAGTTAAGGGGAGCCAAATTAAACCTGGGTTTCAATTCCATATTACCTTTCCCCCCTCATCCCCATGTCTAGAAAGGGACAGTTAAATGACCTAAACATTTTAGTTGGGTCTGTCTACTCTGTACTCCTGTATTATATTAATAAGTGGGTTGGTACTTATCAGCACCAGCTGACCAAATAAATCAATGGACTGAAAAGCAGAGAGACTTCTCCTTAATTCATATGTCTATACACTATCATATTGGCTTACCTTGCAACAGGAGCTCATTTTTAGTTTTAGGGTGTCAAACAAAAACCCACAACTTCTTACCCATTGTGATGGGATGTACAAGCCCCACATTGGTGAAGTAAGGGTTAAGGAGCAGCACTGGCCCCAGAAAGTCATGCCCAGCTGCCCATGCTCACAGTGGAGGCTGAGCTCAACAGGGAGCAGCTCAGCTTAGTCTGGGTGGACACAGCCATTGTGTTGTGGGCTCCTGCTGAGAAGCCACTGTGGTCCCATATGGCCGGAACCAGGCCCCACTGCCAAGTCACCACAGGCCCTTCAATGGCAGAGGTTGACAATGATGAGCCACAACAGAGAGGAAGACCTGACAGAGTGTCACCAGAGAGGACCCCTAGTGGAAGTCAGCAGCAAACCAGTGTCACCAGCAGAGGAACCGAATCTGGGGTAGGAAGTGGACCAGGGAGCAGGCTTAGGGGCAACCTGTCTGTTAGGCCTCACATTTTGAACTACTATTTAGCATGCCCTGGATTGGACCCCAGTGGAGAAGGGAGGCCCCGGGTTCCCCAATCCCCGACTTTCACCACTGGATTACATGGCCCAGGGTATCATCACTGTACTCCCGGGCTTGAACATCAACCTCCTCCTCCCAAACAGACATATGAATATGTATTGGAGTAACTGATCATAATATTTTACATAGTGTTTCCAATTATTTCAAAGATAATGAGGTAAATATTGGTTCTTATATTTGACCTCAAGAGCAGATATATGCTTGTGCTGTAGCCTATTTATTCTCACACAGTTCTTATTGGGACAAAGGGTCAAAGAACAATGAAAAAGCAATAGTTCATAAAGTATTCTGTAAGCACTATATGGGGCATCTGAATCTGTGAAAATATGCACTTATACTGTGGTTCGTTGCAACAAATACTGTTCTTAAAGGTCATTCATAATAGGGGCTTTGAGAGCATCTGTTGCTAGGAACACATGGACTGAATCTCATTATTGAAAACTATCCAAGTGGCAATCACCGTGCTTCGCTATTCATTATTCTTTCTGTTTGGCAAGAAATCTATGCACGTGTTCATCCTTCCTCCAAACCAATGAACACATCAGTCATTTTTCAATTTGAAAATTTTGATCCTCAGCATCACCTGTTCCAACTTTTATTTGAGTTTTAGGTTTACATTGCAGAGCAGAATATTTGTTATCTTGGAGCAACTGACTTAGCAAGCATTAAATCTTCATACGATAGTCATTGAGCCCAACATTCAGGATGAGTACACTTCAAACAGTTCAGAGGTCAGTTCATTTAAGCAACCTAAAATTTGAATGCTTCTCTGGATGAAAATAAGGGGCTTGATCCTGTTCACATTGAGCCTTTATTATGACACTTTTGACACTGTCTGGAACCTTACAGTGCAATGTTATGTTAAAAATGAAAATAGGAAAAAAGTTACACACACCTTTTCAAACTTCAATAAATATTTCATTTGTAGGGTTAGAACCTAATTCTATCTTTCACAGTGGGAATAGATCCCCAAACCAGGGTATTATGGTTCATGCAGCAGCTTGTAGGTGATTTAGATTTCGTTTATTGAATGGATTAAGTGTGTGTATGAGAAATTCTAAGCCCATGGACATTTAAAACATATTAATTCCATAAAATGTTTAGCAACTAATTCAGTGTCACTTAAAAGACTTAAAATCCCCAACTCCAAAACACAACCTCAGACCCCAAAAGCCCTTCAGCAAAAACCTTGGACAACAAACATGCTAAAATTTCTGCTTGTTTGAAAGCTGTTGCCAGTTTTGTTATTATCCCTATTAGGGGGACAGAAAATCTCTCATAGCAATGAAAACTTTCAAGCCAGTTAAGAAATTTTTAGTGTGATGGCTATGAAAGGACAGCTTGCTTCTTATTTTACTGTCCAATAGAGTTGGGCTCTGTTGGACAATTGGTGAGTTCCAGGGTCAAACATCCATCAATGAAAGCATCCTGCCAACACATTGGAGACATTGAAATCTGAGCCCCATTATCTCAAGTACCCTCAGCCAAATGAGAAAAGAGACAGTTTAAGACCTTGACCACACAATGATATCTGCATGGGTTTCAGGGGGCTGTCCACATGGTGCTCACTGCAAGAACTGTGCATAAGACAGCCAGAACCCAAAATTGTGAAGGATTTTATAGATCAGCACTAGCACTGAATAAATACTGCAAAAAATACATAATCCATACCTACTCTGCATAGCTTTGTCCCCCTCTAGTTGTAACTGGGTGACTTACAGGTTCATGTAATGTAAGCATGTTGATGGTTCATTAGCCAGTTATATCCAGGGCTAATAAACATGCTTTTTGTAGCTCAGGCAGGAGAGTCTCAGGAGTTAAGGTTCAGAGTTCCCAGGTTCAATCCTAGTTGCTGATGACCCCCACAGGATGTGAAATTATAAATATTGTATTCACTCATATGTATGCAACCATGAACTCAGTCAGAATATTTTCATGGCTTAAAATTCAGTTTCCACAAACAATCAGATAAAGTGCTGTGCTGGACATAATTAAAAAAAAAACACTATGTCAGTGGCATTAAGGCATCAAATCATTTCAGTGCCAGGGTGTGTGTGGGGAGGGGAGCAGGGGGAGAATAACAGTTCTCAATAATGTGATTGGGCAAAAATAGATACATTGGAATGTTAGTATCCTAGGCTTCTGATTTACCAGGGGCAGAGTTTATCACTGGCAAATGAAAGAGAAATTCACTAGTGAATCTCAACACCTATGGTCAATAGATTACACAAATCCCGTTTGAAACCAAAACTGCAAACAAACTTTGTTTTAATTTTCAGAGCAGCCTCTCATTACTGGACTACAGCGATGACATTTACATTTGTGGCTGTTGCAATGGTAACAGCAGTGGGTTTTCATCAATTTCCAGCAGTGGATTGACACATAAGCAGACTTTGGAATTTGAGTGTTTTGTCAAAGACAAGCTGGCCTAGTACATAAACAGGATGTATTTTTTCATAGAAACAGAGTATATATTCATAGACAGCTTCTACAGCACTTTAGGAAAATTCAGGATGAAAGTGCAGTAGATTTGTCACTAATAATAAATCAGGTTGGTAAGTCTGGTAATTTATTGCCTCTAGCATATGCTACATAAGGAATAACCTTGTAGTTTTCGTGTTCGTAATTCTTCTTAGTTCTTTGCCATATTCCCTCTGTATGTTACTGAAGACATTTATTATAATTTTACTGACAATAGCAGGAAAGACAAATTTGCTATTGTACGTGTGAGATGTAGAGAGCACAGTACAATCATTCTCAATTACTAAATTTTTCAACATAGTGTACACTTATGTAAACTACAATCAACACTTTCAGAGGTAAAGTTGTTAAATACTTTACTAGTGTCCCCTAGTTTTGTGTGTGTATATATGTATATAAAGAAAATAAATATATATATTTATTTTCTTTAAGCCTCTAGCTGTCAAAAAACACAACTGGTACTCATAAAAACAGATGCAAAAAAAAAAAACAAATGGTAAAACTAAACAGAGAGGAGAGAGAATTATATATCCTTAGGGTCATATTTGCCATTGCCGTCTTGTGTCATCATTTACCATAGTGTAAAGGGATGTAGAATACTCTCATTTTGCACTGATGTAAATGAATACAAAAAAGCAACATATAATCTGGTTCTTAATCCTGAACAGACCCTCACAGCCTATCAGTAACAGAGTAAAGTCCATTGGAAAACTACCACAGTAGCCATTACATAGTCAGCATTTACCAAGTCACTAAACAGTGCTACGGGCCATACCAAAGTTGTCCACTACACTTACAATAAGAGATAGCCAACAACTCTGTAGATGTTGGCAAATGTTCAACATTTTAAATGATTTTTTCCATAGGTAGGAAGGCCACACATATACTCCCCCTATGCTTAGTTCTAATATGTTTTATTGGGTTCACTTTCATAGTATTAAGAGCCAGACTCGAGATTTCACAGCCATATTTTTTAAATGCTCTAAATACACAACTGGGGATAGATTTTTCAAAAGAGCTCGGCCATCTCCATGCTGAGCTTTTTTGAAGATCTGGACCTTATTCAGCTGTTAATGCATGTGCCAAGGTCTATAGGAAGGAAGGAAGGAAGGAATGAAGACAGAAAAACAGGAAAGATAGAAATCAATCAATCAGGCCTTAAATCCACCAAGCTCGGACACCCAAAAAGAGAGAGAGAAGCAAACACATCATGAAGAACAGCATTCAGTGAAGTTTCTGTTTTCTATCATTTAAATTTAACCAAAAGAAAAATGTTTAATATTGCATATGTTCAATCTTAAATGGCAAACGTACATTTCTTTATTCCAGGGCATAATATGTCATGATAACTTATCAACGGTTATTAAAAATGCTGCCGGGTGCAAAAGTGTTATCTTCTGAACACATGTTGATTTATGCCCTGATTATGAAGGCATTAATGGTGTCAGAGTTGCTTATATTGTATGAACCTCGTAGAGCTGGCAAATAGCCAAATTACATACTATTTACTTCATTTGCAATTTCCACAAGCAGAAATGTTTGCTTAAAGGAACACAAGGAGAGGAACTGAAAAATCAACACCAGTGGAACTGTAGTGCGCTATTCAACAGAGATTAATTCTGCCTTCCAACCATACAAATTCATTGCCATTCCTTTGTTAATCTTTTTCATGTCACATCTTCCGGTGCCCTTTATGTATTTATCAGAGTGCTACTGTAAGCCACATGCTTTATATTGCAGCATTTGACTTTGTTTCTCTAGGGGAAAAGAAGAGAGGCAGTGGGAAGGACAGCTGGATCATAGTTGGATATTCTGAGTCTTTGCACACTTGCAGAGAGTAAGGCAGGGCAACTCAGATAGAAGGACCCAGGAACATCCAGAACAGGGCATGGCCATTATTAAACATCCTCAGCCCCTGTTTGAGGCTGTGTTTTCATTGTTGGCAACCCACCTGGTAGGTCATGTCCTAGTTACCCTCTGAGAGCTGAGCCAGAGTGCATGGGGAAAGATTATAAATACAGATATTAAAGACAACCCTGTGATCTTAATGGCTGATTGACACAGGATCAAGAGCTGTGTCTGCTATAAGGGCTGGGTTCCAATCCTTGAAAGACATTGGACACAGGCTACGATTTTTGTTTCACTACCAACTAAGAGTACCACTCGGCTATTAACCCTTGGGCTGGAAAGCTGCTAGCTGTGGAGATTCCCAGACTGTTGGCTTGATGACAGGGTTCTGAAGTGTTTGAAAGGACTGAGATTCTGCCACTGCTCAAGCTCTGAAGAGTCCAACTGACACACACTACATACTGTGGTCACACGCTAAAGACTGAGAAGCCATGATCTCAGAGAAGATCAGAAGGACACACACACACATACATATACATATGTGTTTTCATTGTTGGCAATGAATAAAAATAAAAGTTGTGTTGAAATGTTATATGTGAATGTTTGTAAAAGAAACAAAATGGGAATATATGTATAAGGCACACCAGTATATTTACTGACTATTAACTTTTAAACGAAAGTTATTCATAGTATTCCAAATACTATTATCAGTGTTCCTATTAAATACTATTAACTATGTTTTAGACTGTTTACAATGTGTTTTGTGTGCATTAAATGTTTGTTTTACTAAGAAAGTTTATGGTACTCTCTCTGAAAATTGACTGGGAATTATTAATACCCATTTATCAGGGTTTTATAGGTAAAACCACCACTAAGGTTTAATTTTGTTGTAGTGCTTTCTGAAAAGTACTCAAAAGACAGAACTTTGCTTGTGCTTCTGCGAAGAATTAAGCTGAAGTTCTGGAAAAAGGGGAGTGTATAGTTTTATACAAAATTGCCTGACCATGCCCTGGTCCTGTTAAACTACAATTGGTAACTATTGCCAATTTCTAAATTATAAAGAATAGAAATTTTAAATAAAGAATATAAGTTTATCGAAAAAATTGAAGTTATTTTTATTCTGACACAGAATGCAATAGTAAGATTTCAAAATTTTCCAGACAATGAAAGATTCTTATAAAGGTTGTCAAAAGGAAAAAGAAAATTGATGTTCTCCATTTGAAATGTATGATTTTTGGTGTGTGGTTATTTATTTTTGTTTTGTAATTGGGAATCAAATTGAATCAAAATTGACCTGGAATGAGAAGTCCAAGAGTAGCCATTTTGAGTATATATCTCATTGCATCAATGTGTGAGAAAGGAAAGGCATGTTTCCCCTGCTACACACACACACACACACAAAAAAATCCAAACCACACCACATAAAGAAATATCCCTTCTCCTCTCCCCCTCCCCCCCCCCCCAAATGCAGTAGAAGGGGACAACGTGAAGGAGGTGATGCTAGGGCAAAATGGTTCCATGCTTTTGGCAGCCGAGGTGCAGCAGAAGACTTGGCTTCCTGCAATCATTGCTTAGTAGTAGAATGGGAAAAGAAAATTTGCATATTATTGGGGGGCACTCAGAAGAGAGAGAGATGGTGGGGAAGATTGTAAGAACCCCAAGAAGCCCCCGTTTCCTCTACCACTAGTGTTGTAAAGACTAGCTTAGAAGCTGCATATTCATTGACTGAAACACCACCACCAAATCCCAGACTCATGCAGTAATGACTCCACCAGCCACACATTTTGACACATGCCTTCAATAGTGGTGCATAGCTCCCACAGATGAGTACTTCGCAGCTCACACAGCTGTGCAAGTGTTGTGCTGGCTCTAGATATCCTTCCCATTCTTGCTAGTAGAAGCACTGCTGGCTGGGCGGGCCCTTAGAACCGAGAAAGGAACAGCAGAGTTTGGTGCATAATACAACAGCTTGCTATTTACCTGTAATAACAGTATTCCTACTACTGGAAACAGTAACAAGAGGAAGGTGGAGTAGGGCTAGATATTGATCTCCCTTCTTTCTTTTAGGATTAGAGACGGGCCTAAGCTACAGCCATACCTAAACTGAGGTGTTTGTGGTGCATGATGCTAGACTCTTACTCAGGATCCTGAGATAAGTTTTGTCCTTATTCCATATGTCTGTTGTCAGTCCAGCCAACAATGTTCAACCTAGAGAACAGAAATCTGATCCTGATTTGCATCTGGATTTTGCAGTCGGGTCCATTGTTAAATAGAATACCATTCACAACAATAATGGCTAAAGGTATTCTGTAGAAAGTGAAGCATGGGGCAATGATAGAGAGCTATTTGGCTGGAGACAAGGACTCTCCTTACATCATAAGGGGAGTGTCCCTTTTTAATGAATCCAGTCTAATGTTTATTAGTTACTGATCTATCTAGGTGCTGTATTTATATGACCCATGCCTCTTACCATTTGACTGCAGTATTTGAACACCTCCCAAAATTTAAAAGATTGAGACAATATCTCATTCTTCCTTGGCCCATGAGTAGGGGGAAGTCTGAACAGTGTAGAAGATTTTCTTGTGTGTGGAACTGTATCAAAATGTCAGTCTGTCAAAAATCTTACTACAGTATCAGCAGATGGGAGAAACAGACTTTAAGTGAGCCACATGGACCCTGTTTTTTTTGGGGTTTTTTGTTTGTTTTTTTTAAATACATGCACGAAAAACACCGTCCCTTTTATATCTTGCAGAGCTCCTAAGGATTTTACTTTGTTATATAATCTGAGGATTTGATTCATAACATCTTTAAATTTATTTAAAAGTGTTTATGGTTAGTTCATTGGGATGGGGAAATTTATGGGGCCTTTAATTGCTCTGAACTTCAGCAGCTTACATTTCTCTAACACTTTCATAGCTTTTTCCAGAATTTTGGACAGGCTGATATTTAGCTATTCCCCAAATGTATTTGGACTACTGATCAGGGGATAAGAATTCTTATAATGAAACTTTCTGTTACTGAGAGTTTCTTGAATTATGGTTTAATACAGAGCATGGCGCAAAAAACAACAAACAAATAAAAAGCCAGAGTATTTCACTTCCTTTGTCCCTGCACCAATACGCTAACAGGGAAGAAAGATGTTTGGCCTTCTGTGCCATTGCCAGTTAGAGAACAGGAACTTCAAGGGATCTCTAACAACTGACCACTTATAAGGTTTAGATTTCCTGACATGAAGATTTTAGGGAGTCTCTCTCCAGCTCCTATCCAATTTATAGAGCCAATGCTGGCAAAACAGGGACAGCTGAAGTTGACTTCCTGGTCCCATAATCGGGCAGTCTCTCAAGGGTACAAGATATAGGGTCTTCGGAGATTGCAGAGTGGCTACGTCAGTTATGGTAAAACCAGCCCTTCCAAACGAACCTGCTGGAGATGATGCACTGCCTGCCAGACTCTTCAAACCAAGCCATGCAGGGGTCATGCAGCTGTCACTGAAAGGCCCTGAAATCAGAAAGCTGCTTGTGTGGAGCTCTGCATCAGACCATAGACATGCAAACCTGCAGTACAGAGCCACACTTGACCAGTCCAAATAATGTGAATATTTGCTAAGGAAGAATAGCTTTCAGCATACTACTTATTCCAGGGAAATTAAAAACAACATGAATGGATATCTGTAGTCCTTAACACAGGTGGGACTGCCATAGATGTAACCCAACTCTTTCATGTATGCACCAGTGTTACTGTCTTTGAAAAATAGGTAAACAGGAAAGGGAAAAAAATGGCAGTTTGCAGCTCTCTGACTTCAAGTTTTGCTGTGGACTTAAATATTTAGATGCAGATGTGGAGATAAGGAGATGGCAGAAAACAGGAAAAGACAACATTTTTTGTTTGCTTTTTATGAGGCAGAACCACAGTCCAACTGACCAGGGAGTTTAAAACTTTAGTCTGGTGGCCAGTTCCTTGTGTAATAGTTTTTAATGGGACAGACACCTGAAGAGAACTAGCTGTAATCCTTCTGAGCAAGTTCACTGAAAGGATAAACACTTCTGGGTAGCAGAAGTGGAGAGAAACAATCCAGAGCAGTCATAATATTGGAGTGTTCGGGGCTTCAACCCTCAGATGAGAGAAAAAGAATTAGATGCCAAGGGTACAACTACATCTTTATATAGTGTAGGGATTCAGATGTTTTTAGGTGGTGTCTGTCATGGAGTGCTGCCTCTTCACACCTAAATACAATGAAAGTATATTCTTTTATTTTAAACTAGAGAGAGAAAAATACCCATGCAGAAAGCTCTAAGTGCTCTAGCAGTGCCTTGAACTCACAGTTGCATAATTGTCACCACCAAGTAGTGGTAAGACTCTGATTCAGGACATCATTAAGCATATGTTTACATCTAAGCTGTAAATGAAAGGTGGCTTTTCAATCAAAACAAGTTTTTAGTCAGTGGACACTCATTTTGGCCATGTATATCACATTTTGGGAAAAATGGGAAACCAAAAACTGAAAATTTGTAGGGAATTTAATTTTTTTTTTTTTTTAAAAACCACATGAAAAACCTTTGGGATTTTTTCTCCTTGTGTAAAATTAAAGAGTTTTCCCTTCAAAATGTTCATTAAAATAATTGGCTTTTTGGACAAGTTGTACGGACATCATCAATGGAACTTGAAGTTGCTTAAGTTTTGTCATTATTTAGGATGATCTCCTAAAATCATCACATACAAATAACCAGTTAACTCACTCACAACAATGAAAACCCAGCCAACAATTTTCACTCCACAGAAATATATCTTCAAAAGTCATTAATTTGAGGCTATTTTGGACTGAGGGCAAGGCAAGTTCCAGAGGTCCTCACAGGGAATGAGCTGGTAGCAACCCATTCTTTTTATAATGAGGAAGAACCCAGCTTGAGGTCCTCTGCTGAACACAGCTGTGGCAGTGCATCACAGAGAATATCCAGGAGTGGCACCAGGGTTTTGGCACCCTAGGTGGGGGGGTCCTTCCGCGCTCCTGGTCTTCGGGGCACTTCGGCGGCGGGTCCCGGAGCGAGTGAAGTACCCGCCGCAGAATTGCCACCGAAGACCCGGAGCGCGGAAGGACCCCCCTGCCACCGAATTGCGGCCGAGGGTGGCAAAATGCCGCCCCCTCCCCCCAAATCCTGGCGCCCTAGGCAACTGCCTAGGTCGCCTAAATGGAAGCACCGGCCCTGAGAATATCCCTACCCAAAAAATGACGAAGGTGAAAATAGTGTGTTTTTAAACTTCATTTCTTATTCCCCCCTTTCCATCACAACAACAACAAAAACAAACAACCACAAATACCACACCAAACCAAAAAAAAAAACCAACAACCCCAAACCATTCTTCTTTCCAGTTTTGCTGTAGAAGTTATTACCAATATTCTGTAAGTGAATTTGTTTATCCAGAGAAATTACTGTAGTGAATATAATTGTATTTCTATTGCACATTTCTATTGCCAGAGCTTGTCTGCCATAAATTATAATGCTCTAATTAGACATAAGCTACGGTGTACTATATGAAGACAAAAATGGGAATGTTATCATGAAAACAAAGGAAAGATGGAGGGATAGCTTAATGAAAAATATTCTCCAGTGACCTTTTTAATCTGTCCACCTGCTTTCCTCTGAGTGGTGGCCAAGTAGAACAATAGACTTTATTTTATTTATTATTTTGGATTCTTGCAGAGAAGTTATAAGGGGAACAAGGAATATTTATTCATGTTTGCAAATGTTATTCATTATTGATTTTTTTCTCGTTTGTGTAGAAATGGACATTTGAAGACTACAAAAGTGTAATAAATGTTTGTAGCATTTATTATTTCATCTACTACAGCTACATTATATTTCGACTAACAACTGTTTTTTGCATTCTGTTTCACTGTTAATTTGAATTTATGTACTTGTTATGCTGCCCAAGGTACTCTCATTTGATCAGCAAAACCATAGATTAACATCATATAAAACCAAGTTACACTGTGTACAGATCCTTCTATAATAAATTAATCAAAAAAACAATTTTAAATTCTTATTCTGTATTTTTAACAGCTATTAGCCAAGCCTGCTTTATATTTACAGACTCGAAATGAACCTCAACAGAAAGAATTCAGGAAATTTTAGTTACTAAAATTATTATTAAAAGGAAGTGTGTCAAACTGCCTGGGAATAATTAAAATTAACTGTAGTAGTATAACCCTCTCAAAGAGAACAGTATTGGGAAAAAAAAAATCAACACAGAAAGAACAAAAACTGAAGTTAAAATAGCCTTTGGATTCTCTCAGTTTAGTAGACATTTGGTTCTCACAGTTTAGTGAGTAATATCAATGGAAGCTGATCCTGAATCAGCAGACACTTAAAAACAAAACAAAACAAAAACCAATCTGCAATTCCTGGATTAAAATCTAAGTGGAGATCTGTTATGGTGTCGATTAGGATTACATTTGACAGTCACAGAATAATAGAAATGTAGGGCAGGAAGGGACATTGAGAGGTCATCTAGCCCAGACTCTTGTGTTTAGGCAGTATGCCTAGACCATCCCATGCTATACCTAAAGTCTACAACTGAAAGGGGGTGCATGGATAAGTAAGGTATTTGACAGAGATGGTCAGTTTTGATTTGATCCATCTCCCAAACTTTGGGGTGTTTAAAATTCAAATACCCATATCCATATTTTGTATCTTGAGCCAATCCCTAATAGTTGAGCCCTGCTTGTGGCATTTGCAAGTGCTAAATTGGTGTTGCTTTAGTAACTCAGAAATCTACTGTCTGAGAACAGGAAAAACGGGGAGGTGTGTGGGAGTAAATATTACAAAAACCAAAATAAATACATTTATTATAATACATTTTGGAGTTGTTAATGATTCAATGTAACCTTTATGTTCAAGTGTTCCCAATTAATATTATGCTGTAAAAGATAATGGTTCAATAAAACCCAAATTAGTTTTCAGGTTCAAGCCTCTCAGTCAGTTACAGAACATTTAGTTAGTAGAGAACCACTAGGCAAAAGTATGAATGATACAACCAAACTTTTTTAATAATGAAAAATGATTAGTAATAGCATGCCTGTTTGCTTAACTACTTATGCAATTACTACTATTGTACTCACACTCAAAGATGAAATGGTGTATCAATGGGTGATCAGTCCACTGACATCAGAGTGAAGTGCAGTCTTCTAATCCTGGAACCTAACCATACACTTTGGAACTCTCACTGCAATTTAACAAAATTGCTCCATGATAACATTAATTCATGTTAAACTGCCCTCAACAATAATTATATTTCTGGCACCTTCTGATTGGCTCTTTATATTTTACACATAATTTAAATTAACATCTGCACCAATGTCCTTCTCATACTATCAATATAGATAGTGGATGGTTAAAACATTCTCAAAAACACTCATTATAAACCTCCAAAACATAAAATGGTAAAATAACTCAGGGTCATATCCTTACTAACTCTTACTTTCCCAGAACACTGTCTCTCCAACTTACCTTTAAGTTTTCTCACACTAGCAACTTCTATTTCCCATACTGCTCTATACTTAGACTAACTTAGGCCCCAAACTTATTTCTTAACCCAAACCATCCTATAGGCTGCACAAGAAGACATTTCGATGACATGCAAGAGCAAGGTCTGAAATGCTGCCATCCTATAGAAAACTTTCATGCAGAGTTCTATCAACTGACATGGCCCCCATCATTGCAAGCAAACAATACATGTTTCAGTATAGCCATATGTAAAGTCATACATCTCAGAACAAAGAATGCAGATCATACTTACAGGATGGGGGATTCTATCCTGGGAAGAAGTGATGCTGAAAAATACTTGGGCATCATGGTGAGGAATGAGCTGAACATGAGCTCCTAATGTGTTGCTGTGGCCAAAAGGGCTAATGAGATCCCGAAGATGTATAAACAGAGTACGGAGTATCAGTAGAGAGGTGATTTTACTTCTATATTTTGGCTGGTGCAACTGCTGCTGAAATATTGCGTCTAGTAATGTCCACAATTCAAGAAGGATACCGATAAATTGGAGAGAGTTCAGAGAATGATTAAAGGACTCAAGGATGTCAATCTATTGGAGCTTAACAAAGAGAAGGTTAAGTGGGTTTTGATCAGTCTATATGTACCTGTATAGGGAACAGAAATTTGATAATAAAGGGCTTTTCAAACTAGCAGTCAAAGACATAAGATTCAATAGCTGAAGTGGAGTCTAATCACATTTAGACTAGAAATAAGGTACAAGTTGTTTTTAAACAGTGAGGGTAATTAACCAGTGGAACAACTTACCAAGGGCTGTGGTGGATTTTCCACCATGGAAACATTTAGAAAAAAAATTCAATCTGGAGTTAAAAGATATGCTCTAGATCAAACTGGAATTAATTCATGGAAGTCTTATGGCCTATGTTATGCAGGTCAGATGAAATAATCACACAAATCCCCCTGGCCCTATAGTCTATTCATCACCTACCCATTTGTTATCTGATTTGAGACTAAGCAGGATGCATAGAAGGTGCACATTTGTCCTCAGTTCTCTCACATCTCTCATTCCTTTCGTCTTCCTTCATTCTGCATATTTATTCCCTCTTTCACTTGTGTTTGCTTTCTACACAAAAACTGTCTTTCTGAAGAAATACAAAATGGATGAAAGGCCATTTCCAGAATCAGAGGGGTAGCCATGTTAGTCTGTATCCACAAAAACAACGAGGAGTCTGGTGGCACCTTAAAGACTAACAAATTTATTATGGCATAAGCTTTCGTGGGCAAAAAACCCCCACTTACCCACGAAAGCTTATGCCCAAATAAATCTGTTAGTCTTTAAGGTGCCACCGGACTCCTCGGCATTTTCCAGAATGAATTCTTACATGAAAGGGACTATATTAATTATGGATAGAGCTTGGGCAATCGCTATGCATTTCCTTCTCTGAGAGCAGTGCCCAGTTATAGAGCTGGAGGGTAACTTACTTTGGCAGAGAAAACCATTTATCTTTTTGTTCTGTATACATTGTAGTACACCTGTCTATGTCATTGTTTTATTTACTCATTTGCCATCTGTAATCACAGATTCTAGTATTGCTCATACAAATAGTTCACGATGCACCCCAAAATCTGGATATGGGACTGTTATTTACAACTTTGCACTCCCCGATTCACATAGCAGTGTGACAGGAGAGTGTAGATCAATCAAGGCTCTACTTCAGAGCTACCATGTTTTAAATTGATTTAGCTGCCAGATAGATGCTGAACAGCTACCATTTAGAATGGAGCTCATCCTTCAAGATCCAGGTAGAGCTGCAGGCCTGTAGCATAGTAGCCAATTGAATGTAAAGTTATCTAAAGTAAATGACTATTCATGTACTTAAAGGCAAGTGTGTGCTTAAGTGCTTTGCAGGATTGGGACCTGAGAGGTCTCAGCAGGCTCAGTTTTTACTAGAAGAAAAATGTGCTGTTATTTCATGGAAAATCATAATTAACTGCATAACAAGAATTTTACCAGAAGCACCACAAGGCAGGTAATAGTTCCAGTTGTAGCCTTAGAGTGTGAATAATTTGCTGACAAGCTGTATTAACTCAGTACAAAGATTAACAGCATTTTCTTAAGTGTCATATTCAGAGGAAACGTACCTTACCACCTATCAGGATTCAACTAGTTGCAAAGCAAAATCTTGTTCTTAAGTGTGTTGTTGAGATCACAGAGGATTTTATGGCAGTTCTTGGTGATGGTACCATTTGACAACTACACCAGAATAATTTGCATAGTGGCTGAATGAACTACACTATCCATGATTTCTATTGTATTGCTCTCTTTCTTTCTTTTTCCTAGATGGAAACTTCAATTCATATCAGGATGTCCAATGGCAATGAACATATGTTGCATTCGGTTTCCCTTATCTTCTGATCAACTGCTCCACAACATCATGTTGTAGGCTACTAAGATGATATATATCACAGTGAGGCACATACACTGTTCAAGGTGGAATACCATATCTTCAATGCAATATGCCAAAAATTGTGATGAAGTGTGTTATGTAGCGGACAACAGATGATCAGCTGGAAATGAGTGTTGTCTTGGATCACTTAGCACCTGCTGATTAGAGTAATTACTACTAGTGTCTGCTTTCTGCAGAGTGATGTGCAGAGTCCGTTTAGATATCTAGGAGTCAAAGCAATTTGCTGGTGTGATTGCGCTTCTAGGTGTGCCTGCCTTAAGTCTTTGTACTTAACCTGATTTTCCAGTGTAAGCATTTCAATAAATCTCTCTCAATGCTCTACCTCACATGGGAGAGGTGATTAAAATGATGTGCCCATACTTGATTTAGTTGTTATACATACTGCAGTATCAGACCCCAAATTCTAAATTTTCAAGCCTGCATATGGCAAAAAACTGTGATGTCACTTTTGGTGTACCCAATAGATGCTCTGGGCCTTGTGCTTTGACGGAGCAGGAGAATAATAAATTGGTGCACTAATTTTCACTACTGTATATACCTGAATGTTATATTCAAGTAGCAAGCTGTATATCCTTCATACAGCGGTACAGAAAGTAATGGCCAAGGATAAATGAAAGGCCACCAGGCTGATGCTTGAAAGAACAACAGTTCATGTTAAAAAAAAAAAAAGTAATTCAGAATAAAGGTTTTAAAGGTCATTTTGATTCATGGTATCACAGAAGTTAAAAATTCAGCTGAAGATAAACACAAAGACAGTTGAATATGTCAAATGTTACCAAAATGTCAAGATGCTGCAACATTTTCTCAATCACCCAGCTGTTACTATCAAAACCAGTAAGATGTACTTTAATAGTTATACCAAAAAAATACTGCAAAAATCAAAAGGAATTTAAGTATAATCCAAATATTTTTAATAAAACAATTCCTGCAGTTAAACAAAGCAAACTTAAAATCAAGGCTCTTGCTCAGAATACATTTGTAAACTGTTCTTTGGATTACAAGGTCTTGCAGGGCAAGGAGTGCCTCTTCTCCGGGTGCACAATGGGGCTCCAATCCATACTGGGGCCTTTACATATTACATAATAAGTAATTATATCATGACAGTATTTATTTCCCCCCCACTTGAGTATTCTTTTTGTCCTCTCAACCTACAGTATCTCCCTTTACTTTCACTGTAAGAACTGAGACCTGCCATGTCCTCTTTCTTTGGTGCCAAATTGTCTCTCCTCTACTGCTATGTTCTCTTGCCCCCACGCCCCCTTTTATTCTGACTCCTTCCCAGACAATCCTAAAGAAATTTAATTCCATATCTCCCTCAACTCACTATGTATTTATAATCCCTCAATTACTATTCCATTGGCCTCAGTGTCTTTTAGTTTAGATAGTCAAGTTAAATAATATCCACTTCCATAAATGTTCACGATTCTCTAATAGCTCTACAGTCAAAACATCTGGGGACTGAAAGTTGAAGTTGTGTATAAAAAATAGCCCTCAGTGGTAGCGGTAGTGGGAGAGGGTATACTTTTTTTTTGCCCAAAGGAAACTTGCTTTGATTTGACCAAGATATGAGCCTTTGAAAGTCTTAGATTCCAATAATCAAAACAATTAAGCACCTGCTTATCTTCAAACACATCATTAGTCCCATAGAAGTCAATAGGCTTGCTCACATGCATGAAGTTAAGCATAGGCTTATGTGTTTTGCTGAATCAGGCCTTTACTGAGTACATAGCGATTATTTCTTTACAAAGCACATAACAGGAGCAGTTTAGGCAGGATTTTTTGCATTTGCATGCAAGGGAAGCAGCTTCATAGTGAAAATGGAGTGAAATACTGCTGCAGATTGGTGAAGACCCTTGAGATTGTTTGCACCTCACAACATCTGCAGGTGCTCAAACTGTGGATGTGCTCTTGCAGACCTTAAGGTATGCAGGAGGGAACACTGTACCTTGGACACTCTACAGTAGAGCTAGGCAAAGTTTTTCAGACAAAACTTTCTGCCAAAAAAATGGAGATTCAGGCAAGGCCAGCTCCAAGCACCAGCGCAGGAAGCAGGTGCTTGGGGCGGCCAATGGAAAGGGGCGGCACGTCCGGGTCTTCGGCAGCAAGTCCCTCTCTGAGGGAAGGACCGGCTGCCGAATTGCCGCCGAAGAATGAAGCGGCACAGTAGAGCTGCCGCCGAAGTGCCGCCCATCGCGGATCTTTTTTCCCCTCACTCTTTCGCCGCTTGGGGCGGCAAAAAAGCTGGAGCTGGCCCTGGATTCAGGCTGACAAACATTTGGCAAATTCAAGTAGAATTTGCCAAATTGTTTCAGTAAAACACACATACACCAAATCATTTCAGAATGAAATGTTTTGATTTTATTTTTTGAAAGGTTAAAACAAATTCAAAGACAATGAAACATTTCATTCAAACCAAAATGAATTAAGAAAACCCAAACAAGACAGCTTTCAGTTCACCAAAACATTTGATGTTTTGTTTTGGATTCACTCAAAACATTCCCCCCTCCCTCCCCAGTTTGGCCAGTGAATGAACACACACTTATTTGCAGAGCTCTAGGCTCTAGTCAAAGAAAAAAAGGCTTTACAAAAAACATTGGAAAATTCAAAGCACCTCAGTGTCCCAGATACCTTTTAGAGCCTGAAAATCACTTCAATTTTCCTTTGTTTTCTATCCTTTTGGCATTTCTCATTCTGTACAGGACTAACTAAAGAAACAGTCAGTGCCACCCCTTCACCACATCTGAGTTAGCAAAGAGGTGTTGAAGTTTAGAGGTGACCGATTTATCGCTGTTTTGGGACTAAGAATACTCCCTCTGCAGCAAATACTGACTCCACTGGTCCATGCCATAAGCCCTGGTGAACTGGAACCAGAACACTGATATGCTGCCAGGCCACTGGGCTGACTACAATCTCTTTTTATTAAAAACAATATATGTAAATACAGGGACAGTAAAATATTATATTCAGTAATAGTCAGAGATATGCTAGATGTTTAGGAATTTTGCATACTGAAATGCCCAATACTTTAGTTTGAATTTACACAGCATAATCACAGACCTTTTACAAGAGTGCCATTTGAACTAATCCATTAGCCTTGCCCAAATTAGCCCAGTTGTTTATAACATATTAAATGCACTACAAAGCCTAACATGTTTGTTATGCTCTATAATCATAGCACCTGTTAAAAAAGCCCATTGCAGCTGTACTTCCAGCAGATTACAGGCCATTAGGCAAGTTATACAGTACCTTATTTTTATAACCTAATCTCTCTTCTTTTCACATTTGAATTTTAGGACCATAAAATGAGATCTTTTTCCCTGCCCTCAGTCCTTCACTGATTGAGATGAGGAGAATAATTTTAATATTTATGGAATGCACAGATACAACTTGCAGTTGCTATGGTAAAATGCTGTGGTAAAATATTTCATTAACTTTTAATACAGTTTTAACACAGTCCTACCCTATTGGGACTATACCACCACTAGATTTAAACTTTTTCCTTTCCTTTTGGACAGAAGCTTGAAGGGTATAAAAAGGCTCATAACATTCTTTTTTGGTTCTTCCACTAATCACCTTTAAAAAAAAAAACAGGTGCAAACCAACTGGTCATCTTGTTGATAACTTCAAAATATCAGAGTTCATGCATGGAATTAATCCTAGACTAACTGAGCCAAAATTTACGCAATCTATTTAAAACTGACCTCATAACCAGCATGTCAGCCAGGGAGACAGAAAATATTGACTTTTCCTGACATAGAATAGGATTGTGGGTGGGACATCCCAGCAGTAGCTTTTTGTAGCTTGGATGTTGATTTATTTAGCTCTACATAAATTAAAGCAGTAGGGCCAGATTCTGATCCTCTCATTCATACCAAGTAGCAAACAACTCATTTCGTGAATAGTGCTACTGATTTCAATGCAGCTCTTCCTGGAGCAAGATACAACACAATCTGATCAAGAGGATCAGATTCTGACCCATAAACTTTTACTTTGTTTTAAAACCACCATGTCAAATCTGCAGTGGAAGAGTACCTCTCCAGTAGTACCTTTCCAGTAAGATTGCTTCAGTTTCAGATTTTAACCAACTCAGTAAATCCACTGAAAATAACAGCTACTCTGAAGACAATTTACAATAGTTTACAAAGCCTCCACTTTTTCATTCCCAGTAGAGGTCTCAGGACAACTCATGAACACCTGGAACTTCCCCAAGTGTCTCACCTACTTCTCAGAAAGATTCAAACATTAATGAGATGCCCGCTGGGAGTAGTGCTAATTTTCCCCACATTGGGCTCAGTATCCTGGTTGATGATACACCCTCACCGCAACTAGGATGTGATTTTTAAAATTTATTTTAATCAATAAAAAGCAAGTAAGATTTATTATTATGTTTGGTTGAAGGAAAGGAATTATAGTAGTGCCAAATTATGTCAATGGAGTTCGGTATGGCACAGAGATAGTTTGTGAACAAATTGTAACATATTAAAACAACTAAGCTCACACAGTTTTTTTTTATTCGGGGTGGGGGAGTTGGGTTTTTTGAGAGAGACATTTTGCTGTCTTGAGTAGAATGCTACAAATCACACAAACCAGTTTTTGGATGTCATTTACATTCCATCATCTAGTCACATCTGCTATAATCTTTGAGGGAACAGTCTTTTTAAAGCCAATTCCATACAATGTTTCTCTTTTGTTATCCTCCATAACATTAAGAGGACTTCACTTTTAACTGCCTTTTTTGTCTCTCTTCAGGAAGGTGTATGCTAGCATGCACCATATTTAGATCTATTATTTATTTTTGCAGTGCCTTCTGCAGTGTTATGCAAACATATGTTCAGAAAGCCAATCTACATATAATCCACTAGTGATGAATTTTTTGGGGTGTACGGCCTGCTTGGCAACTATTCCAATATTGTGCAAATAGGAAGGGGAAAAAAAACCCTAAATTTACAACACTGCTCCAAAATTCATTGAGAGTTATCTTTCACTAAGTAATAGAGTGAAAATAGCATCATCGATTTAACACTGTGTGGTTGTAAACTGTATGAAATGACATCTACTTATGATCCAAATCCTTCCCTAGGTACACACTGCAAAGAGAAGCAAGTATGCTTCAAATGTATCCTTTACTGACAAGGACAGGAATCAACTAACGGGTCCCGTGTTACACCAGGGATGTACGGTTACTCTGAAAAGTCACAGCTAGCACCTTTTAGTACGGCTAACAAAATAAAAGTGTTTCTGATCACAGATGTAGGCCTGAGCTTTAGAATGCCATTTATTGTACAGGAAGCGTGTCTCCCCTGCTCCCCAGGAGTTCATTGTTATTCAATGGAATTCACCCTGCAAGACAAGAAATCTCTGACAAGATCAATTTTAAGTTTCCAAAAGCATACATAGCTGAAGGCATCCCTTACCTTGTAGGTCCTGCTGCTGTTGTTCCCACAGTGCCCGGTGCAATTCAGAAACAGACCCTTCTGGCAATGCTGTCATGAGCATTAGGGAGAGACCATAAGAATACATAGGTATGCTGTACAATTCCCATAAGAATTCAATGGATGGTTATTCAGAGTGCATGGCAAGTTAAACTTCATAGCTCTTCAGTACACTCACATAATCTCACTGACCAAAAGATTATTAGACTGTAAATGCCTCACATACATTTCTTCTCCAATTTGTGCCCTAGCTGCCTTAACTCCATTAATTGTTGGCTACAAGGAACATAGTGGGGGGGAAAGCCTCCCCCAGCCTGGATCTAGAAGGGAAGAAGTTAACTTATTGCTAAAGTTGCCAACAGGTTACAGCCAGACAGGGGTGGAAAGGTGGTTAATTAAGCAGGGATTCTGACTAAAGACAATCAGAACTTAAGGACTCACAGCTGTAAACCCTATAAACTGGGTCAGTGGTAAGCAGAAGAAAGAAGGCTATATTAGCAGAAACCAGGATACTACAGGGTTTTTTGAGGAGACAATTTGTTTCAGGTCCTTTTTATTTATTTGTTTTAAAACCCTGTAAGGTTTCTAGAATGATTGTTAAATCCTGTGTAAATTAAACCCCTGAAAATGCAAAACAAAAGCTTTAGGAGAAAAGTTCTCTTTGAAGGATTTTTGCTGCTAAACCAGGGTGGGCAACTGCCTACTTATTCAATGCTTGTGTTATCATTGTTCCACTTTCCTGTAGAATACATGCTACACCATAAAACAAACAAAGGAAATGTAGCTCCCTCAGCCTCTCCTTATAACATTTTGTTGCTTTTCTAGTAGTTATTTTCTGTCTCTTCTCAACTCTGGCAGCCAATACTTCATCTATGTAAGTTTATACAAAGTGGCATAAACACTTTTAGTATTATGTATGATTCCCTGTAAACACAATGCATGGATGTATTGTAGGTACGTTTGATACTTTCCCACAACATCATCACAATTCAAGCTCATATGCAGTTTGCTTGAAGATGTCACCCCAAAGTCTCAATAAAGCTCAGTGCTTTCCAGATACCTGTTCCTGATTGGGAAGGTTAGCCTACTATTATAATATGTTGACATTGTTCTATAGAGTCATCTGCTATTAAGACATGACAAGCATAAGGAGGAGAGTGAAATATTAAGATATGTTTAACCCTTCAAAAATGATCTGAGGCTAATTGTGATTTGCTAATTGATCCCCCTGCGGTAAGATTCACCAGTGTGGGGTGCTGTGCAGTAACACAGCCACTGACACAGTCAAAGGGAAACAGGCGTTGGGTAGCTTCTGAATTTGAGTTAATAAAGAAATGAAATTTGTGAAAAATAAACTTGGTGAACTATTCATAGTAACTGATTATTTAAGAAAATGTATTTCCCTTTTCTGTTTCTAAGTTATCTGCAAGCAGGTTCTGTTTGAACAGCACCTAACACAATGGGGTCCTTTTCCCCATCCAGGGCTCCCAGGTTTTCCAGTAATACAAATAAGTGACATATCTGTTCCTTAATTGGATGAGTCCCAAATTAACAGACTTTCAGGATATCAGGATTCATGTCTAAAGTCATATTTGTAAAAGTATGCATGTGAGGTTATATATTTGCTTGAGTATTTATGAAACATCATTTTCCCCACAAATATTTTTGTGAGCAGTCTTTTAGCATATACCCTGTACAATTGGCCAGCATGAGTTATATGTACCACTTAAGCACTCAAAACTGAATTCAACAACAAGAAGCAAACAAAACTCCCATTAGATCATCTAGTCCTTACTGCCATGCAGGATTGTTCCGATTTGTATATTTTCCAGTACTTTTACCAATTGTGTTTAAGATTCCTGAGCAATAGGCAGGGCCGGCGCAACCCATTAGGTGACCTAGGCGGTCGCCTAGGGCGCTGCGATTTGGGGGGCGGCGACCGCGGCGGTATTTCCGCGGCAGGACCTTCCGCTGCCTCTGTGGGGGGGCGGCATTTCGGGGCGGGACCTTCCACCGCCTAGGGTGGCGGAAAAGCTGGCGGCGCTCCTGGCAATAGGCCTTTCACCACTTCCTTTGGAAGATTATTCCTCAGAGTAATAGATCTGTCAGGATCCTTTCCTTAAATTCAACCTACATTCTCTCTTTTATTTTCCTCCCTTTATTCCCCAGGTAACACACAAAATGATTCCTGCTCTTGCTTAACATCCTTCAACTGTTCGTAGAGTATTATCATAGAATCATAGAAAGGTACGGCTGGAAGGAACTTTCAGAAGTTATCTAGTCCTTTCCCCTGCACTGAGGCAGAACCAAGTGTCCCCACACCAGGTTGGACAAACAGCTGTCAGGGATGTTCTTAAAAAGCCTCCATGACAGGGATTCGACAATCTCCCTTGGTAACCTACTCCAGTACTTACCTATCCTTATAGTTAGAAAGTTTTTTCCTAACATCTGACGTAAATCTCCCTTGCTGCAGATTAAGCCCCTTACTTCTTGTCCTACCATCAGTGGACATGGAGAGCTATAGATCACTGTTCTCATTACAGCCTACCTGAACATATTTGAAGATTGTTATCAGGTTCCCCCCTCAATCTCTTTTACTCAAGACTAAACATACTTTAAAAACAAACATACCCAGTCATGTCTCCTCCTAGTAATTGCTTCATTTAATAAATCAGTCCCTACAGCCATTTAACTCCCCCCCCCCCCCCCAAAAAATCCTTCATTTTGTCAGTATCTTTCTAGTAATGTGGTGCTCAAAACTGAACACAATACTCAACGTCTGTTTGCTTCAGAGGCATATAGACAGGGCATACTATCTCCCTGCTCTGAGACTTCGTTTCAAAACTGCTTTACCCTGTTTTTTGTACCTGTATTATATTGTTAATGCGTGTTTAATTTGTTACCCATATATATCTTCCATCAGTATTGTGAGAAACCAGAGATGCATCTATCGATTATGTAGATTTCAGATTCTTTTCCTTCCATTGATTATTTTACATTTTTTCCAAGGTGATTTTCCCTTTAATGATTGTTTCTACCTACATTTTAATCTTTAGTTTCCTTTGCATTGCTTCTTTATCCTCACTTGTGTTCAGAACTTTGAATTTAGTATCATGTGAATTTCATTAGTGTTCTGAGGGGTTTATATTTATTGTATAATATTATTACAAGAGATTAATATTTTCTGTGACTGGTGATTATAAATTTGTGCCTGCACAACACTACTTCTGTGGAATAACTCTAGTTGGGCTCTGCAAGCTTTTGCAATATAAAGCTCTATCTTGGCTGTGAAAATCCACAATGTGCTGAAACTATATAGATATCAGTCTGGGACCTAATTTTTCAAGGAAATTTACCAACTAAGTTTGACTTATCACAGTATTAGTGGATAAAGGTAAGAATGAAAATGATCTGATTTCAGCACTCAAAAGGCCTTTCTAGGCTCAAATCTTGTTTTGGTCTGATAATTGTGCTGTAGAAGGATGAAGGGCCACACTGTTAAAGGTGTTTAGGCACCTACAGTTCTAGATAGATGCCTAGTAGGGTTTTCAAAGGTGACTAGGTGCCTACCTCCTACTGAAATCAATGAGAGTTAAGTGCCTAGAAGCTTTTGATAATCCTACTAGATGCTGTTGGCGTCTTTAGGTTCCTATTTACACCTTTAAAAATCTGGCCTCAGGGTCTTCTTGACTCTACCATTAAATTTTAAGACTCAAAGAGTTTTCTGCTTTCACATGGAGTAAAACAGGGTTTCCAGAACCCTTGCTAAAGCCAATACACCAAGGCAATTAATAAGTTTGACAAAGATCAAAGCACACATAAGACCAAGCACACACACACACACACAATTAGTTTGTGGCAATGACTACAGCTGGGCAAAACTTTAATGACAAATAGCATACTTGACAAAATAAATAAATAAAATCAGTTTTAGGTCAACCAGAATGATTCATAATATTAGATACAATTTTGCCAAATAGGCACAAAAAAAAAAAAAAAAAGTGGTGCGGGGGTGGGGGGAGACACACTCACAAGGGGACTTAGGTGCCATTCACAAAATAGCTTGATGAGCAGACCCCCACCATTACTTTTATCCCAGTGGTTCAGGCACTCAGCTGAAATGTGGGAGAATCTGGTTCAAATCCCTGTTCTGGAGCAGGGAGTTGAACACCCGTCTCCCCCTTCCCTAGCCCACAGGTTATAGAGTCAGTACTGGGTTTACAATGGCACCAAGCCCAGGCTCCAAAGGGCCCCCACCCCAGCCCGCTCTGCTTGGGCTGCACTCCAAGGCCCCGCCAGCTCTTCTCCACCCCTGCCTTCGCCCCCTGCCCACCACTCTGCCCTCTCCTGTTGGATTGTAGGCCAGTCGAGGGCTCCTCTCCGCTCCCTGGCCGCAGCTGGGGCTGAGAGAGCTGGAGCCCCCGACCAACTCCGCCGAGCTCTCCATGCCGGAGCGGGGGCTGAGCGAGCTGGAGCCCTGTGCCGCCTGGCTGGGACTGCTGACCCCGCCTGCAGCTCCCCGCTGCCAGGGAGGCTGCTGATCCCTCCTCCCCATCAAAGCTCCCCGTGCCATGGCCGGGGGCTGACCGCTCCCCCCACAGCTCCCCATGCCACAGCCAGGGGCTGCCCCCCCCGCCCCAGCTCCCCGCACCACTGCCAGGGGCTGCGGTTGGCCCTACCCCCCCAAGTTCCAATCTACCTGGGGCTAGGGCTGACCCCCCAAGCCCTGCTGCCTGACACCTCGCGTTGCCACCCCCCCACACCAGGGCCGGCTCCAGGCACCAGCCGACCAAGCATATGCTTGGGGCGGCACCTGAGAAGGGGCGGCCAATGTTGGGATGGCGGGGGGCGCTCGTGGTCGGTTTTTTTTCTTTTTTTTTTTTGTTCGGCGGGGCGGCGCTCGAGGGTTTTTTCTTTTCGTTTTTTTCGGCCGGGCAGCGCAGGGAGTGTTTTGGCAGCGCGGCGCTGGGGGGGGGGGGGGGCGGGATTTGGCGGCGCGGCCCGGCGCTCCGGGGATTTGGGCGGCGTGGCGCGGCGCTGGGGGTGGGGAGGGTTGGCCAGCCCCGCGCTCGGGGGGCGGGGATTTGGCCGGCCCCGCACTCCGGGGGTTTGGCTGGCCCGGCGAGGCGAGGTCGGGGTTTGGCCAGCCCGGCCCGGCCCTGCCCGGCCCGGCGCGGCCCGGCGCTCGAGGGGGGGCCCGGGGTTTGGCCGGCCCGGCGAGGCGAGGCACCTGATTAGCTGGCAAGAGCAAACAGGATAAATGCCCGTTTTTGTCGAAAAAAGTCAGGATGGATGAGACAGAGCTTAAAAGGGAACTCTCCCAGCTAAAAGGGGACATATGGTCATCCTATCTCCAGGCTAGTGGGTCCTGAGGGAGTCCGGCCAGGGCGGGGGCAGACCCTGGCCTGGCTAATCACGCCACTCCCGAGAGGCCGGAGTGATTTCCCCCCCTGGCACTGGACCGGCCCCGGCCGCGCTGCCTGCTCAGTCTGGCAGACACTGTCACCTTCCAGCAGGGCCGGTGAGTGTTGCCGGGGGCAGGGTGTGAGGGAGTGGGTCTCTGGATGTGTGGGTGGGGCTGCTGGCCAGTGCGGAGTCTCTTTGGGGGTGGTGGGGGAGGTCTGTGTGTTGGGATGCTGGGCAGTGGGGGGTCTGAGTAGGGTGACCAGATGTCCCGATTTTATAGGGACAGTCTCGATTTTTGGGTCTTTTTCTTATATAGGCTCCTATTACCCCCCACCCCCATCCTGATTTTTCACATTTGCTGTCTGGTCACCCTAGGTCTGAGTGGGGTGCTGTATAGTTGTGGTGGTGGGCTGTGGGGAAGTGCATTGGGCAGTATTGATGCGGCTGGGGTGGTGGGGGGGGTTGCTATGCAGGTGTGGTGGTGTGCAGGCTGCTGTGCATTTGTGGTGGAGGGTCTGTGTGGGGGGCTGCTGGGCATAGCTACACTGGGGGATGCTGGGCATAGGGAATCGGGGGCTGTGTGGCATGGCATAAACCCACCCCCAAGGGAAAGGGGCACGCTGGGAGCGCAGGGCTGGGTGGGCCAGTGTGTGTCTGGCAACTGCCAGTTTGTATACAGTGCCCTTGCACTGGGCTGGTGCAGTGGGGCCAGCCCCACCATGCTATGCCCCAATGCCCCTGGCTGGCCCCTTGCTCTGGGGACTGACCTCCCCACGCCATGCTCCTTTGCCCCTATGGGGACCCACAAATATATTCGGCGCCAGGCCCATAAAAAGTTAATCCGGTCCTGACTTTCTGTCCCTTTGACTATGCTGTAGTATTTTATACACAGTGGGCCAGCTTCAACAGGGAAGACTGAGAGACCTGCTCCCAGAATTCCCAACAGCCTGATGATGAGGTCACTCACCTAGGATGGAGGTGATCTGGATTCAAACCCTACTACAGAGCTGAAATTTGCACCTGTGTCTCCCATATACACACTGAGTGCCCTAACCACTAGGTTACTGGGCATGGAGTGGAAAGCACCTCCTCCTTGAATCTCTCTATTTCCTTTGCTTTAATTTTAAAAAGGTTAAAAATGCTCAGAAACAAAATGTTTTGTTGTATGTTGAAGAAAACATTTGTTCAACCTTCAACACAATTTGTCTACTTTTCCAATTAACCAAAAATTCTGGAAAAAAAAATCAGGTTGAAGTAGAACTGAATTTTTTAAATTAATTTAAATTCTTTTTGGATCTGCCAATAAACCAAATAATAATAAATTATTATTATTATTTGGCCAGTTCTAGTGATGACAGAAAACTACACACTTGCAGATGCATTTGGTGAAAGTTATACAGGATGGGGAACTGCTTGACAGAACAAAGGGACAAGGTTCTCAAAATCTCTCACTAGAGACAGAGGTTATAAAATGAGCAAGACAACATTCATACTGCACCCTTCTCAGTGAGGACTAGGCAGGTGGGCGTGCACACAGACACACACACACACACACAGTGCTGAGTAAGGCTGGTCAAAAATTGACAGAATTTGAAATGGGATGACATGTACTTAATGCTTAAGTGCTTTGCTAGAGTGGGAGCAGACTGCTCAGCATCCTTGCAGGATCAACATTATGACCAGAAAAAATTACAATTAAATACCTTCACTCATGCAATATAATACCCTAACTAATCAAGGAGCAATATCAGGCCAGGCCTGTGTGGTAGAAAAGGTAAGGGGTTTGCTAAGCTATTATTTATTCCTTCTCATCTGTTACCTGTCCCTAATATACTTCCTCTCTGAGAGATTCAAAGCTTCATCATTATTACTGATGAAATTCAGATCTGGGTTTAGGTTTTTAACACTTCAAAATGTGGCAGTGGGTTTAGATCAGCAGTTTTGGTCCAGCATGGGTGCCATTTTCACAATGTGATTCTGTATTTGGGTCTGAATTCTGAACACACTCAGTGTTGTTGGGGGTTTTTTTTTGGGGGGGGGGGGGGAGGAGAGGGGTTTAAAATCTGGCCTAATAGAAGGAAGTGAAACAATACTAAGTGATGTTTGTAGCCAGGTACAACTAACCAGCTCAAATTTCAAACACTGAATATTTGATAATGATTGTCAGTCTTGGTTGAAATTTCTTACAAAGGAAAAAAAGTGGATAAAAGGATAGATTTTTTTCCATTTTTTTAAGTTGGTGATGATGATGAAGAAAAGACTGAAAATGTTTCAGTTATTGAAAGCAAACAAAAATACTGAATATGAAGACTTTTTAGGTTTTAATTGAAAAGTGGGGGGAGATGTTAAATTTGAAAATGAAAGTGTTTCATTGCTTTTGGAGATTTTTTTTTAAACACAATTCATTGTTCAATAAAATTACAATCTGCTTCACAGACATTCTGGGAGCAGTAAAGAGGCAGAATTCATTGAGCAAACTGTTTGCTGGGAATTATTAACTCACCTCTACCACCATTATTGGCTGGCAGGTGTACTATTTTTCTCTCTTAGCATGAAATGTACTTTACTGAGCATATACACTCTATTTTTCCCACAAGGGCAACTGTATATGTACTGAGAATATTAACAAAATATAATTAACGATGGACCAATCTCAAAACATTGGAAAGTATTGCTTGGTTTGGATATGTGTCCAGAGGGGACAGGCAGGTTAAAATAGAAACAAAGAGGATTATAATACAAATGTGAAACAGAAAGCAGGGATTTTCTAGTACAGTATTATTGTCCACAGCACTGCAGTGTTAAGGATCAGTCAGAGTTTCACTTAAAACCCCCAGAATTATAAAAGTGGGTTATTATTCTAATCATTAACTCATAATTTATTGACCTAACAATAAATCCTCTAGATGATTGGGGGTGCAGTATGCAGCCCAATCAGTTGTCTAGTTTTGAGCCATTATCCAGTGGGAAAAAGTCTAAGTAGGTTTAATCAGCTTCTCCACTGAGTTAAACATAGCCATCTATATGATTACACAATGGCAACAATAAAACTGGTTCTTTCTTATGTCCTGTATTGTTGTTAGCTGAAAGACACTGTATTTTGACATAAACCCCTCAGATACAGAGCTACAGTAACTATGAAAATCATTTCTGAGACTGCCAGACTTGATGATGTGAGTAAATTCATAGTGACAATCATTCCAAATTTCCATTCCAGCATCTGAAATATGATTAAAGGTTTGAGCTTTTAGAACTCAAAGTTCATGGTTTCTGTAGCACTGTAGGGGCCCTATTCTCAAATGGACCAAAGAACCAGGAATCTACAGTTATCATCAAAATGGCACAAATCCAACAGCAAGAAGTCCTAAAACGTATGTAGGGTATTATTATAGCAGCTGGCAGAATATGACAACAGTGTTATTTATGCCTCAGCTCTTCCTTAGGGTTATCATTCACTATATAAACACAAAAAAAGTTTTTCCAAAAGAAATGCTACCAACATTTCCATTAGAGTATACACTGTTCTATCCTGTTAAGAACTTCTTATAAAGAACTCTTGTGTAAAGCAGTAGCTCAGGCTTTCTTGATGTTTCAGTAGCATGTGTACAGTGGATATTTTAATACATGTAAGATGTCATGTACCTGGCACAAGTACAGAAAAGGAGTCATATAGAATTTATTTGAGCATCATGTAGTACATTTACATGGCTATTCCAAAATAGGGAGCCTCTTCTTCCCAGTATGGAACCACAATCTTCATATATTAAGAGGGATTTGTGAATGAAGGGGAATAGGAGACAGCTAAGACATATTTTATCAGCACTTTACTTAGTTTCTACTGTGCTCTAGAAATCCTGATGCTGGTGGGAAAACCTGAGAGGAGGGGCACAATCCGTGGAATCAGGTTTGATCTTTGACTTCCTGGATGACTTGAAATATTTGTTCATATTCTTGGTTCTTTGTGGTCCCACACAGAAAAGCAACAAGTGACATAACCACCCTGCCATCAACTGTACAATATTGAAATCCCCCCAGAATCTGAACTTTCCGTCACCTCCTCAGAGATAGATACTCCTCAGAGAAGAGTAAGTCAATCTTTATTTTTCTATTGATTTTAAATGAACATCAGATGAAGCAATAGTGAAATACTGCAGGTCTATTCTCACTGTCTTACTGAGCTAGTCCATCCAGAAAATGTTAACTGGTGAGAATTCTAGCTTGATTTTCACTTTGGAGAAGATCAAATAAGGTCTAGAGAAGCATCCAAACATTTGGAAGCTTCAAATAACTGAACCTCAGACTGTCTATTTAAGGTTAATGAGCAGACATTCGGATTTCTGTGTCTTTGGTTACACAGGTGTTCTCAATTACTTGTCTTTTGAAAGCAGTTAACATCTACCGTTAACATGACAATCACATCTTATGTCTAGCAAACAAAATGATTCACAAAGCACCCATTTCTTGGATTTTCTTTGTCTGTGCTGTGTTTTCTAACCCTCTTTAGCTATCCTGGTAATTAGGAAATATTTCCTGCTTTGTCAGTTCAAATTTATTTGTTCTCTGCCAGTATCCCCCACATGGCTTGAATACAAATTATATGCCTGAAAAAATGAGACGTGATGAGGGGGATGATTAATGACCTAACATTTTATTTTAGCCAGATAAAACAGGAGGGGTTTTTGCTCAGTTTGCCTCCAGATAGTGTTTTGTATTCATTTTGCTACACAGTTGGAACTCAATTGTATCAAAAGTGAAAATTCATAAACCTACGGCAGTTGTGAAATATGAATGATTGATTGCATACAGCCAGCAAAGTCTTGAAAAGATAAACTAATTCAGCAATGAACAACACATTTCATACTCAATTAATTATACAGTACATTTTGTTTCAAAATATTAAGTGCCTAGAACAGTCCTCTGCCTGAAAATATCTAGGCTTTGTAATGAGACAAAAGTCTTGAGTTCAATCAGCTGTCTGTACAAGAGTTTAGAATGACTTATGTCTGAATTAAAGAGAAGGTTTAGGGCAGTGATTTCCTGACAGGAAATTAATAATAAGCTAAATTAGAACATGCCTACAGATGACTTAAACAACTTAGCCAGTATTGTCTGTGACATGCTGTCATTTTTTTCTATTCTATTACTGTCTAGTAAATAATTCAAATCATTAGAATTTGTTGGTAATGCAGTGTGACTCATCTTGCAGAAACAGACACTTCCCTATCATCTTTCAAGTGTACTTTCAGAGCAAGAGAAGGAAAAAAACCAAAAGGAAGAAAACAAAAGTCACATCAGAACACAAGGGAGTAAACTAAATTGAACCTCCTTCCAACAGATCAGGATTTTGTGGTTGAGTGTGGTCTAACAAAGGTCTAGTGTTTCTCACTGAGGAAGCTTTTATGGCCACTGTGTCTTGTAAAAATAAATCCTTAATGTCAAAAATGGACTTAAGTCATCTTTGTACTGCAAAGAGGAGAAATAGGGAGGTAGAATCTGAATAAACCATAGGGAAGCTTCTAAAGTGTTGCTGGCTCCTTTGAAAGTGGGTATAATATTGTATTGTGTGCTATCTCCTTTTACTTCTTTAAAAGCAGTACACATCAGAAGCAATTTCCAAGGAAAAAGAAAGAATAAACAGCTCTACGATGAACATAGTTACAGGATGCAGCCGTTTCAGTTCTACTTCCATTGACATGGGAGTTTTGTATGAGAGAATGGCAAGATCTGGTTTTAAATGGATACTAAAGAGGCTCGGTTAGTAAACCTCTCCATATGTAAGGTGGCAACCCCGGGTCCTGTTATAACACTGATTTTGACCCCTCTTCTGTACGTTAAAAAAAAAATCACCCTATGCTTTCAATTTTTCAGGAGTAAATCTCATTAGAAAGTAACATTAATTCTAAAATTATGAGAAAATCAAGTAAGTACTTCTTGTTAATATATTAAACGGCCATTCAATGGAGCTACACGACTTTACACCTGCTGAGGGTTTGCTCCCAATATTGTTTTTTTCCTTTTTAATATGTTTTCAAGTAGCTGAGTTTGTTGTTCCCCTTTATCTGTCCAGTAAAGTGACAAAACTCTATAAACCATCACAGACAGGTAGACTTTTAAACTGGCTTCTACAAGAGGCAATTTTCATGGGCGGGGATAGCGAAATGAGAAATGTTTAAGGAATTCACATTTGTAGAAGGCTCTGTCATTAGCAAAGAGTGAAGCCTAAGGCTGGTTAGGTTGAATAAGTGGGACTTCATTAAAACCTGTGCACTGCTAAATACAAGAGGCAGCATTGCTTCCAGCCCAACTCCTCACATTCTCTCATGTCTGGTGGCCTCGATGCTAATTGGCAGAGGGCACACCACACCATAACTCACAGCAGGCTTGACACTTGCTGTTGTCATAATCTCTATCTAAAGATATCCTATACAACTGGTAGCATGCTGGTCATTAATATTATTGCATGACGTACACATGGGCGGTATATAAAAAATTATAGATGAGTGCTGGAAATGTGTTCTTAAGACATGTTTGGTAAGCAGTGTGTAGACCCAGCCTGTCCTTGATGAATGAACATTGATTTGCCTGCTTGGCTGTGTTGCCAATGTAAATCGAGCAAGGTGAGGTTAGAAACAATGGCAGTACATTTACATATAAAGGTAAACAAACACTAAGAAGTGGGGGAACAGAGACTGTAACCCCAGGAAGTCTTCCTCGCTCTTGAAACAGACAATGGAAATGAAGAAGAGCTTTGTGTAATCTCAAAAGCTTGTCCCTCTCCCCAGCAGAAGTTGGTCCAATAAAAGAATGACACCCATAAACCCTGGTAAATTGAGAGACACAAAAATATGGGACAAATTCTCAGATTATATCCATTGAGTTCTGTGGAATTATGCCAATATACATCAAGTGTGATCTGGATCTGTGTTTAGGACTGTCCTTCACAATTTTGTTTGGTGGCTAGATACTAAGAGCTTGATTTTTATAAGGTGCTGAGCACATGAAGCTCCCATTGACTTCAACTGTTTCTGAAACTCAGCCAAACACCAAGGTCCTAACTTCCTTACAATTGCCAGAGAGAGACTGATAAGGCCGGCAGACAGGCATTGCTGGAGCGTTATAAAAACATTCAGACAAAACAACCTTTCAGAATTGCTCCTATATCTTTTGTGGGACCCAAATGTCCACCGAATTAAACAGGTGCACAACATTTTCTCTCATTGGAAAATGGAGGTGGGAATTGTTGAGAGAAAAAGGAGATTTTAGTTAAGTTGATTGGCTTACTGGTAAAGGGTTATATAAAATTGTGCCACTGAATTTAGGAGACTATTTGCGTGTGTTGCATTTCAAGTTAAGTCAAAGTTACCTATCACATATGGACAGGGCCGGCTCCAGGCACCAGCTGAGCAAGCTGGTGCTTGGGGCGGCAGATGGTTCGAGGCAGCATTCTGCCCAATCCTAGGGCGGCACGGCCGCTTTTTTTTTGTTGTTGTTCCGCTCCGGCCGCCCCTGTAGGGTGCGGCGGCGCGGAGGACGGGAGTGCCCTGCAGGGCAGTCCTCTTCCTTCCCTCCCCGCTGACCAGAGCGGAGCCCTCGTGGCAGGTGGCAGGAGGTGGCGCAGCGGGAGGGGCCGCGTGGCAGCGCCCCTGCTGTAGCCCCGGCCGCCCCCTTCTCTCTCTCTCCTGCCCACTCCCTCCCCCCCCCAGCCGGTCCCCCTGCACCCGCGCTCCGGCCGCGTCGCAGGTTTTTTTTTTTTTTTTTTGCTTTGCCGTTCTGGCTGCCCCATTTTTTTTTTTTTGGCGCTTGGGGCGGCCAAAAAGCCAGAGCCGGCCCTGCATATGGACAGGTGCTGTCCTCTAGCATTTCTGTAAATATAAATAGAAGAACAAACAGTACATAGCTTAAAGCTGCATTCTCTTTTCTTCTGAGCTTCTTTGCTCACATTAACCGTGAGGTTTTCTGATGCCTTACCCAAATGGTTTTAAAAAAAGACAGTTAACTATTTTTTCACATGGGTTTTTCTTTTTCTCTTTGAAAGAGAAGAAAGTAAATAGAATCTTTAAAGGGCTTTGAAAGTAGTGACTGACAGAGCAATTCCATATATTGAATACAACAATAACTACAATGGAAGCTCTAAAACCGTTCACCTCTACATTTTGCCTCTTTTTAAAGGCTAAAGAAACTAAGGGCATACATTGCATTGTATTGACACAAAGGAATTCATAGCAACATTGAGATTAAAGGCCACCATTCTATGTGAATAGGAGCCAATCATCTTGGCATATTTACTGTTTTTGTTTGAAGACTCCCATTGTACAATGTAGAGTAACTCTAGCAACTTAACAGCCTGGGCTTCAGAGGTTTTCTATATTCTCCGTTTTCAGCAGGGGAGAGTTTGTTAGCCAATTTATTTATTTAGTGTCCATCTAGCCAACTATGGCATCTTCAGTGGCGTGATGCAGTTCTTGTAGGCCACCGCTGAAACTAGTCAGCAGGCATTCATCGACAGTTTGCGGTGGCGTCTGTGTTGCGCCGCAGCTGCACGAAGGGCTGTCACGAAGGCCCCAGCGATAAATCTACAGGACTGTGAAATGTGGCTGTTATTGCAAACTCCTATTGAATTTATATTAGAATTAATTTAAAAGACTATTTTCAAGTTTTGCTCGTCTTTAAACAAGTATGTTTTATTTGGGATATAAATCAGTGGTACTTCTTGTAAAAGGAAGGAGCTAGAGGTAATTAACCTGAATAAGCATATTAAGAATCTGGCCCTTAGCATTTTAATAACTAGTTGGAAAAAACACTGAACTGAGACATTTATTCAGAACTTGGGAAGAATAAGGTTTTTTCCTTAACAAAAACTACATTTGAATATTGTGGGACAAGGAGAAAAACAAACAGAACTTCAAATTCCAGACAATAGAAATATTCCATGTATGGCTCCTGGACCCATACTCATTAGCTTGGGCTTTCCCAATTCAAGCTATTTTCAGGTCCTGAGGTACACTTTTTCTCACTTAGAATCTTGTTTTTCTTCATCTCCTAAGGTGGTTTTAGTCTGATTGTATGGGCTTCCACACAACCTCCTGCTTTTTTCTGCTCATGAGATTAGAGGTGAAATTCTGGCCCCATTGAAGTCAGTGAGAGTTTTGCCATTTATTTCCATGAAGCAAGATTTCATCTTAAGTATATGACCATTCATCTGTCTCCCTACTTCTAACCTCATTCTCATAATCACCAGGACCCCCTCCAACCAAGATGTCGCCGCCTACCTGAGTGGCTCACTGGAACGTGAATTTGGAAGAGACAGGGGAGACTGCTTCATTCTGGACTCCTGCCCGCAATGCTACACGCCGACTGGAGAAGTGTATCGGCTGCCACTGGACGTGGTACGAGGAATGCCAGGAGCTGGGTGTCCTGGTGCCACGGGTGAAGAATACAGATCACACTATCAGCACTCCGAGAGCTAGAACCATGCTGGAGAGGACCCTGAAGGATGCCATCTGCTGCCAATACGTGGAAAACCTGAAACGGAAGCCAAACCAGGGCAAAGCGTTCGAAGTGATGTGCAAGTGGGATGCCAGCAACGACTTCCTCCCTGGGGGCAGCTTCACCCAATTTGCCGACTGGAGGTTCATCCACAGGGCCCGGCTCAATTGCGTCCCACTGAACGATGTCGTCTGCCATGGGAATCGGGACAAGCGATGCAGGAAGTGTGACTACGCCAAAGAGACGCTACCCTATGTCCTGTGTAGCTGCAAGTCCCATTGAAGAGCTTGGCAGCTGCGACACAACACCATCCATGATCTCCTGGCCAGAGCCATCCCGCCACCCATGAGGAAGGTTGCTGTAAACTCCGACATCCCCGGAACTGACAGCCAACTGCAACCGGACATCGTCATCACCAACGAGGACCGAAAGAAGATCATCATGGTGGATGTCACAGTGCCGTTCGAGAACATGATCCCGGCCTTCCATAATGCCCAAGCTCGAAAGGTAGAGAAATATGCCCCTCTGGCCAAAACCTTGAGAGCTAAGGGTTACCAGGTCCACACACACGCACTGATCGTCGGAGCCTTAGGCGCATGGGACCCCGGTAACAAGCGAGTGCTGGGAGAATGCAGAATTGGTCAATGCTACGCTCAACTGATGCCGCAACTCATGATGTCAGACGCCATCAGGTAATCGAGGGATATCTACATAGAACACATCACCGGACATCGGCAATACCAGGAGGGATGAGCTGGAGTGCCGATGAGAGGCTCAGTCAGGAAAGTAACAAATACTTTCCGCATGGATTGTATTTTCTAAATGGACACCCAACCTAATTCTCAATTACTGAGGGACAATCTCCACTCATTGATATATTTTTCTTTCCACAACCAGATCTCCGTACAACTTTTCATGAGTGCTGACCCAAGTATTCGGATTCTAATATCTAAACTGTATTGTTAAATCTGTTCACCTAAATTTAGGTTATTGCTGATTATTTACTCTATGTATCATATGACTTTTAAAAACTAACTTTGTATTTGTGGATAATCTAAGCACTGTACCCAGATGTACAGACACTCTTTCCCCAACCTATATTTAACATTAGCTTTAATACAAATTTAATATCTTTGGTGTTCATCATTGCTTCTTAAAATGTTCTGCATGACATACCCATTTGATGAGTTATTTCTTACTACTCTTCTCCATGGACTACTTCCTTACCTATCTATTGTCAAGTGTCTTGCTAGGAGACTGAGTATTCACATAAACTCCTTCTCCACACATACAGCCTTAAAAGGGCAGTGAATAGCTGGAACTCACATCTCAGTAAACTTTAAAATCTGCCCAGAAATTTCAAATTCAGAAAGTTTAACAGGATTCAACGTTCCCTCAAACATGTCCTAATTTTTCTGTGTCTTTATACCTTTAAGTGCTTTCTCCCCAAGTAATCAATTTATATTTATTGATGAAGAAACTAATAGAATCTACTCCAGTAATAGAAATACACAGTTTACAGCAACTGAAAATATCTTTTGAGCACATCAGTTTACATTTTAATCCCAGTCACTTGTATAGAAATGTTTTAGGATTTTCACAGGATGATGCTTGTACGCTATGGCGCTAATTCATATTCCCACATGCTCAATGCTTATCAGCGAAGAAACCTCAGTTGTCAGTCATGTCTGAAATCCTGCAGTGTTACTTGTAACACTCTGACCCCTTTCATACGTGTCACAACATTTCTGGAGAGCTCCACACTAAGAGCAATTTAAAAATAGTTGGCATGTTTATTAGAGGGCTGGTTTTCAATTACCTTCCAGATGCTGCCCTAGATTGAAATCATGGACCCACTAGACAAATATTCAAAGCTAATTTGTTAAAAATAGATCTCTTAGTTCAAATACTATTTTAGTGTCCTTTAGCTATTTCATGTTTGATAATGAGCAGAATTACACTGCTGGGGCACCTTTTAAATACATTTTCTCCTTAACAAATCAATAAAGCTCTTTTTAAAAATTCAATAATCAACACCCATGACTTATGGAGGTGACTAATTCAATACAAGTCAGTGCTTTATGAACTACTTTCCATTCAACGTATCAAGTAGTTTTTATTCTACACTGAACACAAATCATTGCTGCTTGCAAAAGCACTCATATTAAAAGTTCATCTGTGAACATTACAAGCTGTTTTTTTTTCTTTTATGTAAACCATTCAGAGAATGCCTTTTGCATTTACTGGAAACAGGCCTTGAGAGAATACAAATTACCCTTAAAAAACTAAATAAATCATTTGCAAAGTAAACCTTAAACAGAAACAATTTCAGTTGCTACAGCAGCACACCTATATGGTCATCAAATACAAAATAAGATACAGTATGTAGATACAGGACTGGCTTGAAAACCATGCAATACCAGATACATTCTGCAAAAAAATAATCAGTTAAATGAACCGTTTTATACCATGCACGTTTTCAAGCCTGATTTAGGAAACACATTATACAGAGAGATACATTAGACTTGATTTGCAACTGTGCGACCCCAGTCTTATGTAGGTGTAATTCCACCTCTGCTAATTATATGCGCATTGAAGTGAATGGAAAGATTCTGATTGACTACAGTTGCTGGATCAGGGCTTTTATTCAGAGGTGATAGAGGTGATTGCCATTTGACAGAGGCACCAACACCTCCAGTGGAGATACAGTATCTTCCCCTAGACTTCAATGAGCACATAAACAGTTCCACAGCTATCACTCATTAGAAGTCTGTACACAATCCTCAGAGGACAGAAGACGTTAGCTGAACAGACAGATCTAGGAAGGTGAAAGTCTGGCCTCCAGAAAACAGGGATTGTCATGATATCTTTACCCCAAAGTGACAACCCATCCTTGTCTACAAAATGTAACTAATCATGGTCTGCTTTGTACTTCCTATTTATCCTAGCTCTTTATGTAGCTATGAAAATATCACACTTCTCCGGTAAGCCGCTTTTACAAGTGTCACACAAAATGAATTACTTTTAAAAATTTTAAAACGCTAAACTGGTAAACATTCTTTTCAATAGATATTCTGAGTTATTCATCAGAAGGATCACTCAAGTTTATATCTCAGAAAAAACTGACATAACTCTGCAATTTGAAGTTATAGATGTTATGAGAATAAGCTAGAAAAAGACCTATTAACATACATGTCCACAATGAAAATTCTTGTTTATAAAGGAAGGGGTTGGAGTATGAGCTGATTTCAATGTACACTATATCTGATTGGTTTCAGAGTAGCAGCCGTGTTAGTCTGTATCTGTGTGTATCTATATCTGATTGTTTATATTCTCCTTATGATTCATATTGACAGCATGATCCTGATCTCCCTGAAGTCAATAACATTTTTCCATGGTCTTTAGGAAGAACAGGATTGGACTGTGTTTTATTACTATTCCCCGCCCCCCCAACTAATAACTTTAAAAGGAATATTCAGTTTGTTTTCTTTTGTCAGAAGATATTATTCATCTTTTGATAGCTAATCTCTCTGGGCTAGATTATTACACCTTTAGTCTCATGGTGTATCTGTAGTCCTTGAGAAATCCCATTGACTTCAGTGGAACTACATTTAGCAAATAATATTTAGCAAGTAATATTTAGCAAATGCTTGAAGCTCTGGCTCCCTCTGTTTTTTATTATTATTATTATTTATTTATCTTCTGTTAGGGTACAGATCTTGAGTTTCTTTAAGCATCTGTCTGCTTGATCTGACAGGCAGATACATGTTACATCTGTGTGCAGGCTCTATCATTGGTGTGCTAAAACAGGATTCATTTGCTGAGCATGGCAATTGCTAGCCATATTGCTTTTTATCCAAGTGTAGAACTTCCCACTGTTGTCAATGGAAGTTCCCTGCTTTGACAGAGGATAGTACGTGGCCAAAAGTGTGCTGAGAGAGGGATTCACTGGAGAGAAAAAAAGCTGAGTCTCAGTGTAATTATTACAAAGATGCCTCATATTCATGAGTGCTCCTCTTTTAGAAGGTGGGGTGTGGGGAGCTAGAGAAGGGGGACAGAATGTGAAGGAAATAATAGTTTTGCTATACTTGTGAATATACTAGTATAGAGTTTTTACATTTAGGGTCTCATTTCAGAGATGGTCTATACGCTCTGTGGGCAAAATTTTGCCCCCGCTCACACTTGAATCTATATTTTTGCAGCCTCAATGAATTGCAGTGCAAATAATATTTAGCTCTAATTATTGTACTTGCAAGTACATAGGGCTAATTAAATAGCCAGCTTAATAAAGTGGGGTGGGGGTGGGGAATAGGCACAGAAATGTAAGCCCAGCTCTGTGTGTGTGCAAAGCAGTATTAGCAGAAAGAGAGGGCAGGTTGAGACTTGGATGAAAGTCAGGCCCTTAATTGTTTTCACTTTCTGTTTATGGAAACAATAGGCAGCAGTGGTTTTTTGAGTGTGTGGCAGGCATCATCCCTGAACATTTACCCTTGTGGCACAGTGTCCCCCTGCAGTCTCACTACTCTCTTCTATCCCTTTTGGGTCTTGCAATTATTAATTCCCAGACCCCAGTACTTAGACCAAGAATCATTAGTTTATTCATTAACTCTTTAGACCAGGCATGGGCAAACATTTTGGGCGGAGGGCCACATCTGGGTGGGAAAATTGTATGCAGGGCCAGGGCAGGGTATTGGGGTGCGGGAGGGAGTGCGGGGTGTAGGAGGGGGTGTGCTGTGCAGGAAGGGGCTCAGGGCAAGGGATTGGGGCAGAGGAGGGGTGCGGGGTGTATGAGGAGGCTCAGGGAAGGGGGTTGGGGTGCAGGAGGGGTGTGGGGTGCAGGAGGGGGCTCAGGGCAGGGGGTTGGGGTGCAGGAGGGGTGCGGGGTGCAGCAGGAGGCTCAGGGCAGGGGGTTGGGGTGCACAGGGGTGCAGGGTGCAGGAGGGGGCTCAGGGCAGGGGGTTGGGGTGCACAGGGGTGCAGGGTGCAGCAGGGGGCTCAGGGCAGTGGTGCGGGGTGTACAAGGGGGATCAGGGCAGGGGGTTGGGGTGCAGGAGGGGTGCACGGTGCAGGCAGGGGGCTTAGGGCAGGGAGTTGGGGGGCGGGGTACAGGAGGGGTTCAGGCTCCTGGGTGGCAGCGGCACACACCAGGGCCAGGGCAGGCTCCCTGTTCCAGGAAGCGCTGCGGCCCCTGGGGGGAGGGAGCAGAGGGCTTCGCGTGCACTGCCCTTGCCGCGCCTCCAGGTACCTCCCCCAAAGCTCCCTTTGGCCGCGGTTCCCCATTCCCAGCCAATGGGTGCTGTGGGGGGCGGTGCCTGGAGGCAACGGCCCGGAGGCCGCAGGGACGTTGGGCCAACCGCTGCTGAAAGCGGTGCGGGGCCCGCGGGGCCATGAGGGGCAATCCCGTGGGCCAGATCCAAAGCCTCGAGGGGCCAGATCCGGCCTGCAGGCTGTAGTTTGCTCACCCCTGCTTTAGACCTTCAACTCCACCCTTTCTTTGGGAATTAGCGGATGCTAATTAAGACTGGAGGAGTCCCACAGTCTCTTCCTGGGCCTGTGCACTAATTCAGGTATGCTTACCCTCCTTGTGGTCAAGATTTGCACAACCCCAATACCTGTGTTAACAATTCCATCTTTTCAGCCATCCATTGAGAAAAAACACACAAGGCACCAATCCTCCAGAAGTTCCTCTCCTTGGCAACAGCCCACTCCAACTGAACTTTGTATCTTTGTATCAAGTCCAGATGCTCAATTACCTACCAGCCAGCCACTTTGATAGTTAATTACCATCAGGTGGGCTGAAATGGGCTCACCTTCCTTAAGGTAGTCTATATGAGATAGACTGAGCCCATCATCCCAGGACAGTGTTTTTTGTTTCCCCCATGAAAAATGTTTCTTTTTGTAGTGAATGTTCTTACAGCCCTTTCACTAGAACAAAGTGCCTATTTTTCTGAGGGAAAAGACTTTACGTAAAGTGGAGGCAAAATAGTTGTGCAATTTGTGCAAAATAACACAGCTTGTACTTTTCTAACTCTTTCTATTGGGTCTGTCACAAGCTGCCTAGTCCTTTAAGAAGAGTCAGGCTCAGTCTGGCCTGCGATGGATCAGCCACCACTTGGTCCCCCAATGAACCTGACTGACTGGGGATTACAGAGACCCAGGACTAGAGCAGGATGAAATGTTTCATTTCATTGCCATGAGCTGTCCATTAATTGCAGTTAACTCACACGATTAACTCAAAAAAGATTAATCACAGTTAAAAAAATGAATCGCTATTAATCGCACTGTTAAACAATAGAATATCAGTTGAAATTTATTAAATATTTTTGGAAGTTTTTCTACATTTTCAAATATATTGATTTCTATTACAACACAGTGGACTAAGTGTACAGTGCTCACTTTATATTATTATTTTTATTACAAATATTTGCATTGTAAAAATTATAAACAAAAGAAATAGTATTTTTTCAAATCACCTCATACAAGTACTGTAGTGCAATCTCTTTATCATGAAAGTGTAACTTACAAATGTAGATTTTTTTTGTTACATAACTGCACTCAAAACCAAAACAATGCAAAACTATAGAGCCTACAAGTCCACTCAGTCCTACTTCTTGTTCAGCCAATTGCTAAGACAAACAAGTTTTTATGGGAGATAATGCTGCCCACTTCTTATTTACAATGTCGCCTGAAAGTGAGAACAGGCATTCGCATGGCACTTTTGTAACCGGCGTTGCAAGGTATTTATGTGCCAGATATGCTAACATTCATATGCCCCTTCATGCTTCGGCCACTATCCCAGAGGATATGCTTCCATGCTGATGACGCTAGTTAAAAACATAATGCATTAATTAAATTTGTGACTGAACTCCTTGTGGGAGAATTGTATGTCTCCTGTTCTGTTTTACCCGCATTCTGCCATATATTTCATGTTACAGCAGTCTCGGGTGATGACCCAGCACATGTTTGTTTTGAGAACACTTTCACTGCAGATTTGATAAAACGCAAAGACGGTACCAATGTGAGATTTCTAAAAATAGCTACAGCACTCGACCCAAGGTTTAAGAATCTGAAGTACAGTCCAAAATCTGAGAGGGATGAGGTGTGGAGCATGCTTTCAGAAGTCTTAAGATAGCAACATTCTGATGTGGAAACTACAGAACCCAAACCACCAAAAAAAGAAAATCAACCTTCTGCTGGTGGCATCTGACTCAGATGATGAAAATGAACAGGTGTTGGTCCGCTCTGCTTTGGATCATTATCAAGCAGAACCCATCATCATCATGGACGCATGTCCTCTGGAATGGTGGTTGAAGCATGACGGGACATATGACTCTTTAGCGCATCTGGCACACAAATATCTTGTGACGCCAGCTACAACAGTGCCATGTGAATGCCTCTTCTCAGTTCCAGGTGAGATTGTAAAGAAAAAGCGGGATGCATTTTCGCCTGCAAATTGTAACCAAACTTGTTTGTCTGAGTGATTGGCGGAAGTAGGACTGAGTGGACTTGTAGGCGCTAAAGTTTTACATTTTTGAATGCAGTTAATTTTTGTACATAATTCTACATTTGTAAGTTCAACTTTTATGATAAAGAGATTTCACTACAGTACTTGTATTAGGTGAATTGAAAAATACTATTACTTTTGTTTTGTTCTTTACAGTGCAAATACATGTAATCAAAAATAAATATAAAGTGAGCACTGTACGCTTTGTACTCTGTGTTGTCATTGAAATCAGTATATTTGAAAATGTAGAAAACATCCAAAATATTTAAATAAATGGTATTCTATTATTGTTTAACAGCACAATTAATCACAATTAATTTTTGTAATCTCTTGACAGCCCTAATATATATATTGAAATATACAGTCTGGGGTTGACTGACACCTTTTGTGAATTCAGGTCAACTGTGGCAAATAGTTTCCAAAAAGAAACAAATCAGAAATGTATGAAACATTTTCTTTTGGTTCAACCCACCAAATCAAAATCTCTGTTAAAGTGCTTGTGCCCTGGGTACGACAGGACAAGGCAGATATTTCTTGTTCACTTGGACACTTACATCCATGCTATATGTCCCTCGTAGTCACCCTGAACAGTAGCTCTAAGCATTCACAACTCACAGCCACTTCCCCTGTTCTATAAAGGGCAGATGGCTTGGTTCAGTTATCAGAACCAGCTGGGAAGGAGTCAGATGATTTCACTAAATGGTCAGGAAAGCTCATTTGGGTAGGAGAGCTGCAGGAGAGAGGTTATCTGCTGTGGCTATCCCTAAAGAGATGGTGGTAAGAGAAAAAGAGGCTCCTGTGGGAAATCCAAGAGAAAGCCAATTCCTAGCCAAAGAAATAGAGACTGGGGGAAGACTCCAGCAAGGAAACCCTGAGGATCAGCAGTAGAGCTGGGTGAAGGTTTCTGTATGAAGTTTATTTGCTGCAAAAATGCAGTTTTGTTCAGCGGGTACTATTTGTGAATTTGAACTGATCGTTTAGTTTTCCAGGGCCAGCTTCAGGAGTGAGTGGGAATGTCCTTCTTTATAAATCTTTAGCCCACTGGTTAGGGTGCTTGCCTGGGATATGGATGACCCATGTTTGAATCTACTCTGGAACAGGGACTTGAACTCAGATCTTTTCCCCGGTGACCACCTTAACCAGGCTACAGCTCTTCTGGTGTGGGTTGCTTTCAGTCTCTTTTTTTGGAGTTGTTCCATCTGATATAAATACCTAAATATTCATGGGTCAAAGCGTGAGACAATGAGTCTATATACTGGAAATTAAGGAACTGACCTCTGAGTGATTCCTGTCCCTCCTCTAAATCCGGCGGAGGAGGGATTTGTAGAAGCACTCTACAAGAGAATTTGGTGAAGCCCAAGAGGGTTGCAGATACTTCTATTTTTTTTTCCTTTGGGGCTATTGTTTGTTTTTGTTATCAGTGCCTCACGTGGGTGTGCTAAGAGAGACAGCAGGCCACAAGCAGGCCGGTAGAGGTCTTGTCACAGGGAAATTTATTTTTCCAGACTGGTTTGTTTGGTTTATTAAATTCAACACATCCCTACACCTTAATCATACATATAGGACAGCTGATTATTATTTGAATTACTCACGTTTTTTCCTCCTCTTATTCATCAATGCATGATTTAAAGTAGTTAACCTTTAGGACTTTTTAATAAAAATAAAGTTAGAACATGCCATGTTGAAGAAAAACAGGGATTTGAGCTTTCAAGTCAACTAAAGAGATTTTTTTCCCCTGCAGGATTATTTTCCTAGAAAAATATTGTGACTGATATGTGGTCTTTTATTATCTATTCTTAGTTAATATAATGGTCTCTGGATACATACATAAGGCCTTTGAGTAGTACCACAACAAATCAGATTACAGTCTTACAGAAAGATGGATTAGATTTGTTGTACCATTCACTATTCTCATTACAGTTATCACAAGAATGAATTCATAATATTTCCTAGCCATTACTCATTGTCATTACAGAATGTAGACTGAGGACTGGAAAGCCTCACACAGTCTGTACAACCTGACGATACTGTAAATCAGACCATTTTGACCTTTTTAAATGTTCAGTTATTTGATATGTTAGTCATTCTCAATTGCCTATTTATATACTACTCTGCCAGGTGCATTACAGAAAGCTTTTGACTTTCTCTGTAGCAGGTGTACAGTAGACCACAACTGGAAGCAGGATGTCAGACTTGATGGACCATATATTAGTAGTATGCTAGCAACTCATATGTTCTTATTAACATCATAACTGGAAAGCATTAAGCAAAAGGTAGATGCAAGTCAGCCACTCACAAAACCAAAATATATAAATATTTTATACAATAACTGCAAAATGGGTGTATGGCCATAACATTCCAGTATACTTAAGTGTGTGTTACAGAAAATACATGGGTAAAGGAAGGAAGATGTAGAAGAAAAATTGTGCAAAGATTAATTCAAGGCAGTGAAAATCATTATCTACTATTAATATGAATGTTACAAATGTAAATCTTATTCTAGCAACAAAACAAGTACAATTTCATTTATAAAAAAGTCAGTTATGGAAATATGTTCCTCACACCATAAATGAAAGCTGGCTTTTAAGTTCTGTAAAGCAGGAGTAACGTTGTAGCTTTCTCCATGTGTAATACATAGTGGTTATGTGTACAGACATATACATACACACACACACACACACTATTTGGCAAGAGAATTTTCTTCTCTTCAAAAATATATAGCGCAATACCACTGATATTGTGCAATTTTTCTTTTGTCTTCCTCCTTTTACAAATACAACGGGCCTACCGTGCTACATGCTGAGCTGTAAATTAAAGACTGAACTAGCTGAAGGAGTGAGATGGTAGATAATTTAAATTCAGTTTGTATAGATTATAAAAATGAATATCATTGATATTCAGTCATGATTGTATTTAAGATGGAGCCATTCAGCAGCCATTTAATTTTTTTTAGCAACCATATGAACTACTATATTAGAATCCTATACCCAATATCTCACACTCTTGTGTTTGAAACTAATTTAACTTAAAATGAGTCCAAAGCTATGTCTTCACTAGAAATGCTGCAGTGACAGGGAGGAGTTTCCTGTCGCTGTAGTTAATCCACCTCTCTGATAGGCAGTACCTAGGCTGACAGGAGAATTCTTCTGTTGTCTACAATGGGGGTTAGGGCAGCTTAACTACATTGCTCAGAGTTGTGAATTTTTCTACACTCTTGAGCAATGTAGCTGGGTCAACCTAACTTTAGTGTACACCTGGCTTAAACAATCAGTAATTCTGCAGATTTCAGTAGAATTACCCCGATGTGACATTAGCCCCTTGCTGGATTCATTGTCAGCTAACCATTGATCCCTCACGGTCAGACAATTCACACTAATTATAATGCCAAAGAGTGTAGTTTTTGACCAAAATTTTCTAAAGTGATCAGTGATTTTGGGTGCTCAACTTGAAACACATTAAAGGGACGTAATTTTCAAAGGGCAAATGGTCAGCAGTCTCTAAAAAATCAGGCTATTTTAAGGTGTCAAATTAGGCATTTGAATTTATAAATTTACAATTTGTCAGTTTATCAATTTACAATATTTTGCTTATTTTATTTTTTTTAAATTGTCTTATTTTTAAATTTGGGTGTGGAAGGGGTGGGAATGGTATTAGAAACAAACAAAACTCAGGAACTATTACACAGATAGTGCTTTTTCCAAACAAGATGGACGACAATCCAAAGATCTTGCAAAATGTGTTATTTACAGAGGAGCAAGAGAAAGAAAATGCAGCATAAAACATACCCTGGACAAGAAGCAACGGGCTTAAATTGCAGCAAGGGAGGTTTAGGTTGGACATTAGGAAAAACTTCCTAACTGTCAGGGTGGTTAAGCACTGGAAAAATTGCCTAGGGAGGTTGTGGAATCATTGGAGATTTTTAAGAGAAAGTTAGACAAACACCTGTCAGGAATGGTCTAGATAATACGGAGTCCTGCCATGAGTGCAGGGGACTGGACTAGATGACCTCTCGAGGTCTCTTCAGTCCTATGATTCTATGGTGAAAATCTTGATAGATATTGGCCTATTGCAACCCTCTGGCATCTTTCAAGATAAATTGTGAGTCACTAGCATAAACAAGCTGAGTAAACTGCACAAATGAGTTAACAACTATGATAGGCACCTGGAGGCTTTGAAAGAAAAGATACAATCAATTAAGGAAAGCAACAAAAAACCCTGCATCAGTCATGTTCTTCTTACAGACAGTATGTTGGCATAAATGGAAAACCAGCTCAGGTCCCATAACTTTGGAATTTTTAGAACTCCATTTCACAGATTAATGTGCATTGGAAGTGGGGTGAATGTTGGTCACTTTGACAGACACATCCCTGCTCCAGTGCGACTTTATCATTAGCTCATAAAAAAAGCCTATTTTTGAAGAACAACCCTTTAACTTTGAAATGCACCACATGACTTTAGTTCCTGGGAAAGGAGACCCCGAACATTTTAGCCCCGTTTGAAAGTTACTCAGTTTGAACACTGGGTTGGAAATTACATATAGGAGGTAAGAGTAATAGGGAGAGGAGAATGACCTATTAGAGGCTACTTGTACAAAATCCTAATTTCAGTTGCCTCAAGTTTAGGTACGCAACTTTTGACACACAAGTTTTCAGAGACAGCGAACACCCACAGCTCTGGGGGTTCAGCTGGAGTTTTGGGTGCTTAACATTTTTTTAAAATTAAGTCCAAGCTGCCTCAAGTTGGGATATGCAAAATTGGAGCTCCCTGAATTAGGGACCACTGGGGGGGGGGGGGGGGGAGGAGAGGGAAACTGAGTAACAATTGGATTTCTAGAACTTTATACTTTTAAAGTACTTCAATAATCATGGATAGTTTTACAGTTTCATTCTAATGTAATCAGATTGTTATAGGCTTGGATCCTTTAAAATTGCTTTTTGTTCTGCTGGAATGGAAAAGGTTTTTTGCCCCCCCCCCCCTTTTTTTTTTTTTTTTTTTTTTTTTTTACTACAGCAATCCATTGTGTCACTGGAAGCCAACCTGCACACCAGGAAATACTCTGCAAGGTAGGTGGAATGTTAAGGTGCCAGGAGCTTATTTACATATCTAAGGCATGTGCACTTTTTCTTTCATTTTTCCCTCTCTACTTCTGAAAGACTATTTTTCTTCATCACTTGAAACTGCCTTTCATGTACTGATATGTTAACATTCTCTCACTCAGCTATAGCTTATTCTAGTTTACTCTAGCCAACTCTGATTTGGGGGAAAGAAGAAGAATTCAAAGGCAAGATATTAAGAGATAAAGAAAGTGCTCATTTATAAGGAATGCCTCATGTCTTTGAAGCCACAGGAAGCTCTCACAATTCTACATTTTTCAGGCACTAGCATAATTGAATAAATTGTGAGTTCTATCTATCCATCTATATCAAACATCACTGTAGTTTGGAGTGCCGGAATCATCATGCACAATACATAGCCTAGTTCTATTCTTTCCCTTCTTCCTCCCAAGAAGACAAAAACAAAACACTACTTATTTTGTTTTCTCCTCAACTTCCTCTTCTGTTTTTTGGCCTCCTCCTCATTCTTCTTGCAGTTGCTGCTGTGAGAAAGCCGAACTGAATTTAGTCCTAAAAAAGCATTCAGATTTGTTCTGAAAACCAAATAGGAGGGATCCAGGAGGCTATTGGAAGTGGCTCTTAGTAGCTTTTCTTTAACCTTGGTCAGACATGGGAAAGGCCAAGTGAGGACCTGATTAGTAGCTGGACTAAACCTGGGTTTTCTCTCTCCAGTGTGGAAACTATTGGTAAAAGCTGACTTTTAAATAGTGATCACTGCAATAGAAAAAGGGCGGAAAAGAGAGATCAACAATTTAAAAAAGGAGTGTCTAAAGTTAGGAACCTAAATCATATGTAGGTACAAATAAGTGGTCTAATTTTCAAAGGTGCTGACTCACCACTCACCTCAGCTCCCATTAACCTCAATGGGAGCAGAGCAAGACATTTAAAAAAATTACTTTTGTGTGTGTGTGTGTGTGTGTGTGTGTGTGTGTGTGTGTGTGTGTGTGTATATATATATAGACAAGTAAAATTTCAAATTGGCTATTGCCAGATGAGACTATCCCATCTTTGTATTAGTTTATTTTACTAAACAAGGCCTTGTTCCTGCATGGATAGGTTTTCTAACACGTATGGAAAGAGGATATACATATTCTTTAGATATTGAAATCAACATATTCAGTTGCGTGAAATATGGAGATTTTAAGTCCTGAAGACTTACCAGGGGTGAGTGTGTGTGTGTTTAAAAAGGCAGCTTTTAAAAAATGTGAACAAAAATTTGTGGTTATTGGGTCTAGATTATGAATGTCAGAAGATAACCCAATATACATACTACCCCAAAATTAACAGATCACTAATAGATGTAGTTGGAAATGGAGCAGTGAGAGAGTGCGTGAGCGCAAGCCCATTTAGCGTGTCAACATTTTAAAACTCTATTAGGATGAGTTTAGGCAAAGCTGACATGAGTGGTGTTGTACTGGAAGGTTTGAATGGCTGCCATCAACCAGTTCTCTGATCTGCAGACTGAAGCTGATGTGTGTGCTAGGGGGTGTGTGCATTTGCCATTTCCCCCTTTTGATTTTTAAGATTCTCAGCAGAATCAATAGGGATCTGTCCATTTTTGTCTAGAACATTATCTAAAACTTTGGAATTGATTGAATGCAGCATTCCAAAGTTATCACACTATATCCAGACCAAGACAGAAAAGAAATTTGTTGAGAAGCTCACTGGACCATTAATGTCAATTTTTCAATAAGTCTTGGCACACTAGGTAAGTTCCAGAACAAAGCTAATGTTGTGCCAACTTTTTAAAACGCTAAATAGGATGGCCTGGGCAAAATAATGGAGAGGCTGATACAGGACTTGATAAAGATCTAAAGGAAAGTACTATATTTAATACAAATCAACATGTGTTTCTGGAAAATAGATTCTGTCAAACTAACTCTTTTTTTTTTTTTTTTTTTTGAGATTACAAGTTTGCTTGGTAACAGTAATAGTGTTGATGTAATATCCTTAGATTTCTGCAAGGCATTTGACTTTGTACTGTATGAAATTTTGAGGAAAATACTAGAACGATGTAATGGCACACATTAAATGGATTAAAAACTGGTTAACTGATAGGTCTCCAAATGTAACTGTAAATGAAGAATAGTCATCAAGTGGGTCTGTTTCCCATGGGGACGTACAGGGATTGGTTACTGGCCCTATGCTATTTAACATATTTATCAATGACTTGGAAGAAAACATAATCACTGAGTATGGAGACAACACAAAAATTGGGGCTAGCAATAATTCAATCAGTGACCGATTGTCTTAGTTATCTGGATTACTTAGTAAACTAGATTACTTAGTAATTAATATTTTCATACAGATAAATATATATGTATACATCTGGAAACAAAGAATGTAGGCCATCCTAACAGGATAGGGGTGGACTATCTAGGAAGCAGTGACTCTGAAAAAGATTTGAGGGTCATGGTGAATAATCAGCTGAACATGAACTCCCAATGTGATGCTGTGACCAAAAGAGCTAATGTGATGTATAAACAGGAGAATCTTGAGTAGAAATAGAGAGGTTATTTTACCTCAGTATTTAACACTCGTGTCACTGTTGCTGGAATACTATGTCCAGTTCTGGTGCCCAGAATTCAAGAAAGATGTTGATAAACTGGAGACTGTTCAGAGAAGAGCCATGAGAATGATTAAAGGATTAGAAAACATGCCTTATACTGATAGATGCAAGGATCTCTGTCTATTTAACTTAAAGAGAATGTTAAGGGTGACTTGATTACAGTATGAGTACCTAATTGGAGAACAAATTTTTAATAAAGAGCTCTTCAATCTACCAGAGAAATGTAAAACACAATCCAATAGCTGGAAATTGAAACCAGACAAAAATGTACAGCTTATTTCAAGTCTGAATTTAAGTGAGTAACAATTGGAACTATTTATCAAGGGTTGTGGTGGATTCTCCATCACTGACAATGTTTTTCTAAAAGCTGTGATCTAGGAATTATTTTTGGGAAGTTCTATGACCTGTGTTATATATGTGATCATAATTGTCCCTTCTAGCCTTAAAAATCTGAGCATAGGGCCTTCCTTCATTCACCTTTATTTAACCACAGTATTTAAATAAGCTTTTTACTATGCATTGTTTTATAGAGGTAAATATTTTCTTACATGAATCACTTCATTAGTATTGGCTGTATTGGCCCTGTTAATTAAAAATGATTTATCGTTAGTCATTTTTTACTGACATGTTTCATAGTTTTCTACCTTTTTGGGTAGGACAATCACTTTCACCCACCAAAAGCAGTTTATAACAAAGTTGATGCGCTGTGAATCATTCCAAATATGTACTGTTTGAATCTTTAATTACAGGTATTCTAAGAACAGCATCTCTTTTGCCTGGAGTAAAAAGAAACCCTTTCACTTCACACAGACACAAATTAGACGCAAAGAGTAACCTTTCATATAGTGCAAGTACTGCTGTCTAATTTGTAAATGTTGGTTATGAATTATCTAATCAGACAGGCTTCAATTAAAATGACACTGAGTAAAGTTCACAGTGCAGCAACTATATGTGTAGGTTCAGTGAGCAATTGATTATAAGCTGCTATTAACACCAACTCTTTATAAGTTCTGAATAACTTTAGATTCAGAATTGTCATACTGGAATAACATGTCAAATTTAGAAATTTCAGTAGAGATTAATTGGAAATTTTGCTATAAATTAACATTTTCGGTCAAAGTGAGAATTAATCTGTCAGTCTCAGAGTTTTGGATGTCATTCATCACTGTAGTGTATATTTATGGTGAATCAGAATGAAAATTTTGATTCTCAGTCTACTGTATACCAGCCTTCCCCAAAAAGTAAAATGTACTTTAGATTTAGTGGTTGTTGCTGTAATTCCAAAAATATTAAAACATTAGTTTATCTGATATTCCCAAGACATGTAGAGCTACATAAGATGGCACCAAATTAAATAAGTATCCTATCAAAATATTTATATCCTGTTCATCACTATTGTATGAGAGCATCTTACTAAACCATATGTCATAGTCTAATCAATGCTGGTCTTTGGTTTTCTTCCTTTTCTACCCTAAAGGAGGGAAAGACTGTACAATCCTTTAAATTCATTATTTTTATTATTGTTGGTAATCAAAAGCTAAGAGATGGGTCTATTTAGCATTGCAGTTGATGAGATTTATGGTCTTGGTCTCTTCTGGAAAGATCTTCCAAAGCCATAGATCAGCTGTGAAAAAGCTCCCGATTCCACTAGTATCTTTTTCAAAATCATAAATTCTAAAACTCCCACAAAGAGTAACTGGTAGGTCATATTCACAGCAAGACAAGCCAGACTATGGAAGGCTTCTCAAGATTATGACCAGAACCTTGAGGTTAATCTGCTATTCAATGGTCAGCCAGTGTAATGTCTAGAGTATTGGGATGAGGTCCTGACATCAACCTCTATTGCTTATCAGCCATTTTGAAACAAAAGGAGCTTGTAGTGAACTGTCTGTGTTATTGTCTGATACAATCCATTGAATAAATCACAGTGGCAAGTCACCATCAAAAGAAGTTTCTTGTGATCCAGGGCAATCAGACAGGAAAAAAAGCATTTGTGTTAGTTGGTGCTGTTTGAAAGTGGTTGCAGCAAAGAATTCAGGGAGGACCTGGAGCATAGGAACTGGCACAGTGGCTAGCGGGCCCCCTCAAATGAAATTGATATTGTTATGGTTTAGTTAAGGGTAATGATATGAGATGAAACTAGGAGTAGGTGAACTGGTTCTCTTAAATTAAGAACCAGCCCAAACATGCAACACACACAAGTTCCTTGTAATGAATGCAGTCTGAGAATTCCTGAAGGGCTGAAAAAGCTATGTTATGTTACTGGGTGATATTCACTTCCTGCCCTTCATGTGCAGATTTTACCATATGTTTTACCATAGTTTAGATATGAAAAGCTGTTTCTTACTTTTAAAATATCCTAGGAGTCCTGTGAAAAGTGATAGGAGTGTAAAAACCCAATTGGAATACATTTTTTGGAACTAAACAAGGTAAGATGGGGCCATTTTATTAGAACATCACAAAGTTTGCAAAATTTATCTTAAACTGCATGATATACTCAGGGCTAAGAGGGAATCCTGCTCTCCCCCTTCATTTAAGAAAAACACACAAAAACAAATTAAGATCTCATCTCAGTGTAAAAGCTTATTTAATGACCAGGGTCCCTGAGACAGGAATGCAGATGAACCTGAAACACATTAATGGCTTAAACAAATAAGTTTGCCTTTGATAGCTAAATTAGAAAGGCTACCTTAATGATATTGTCCATAAGGGAGTATGGGAATCTTCAGCAATACACCCCAGCTAGGGGTGATGAGGAATGAGACCAGGAGAAACTCTTTATGCAAGGAAGCAGGGGATTCCAAAATGATTGTCTCTGAAATACAGATTTGTCAGAATAATTTTCCCGGGGTTTTTGAAACACTCGTTTGATTCTTTAGGGCCTCTACCTGAACAACTGTGGAGCTGACAGTGCTGCATTCCTATTGCAAGGCATGCCTGAAGAGGAAAATAATGAAAGGGCAGAAGAGCAAATCGATGAGGTGACAAGTCATTACCCATATTCTGGAAGACAATTTCGTTTCAGAAGTGACAGTTTTAGTACACACAGACATGCAGAAAGATTTTTTCCTCTTAAACAATGTTTCCTTCTTAAATGCTGACATATTTCTACCCTTCAAAGAATAAAGAGATAGCTACCTGCCAAAACCAAATCATAGCTGCTGTCAGAGATCTCTCACAGTCACGCCTAGTACATTCAGTACTCACATGTGACACATGCTGAACCTTTGATGGACATTAAGTTTGCACTGCAATGGAATGGCCTTATATAGGAATGAGCCTTTCTGTCTATACTTCTGTAAAACTGTGAGATAAAGTAAATTCTTAACATTTAACAGTATTTACAAGGACAAGAAGGACTTGGATATTATTGCCATAGGTGTTATGGTAAGGATTTAGAAAATATAAATAGATATGGACTGCTTTAGTAACTACATCAGTAGATACTTATCTTCATGATATTAAAACATTTGTTACAGGAAAAGGTAATAAGCTTGATACATTTTTTTTTTATTTTTTTTTTACACACTGATTCTTAGCTAAATAGTCTGATCTGTTTCCCCAAGTGCCCCAGAGGGAATGAACAGAACAGGTAATCATCAAGTGATCCATCCCCTGTCGCCCATTCCCAGCTTCTGGCAAACAAAGGCTAGGGACACCATTAGAGAGATTAAAAAGACTGGGACTTGTTCAATTTGGGGGAAAAAATGACTAAGGGAGTATACAAGATAGATGTCAATAAAATCATGGATGGTGTGAAGAAAGTGGACAAGAAGTGTTATTTACCTCTTCACATAACACAAGAACCAAGGGACACCCAATGAAATTAATAGGCAGCAGGTTTAAAACAAACAAAAGGAGGTACTTCTTCTCAAAACGCAGAGTCAACCAGTGAAAGTCATTGCCATAGGATGCTGTGAAGGGCAAAAGTATAAATGGGTTTGAAAAAAAGAATTAGATAAATTCATGGAGGATAGGTTCATCAATGGCTATTATCCAAGAGAGTCAGGGACACAATCCCATGCAATGGGATTCCCTAAATCTCTGACTGCCAGAAGCTGGGACTGGAGGACAGGGGACAGATACCTCTGTAAATTGCCCTGTTCTGTTCTTTTCCCCTGAAGCAGCCACTATCAGAAGACAGAATACTGAGCTAGATGGACCATTGTTCTGACCCAGTATGGCCATTCTTATGTTCATGCAAATGAGCGTGTAAGAATATGTGAGTAACTCCTGAAATTGCATCCAGTTGCCACAACTGCATGTGCAAATCTGGTAACTGCAATCTATATGCTTACTTGCATATTCTAGTGATTAGTTAGTTAGATATCTAAATACACCGCTACCTCGATATAACGCCACCCGATATAACATGAATTTGGATATAATGCGGTAAAGCAGTGCTCCGGGGGGGCGGGGCTGCGCACTCCGGTCGATCAAAGCAAGTTCAATATAACGCGGTTTCACCTATAACACAGTAAGATTTTTTGGCTCCCGAGGACAGCGTTATATCGAGGTAGAGATGTAGATGATTTGGACATGCAGTCATACAAAAGCACATGCAAATTCTGAATAAAAATGGACACCCATCATTTAGTTAAAACAGACTAAGTATCCCAAACATCCTGTTCTTTTATTTATAAGATCAACTGCTGTAGATGTTCAACTTGATTTTGCTGCCTGAGAGTTAGTTTTCCTGACCATTTCATTGTTTTGAGGTATAACAGGTTCTCCAAAGCAGGGCCGGCTCTGGCTTTTTTGCCGCCCCAGGCAAAAAAGCCTCCCGCCCCCTCCCTCCCCCCGGAGCGCGGCAGGAGAGGGCGCCGAGCCCAGCCGCGGGCCGCTCTCCCCGACCGGCCGGAGTGCCGGGGGGAGGGTGGCGAGCCCGCCGCGGCTCCGCTGGCGACCGGAGCCCCGGGAGGAGGGCGGAGAGCCCGGCCGGGGCTCCGCTCTCCCCGGCGGCCAGAGCGCCGGGAGGAGGGCGGAGAGCCCGGCTGGGGCTCCGCTCTCCCCGGCGGCCAGAGCGCCGGGGGGAGGGCGGTGAGCCCGGCTGCGGCTCCGCTCTCTCCGGCGGCCAGAGCGCCGGGAGGAGGGCGGAGAGCCCAGCTGCGGCTCCGCTCTCCCCGGCAGCCAGAGCACCATGGGGAGGACGGCGAGTCCGCTGCGGCTCCGCTCTCCCCGGCGGCCAGAGCCGGAGCACCGCGCCGCCCCCCTCCAGGTGCCGCCCCAAGCACAAGCTTGGTGGGCTGGTGCCTGGAGCCGGCCCTGCTCCAAAGTGTCTTTACAAAGCACAACTTCGTAATGCAGCCAGGACTCCACGAAGCTGCTGCATTACAGTGGGCTACTAATAAAAGACTAATCAATAGCAATCAATTGTCCAATAGCAGAATCAGTAGATCCCAACTGTTAATTAAAAATAGCCACGCTACGTTTCTTTCAAAGGTTTTACTTGCATTATTTGTATTCAGACATATTTTGCAATTCTAAAAAAAAAAGCATAAATTTTAAAACAGCTTGGAAACTAGGCTCAAGCATAGTTTAATTTATGTCTTATGCTTAGAATTCTTTTGAAATTATTTTTTGATCACACATTGACATTTTACTCCACTTCATCTGTACTATAGGATGTGTCAGAGTTCCTTAAAGTAATAATAAACTAATAGTACTTTTGAAACAGGTTTCTGTTCTTGCTTCATACTGAGTGAAGAGAGGTGAGTGGATCAATGCCAAATGCTTTTTAAAACTTAGAAAAATCTTGTGAAGAAAACTCTCCATCACACACATACCTACAGAGCATCTTGGGCAGATTCTCTAGTGTGGAATGTTAACCAAGCTAGCAGAGTAGGTTTAATTAAAAAACAACAACAAAACAAACGTACAGCGGAGGGGTCAACTACTCTAGTCTGCCACCAGTCCTTTGAGGATACATGTGCTGCTTCATTTGTATCTTTCTGATTAGAATATGATGCAGCTGCGGCCGATGAGTTTGTCATGCCATTTTATTGTATGTCAAATAAAATGAAATAATAAATGAAAACATATCAGATTAGCAATAGGAAAAAGAAGGGTGAATCTTGTGCAGTGTTTTTGGAGTGGAACTACTACTGTGTGTTAACCATTTCAATTTATTGAAGAGATGAGTGGGCATGCAAAAGAATCTTGATTTACATGCAGTGAATCTTATTTCTTCTACAGGATTCCAAACCTTATATTTCTGTAGTTTGGTTTTGCTATTAAGCTTAGACTTTCCTAATAGTTACCAGGTAGAATTTTTCAAAACATTAGATGAAAACCCATTTTATAAATCACCATTTTTATGCAAGTCTTAAACCAAATGTTTTTAGTTACCAAGCAAGTGCAATTTTTTTCTGCAGAAAGCCAGTTCTCCTTAATGAACCCATGTATGGGTCAGTTTTGCTGCTAAATAACACCAAGCCATTCAATCTGATCCTTGCAAACAGACCCTCTAGACACATGGACTCCCAATGAAATAACTAAGACTCAGGGTACGTCTGCACTACATCACTGTAGCTATGATGGAGCCACATAGCATAGTTGCAATCTACGCTGATGGAAGGGGGTTTTCTGTTGGTGTAGCTACTATGTTTGGAGAGGTGTTGTTGTTATGCTTATAAGAAGCACACGGGAACTTTTTCAGTGGAAAAGGCAATATGCCGTGTTTATTGAAGATACAACAATTAGCATATGCATTCAATCACACCACACACACTGTCCCGCCAGTCGATGTTATAGTTGCCAGTCCAGAGTCCAGATCAATCTAGTGGCCAGTTAGGTTGATCACTGGTAGATAGGAGTCGGGTGCTGTCAGCCGCGACACGATGCTCCGGGGAAGTCTTGGCAGGGCGAACCCAAAGTTTCATGGCAAGGCACCCTGTTTATATAGTGATTTTTCTTCACTGGGACCAATGAGTTTTGCAGCGTCATGCTGTAATCAATTGTTGTTTGACGAGTGCTTGTTTTCTTAAATTGTCCTTCTCATCCTTTATCTTGTTCTTTCATCAAGTTTTTCAGGGAGTTATCCCATGCTGGTTTTCATCACAGCTAACTTGTCCCCATTGATAGGTGCCTGTCTCATCTTTAGAGTCGTCAATCTGCCTTCCTCTGACATTTCAATAGGGGCGTGTTAGAGCCTCCTGGCACCCTTGCGTCTGTCTCCAGTTCCTCCCCAGACCATCTGGATCAGCGATGGCCTTCACACTTATCTCTTCTTAACACACACATTCCTCATTCACACACAAAACAGAATTAATTTACACAGAACATTTTGAACAGGAACATCAAGTTGCAATGCAAAAGAAATCATGGCATTCTTTTACTTATTTTAAAATGCTAAACCTACAACAAATTGGTGACCCTCAAAGGTCTGTTACTGCCTTGAAATCAGTCCAGACATGAAGAAATTCTGGCTGATGCATCTCTACCAATGGTGTATCAGGCCATTCCTTTCTGCTATCAAAAAGGGTTGCTGACAGGATATGGTCAAATCATACATCAATACATGCTACATTATTATCTTTTATTCTAAATAATACAAAATACAAACATAAAATCCTACTACTACAGTGTTCCTACATGAATGGAAGCCCTCTCCTGTTGAAATAGCTGAGTCTACACTGGGGGGTAGGTTAGTATCGCTAAGTTGGTGGGGGTATATTTCACCCACCCACACACACACACACACCTGACCATAGGTGCCGACTCCGTGGGTGCTCCAGAGCTCGAGCATCCACAGGGAAAAATTAATGGGTGCTCTGCACCCACCGGCAGCCAAGCTCCCCCCTCCTCACGTCCTTCTCCCCCACCCAGCGCGCCGCGTCCCCGCTCCTCCCCCTCCCTCATAGCGCTTCCCACCCTCTCGCTGTCACACAGCTGTTTGGTGGTGCTTAGGACTTTCGGGGGGGGGGGGGGAGCAGGGAGGTGACGCGTTCAGGGGAGGAGGCGGAGAAGAGGTGGGGCAGGGGCTTGGGGGAAGAGGGTGGAATGGGGGCAGGGTGAGGGTGGTGCAGGTGCGGGAAGAGGAGGGGCAAGGGTGGGGCAAGGGGCGGGGGAGAGTCGAGCACCCACCAGGCAGAAGGGAAGTCAGCGCCTATGCACCTGACTGACATAGTTTTGTCAACCTAAGTTGTGTAGGCCAGGACCAAGTCAGAGTGCAGGAGTAGTTCCACATAGATCAGATTGCAGGCTCAGGCCCTGAATGTGTGTCCATGATCAAAGTGCAGGATTTCTTGCAAACAGAGATAATTTATAAGAAAAAGAAGGGATGGACACAACTTAACTAAGTCCTCCCCTTTCCCATTGTGTATCAGTCTATTAAAAAGGAGACATTCAGTTTAGTACCCTAATTACTGATGTAATCAAACATCTGCAAAAGCTGAAATATCTGTAAGTCAGAGCCCCATCTTGCTGATAGGGCAACCAAAAGTTTCACAGCATCCTTATACAGCAGCTAAATACTGATTGATTGATTTTTTTTGGTGTGGCAGGGTGACTTGTACAGTATTAAATTGTGTGTGAGCGTGCATATACCTAAACAAACATTCCCATTGTGGGTTTAAAGTTAGTTTCGTGATGACATGTAGAACAATTTAAGTGTCGAAAAAAATTCTGTATTGATTATTTTGGATGTCAGATGCCTTTACTGCATTTCATTCTGTCTGAGCTCTATCACATTGAGAAATGAACCTCATAACATGCCAACCCTTATGAAAAATTAGTATATTTAGTAAGTTGTAATTTTCATAATTTTTCAAGTTAACAGAGGTTGAGAGTTAGTACCTTGCTGACTGTAAAATAAAAATAATAAAAAAAGCTTAAGCAAAAATAATCCTTGGATAGTTCTTAGTCTTAATTACTTCTTGCCTAAAGCTGAAAAATATGCACTCTTCTGTTTTACACACACACAACTATCTTATACAGTTCCAAATTCTCTGGCCAATGGGGTTAAAAAGAAGTTACTAAAGGGAAAATCTGACCTATAGCCCCTTCTTCCCCCCCCCTCCCCCCCGATTGTCTATGCATTAAAAAATGGAGAATTCAAAGCATTCCACTCAAAGACAATCTCAAATACATGGTTATGTCCTCTCCTCGAGGTAGCTCATTTGGCAGGACATTTTAATGTTAATTTCCCATAGGCAGATGGCAACTTCAAACTAGTTTTTACTATAAAAAACAAGTTTGGATAGCCCGTATCAAATTCTCAGTAGGAAAGAGCATAGTGAATATGCAGTGTTTATGTAAGTGGAACTACTACTGTGTTAACCATTTCAATTTACTTAAAGGTGAGAGGGGGCATACCTTGCCCTCCTACCCAATATCTCTCCATTAGTCTGTTTCATCCACCTGTTGCTTCTGATCATAAACCATATGAGAGAGAGAATTCTTATTACTTGCTTGTACACTGCCTAGCCCAGTATGCCTCTGATCACTGATTGAGGCCCTACACACTACTGTTATTCACATAAATAATATAGACAGGAACAAGATGATTTCTTTCTTTTTTGTTGCTGCTTTAATTTGTGAATCTATCACAGAGACTGACTGGGAATCTAATATACTACCATGTGCTGATACAGCAGCGGCTGTTTCACTCTTATCCCAGAATCACCACATATATCAGACTTCTAAGACTGATTGGTAATAGGTGGTGAAAATGCCTTGATGAATCTACGCTGCTGCTGCCCTACCTTACTCCACTGAAGTCAATAGAACTACATAGGGAGAGTAAAGTGGTGCCCAGCATGAGGGTATCAGTCAGGCGCTATATTCCTCCTTTCCCATCCTTGCCAATACAATTTCATAACCTGCACTTTTACTGCCTACATACCCCACCATGAATTCTATCTTTTTGGCCACCTCCTCATCATAGTACCTTAGTGCCTCACAAACATTAACAAGTTTATGCTCATTACACTATTGTGAAGGAAGTAGAGGTAGGAACTGAAGCAAAAAAAAGTCAGCTGAAAAAGAGTTCCATCCAATTACATCATACAAAGGCAGAAAACTAAATAGTGGCAAATTTTACAAGTGCTTGTATACAAATGCTAGAAGTCTAAATACTAAAATGGGTGAAGTTGAGTGGCCAGTATTAAATGAGGATATTGATATAATAGGCATCACATAAACTTGGTGAAATGATGATAAATCAATGGGACATGGTAATACCAGGGTACAAAATAGGTCACTATATGTAAAAGAAAGCATTTAGAGTAGGGTAACCAGATGTTTTTATAGGGACAGTCCCATTTTTGGGGACTTTTTCTTATATAGGCGCCTATTACCCCACACCCCCATCCCATTTTTTTCACAGATGCTATCTGTTCACCCTACTTTAGAGTCAAATATAGTCAAAATCTTAACTGAATCAAACTGTACCATGGAATCTCTATGGATAAAAATTCTATCCTTGAACAATTAGGGTGAAGCAGTAGAACTGCCAGACTAGGATGGTGATGGTGAAATGCTCAGGGAGATTAGAGGCTACAAAAGCAGAAAAGCCAATAAAAATGGGGGATTTCAACTATTCTCATATTGACTGAGTACTTATCACCTGAGGATGGGATGCAGAGATAAAACTTCTAGACACCTTTAATGACAGCTTCTTGGAACAGCTAGTTCTGGAACCCACATGGGGATAGGCGATTAATGATTTAGTCCTAAATGCCACACAGGATCTGGTCCAAGAGGTGAATATAGCTGAAATGCTTGGACATAACGACCATAATGTAATTACCGTATATACTCGATCATAAGCTGGTTCGTTTATAAGCCAATCCCCCCCAAGATGGATAAGGAAAAATGGAAAAATGGAAAAATGTTATGACCCGTTCATAAGCCGACCCTATAATTCAGGGGTCAGCAAACTTTGGCTCCCGGGCCATGAGGATAAGCCGCTGGCGGGCTGAGATGGTTTGTTTACCTCAAGCGTCCACAGGCACGGAGGTAAACCTAAGTAAACAAAGAGGGAGGGATAGCTCAGTGGTTTGAGCATTGGCCCGCTAAACCCAGGGTTGTGAGTTCAATCCTTGAGGGGGCCACTTAGGGATCTGGGGCAAAAATCAGTACTTGGTCCTGCTAGTGAAGGCAGGGGGCTGGACTCGATGACCTTTCAAGGTCCCTTCCAGTTCTAGGAGATAGGATATCTCCATTTAAAAAAAAAAAAAAAAAAAAAAAAAAGTGTCCCGGCGCACCAGCTGCTTACCCTGATGGGCCAGGACAGCAACTGGTGGGGTAATTTTTTTGAGGGGAGAAGCTGGGGGTCAGGAGAGTAACCCCTGTGACCACCCCCCACGTGATCCCACCCCTAGCCTGGGACCCCCACACTCTCCCCATCCCATCCCTTCCCACCTTATCTGGGGAGGATGTGTCTGGCCTGGCTGGAGCTGCTCCAGCAGGCTGGGCAGTGCGGCCGCAGCCTGCTCCGGCAGGCCAAACCGAGCAGCGCAGCTGCAGCATGTTCCAGCGGGCTGGGCCGGGCGGCACGGCCGCAGCGTGCTTCGGCACCCGGGTGGCGCAGCCACAGCCTGCTCTGGGGGGCGGGGCCGAGCGGCACGGCTGCAGCCTGCCAGCCCCAGAGCTGCAGCTGCTTCGGAGGCTGGGGGGAGAGCAGCGTGGCCAGAAGCAGAGAGACTCTGGCCCCGCCTCTTCCCTTCTGGCTCTGCTGCCTCTCCTTGCTCCCTCTGTTGGGGAGAGGGGCTGTGTCCCACCTTGCCCTCTCTATACCCGTTCATAAGCCGACCCCCTTCTCTGGTGCTTCCCTTTTTTACTAAAAAAATTCAGCTTATAAACGAGTATATATGGTATATTTAACATCTTTGGGCTGAAAGGGGACAGAAACCCACCACAGTCACACTGAATTTCATAAAGGGGAACTGCACAAAAATGAGGAAACTAGTTAAATGGAAATTAAAAGGAATAGTTAGAAGAGTGAAATGGCTGCATGGAAAACTAATTTTAAAACACCATAACTGAGGCTCAAACTAAATGTATACATCCCCAACCCCCGAAAAAAAACTACAGTAAAGATAAAAAAAAAAAAACCACCATGGCTAAACAGAGTAAAAGAGGCAATTAGAGACCAAAAAAAAAATCCTTTAAAAATTGGAAGTCAATTCCTACTGAGGAAAATAGAAAGGAGCATAAACTCTGGTAAGTCAAGTGTAAAAATATAATTAGGCAGTCCAAAAACAAATTTTAAGAGCAATTAGCAAAAGACACAAAAACTATCAGAAGCAGGAAGCCTACTAGACAATCAGTGGGGCCACTGGACAATGAAGGTGCTAACGGAGCACTCAAGGATATGGGGGAGACACCCACATCTAAGCTATTCTTTTTTAGCAACAAATCTAAAGTACTGTTCTAAATTGATGCCTCAATAGAAGAGGTTTTAGACAAGGCTGTGTGGGAGAAGCTAAATGAATTCTTTGCATTGGTCTTCACTGCAGAGGATGTGAGGAAGAGTCCCAAACCTGAGCCATTCTTTTTAGGAGACAAGTCTGAAGAACTGTCCCAGATTGAGGCATCAATATAGGAGTTTTTAGAACATATTTATAAATGAAAAAGAGTAATAAGTCACCAGGACCAGATGGTATTAACCCAAGAGTTCTGAAGAAACTCAAATATGTAATTGCAGGACTAACTGTAGTATGTACCGGGGGGCGGGGGGGGAGGGAAGGGTCCTCTCCAGACCCTGTTTCCAGTCACTGATAATGTCCTTCTTCCCAGTTTGTAGCATATGAGGGATAAAATCAACAGACAAAATGATGGGGTCTAAATTAGCCATTACCACATAAGAAAGATCTTGGAGTCATTGTGGATAGTTCTCTGAAAACATCTGCTCAATGTGCAGCGGGAGTCAAAAAAGCTAACGATGTTAGGAACCCTCAGGAAAAGGGGAGATAGGAAGACAAAAATATAATAATGCCACTATATAAATCCATGATACTCTTCCACCTTGAATACTGTGGGCAGTTCTGGTCATCCCATCTCAAAAAAAGATGTATTTCAATTGGAAAAGTTATTGAGAAGGGCAACAAAAATTATAGATATGGAACAGTTTCCATATGAGATGAGTTTAAAAAGATTGGGACTGTTCGGCTTAGAAAAGAGATGACTATGGGGGGGATATGATAGAGGTCTATAAAATCGTGAATGGTGGGGAGAAAGTGAATAAGGAAGCATTATTTACCCCTGGTTCATGTGTGAATTTCATGGACCCCCTTCACGTAATTTATGTGACCCCTTCACATAAATAAATTTAAAAATAAAAATAAGGAAATACTTCTTCACACAGCACACAATCAACCTGTTCAATTTGTTGCCAGGGGATGCTGTGAAAGCCAAAGCATAACTGGGTTCAGAAAAGAATTAGAGACATTTGTGGAGGACAGGTCCATCAATATTTATGATCTAAGATGTTAAGGGATGCAACCCCATGCTCCGTGTGTCCCTAAAGCTCTGAGTGTCAGAAGCTGGGACTGGATGACAAGGGATGGATCACTCAATAGTTGCCCTGTTCTGTTCATTCCCTCTAAAGCATCTGACACTTTCCCCTGCCATAAGACAGGCAATTGGGTTTTGACCCAGATTAATTTTAGGCTCAACAACATCAAATTTAAGAGGGAGATATCATCTAATACAGGGGTCGGCAACGTTCGGCACGCGGCTCGCCAGGGTAAGCACCCTGGCGGGCCGGGCCAGTTTTATTTACCTGCTGACGCGGCAGGTTCGGCCGATCGTGGCCCCCACTGGCCGCGGTTCGCCGTCCCAGGCCAATGGGGGCGGTGAGAAGCGGCGCGGGCGAGCGATGTGCTGGCCGCGGCTTCCCGCCGCCCCCATTGGCCCAGGACGGCGAACCGCGGCCAGTGGGGGCCGCGATCGGCCAAACCTGCCGCGTCAGCAGGTAAATAAAACTGGCCCGGCCCGCCAGGGTGCTTACCCTGGCGAGCCGCGTGCCGAACGTTGCCGAGCCCTGATCTAATATAAGCACTATAACACTGGAGAGTTTGTATGATAAATTAGTATCTGTCAGGTTACCAGCCTACTAAGCCAATAGGTTTCTGTGCATATATGAAGGTCCTTGTTTGCTTCTGAACCAATATCATGTTACAAATGCATATGGAATTAATGCTGATTAATGAAAAATATTTGGGGGGATTAATTTATTTTTGATTTGACAATTAAACATAATATTTTCAAATTAGTGTAATATTATTTAGCCATTCAATGCATTCAAAATATAAGGGTAACTTTTAAAATTAACTTTAACACATTGATCAGGAATAAGACCTTCTGTTTTTATACACAACACTTCTGATTAGTGGCTTTTACATTATGGATAAATCCTTTATCTTCCAGGCAAAGGTATCAGTCTATGTAAGTGTCAGATTACTAACAAGTTAATGACTCAGACCTGTTGTGCTTTAATGCTTCATTTATTACTGGCTTGCTAGCCATCAACGAATTGCTGCAGCTATAAAGAATCTACCGTAATGCTAACCTGCTTTTGAATTATGCAATTTATTTTTGTTGTAGTTGCCTGGAATAAAAGCAAACACTCAGCCCTGGCAGAGTTTTCTCAGCTTTGCTTAATCTCTATACTGGAAATGTTAAATTAGAATCTTTTAATAACTTAAAATTTTAACTTTTGAATTAAACATGAAACGTTTTTCTCTGGATAAATTAATGTTCATCCACATAGAAAATTTTGGATTTAACATTATTTAAGCAATTTAAAATTCAATTAAAAATTCATCTATTGCATCAGGTACCTGACTTCAGGCTACATTTTAATCATGATTATTGTTATTGTTTTTGACATTCAAATGCTCTAAGGGAGAAACATGAAGGTTAATTCATGTAGAACAGAGACTCAGTTCCTTGGTGATAAGTATGGTTGGGTATCAGGCAGCCACTAATAGTATATGGCAATAGTTCTATTGTATACCAGAGTACAGTGGGTAATTAAAATTATTTAACTTTCTTTTAGTCTTCACATGCTAGTTTTATTGTTACTTTAGATGTTACTCTTAATCAGTCACTACATTGACAACAGTGGCAGTGGTACCTTCCCTGTTTAAAGGTAGACAAAATGGATTTTATGAGAGTCATTGACACTTTACATGAATGAAGCATTCACAAATACTTCAACAATACAGGACTGACAATACAAAAAAAAATCTAATTGAGCTAAATTGTTTTCTGGGAAGAATTATTTTTAAAAAAGCAAAAAACCTTCTGTCAGGCTCAAGTACATTTCTAATGTTTTAAGTTCTCATAGAAGGTGCAAGGGGGAGGGGAGCGAGAGGGATATCAGAAATATGATGGGCCTGACTGTGCTCTCACTTTCACCAGTGTAATTTCCTGACTTCAGGGGAGTTACTCCTGATTCGCATCAAGCTCAGTGAAATCAGAATCAGACCAACAGCTGTATTTCAACATGCTGGGCCAAATCCAGGGGTAATGTTGATGGTGGTGTAAATTGCAATTTCGGTGTAAGTAGGTCAGAATTGAATTTAAGTGGCTATGTGGGAAAATAGTGTAAGCCACACCTATTCAACTGTCAGTGGTTCTGTAAAAGGAGTGAAACTGACAGGCTTGCTGTGTTGAGGGGACCAAATCAGCATCTGAAGTAAATAAGGTGCAGCTCCCATCAAAGTGAAGAGCCAAATTTCAACCTCAACTACACAAGGATAGGGGCTAGATTGCAGCTTTGCCCCAAACCCTGTGTATGGGGTTGAGCACAGCTGAGCAACCCAAAGAACAATTCAGGGAATTAACTATGCCTCTGGGCGACCAAGTTCTGACCTTGTTTTTTCCTTACCCTGAGGACTGGAAGAGAAGTATTTTCTATGGACTCATACCAGCATCAAATTATTATACCTTGCAGTCTAGCTGAGCTGCACTGGTCAGTGTGTTGGGGAATAAAGCCATGGTTCCACCCATTCAGGCCTCTCCCGGCCCAATTGCCACCTACCTGCTTGGGGGGAGGAGGGGCAAGAGGGGGAAGAGTAATCACATATCACCCACTTACTCATGGGTGTGCAGACCCAAGGACTGGGTAGTCCTTGCAATGGTATAAGAGGGGTTCTTTCTCCTTATTAAGATCCTGCATGTGTCCTTTAGATTGGACATAATCTAATCCTAATCTGTGAGTAACTGTGTTCAAGTTATAGGAGTTATTCATCTGTAGCAAGAACAAATTAAGGGCAGTCTTTACTTACTGCAGATTTCTGAATTGTCTAGTAAAGTTTGGGGTGTGGGGGGGGAATAAATATATTTTTAAAATGTCAGCATCCTGACTTGTTGACCCTATAACACAGGTGGCTATGGGTGGCATATGAACATAGGAACTGCCAAACAGGATCAGAATAGTAGTCCATCTAGACCAGCAGCCTGTCACCAATAGTAGCCTGTACCAGCTGCTGTAGAGTAAGTTTCAGGAAACCCTAGTAGGTATGAGATCACTTACCCCTAGGGAAAGTTTAGCCTCCCAATCATCACTAGTTAGAGGTCAGATGATGTCCTGAAACATGAGGGTTATATCCCTTCCAAACCTTTTAATTAAAATATTTACTATTATAAGTCTGGACATTGTTGATATCCTTATAAACATCTAAGCTTTTTTTCTGGATCCTGCTAAGGCCTCTAATATCCTGATGTTTCAAGTTCCACAGGCTAACTGCAGTTAGATTATTTTAGATGTATCTCAGCAAATATTTCACAGGAGGTTTTATGCCTTCTTTTATAAAACAGCAAGTTACTGAGGTAGCAAAAATAATATTTGTATAAGTCACACATTACAAAATTGATTTAAATCTTACTGTTTGTATGTATTGATTTTTCTTTCTTTTCCCTAGAGCAAAAATGAGCTGTTTTACTGCTACTTTTCTAACCACTAACCATCAAGCCTGCTTTTAAAAAAAAAAATCCATTTCATCCTGTAATGGTTCTAAACAGTAGGACACCTACTGTTTAAAAGACCATCCCAAAGTAGACCTAAGTATTATCAATACAATTCTGCTAGAGGAATGCATTCAATAAGCAGCTTGTCATGCCCCTCAGTGATCACTTGAGATTGGTTTCACTGTATATTGTTCTGAGTAAGTGATAACGTTTAATATTTTAAGTACCGTGGATCAAATCCTGAGGTGTTTACTCAAGCTCAGATTGTTTCTTACCTGGAGAGAAGAAACCTGAAGGGGATAGGAAAAGCTCCATAATTCTGTTTATAGTTTCCTCTCTAGAGAAAGAACAGGGTGTTAACCCAACATTTTCAGCTTCCTGAATCTTGGGTAATGCCACAGAACCCAGGAGCAACTGTGTGAAGGCCTGCCTGAGCCTCTTCCAGTTTCCTAGCAACCAGTCTCCACATGAGCTACACTGCCCTGGGTGCCTTGGCCTGCTTCTGACCTTTGAATTTCTGAGCTATGAGTGTCTTGCAAGTCCTCTGCTAGAAAAAAAATCTGCTTGTCTTTCAGGAGAAGGAAGAACTTGGTGCAAAAATCCTGCATCAAGATTGGCTCCCACTTGCCCTCCCTGAGAGAGGAGGAGGATTCATGCATTCATCCCTCTGCTCCTGCCACATAATGGGAAACAATTAATCAAGTGTTGTCACATAATTGGCCTGATCCTCAGCATACACAGTTTTACATCAATAATTCTCCTGACTTCATTGGGGTTGCTCTTGAATTATGTGGGCATCAGTAAGGTCAGAATCAGACTCAATATTGTTTGACAGGAAGGCTAGTTTATAGCTGTAGCTTCCTTAATTTTATCTACTGGACACGTGCATATGGAAACATGCAGTAATCAGAAAAAAATGCACTTGACTTTCATGTTAATATTGCTAACCTGGTAGAATTATCCAACAAGCTTCTGCTCTGTTTTTATTACCTTTTTTGTAATGACAAATTTATTAGGTGCTAACCAAATCTTGGTGGGCGGTAAATTACACAGAGCAGAAGCTACAAGAATGATTGATTATTTTCAATAATTACATGTTCTAACTTCAAGCATTTATGGATTCCCAGGGCTATGATTTCTGTGTCAAATTCATTTTACCCTAAGCTTTTGACGAAAAAAAACCCTTCTTACAAAAGTTTCACCTGTAAAGTTTTTCTTTTCATGTTTCACTACAATTCCAAAAGAGCTTTAATTATTGAAATACACATACTGCACAGTAGTTAAATCCTGAGAAGACGAAACATCGTTAAACATTTTTATTGTCTTTGAAGTGTGTCCTTAAAATATTCCAGACAGAGTCATGGGGCCAAATCCAGAAGGCCTTCCTACACAGATCTCATTCAGACTGAACTACCGTTTACTTCAGTAAGATTTTTTTTCCCCTTGAGCAAGCATGGAATTAAAAACTAAGGCATACTTTGCCCCTTCCACTGGAGAAGCCCAAACTTTAGTAGATCTCTGCTGAGTGGCTGAGGGAATGGGGAGTGCCAGCTCTTTGGCATTGCTTCTTTCTCCCACTGGATGCTGCACAAGACCCTCTCTTGGGGAATAATGGAAAAGGGGATGAATACTGAGATGGTAAGATTTGCTAGTGGCACCGAATTATTTAGGTTACTTAAGACTAGAGAAGTCTGTGAGTGAGAAGATTCAGAGGGGACTAAACAATGGCTGAGGCAGGATGATATGACCCTGTGACCTGTATCAGAGAAGCTTAATCACAGGGAACCTGTAATGTGTCAGCAATCTGGATTTGATATTTAAACCTAATCTCAATTTCCTGTCTCCAGGCCCAGTCCCCCCTAGGCCCACCTCCTTCTCCACTGGAAACCCCTAATCACAATTCAACTAGCAGAGTTCTGTTGGAGGAAGCCAGGATGCTAGGTGCTTATATGGGAGGGTGGAGCAGGAAGATGCTCCCTGAGAGCTCTCTGCTTCCCAAAACATTGGCAAGTCTGTGAAGGAGCAGAGCTGGTGGATCCATGTGGTAGCAGTAACATTGAGGAGGTGTGATTGGCAGAGGAGGCACATCTACTGAGGCTACAGTAGTAGCCACGGAGAGATCTGAGGAGATGACCTGACCTCCACTGAGTAGTTTTACAATGCCTAGCCTGATCATTTGACTGGTATTCTGAGAATAGGATTTGCTCTTTTGTGCCAAATTTGGAGCATACTTCCTTGTTCCGTTGCTATTTATGTTTTTCAGCCCCACTGTAGAAAAAGAAAAGGGGGGGGGGAGGAGGCAGGTGAAACAAAGTAACTTTGGCTGTATTATGAACTGATATTCATTTTTTTTAACACTAAAGTGAAAACGTTCTATTACACCGCTACCTCGATATAACGTGACCCGATATAACACGAATTCGGAGTGCTCCGGGGGGGCGGGGCTGTGCACTCTGGTGGATCAAAGCAAGTTCAATATAACGCGGTTACACCTAAAACACGGTAAGATATTTTGGCTCCCGAGGACAGCGTTATATCGAGGTAGAAGTGTATAAGCATCCATTCCAGTCAATATACTACATGGTTTAAAATTACATGTTGGTCCATATTATGAGCTCATGACATATGAGCCAAAACATTAATAGGATAATATATTTTGAGATAAGTGTAAATTAAAATGCCCCATATTGTCTAACATTTTTTTCTGGTGTCCAATAACCTTAAAAAAAGGCAGGTTAAAATATATTTCAAACAGTGACCTCTTTCATTCTGTGTTTCTGTCTGGAATTACAAAACCTCGAAAAAAGGTACTTATATAATACAAATAATGGTACAATGTTTATTATAGAGGCTCTTACAGGTGCTGCATTAATGGTAAATGTCTACCAGACTGTCTGCTATCGCTTTTCACCTCTCTGAAAGCTTTTTTCCCCCTCCACTTCCTTCAGAGTCATTGCAGTTTATTAATTTCAGAGGTAATAAAATGTTACTCATTAGGAGATGTCATCTGAGTAACATACATGCTATTTCAAACAGGCAGTGATGAAATCTTTGTGTGCGTCTCACCATAAGTGTGGATGAAGTATGGCAACTAAATTCAAACTTTAAAGTCTCCATCAAATGGTCAGATGGAGAGATCATAAGTGAGCATAATATTGGTTAGAACACTGACAACTAGAAGATTTTTAGTTTTATTTTAAAGCCCTCTTGACTGCTTTATAGAATATATTAGATTTATTTCATTACATATATCATATGTAAGATAGATGAAAATTAGAAAACATTTGTATGATACTAAACAGTGTTATATTTTCATTTGATGATGCCATATAAATATTTTAAAGATACTGAAATATATTGTGAGACAATAGAATGGCATGGGATGCATGTGAATATATGTTTTCAACATGTCAAAATATCAAATATAAATATAAGGAAATACTTTTTCATGTGATGTCATACACATAGCTCAGGGGTTTAAGGAAATAATAAGAATACAAATAAAAAAGTTGCAGCTAGGCAAGCATATGAATAGTATACATCTTGCCTCTATAGAACCACATACCAAGGCATAAATTAAAAGGATCCTTTTAAGTAGTATGATCAGAAAGGGGAAGAAATAGTTGTGTGCAATTGTTGTGTGCAATAGGGTCTCAATCCAGCAAAGCACTTAAGCATGTGAGCTGGCCCATTGAAGTCCCATGGGACCCAATTTAAGCTACAGCCTAACACTGTTTGGCAGGAGTGTGATCAACCTGTAGTGCTAAGCCATTTTACTCACAAGTAATCTCATTGATACCAATGGAACTACTTATATGAGTAAGGCAACCGGCATCTGGCCCTTTAACTATACTCCAACTTATTTTTCTAATATTGGAAATGGTAGCCTGTTTTGCACTATAGTTGACTCCTATCACACTTGACCATGCCTGAGATTGAGGAAACCATGTCACATACAGACAATCAGGATTTAACAGTCTTTCTAGGCAACCATTAAATGCTGATATTTATAAAAGTCCTACTTTCCCAGAACTAGTATAGCCAGTGCTATCCAAGGTCTAGACTGAATTGGGGATGGGGAAAAAAAAGATCTTTAGGTCTGGATCCATTACATAAATACAGTGATCTAGGAAGACAGGAAAACCTTTTAGGATAACAATTCATAGCAGGCCAGGGGATGAGAAACACAAACTATTAACAGACAGAGGTTATTATTGGTGTCCTGAAAATTAGTTTCTTTGTAGATGAACTTCTTAGGAACTGCACAAACACCTATTGGAGGAGAAGAGCCATGTAGCATGTAATTCAGACTCTTCTGTTCAGTAACTCATACTTCAAAATGAAATGCCTACACATCTTACACTGACTTCATTTTGGCCTCAGTAGGACTATTCACATGGGCAACTTGGGTTTGTAGGCTCCAACCCTCTATTATAACTGTGTTAGAGGCTAGGGGTAAAATGCTGGATCCCCTGAAGTCAGTGACAAAATTCCCATGGAACCAGGATTTCACCCTCAGTGTGTAGTATACAGCTGGCTTCTTCTTGCCCTGCTGCTTAAAACAAATCCCTGAGCAATATAGCTGCTAAAAAACATGCTAGCTGTATTTGTGTTCAAAACTGATCATCAAAGGAAGTTGCACCTCCCTATCCCCACACTGTTGGTTGGTATATATCTAACTTGCTATTCCAGACCTTCTGCCTGGTCTCACTTGCAGAATACACACATTTCCAAATCTATCCATCTATAAGTGACCTCAGCTTTCAGGTTTCTGTTTTGATCTTGTTCAGTGAGTTTGCAATAAGCTTTTCCAAGGTCATCTAAAGGGGCTTATTCTTCTATAGTGTTTGAATTGTAGGCTTCCATCTCACTTTGAGCTAGTAGTTAAAGCTCGGTCTTAAGGACAGCTATTTTTTTGTTTTTGCTAGAAATATGGCTTTTCGGCACCTTGGGATGAGAATGGAGGATGAAAAACAGAACTGAGTGCAAACACTGAAAAAGACTAGCAGCAGAAACTAAATGTGAATTTGCTGAATTTACCTTTGAGCTATAATGAGGTATTGCTTAAAATTAAGTTAAATTATGCAGCTGTTTCCTAGTATATTGTGCTAATGCATCCCAGAAATTATAATTTTCTGATTGGCAGACTATGTGGAGGAAATCATACCATTCCCTAGTCCTATAACAATTCATTTCATGATTTAAAAAGGAAGCCAGTGTTTTTGCAGCTGGCAGGAACAGGCAATAAAATATGACAATCCAAGGAGGCCTGGTTAGTCACTGACACAATAAAACAATTCTGAACAAAAGCTGCAGAAGGAAAAAGGCTTGAAAGCACCACCACAAACACACAGCATCAGCTGATTAGTTTCTGTGATAAAAGACTATATGGGACTGGTAAGAGAAACAGTTAAGTACCTTAAGTACAAGAATTGCTGTCAGACATGTGTTACTGCAAAGCTAAGTGCTTGTAAATTTCATGGAACAGTTCACTCATCACTTTAAAACAGAAAAGCAAGGAATGAATCAGCTTTAAAGAAAAAAAAAATCAGACTTTACTGATTAGCAGTCTTCAAGGCCTTCGACTTCCATTTATTTTCTTAGGAGGTTTACCTGAATGTGGAATGAGTGAAAACAGAATCAGGATTTCAGGATTGGTCTTATTTAAATAGTAGAACAAAGGGAAAAAAATGCAGTAATAATGTCTTCATTAGCAATGGGATCATGGGAAAAAGATATACAAAGTGTGTATAGAAAGTAATTAAGTATGTTAATTGGAGCAGGTGGCTTATTATTATATCATTTGACCAGCCTGCTTTCTTGTAGCTATTTAAAATTCCAATCTGACAAATTCAAAAATCTGTACCACCCATTGTTCATAACTGCTTATGCAAAGACCATCCCACAAAAACAAAGCTCCAGATGAAGACACATAATAGCTTTTCAGAAAAAAAGAAAGCCTTTCAGTTAGCATCAATATTTCAAATTATCCCTTTATTCTAATATTCTTTTTGGATGATTCTTTTGTTTTAGTTTCAGCATTTCTTTTTTTAAAACAAGTTGAATCAGGGGGGGAATATTTGATTTCACTGAGTATGAATAACATAAAATGAGGTTGTGCCGTGCTTCATGACCATGCATATTTAAACATTTCCTATAAATACATGTAAAACTCATCTTTTAATATTGTGATAAAGCACTGCCTGGAAATAATGATATGGAAACATAAGAACTTGTTCTTTGCAATCTGTCTTGCCTTTCCTAATGTGACTCCTCCCAGTACAGTCTATGAAAAGAGCAAGCAGGATTTGACACCTTAATTTTCTAGATTCATCTGATTCTGTTAAGCTACCTGTTAGTTAATTTATCATATTGAATTACAATATTATTCTTTATTAAGAGGCTTTATCTATAATTAGAGATTTTCAAGATTCTGAACCTTTCTTACTATGTATCTGATCCAAAATTCACTGAAGTCAATAGAAAGAGTCCCACTAAAAGCGGTCACAATTTTTCCAACTAGCAGTTTTTTCTTCAGTTAATAGGGTTACATTGAAAAAATAAATAATTTAACATTTTTTTAATATTCATTTTTTTCCAAAACATACAAAAAAAATAGCAGTTTTTCCCCAGATGAAAAATTCTACAAGGAAAATATCAATTGAATCTATTTCCCCATGTTAAGTATCCTCACACCTTCTATGGATCATCTCGATTATCACTTCAAAAGTTTTTTTCTCCTGCTGATGATAGCTCATCTCAATTGATTGGCCTCTTACAGTTGGTATGGCTATTTCCACCTTTTCATGTTCTCTGTATGTATAAATATCTGCTTTCTGTGTGTTCCAGTCTATGTATCCGATGAAATGGTCTGTAGCCCATGAAAGCTTAAGCTCAAATAAATTTGTTAGTCTCTAAGGTGCCACAAGTACTCCTGTTCTTTTTTTTTTAATCAAAGAGGCATCCAGCAGGTATGCAGACTGAAAAGGGAGATGCAAAAGAGAAGTAAACTCAATTAAGTCTCCTGCTATTGCTCTTGGGCCAACTCAAAAAAAGTTCCCCATAAACAAATAAGGGGAGCAAAAAACCACTCCTGTACATACTTTTAAGGGAATTGTAAAAATGTTCTCTCTCTCTAGAAATAAGAAGGCACAAATGCAATGAGATTATAGAATACTTACAATGTCTTGCATGGGTGCTTCATCAGAAAACTGAAAATCAGTCAGTTATTTTAAAAGCTGCTACGTTACATCAAGCTTTCTCTTTCTTCCACCAAATGTGGAATTCTTTCCATTCCTGTTCCCTCACTATTCCAGCTTTGGATCAATGACAAATTTTCTTTATGCGTCAAAATGTCATGATTGTAAAATCTGTTAGTTTGAACCACTATGAGGTTGAAATGGGAGCTTTAGGACTATTGAAAGGGGAGAGTAGACAGAAATGAAAATTGAAAGAGGCAAATAAATAAGAGAAGCTACATTTCCTAAGGCCTCACCCTTTATGCCTGGGACATTCATTGTAGTTAATGTTCTATATGGTTACTGCACCAACACAATTGTAGAACAGTGGCAGAGGTTTGTGAGACTGAGATTATAAAACTCACTTCCATAAAAAAGTTAGCAAAAATTACCACTAATCCCAGGTCATACAGATCTACAACCAAAAACCATTTTCTTAAACCTGGATTTTCCACAGCAAGCTCTACACACACATTTATACCCACTAACAAGAGAAAAAGAAAACAATCAGTCCATTGCACATTCGATCCTAGAGGTTGAGAGGGAAAGAGTATGTTACGGTTCCTTTTTCAATTCTGTTGGAAGCTCTCTGATACTGTGCTGATGAGGACCATTCAAGTACCTAGTGACAGTTTTAAAAAAAACTCCTGTTCTTTTGGTAGACAGCATGATACCTTATATTCTATAGTCTGCACTAGCTGCTGAGTTGTTTTCAGGAGCAATTTAAAACATTGCTTTTGACCTAAAAAGCTCCAAGTGATTTGAGCCCTATCTGCTATATAGAACACCTCATGGAGTGATACTGCATCACTTGAGGTCAGCTAAGGATCTTGAAATAAAAATCTCTGGGTTTAAATGGGAGGAGTAGCAGGGTGTTTTGTGAGAAGGATCCTTGCTTCTAGAACTCACTACCTTCCTTCTTTCCCAATAGAACCTGATTCTGATGATCTGGGCCTGCTAGAAGGATCATTCATCTACACAGGCTTTTGACCGTGGGGGATATTTGGATGGGGGGTTGGATTACTGTATGAAATTGGAATCCTTCAGCTGTCATTGTGCAAATAATGGACAATTATTATTTGATCAGGGCATTTTATAAATTGAAAATAACTAAAAAATATAGCAGTAATCCTATCTGCATATATCTCATAACAGTACCACATATAATACCTGCTATGCCCATTATAAATTTGCCTTTTATATGTATATCGAGATGTGCATATACTTGTAGCATATTCATAAACAGTTAAAATATGAAAGCCATTATAATTGAAAACATTAGGTCAGTTGCTCATGACTTACACACACACACACACACACACACACACACACAAATCAAAACAAACAAAAGTCAGAAAATAATAAACAAAACAAACAACACTCCAGTCAGTTGTCGTTTAGCAAAGTTTTCCAGGATCTGTCTCTTATGCCTTGTTTCATCCATATATATTACCCCCTCACACACACACAATTTTATACTTTGAAAATGGGCTTTTACAACTGAAGTGCTGATAGACCCTTAATGATAGTGAAACAAACAATCCTCTACAATCCATATTCAAAGAGAGAAATCTTTCATTACCTCTTCCCTTAGGGTGTATCTTAATGGTTATTCTAGTCATAGCAGTATGATAAATTAGAGAGTAATGCTATTGTGCCACTAAACCACCCAGCACTTTTTAAAAGCAATTATTCAAATGTTAAAAGCCATCTAAGTAGTAATAATTCTGGTGTGCAGTACAATACATTTTTTTCTTCCCTTAGGCGTAAGAAAGTTCCTTTGTTTACACAAAGTTCGAGGGTTGAAATTTTGGTTTCCAAGAAAGAAATTACTTGTCAGTACTAACATGCAAAATTGGATCCTTTCTGATAGTGAATCACTGACACAGAACAACTGTTTTCAACCCATTTTTCTCTGCATTACCTAGTAGTTATTGTTTTGATTTGGTTTTTAAAACAAATTAATTGTGTCTTTGTATTTAATGAGATTTATCAGCCTACATAATCTGAATTCCACCAAAACTGTGAAAGTTACCTGTGCCTTAGGGTCTTACTCTCTATATGATTATGCAGTGAACATAAGGTGTTCCTAAGAACTCATAGCTTATAATAGCTTATTGATAGAAATCAGTGTGTAACGGAAGCTGTGCCATAACACAGAAGATAAAGTCTTTGAAATGGACTGTATTTTAAGTCAGGTAGGTATAGCATCAACCCAAGAAACATTAACATAAATGCTAAGGATAGAAATCAGTGTCAAAGAAAGTCATACTATAGGACCACCAAATGCTCAGTACTCTCCTATATCTGTAAAGGTGGATCAAATTTTGACTACTTCTTTGTAAAGGACTAATTAATTTTATTAGAGAGTAAGTAAATTCAGCTGTGAATGTTTGAGAATCTAATGACTTCCAGAGATTCAGAATGAATTCAGCAATAAAAGCTAATTAGAAGGGAAATGAATGCCTAAAATATCCCTGGTGTGCACAAAGAAAGAGTGTAAAGACCATTAATTGAAATTAAAATTTAACAGTAGCCTAATGCTGCATGACATAAAATTCCATCTGTTGTGTAGAGCCACTAAACAAAGGTACATGGGGAATAGCCTCTGTGCCTCTGCTTTTTGAGCTTTCAATGAATGTATTTTAATATGAAAACCATTTTACACACAGAGAAATCTGATGCTCACACAGTCATCTTGGATATGATGCTTCTTGTAATCCCTAAATCAAGGGGGGGGGGGGGGAAACTTTGCTAGATCAAGGAGAATTTTAATTAGAATTGTATTTTATTTTTTCACTTTTCTGTCTTTATAACCTAAGAGCTTGGAAGTGTGACTGTGTCATCATCTACATGCTATAAACGTTTGAGCTAAATCCTTTTCAACAGCCATTTCATGGCTCAGAGAACAGCCCTAACCCCCTTTCATTGTTCAGACATGATTCTGGAACATGACTGCAAAATGACTTAGACTTCCACCCTTCCAAAAAAACATTGAAGTCAATGGGACTACACACAGTGTGTAAAGTCTCTTCAAGACCTGGATCTTTTTGAGCATGTAAACTAGCGCTTTGGTGAATAAATTATAATGAATAATGCATTCTACAATTTTTGCCTTATGTTCTGCTCTAGAACCATCCATGAACAGATCATAATTTCTTCAAATTTATGCATTATTCAGAGTGATTCACTAATTTCTTTAACTAATCCTCTATATATAGCTTGTTCACGTGCACTCTGTTGCAAATATTCAATGCCTGAAAACTGTGCTGTTATAGCTGGACAGAGAGGTTACATCATACTTATGTGTTCCCTGATTGGATGAGTATAACTAGGATTACTTTTATTGTGATGCCTACAAGCAATCAACCCACCAATGACAAATAGGTTGTTCAGCAGACAGGGATACCTTAATTTGTTTGTTTATTTTAAAACAACCCAACGTTCAGATGATCAGGAATTACTGAGAATAATCAAGTTGTGCAATGAAAATCCCCTGGTTATACAAGTTGCTAAACAGTCTTCTTTCATGTTAGACTGTAAACTCTTCAGAGTATAGACTGTCTACCTGGGTGTTTGTACAGTGCTTAGCACAGCAGAACTGTGATACTGATTGTGGCCTTTGTGTGCTATAACAAGAGAAATAAAAACAACAATGATAAAAAGAGGGTGCAAAGAAGAACCACAAAAAATGATCTTTGGGCTGGGGAAAAAAGTGCCTTGTAGTGAGAGACTTAAGGAGCTCAGTCTGGTTTATCAAAAAGAAGATCAGGAGATTACTTGATTGCTGTGTGTAAATACATTCAAGAGGAGAAAATACCTGGAATTAAAGGGATCTTTAATCTAGCAGAAAAAGCTATGACAAGAACCAATGGCTAGAAGTTAAAGACAAAAAAATAGAATTTTATTTTGTCTAACACTGAAGGTGATTAACCAATGGAACAAACTACCAAGGGAAGTGGCGGATTCTCCATCTATTGAAGTTTTAAGATTAGCACTGATGCCTTCCTGGAAGATATGTTAGTCAAACACAAGTTATTGGGCTCAATAAAGAAGTCATTGGATGAAATTCTATTGCCTGTGTTACACGAGAGGTCAGACTAGATGTTCTACTGATTTCCTTCTGAACGTAATCTCTCTGACTAATATAAATCTAAGAATTAGCTTTCCAGTGTAGCTACTCAGAATTATGAATTTGAAACTTGCAGAACAAATGCAGAGAATCATCCACAGAGCGTGATGAAATACGCTCAGCAACATGAGACTTCAATGCACACACTAAAATGAGCATTTGTTGGGGGAAAGTGGGCATGATGGGAGGAACAGGGCTTCAGAAGTAGGGGGTTGCCAGGGCATAAGAGTGAAATCCAGTGAATACTAACCATGTGTGGAGTAACCAATTACAGGATTTTCATCCATGCTGTGTGCCAACCAGTGGTAGAGTAGTAACTCTCTAGAGTGTGTTTATGAATTGCAGTTAAGATAACCTGAGAGTAGGGGTAGCCATGAAGAAAATCCAAGGAAACAGTGTCATGTGCAGCTGCCCAGTGTCTCAGAATGTATGCTGGGCACATTTTTGTTGCTGACCCATCAGCTTGTATTGCCCATTTCCTGAAGCTTAGTTTGCCTTATTTGTTAGCAACAAAGCAATATATAAAACCTTACAATTACTTTGATAATGATCAATTACTTTGATAATGATATCTCGGCGCTGTGATCTCACATCCCTCATCTTCACCTCTGCAGTACCAACCTCCCTATTGACTACCGTTTCCATTTTCTACTCAGAAACATCAGTAATACTTCAGATTTGACTCTGCAGCTGCTCTTCTAAAATGCTATTTTAGTTTTACTCTTCTGATACAGAGATGTCCAAATAAAATATCAGCATTTTATGCAAATATGTCTTGTGTACGTACCTTTACTATTTCCAAAACATTCACTTTGGATGCAAGATATACTGAATTTTATGCAGTTGTAACAGCAGTGTAGATTTCTATCCATAGGATATTTGCTGACTTTCAGAATTCTGATTAAAAAGTTCATAATTCAGCACATCTATAGTCTGAAGCATCTCAGATAGAGATGTGCTGTATCAACCTTCTTTAATTCCAGTCCCAGTAGTAGCTTCTTGTACTTAATTAATTATTGTAAGATATGTGTAGCCATTAAGGAGTTATCTGACAGCCTCTAGATGCACATTACCATCTCTCTGCAGCCAAGATGTTATGATAATATACATAATATTTATAAATATATGGTGAAAATGGCTAAGGAATATATTGTAGGCTACTTGAGAAAACAACAGGAAAGCCATCTGTGTTTAAAATGGGATAACAAGAGATGTAGCAGACAGGCTCCAAACTATGAAAGTAGAAATATCTGCCACTTAGTTATTTTTTTTGTCCATGTTCACCTTGCAGACAATGACAAAACGCCCACTTCCCCCACTGCTGCTGCTACTGCGTTCAGGATGCACAGCTCATTTCCCCATCATTTGCCTGAAAAATGCTTTTCAAAATTGTGACTAATGAGTCACATTTAATACTAATATTTTCAGTCATTTGTGTTTACACAAGTGTTGCATTCTCTTATGTGACTTGTATTTGAGTAGCAAGTGCTCCCAGTTACAAGGTGATTTCATTCATTGTATTCCCTTTTCAGTTTTAAGTTCAAAGAGCGTGTTGTTCAATTCAAAACATTTTTGTAGCATAGCTCAGGAAATTCTCCAAATATACCACTTCACAAATTATGTCATGTATATGGTATATTGGAAGCTGTTTAAAAATGACTAGCTCCACTTTAAGTGTGGAGGATTTCCTGGTCCTACTTGTAGGCTGAGGGGGCACCAAGAGAAGCCAGGCGGTCTGAGTCAGTGAGCAGACTGCCAGTCTGGAAAGAAACAGCTTTAAGCAAGGAGGCAGTAGGTGTTGTGCCTTGCTACCTTAGGGAGCAGCCTGTTTTTTTTCTCTCTCTCTATTTTTGAGTTCTAGTGTATTATCATTCTGAAATTGAAGAAATAAATGAGTGTTATGTTGAAACCTTCCAGCACAACTATTTATTTTTATCTAAATTCTCTGTGGGTATGCTGTGAACATAACAATGTACAGTGCATTTCACATTTCTAAATTGCAATGAAAACCTCAGATCCAAATGTTCAAACTTCAGTGCCTGAAGTTTGTTGCCTACTCCAACACTTATAAGTTGTCTGAAGTCCATGGAAATTGTTTATCTGGAAACTTCACTATCAATGTGGGTGCATAATTCTGCTAGTTGAAAAAATAGCATCTGTTTAGATCAACCTCATAAGCTGATTGAAAAATAGCAAATATTTTACCAAAAAAAGGTCAATGTTATTTTATGGAAAAAATTCATTTAAATTTTGAAAAAAGCAACTCATCTCCAGTGATTGATTTTAGGCAGCCCAAGAAGACCAAGGTTTGAAGATCTTTGATCTACTAGAAATTGTTAATAGCTACTTCAAGGAGATCCTGTTTCCAACTTCCCTTTAAAGATTGATTATTTGGTTCCTGCTCAAGAAACCTACATTTGATGTTGAGAATCTGGCCAAATATCATCTAATCTGCTATTTTTGTTTGCACTTACTGAAAAGACAATTCTGAGTACCTCTGGAGGTAAGGAATATGTTTTTAACAGTGAGGATAATTAGCCATTGTGACAATTTATCGAAGGATGTGGTGGATTCTCTATCGCTGGCAATTTTTAAATTAGGATTCGATTTCCCCCCCCCAAAAGATACGTTCTAACTCAGGAATTATTTTAGGGAAGTTCTATGACTTGTGTTATACAGGTGGTCAGACTAGATGATCACAGTGGTCCCTTCTGACCTTGGAATATATGAATCTATGAAAAAACAAAAAATACTAGATAAATCTAATCCTTCAATTCCTTTCAATACACTGACCGGAAAATGGCACAGGGCAGCATTTATTGGAAAGGGGGAGATGTGAAAGCTGAGAGAGGCTCCCGTTGTGTACGCTCCTGGACACAGCACAGAGCATGTCAGTGTGGAATGTGATCCACAGAGTTTACTACATTGAAAATATGTTTTTTAAAAGTCTGAAATTTTATTTCACTATCAAATGTGTGGGGTGTTATTTTAAAATGTAATAATAAGAAAGTATTATGTAGAGGAGATTTAGGTACTGGTAAAATTCCACATGACCAGCAGATATTGAGAAATAAGAAATTAACACATCGAACACCAATGTCTTTGCAAACATATATGGATCATTCACAGGCTGGAAATATTTTCTATTTCATTATCCAGCAGCAGAATATTAATGTTAGTCAAACCACGAAAGGCTCAGATTATGGATTTGTTTAGGATGAGCATTTAGAAGTTGGGAAGTTCATCTAAATCTGATCTGATATAAACTTCTTCACTCTGCAACATTAGGCTGGGAATTTTGTGACTTAACAACCTACAATAACCCAGAAACAGTCATTCTGTTTTTCAAAGAATTTACCCCTCCTACTAATGGCTTGGCTAATTTACGACTAGAACATGGGCAGCATGGCTGAAAAGATGGCAATAGCCCAGCTTTAAGATCACATCTAAACTAACACCATTTATGAGACAATTTGCGTGGCATTTTAATTTCACCTAACAAAATGGAAGCCACCATTTTGAAAATGACCTTTTATCTGCACACCTACATTAACTTGATAACAGCACACTCTTGTTTCGGGCTATTGAACAAAATTGATTAGAAAGTACTATGTATTTTCCATAATCTTTTTAAATGTTTTTTTTTTTTTTTTTTTTTTTTTTTGCAGAATTGGTCCAGTTTTTTGATAGAAAACCAAAAGCTGAAAAAACTTCAATTTAACTTATCCACAAAAAACAACCAGCCAACCAACAACACAAACTCCTTTAGAAAAAAAAAGGATGCTTTTATTTTAAAAAGAACTAATGAAAAATGTACTTCTGATTTTGGTGTATTTTAAATAGAGGATCATGGATTGTGTGTTCATGTTTGGAGACCACCGATTTAATATTTTAAAAGTCTTATTTCTTAAAACATATACAGTTTGCTATTGTGTGTGCATGTGTTGATCCAGGACACATGTAGTTCTGAGTCAACCCACTATTGTAACCTGTCCCAGCCATTAAGTAGCATCATTCACTGCTATCATTTCAGCTACCATGGTAATGCTGATTAAATATATAGGTTTTTTTACAATTGTAGTTGAACCTGAGGAAATAATTGCCAGTTTGATTACGTGTCTAAGTAGAACTGAGGTTTCAGTCTCTCAGAATGTAATAAAATTGCATTCTACAAAAGCAAGGATGATTTTGATCAGCTCATATAATTTGCTGAATGGTGTAGCAATTCTTGCAATTCTATTCTGATGAGAGGACTGTGAAGCCAGTTACCAGTAACCTTGAGGTTATACTAGATATGCAATGTAAAAGCTGTGCAGAAAGTACTACTGCCATGATTAAGTTCAGCTTTTCTTATGATAGTAGTGTTCTTCTATTGGATTGTGGGGCAGCAGGGGAAGACAAAGTTCCCCTGCATACTGTTTCTAAAAGAGCCATAGAGATATATATCGGATGCATTGGAAATCACTGTAAACTTAATAAGTTACTAAATGTAACACTACAAGTTTGGCAATATATTATTAGCATATTGGCAAATATTAGGCCAACATTTTGAAGCTTGGGAGCTTACAGTTAGAGAGTTGAATAGAAGTGGCCTGATTTGCAAATGTACTGAGCATCTTCAGCTTCCATTGACGTCAATGGGGCTGTGTTAATGTGTACCAGCGGAGAATCTGGCCCACTGCCTACTCCAATTAAAGTGAAGTATGTATTAGGGACAGAACTCCCACTTGTGACAAGTGGGAGGTCTGCACAATCCTACACAGCATACGCTGTAGCTGCTTTTTTCCAGAAGATTCTTTCGTCCCCATCTCTAGGCTAAGTCCTACACTGGGTTACACAGATGTTATTCAGAGCAACTCCATTGATATCCTAATTTCACATGGGAGCATCACGTTCTCATCTATCACAGCCCATGGTGCATGAAGATTATGCTGAACCCTGGGTGTGTCTGCAGCCAGTTGAGCCTTCAGACTGTGATTAAGAGGGGAGATTAATTATTTGCATATTGTGCATATTTGCATGTTATAGTAGGAGATTATTTTTTTCCTCTTGAAGAGGAAATCACTATTTATTTCTCTCCCAGATTCTCTATCAGGAATTTGTCTGCATTTTTAAAGATATTTCCATTTAAAACTTTACTTTGTGCTTTTTTATTTTTCCTTTAGGACTATATTGTGTATCTTGATTTGCACCTGCTTGTGCATGAATTGCAGGGACTTCAGCAGTAATAATTACTCTATTGTGGTGAATCTAGAATAATGATTGTGTTTAAAAATCCTTCAGAAAAATATATTTTGGGCTATCCTTCACTTTTTTCCCCCATCCCTGCATCCCTTCCTAACAATATAACCTATGAAGAATGTGAAGAGATATTTGATCAAAGATTTAATTTGCCTCTGGGATTGTAACATATTTTGAGCTAGGTTCTGTTCTCAAATGGATGGTGTGCATTTCTCCATTGCTGGAAAAATGTGCTTGGACGGGAGAAACTGAGGAAAAATAAAGCATCTTCCTACCCCTAAGCTAAGGGCAATAAGAGCTTTGGTTATTTATTAGAATAACCATTTATTCAAACTCTATGTCAATATTTCTCCACATTTTTCCTTCTCTGTGAGCCATTTTATAAGAGACATTTTTTAACTATTGTTCAGCACTTAGGTCCCAGTTCAGCAAACACTTAGGCATGTGCTTGTCTTGCCCGGGACTAAAGCACAGTCTTAAGGCACTATCAGCAGCACCCTGATCACTGACATTGCTGAAGCCTGAAGGTGGCTGCAAGCCCAGCTGGAGTCAGTTATACACTTTCTGTTGGGGTACTGTGAGCACCTGAGTGGCAATCATTGGGCTAACAATGTAATTAGGAGCATATAAATGGAAACAACAGGAAGCAAGGGGAGTTCAGAAGGTGAACCTAGGCTCTGAACTGTAGGGAAACCTGCATTGCACTGTGTTACTATGTAAGAAAAGAATCAATACACACCATGGTGAAAGACAATAACCTGCTGTGTATTTGTGATTCTGAAACCACATGAACTGGCCAAGTAGTATGGTTCACCAGCTAATGATGGGAATATCATGTGACAATATTCTGGCCGTGATGCTGCAACAAATCTGCAATATTAGGGTTTAGGGTGAGGGGAACCTTAGAAATATAATAAATCAGGTAGGATAGATACTCTCATTAATCACATCTTTCCCCAATATCCTTCCCCCTCCTGGTTGGTTCCCTAAATATATTACTATGCAGATCAACACAAAAGGTTCTATGGACCACAGTTTAATATCTATCCTCTAACACAATATATGAATTCCTCAGCAAATAACCTACCTTAAAAATGGTTTGTATTTCTGTAGGGTCTTTCTACTAAGTATCTCACAGCAGTAAACAAACGTTAGTTAAGCTTCACAGCCAGCCTGTGAGGCAGGTAAATTGAGAGACAGAAAAGCTGAGTGACTCTCTGCTGCTTGCTTGCTTGCTTGGTTCTTGTGCATGTGCTCAGGGTCTAACTGGTTGCTATATTGGGAATCAGGAAGGAATCCCCAGGTCATTTTGGCAGTCACCTTGGGGGATTTTCACCTTTCTGTGCAGGATATGGGTGAGGTCATTTGCCAGGATTATCAGGGTGTATCTCACTTCATCATTTCCCTGCCATTGTGGTGACCCTAGGCACTTGTGCAGTTTGGTCCCTCCTATTCTCATCTTGTGGCACATAATAATCTAATCTCCTGGGGGGCTGTAATACTTTGGTCTAATTTCAGTTGCTGGGTTTAGTATACAGGTGTTGGTGGCCTGTGATATTCAGGAGGTCGCGCTAGATGATCTGGTGGTTCCTTCTGGCTTTAAACTCTATGACTTACGCAAAGGAATCTAGGGTTAGTTGCAGAGCTGGGAAAATATATCAATACCTTTTCCATGTGCAAAATCAAATCTGAAAGCTCATGTACAAAGGATGATAGCCATGAAGATATTTTATTAGTTTGGGGAACCTGCCAGCCAGATATTATCTTCTACTGAGGATTGGATACATTTCCACCACCCCTCACACACTTTACCAGTTCTGTGACCATATTATGTGGTCACTGGAGCAGGTGGAGGGAGTTGTCTGTGTGGTTTAATTTCAGCCATTTTTTTTTAAATCCAAGGTAGAGAATTTGAAATAGGAAAGAGTGGGTTCAAAACAAAAAAATATAGGTGCAATTTTTTCAGTACAATAACAAATCATAAATATTGCCACCGAACAGATGCTAAAGCACTATAGACAATCTGTAGGCGTGAATCTCTCACTACACAAACCTATCTTAGCAAACCTCTGGCTTATAAATAAGTGTAATTCCTAGAAGAAATTGGCATTTGGGTGTTTGTTTATAAAATTTGTTCACATTCAGTTTCTCCTTTTAAATATGCTATTTCTCTTTGATCAGTTTTTCATTTAGAATGGTTCCTGTTACAAGCCAGCCCAATCTTCCAGCTGGATGGTAACCAGTCTGTTGTGACTGGACTCAAATTGCTGGGCACACTGTGCTTCTAAGCCCCCTGGTCTGGGTAGAGTCTAGTCACCCTTTCTGTCTCTGGAGCACATTATCAGATACAAAACTCTTGTCTGCGCCCTTCCTAAGGATGTGGGACTGCACACCAACCACTCTTGTCCCTGAAACCAGTGCCTGAGACCTCCCAAGCCCTCGTTGCTAATATACATTCTCTTAGAGTTTCACCTAGCTGTAGGCATTCTGGTTTATAATTTAAGCCCCCTAGGGGACAACATTACAGGAAAATAAGGATCACAGGTTTAGCAAAGGAATTTCTTAACCACAGTCACTTTACTCTTAACAAGCAGTAGTCTGAGTTGCCTGTTCTGTGAGTCTGTTGCTTTTTTCCAGGTTCTCCACAAACATGCTTGTCCCTCCCCTCCGTTCCCCTGTGTAGAGTGTCCATTTTTCCATGGGAATGGGCTGCTAGTTGAGTTACAGTAAGAGTTAGTGGCCTTAGATTGTTGTCTTGGTGGATTCTCAGATTGACACATTGTTGAAAAACAAATACCTCTTCTGGGATGGCTAGCCAAAGGCAAGGCTAGATATGCGTTCAGCCCCTACTACAGAATGGATGCCCTAATCCAAAATGGAGGTTATAACACTAAATGGAGTTAATGATGGGGCTCAGATATTTCCCTTTCTCACAGCCCCTAATTACAGATAGTTATAAAGACAAAGACAAGAGAGACAATGATTTGTGAACATATATTTCAACAAGTCAGATAATTTACTACTCAAAAATTAAACCATCACCCACTCTGAGTGCATGTACAATTTTTTAAATTATATACCTCATCCCAAATACTCCTTGAGACTTCTCATCCACATACCTAAGATGTCTCAGTTCTGTGCCTAGGATTCCTCAGTGCCATATCTTTAGAACCTTGAAACAGAGTGTCACAAGGGCATTTGCTCCATTCTTAAGCAATGGATTTCCTGAGAGGAAGACCCAGCAGATCACCCATCCTCATGTGAGGTAGGCACCACAGCACTAGAGGACTTTATATAGAGGTATGGCAACTTTTCATCTGAGATAGTTTATATTAAAATCATACAAAAGTAATCATGGTAAATAGAGGGGCAGTTAGGGATCATCTGCACAGGAACAAGAACAAACGAAAATCAATAAAAAATATTTTAAAAAGAGGCAGTGAGTCCAGAGTCATTGTTCCAGGAGAGCAGAGAGGGTGTTGGAGGGAGATGTAGATCATGAGGGGCTATTTTTTATTATTTAAAAAAAATAATTTTCTAAAGGATAACTTTTAAAAAATGCTTCCATGATTCAAAACCATCAAGTTGGGCAACGGTCTATGTAAACACATGATCCACTCTACACTCAACCTCTCTCACCAACTTTCCCCAATTGTATGTTACAATCACTTGTTACAACTTGGATTTGATTATCCTGTAAGCTGTCCAAGATAGGGACTGTGTCTACCTAAGTGTTTTTACAACATCTAGCAGAATGGGGCATATATTCAGATTGGAGTCTTTTGGATGCTACCATAATATAAATAATAATAATTACACCAAGATAACACTAAGGTTGCAAAGCCAAGCACTCAAAAGTTAGGAAAGCTCTTCAAATCCAGTCCTAACTGGCCAGATGAGAATTCCCCTGGTGTGGAGAAACTTCCCACTGGAAAAAAGCTGGCATAGCCAGTTCCTCTTTACCAGAGTGGGGGGGACATGTCCAGAACTATAGCCAGCTGGTATAAAAAAAAATCATCCCCTAGGTTTCTATAACTTATGCTAGTGCTAAGGCAGCTTGTGAATCAGAGAATTGTAACTCAGCAAAGGAGAGAATCTCTGTTGGGACCATGTCTGCAAAGAACAGAAAGAGAGAACACCTTGCAGCTTTAGAAACATTTGATCCTCTGATTGCAGCCTGGTACCAGGATATTCACCACCTGCAGTTGTTCTGCAATGAGTGCAAGTTAGTAGATACTGTGGTTGGTTGAGAAAAATAAAATTCTGTTAATCTTTACTGCTGCTTCTGGGTTTTCAGCCCAACCAAAAATCTCAGATACAAAACCCCTCAACCTTTTGGAGTTCAGATCCAAATCTGGACATGGACGCTCAGCCTCATCTCTAGTATTTAAGAGGAGAGGCTGCAGTGGGTTTCTAGCAGCTGCAGAGTACAGCAAGTCAAAGCTCTGGCAAGTTCTATATTGGTTGTTTGCTGCTTGAAAGCTAGACTGATATCTGCCCTTCACATCTCAAGGGTTGCTCCTTCCTGCTGCAGGTGTTGGACTTTACTACTGGTCTAAGAATCATCAGGGACAGTGAATCTGCTGGAGTGCTTATGGGAAAGGGCTGCCATGGAACGTTCTCAGTGCTGTAAGAGTTAAACAGTCTCAGTTATCCTGAAATACTGCATTTCACACATCGCACTTTTTTTAACAACACTCAGTAAAGCCACAAAAAGAGACAGGCTATGTTGCTCCTGAGATAGTCATTAAATGCTGTCACATCAAGCAATAATCCCATTGTTCTGTGACAAAGTGACAGGAAAAGATCACCAGAAAATGTAAGAAAGTTCAAAGCAATTGTCACTGGTTGTAATGTTGGCTAAATAGCCTGAGTCACAGTGAGTGCAGCCATTAACTAGGTCTTGCATCATAAGATATCCAGAAATGTGTATGTCTGATCCCATTCTAGATTCTGTTGGTGACATGGCAGAAACAGGAACAAGCATTATTATTTAGGGCTAGATTATGTCTCTAAACAATAGCTGCTTTGTTTCAAGAGCATGTGGGGAAGGAATAGTAGCTCAAGAATTGGGGCCACACTTTGTTCCCTGCATCTGCTTAATCAGGGACTAATAATTTACTGCTGACCTCTAACAGCAGCAAATCACTACCACCTTCCTTGTGCTGGCTAAGCTACACTGACTAGAGAGTAAGAGAACCTGGAGCCAAAGCTCTGTCTATTAGAGGGAGGATATAAATAGACAAAAGATGGTATCACTAAGCTTGGGCACTCATATCCAAATTCTAGATAATCTACATAGGTGTGTATGAAGGGAACTTGTACTTCTATGGGTGTGTAAATCCAGCTATGGAAAAGAAAACAGATGTAAAAACACAAAGTATATGTGTTCCATGAAGTCAAAGGCAATCTGTACAATAGATGCACATCTTCAACCCACCTAAAGCAAAGTAATAGAAAATTTTGCTTTATTACGTCCAAAGGAACTTTGCAATTTAAAAACTAACATGAATCTGCCTTAAAGAAAAGCCTTTCTTATTTTTCTAACAGTTCATGCACCTCTAGAAATGTGTGGTGAGTACATATAATTAAAGAACTTGAGTTATAGTCTAAAATTCATTGTTAGCATGCTGCACAACTGACATCTTTTCATCTTGTAATTCCTACTGGTAAAATGCTTAAAGATGCTTGTCATGAATGTGTCTTCATTTTATTTGTTTTATTTATGCTCTACCTTTATGTCCAATACCTTAAAAGGGCCTGTTAAAGAAATAATGGTCAACTGTATCTGTAGATATAAACAGAATTAAAATAGTTTAAAAATATTGTAAGAGTTAATATGATAGGTTTGTAAGTTTCAAGAAAATACTACTTTTCTATGATAAAGCATGTGTAAGTGTATTGGGATCAGAAGATCCCTTCTCTTCTACTGGGGTACTTTTTTTTTTTTTTTCCCCTCCTTCAGCGTTCACAAAAAATCTGTGGTGAAAGATCAGTCATCAGTCTGTTAAAACCAGATCAGTTACATTCTAGAAGGTTTAGTTGAGCTAGAAAACTGCAGAATGCAGACAGAACAATAACAATGTGGATTTGCTTGTTGTCTATGGAGTCTTATAGCTCTTTGCAATATAGTTGCTTTTCCATAAATGAAAATGGGACTATCACACAGTGCAATACAATTTTTTCTTTGAAAGGACAAGGGGTAAGGCCCACATAAGTTAGGGGGGGAGTAATAACAGCAGGTGTGAGGGATCAGGGTTGCAATTTTACTAAGAATAAAAAGAAACTGCAGTAGAAATGGAAGTTAAGAATTTTGCTGGTGCTGGGAGAAGGAATGAGTAAGGGGAGGGCAAGGGACTCAGTTCAGAGCTTGAATCTGCTATAGTGCAGAAGCTTGGGTCCCTTCTTCAGGGATCTTTCTATTTATTTTTATGGTAGTCTATCACATCACTTCTTAGTCTGTTTATATCACAGAAGATCAGTGAGACTTGTGATATTTCCCCAATGTGCATGTGTACTTTTAAAAACTGAACAATAGGCTTCAAATTCTTGTCCCTCTTCTAAATCACTTCTAAACTGTACTTCAGCCACAGTAGGGAGACTCTTCTTCACATTTTAAACTCAGTTCAATTGTGCATTGCTTTTGGTCACCAACCCATTAGCTCAGGCAAAACATAGAGCAAATCAGCTTGACATACCTAATATGAATCCTAAAGCTGATTAATTGATCAGCCTTTAATATTAAAGTACTTTGTCTAAGCTTCAGCATTATGAATGCTATGTGCTGATTCTTTTGACAATACATAATGATCCTCATCATTGTGAAGCTTATGAGTAGAATAACCTGATCAGTTCATTAAGACCAGAGAGGTTTGAATGTATTAATAACAATATTATTTACACTTAAACATGGAGGGCCAAATTCATCCCACGTGTAACTCCATTAACTTTAATGAAGTTACTCCATGAATGAGTTTAACCCAGAAAGTAGATACACTTCCCTCTGCTCATGAATGAATGCTGAAACATCACCCATTATATTTCTCCTTATCTAATTACCCTCTTGATCAGGGTGTGCATCTTTATAGATTTATCTATACTGAATTGCACAAGTAATTTTGCCATCTAATGTAGTTTTTAAAGAACTTTTAAGAACTAATGGGGCAAATTCACACTTGGTTTATCTTGGCTGAACTTAATGGAATTATATCCGTGGTGAATTTGTCAAAATGACTTTACCTTGATAAATTTTAATATATCATCTTTTCTAGAAGCATTATCCTATACATGATAAAATTATAATACATTGGAAGACATGCTTGGAAGCCAGAGGACAAGACTAGAGTCAAGCTTCTGCCTTCCCCTTACTGTTCTGAAAAGAATTAAAATCTCAGTATCCCTTTTGCACATATTCACGTGGGGGGAGGGATAGCTCAGTGGTTTGAGCATGGCCTGCTAAACCCAGGGTTGTGAGTTCAATCCTTGAGGGGGCCACTTAGGGATCTGGGGCAAAATCAGTACTTGGTCCTGCTAGTGAAGGCAGGGGGCTGGACTCGATGACCTTTCAAGGTCCCTTCCAGTTCTAGGAGATGGGATATCTCCATTAATTAATTAATTTATTTATTATTTATAAAACTGACGTTTGCATACTTAGGCCTGATCCTTGATCCCTGCATGTGGACTGTTGCTCCTATATAGAGCTCTACTGAAATCAATAGGGCTCCACACAGGGGCAGGGATCTACCCATGTGGATTTGAAATACATGACAGGAGGTTTAGTTATGGATTGAGGCCAGGTTTCAGCACTTCGCTGCAAACTGTATACTTTGGCAGATGATGGCAAACTTCTGCTCCCTTGGATAGCTTGCAGCATTTGGCTAGAGATGATAAAACTGATTACCAGTCAAAGTGCCAAGAAATATTATAGGACAGTTACCAACTTTACAATAGTTATTAGGGACTAGTTATAGGAGACTTATTAAATTAAAATGTTCATTAGACCTTTGAACCTCTTTCAGGTGTTATAGTTTGAAAGGGCAGATTCTCTCTCCTTTTAAGGTTTCAAAAATAACCTTCAGAAAGGATGACGATCAACAGTGACTATTTATTTTAGGAAACAACAGGAATTGTATATGTATTCTTCTATAACTGAGACTTTAGCTACACATGTCACTAGAACCAAGATTCTCTGGCCAGTTCTGCTCTCCTAGAAAGAATGGAAACTGCCCACTTCTCCCAGCATTAGGGTGACCAGATAGCAAGTGTAAAAAATTGGGACAGGGTAGGGGGTAATAGGTGCCTATATAAGAAAAAGCCCCCAAAATCTGGACTGTCCCTATAAAATCGGGATATCTGGTCACCCTACCCAGCATGCATGGAGCCCATGAAGCAAGCTCCCGTGCCCCACTGATTGTCTGGCAGGCTTCCTGCTTCTGACGTACTTAAAAAAAAAAAAAAAAAAGTTAGTTTTTTGTGTCTTTTGCTAGTTGCTCATCAAAACATTTTTTGACCTGCCTAATTATACTTTTACACTTGACTTGCCATAGTTAATGTTCCTTTCTATTTTCCTCAATAGGATTTGACTTTCAATTTTTAAAAGATATTTTTGTCTATTACCATCTTTTTTACTGTTTAGTCCTGGTGGCATATTTTTGGTCTTATTGTTTTGTTTTGTATTTAATTAGTTGGGCATACACATATTTTTGAGCCTCTATTATGTTTTTTTTTTAAACAAAGTTTGTATGCAGCTTGCAGACATTTCATTTTTGTTACTGTTCCTTTTAATTTCCATTTAACAAGCTGCCCCATTTTTGCATAGTTCTCCTTTCTGAAGTTAAATGCTACTGTGGTGGGTTTCTTTGGTATCCCCCCCCCCCCAGCATATTAAATTTAATTACATTATAGTTGCTGTTATTAAGCAATTCAGCTATATACCTCTTGGACCATATAGGACTAAATGAAGAATTGCCTCACACCTTGTGGGTTACAGCCAGGGCCGGTGCTACCATTAAGGCAAACTAGGCAGTTGCCTAGGGCACCAAGATTTGGGGGCGCCAAAAAGCGGTGCCCCCAATTTTTTTTTACAGCATTCCTATTCCCCCTCCCCGAGCGTGCAGTCGCAGCTCCACTTCTCTTGCCTCCCAGGCTTGCAGCGCCAATCAGCTGTTTGGCACCGCAAGCCTGGGAGGGGAGGAGAATTAGAGCGGTGGCGGCATGCTCGGGGAGGAGGTGGAGAAGAGGTGAGCTGGGGTGGGGAGATGCCGCACGGCTCCCTGGGGGGGGAGCTGCCACGGGGGCCTCAGGGCAGAGTGGGGGGAAGCTGCCGTGGGGGGGTGTCTCAGGGCGGAGGGGGGGCGGGGAGCTGCCGCAGGGCTCGGGGGGGGGGGGAGGGAGAGCGCAAGGTGGAAGTTTCACCTAGGGCTCGAAACTTCCTTGCACCAGCCCTGGTTACAGCACTAGCTGCTTCAAGGAGCAATCATTACTGGTGTCTAGAAATTTCCTCTCTGTGGCCCATCCTGAGGTGACATATTCCTAGTCAATTTGGGGATCGTTGAAATCCCCCATTATTACTGGGCTTTTTGGTTTTGTAGCCTCTCTAATCTCATTGAGCTCTTCACAATCACCATCCTGGTCAGGTGGTGGGCAGCGTATTACTACTGTTATATTATTATTGAAGCACAGAATTTCTGTCCATAGAGATTTAGTGGCACTGTTTGATTCATTTAAGAATTTTTCAATATTTGACACTGGTTTTTCTCATATTGTTCTGCTCCTTCACCAGCGTCATCTGTTGTCATTCCTATATATTTTGTACCCAGGTATTACCATGTCCCATTGAGTAGCCTCATTACACCAAGTTTCTGTGATGTATATGATATCAATATCCTCATTTAACACCTGACACTCAATTCCCCCTGTCTTAGTACTTAGACTTCTTGAATTTGTATACAACCACTTTTAAAATTTGTCAGTATTTAGTTGTCTTCCTTCATATGATGTAACTGAATGGGACTTTTTTATTTGACTGTTTCTCTTCCATTCCTACCTATACTCTATCAACTTTCCTTTTTACTAGAATATCAATAAATCCTCCCCTAAGGGATGTGTTTGTTTCACTTGACCCAAATCTTCACTATTCATTAAAAAAAGGTTTGGATGAAAAATGTCACCCAGTTGTAGTTAAAACAGACTGGGATCCACTCACCCATCTATTAGAATTCTTTGAAGAGGTCACCAAACATGAGGACAGTGGTGATCCAATGGATATAGTGTACCTGAACTTTCAGAAAGCCTTTGACAAGGTCCCTCACCAAAGGCTCCTAAGCAAACTAAGGAGCCATGAAATAGGAGGGAAGGTCCTCTCATGGATTAATAACTGGTTAAAAGACAGGAAACAAAGGGTAGAAATAAATGGTCAGTTTTCACAGTGCAAAGAGGTAAATAGCAGAGTTTCCCCAATGTGCTGTGCTGGGACCAGTGCTGTTCAGTGTATATTCATATATGATCTGAAATATGGGGGTAAACAATGAGGCAGCAAAATATTCAGATGATACAAAAGAACTCAAGATACTTGGGTCCAAAGCTGATTGCAGAGAGTTACAAAGGGATCTGAGTGACTGAATGTCAAAATGGCAGATGAAATTCAGGCTTGATAAATACAAAGAGCTCTTATGGTCATTGTGGATAGTTCTCCGAAAACATCTGCTTAATGTGCAGCGGCAGTCAAAAAAGCAAACAATGTTAGGAACCATTAGGGAAGAGAGAGCTAATAATATATAAAATATTATAATGCCACTATATAAATCCATGGTATGCCCACAGCTTGAATACTGAGTGCAGTTCTGGTTGTCACATTTCAAAAAAGATATTAGAATTGAAAAAGAGTACAGAGAAGTGCAACCAAAACCAGTGGCAACCAATGATTAGGGGTATGGAACAGCTTCCATGTGAGGAGAGAGAAAAAAGACTGTGAATGTTCAGCTTAGAAAAGAGTTGAGTAAGGGGGATATGATAGAGGTCTATAAAATCATGAATGGGGAGCAAGTGAATAAGGAAGTACTATTCCCCCCTTCACATAAAACAAAGGAAACAAGGGTGACCAGATGAAATTAATAGGCAGTAGGTTTAAAACAAACATAAGGAAGTACTTCTTCACACAACACACAGTCAACCTGTGGAACTGATTTTCAGAGGATGTTGTAAAGGCCAAAAGTATAACTGGGTTCAAAAAAGAAAGGTCCATCAATGGCTATCAGCCAAGATGGTCAGTGATGCAAACCGATGCTCTAAACCAGGGATCAGCCATCTTTGGCCCGCGGCCCACCAGGCCAAGTTTTTGGTTTGCTGAAATTTAAAAAAAAAAAAAAAAATCCAAAATGCAAAATTATTTTTATTCCTTTATTTTGGAATCTCCAATGAACCAAAAAAGTCAATTATTCTGACAGCTCTAGCGCTGATCTACAGTGGAGTTGGTGTGGAACGGGACGGTAAATCAGATAAGTTCCCTGATAGCCTCTTTTTAATTGTGTCAATGTAGAATGTAGCTGCAGCAAGGAATCCAGCCTCTTATATTTTAATAGTATCTGTGTAAAACATGAAGTTATACAACAAAACCATTTTCCAAGTGTGCCTATTCTAGTAAACAAACTATATCTTTTTTTGCCACTGCATGAATACCTTTGGGCTACAAGAATTATTTAAAACTAATGCTGGGTCTTTACAAACATATAGTCGGTAAGCTGTCTCCTTGTCACAGGACTTTGTGACAATATACAGTAATTAGCTTGTGATTCTAATTCGCTATTAGTATTACTGACTGTTCTATAATAATTGATATGAAAGTTTCCTTCTTATACTTCAAGAATCAAATAATCAATGACTTTAAAAATCCTCAATCCTTTAAAAAAATAATCTGCACTGATTATAGTGTTTTCTGGCTTCCTGCACACTTAATATAAGAGAGAATTCTTTTCCAAAAGAATTTACAGTAAGTACCTATAGTTCACTTAGAATTTACAATTCATACTTCCCTTTGCTCTAGTCTGTTACATAGGCTGAGGTTGAAGGCAGGCTTAAAACGTGGTGGTGCTGTTGCTTTGCACTTTAAAGAGTATTTTGCATTGCAGAGCTCTCTGAGGGAGTTGTTCTAATTGCATTTCAGTCATCTGGAAAATAGTCTTCAGCTGAAGTGTGATGCAAACAAAGTAAAATATCAAAACTGTACTGTCTCTCCTGGTTCCCCGCATCTCAGCAAAAACATGTCCGTCATCAGTGCCAAGTGGTTGCTGATGCTGATATTCACAGTCCCTCTCAAAGCATCTCAGGGATAACTGATCACTTCATCTGCTTGCAAACATGGGACCTTTGTCATACTCATAAAGGATTTTAAGGTGTGGAGGTCCAGGGACATCATCTTGAAGTTAGTGTCTGGCTCACTTATTGCTTTCCCAGCTGAAATGCACCAATAACCATTTCTCTGTGACAAGATAGGCATCACTTGGAAAAACACCCTGAAAAGCCAATGAGGAGTTCAATGGCACCTTAAAGACTAACAGATTTATTTGGGCATAAGCTTTCGCCCAAATAAATCTGTTAGTCTTTAAGGTGCCACCGTACTCCTTGTTTTTGTGGATACAGACTAACACGGCTACCACTCTGATAACTGAAAAGCCGGTAGTCTTGAGTACTTGTCATTTCCTTATGCCTTTCTCCCCAATTATCTTCAAAGGCTAAATGGTGGTTTGTTCATTTTATTATGAGACTCCATGTTCTGGAGTTCAAACAGGCTAAGAATCTGACTGAATATATTCTGGTTTCTAATTCATTCTGCTGCACATTTTTACTTCAGCTGGACCCCACCTAGTTTTGTTTAGATTTTCAGCAACTTCAACTCAGCCACTGAAATTCCCTTGGCTGCTGCTTAACACTCTCTAGCAAAGCTTTGTCACAGCCTTCCCTCCCCCCACACCTCCACTCTGTTCTCCACCCTTCCCATCTTTTAAAGGGGAATTGCAAATTTTATTCTAATTTTCTTAAAGTAAATGGTGCATTTATTTTTCATATACATCCTAGATCATCACAAACCAAATGCTGTGAATTTTCATTTATAATAAAATCATCATTTTGAGAAGTAGTCAAGAAAGACATTTTTTGTTTGCAAACTTGTAAAAAAATACAGTCTTATCTATTCAGTGATCAGTGACCCGGGTAATTAATATCACATTTTCAGAAGTACTGTCTTCCGAGAGTGACATTGCTGAGAACTATGAGGATAGGATGGTGAAAGGCAGGTAAAATAGAAGATATACCCTCTGAACTCAAGTTGATGTGTGTTTGAAGGCATATGCTCTTGCCTGACTAATGATTATCATGTCAAAATTACTACAAGAATTAATTTTGTTCCCAGTTCAAACCAAGAAATGCATGACTACATGAAAACTAAGTTGCCCTCCGAAACAACATAAACAAGCTGGATGAAACTCTCTGGAGTAAATTGGTGTAGTAGTTCCATTGAAATAAATGAGTAGTGAATTAGTCCTTCCTCCCCATCCCCTGGTTTCAATTTGAATTTAGGGTTAAGGTCTTGGTCCAGTCTTCTTTATCTGTACCAGTTTTCCCTGTCCCTATTCACATTGTAATTTGTAGTAGCAGGTACTTAATGGATGTTTCATTCCTAACATATTGAAATTAGTATGCATCTTTTCAAGCTTGGTAAGATAGGTGGAAAGTTGACTGTGATCACAATGAAAAATAAGGACTTCTTTAGAAAAAAGATAAAAGAAATATCTTAGAGGACATAGGCCTCTGAAGAGTTGGGAAATGAGACGGTTTGGATCCCACTAAGGGCTCATATACATGGGTATACTTGGGAAAGTTAATTCAAATTAACTTTTAAAGTGGATAGTTAACTCACTTTAAGCCTGTGAGTTATTGCTAGCATTCAAAATTAGTGTCCTTAATTCCATTTATTTTAATTCACTTCTAAAGTGAATTAAATTAAAATGAATGAAGGCCACTTTAATTCTGAATAAGAGCAGTCAGACTGGGATTTAATGCAGTTTAATTAATACATTTAAAAAAATAATTTGGATTAAGTTTCCTGAGTGTACCCATGTAGACAAGCCCTACCTTTCTGCCATCCCACTCCCAAGAATTGTGTTGCAGAAGCTTTCTCTCAAAAAACTGTCAAACATTGAACCGAAGGAACTGCTCGGGGGAATATAAAAATGGGGATATTGAAATAAAGAATCCAGGCATGCTGCATCCTCATCACTTCTAGTCTGAAATGAGGGATAAACCTATTACCTACACCCGGATCCTTTGCATGGTAGGTCAATGCTGTGATGTTAGAAACAAAACAGAACCATGGCATTCAAGACCAGGTGTTAAATTGTCTCTTTGTCTGGTATAAATTAGCAGTTTCCATTTTCTCGCTGTCACTTTCATTAAAACAGGAATACTTTAAATTATAACATGCATTACAACAGCCTGAGAACATTTCCATTTCTAACCCAATCAATTAAAAATTCTATGAGAAATAAAGTGCAATCTATTTTAGAAAATAGATATTGCAATAAGCCTACTTCTTTTCAGTATTATAAATCATTTTTCCTGGGAAAACATTCACATCATATTAACATATTAAAGGTTGCCTTTTAAATACACAGTATGAGGTTATTCTGTTACAGTATGTGAATGCTAGATGAATGCGTACTTAATTTGTACTGTATAATACTCCAAACACAGTATGATAAAATCTTTCATAGAAGAGGTGATAAAATGTCACTTACTACTCATTTACAATATTTTTGTCACTATAGCCTTCATATTTATGGCAGATTAAATTGCAAAAGAAAACAATGACTTGAATATACAGTAAGAACAATATTTTTTTTTTGTTACATTGTATAAAAATACTTCAGCTGCCTACTAGAACTGCCTGTAGTAAAGGAAAAAAGTGGAACTGACAAGAATGCAAAATAGGTACCCCAAATGGAAGGGGGGAAAGACTGGCTTTATTACGGTTTTAAGTATTCATTTTTGTGATATGGACACTTGATGAGTATGTACTCTGTCTTTTATGGCATTGCTTACAAATAAGTATGTGCTGGAATGGGATTTTTCTTGATCAAACTTATTCGTCATGGGACCTCTTTCTTATCCCCATGAGACAACCCCTTCTGATTTCCAGATTAATTTAATCCTTTTGGGACAACAATATGCAGAACCGGGAATACTTCTTCACTTTAATCCTTGTATCACTTTGCTGTTTGTACATTTCACAAAGTGGCAGTTAAAGGAAGCCAGTAGCTTCTGTCTCCTTTTCATGGCTCAGGCCCTGTTGAGAGCATTCCCAAAGGTGCTGTGAGCACTGGCTCCAAGAGAGCGAGGACGCTGCCTGTGCCAAGGCTGAGCAGATCTTCCCAGTCACTGAATCTCTGTGGGGAGGATGGGAGTGTCTGTGTGAGGATCCTTCTACGAGCCTGTCCCCCACTCTTGAGGGAAATGAAATGCATGGCCGTAACAGAGATACTTCACTTCAGTTGAATGAACAGAGCTACTATGTAATGGAACAAACTTTTCACTCAGTTATGTTAGTGGAAGAAAATCCAAAGGCATAAATAAAGGAACCCGCCTGTGTAACTGAAATTAAAATTTGGCTTATTGTTTTGGTGAAGATCAAGCTGTATTTTCCTTCAAAGTATATATTGACCTCATCTTTTCCTTAGTTAATATTTACCCTTTGAGCCAATTAATCTTGATATTCATCTGAACAGACATCAATATCCATTGAGTAAGAACAACAGGAATTATGCACGTATGTTGACCAAAGAACATATTCCCAAAATTTTAAACCAAGATTATACCATCAACTCTTCTATTTGAAGTTACTAACACAATGCTGCTCAATGACAACAATATTTATGCCTTTGCTAGCAATAATGCTATTTTTGTCATCTTCCATGTTCCTCTTCTTCTAGAAATGATTTATGTACTATATATATGGCCTCTGAATGTACAGTAGCTCTAGAAAACTGCACATACCTCATGGAATTGCAAGAAAAATACTAATCTACTTTGTTTTCATATACCTAGATATAGGGAATGGATTTGATTTACAACAAAATGCATTAACAGTTTTCATGGGGTTTCTTGTTTGGGGGGGGGGGGAGGAAATCCCACTGTAAAGTGGGTAACAAACCATACTGATTGAGGATTGGTGAGGTGATTATATTTATGTTGTGGAGCTGACATTCTTTTGATGAGTAATCATAGATGGTTTCTTGAAATGTCAACACTTCTACATACCTCTGTTTTTTGTTTTAATTCTTCTCCATTCTTCATTTACAGGGGCTCATTAATTTTAATTTTCTCATGCTTTCATTACGAATAATATAGAGGGGAAGAAAGGAAATCAGTAGGATAGCAAATGAACCAAAATAACATTGAGCATAATGGGACAAATTCATGCCTAGTCTAATTCCATAGAAGGTAGTTACAAATAGATCAGTTCAAATACAACTGGAAAGTAGGTACAAAAAATGCTGCAAGTAATATCAGGAAATGAACATTTATGAATCATGTTTTTTTTTTCCGTTCACTGTTTGTATATTCAAATAAATGAGGGCTTTTTTGCGAGTGTTTGTGGGAGTCTGTATTTGTAGGCATACTTGGGTTATATGTGCCTACACCATTCTCCTGTCAATACATCTGCTCAGGCAAGACTATTGAAGTTGCAATGCTCCAGTTAAGAAGCAGAAAGATAACATGGATTGTCAGTAACCCATCACAGATCTTGAATAGTAAGTAGAAAATACTTGCTAAAATAAAAAAAACTCAGAATTTTGTAGGCTAAAATTTTATTCATTGAACAAATGCAAATAGCAAACATATGCCTACAAATCATTTCATGTTTATGGACTAAATTAATCAGTTAAATTATTTGTTGCCAGTAGTTCAATGAGCCACTGTTAAATTAACCTGACTTCACATTGTCAGCTATTAAACCTTCCAGATTCCCCTTCTCGGTGATAAGCCCTTATTGTTTATCTGGAGAGTTTAAATCAAGAGAGATTTAAATATTTCTAAAATGTTGCCCCTAAGAAGCATTTAAAATCAACAAATTTCAGTAATTCATTGACAACTGATAAGTTAATATATTACTAAGAGAAAGTATTTTCATATTATGAACTCTTTGACCTATGACATTTAACCTTGTGATGCTGCAATCAAGAGATTCAGATCTGTAATGCCTCAACAAAATGTTACATTTTGGATTCTACAATTCTGTCTATTCAAAATTAATAATACCAAATTGTAATGTACTCAATGGATTTACAGCACTGAGAGATCTAACTTGTAGGTACTTCTTTCTTTCCTCAGTAATACAGACAGGCATGGACCTTTACTCTGTGATTGCTATACTGCACACACATTGCTTTGTAGATTAATGTAAATGGTGATTGATATTTTATTTATTATGCCCTACTAGAGTCCATGCATTGTGCAAATATAAAGGAAGACATTGTTTCCTCCCCAGAGTTTCCTGTCAAGAACAGACACACACTGTGCAATTCAGACATCAATACACCAGATGAAGATATGGACTCAAAAGGTGCAGGTATCTTTGTTTTTTAATAACTATTGGTGCATTACTGAAGTGTTTCACAAAAGTGGTGCATTGGAAGGAGGGATTTTAATAAGGAGAAGGAAGTAACTATAAAAATGTGATATGTGAGAACATCTGCAGAAATGACTTGTATCAAAGGATCTCAAAGCACTTTATGAAAATTATTAATTAAACTGCACAATACCCTTCAAACTAGGCAAGAAGGAGGTTAAGGGTCAGAATCTACCCTCCTTATTCATGCTTGTTATAACATTACTCAGTGATTAGCCACATTCATTTCAAAAATACTATTTATACAGTACTTATTACTAATGTTGGGCGAAATTATTCAGCCAAATTTTTTTCAGCAGAAAATGCAGATTCAGCAATACCAAAATGTGTCAGGAATTCATGTTGTTTTGACGAGTTATTCAGTTCGGTGGGGAAGCTGAAAAAATAGAAATGTTTTATTTTTATATTTTCTAAACAAAATGTTTTGATTTTTCAGTTCAAAGCTATTTTGTTTAGACATTTCCTTCAATGTAATTATATTTTTTTAAAATTACAAAAACCCTTTAAATTGGCCACAATTGAAAGCACATTTCGTTTTGGGTCAAATAAAACATTTTGTTCTGACAAAATGAAATGTTTAGTTCTACCCAAAATGATTTTTTCTTCTTTGTAGTCTTCAAAAAATAGTGCAGATTTTTATTTTCTGAAACTTTTTCTGAAATTGGTGGTGAACTGAAAGATCCATTTTTCTCACAGCACACAGTGGCAGAACCTACCCTTGGGCTAATTCAGACAGTGGCAGAGTTAGTTGCCTTAACCATTAGGCAAACATCACTTGCTTCCAAAACATGGGACTGTCAAAAAATGCAAGATAAAAATTATGAATACATTACAGGGGTTAAAGAATAAGAAGTGTACTGTATTAAAATGAGCACATTCTCTATTTATGGACAATTTGTAACAAAAAAATATAGAGTTGGGTTTAATTTACCTTAGAGTCATCAAGTTTAAGGCCCGAAGGGACCACCAGATCATCTAGCCTGACCTCCTGTATGTTACCGACCACCAACACCATCCAACACCCATATACTAAAATCAACAACTGAAATAAGACCGAAGTATTACAGCCCAAAGGAGACTTCATTTGTGCCACAGGCAGAGAACAGGAGCAGACAAGGTACACCACTGCCTGAGGCCCCCACAATGGCAGGCAAATGATTGTGAGATATTAGCGTGACCAGATGAGAGGAAGAAAATATTGGGACACCAGGGGGACGCAACAAATTGCGTCCCGACCAGAGATCGGTCAGGACAAACACCGAAAAATCGGGATGTCTGGTCACCCTAGATATACGCAGCAAGTAACCCTCACCCACACACTTCAGAGGAAGGTGGGGAAAAAAAATGTGCATCACTGCCAAAATGACCTGGGAGAAATTCCTTACTGTCTCCACATATGGTGATCATTTAGACCCTGAGCAAGCCCCAAGGAGATAAAACCAACAAACAAAACAAAATACATGGTGTGTGGAGGGGAGGAAATAAAATCCCTGCCTGACCCCCATAAAGGGCTTCTAAGTACAAATAAAATAAAATAAAAACTTGGAAAATTCACAACTCAGAATCAAATATCAGTTTAAACCTCTTTGCTTTTCTTTAGATAGCTGATGTTGAATTGATTTGTTTAAATTCTCTTCAGATTGTAATTAGTCATAGATTGTCAACACGTGAAAACAAGACTGTAATTATTAACTCATGGGGATATGCTGCCGTTCATAATAAGATATAGATATGCTATCCCATTTTATAATTTCATAAGAATGCTCAAGTAAATTACAGCCTTGAAATAACTCTGTGGCAGTTTTATCTTTGATATTATCTTTGTTACTAGTTAATATTGGCATACAATTTTCTCATAAAAATGGTTGTCCCTCTAATCAAATGTGACTGTGCAGTTGGGAGAGAAGGCATCCCTTTAAATGAACCAATGTACCATTGGAATGGATGAACAGTTCTGCTCTTCTGTGAATCAGAAACCACCCTCTGAAACCAGCATTAATCCCATGATATTTGTTGACAATGGATCAGTGTCCAGCCACCTCCATGCTAGTTAACTTGCAACATGAATTCTTGTTGCATAAAAATACCATTGATAGCTTTTTTCACCATGCTATTTTCATCAGAGGCATGTTCCCACAGTATTTGGAATGCCAGCCAGATGGTGAGAATACAGGAGGGGGGAAAAAAGGAATTGGAATCAAATACAAGGTTTTACAGCAGCAAAGAAAGAATAGAGATTGCACTCCCAGTGGCAGGTAGGTTTACCTCCCACTCTGCCTCTCTTCTCTCTAGCTGGAGACTGCTTTCAGTGAGGATGGAAGTATAAGGATCCAAATTACATACTAGAGGGCCATGTGACTGTATTTCCTCAACTTGAACTGGAGAGGAAGAGATTAAAAGGAAAGAGAACAAAAAGGAGGAACAGAAAGACAGAAAACGAAGTGGCAGGAGAGATAAGGAGGAAGACAGGTGACTGAAATCAGAAAAGGAGAAAGGAAAGGAGTGGTGAGATGCCTGTTTTGTGAAATGTCATGTATGTTTTAAGTAACAATAATGAGTAGAGAGGAAGGGGAAAGATGATGGAAACAGATGAGAGGGGATGGGATAAATGTGGTGAAGCAAAGATCTACTGCAAGGAAGTGATGTGTGAGAAAGGAAGAAAGAAAGGGGGAGGAAAGAGATCTAGCAGGTATGGGACATCCTGTGACCTGCTCTTCTCTAACTGCAGCCTGCCTCACACTGTCTCCAACTGCCGGGGATATTTTTGAAAATGTCTCTGCTGCCACCAGCTGCTCAATGAGCAATAAGCTGAGCACCCCTCAGTGCACTTCCTTCTGTGCTTGTACATATTCCTTGTGGCTGCTGTTAAATATTGGCAAACTTTTTTTTTCTTTTTTCCCCCCAATGGGTGGGCCTCTGCCCACATCTCTAAAGAGGGCAATTTGCACTTTTGAAAATGTAGTCCTTGCTGGGAAGTGTCAAGCATTCTCTGAACTAGATTCAACTTTCCTCTGGAGTTATCTGGTTTGTCTTTTTCCAACACTCCACAGCTCTGGGTTAAAAATGAAAGATTTCTCCAACTGATTTTTTTGTTTTATTTTTGTTTTTCCTTGAAGGGACTTAAAAATTTAAAAATACATATTAAATAAAGAACCTGCTTCACCACAGAGTTATTTTTTTCCAGTATTATTCCACCAACTCAGTTTATTTCAATGCATTTATAATGCTGTAGCAATGCAGTGGTGAATCCAGGTTCAAGGAAGATGAGACTCAGGGCCAGCTTCCCAGCTGATATAAATTTACATTGCTCTATTCTGTTCAATGGAACTATACTGATTTACACCAGTTGAGGTCATGACCTTCAATGTCATATATATATTAACAGATTAAGGAAGAAATGTAGAAAAAATACTTTGAGAGAAAGCCAGGTCAATCATGTTTACTGACATGATTATATTGGACACCAGCTATGACTGGCTAGGAAAAGCTGATAGTTTGGGTCAATATATTTGAGAATTGTTTATTATTAATTCCAGCCAAGAAAAAGAAATCAAGTGTTCAGTAATATTTTTCAGATCCTAGCACATTGAGACAGTTTGTGTGACCACTACACAAAGTCTGAATAATTTCACCTAATGCACTGTCCCAATCTGTTAATCATGACAAGGTAAATATGCTATAAAAAGTGGAAACAGCACAGCACTGAGAATGGCAGGGTAGAAGAATAAAGCAGCTGCTGTTTTCCAACCTAAATCTCGTCCTATATACTCCAGGGACCTCATTTAATCAAGCATCTTTCTCACACTTCATCATTATATTATTCAGAAATGATGAAAAATTGTGGGAATAAATTAGTCATTTATTGTAGGATACTTTTTTTCTTTCTACTCAAGGTACAATGAAAAATCGTTTTTTCCCCCCCCTAGTAGTTTATTATTTAACTTAATCAGAAACAGTAACCATCATAGATTGCTGGGTCCCAAAGGTCAGTGCTCATGACTTTCTTCTTTACCTCACCCATCTTGTCACTTTTTAAATCTCTCTATAGGTCCAATTTCTGGTCGTGAAAGACACAAGTTTGAGCTCCACAGAGCTCTTCTTTAATTTTTCTGGTGCGGAAAACTTTTGACCAAAACCTGATGAAAACTGAAAAAGATTTAGCCAAATACTGCCATTAACCAACAATTTTGAGTTTAGAGCTTTTTGAATTTTTCCATGATGAAAAAAATCAAATATTTTTCAAAGAAAGCAGACACTAGCTGCAAAAATTTTACATGAGGTTTTTTTTTTTTCCCCAATGCAATCAATATTTCAACCAATTTGTCTTGGTTGGAAGCACAAGAAGCTTATAACAGCTAGGTTATGCAGACAAGCAACAAGTATTCCCAAATATAATACCAGGCAAGTTAGAGGGCCAGTCAGAAAGCCCAAAGAGTGAATTTGACATATCAAATAATCATCTGAACAGTGACTATTCTGAACACTTCCCATCAATCCATAGCCTCAATATGCTTGAAAAAATGAACTGCTGAATGATTTTCAATAACAAATTCAAAACTGGCCATGAAGAGATCATAATTTTTATGCACAAGATGGGTTATAGTTACTAAATACATAAATCATTTTCAAAGAAGCAGTATTCAGCATTATCAGATTCGACTGTCATACAAATTTCTCTCCTTGATTCTGTGCTCTCTCGGTCTCTTCCTAGTCTCTCATTCTTTCTCTCATTCTGTGAGCCTATTTCTGTTGGTTGGACTGTAGAAAAATCACAGCAGATGCAACAAAATTCACCCAAATATAATAGATTTCATTATTTGTCTCTTATTTGTGTAAAGATGAAAAAGCTTAGAGCAGGGTGATGCATGCCCAGCTCACATGCTGCAGTGTGCTGGCTCACTACAACTTAATCTATGTTCTTAATTTTTTTTTTTTTTTTTTTTTTTTTTGTGTGGGAGAAGCTCTCCTGTATATTTCAGAGGGTGGAAGTCTCTGAAAAGCCCTATGTGAACATGATGTGGACTGCACAACAGAGGTCTAGCCAAACTCCCCTATATTACTTTGTAGTAACTCGCTGTAATGCAACTCACTGCAGTGTGCTTCAAGAACAAGAGATTTGTATAGGTAGTGTGGTGGGTTAATGAACTAAACTATCGCATTACAAGACTACAGTTCAGATTCTCATTAAACCCAAGACTTTATATGGAAAACAAGAAGGTATTGTCAGTGTGTGAGGTGTGATGCTATAAAAGTTCATTCTCATTGGAGGTCTTGGCTTAAAGACTATTGACATAAACATGTATTGTACATTACAGGATCCTGTAGTCAAGGTAGTAGGAAACCTCTCCCAAGTCCCTGAAGCAGTAATGGATTTGTGGTCTGGTCACCACGGCAGGCTCAGAGCTGAAGCAACCTCTGTGGTCAAAGCCACCATCTACAAATGCTTCTTCATAGCAGCAGACCCACTTCATCCCAAAACATTCCACCAAATGAATGTAGTTCAAAGGGATGTGGACTTCACATGTGGCCTCCCTGCATCCTGACCCTCTGTACAACAACATTGCTTCAGTTCTTCTGCATTCATGGCTTCTGCAGGAGGGAAGTGGTAGAGTTTATCCCTAAGAGAATACAATTGTATCATATCACCTTCTGAGATTTACAACAGAGGGCAAGGAGACTCATTTAGACACAATCACATTGGTCCTTCAAAATGTGAGATTCTCTTTTAAAAATCTCCTAAAATAGCTGATTGCTATTTTTTATTTTTATATATAATATGGATTTGTGACTGCCTAATTAGCTAAAATTTTAGCTATGTGTGCATAATCTATATAAAAATCAATTTATATACACGCACACACATGTAAAATTGTAGCTAATTAGGCAGCCACAAATCCAACCCACTACTTATATAATAAAACATTTAAAGCCTATTGAATTTTCACAAAGCTTTTTAGCACAGAACTTGGTGCAATTATGAGACATTAAGATAGTCTCACACAAAACTTCTCACCGGGGCAACATGAGAGCAGGTGGAATCCAATATGGATAAGTGTTAGATGATGGCTAACAGAAAAAATGAAACTAATGACACACATTGCTTAGTTCTAAATTAGTTGTAATCTCTCAAAAGAGATTTAGATGTCAGCATTGGCAGCTAAGTGAAGACATCCACTCAACATACAAGGGTGGGTACATGGGCAAAAATATTATACTTTACAAAAGAAATAAATATTAATATTGTCACTATATAAATTAATGGTATTCCTCTGTCTAGTTTCACCTATCACATCTCAGAAAAGACAATGCACCACAGAAGAAATTTAAACCTACCAATAACAACTCCAGAATCGGCAAATTTTAAAATGGGGATGTCACACTGCAGATTGTTTTATTTCCTTCCCATGACAAAGTTACTTATCTGCAGTATAGTATGACAATTTTTGTAGAAGGGTCAATGGTTATTTTCTGTTGACTTAGGGGAGGGAGTCTCTGTGTTAATATCTACAAGCACACTTGTGTATATTATATTTATGTGGGTGAAATCTTACCATGATTTCTAATTGTAACACTAAATATTTGAAGCTTTAAAATTGTACTTTTGATATTTTTTGCAAACACCAATAAAGATAGAACATTAGAGAAGGTTCTGAGCAGGACAACACATAGAGCTGACTATGGGAGGAGACATGAAAAAGACTAGGACCCAGAGCCTTGGGTCCTGCATTAACTCCTCTGGTAGTGCAAAGCAGCCATAAAGCTCATGGATTTGGTCCATTGAAAATTACCTCTGCTTCTGTCAAAAGGGTGTGGCCAGTGGAAAGGGTATGTCCCAATGCCCCAGGAATCTACAGCTACCAAAAGAACCACTTGGGGCCACCTTTGTGCACCACCTGTCAGTGTGCAACTCAGCTGAACCAGAGAATCTGGGCCTAGAATTTTTTGTTTAGTCTACAAAATAAGATCATGGGGGGGAAATTAGACAGAGCATGCCAAGTAATAGTTGGTGATTCCTTGGAATTCAAGGATGATAGTCTTCCATGAAATGATAGCTGGTTATCACTGGTGGATCCACAGGTGGCTAATAAGACCAATCCAGGATCCACAGATCTTATCACAGTTGGGGCAGACATTTTCCAGGGGAAGGAGTGGATTTAGATTGTTGAGTCAGGTCGTGGTACTTTCTTTCTTTCTTTCTTTCTTTCTTTCCCATTACTCCATTTCCTCTTGTCTTCATTGGGTCTCGAAATGCTGGGATCCGTGCCAAAAGGTCCTCCTCCATTTTAGTTGGTCAATGGTTTGTCGCTGTTGTACTTAATCTTGACTTTGAGAGTGTCTTCGAAGTGCTTTTTTGTCCTCCCCTCGTCCGTTGGCCTTGGCCTAGTATGAAATGACCAATCGGGGGCAAATGGTTACCGTCTGACAAAATACAAGAAAAAGAGGACATTCAAAAACATAAGTAGGTATCACCTTTAAAATGGATCAAAGAAAATGCTTTAAAAAACAGAACATGTAATATAGCTGTGGAACACACTGTCACTGGATATTATTTATTAGCAAGGTTAGTATTCATTAAAAGGAAGACCAGTCCTAACTGGTTAATTTTTTACTATAAGGTACACCCCTGCATTAAGGGAGGGTCAGAGCCATATTTTTTTTTATGGAGAAGCTTCTCCCCGGAGGAGAATAACATCTCCCAGAGCATGCAGACACACAAAGCCTGCTGCTACATTCCCAGCTTGCTTGGCTGACTGGCATACAGAGTGGGGTAGAGCCATGGCTTGCCTCTTCACCCTTCCCAAGGGAATAAGGAGAGACTGAAGCTGTGTTTGGCCTTTACATGGGCCCAGGGGAGAGGGGCAAGTTCCTTGAGCCTTCCCCCATGCACAAAACCAAGTACAATCTGGGCTTACATGAGGACAAGCAAAGAGGCTTCTTCCTTTCAAAACTTAATGTGAGTTTTGCCAAGAAACCGCATACCTGATAAATCTTAAATGGATCCCGCACAAATATGATTGCAAGATTTGAAACATGGGATTTAAATTTGATTAATAGATTTTAATCATTTTGATAAACTGATTTTTAAAAGATATAAATGTAAATTTAAAGTACCTGCGCAAAAGGATCTCTCTGTCAGAAATTCAAAATTACATAAGTTAGCTGCTTCAATAAACATTCTAACAGTAACTGAACTGAGGTCATCACATTGCCCTGGCCAACTTGGTTCTATCCCCTTGGTGGGACTCTGCTGCCTTCCCCTCGAATGTGGGATAATGGGGGGCTGGAAAAAAGAGTAGGGGTTGTTTTCCTGCTGTACGAGGTATAGCAGCCCCTTATCCACTTTCCCTATTTTCCTTCGGGGATGCGTCCTCTTCCAGCTCCTGTTTATCAGGGAGCCATATTCCTTCTGTAATGTGTACCTGAACTGGACACCTGCGACATCTGTTACTTACTAAGTTGCAACATCTTGACCAAACCTGCTTATCTACCACACCAACTCCCTGACGTGCTCTGCGAAAGGCAAATAAAACCCCACCCTGCCTGGGTCAATCTGGCAGTGAGGGGAACATTTCTTCCCTGCCCTGAGGGGAAAAAAAAAGACTAATAATCTCCTCCTCTGGACACCAGGCGTGGGAGTGTTCCTCACCTGGTCTGGCAGCTTCCTATTCCTCCCTGTTCCATCCAGGTCAATTCCCCGTCCCTGTGCAACCGAATTTCAGGGAGGGCCCTTAAAGGAGCAACAACTCCTTTTCTTCCAGCCAGCCAGCCAAAGACCCATCTCATTCTATTACAGTGAGCACATTTTCAACCAAAGGTGAAGTACTCAGTGAAAGAAGAGACTTAGGCCATGATAGTTGAACATTATATTTGAAAGAAAATGAAAATTTTCTCTACCTAATTAGTTAATACAGTACCTCTCAAATATCTGCCCATTGTTCTTTGTTGGTTATTATGGTTTTGCTTTATCCCTTACCCAAAGCTGTGATTTATTCTGATTATAGATAATTGAAAGGTTAGTGTGTAGACATCATAATTTGTATTATGGTCATTCTTTTCTTTTTATAACATTTCTAATGACAAAAAAAATCTAATATTTGTAGATGTCTTGAAGCAGGTCATTACATTTTATGAATAAGTTTAAAAAATAGAAACTCTAACAATATAAAAATGAATGAACCAGATAAACACAGTAAACCTGGCTGAAACAGTTGCCATAATGTTTCAGAGATGTTTGCAATAAAATTCTGATGAAAAAAGGGACTTCAAAAATATGGCATATCAGTGTAATTAAGTGAGCAGTTTTTATTTTATTCAAACAATCTGAACATTCACCCAAAATCCAAACCAGACTGAAACCAAGTCTTTTCTGACATTTGAAAAGGTCTGGTTAGATTTTGCTTTGATTGATTGTTTTGCTTCTCGTCACTCTGATTTGAATTGGGACTGGAAATGAAAGGACCAAAATACTGCAAAGAGTGTGCTCTTGTGCTGTTTCTGATCTGGCCCAACAGAACCTGCTCTTGTAAGATTTTTTAGCTCAGTATTAAGACCAAAGAGGTATGGATAAAACTGTGAAAAATTTAAACATTTTTTGTTCTTCTCCTGAAAAGGCAGCATCAGCAAGCAAAAAACTATAATTTCCACATTCAAATTCTCCAAGCACAAATTGGTAAGTATACACAAATGTATTATTCCCTCATTGACTCCTTTCTTTCGTTATCTTTTTAATGCATTGCCTAAGAATATAATAAGAGCAAAACTGGAAATATAGGCAGCAGCTATGCAAGCTTCCCACACTGTTCTGCCAGGATATCCCAGCCCTAACTAAGGACTGCCTCATTGATGTCCTGCCTTCCCTATTCAGTTCTTGGCCTCTTTGCTAAGACTTTTCACAACAGCACCTGTTGGAATGATGATTTTTGTGATGGGGACACTAAGTAGCTGTCACAGGGTAACTATTTACCGTTAACCTGACGAAGATTTGAAAAAGTATCTAGAACTAAAAGCCTCCGTATTCTAATATCAATCCCCTCTGCCATACAAGTACCTCACTTTTTTCTGAATTTAAAGCCACTTTTTTCAGCTCAGTTAGCTTGTGGTGAAAAGTCTACTGAAGCTTTGGGGGATTTTTTGAGTTCCCATGAGACTAAAAAAATTATTCTGAAAGAGAAGCACTTGGCTCTGTCTTATATGAAAAACTTGTTATATTGCTATGATTTCAGACCCTATGCCTGACCACCCCCAGCACAATATCATAATTGTTGGATCCATAGACCTGGAGAGCTTGTTTTATTGGAAATACATTTTCAGCTCCCCTAAAGGCTTTTCAAGTTTCCCAGAAATATAATAAAGAAAAATGGTTCTACACCATAGCAGAAGAAAAAAAGTAACTATAAAGAGAGAGTTAAGGTTGACAGAGATCCAACTAGTGTTGGGCAAATATATACTGAATGGTCAGTTTAGGAACTGTTGTAGCCTGAGTTATGTTTAAATATGCAATTAAACATATGACAGAAAAAAATCAATTCATACCTACAAATTAAAACATGCTGCGTCACATCCTTTACCCAGGAGGCTTTTTGCATTTGATTTCAATAGAGTAGGATTCAGCTCAGTGTCATCGTACTCCATAAACCAAGTCCCGTGTATAACTTTGCACATTATTCATCTTATGGTCAATCATGTTTTTAAAACACACTGAAGTTTCCTAATGCATTTAGTTACACTTGGTGTGACTTGGCTGGTTACAATCTACATTTAAGCTCTTTATACTTAATGCACTACCCTAAACTTTTTTTTTTAAAAGCATTTTTCTTTTCCTTACACATAAACATAGCTATAGTGTCTTTCTTCTTATTTTTAGATATTAACATTTAAAGCTGCAATCCTAAAGACTCAGAAGTGCTCTCGGTAATTAAGCATGAAATTAGCCATAAATATTTTATTAAATACAAAAATATTGACAAAGTTTCCCAGTGTAACTTTGAATATTTTAAAAAAGAATGAAAAGCATAAAAGGCCAACTATTCCAACCACCTTCTCTCAGTTCTTAATACTTATTTTGTGATCAAATTAAAATATACATACAGAATACAGGTATACAGTGGAGCTAAACATAAAATAGAATAAGAATATGAAAATGTAAAATGTCCTTATTAGGTACATTCATATGCCTTGAACCTACAATTGGTTATGCATACGCTCATCCTTATACCCCCATAGAGCTCCACTGAAGTAAAGGGAGCTCCACACTAAAGCAGGGATGTGCCAGCACACAAACAATTGTTGGGGCCGTAGACAGATAGGCCAGGGGGGAAAAAATGGATGAAAACACGAAGATGATTCTGATGCCAATAAATTATGCTGTCTTCATGTGCTGCTGTAAGCCTCCAGAGCTAATCCTTTCCCTGCTGTCTATTGCCATCCATTTTGAATGAAAAGATTTAAAATAAAAAAAAAATTCCAATTCCCTGAGGTTTTTACTTTTTTAATTTGCACAGCATGAAGTTGCTTGCACGCTAAATGGGTAACTGCTTGCTCAAGTAATATGGAACTGCACAGACTGAGTGAAATTCACTTATGTTTCTCAAAAAGGGATTTCCAGAAAAATTCCCTTTTGGGAACATTGACATGGAATGTCTCAGCTTGCTGGCTGCTTGCCTGGAAAACTCTTGTCAGTTCACTTCTTGGTGGCAGAACAGACAAGTCTTCCAGATGGGCTGCTGGAGGCTGATGCCCCACTCCATCCCGAGTGGCTCTCCACCTTCCTGGCTCACCAACCCCTCCACAGCCTGATTACTGGAGAAGCAGCTGGGTGGTGGGGAAACAGAGACCTGGGGAGCCATCATTTCAATTTTCTCAATGGAAATTTTTCTATAGGAAAAATTTAATTTTGCAAAAGAAAGAATTTCCAGCCAGCTCCTAGTCATTGCTCATGAAAGTGCTTTTAACAAAGGTCTTTGAATTCCCCCCAGATCTGACCTGTAAGATCCTGCTTTTTTTCCCCACTGGTACATACCGGAAGAACCCACTAACCCTGCATTTCAAATGGGACTAGTCGCTTGTAAGACCAGTGGTGACTGATCCAAAATGATAATCTCTCTTCACTAGGGACCAAATATCCATGCCGTTGCCCTGAGTGATCAGCTGGGATGGGCATCTGACAGACGCGTAGGTGTGGCAGAGGAAGGAGTCTTCCTTTCATGTCTCAGAGTAGCTGCACAGGCAGACTGCAATTCTCTGCTTCCTTCTTGGGGATGCACTTCAGTGACATTATCCCTCCACTCTACACGAGTGTTATACATTGCACGGTAATTCCAGATAAAATGAAGTGAAAGGTGTTTGCTGATTTTGGTCGTGGTTATGAGTGTGAGAAACTAGAACACTGTAATGACGTAGGGCCTGAGTTTCTACAGCAATAACATAATGTCAGTATTCAGCACTATGAAAGCTGTAGGAAGCTTGTTGGGTTTGCTTTTGTAAACTATTACTTGTGCAGTGCAGGTGTTAGACTATTGAAAACTTACACTCAGGTGCTAGTGTGTGCCACGGTTGTTTGCATCTGAAAAGTACAGACACAAGGTTGCACACATGGAAAATTCCATGTGCCCATGATGATGATGGATATATGCTCAGTTGGCAATCTACCCCTTTTGTTTTTGAGTCTTTGCTATTTAAAAAAACCCAAACAAACCTCTTAGCTTTGAATTAAAGCAGCTGGCATGTTCAAGAGGCAGTCATGTTGGGTACCTCTCTCTTATGAAGACTTTGAGTAACATGGCAAGTAAATTAACTAGCGGGAGTGTTTTGTAATGAATTCTACAACATTACTTTATGCTACTTGCTACATTGGGAAAGTAATGGACCCTTATCTATTGAGGTCTGGTCAGCCACCTAGTTGCAGGCAGTAATCTGCCTACTAGAAGCATCCTCTCTGAGCTTCTGAGTGTCAAGTGGCATTCTGAATGTCTCCTAGTGCTCTTATTTGGAGCTGTATCTAAATGGCACAAGCTAGCTTTATATGTAGGAGCCATTCTAATTATTTGATCACTGGAGATTTTTTAGCAATAGAAGAAACCACTTCCATTGTAAAGCAAAGTATCTGAGCTCTTGTGTCAGGATATGTCATTGCAAAGAGTGATATTTCAGAGGTATGTAGCACTGTCAGAGTCTACAGGAACCCTAAAGTTATTTTTCCAGTTGTTCCTGAATTCATGTTCATTAGATAGCTGGACTTTACGGGATCTGGGAGCATTCACTGTGACTAACACTTAAGCAGGTGTCCATTTGTCATCTTGGCATACTCTCACCTGGTCACCTTCAGTGAAAGAGGAGAGCAACTTTGCTCTCCTAGTGTAATAGCTTATTTGCATCTGTTTGCATGCTGTCAGCTTCTTATTAATAGACCCACTTTCTCAGTTTTCATGCAGTACAGTAGCTTCATTTGGCAATCGTGTTGTCAGATGTCTACCAATTAGTAACTGGGCAGGCCATTCCAGATTGGCCTCGCATAGTATATTTTTCTGAATGGAAGTCCTAATTTTTCTTTCTTGATATATTTTGACAATGTGAGCAGCTTATACTGGTAGTCCATCTGGCCATGAATATGTTGTATGTTATGATACGGTCTTGCATGATATTCTTATCGATAAACTAGGCAAATACAACTTAGATGGGGCTACTATAAGGTGGGTGCATAACTGGCTGGATAACCGTACTCAGAGAGTAGTTATTAATGGTTCCCAATCCTGCTATAAAGGTACAATGAGTGGGGTTCTGCAGGGGTCTGTTTTGGGACCGGCTCTGTTCAATATCTTCATCAACGACTTAGATATTGGCATAGAAAGTACGCTTATTAAGTTTGCAGATGGTACCAAACTGGGAGGGATTGCAAGTGCTTCGGAGGATAGGGTCATAATTCAAAATGATATGGACAAATTGGAGAAATGGTCTGAGGTAAACAGGATGAAGTTTAATAAAGACAAATGCAAAGTGCTCCACTTAGGAAGGAACAATCAGTTTCACACATACAGAATGGGAAGAGACTGTCTAGGAAGGAGTAAAGCAGAAAGAGATCTAGGGGTTATAGTGGACCACAAGATAAATATGAGTCAACAGTGTGATGCTGTTGCAAAAAAAGCAAACGTGATTCTGGGATGCATTAACAGGTGTGTTGTGAGCAAGACACGAGAAGTCATCCTTCCGCTCTACTCTGCACTGGTTAGGCCTCAACTGGAGTATTGTGTCCAGTTCTGGGCACCACATTTCAAGAAAGATGTGGAGAAATTGGAGAGGGTCCAGAGAAGAGCAACAAGAATGATTAAAGGTCTTGAGAACATGACCTATGAAGGAAGGCTGAAAGAATTGGGTTTGTTTAGTTTGGAAAAGAGAAGACTGAGAGGGGACATGATAGCAGTTTTCAGGTATCTAAAAGCGTGTCATAAGGAGGAGGGAGAAAACTTGTTCACCTTAGCCTCTAAGGATAGAACAAGAAGCAATGGGCTTAAACTCCAGCAAGGGAGGTTTAGCTTGGACATTAGGAAAAAGTTCCTAACTGTCAGGGTGGTTAAACACTGGAATAAATTGCCTAGCGAGGTTGTGGAATCTCCAGCTCTGGAGATATTTAAGAGTAGGTTAGATAAATGTCTGTCAGGGATGGTCTAGACAGTATTTGGTCCTGCCATGAGGGCAGGGGACTGGACTCGATGACCTCTCGAGGTCCCTTCCAGTCCTAGAATCTATGAATCGATGTAATGTGCTCAAAACCCCAATGCTCTGCAAAAGCTTTAATTTTGTATTAGTATTTTGAGGACTAGCAGAGCTACTCATGTGTATAGCTATTCACATGCCTAAATGTTTGCAGGGTCAGTCCCTTAGTAACAGATGCACAAGCTCGTGTTTATTTACCAGAACCTAAGATCAGAGTGGAACATAATATAGAAGGAATTCCCGTGGCCAAGGAACAATTTTTTGAGAAAAATGTTGGTCTATTTTTTTCTGTTTCATCAAAATTATTTTTTAAGAAAATCCTTGACCAGTTGTAAAGAGAACACACAATTGTCTGCTCATAAATTAAAGGAGATGGTATGTGGAATTTCTAAGGGAACAGAAGGAGTTGTTCTCATAAGGATGGGATCCATATGCATAAGCGTTTGCAGAATCAGTTCCTAAGGTTTTAATGGGTAAATGGGTCTTTGTAATATGGAAGTCCCCCCCACACACACTTTGGTACAGTCCACTCAAATATACACAGTAACAAATTGTATTTAAACTCTCCTACTATAGATGTGTTGGTGTTGAAAATTACTTGTTCAGCCTTCCTCAAGATGTGTTGCTTTGACTATTGTTAGTTGCTAGAATTATTACCACTGCATATACCTAATGTTCCTTCACTCAACAGATGGCTTATGAAAATCTGGCACATCTCAGTAGCCTTAAAAACAATTCATACATCAGATATCTGAACACATGGCTTCCTTTCATCACTTGTGCAGAGGCTAGGAGCTGGATTAAAAAGACAACATTCTAGAAGAACTTCTCTTCTATTAACATTCTATGCATATCCATTTTTATATTAAGATGTATTACTAGGACTTTCAGCCAAGTGACCACTTTTTTTTCTTTTAATTTTATTACCTGTATGTTTTTTTCTTGGACCCATGTAATCAATTGCATTGTTTTTTTGTGTGCTTTAACATGTTATCTAACCTGTCTATCCATCATGATATATTATATATGAACTTGCTAGTATTTTTCTGCTAGTTTTTTCAGGGATTCCCATATGAAAGACACTTATTCCTGGGACATTACACATGTACAGGATTCTAGTTTTTGCCTTAGTTTCTTAAACTTTTCCCTGGGTATTATTAATTTTTATTAATTTATTATTTTATTTTATTGACCTGCTTTAAGATCCATGGAAACATCCAAACAAGCCCTGACTTGTCAGGCTTTTATTTGTTCAATAGTAGCTTCTGCAGATATCTAGTTTTTTAGTCAACATAAAAAAATCACTAGATCTCTTAACAATGGTTCTTTCAAAGTGGTATTATGAATATCACAAACAATCTTATTCTATATCAGAGAATGTGTTAATTCTCCAGAGTTTTAAACTCTATTCCATATTGATCCATTATCTCACTCTGTTTATTGACACAAATGAAGAAGTGATGCCTTTCATATGGTGAAAGTCACATCCAAATTAGGTGTTTTCCCCCACCCAACCTCATTCTCAAAGGTAAATGTGTTTTAAATCTAAACTTGTGTTGCTTTTCCTCTACAATGGCACATACAATATTAACCTTAGTCTGACACTAAGATATTAGTATTATGGTAGATTCTAGAGACACAACTGAGATCAGAGCTCCACTCTGTTAGACACTGTTAAGATCTCTGTGTAAAGACCTGTACAGAAGACAGTGCAGAATAAGCTGTAATAGTCTTACAAGCCAGAAGAACTATACTATATATTCTAAAGTACTATCCACTGGTGTGTGTGTGTGTGTGTATATATATATATATATATATATATATATATATATATATATAAAATGTGTGTACATGTACACACACAGTTACTGCCCCAAAGAGCTAGCAATCTAAATAGAGAAGACCGAGAAAGGGCGGAACAAAGATGTGAAATCACTTGAGAAAAGAGACAGTGACAGAGCCAGGACTCCAAAGGCCCAGTCCAGTGATCTGTCCAGTGTCTTGTCTTTAGATGTGTGTCATATTGGGTATTTCTTGTGAACCATTTGAGTTTCACAGTCAGTAATGTAATATTGTAGCCATTAGAGGGAAATCTTGTACTTTTTAAACTTTTACTGGGACTTTACTTTTTTGCTTCGCTGTTGCAATCTTGTGAAGAATATACCAACAATAAAAAGAAACACTAAAATTCTAGGCAACCCAAGAATCTATGACCATATATAATAGCTTACTAGAAGACAATACTTTAGATAATACTGATCTCTATAACTGAATCAGCTGGAAGTTGTAGTGTAACAAATATATACTCTTTCTAACAAAGAAAACCCTATTTACTGGGTGGTCTGCTTGGTAATCTGGACATGGTTCTCATTACAATCAATGCATTAACCAATGCAGAGCCTCCTCTGGAGACAGCAAAGATTACTCTGATTTCTCAATAGAGAGATTACTATGAAGGATTGTCTCAGGAATTCAACCTCCATCATGTTTGGCCAAATGCCTGTGGCCACCCATTTTCATCACACCCAGGGAATGAAAACTAATGCGCAGAGTTTCTGCAGATAATAAATATACTTTGGAAATTCTTCATTTTTGTTTAGTTTTACTCTCCGGTTAAATATGCCAGCCCAACTACATACAGATTCTTAGTTAATTAGCAATATTTAACAAAGTTGTAATAGTGTTGCAATTAAACAAACCAAAAGCATACAAAATCAAAGTAAAACAGGGGCAGGTTTGTGGGTGGCTGTTTCTGTTGTAATGCATGCACGCATGTTGTGCACAGACTGTATGAGAAACAGTAGGTCTGTGAGCTGAGCTCCTTTCTCAGTGAGTCCTACAAAGTCTCGAGGCCAAGAATGCCTAGGGGATTCAATTTTCTTGGCAAAGGGCAGAGTCTGTAATTTAAATGCCTCATTCCCACCACTCATCCCCCCTAACACTCACTCATGTCAATCACCCTAACTCCCACACAGCATTCCCCTCCTACCTCAAAACACATTGTCTAGCCAAAGTTTTTTTTCTGAACCCTCGTGCATACACAAACCCCTTCAGATCCCATCCTCACATAGCTTCTACTCCTTCCACATCCTGTTGATCCCTTCACACTTACTTCTTGCTCATCTAAGCTCCTGGGCCCATTCTGCCACCCTAACTCAGCTCCTGTTCCTCTGGCCTCTACTTCCTGTCCCCTGTCTCTTGTCTACCTTTGACTGCTTTTGTTCAGTGGAATTGAAACCAGCTCCACTCTTCTGAAGAACTAGATGAGGCCAGCAAGGAGATGCAGAAGATGAAGGAGCTGCAATTGAGGTGATCCTTGGCTTCTGAGGGAGACTTACCAAGTGCTGGCAGCAGCAGCAACAGCTCTGAGCTGAGTCTGCTGACTCAGGAAGACTCTCCACTCGCATGGTTGTGCTTTGGGAGTGCCACATGCAGCTCCACAATTAGCATGCCCCCTGCTTGCCAAAACCTTGGAGTAGATATGTAAGTGTGCCATGCCTATTACCACAGTGACCCCAGAGTAGCTTCTTTGCATCTTGGCTCCAGGCTGGGAGGAAGAATTCCATTCCCATCCCCCCCCCAACCCCTGAGAATGCATTTACAAAGCCAGTTCAAACAGCCTTTTCCACAGGGGATAAAAGTCCTTAGCACAAAATAAATAAATAAAATCCTCAATTTTTCCACACAAAGCAGTGCTACAGTTCCACCAAATATAGTAAACTTTCCCCTGATTTCCTTCTGGCTCCATTCATTAGACATCTATTATAATATAATTATTATTAATAGGATGGGAATAATGCCCCCAAAGTAGGATGTTTTGTAGCATTTCAAAGGGTATTTAATCTCTCTTTGAAATGCATTTGCATAAATATAAACTTTGTTTTAAAATTGATTTAGTTTAAAAAAAAATTCTATAGAAATACATATGTTCCCAATAGTGACTCACTCATGCACACTGCGGAACTGTGTTATTATACTGTTTTTTATGTTTCTCTGGAGAAATCAATTATTTACAATATTTACCCATGTTAATGGTGTGTCAGTGTAATTTATGTACCAATATAAATTTGCAGCAAAGTGATGTAATATACAGTAAGTTGTTATGAAGTTGGCAAACAATACAGGAGATAATATCCAAATTCCAATTTCTTTCTGGGTGGCAAATATACCTGGGGGGGAAAGGGCTTCCTCAATCAGATGTTTCTGGCTATGGTTAGATTATAATTAGATTTCGGAGACACTTTTACCAAAAGCCTGTTTGGACTGAAACTATTCCTGTTTGTTCTCTACTCAGAGGTGATACTTTTATTGTTGTGGAGGTTTGACACTTTCCTTCTGTTTACACTCACATAACTCAAAACCAGCTTTGTGTGGGGGTAAAAAAAATCTCAGACTTCTGGAATTCAGCCAAGTTTGGGAGAGACTGAAAGTTGTTGCCGTCTGTTGGCTGTTCATTGCCCTTCATTATAATCTATGACCTCAGTCCAGTTCTTAGTGGGATGAGTGTCCACCTCCCAAAAAACCACAACTGCAAATGGCATTAATTGGTAACCATGTTGCTAATCCTAGCAGAGAAATCAAGGTTCAAATGAGCCCTCCTACGTAATTATTTATGAATATTATCATAGTGCCTAGCCATAGACCAGGATCACATTGCGTAAGGTACTGTACAACAAAAAGATATTTAAAATTGCAACCTGTGCAAGTCCCTTTACCATTTCTTACCTTAACTTGTACATTTATCTGAATGTATGTTCATACATAAACATTAGAACAGTCCATTACAACTCCCAACCTTTGTAATGGAAAGAAATAATCATTTTTAAATGCAAATAGAAACTGGAAAAACAACTGATTTTTTTGAAAAACATTTTCAGTTAAATATTTTGGGTTTTGAAAATCAGAAAATGAAGAATTTTTACCAAAAAGTAAACCAGAAAAGCAACGGTTTTATGTATTTTTTAAACTACAGAATGTTCAGTTTCTGTTTTAAAATAAAGCAAAACAACACAACAACAAAAATACAGAATATCTCATTGACAAACCAGAAAAATAATTGAAACAAACAAACAATGGGAAAAATACCATAATTTAAAAACTGGAAAATTTCAGCCATAATGATTTCCCCCCCTGAAAATGGTTCTATTAGTTGAAAAGCCATTTTTCAATATTTTTGACCAGCTCTACATTCTCTTTATATTCAACAACACAATTATTTGAAGGTCAGTCAATATTAATTTGAATGAATAATCTATCAATTTTTCCGTTTCTTTTCATTACCAAATGAGTAATACATGCAAAGTACGAGAGTTGAAATTTTAAATGCATAATAAGCAGGAAAGCCAGTTCTTTCTGCATCCATAACTTTAGTCATCTTACAGATATATATATAAAGGCTTTTTTTTCCCACAGCAGACTTTCCAACCATGGAATCAAAGCTAATTTACTTCCATTGTTGATAGGATTAAGTAAAACAAAACAAAAAATCCATACTCAATAATATAAAATGTTACATATTCTAGGGGCATTAATGTTAGCCACTTTGAGAATCTTTATTTTAAATGCCTGCATTTTCTGTCATTTAAAATGTCATATTATTGCATTAATGTAACTATATGTATCAATAATATTATTTGTACTAAACTGGTAAGAGATTCTCAGACTTGTTTTCTTTATTCTCAATGATCATAAACGGTTACCTAAAAGTCTTGTGTCTACAGGATGGCTAAACTTTCTTGATGAAAGGACAGACATACCAAAACCAGACAACAATAGTAGACATCTCATACAGCCTGGTATTCAGCCCTCCTCAAATACAGCTTAAGTAACTGGTTTTGTTTGGCGGGGGAGAGGAAGGAATTCACTCCTTCGGCCCATGGATACAGCATAGGACAGCACTTTTGCGTCAGCACTTTTGCCACCCTGTATGTTAGACTGAAGCCCTTTTACAGGACCTCCTCGTCACCATGGGCTTGATTTTGCAAAGTACTGAGCACTCTCAACTCCTACTAGTGGGAAGTGGTGGTGCTCACATCCTGGATCCATGTCCTGCCTGTTTGCCCACAAATAATGGTTCACACCAAATAATCTACCATATGGTTCCCTTCTGCCCCCAGCCCATCAGCTCTACTTGCCACTTCACCTTTACAGCTCTTTAGTAGAGCTTATGTTGAATGGGTGACCTGCTAGCATAGTCCATATTACATTGCTAACATGAGTGACTGTCAAGAATGTTAACAGACTATATATTGTACCTTTATTAGACTGTCAGTCCGAGTCTGTGTAAACCCCAAATGTGAGTTGCAGCCACTGTGTTTAAAGACCTCATTTTATTGCATGCCATATGATTTGTAAGCAGCAATTAAACCTTGTAGACAAGAACCATCAAATTAACCATGACATGCATTCTCAGTTTCAAATCCATGAAGAGTAGAAGGTGTTAGTGTACAGATTAATGAATAATGAGAAGGATCAGTGATTATTTGACAGAGAGGAAGGCTATGCATATGACATCGGAAGAGGAACAAGAGTAGGCTAGGGTGGCAGGGGACTCACTTGAGAGCAAAATAAGTGTACATGAAAAAAAACTACATATTTTATTATCGATATATATTGTTGTTATTCATTGGTATCACAGTAGAGCTAGATGCCTTGGATGACTAGGGGGCTGGAGCACATGACTTATGAGGAGGGGCTGAGGGAACTGGGATTGTTTAGTCTGCAGAAGAGAAGAATGAGGGGGGATTTGATAGCTGCTTTCAACTACCTGAAAGGGGGTTCCAAAGAGGATGGATCTAGACTGTTCTCAGTGGTACCAGATGACAGAACAAGGAGTAATGGTCTCAAGTTGCAGTGGGGGAGGTTTAGGTTGGATATTAGGAAAAACGTTTACACTAGGAGGGTGGTGAAGCACTGGAATGGGTTACCTAGGGAGGTGGTGGAATCTCCTTCCTTAGAGGATTTTAAGGTCAGGCTTGACAAAGTCCTGGCTGGGATGATTTAGTTGGGAATTGATCCTGCTTTGAGCAGGGGGTTGAACTAGATGACCTCCTGAGGTCCCTTCCAACCCTGATATTCTGTGATTCTAAGGTTGGAGTGCCATTGTGCTGGGAGCTATGACAGGAGCTATGTTCCTGCCCTGAATAGCTTAGTCTAAATAGACATGTCTGAATGAAAATGGAGGAAGAGGAAAGAAAACACTATCGGCATCTTAAAGAAAGGGAACTGAGAAGTTAAGCGACTTGCCCAAGGTCACACAGGAATTGTACCGCAGAACTAGGAACTGAACCCAGGTCTCTTAATTCCCCTTCTAGTATCTCATCCACAATGCTATCCTTCCTCAGTAGCACAGACAAGTGAATGTGTTTTGTTAAAATACATATTTACCTGTTTGTTGGACATTAAAAATCCCATTTGCTTGAATGGATTGGAGGGACAGTTACTTGTCGTCTTTCATAGAGCAGTAACAAGTGTAGAACAGTTATCAAGAAAATGACACAAACTTGTGCTATCTGGGTGACCTTCAGGAAAATGAAGAACTACTCTGTAAGCTTTGCATGACATACATGTTGTACTGAAAAATGGTGGGTATTCTATCAAAACATTATGAGCATGCTTTGCCTCTAACCCTACCCCCCAAAAAAATCTTGCTTAGTATAGAATATTTCAGGAAAATTTGGTATATTCCACTGATCTTATATTTCATTTCTGCAGCTCACTTTTGTGTATTGCTGTCCTGGAGAACTAGAGAATTTGTCTGGTTTCACTTGATCAGAAAGAAGATGGACAGTATTATTAATTGAACTGAATGTGTTGAGACGTCCGTTGTACAATATAAAACATACATATGAACTATGATGCAACTTGCAGAATTTTCTTTAATAGTAATGCTTTATCATCATTAACACCATATGTTCCCAAGAAATTGTTACAAAGTTCCTGATAGTAATACCAAAATTAGATAAATCAGACCTGACAAGGGAACTACAGTGTGTAGGGAGCTCTACATTAATTTCAACTACTGCTTTGCTGTCTTGTCCACCACAACAAACATTATAAATGTTTGAGAGCGAGAGAGAGAGAGAGATGGGAGGGGGGATGGAGAGAAGAGAACAATGAAACAATAAAAATTCAATGCTAACAGAATCAGTCAACTGTAAAACAATGAAAAAAATCAGAGCTAGACAGGCAGTTCTCTGCCATTGGTAAAGAACGGAGGTGGAAAATCAATATTTATTTCTCTGAAAGTGCCAACCACGGCATGTGGTATTGATGTTTTCAACAGGATGGAAAAGCTTTTCACAGCAAGGCTTTCACTTTTTCCACTCCTGGAGGCAATCTGTGCATTATGTTGAATATTATCTGGTAACACCACTCTTGCTTAAAATAAAATAATAATAATAATAATAATAATAATTGTTTTGATATTACCTGTAAAGTTGCATTTGTCCTTAAATATAGAAAGAAATAATCACACAATTGTTTAGCCATACAGGTGATCAAAGTTAATGCATACATTTGCTACAAAGGGCTTCCAACAGTAAAATCAAACTTTCTTGCTTGCTTTGGACATAGAGAACAAAAAAATACCTTATACACAGCAGTGGGTCTGAATCACTTGCTGATCACAGCACTTCCTGTAGGTTCCTTTAACAATTTTCTGTTCTCCAGCCTCCAGAGACACATCTGTGGATTACAGAGACACTGCTCTGGATGACTTTTACTTGTTATTCAACCTTGATGCAGCTGGGACCTCTTTAACGACTGCCAGTTTTCTGACCTTTGACTCTGAGAGGAAAGAATTCATTTGAAAATGAAATGTATCCTGAACCCATTGCTAAACCTGCTTTCTAAAAATGAACTGCTGCCTGTGTGGCTTTGACCCCAGTTTTCAGTGCACTGTTTGACCTGATTGCATTTCTATGGCTGCTGTCTCATAATGTGACTACTGTTGGGTCAAGGGGGGGGGGGGGGAGTTTAATCATCTGTTCATAAAAAGAAAAGCAAGTGACATCAGCTAAGCAGTCCACTGAAGTGAATAACCAGGAGTTTGAAGGATTGTGTAAGCCACTCTGAAGCATAGTGTTATTAGAGCTAAAAGCTCTGAAATAGGTTGTTAGAGCTAACTTTTAAAGTAATTATGATAATTCCCTGCTTTAGCAGGACATGCAGGGGGCAGAGGAGAGAAAATAAAATATAGAGCCCTCCCCCCCGTTACCTCCCCATTCCTCTGCTTCAACACATGAACCATCCAACACAAGGTTTGGATCTTGTTGCCTGCATGGCAGATTTGCACCTCACTAGCAATGCCCTGGCTCACCCATCTGTTCCCAAAGGAGTGGTAAACTGAACTGCAGCCCCACAGAGCACATTTCAATTCCTGGGAGCAAGATAGATCTTTCCCATCCCTTCCGCCTCAAAAAGGGTTTTGTTTGCACAGATGGCAATTGCCAAGTGCTATGTTGTTATACATTCCAGTATTTTGGTGGGTTGGTGCCTCTTAGTATACTTCAGACTATGATGATCACCTTCTTCAGATCAGAAAGGATTTTTTTTTTCCTTTGCAGCAGGCTTGCAACATCATCTGGGAGTTTTTCATCTTTCTGTTAGTAGTGGAGGGCATAGGCCAAGGTGATCTTATTTAAAACATTTGAGTTCCAGTCATGGTTCACACTCTATCACATGTTTAAAATGCCAGGAGTCATTTTCAGCTGTGTTATCAAGGCCCAAATGTATCCAATCTCAAGAAAAGGGACAGGAATGTGAGACCTGGAATTTTAGGCAGCACTGGGCAGTGTAGCTGCTTTGACGCTGAGCGCTGGGAAGGTAAACTGGAGGAAGTGATTAGTGGTGTGGGCTTTATTAGTTTTGTTCTTAGTATGTTAATAGTAATCACTATATTTGACAGCCAACAGTATACATTAAAGTTGTATTTACTTGTCAGAGATAAATGCCAATTAACAAACAATGCTACCTTACAGATGGAAGAAAATCCACCCAAAATTTATCCTACCAATAGATGATCTTAATCCCTAAAAGAAGTGTAATTGAAATTTTGATGCTAATATTTTTGTAGCTTCTGTAGTTATTAAGGTCTTTGTCTTCATTACCTCTTGGATGTCACAGCAGAAAATTATTTGCTTGAATACAGAAAAACATATTAGGAGTTAACATTTCCCAACTTACCCTCATGAGACAGGGTCAATATCAAAGCAATTACCTAGGTAGGTTTCAAATTATGCCTTTGTGGTTTTAAATGAAAATCGAAGAATGATAGCAACCAATATAATAGGCTATGGGTTGCACAAGTATGAAACAATGCATCATACTGCATTGTATTATGCTGAGTTTGTTTTGTTTAAAATAACAAAAAGCAAACCAGAAGGAAGAGACTCTCCCATTTAAAGCAGTTTTATTGTCAGTACTCCATGATAACCAATGACAATGTTAAAATAAGACACGGGAATAGAATAGGTGAATGTTAAAATAAGAGGAAATCAGGAAGATAATCATTAATGCAGTAACACATCTGAGATTCTTTCTATAGTTAAACTGCTTGGTGGCAATGCTTTTGACTAAAGCTCAATATGTAGGATTTGAAAGAATGAAATAGAAATATTTTGTAAGCCAATTCATTTGGAGGGAATTAAAATAAAAAGAAACTTTGTGTGTTGGGTTGGGGTTTACAGGGAGAGATTTAAACATTCCCTTGTAGTGCTGAAAACCCAGAATACACAGGGACTGTGCAAATGCCAAGAACTAAGTGAAAGTGACTAAAGGCTTGATCAAAAGCTGATTTAAATTAATGGAAAGAGTCCTTTGACTTCAATGTACTTTGGATCAGTCCCTAAGATTCCAGATTGCCTCCGGAGGATGTGAGTAATTCCCATTTTACACAATAGGGGTGAAATCCTGACCTCATTGAAGTCAATGGCAACTCCCATTGACTTCAGTGGGGCCAGGATTTTCCCTTAGAAATTACTTCAATTCTGCAGGGGGAGAAATGGGCTGAGCCTGACTACCATTTGCAGAATATGAGCTTGGATGGGTCTCTAGCAACTTAAATACTTTACTGCACCTGCAGATAAGTGGCTGCATTGCAGTAGCAGCTGCTGATCATAGGGAGCAATGTTGTGTTTCCAAAACAGTAGGGTTCCTTCAGTCAAAGAGGTGGATGCTGCAGAACAGGGTAAGAAACCAGTGCTTGAGGAGGATATTTTGGCTACTCCTGTAGTCAGCTACTCTAGGGCATTGTTGTTCTTTCCAGTCTTCATTATTACAACTCTACATTGCATGTGTCTATGTATTTTGACATTCATCAACAATTACAGTACTATGCAAACAGCTACAAATAGCAATTGAAGTAATGTGTTTTTTGGGGCAAGACTGCTATCCTGGTTTATCCATACCAGCATTGGCCTCATCACATATTGACAGGGCCGGTGCAAGGAAGTTTTGCGCCCTAGGTGAAACTTCCACCTTGCGCCCCACACCCCAGCCCTGCGGCAGCCCTGAGGCTCCCCCCCTGCGGCAGCTCCCCCACCCTGCCCTGAGGCGCCCCCCCCCCCAGGAGCTGTGCGGCAGCTCCCCACCCCAGCTCACCTCTGCTCCGCCTCCTCCCTGAGCATGCCACCCCCGCTCTAATTCTCCTTCCCTCCCAGGCTTGCGGCGCCAAACAGCTGATTGGCGCTGCAAGCCTGGGAGGCGGGAGAAGGGGAGTGGCGATCGTGCGGCAGCCCAGCCCAGGAATGCTATTAAAAAAAATAAAATTGGGGGGCACTGCTTTTTGGCACCCCCAAATCTTGGCGCCCTAGGCAACCGCCTAGTTTGCCTAAATGGTAGCACCGGCCCTGCATATTGACCACATGAACACACTTTAGCTATGAGTTTAGATCCACCCTTGGATAAACTCAGAAACTTCTAGCTTTGGGTGCATATCTATTAACAATACACATTCACCAGTGATGAAATTCCCATTGTTCAATTACTAAGATCCAGAATTCCTGGATTTGGGGGGAGTTCCACCAAATATGGCTAAAAGTCCTATCTCTACTACCAACTTTCACTATTTAGTCTGTGTAGGGTAAGAATGTAGACAAGACACAGAATCTGGTATTCAGGGGATGGGAGGAATGGGAGGTACAGACTGAGTTATGGTTAATAATGCCTTTACTTACCTTAGAAGAAAATAAGTATGAGATGTACTCTCTCTACCATTTCTGATCATCTAAAGTGCTATTAGTAAAATTGGTAAGTACTTAAAATCTTGTCCAAATTATTTTCTTTTTTCAGAAGTGATTATGGATGCTTCTGTGTTTTGGGTTCCCAACTTGAATCTTAACAGGGTATGAACTGTAGAAGCCTGCTGCTCAGCACTTTCTGTAAATCAGGCCCATTTAAAAATTTTCAAACGCGGCTCCAAAAACCTGAGATGATTAAAATCACCAGTCGCTTTTTAAAATCTTGCCCATTATTTTTATCTTGACTGTGTCCCTCTTTCAATGTGTCAAACAGATGTACTGAATTTATTGGGATCTTCATTCTGTAGATAGCCTTACTAAAAAGATTAGTGTGCCTGCCCTAAGTCTGTATTTCCATAGAAAACTGATTACATGCATGCACAGTTACTGCTCCTGGAGCTCCCAGTAGGAATGCTTGTTATAAAAAAAATTGAAAGTAGCTACAGCTTTATGGGAACCTTATCGATGTTCAGAAGTTTCTTTCTGAGGCACTTACAGAAGGAATACCCCAGGTGCTCCCTGGTTGTCTCTTAAATACACCAGCTGGAAGATTATCTTCAACAGTTACAGGGTACTTGCTGTTTTTCTGTTACCACCTACAAAAGGCAGCCAGGGAGCACCTACTAGTGGCTGCTCTCGACTCTCTTCACATCAATGGCCACACAGGATTGGCACCTGGAGAGCAGTTGGTGACAAATCAGCCAGAATGCAACCACAAACCTCATTTTCAATAAAAGGTTTGCAGCGGCTATGGAGAGATGATCTTGAAGGTAGCTGTGGATGGCTGTTCAAGGCTGGCATTGCTCAGCAACGAACAGGAAGGAAACCCATCCTTGCTGAATAGCAGTACGTACAGCTTAGAAACCCAGCTATGGAACTCACTGTTGTTCTCTAGCAACTGTGCCAAAACTGATATTATCACAGAGGGTTCTCCAGGTGCATGGTAAAGCTCATAGGTGTTCAACAGGTTCACCATTCAAAAGTCAAGCCACTGTTCTAGTACAGTTTTCCATATACCATTATCTGAGACACTGCACCTGTTTCGAGTCTAAGTATAGGATAACAGAGCAGTATCTCAGGTAGCACAGATCTTGTAACTGTTGCTAAATGCTGTCCCTGTTGTATGTCCCTGCCATCAGTTCAGCATTGCTGGTAACGCAGGAGTTGTGTTTTCCTCATCCAGACTGCTCATTGTGTGGAGAATCAGACTGATTGATGTTCCCCAAAGTCTTGTATGGATTTGGAGGGAAGAGGCCCTGATCTGGGGCCCTCCCAGAACTGTTATACAAGATGAGTGGGTGGCCACCTGACACCTCCCAAAATCTCAAGAGAGGTGACAACAGCAAAATGAGAAAATAATAAATGGATGTATCCAGGCCACTAGCACCCAGAAGACATCTAAGATAAGGTTTGGGTGCCTTGGGATCTGCAATATAGAAGGGACCAACTTGTCTTGGAGTAGTGGGAATAAGAATCTGTGAACATGTTTCAACCTAGAACCATTAAAACTTTGTGGACTTATCTTAAAATTACCCTCCCCAATTGCATGTGGGTTCTAGGTGAATGATTTGCACAGCTCTGCTTATGAAATTTCCCCTGCCCCACATCCCCACCCAATGTATACTGTTAAATGTAGGTATTCCACTTAGTAACACACACCCTACTGGTAACTTGAGGCTTCAGCATTTTGGAAGCAATTACTATGAAAAACATGCCCCAAGTGCATGTAACTGGTCCGTAGACCATTTCAATGTTTTTCTCTTCACAGTCAGAAAAATATAACCAGTTTTCTAAAATGCAATTACTGCATTTCACATTTATATTGCCTTTTTGAATGTCTTATCCCCTCCTTGTGTTTGTGACCCACATAAACACAGCAGTAGAGGCTCTCAAGCTCCATCCGATTAGGTATAAGGAGAAGCTATCACTGAGATGTTCCCCATGAAGGACATTTAACTTGAGAATTGACTCATTTTTAAATCCCTGTGAAAAATGTAACCAATTTTCTAAAATGCAATCAATTCATACTTGACTTTTCAGAATGATGCATGAAAAATTATAATAGAATGTAGCTCACTGAAGTCAAGTATGCTTGAATTTAATTTTAGATAATTGGTTGGATTAAGTAAAAACTGACTATAATTATAAAAGTATAATTTGATTTTAATTCTACATTGCATCTTTCACATCTGTTTTCAGTTTGATTCTTTACAGCCTACCTCCTCTATGTAGTTATCACTGTTTTGTTTTTCTCCTCACTACTCATGTTTACTTGCCTCTTTGCTTCAGTGTTACTTTCTATCTCCAAAATTGTGAATTGCTAGTTTATTCCATTTTCAGTGTACGACTGTTTACCAATGACATTCACCCCTCTTCACAACTTTCAAGAAATGCACATAAGCACATGCATAACTTTAAGCACATGACTAATCAACACTAATGGCAATCAATGAATGGGACAACTCAGATGATTAAAGTTAGGCACATGCTTAATTACCTTTCTAAATTGGTGACAGGTTTCAGAGTGGAAGCCGTGTTAGTCTGTATCAGCAAAAACAATGAGGAGTCCTTGTGGCACCTTAGAGACTAACACATTTATTTGGGCATAAGCTTTTGTGGGCTAGAATCCACTTCATCAGATGCATGGAGTGGAAAACAACGTAGCAGGGGTGTGTGTGTGTGTGTATATATATATATATATATACACATATATATATATATATATGTAAGCAGAGTCAGGATGAGCTCTACCCTGACATCTGGTGAATTATGGCGAGTGTAGAAAAGAACTCCAGGGGCTGATCTTGTTTGCATAGGCACACCCACTCGCCTGGCATGAAACAACAGCAACTGAAAGTGGTTACTTTGGCTGGTGTGGGATCCCCAGTTTCTCTGTTATTGGGGCACGAAGAATAAAGTTTTGTTACCCTGATTCTGTGAATCAAGGCCAGTGGAACTGTTGTATGACAGAAGGACTGAGTGAGTCCTTCACCATTACCTAAGTAGCACTTGCTTTACAAGGGGCATGGGTTACAAAACCCAGTGAATTGAGAGAGGATGGGGACAGGTATTTGTACCTGATGGTATGGGTCCCCTCTGAGGGTTTGAAACACCAATTGCACCACCTTCTCTCTCCACTATTGAATGTCAGAGCTAACTTTGATTCCATTAGGAGTCTAGTTACAGACTGCTGAGCTGAATTCACTTTGGGCCAATGGTGCACCAGCACTGGGGCTCCCCTACTATATGAGCGGAAATTGCTAAGAGCTGAAATCACAAAAGAGCTAAAGTTACTAAGAGCTGAGATCACTGAGTGCTGTGTTAACTAGTGGGGGAGCCTGAAGCTATATTGCTCAGCAGCTGGCGGAGCAATTTGTGGGGACGACTGGAGGAGCAGCGAGCGGCGCGGAGCCTTGCGGGGCCAGTTGGAGTGGCCCAAGGAACGGCGAGCGGAGCTGTTTGCGGGGATGGCTGGAACGGCTCACAGGTCGGTGAGCGGAGTGGAGCGGAGCAGCTTGTAGAGCGGAGCAGTTCGTGGGATGGCAGGAAAGTGGACTGGCTCGTGGCGAAGGCTGCGGCGGAACCCCCGCGGGGAAACAGACGGCTGGCCAGCCTTGGATCATGTAAGGTGCCCCTTAACACCCTGCGTGCCCCCCCTTTTACTCTGGGGCTGCACTGACCAGGGACAGAGACTTTGGGGGGTTGTTGGACTTTTGGGACTTTGGGTGGTTGCTGGACCCAAGAGACTTTGGGGATGTTGGACTTTGGGGACTCTGGGTGATTTTTGGGTTGCTGGATTCAAGAGCCAAAGGGAAAGGACACAGCCCAATTTGCTGGGGTGGGTTTTGCTCATGGTTTGTGTTATGAATCCTGTTTGTGGTGTTTTTTCCAATTTTATGCTGATGTCGTTTACCTCATGTTATTAAACATTTTCTGCTACACTCAGACTCCGTGCTTGTGAGAGGGGAAGTATTGCCTCTTAGAGGTACCCAGGGGGGTGGTATGTAATTGTCCCAGGTCACTGGGTGGGGGCTCGAGCCGATTTTGCATTGCGTTATTGAAACGGAACCCCTAGATACAGAACCCGGCCCTTGTTGCTGCCAACTTAGATGGGCAGAAGGGTTACATACATACATACATATATATATATAGTACATTAAAAGATTGGAGTTGCCTTACCAACTGGGGGGTCAGGCTAATGAGGCAATTCAATTAACAGTAGAATAACAATGTGATATATGCCATCATGTGCCAGCAATGCCCCTCTGCCATGTACACTGGCCAAACTGGACAGTCTCTACGCAAAAGAATAAATGGACACAAATCTGACATATATATATATATACACACACACACCTGCTACGTTATCTTCCACTCCATGCATCTGATGAAGTGGGTTCTAGCCCACGAAAGCTTATGCCCAAATAAATGTGTTAGTCTCTAGGGTGCCACAAGGACTCCTCATTGTTTTTTTTTCTAAATTGGGGTAATAATGAGTCAAATCCTGTGATAGAGTCATTAAAAGGTTTTATAAAGGAACACAAATTGTAAAGGGGTTGGAATATTTGTTTGTAAAAGCAGATGGTATTCTGGACTGGGGAAGAGGCTAGGTAAAACATAGCTAAGACTCAGACACAGTGGCCATGTGGGACTGAAAAATGTGAGTAACAGTGAAGGTGAGTGGACAACCTTCAGTAGAAAGCAGTAGTAATGAAGCTCAAAGTCAGAACACCCATCATGTGTGGCAGTCAAATGGGTCATAAGAGAGAAACAAAGCAAAAGCAGAGGCTCACACAGTAAGTCCAGGACGACCATAAGCCCTGTTCATGAGACATATATATTTCATATTAATATTTGTGATATTTATCCCATTGGCTTCAATGGGCTTTGGATCAGGCCCTAATTAGGGCCTGGGCTTATGTTAATTGGCCATTTTTTATTCCTTGTCCATCCTAGCTAACTCTTGTAAACATTTGTAATGCATCACCACCATGGTAAATAGCCACCATTCCAAGACTACCACATAGTGCTGAGGACAATGCAGGCCTACAGATCTACTTTCATAGATTCTAGGACTGGAAGGGACCTCGAGAGGTCATCGAGTCCAGTCCCCTGCCTGCATGGCAGGACCAAATACTGTCTAGACCATCCCTGACAGACATTTATCTAACCTACTCTTAAATATCTCCAGAGATGGAGATTCCACAACCTCCCTAGGCAATTTATTCCAGTGTTTAACCACCCTGACAGTTAGGAACTTTTTCCTAATGTCCAACCTAGACCTCCCTTGCTGGAGTTTAAGCCCATTGCTTCTTGTTCTATCCTCAGAGGCTAAGGTGAACAAGTTTTCTCCCTCCTCCTTATGACACCCTTTTAGATACCTGAAAACTGCTATCATGTCCCCTCTCAGTCTTCTCTTTTCCAAACTAAACAAACCCAATTCTTTCAGCCTTCCTTCATAGGTCATGTTCTCAAGACCTTTAATCATTCTTGTTGCTCTTCTCTGGACCCTTTCCAATTTCTCCACATCTTTCTTGAAATGCGGTGCCCAGAACTGGACACAATACTCCAGCTGAGGTCTAACCAGAGCAGAGTAGAGCGGAAGAATGACTTCTCGTGTCTTGCTCACAACACACCTGTTAATACATCCCAGAATCATGTTTGCTTTTTTTGCAACAGCATCACACTGTTGACTCATATTTAGCTTGTGGTCCACTATAACCCCTAGATCCCTTTCTGCCGTACTCCTTCCTAGACAGTCTCTTCCCATTCTGTATGTGTGAAACTGATTTTTTCTTCCTAAGTGGAGCACTTTGCATTTGTCTTTGTTAAACTTCATCCTGTTTAACTCAGACCATTTCTCCAATTTGTTCAGATCATTTTGAATTATGACCCTGTCCTCCAAAGCAGTTGCAATCCCTCCCAGTTTGGTATCATCCGCAAACTTAATAAGCGTACTTTCTATGCCAATATCTAAGTCGTTAATGAAGATATTGAACAGAGCCGGTCCCAAAACAGACCCATGCGGAACCCCACTCGTTATGCCTTTCCAGCAGGATTGGGAACCATTAATAACAACTCTCTGAGTACGGTTATCCAGCCAGTTATGCACCCACCTTATAGTAGCCCCATCTAAATTGTATTTGCCTAGTTTGTCGATAAGAATATCATGCGAGACCGTATCAAATGCCTTACTAAAGTCTAGGTATACCACATCCACAGCTTCTCCCTTATCCACAAGACTCGTTATCCTATCAAAGAAAGCTATCAGATTGGTTTGACATGATTTGTTCTTTACAAATCCATGCTGACTGTTCCCTATCACCTTACCACCTTCCAAGTGTTTGCAGATGATTTTCTTAATTACTTGCTCCATTATCTTCCCTGGCACAGAAGTTAAACTAACTGGTCTGTAGTTTCCTTTCTTACCTTATAACTAACCATAGTTCCAAACATTCATTTGGAATAGTTTGAATTTGAATAATTTAATTTTAAATATACATTTTACATACTATTGCCTACAGATTTGTGTTGGCTTATTTGTATTCATGATTAGTATCCACTTTAGCAGAATAATTTTGGTAATATGAAGTGTTCTAAAAGAACAGTCTTTCGATGGCCTCAAGCACTGTATTCACACCATTCACATACATAGAATATACATGTCAAAGTAACCCAGAACACTGAAAGCTAATGTTCTAATATTTCCATCTGTTTTAAAGACTTTAGGATAAATAGGAGCATTCATCCAGCATCCATGCTTGCCTTGGGAAATACAGGTATGGCAATTCCCTTAGCTTTGGTTAACAAGTCATTTGATATACAGTAATTGGAAAGAATTGGATGCTATAATAAATTGTATGGTGAATAAGCTTAGAATGACATTTGTTAGCATAGCTAAGAAATTCATGGTCAGATCCTCAGGTGGGGTAAATTGGCATAGCCCTACTATCTGATCCTAAATAGTAACATTAACTTTTCATATTGAAAAAGATTTGAAATACACTTACAGATTTTCTGAATATTTGTTTATTCTAAGCAGTATTTACTAACAGCACTTCGTTACTGTGCATTAAAGCCAATGAACAAGTTGTATGACAAGAAATATGCAAATTGGAAGCCTGTATGAATGAATCCATTGACTAGAATCTTGACTGGAATTACCCAGACTCACATGTATTTATTACTAGGTGCATACATTCTATTATGCTCATCTGTAATTAAGGTTAACATTATATCACGTCGGCATATGCAAATGTAAACCATTCTTTTCATGCCATACAGATTTGCCTGGTGACAAAAAAAATATGGTTTGCTACTGACTGTCTCTATTAGAGTTTCCATTTTCTATACTCCATTTACAGTTTGTCACAAATTAAACAATGTCACTCTGACAAGCTGCAGTTTTTTTTTCTGAATTAACTGGCTTGTTGGCAGGGGGAAAGCTTCTCTTGGGGGGGAAAATAAGCTTTTTCTACAGGGAGACATAAATGAAAGGAAGTCTCCATGCTGTTAGCATAAACGGAATTGGCCTGAATGAAATGTAAATTAAAGCTACCATAGGCACTTCATTTATTAAAGGCAAAAACTATTACTAAAGACTATGGATGGGGTTCTCAAGTATTTATTTATTGCACTAGTCAATACACTAGAGCTGAGTTGAAAGGTCTGATTCTGACCTCACTTACACCAATTCCACTTTGATGTAACCTGATTGGATCAGATCCTGACATCCAATAAGGCTGTTCTAACATGGGGACTGGGACAGAGCTAGCTCCAAGCCATTCCTTTCTTGTACAAAGGGCATATTGGGGCTTGAATCCCAGCTGTAGAACAACCTCTTTGAAGCCACTACAGCTTGTCATAAATTACATCGGGTTTGAATTGGTTCTCAGCAGATTCAGAAAGTTTGAGTGCCCTGTACCCACACCCTCTTTCAGTTGCAGCAAGTAAAACTCTAGTGTCGCTGAAGATCTAGCTCCCCTTCTTCAATGGAGTTACTCTTGATTTACACCACTGTAAGTGAGAGGGGTATCAAACATGGTGGGTTTATTAAAGTAATCTGAAAACCCCTGAATGTTCTGAGTTATCCATTCATTTCCCAGTGTTCTAGGTGAGACTGGCACTAAATAACATATTAGGAAATGTAAAATTCTACTGCAAACTGTTTTTACATCCCTAGCTCTCTGGGGGCTTTCACAGTGAGATGTTTTAGTGGTTCTAAGGTTTAGTAGCTCCAAGGCTTAAGATAGTAGGAGCTTGTAAAAGGGTAGTTTATACTGGAGGGCTGGGGATAGCCAACCCTGAGTAAAGAATGAGCCATAGCTGAGTTGAATTAGGTAATGCCCTATAAAAGGCAACAGGTGGCTATTGTGAACACTGAAGTCTGGAAAGGGTCTATAGAAAGTGAGGAAAAGTCTCTGCTAGGAGAATCATGAGGCAAGAGAATTTGCCTCAGGTAGGGAGGGCTGGGAGAAACTGCAAAGGCCCCAAGCAGGAAGGCCTGGGAAGAGGAAGAGAAACATTGTGTTGCATGCACTTAGGAATGGACTCTGGGAATTCTGAGTTTTATCTGCAGTTCATTTTATATTAATAAAGCTAGTCCCCAAGGAGGGATATTTTTGGCTAAGAAAAAGTATGAAGGGAAGTCTTATTTAAATGTTCCAAGAGGTGAAACTGGGCAGGCTGCCTGAAGTAAGACCCTATAACATGAGGGGATCTATTAGAGGCATCTAGTGTGATTACAGAGCTCCATATATAACAAGGAGGCCTGAACCTTTGAAATCCAGTCCTATCCTCAAATGAGTGTGACTCTTGCTCTTACCTCCATAGGCACTAAGGTATCAAAATATAGTGGTACTGATGCAGCCAGCTGTCTGTTTTGGGTGGGGTGAAAATAATTGCATGGAGAGTCCATGCAACCTGTGGGGTCTGTACCCCATATTCATTATTGTGCTGTGTGGTACTCCATCCACTGTTAGGGTACACAGCTTTTGTGTTCAGGCTCTGGCTCCACTAATATCAATGGCAGCCTGGAATGGGGAAGGGTCCTGTCTCATCCAGACCCTTCAAAGGACCATTTTGCAAGCTTTTAAGGATAAGGCCTTTTCCTGTAGCCATATTGTAGGGCCTAAGGCCTTTGTCTGCAGCCATATTAGGAGAGCAGCAGCCATTAGCTAAGAAGCAGGAAGTGTCATCCTCACATTCCATTTAATTACATTGTTTTAATGTAATATCGGTCTGTTAAGAAGGAGATCCTGTCCTAATAGCACCCACCATCACCAGATAAAGAAACAGATCTTAAAATGGTTAAAGAAAACTTAGTTTGGCATTCTGTCTGGCAAGAAAGCACTTGTCAATAGTTGTGGTTGTGAAATCCTCATTTCTTTATTGTTTTATCTTTATGGTCTCCGCTTCTCTATTGTTTGTATGAGCTCTGTCTCGTTCTTTGATCATTTCTGTCTGTTACATGATTAATTTTGCTAGGTGTAAATTAATTAAGGTGGTGGAGTATAATTGGTTAGAGAATTTCATCACAATATGTTAGGATTGGTTAGCAAAGTTTTAGTAAAATGATTGGTTAAGGTATAGCTCAGCAGGACTCAAGTTTCACTATATAAACTGGGGTCCAAAAGGAAGTTCTTTAGGAACCAACTCCAGCCCCAAAATCAGAGCTTCCAGACCTCAACACCCTGCCAATGACACTGTGCAGAAACTGGAGTCCCCTCTGACCCTGACCCTGACTGGCCATCAAGAAAAGTTCATCCACCTTATTGGGACTGGGAGTGGTGAGCATTGTATGTTTAGCATATGCTTTTTTTCCCCCTTTTCTTTTTCGTAATTGGTCCTGCTAGTGAAGGCAGGGGGCTGGACTCGATAACCTTTCGGGGTCCGTTCCAGTTCTATGAGATCGGTATATCTCCATATATTATTTATTATTTTATTATATTATAATAAATAGAGGTTAAGTAGGATATTACTGTGTAAGGCTCTTTCACTCGTAGCCCACGGAAGGGTAAGGATGGGTGCCTAAATTAACAGGGTTATGCTTGAGCCCTAGGAACAGGGTAAGAGTGGGTACCCTAGAGTGTGCAAGTAACAGAGAATTTTGTGTGGGTAACAAGCTCCAGTTACTCAATTGTTGCCCACAGAAGGAAGATTTGGCACTTAATAGAACTGCACCTTTCTGGACTCCATAAACCAAAGAGATACCATTATGTACACTCATGTTTGAAAAAGCCATGAGCTATTTGTTCATGTTTTGAGAGATTTTCCTCCTTACCTCATCTCAAACAATAGCTGTTCCTCAAACTATTGTACTAAGTCATACAGAAACATTTGTATTCCATTTGTTGATGGTACATATCTGCAATAGAGTATTTTTAACACTGCCTTTGATCATTCCTTCCAGCAATCTGATGTGACTTAAAAGCTAAATAATATTAGTGTGAGTCATTCCAAAGTAGAATTATTGTGTGTATCAGGTGATGGTTTTGGTCGGACTATTTTTCTCAGATACTGGAGTCTTAATTCATTTTGCTGAAAAAATTAATTGGATTCAGGCAGTAAAATCATTGAGTAGCCATTACAAACTTTAAACTGTGACTCAATTATCAAAATCTTATCAATTAAAAACACAGCAAACTCCTTATGTTGGACAGACAGGTCAACACATCATTGTTGTGTGCACTAAATATTAATCCTAGGAAATGAGTCCAATGGAAGCGCAACTCTGTGTGCAACATCCATGTGTGTATGTAGCATATACATTCCGTGTATAGGCTCTAGTAGTAAATCACTGTTTTACCTATTACAAGTTATTTCTTTCAGAAGTAAATAGTATTGAACACACTTGTTTTTATTACACAAAAGGAGAGGGAGGGGAAATGTATTCAAGCGTTCGTCTAGAAAATATTTTTCTAGCTGACACTGTGTATTCAATTTCATGTTACCTCATCTCGAGGTTCTGTTTTCTTGGTGAGTCACTCCAACCTTTTAAAGAAAACATTTTGAACATCATAGCAATGTGCTGTCTATAAGAATAAGAACTGACACAACTTAGACATTCTTTTCTAAAACAATTTTTTAAAAATAGCTCTTCATGCTGGTAAGTACAGTTGTGAGGGAACCAGATTCTTTATTGCACAGGGAATTCCATTAATCTGATTTTTTCCCCATTCCACAATAGAACAAAAACAAAAGGATTCAAAGTTCCTGCAAAATGAAATCTGAAAAAAAATGGGCTGGGTAGAGTGAAACTTTTTTTTTTTTTTATAAAATCAAAATGTTTGGTGCAGATTTTGATTTTTTGATTTTATAAATCATAAAGTAAAAAATTAAAACAAAATTTCAACATTCCATTTCAAAAAGGTTGAGACAGGCAGAATATTTTGACCTTATTGAAATGTTGAGGGTTTTTTTTTTTTTTTTTCATTTTTTCCTTTTCAAACAAACCTTTGTTGCAGTAGTCACATTTTTGTGTAACATGTCGCTTTCAAAAAATAGGTACTTCTAAAGGAAAAATGTTCCATCAGAAAATTTTCAACTGGCTCTAATTGAAAGCTTTATGTTACTGTCATATTTTAAAATATAATTTTGTCCCACTCAAAGCGCTGATGAATGGAGATGGGTAGTATGCACACATTTTTGGTACAGTTTAAAAATATAGGTCTAATGCAGAATACAAATTCCTTCAGAAGGCATTTCCCCTTCAAAATGGCTTCCTGGGTTAACAAATTTAAGATAACCATCTGACTTCTTACTTAGTCTTTGTTCTGACTCATAATAAGTCACACAGCCATAGAGCAATGTAACTGCTCCCCTGGTTAAGTTCAGAATTGAAGGAAATAGAAACGTAAGAGTTGGTGCCGTTGGCATACTGAAAACACTATTACAAATACTCCTTACTGACCTTCAACAGGCACCTGTCAGAAAAGCACCCCGGTGAGAGGGTCCTTGATGCCAATGAAAATTGATTAATGCTACTCTCTCTGATTTTTCAGATCACTGCTCAAAAGCAACTACATCTTATACTGTTAGGCTCTGCAGATGTGTCAACAGCACCTCTCGGTCAATGATATGGAAGGCAGCTAATAGATCTAAAAGAATCAGCATAAACACTGAGACTGCATCTATCACAAGAAAGCAAATATCAAGCCTGACCCACGGGCTGTTTTCGTACCATTCCTAAGTCTAAAGCCAAACTGATTGAGGTCAAAAGATACATGAGGACTCTGGCTATTTATTTATTTAGATCTTTATACAACTATTTTATACTATGCTGCTAGAACTGTGTTGGCATAATCTTCTTCACAGCCTTTCCCCAAAACTGGGAGATTAAAAAGAAGTCATTAATTGATTGTCTAAGTCAATGCCAAGTTGTTTTAAAAAAAAGTGACTGTTAGACCCTTGCTCAAAAATATTGATTATGTCTGCCCTCAGGCAGGTATTGAGAATCAACCTCAATGATGGCCCCAATATGCCATCAGCTTTCACCAGGAAGAGGGACATGGACCTGAGTAAGAGTTTGAAGCCCATGCATCCCCCAGAAATGCTGTGAAGGATTCTGTCTGGAACTCAAATAGAGAAGACAGCTTTTACGCCCCCAAGAAAACATGATGCTACCATGAAGGTAGATGGGTCATGCTGAATAAGAGCAATATTACATGAAAAATAGCTTGAAAATCCTTACAGCAAGAAACACTCAACTATCACCCAATGTACCACCCTCCAAAAAAACCCAACAGACACAACAACAAACCAAACAAACTTTGGATTTACCCCATTGTCACACAGAAGAGTTCCACCGGTACAGACTTTACTTTGCAAATAGTCCTTGCCGTAGTGTTCCATGATTCACCACTATTCTCTGATTGAGGTCTGTCTAGTTTACTTTCCAAAGTCCTCTTCACAAGGGTCATGTTGCTAGAAGCCACTTACCTGTACAAACAATGCTGCACAGAGGAGTGAGGGATTAATTAAAGAGAAAAGAAATGCAATTATCTTAAAAGTAGTTTTCTTACAAGTTAATAATTTCCAACAAAATATTGTCTTTGTTTTTTGTTACCCCAAAAAGACTGCTGAGAATATCAGTGAAGCATAGCAATCACTTATCTAGCAAGCCATGAGCTTAAATGTTATAACAATAAACAACAGGATACTAAAAGTTTTTTTTCTCAGAACCGCCTTGGTTTACATTGATACATACATATATGTATATATGTATATATATATATGTATATGTATGTAAAAGAAGATGGCAAACCACCAGTTAAACCAAAACTAACTTTAACTTTCTAACACAAAGTGAATTCTGCCCAGTAGATTCTTACCAGTAAACTGACCAATGGTTTTGATACTGGCAACAAACATCTCCTTTGTGACCCTGGGAACCCTGCAGTGCCAACTGACAGAGGACACACGATACCAAAACTCATATCAAGCCTGAAACCCTCATTGCTCCAACACACTACAGTCATAATCTGTAACTACAAGGTGTTTTGGAAAGTATCATATACAAACTGGTCATTAATATTATTGTGTGATGTAAGTATGGGTGATGTATAAAGAATTATAAGTGTGTTCAGCAGGCGATGCCTGATACCTAGCCCACCCTAGGTAAAGGAAAGTTGTTTTGCCTGCTTAACTGATCTTCCTTAATTTACATTGGAGAGAAGGACAAAGACAATGAAAAGTACATTTATGTGTAAGGTAAACCAAGCCATCAGGTAAGCAAGTTTGGGAAGGACCTCTTAATAATCATGAGAGGGGCTGGAGGCTGAGCCCCCAGAAAACCTTCCTGCCTCTTGTAACAGGGTCAATGAACTTTGGGAGATATAAGCAGAAACAAAATGCCATTGGATGGACACAAGAGGCCAGAGCTCTTGAAATCTGAGAAAGGTGAATCCTTTAACCGAGGGCTTGAAGTCTCTGGGAACTGAATTGAGGTGAAGAACCAGCTTAGAAAAAAAATGTAACTTGCTGAAATTGGTTTAGTCAGTAGAAAGCATGTTTTGTTTGTAACCTTTCTCATCTCTTTGCCTCTTAGTTGAACTCACTAAAACCTCTGTTCTTTGTTTAAAAAAAAACAACCCTTATTCTTATTTTATTCAAAAACCATCTCAGGGCTGAGTATTAAACCTAAGTATAGGTCTTCAGCTACACTTATTGGCTGGTGTGTATTCTGTCTCTTTGGCAGCAGTGAACTTGATAACTTTCTGAGTATCCAGTGAGATGGACTGGACGCTGCAGAAGGACTTCTCTTGAGAACTCAGGAATTGGGGTACGGCAATTGTTTCCTGCAAGGCAAGGTTTGGAGTGGCAGAGTCCTGGAGAGTTTTCTTGCAAGCAGGGGCGTGCACAAGGGGGGGGGCAAGCAGGGGCCCGGGCCCCTCCAATAATCATTGGGGGGCTGTGATGGGGCGGCTTCCCTCACTGGCAGTGCACCAGAGACATCAGTCAGAAAGGGGCTAAGAGGAGCAGCCAATCGTGGCCCGGCAGGCTCATATAAGAAGGGAAAAGTGAGCTCCTTCCAAGCGGGAGGGCACAGAAGGTGGACCTCCAAAAGAGGTCTAATTTAAATTGCTGCACATGCCCCTGCTGGCAAGGCAGACAAGTTGGTGTGTTGAGGTGCTGGCACACAGCTTAGCAGCAGCAAAACTCACTGTTGCTGAGGCAGAGCAGTAACCTTGGCTCACAGGACTGGGTGACTTGAGCAAGATGTCTCATCCTATTTTATGGAATACCTTATAAAGAATAGGTGTGGCTTGTGTAATGAAAAAAGAGAGCGAGAATGGGAAAAATCTGAGTCCTGGACTGAGTATTGTTCTAGTAATACACCTGAGCAAATATTCTGTAGCTAATAACTTAATGAATGTTTTTATTTTTCACTGTATAGATTGTTCATGAAGCTCGTTGCAAGTATTAAGATCTTGAATGTTTGAAATTTCAGCTTTGTTGTTTGGTTGAATAAGACACATGCCATTGTTTCTGTTTCATGATTAGATGAATAGAAGTCCAAAATCTCTCAGGAAGAGAGGTAGGAATTTAGGGAAAGGTAGCAGATAGGCAAGATCAAACAATTTTGGTGTAGTTCAATGCTTCCTTTTTCAGGCCCAAACAAGCCTTACTTGGGTGACCATTCCTAGAAAACAATCCCCGCCCTGCACCTTTGAGCAGGGGTATTTGGGTGGCTGGCCGAATGAAGGGAACAGTGCTTTATGGCTGGGGGGTGGGGAGGTTGAGAAGGGGAGATGAAAACTGCTGCAAAAAGGGGCAGCATGGTCGCTGACTCATCCCCGGGGAATGCAGGGTTTAGAAGGGGCAGCTCTGTGCCTGAAACCTCCCTTTTTACATGGACCAAGGCTGAAGCAGAACCCACCCTCCCGCCCTTTTAGGTGGTAAAATACCAGGTTGGTCAACACCTGCTGTGGGCATTATGCTAGCTGCCTCTTTTTTTAGCGGGGCTGGGAAGGAATTTTTCCCTTACCACCGTATTGGCTTGGGTGCAGTTAGTTTTCTTGCCTTCCCCACAGTCAGTTTCAAGAAGGGCTCTCATCATGCATGGCATGACGGGCGGTAGGCCATATTTTGAAAACTCATTATTAAAGTGTAGGGAGGATGTCCAGTGCAGGTACTCCATAGGAAAGGTATACAGTGACTGGATAAATGGCGTGGAAAAGGACTTAAAAAGAGGTGTTCATTAAAGGAACAAACAGGGGGCAGTTGGGGACTCCTATGATTGGTACGGCAGGGAGCCAACCCCCCATTCTTATAGCCCACCTTGACCCTCCTACAAGAGGCGTAGGTGGATGGTAAGGTCCCGACAATGGATTTGCTGGAGGCACCTCTAGGGAAAAAGAGGGGGAGCTGGTGGAAGCCTCCTGGGTAATTATGGAATAAACATGGGGTTACCTTCACTCTACACTTTTATCTGTCGGGTAGTTCCAGACATCTAATAATAAAGTTGCGGCCTGATTAAACCCATGTCAAAAGTCTCCTGTCCTCCTTTCAGCATAGACAGACAATGAAGTGCTGTAAGATGTATTGGCTTGCTGTAGTTTACTTTTAATTGTTTGTTATTAGAGTCAGGCAACATAAGTGCAGGTTCATGATATTGTAGTTGCAAAGGTTGTGGTCAGACCTTTGACTGGCTACTTTAATTGACCATGCCAGGGCTCTTGAGGTCAGTTTTAGGGGAAAAAATCATCTGGATTGTCCACGAGCAGCACTCTTCTTCACTAAAGTATCTTGGAATGTTCAAGCACGTGAGCCTAACATTCACTTACTACAAGCATTTGTTATGAGGTAAAAGACATTGGCATAGAACTTTCTACAAAATGTGTTTTCAGAAATCTTTCCTGCCTCTCATTTCTGATATCTTTCTTCCACTGATTATTTCCATTTAATGTTGCCTTTTTGAATACGCTATTTTCCTGTTTGATCATAAACACTAGGGTTGAGGCACTCAACCTGCACTCCATAGGCTTCAGGAGAAGCTGTCAGTGAGATGTTCTCTGTGAAGGGTCTTTAACTTGAGAATTCACTCACTTTTAAATCCCAGTGAAAACTCAAGGGAAAATATTGATATTCATATAGTTCTCCTGCCTTTGAAGTACATAAGGCTTAAAAATACTCTCTTCTAGTAGCAAAATATAAAAAAAATCACAATTCTTTCTTTTTCAAAATTTTTTTTCTTTTGTTTCTGTTGGATATATTATGAAGGAATGAGAATCTTGTTTTTCCATCTTAGGCTTTAGAAATTTCAGTAGATGCAAAACTAAGATGCTAGGTGTTCTTTTTTGTTTTCAATCACAATAATTCATACAAATGTCTTTTCTTGAAGTGAATGTCAGATCTGCAGGGGAAAAAAAACAAAATAGGCTGAAATTTCAAATAGCAATGTGTGTGCGACAGCTGTCTTGCAAATGAAATGCTGAATGACATATTTAAAGGAAATCATTTGAGAGACTAACACGAAGGGGACACAAGGAGGGTTTTGTTTTTTTTAAACGAATTCTTCTAAAAAAAGTAGTTTGAGGAAATCCTATAGCAGAACTCATTCTTGCAAGACAAGTTGCCCAGTGGGAATGCAGAGGACTTAAGCAGAGTAAAATGAATAACCTTATCAATGCTGTACTGTCTTCTTGCCCAGAATAGAAATTTATTGGAGAGAAGATTCCTGAATTATTTGTCCTTACAGTAATTTAAACTAGGGACTATGGCAAATTGGAAAAGGAGGGGTGGGTATTCCTATCTTTATTCACTTTATGAATAAACTGCTTTTTTTTTTTTTCACGGTGGGTCAAATACTGAGACACTAACTCAATGTTTCCTCAGCCTTCACTCTGGCAAATTCTCATTTAAGTCTAGCTATTTTCTTAAGTAAGGACTGAATGTGGGCTTCAAGATTCGACATTGGATTTAATCCCATTTTAGAGTGCAAAAGAGCTCATGACTGAGTTGCCTAGTTATCCTCTAGAATGGATGAACATTACAAACCTTTGAGCCAAACAAGGTAACAATCATTGTGGGCCACATTGTATGTGACTGCCCCATGGGGATACTCAAAGAGCTTTCTGCCATTTACCACCCAGTGCAGCACTTGGTCACAATTGCAAGGATGCAGGGTCTGTTCGCTAGAACTGGTCAGGAATTTTCAATTAGAATTATTTTCTAATGGAAAATGCAGTTTCTGCAAAATTGAAAATGTCTATGAGAGAACTCGGATTTTGCTGATAATTTGAATTTTTTCCATTGTGGAAACATTTAAATAAAATCTTTAATTAAAGGTTAGTTTGACTCAGATTAGAATATTTCATTCTTTGAACTGATCCAAAATGTTTCATTTCAAATCCGTTTACAAAACATTCAGCTACATTTCTCTATCATCGCATTGCCTCATGGATGTTGTAGTTCAGCTCTCATTCTCTCCTATGGGCCTGGCACCTTAGAGGACTACATCTCCTATAATGTAGTGTGGATTTAGTCACATGACTCTGACTGCATTATGGAAGATATAGTCTATCCAATGATGCTGGCCAATAGAGGAGTGGAAGCATTGCCCATGAGGAATTGCAACAACTATGGGAAAATATAGTTTATATTCAACTGATTCAAAACAAACCATTTTGAATCCATTCAGTAAGTTAAAATGAAATATTTCAATTTTGAGAAGGTCAATGTTTTGTTTTGGAAATGACTAAACAAAACACTGACATTCCTGAAAATGATTTTTTCTTCAATTTCCTGTTCTGGAGAAATACACTTCAACTTTTCATCCTGATTTTGGTTGAAAACAAGTGTGAAATGTTGGAATTTTTTGTAGTAATTGAAATGCTAAGATTTTGCTCTTCATGCCATGTAACCCCTACTATTCAAGATACCCGACGCTAAAGAAAGTGGAGAGAGGTAGGAACAGGTCGACTAGCCAGGCATGCAGCAAGGAATTTGCTGCACCTCTAAATGATTGAAGTAATGGACATTCTCTTCTGATACCCTGTGAAGCTCCAAAACAAATTAAGTCTTCAAGGGCAGCTCTAAGAGAAATTGTCTCTCTTAGAGCTGCCCTTGAAGTGGGTGGCTCTTAAGAACATAGGAATGGCCAAACAGGTTCACACTAATGGTCCATCTAGGCCAGTGTCCTGTCTTCCAACAGTGGCCAATGCCAGATGCTTCAGACGGAATTAACAGAATAGGGCACTTTCGAGTGATCGTCCCCTGTTAACCAGACCCAGCTTCTGGCAGTTGTACGTTTAGGGACACTGGTAGAATGAAGTTACATCCCAGGCCATCTGGGCTAATTGCCATCCTCCAGGAACTTACCTAATTCTTTTTTTGAACCCAGTTATACTTTTGGCCTTCACAAAATCCCATGGCAATGAGTTCCACAGGTTGTATTGTGTATTGTGTGAAAAAGTAGTGCCTTATGTTTTTTATAAATCTGCTGCCTATTAATTAACTTGGGTGACCCATAAATAACACTTCCTGATTCACTTTTTCCACACCATTCATGATTTTATAAACCTTTATCATACCTCCCCTTTAGTCATTTCTTTTCTAAAATGAATAATCTCAGCCTTTTTAATCTCTTCTCATTTGGAAACTGTTCCATACGCCTAATGATTTTGGTTGCTCTTCTCTGTACCTTTTCCAATTCTAATATGTCTTTTTTGAGAGGAGGTGACCATAACTGCACTCAGTATTCAAGGTATAGGTGCACTATGTATTTATATAGTGGCATTGATATTTTCTGTTTTATTGTCTCCTTTCTATGGATTCCTAACATTCACTTTTTTGACTGATGCTGCATATTGAACAGATATTTTCAGAGAACTATCCACGATTACTCCAAGATCTTTCTTTAGTGGTAACCACTCATTTAGCCCCCTTTGTTTTGTGTAAATATAGTTGGCGTTATATTTTCTCCCTTCATGTGTGATTGGCATTCCTATGGTAAAAGTTGCCTTCCCTCTGAGATTGGGAAGTCTTTTAATTTCTTGGTGGTTTTAATAATACAGCATGTATCTGATTGACATTAAAGAAAACCGCTATTACTGTTTTCAACTCCATGACTAATTGAGGCATCATCCACTTTAATCAGTCACTCCACACTCATCTGGTAGAGGGGGCAGCAGAAAGGATACCCCCATTAAAGATCTCTCAGTAAAAGGGAACTGCAGTTACAGTTTGGGTGGAGTGTGTACGGGGAGTGAAGAGTAGGAAACTGAGTCACACATCCACTCAATTTAGGCTTAATCAGTTTTCCTTTATTCAATACAATTTCAGACAGAATTATTGTTACTTATAGTGTCTGGACATACATTTACTCCAGATGTAATCACAAACACTACAGAATAGGTTTCAGAGGGGTAGCCGTGTTAGTCTGTATCAGCAAAAACAACAAGGAGTCCTTGTGGCACCTCAGAGACTAACACATTATGCCCAAATAAATGTGTTAGTCTCTAAGGTGCCACAAGGACTCCTCGTTGTTTTTATTACAGAATAGGTAACAAACTTTAATCACTTAATGGCCACATTTTTCCTGCTGAATTTGCAGTTTCTGGGTTGTGTTGCCCTGAGTCACCCTGATTTCTAAGTTTCCCAAAAAAGGGAGGGGGTTTTTATCACTGCACATGTGTACCGCCTACTTACACCTTCCAACATAATACATTACTTATCTTGCCAACAATATCATTTTAAACAAATCAGCAAATTGTATCAGAGAAATTAACAAAAAATGCACTTATGATAGACAAAGCATTGGACAGTGTGTTACCTGATCTATATAATTACTCGCTGTCCATAATTACAATTTATTAAAAATATAGCTAGCAACATTTTAATCTTATCATTACCAATCCTTCATTTCATTGTTCTAAATTAGTATGTGTATATTGCCCTCCCCCTTAATCTATTAGGAGGGGGATTTTGGAGAGCACATGATTCTTTAATGTTGACATTTCTTATCTTCTGCAAACACAAATTTGTCAGGGGATTTTTATTTTACTCAGTGTCTCAAGTTTTCCTGTTACAAATTTTTAGGTGTTCAGGGATTTCAGCAGCAGTCCAAGAAGAGGACTGATGGTGGTCTCCTCCTTCCTATCTCATTCACCAGTACCTGGATGTCACAAGTGGCTCACATCTTCATTGTTCAAGAATTCACAATTTTGTCACAGAGTCCATTTTAATCTGCCACAGACATAATTATAATATATACACATATGTACATACAGTCAACATTAATTAAAACCATTTCTGATTTATCATTTTATCTTAATTTCAAAATATACTTTCCATGTCAAAACAAAATGAGTTGAAAAATGAGACCTTTTCCTGTTAAAAAATTCATCAAAATTGACACATTTCCATGGGATGTTTTTATTTTGACAAAACTGCATTTCCCTACAAAAACTGTTCCTTCAAAAAATTTTCAACCAGCTCTACCCACTGATTTATATATTACTAAGTGTCATTGAAATAAAGCAGACTTTACAAGGTAGAGGTGCAGAAAAACCGATACAAAGCAAAGTATCTTTGGCCTCATAAGAATGGGCCTTTCAGCTTGGAAAAGAGATGACTAAGGGGGGGATATGATAGAGGTCTATAAAATCATGACTGGGGTGGAGAAGTAAATATGGAAGTGTTATTTACTCCTCATAACACAAGAACTAGGAGATAACGCCGATCGGCGGCACTTCGGCGGCAGCTCAATCACGCTGCTTCATTCTTCTGCGGCAATTCGGCGGCGGTTCCTTCGCTCCCTCTCTTCCTCTTCGGCGGCAGCTCAAAGAGGAAGAGAGGGACTGAGGGACCCGTCGCCGAAGACCCAGATGTGCCGCCCCAAGCACCTGCTTCCTTCCCTAGTGCCTGGAGCCGGCCCTGACTAGGAGTCACCAAATGAAATTAATAGGCATTAAGTTTAAAAGAAACAAAAGTATTTTTTTCACACAACACACAGTCAACCTGTGGAACTCCTTGCCAGAGGATGTTGTGAAGGCCAAGACTATAACAGTGTTCAAAAAAGAACTAGATAAGTTCATGGAGGATAGGTCCATCAATGGTTATTAGCCAGGATGGACAGGGATGCAAAACCATGCTCTGAAGTGTCCCTAGCCTCTGTTTGCCAGAAGCTGGGAATGGGCAACAGGGGATGGATCACTTGATGATTACCTGTTCAGTTTGCTTCCTCTGAATCACCTGGTATTGGCCACTGTTGGAAAACAAGATAGTGGGCTAGATGGATCTTTGGTCTGACCAAGTATAGCCATTCCTATGCTCTCATTTCATCAAGGTATTTAACTGTTTTGCTAACTGTAAGCATATGAATAGTCTTATCATCTTCAATGGGGCTTTCCAGTTGGATAAAATTAGGTATGTGCTTAGGTCCTTGCTGAATCAAGACCCAAGACTATAATAGAGTTTTATACAAATATACATAATTGAACCAGGCTTGCATTTATGATCAACCAGACTTGAAACTATGGTAACAATTTCAAGGTAGGTTATACCCTTCCTAAAACCATAGAGCAGGTTGATCTTACCCTTTGACTCTGTCTAAAGTCTTGGAGATGCTACTCCCAGAGCATCACTAGAAGCTAAAACCCACAGCCAAACGTTGTGTTCAGACTCTGCTAGGGGCAAATAAACTTTTCAGAAAAGCACTCCCCACTGTCCTTTCTGAATGAACCTGGGACTTAATTATAACTCCAAGGAAGGGAGCCATCCAGACTAGATTGTTTTCCCTTCAGGAAAATTTCTAGAATGTAAATGCCGTGAGTTTCCTTGGCAACTTGCATGTGACCACCATAACATTCTGTGACACATCTCTAATAAACTTCAGCATATATCTGCACATCTAATATACTTTTGGAATTCTCAGAATGGCTGAAAAAAAAATCAAAACCAACACAAAAAGCATGTTCACACTACTGTGAAAGTTGCTGTTAAAAGGATATGAAGGTTATGAAAAAAACAAGTTTTTATGTTAAAATTCAATAGAATTTTTAATAGGAAATCATTAAATTGTTGATGAAGTAGGCCTTGTAATGCCTATTAATTAGATCTACGGAGGTATTGTGTATTGATTAGTTAGCAGTAGAGACAATAGGGCAAGGTTTTTATTTGCATGTTTTCTTTGTTCTTGATTTTTAATTTCAAGGTTGTCAGTCTATGTAGTGTAATTTCCTTTTCTTTCTTTCTGTTAATATTTTAAAGTGAATAACTTCTTCCCCCAAGATCAAAGTAGCAGGGAAGTCACAACTGCAATCTTTGTCTACCCAGTGACATATTATGCAAATAGGTGAAAAACAAACTTTTGTATGCTGCACCATCAATAGTTTCAGAGTAAAGGGACCCTGCAGTGTTTTAAATCCAAACAGCTGTGTGCTGGCATATGAAAGGTGCTAAGATAATGTGACAACTATGCCATTGTAGGAACCCACACAGATGAACTGGAAAAAGTGCAAGGGATTATGGACACAAAGCAGAGATGACCTGGATCACAATCTTCTGGATCAGAATCCAGATTTCCCCAAAGTTCAAAGAGGTTCCCAACTTTTGTTACAATTCTCCCCCCACCTCCCTGTAGAAAAGATGGTGAATTACCCAGAATGGCTTCCTTGTCCAAACTGATTTAAAATGCAGAAGTTCAACAGACAACATAAATGATGACAATTAAATCGAAATTTCAAGAAAGCCATTAAGTCTATCCCTATTTAAAAAGGGGGCATTTTTACCTATAATAAAGGTGTAAACATGCTTTTTATTCCAAAAATAAGAAAAACTTGATAGAATAATATAACTTCACCTTTGAGCAAATTCACCAGTTCTTGTGTAAACTGACAATCTAAAACCTCAGGTTTATTTAGAAAACCTGACTGAGAGGAAAGGTTAAAAAACTGGGCCTGTTTAGTCTTGAGAAAGGAAGATTGAGGGAGGATCTGATGATAGTCTTCAAATATGTTCTTCTTCTCCATGTCCACTGAAGGTAGGACAAGAAGTAATGGGCTTAATTTGCAGCAAGGAAGATTTTAGGTTAGATATTAGAAAGTTTTTTTCCCCCTAACTACAAAGGTAACTAAGCTCTGGAATAGGCTTTTAAGGGAGATCATTGGAGGTTTTTAAGGACAGGTAGGACAAACATCGATCAGGAATAGTCTAGATTTACTTGGTCCTGCCTCAAGCACAGTGGGCTGGACTTCATGACTTTTTGAGATCCGTTCCAGCCCATCATTTTTATGATTCATATGCAATCGGGGAGAGTTCTGCACATTTCTGCTAATAGCACGCAAGTTTTTCACTGCCCTCCCACCTCTTGAAGTGTCAGGAAAAACTGACTGAAGAAGCGGAAACTCAGCTGCACCACTGCTAATGATCCCTTTAAATATAGCTACAGAGGAGTGTGAGCTGAGCACCCCAAACATAGCTTTGAAACATTTTTCATTAATATATGACAGGAAAAGGGAGAGAAAAGACGAAATACAGGACTTTTAAGTTCCCTCACTCATTTTAATTGAACTCGTCCATAAGTTCTATTCTCAGAGAACTTGAAAAGCTTTTCTTTGACTTTTAACAGAAATCCTAGGCATCTCTATTCGCTTCCTGCACAAAAATGCATGAAAGTAGATCACTTACCTGTCCTCTCTTCAGTATGTGGATAGTAGAGAAATAAAAGGGCTAAGTAGGAAGCCTACCAAGCCATGCAGGCCAGGGATCTGCTAGAAAATCCTAGAAATACCCAGTCACATATGCAGAGATGATAACTCTTCAGGCACCTCTGTTTCCAGACCCCATCACTGGTAGTATGGCTGACTGAGGTGCTGTTGGCTCTCCAGCGCCTACTATATGCTATGCTCCCAGCCATGGTATCAGAGAACTGGTGAGTCTAATGGTCTTTGACTGTTGTCAGGTACAGTTCCTAAACTCAACTGCTCTATTTTTGTATGATGTAAAATGCTCTGTATTTCCAATAGTATTGAGCCAGACATTAACATCAGCTATGGATCTGGCTATTAGTTTCAGCTCTTTACACTTTCTGCTTTAGGAACTAGATATTTGTTCTAGTCTTCAGTATGATTTACTGATCAGCTTCTTTAGCAGGTAAATAAAGTGATTGGGTGAAGTGATAAAAATTCACAAGTCTGAAAGGAAAGAAGACATTAAATAGAAGATAGAAATAAAATAGTAGGCTTGCTCACAATATGTTAATACCAACTTTACAAGTAAGCTGTATAAAAGCATATATACTACAGGGAACAATACTGCACTGAGTAGTGGAATGAGCTGCTAGATGACCTAACAGGAATTTCCAATCTCTAAATTATGTGAATAATTAAACTAATTATTTTCAGGGAGTAATTTCAAAATATCTCGTATGTAAATGATATGTACAATTCATTAGTTTTAAAAGATCAAGGTGGTGCTCCAAAAGTCCTTGCTTCAGTAAATTCTAGGTGATAACAAGGAATGTAATGTGCATTAAGCTGTTTGATTTAGATCTTATATTGTATGAATACTGAAAAATCCTGTTTATCTGTTGATTGTGTAGTATCAGCTGCTACATAATTTTTATTTTCACATGTCTAGGTTGTTTTAAGAAAATCATGTTATCCAGTTTGGTTTTTTTATTCAAATTTCAAAAATACTTTGTTAAAATGTTTGAGCTGGTTGTTTTATTTAAATGCATTCATTTGTGCTGTGTGTGTGTGAGAAAGAGAGAACATATGAAATGTACCAAATTTACCATCCTGAAATCTTCTACCCACAGAGTAAGTACTTCATGGGAAGGTGAAGTGCAAGCTTTCCTCATATATGTGTGCCACAACCCTGTTCAGAAGGGGTTCAGTCTATGCCTCTTTAATCCTTGGCCTTCCCGCAGTATTTAAGGGCATTTTTTTAAAAAAAATCCTAATCAGTTCAGCTATCTCTAATCACATAGTCATGTGATAAGCTTCATGAGAATCAGAGTGATGACATCATAATGCTCATGCTCTGCTTTAGAAGCCCTATGATTAGATTTCTAATTAGTCTATAATCATTTAACTGGCCTTGGCACTCATACAGTAGTGAGCGCATGATTCACTTAACACTCTGTTCTTTATCACTGCTTAAAATCAATCCAAAATGGAAAACTCTAAAATAAAAGAAAATAGCAAAATTCTTTGTTTTAGAAAGAGAGATCTTCTTAGAAGCCCGTCACTTGACTTGTTGTAGGGAAGAAGGAGTGTACCATTATCTAATAAATCTCATTTCTATGATTCTATTAGTCTGGGGTTGCCTTCTTCTCCTTATCTCTATCAGGATGAAAAGTTTGCAGTCTTAAGTAGTTTGCTATGCAATTATATGTGGATGTAATTGCATAAAATGGATTATATTTGAAAATGTGCTGTGTCACCGTCCACCATGCCATTTCAGTTCAGAACAAAGCAGAAGTCACATGGTTCATTTTCTGTAAAAAAAAAAACAAAAACAAACCACCACCATGCAGGGGCCGATTTTGTAAATATTGTATGCCACCAGTGTTTTTCTGCAAAAAGGTATATAGAGTTTCTATTAACTATTCCACCTTGCTTTTGCCAGAAATGTAGCAACAGAGTGTCAGAAAAGAGGAAGTAGACTAGACAACAATATAATCTTGTCCCATATATCTAATCCTTTATCCGTTAATTTAGATTATTAAAAACATAAGACCAAAGACACTTTCTGGCTAATGTCTCTAAAAAAGAGCTGTTAGGGAGAGAGTAGAAACCTTGCAGAATGAAGATCCTCTAGGAGGTTATGATGGTGAAGGAGGTGGCATTATAGAGTACCATCTTTTAGTCTTTTTATACTTCTCAAATACTCTCTATTTTAAAATAACCTTGTGTAGGTTCCCCCATCCCTTCTCACTCCTCTTTCCACTTGAATTTTCTAAATGCAGGTTACTGATGCCAAAGGATTGCAATGACCCCCAAGGTCCACAAGAATAATACTTATGTGGAACTACAGATATCTGCCCAGGGTAGAAGCAGAGACTGCATTTAGCAGATGTGCATGTCCTTCTATTGAGCAGCTAGTATCAAAGGGGTAGCTGTGTTAGTCTGGATCTGTAAAAGCAGCAGAGTCCTGTGGCACCTTATAGACTAACAGACGTATAGGAGCATGAGCTTTCGTGGGTGAATACCCACTTCTTCGGATGCATTTTATTGAGCAGCTGTGCACCTTACACTTGAACCCCTCTGCACCAGGTCCAAACAACCCTGAGTTTGATCAGATTGGAACACCACTGTACATACACAGGAGTAAAGAGCTAATGTGCTCCTTGGTTCCATGCAGCTGGGCCTGGAGAGGTGGCCCAGCGAATCATATATATTCAAGAAAGAATAAAGATTTTATATGTGCATTTGCTTGTTTAAAAGAGGTCTCGCTGGCCAAGAGATCAGTTGTGAACTGCCTTATGTGTCCTCACAAAGGAGAAAGAGGGCCTTAAGCACGCCATAATACCCTTGCAAGGGCTACCTGTATCATGGGTTGCAGCGCAGTGGGGACAACAGCCTGCATGGGCATTCTCTCCCCCTACTGTACATGGAGTGGGAAGATCTCAGGCTGCCTGCACAGCAAACCCAGCATGCAGGGGGAAGTAATCTGTACTATCTATATGATCAATACAGACTACTTCCCCCAGAGCATGGGGGGAGTCTGGAACCAGGTCATAATTGTAGGTCTGTTACTAGGGCAGTATCAATACAGATTGGCCCCTTGCTCAAGGATTGTGGCAAAGTCCAAATTGATCTTTGAGCCATAAATGTAAATCCAGGTCTCTCTGAATGAAAGCACAATTGCTGTGGACATTTAAAATGTGACATGTCACCTTGATTCCATATCTGTCAATCTTTCCTGAGCTTTTTAATATTTACATGTTGATGCCATCACAGATCATGGGCTTTGTGAACAGGAGGGGGAAAAAAGAAAAGAAAACTCTTGGCAGCATTTTACAAATGAATTTTGCAAATTGTGATTCATAAGAGATGACATCTTCTATAATCGCATCTGAGTATTCTCTTATGCGTGTTCTGCCAGGAATATATTAAATTATACTCGCTGCCCCTAGCTAGTCTTTAAGGTTTTTTGGTACTTGCCAGAGTCCCATTCCCAGAAATCCTTTAAATTCCTCATATTTCATGCAACTATCTTGGTTATCTTTGTTGCTACTTTGTACAGTGACTATTTATTGGTAGAATTGATCCCCAGGGTTTCATTATTTTTATTACGTTTCACCGAAAGGTAGAGGAAAGGAATGGAATAGTCTGTCCACCTTGGAGGTTACAGAGAGATGATCTATTTACTTCTTGTCTAGAAGCTGCCTGGGAGGCCATTCTGTTTTTGCTTGGCATGGAAACCTTTGTATCAGACACCTTGCTGGAGCCAGATTTTCAGTGGCTTTGAACACTTTTTGCAGTTCCCCATTGAAAAATCAGATGAGAACTGAAGTTATTTTCTTCTGCACTGGTGACACTGTAGCAATATTTTATGCCAGGGCCTTTGATACCAAGTTTTATCCCACAGTGAATTTTTACAGACAAACTTTCAATAGCAAATTTTATAATAGACATACTAATTGAGCCTTTATATTAATTTTATAATAGACATACTAATTTCCATTACATGCGTCTGACGAAGTGGGTATTCACCCACAAAAGCTTATGCTCCAATACATCTGTTACTCTTAAAGGTGCCGCAGGACTCTCTGTTGCTTTTTAATTGATCCTTAATTACAAATGGTTTGTATAGGATTATTAGAACATGTCCTTTTAGAATGTAAACCCCATAGTTCTCCTGGAATTTCCACTTCATCCATGCCTGTGTTCAGTTCTGCTCTTACCAAATATATGAGAATAAATATAAATGTTCCTATATATTAGGAAGTGAGGAGTGGGTTCAATGGTCAAGAACCAAAGGCCATATTTTTGCAAACAGTGGTCTACAGTATAGCATACAAAATTATGTGGTGGGGTGAAGATTAGAATCGGATGGCAATTACAAAAAGTCATTGCAAATATTAGTTAAATTAGTTTACAAACATTGAAAATTTGCTAAAATAGTATTTGTGATCCCTTTTATTTGCTTTCTGTGAACTTTCTTATTAGTTTTTTGGGTGTTTTTTTGGGGGGGGGGTTGTTCGTTTTTTTGTTCGTTTTAACTTTCAGCCTGACCCAAAGTCAGTAGGAACCTTTCCAATTAACTTCAATGGGCTTTGGATCAAGTTCCAAATTATTGACTCTAAGAAAAAGCATCAGAAATATTTGCGTGGATGCAGTATGTATTCACTCCAGAGGCACAGCCATCCTGAAAGTTTTGTGTAGTTTTGAGTGTCCTCCAGTCAGGGAACTGAAACACTGGGTTGCAAATCAAAGGGCATGAATAGCTAGTTCTGGACTGAAAATGCTTCAGGCAATAGTTGCGGCAGCCAACACTTTGAGTAGTCCATACACTGAAATGTTTGCATAAACCATTTATTGAACAGTTTCAAATAATGAATATATCTATAAAGCTTAATGGTTGTTTGTGAAAAATTCATGAAGAGTAAAAGACTGGGCTTGTCAAATATATTTTCTTCAAAATCATTTGTTCAGTAATGAAGAATTCACTGAAGAGGAAAAAAATATTTTGCCTGATGCTACAATTATAATACAAAATAATACAACTGCCCAAAAGCTTTATTTCTCCCCTTCTCTCCCCCCCCCCCAAAAAAAAAATTCTGCTGGCATGTGTGTATACATGCATGCATGCGCGCCTACACACACGGGTGGGATAAAACTTTAGCACTTCAAAACCAATTTTTTTAGGTTCAATCAGTAGCAGTACATTAAATACTGTATGTAAAAAACTGCAACTAAGTTCTCGCTATATAGTGAGGCAGGCTAATCTATAATATGAAGTTCCAGTAAGGCCATACTAACTGCCCTTGCTTACAGTAATCAGTAAGCAGCATTATATAAATTGTTAAGATAAATCAAGATGATATACTGAATCTCCATGCAGCAGTTTATAGTCCTGCATCCTTTTGTCTGTTCCATATTGTCTGTGGCTTGAAAATTGTTTAATATTAATACAACTTCCATAGGGAATAGGACCATAACCAAGTAACACAAATATTATATGAACTCATTTTCTTGCCAACTTGTCATATTAACCATTACCATCTTTCTTCCATTTAATATTTAAAAACCACAAAAATGATCAGAATCCTATACATATTAAAACTGACATTGCAGCTATACCCTAAAATAGTGTATTTTACCACAATATTTATTTAAATTAAGAAGAGAAATTTGATTCTCAACATGATATGTTCTTATCTTATACCTGTTTAATAGCAGTTAGCATATGCTTTAAAGGTGGGTTGAGCTAAAAAAAAGTTGGTCATAGTCACATTTTTACCCGCAAAAATCGAGGGCACCCACCTATACCCTACCGAGGGCTCAAGGTGTGACCTAGTCAATTTAGGGAACTCCCACCCTTTCCCTTCTGAGGGCTCAGGGTATAAGGCACCTACCCTTAACCACACTCAGGAAGAAACCTGGTCAATTTAAGTACCTGCCCCTTCCCTCGGAGCTCAGGCTCTACAGGTCTGCAGAATCTTTTCCCAGTGAAAGAGCCTTAAACAGCTGTGCTCTAAACATCTATTTATTAGTAACACACACAGAATACATATACGAGGAAAGCTCTTATGCTCACCACTCCCAATATATAGACAAACTTCACCTGATGACCAGTCAGGATCCACTCATCTGGGAGTTCCTGCCGATGCCTCTGCAGGTCACGGTTGTGTAGAAGGGTCAGAGTTTCAGCAGCTTGATGTTGAACTGCAGTCTGGAAATGGTTCCCAAAGAACATTGTTTTTCATTTACATTATATAGGTAAACTAGCTCCTGCCTTCAAATTTATTAAACCTATCACATTATCCCACACTCCTAAATAACAAAAAAATAACCAATTACAAACTGGCACCTGTGTGTCCTCCTTCCTGCCCAAGTTTTTTACATTTTATCTTTCATACCTAAATTCTAACTTAGTTGTGAACTTTTCTGTTTATGAAGATGGTCAGCATAAAAATGCTGGTCAGTGTTTATCTTACATTTATTGAATCTCTTTCTCTATGCTCCCTAATTTCCCAGTATCTTTACAACCTTGGTGGTTATAACTCTTGGTAGGGACATTCCTGAGGTGGGGATGCTTTATCTGCAGCAGAACATTTTTTTTTTTTTTTAATTTTGCTCACTGTTTCACCAAAGGCTAGTCTAATATGGGGGTGGGAGTGGTGGGGAGTACTGATCAGGTCTCAGGCCTACAACATCATGACATCTGTTTAATAATATCCTAATATTTGGGTTTCTGTATTTAATTAAGACTTAAGTGCTGCACTCCCTGAGGCTAAAATAAACAGAATATCACCCATGCCTTTTTTGTGGAAAGCAGAGTTGTACCTCAGTATATTGCACCTACTTTAAACAATTTGTTTCTTCACTAATTAATTTCTTTCCAGAAACTTGGTGCCAATTTCTTGCTGCAGATTAATTATTATTATGAATTTGTATTGTATTATAGTGGCACACAAAAGCACATACAAATAGCATGAGATAGTCCCTGGCCCAATGACCTTATAGTCTAAAGAGATAACACAGATAAAAGGTGGGAGTGCAGAAGTGTGAAATGGCTTGCTTAAGGTCACATCGTAGGTTTGATGGTGTACCAAACCCATACAGGGCCTGAATGGGCTAAAGGGAGCCTGTGAGCACAATCAGCCTCATCCTGCTACACCTGAGGTTGGTGTGAAGCCTGAGGGAGGAGATAAAAGAAGAAAAGCCCAGTTTAGTCATTGCTGACCAGGAGAGGGAGTAGACATCTTGAGATAGCCCTGTGAAGGAAGACCTGGCTAAGTCTAGAGACTAAAGACTACATTTAAGCTGCCTGGATGGAAGGATCAACTGGGGCTAGAGCCTAACTAGAGACTCTTAAGTGTCAGAACTGCCTTGGGGCAGGTAGGCATGGTGCAAAACCCTTTTATTTCTTTTGGTTCCTCAAGTAGTTTGGATCTCCTTTTTTTGGCTCCTGCAGAGCATCTGCTGGGCAATAGATTGTGAGAAAGGTCTAATGGAGGCAATGGTAGAAAGCAGCCCAGGGAAAGACCAAATGATCTGAATGAACAGACCTCATCTGGAACCCAAAGGAGAGGATGGGCCTGTGTTTCCCTACTGGTCTACTGAGGGCAGGGGTGTGAAGGCCCCGACCCGGAGCCGAGGGCAGAAAGGCCCAAAAGCCTGAAGTGGAGCCAAACGTCTGGTGTGCAAGCAATGATATGTGGGACTCTGGTTTCCCCAGAAGGGGCAGGACTTTAAGTGATCTGGGTAGAAGGCAAAGTCACAGGAAGAAACAGACCACCACAGGGACAGAGTGACTGTCGGCAGGGAGCACCAGAGGAGGAGGAGAGCAACTCCACTATGTCCAGCCAGCAGTGGTGCACTGGCAGTGAGTCACAGGCTTAGAGTAGGTCAATGGCAGACATGGGAACAGCTCCCACTGAAGTCTAGCACTGAGATGGACTCACTGGTATTATGGAGTTCATTGTGGAGACAGTCTAAGGCTACATCTACACTACAGCACTTACAGCAGCACAGCTACACCAGAGTTGTCTCCTATCAGCTTAATGATTCCTGCCTCATGCTCTCCCACCAACATAGCGCAGTCTACACCAGCGCTTAGGTCTGTATAATTTACATCGCTCAGGAGTGTGGATTATTCACACCCCTGAGTGATGTAAGTTATACCACAGTAACCTGTAGTGTAGACAAGGTCTAAGTGAGAAAGTCTTACAGTTCTTCTGTCTTCACAAATATGGCTCCAGTCTTGCAGTAAAATGAACTCCAGCAGAGGCCTGCTTCTGTGTGGCTCTTCATGAACTTCAAAGGGGCTCAGTGTGGGAGCAATGGTCCACCTGGATGCATTTTCTTACAGAATTAGGGAAAGAATAATTTTTAAATCTTTATAAAAATCTAGATACATCATTTTAGAAACATCTACACTTGCTTTCTAAAGATTTGTGTGGAAAATGTTTTTCATGAGCAATTAATTAGAATAATATTTTCTGGGTGATGTTACATATGTAAAGCAGCAGAAGTGTGTGTGTGTGTGTGTGTATGGGGGGGAAGAAGGGGAGAAACAGGCAATTCTCGAAGAGAAGCACTCCCTCCCCTTCTCCCCCCAAGATAACTCTTTAGCCCACTCTGGTGGCTGGACGGTTCTCTTTTCCAGGACCCTGGTGTGACATTTTGGGGAATATGTGTTTCCAGATATTAAGTCATCTTTGTTTTATAGCACATATGATTGTTACCTTCAGTGTGGATTAGAACTTCCATTTTAGAGTAGAAAACAGGCTACGTCTGGGGAACTAAAAAGGGGCCATCAAAAAGGCATCAGCCTTAAATAACTCTACCCTGGTAGAACAATAGGTTGCTACAGGCAGAGCCATTGAGTTTTAAAGACTGTCTGCCAGTGATCCCATCTGGGGTGGCGGTAGGGAAAATCCCACTAGGACAGGAACAAAGGAAGGTATCACAGACTGCTTTTAAAAGTGGTCTGCTGTCTAAGCAAGAGAAGCCTTTTCATCACCAGACCCAGAAGACTCAGCAGGAGGAGGGGAGGCAGGAGATACTTGGCCAACCTTAAGGATTCGGCTCAAACCTACAGACTCACAAAAAGGAGCTGAGATCAGCCTAAGGGGTATTGCATTAGGTGTTTTTTGTTTTGTCCAGCTCTGTAAGTTTTATGCAGTCTAGAAGTTAAGTATGTGTTTGTGTGTATAAGTTCCTTTTCAAAGTCCATGTTTCTTATTGGAATTGTTACCTGGTCCCTAAAAGAGTTAACTTATAATTCAGAACACCCTTAGGAGTGGACTCTGGGACAGCATGCATAAGCAACTGAAAAGGACAGAGGCAGGGTGACCAAATGTCCCAATTTTATACGGACAGTTCCGATATTTGGGCCTTTTTCTTATATAGGTGCCTATTTCCCCTCACCCCCGTGTCCCGATTTTTCATCCTTGATATCTGGTCACCTTAGACAGAGGGCATTTGGACTGCAGGGACCCGTGTCCCAAGAAGTGGTACAGACAAGGGAGTCTGTACTCCAGGAATGTTTCTGAGAGGCCAGAAAGATAGGGTTACCATATTAAAGGTTTTTAAAAAGAGGACACTCCACGGGGCCCCGGCCCCGCCCCTTCCCCACCCCCGCCCCAACTCCGCCCCTTCCCAAAGTCTCCGCCCTGGCCCAACTCCGCCCCTTCCCCCAAAGTCCCCGCCCCAACTCCGCCCCCTCCCCTGAGCGCCCTGCATTCCCCCCCCCTCCTCCACCCTCCCAGCCACGCGAAAAGGGCTGCCCAAGCGCTACCGGCTTCATGGTTTGCTGGGCAGCCCCCAGACCTCCAGACCCTGCGCCCCGGGCCGGGCGCTTCCCCAGCGCAGTCGGAGCCCGGTAGGGGAAGCGCCCGGCCGGGGGCGCAGGGTCTGGAGGTCTGGGGGCTGCTCGGCAAACCGTGAAGCCGGTAGCGCTCGGGCAGCTCGGCTCTTCAGCTACACAGAGCTGAGCTGTCTGGGGGGAGCAGCAGCAGCCGCCGCCGCAGCGGGGAATCCGCCTGCAGCTCGCAGCCTGCCGGAGCCGCTCAGGTAAGCAGGGGACTGGGGCAGGGATGCTGGCATTTTCCCGGACATGTTCGGCTTTTTGGCAATTCCCCCCGGACGGGGATTTGAGCACCAAAAAGCCGGACATGTCCGGGAAAATCCGGATGTATGGTAACCCTAAGAAAGAGAGAGTGTGTCTGGATGCTGCTCAGACTCAATTGGCTTGAAAATATGTGGGATCCAAAAGCTGGATCTGGTTATAGCAGCCCGATGACCGTTCACGGGGGACTCAGCCAGGATTCAAACACCTGGCATAGTGGGCTTTGATACATTTTGAGCCTCTATAGAAACTAACCAAACTGTAAGACTGCTGTTACTTACTGGAGATGGGAGGGGAGAGAGCCTGGAGGAGAATGAGGAAATAGAATATTTTGAGATTCTTTCTAATGGTAGATCAGCTTGTTTAGTACTCAACATAAAAAAACTGATTTTTTTAATGTTCATATCATGGCAACTTAAAGTTTAAATCCCTACAATATTAGCATCATGAGAGACATGCAAACTGGTAAAACAGGACTGACTGATCTGTAATGTCTAAGAACCATCACAGATAAGTGAGGAAAAATAAATTGCTTGTGAGAAGGTCAGAAAAATCCAGTACCAAGTAATATGTATGTGTTTAATTCTGAAGATGGTTACAATAACCATCATCACATAAATACAATAACGTCCAGGTTTTATTATTGTATCACTATTATTTTTAAGAATACAGCAGCAGAGAATTTTGTCCAAGAATTTAGATTTTCAAATTTGTTTAGAGAAGAGATGTGACGTTGAGCAAAAAGGACACCGCCTCTTATCACCTATTCACAGTTAGAGATTGGGGCCAAGATTCAGCAAGGTACTTGAGCACAGCTCTTCAATGGGAGTACTCATATGATTAAATTATGCATGGTCTTAAGTAATGTGCTGAATCAGGCCCTAGTATGGCAATTAATTTCAGAGAGAGAAAACAATTGAGAAGTCTGGTAGCTGTTCCTCCAGCAACCCACTAAACTGCAAGACTGCTGTCACCTATAGAAGAGGAGTTGACCAGGAGGAGAAAGATTTAGCTATATTAGAGTGGAGGGGAAAGATAAGGCTCAGCAGACTAAAGTATTAGGTTGGAATCACTTAATGAATTCTTCCTTCCCGTGGTTGGAGTTGAAAAATGTACTGTATGCACACTAGTACAGCCAAGATTCACATTATGACCTTGAGCTGAAGTGAGATTGTCTCTTATTTGAATCACTGGCTGCTTTGCTAGCCATTTCTTGCCTTGGAATACATTACACCATCAAGAAACAAAACAGTGGTTACAAATCTAGGAGTAAATCATAATTCTGACAGTTTGCTTTCCTTGGGAAATAGCATATTGTATTATTTTCTGACTCATTCCATCAAATAATATGGAAGATGCTAACAAAAGGTGGTATCTGTCATGGTACATCATCTTACAGATTGACCTGTATCAATAAGGGAAACAGGAAAGCAAACAAAGTCCCTGACCTTGTAAAGAGATCTGTATGGGAAAAGTCCCAATAAAGTCAGTAGGAGTGCAAGTAAGCATAAGATACTGCCAACACAGATCCTTTTGCAGTAGTGGGCATGCTGGAATAAATTTTATAGTGGGGGTGCTGAGAGCAATTGAACCAAACTGTAAAGCCCTGTGTATAGGGTGACCAGATAGCAAATGTGAAAAATCGGGACGGGGTGGGAAGTAAAGGCACAGCCCTAGGTCCAGTACCTATCGGAGTGGGGGCCAAGTTAGTTTAAATGGAGCTATCTCACAATTCCTTTGCATTGCCACCATTTAATCTAAATTACTTGGGGGGAAACGTGGGTGCATTAAGGCAGAACTATTTCTACTGCTCACACAGGAAACATTAAGAGGCCATTGTATATAAGAGATCTTCAGTATGTGAAATACTCCTTCGTAGTCCCACTACCAGTAAAAACATTTAGCTTCAGAATGAATTAGATTCAGTAAAGAAGAGAGAGACTACATATTCTTTTCTTAGTGGTAACAATTAAGGAAATGAAAAAGCAACCACAAAAAGATAATAGATCAATGGGGCTCTTGAATATTCGGAAGCTAAATTCTTTTGAGATGCATAATGTATAAATTGCCCCTTGCTTCCTTCATATTTTAACTTCATGCTGATTCCCTCTTAATCACCGACCAACCTGAGGGCCCAGAGATATTACAGATTTTTATTACCAGAGCTGAACATGAACCAGAACCCTAATAATCATTAGACAGCACATCTGTAAAGTGAGCTCAAAGGGAACATTTCTCGAATGAGCTGGAAGGAGCTGTAAAAAGCTTATTTCCGGTGCTACTATGGGACTGAAGCATGTTTTAGTCCAATGTACTAATCAGTATTAAGTCTCAAACATCCTTTATTAATACAGGATCAGGTGTCCCTGCACTGTCTATCTGCTCATCATAGAACATCTTGGTGTTTTTTTTTTCTTGTAAAAAATGTCTTGCTTTTTGTTGAAAAAGTAAAATAATGAAAACTGAAAAGTTAAATAGAAACGGAAATTATTTTTTTACGTTTTTCAGATTTCAGGGATGAGAAGGGATGATGACATTTGAAAATTGTCATAGAAAGCAGACACTTTTGCAGAAATATTTAAGCTAAAATCTTAATTTTCTTTTGGTGTGCCTTAGCTCATCACTTTTTCTTTCTTCTTATGCACTACTGATCTTCCAAAAACAAGAGGTGTTCACCGACCGTAAGATTTTCCTAGAAAGTACCTAATTACAGAATACTTATGAAACATAGGAAAATTCTACCATTAAGTTCTCCATATACATCACTCAAGCAATGATGACATGTATTATGAAGTTATCAGAATCCTTCAGTGGAATTATTGTATTGTGTGACATGAGTGTTTGTTATATTTACTAATTATATATACTATTTAAATTGATGTTTGAGGTGTACCTCCTTTGTCTAGAACCAGGGCCAGCGCTTCCACTAGGTGACCCTAGGCAGTTGCCTAGGGCGGCAGGATTTGGGGGGCGGCATTTTGCCGCCCTCGGCGGAAATTCGGCGGCGGGTCCTTCACTCGCTCCGGGACCCGCCGCCGAAGTGCCCCGAAGACACGGAGCGGAAGGACCCCCATCGCCGAATGCTCAAAGGAGGAGCACTGCCGCCTAAGGCAGCAAAAACCCTGGCACCACTACTGTCTAGAACTATTTGTCCACAGTGATCTACATAATTTTAAGTTCCAGCTATATGGAAATGTTCTGTTTCTTTCCAACTACATTTGCTTGAAAATAACTAAATCAGAAATTATGATGAATAAAATCCCTGAAAATAGTGGGTGTACATTTTCCTTTGTCTTTTTCTTGCCCCTAATGTATTTATAGAATCTTTTCTTAGTCTTATAGTTTTCTTACTTAGACATAATAGCACTCCATTTTTTTTGGCCTTTCACACAGATAACCAAGCTGGTCTTTCCCATTATATTCCTTTCCCCTCCGAATACTGCATAGACACTATAGCTAAAATCCTGGTTCAATTGAAGTCAGTGGCAAAACTCCTAGTAATGTATTATAAATCTTTGAACATACTCCTTGAGAGTATGCTTTTGAGCTTGAAAGGTAGCAAGATAGCTGTGAATCTCCTTAAGAGACCCACATACATACTATCACCACTGAACGGACAACAGCTACACACAGTTACTTCAGAGTGATATCAGATAGGACACAGCTATTTCCTTTCTATCCTATGTTTTGCTATGTACAATGATAGGATCCTTGGTGAGACAGATCCTATTGTTTTTTTTATTTTATTTTATGTAATATAGCTAAGGTTTCATTTTGGGTTAATACTGGTTTTTATAAAAGGTGACTTTGCACTCGATAAATGACTTCAGATACTGCAGAGATGGGTGGTGCAGAAATTAACGTAGTAGTAATAAACTTGAGTGTTTAAATGTAGAAAAAAGAATGAAAACCATTCTGTGAAAAAGGGAAAAATCCATTTGGAAATGATATTTTGGAATGTGGCAAACAAATTGATTTGGTGATCTATAGTAGACCCCCCCAATGATGTCACTGTGATCTACTGGGGCATCCAGACTAATGAGAAGCTATGTCACCCGTGTCCTGTAACCTGGTGTGTTCTTGCTGATGTAGCCTCCAACCTGAACTGCTCACAAACAGCCTCCAGCATGAAAGTCACTCCCAGATATGTTTGTGTGTAGCTGCAGCCTGCTAGCCACACCTTGGCTCTTACCAGCCTCAGTTATGCTGCAGGGAGACTCCCACACACCCTCAGTCCCAGATCTTCCCCCAGAAATGTATGTCCTGTACTGCCCAGCCCCCTCCTGGACAATACACATTTATATAAAGTCCATTATTTCTGGACAGTACAAATATGTTAAGTCTGTTATTCCTTTAAAGGGACAATAGGCCATCTTATTATTTTACATAGAGTTTCCAGACTCTCCAACTTAAACACACTGGATTAGATAAAACAGTAAAACAAGAAAGAGATCTTGGAGTCATTGTGGATAGTTCTCTGAAAACATCCACTCAATGTGCGGCTGCAGTCAAAAAAGCGAACAGAATGTTGGGAATAATTAAGAGAGGGATAGATAATAGGACAGAAAATATCATATTGCCTGTATATAAATTCATGGTATGCCCACATCTTGAATACTGTGTGCAGATGTGGTCACCCCATCTCAAAAAAAGATATATTGGAATTGGAAAAGGTTCAGAAAAGGGCAACAAAAAGATTAGGGGTCTGGAACGGCTGCCGTATGAGGAGAGATTAATAAGACTGGGACTTTTCAGCTTGGAAAAGGGATGGCAAAGGGGAGATATGATTGAGGTCTATACAATCATGACTGGTGTAGAGAAAGTAGATAAGGAAGTGTTATTTACTACTTTTCATAAAACAAGAACTAGGGGTCACCAAATTAAATTAATAGGCAGCAGGTTTAGAACAAATAAAAGGAAGCAACAGAGTCCTGTGGCACCTTAAAGACTAACAGATGTATTGGAGCATAAGCTTTCGTGGGTGAATACCCACTTCGTCAGACAAATGTCTCTTCACACAATGCACAGTCAACCTGTGGAACTCCTTGCCAGAGGATGTTGTGAAGGCCAAGATCATAACAGGGTTTAAAAAAAAAAACTAAATAAATTCATGGAGGATAGGTCCACCCATGCCTATTAGCCAGGATGGGCAGGAATGGTGTTCCTAGCCTTTGTTTGCCAGAAGCTGGGAATGAGCAACAGGGGATGGATCACTTGATGATTACCTGTTCTGTTCATTCCCTCTGGGGCACCTGGCACTGGCCACTGTTGGAAGACAGGATACTTGGCTAGATGGACCTTTGGTCCAACCCAGTAGGGCCGTTCTTAAGTTTAACAACAAAGAGATCTTAAGCAAGTATAAGTAATGAGGCATAAAAGTCTGAAATGTTTACGAGAACAATAAAACGTTTACTAGTGCCTAACTTAAATTACATTAGATTCAAGCAAAGTTTCTCACGACATGCAGATTACTGACCAAATTGTCAGGGTAGGACTGCCCTGCCCCCCACCAGAGTCCAACAGTAGGTTTCCTTTGTCTTCTTAGGTTCAATGCCAGAGACAGACAGGGAGAAAGAGGAGGGTGTCTTGCAGTGTCTGCACCTTGTTTTTATAGTCCTGTTCCCCCACCCCCTTTGAGAAGCATTTCCAACTGGGAGCAAGGTGACAGGTGGGTTGATAAAGAAAGGAAACTCCATGCTGTTTCTTTGCTAAGGCTATGTCTAGACTAATGACCATACAGCGGCGGCACAGCTATAGTTGTGCCAATGTAAGGTCTCCTGTGTAGCTGCTCTATACCGGCGGGAGAGCACTCTCCTGCTGGCATAATTAAATCACCCCCAACGAGCAGCGGTAGCTATGTGGGCGGGAGAGTGTCAACTGCCAAAATAGTGCTGTCCACACCAGTGCTTTTGTTGGTGAAATTTGTCGGTCGGAGATGTGTGTTTTCACACTCCTGACCGACAAAAGTGCGAGTGTAGACAAAGCCCAAGTAGATTTTTGTTCCTGCCCTCTTCCTTGCCAAAAGATGACCACTCACCAGGTAATGGTCCATCAGCCTTGTTGACACCTGGCTGAGGTGGCAGCTTGCCCTTTGTCTCTGGGGAACTGGTTTAGCTACTCCCCAGACTTATCTGGGAAATTTCCTGTTTGTTCTCTATACTCCGTGCATTTATGTATAGACATCTGGGAGGTTAAGCACATTCCTCCACTTATTTCCTTCTTGTTGCCCCTATGACCCAATTGTAATTTTCCACATCTCCCTCTCCCCCAACATCTAGCTCTAAGTTAAGGTCACCTCTTTTTATATCTAGATGTGGGCTTTTATCTGCCTTCTTTTTAACCTTGTTTAAAGCCCTGCTCACTAGGCTGGGGAGTTGCTGTGCAAAGATGCTCTTCCCGTTCTTGGCCAGGTGGACCCTATCTCTTCTCACCAATCCTCCTTCCTGCAACAGTATCCCATGGTCAAAGAAGCTGAAGCCCTCCTGTCCACACCAGCTGTGCACTTATCTCCAGATATGTGTTCCTCTGCTTGGGCCTTTACCCTCCGCTGGGATCATGGATGAGAACACTACTTCCACCCCTGATTCCTTCACATTTGCTCCCAGAGCCCTTTAGTCATTGCTGATCTGTTCAGGGTCATACATGGAAGTATCATTAGTACCCACATGGATGAGCAGCAAGGGACAGTGGTCAGAGGGATGAATTGAGTTTTGACAACCTTTCTGTAAAGTCACAGATGCAGGGTCCAAGCAGGAAGCACACTTGCTAGGACCTTGTCAGGTTGGCATATGGATGCCTCCATCCCCCTCTGAAGAGAGTCCCTGCAAGTCCCCCAGCCCTGGAAGTAGGTGGCAGCAGCCAGTCTCCTCCCCATAGAGCAGCTGGTCTCCTTCTTCCTATGGTGCTGCTGTAGTAATCTGTAATCAGCTAGCTTCCTCCATCCTGGATGTCTCCATGTGCGTCCTGTCAAACTTCTATTGATTTTAACAGCAGTCACGTACAATTATCTAAGAGATGAATTTGGCTGTTAGTCCTTTGGGCCTTTTAGCAATCATCTGACCCTTTCCCACAAAAATAATCCTGTCAATTTTTGGCTTCATATAAAGGTCAGAGTTTTTCACTGACAATATTTTCCAGAGCCTTGGGTGTTAGACTTAAGTATATGACAGTGGTCTAATATTTTTTTTGACATTCTGCAGGTCAAAACACCCATGTGTATTTTTGATAATAGCAAGAATTGCTTTTATCTGGGAATGACTGGATACATTCTCTCTAATGGATGAACATTATGAACAATAACTGTTCTGGGGTTTTTTTTTTTTTTTTTTTTTTTGGTAATTAACCTTCTTATGCCATTTGCATTAATAATGCACTAGATTATCCTAATGTCCTAATGTAGCTGAATTTCTATTAATGTTTTCTCTGCTAAATAAATAAGTGAATTGAGTAAAAGAGATGACATTTGTTTTAATTGTTCATCATGGGCTTTTTTCCCCCTTCTTCTAAAGCCCTGGTAGTTTGTTAAATACAAACCCTTAAATGGATGGCATTTCATGATGGGTTTTGAACCTAATTATATCAAATGTCATAGCATTATTTATTTAAAAGGTTTTGCAAAATTACTGTACAAAGGAAAAACATGTTTCTTCTCTTTTAAAGACCTTAAATCATTCCATTAACTTTTACTAATTTCTATTTGGCAAGTTCAAAAATGCACTCAGTCAAGCTCACTTGTATTGTTTTTTTTTAGCTTCCTTTAAAAGTGAGTCATGTTCCTGTAACTCTGTTAACTGTTATTGCTTCTGCCTTTCAAGACTGTTTATAAACATGTCTTTTGGAACTGAAATTAGGGAGAGTGTGGCATATCCAGGGGAATCTCAAGGTGGGCCTGCAAGTATGGCAGATAAGTGTTTCCACTTGAGAAGAGTAGAGTAACCCAAGTGGCTCCATGCAGTTTAATAGGTAGCTATTTATTTAGAACATGCTAGGTGAAGAATCTAATGGGGAAAATATTGTCCATCTCTATATATAAACTCATTAATGTCAACACAGCCAACGAGGTGCCACCGGACTCCTTGTTGTTTTTGTGAACACAGCCAAGAATTCATTCTCTGTGCAAATGATGAACCCTCTTGTTGGTGTCTATCAGGTAGAAAGACTATGTGACTATGCTTTCATGCAAGGTAGTGAGAGACTAAGAACCTACCTTGAGCACCTACTAGGGCTAACCGGAACCTTAGATCTGGATCTGTAGGAGTAGCAAGACTACTCCTTCCCTGGAGCAGGTGGAGGGAGAATGGATGGAGCCTTGGATTTATCATTCCTTAATCCCTAGTCACAGTAGTTGAGCCAGCATAGGAGAGAGGGTGTAATAATTTACTGCTAAGACAGGCAAGCAATAAGCTATTAACTCACAGAAGGTAGGAGGAACCAAGGGGGGAATTGTGACTCAAAGAAGAGTCTGTCACAATGCTTCTGGGGGGTGAGAGGGGTGCTGCTCAGTCCCCTGCTTTTGGTCAGGGTTGTGTCTAAAGCCACACTCGAGTACTGAGATGTGAAAACAAGAGCCTGCAATGATTAGCAAAAAAAGTTTAAATTCATTTTGTTTTAAATCTATCTATAAAGTCAACAGGAGTTTGATGCCAATTCCTACAAAACATAGGGGAATTCTGAGTTGTGTGCAATGTTCTCAATAAAACACAAATGCCTTTTCTTGTTGTTGTTGTTTTTGCCTTAACTCTATTGTGATAATGAAAAGCAATATTGACAACAACTTGATATAAGTGATTTAGAGCGAATAATTTACTAGATGAATGTACATATGTGATTTCCTCTAAGCTATTCAATGTTTGCATCTATTTGACTTTTTCTTTCCTATGTGTGTTTTTACTTTGTGGATTAGTCATGAATACTTTTTATTTTGTATTTGATAGCTGATATTCAGAAATTGGGCTGTTTCATCATATGTAGAACTATCTGATAAATGTTTTTCTGCATGAACATTTTGGCAAAGAAATTGTCATTTTTTTTCCTATGACTATGTTTTGGGTTTTAGTTGAAAACCAATTTTTGTTTGTGGCAACTGAAAACTGACAAACTTCAACCTGAGGCAAAACATTTTGGTATTAAAAAAAATCAATTTTAGTTATTTCAACAAAATCCTCCAAAATGAAACTGAAAACAAATATTTCCCGTGGAAATTTCTGATTTGACAAAATAGCCAGTTTAAGAACATAACGGCCATACTGGGTCAGATCAAATGTCCATCAAGCCCAGTATCCTATCCTCTGACAGTGGCCAATGGCAGGTGCCCCAAAGGGAAAGAACAGATCAGGTTATCATCAAGTGATTCATGCCCTGTCACCCAATCCCAGCTTCTGGCAAACACAGGCTAGGGACATCATTTCTGCCCATCCTGGCTAATAGGTCCATCAATGGCTATCTTCCATGAATCTATCTAGCTCCCTTTTGAACCCCGTTATAGTATTGGCCTTCAGAATACCCTCTGGCAAGGAGTTCCAGAAGTTGACAGTGTGTTGCATGAAAAAATACTTTCTTGTGTTTGTTTTAAACCTGCTACCTATTAATTTCATTTGGTGGCCCCTTGTTCTTGAATTATGAGAAGGAGTAAATAACACTTCCTTATTTACTTTCTCTATACCACACATGATTTTATAGACCTCTATCATATGCCCCCTTAGTCGCCTCTTTTTTCCAAGCTGAAAAGTCCCAGTCTTATTAATCTCTCCTCATATGGAAGCCGTTCCATAGCCCAAATAATTTTTGTTGTCCTTTTCTGAACCTTTTCCAATGCCAATATATCTTTTTTGAGATGGGGCGACCACATCTATATGCAGTATTCAAGATGTGGGCATACCATGGATTTATACAGAGGCAATATGATATTTTTTATCTTATTATCTATCCTTTTCTTGATGATTCCCAACATTCTTTTCGCTTTTTTGACTGCCACTGTACATTGAGTGGATGATTTCAGAGAACTATACACAATGACTCTAAGATCTCTTTCTTGAATGGTAACAGCTAATTTAGACCCCATTATTGTATATGTATAGTTAGCATTATGTTTTCCAGTGTGCATTACTTTGCATTTATCAACATTAAATTTCATCTGCCATTTTGTTGCCCAGTCACCCAGTTTTGTGAGATTCTGTTGTAGCTCTTCGCAGGCTGTCTGGGACTTAACTATCTTGAGTAGTTTTGTATCATCTGCAAATTTTGCCACCTCACTGTTTACCCCTTTTGCCAGATTGTTTATGAATCTGTTAAATAGGACCGGGCCCAGTATAGATTTTTGGGGGACACCACTATTTACCTCTCTCCATTCTGAAAACTGACCATTTATTCCTACCCTTTGTTTCCTATCTTTTAACCAGTTACCAATCCATGAGAGAACCTTTCCTGTCATCCCATGACTGCTTATTTGGTCTTTCTAATTATATTTTTACACTTCATTTGCCAGAGTTTATGCTCTTTTCTATTTTCCTCATTAGGATTTATCTTCCACTTTTTAAAGGATGCCTTTTTGCCTCTCACTGCTTCTTTTACTTTGTTGTTTAACCACGGTGGCTCTTTTTTTGGTTCTCTTACTATGTTTTTTAATTTGGGGTATACATTTAAGTTGAGCCTCAATTGTGGTGTCTTTAAAATGTTTCCACGCAGCTTGCAGGGATTTTATTTTGGTACTGTACCTTTTTAATTTCTGTTTCACTAACCTCCTCATTTGTGTGTAGTTCCCCTTTCTGAAATTAAATGCTACAGTGCTGGGCTGCTGTGGCATTTTCCCCAGCACAGGGATGTTAAATTTAATTATATTATGGTCACTATTACCATATTCACCTCTTGAGCCTGATCCTGTGCTCCACTTAGGACTAAATCAAGAATTGCCTCTCCTTTTGTGGGTTCCAGGACCAGCTGCTCCAAGAAGCAGTCATTTAAGATGTCAAGAAACTTTATCTCAGCATCCCTTCCTGAGGTGATATGTACCCAGTCAATATGGGGATAGTTGAAATCCCCCATTATTATTACTGAGGTTTTTTTTTTTATTATTTTAATAGCCTCTCTAATCTCCCTGAACATTTCAGAGTCACTAACACCAGCCTGGTCAGGTGGTCTGTAATATAGCCCTACTGCTATATTTTTATTTTTCAAGCATGGAATTACTATCCATAGAGATTGTATAGTGTAATTTAGTTCATTTAAGATTTTTACTTCATTGATTCTACACTTTCTTTCATATATAGTGCTGCTCCCCCACCAGCACGACCTGTTCTGTCCTTCCGATATATTTTGTACCCTGGTATTACTGTGTCTCATTGATTATCCTCATTCCACCAGGTTTCTGTGATGCCTATTATATCAGTATCCTCATTTAATACGAGGCACTCTAGTTCACCCATCTTATTATTTAGACTTCTAGCATTGGTATATAAGCATTTTAAAAACTTGTCATTTTTTGGCTGTCCCCTATTGCATGATGTAATTGAATGGGACTTTTTTTTTTCATTTGACTGTTTCTCATCAGATCCTCCCTGTATTTTATCATTTTCCATCCTCTCCTTCTTATTAGGACATAGGGAATCTCTATTTATAGATCCTCCCCTAAGAGATGTCCGAACCACATGCTCCTCCGCACCTGTCAGCTTTCCCCCAGCCCTTAGTTTAAAAACTGTTCTACGACCTTTTTAATTTTAAGCGCCAGCAATCTGGTTCCGTTTTGGTTTAGGTGGAGCCCATCCTTCCTGTATAGGCTGCCCCTCTCCCAAAAGCTTCCCGAGTTCCTAATACGTCTAAACCCCTCCTCCCTACACCATCGTCTCATCCACGCATTGAGACCCTGCAGTTCTGCCTGTCTAACTGGCCCTGTGCATGGAACTGGAAGCATTTCAAAGAATGCTACCATGGAAGTCCTGGACTTCAATGTCTTACCTAGCAGCCTAAATTTGGCCCCCAGGACCGGTCTCCTATCCTTTTCCCACGTCGTTGGCACCTACGTGTACACGATCACCGGCTACTCCCCAGCATTACACATAAACCTATCTAGATGTCTCGAGAGATCCGCAACCTTCTCACCAGGCAGGCAAGTCACCATGCGGTTCTCCCAATCATCACAAACCCAGCTATCTATATTTCTAATGATCAAATTGCCCATTACTAATACCTGTCTCTTCCTAATAACTGGAGTTCCCTCCCCCAGAGAAGTATCCTCAATGTGAGAGGATACCACAACATCATCTGGGAGTAGGGTCCCAACTATGGGATCGTTTCCCTCTGCTCCGTTTGGATGTTCTCCTTCCAAACAGGGCCGCCCGGGGGGGGGGCAAGTGGGGCAATTTTCCCCGGGCCCCGCAGGGGCCCCCACGAGAGTTTTTTGGTACCCCTGGAGTGGGATCCTTCACTTGCTCCGGGGGCCCCGGAAAACTCTCCTGGGGCCCGGGCCCCCGGAGCTTCTTCCGCTCCGGGTCTTCAGCGGCAATTCAGTGGCGGGGGGTCCCTCCGCTCCAGGACCCGCCGCCGAAGTGTCCCGAAGACCCGTGGCAGGGGGTCCTTCCGCCCCGGGACCCGCAGCGGAAGTGCCGGGTCTTCGGTGGCGGGGGCCCCCCCGCCGCCGAAGACCGCAGGCCCCCAGAATCCTCTGGGCGGCCCTGCTTCCAAATGGAAGTTTCCATTTAAAAACTTCCAATGTGCTTCCATTTAAAAAGCCTTTGATGGAAACTTTTCAACCAGCTGTAGTCATATGGTATTATTTCTGTTTCCTAATTTGATGTATATAACTCTTACAATCAGGAAGTAGAGCTTGAAGACACCACTTGATCTTTGAATATTTCAGGGAGAAGAAGGATATATGCATGGCCGGGGAATGCTACCAAACTGTTAACCTTCTTTCTGTACCATACAAGCTTTACCTGACATACTGTATCATTCCTAAAAAATGTAATTGGATAGATGTAGTTTTCTCTTAATACAGTCACACAACATAATTGTGTCTTCTTGTGTGATCCTACTAGGTAATGATGAGACCACATTCCTTATCTGACTTGATTTTTTGCCACTTTGCTATGGCTCTGAGAAGGGATTCTATAAACCTGGTCCCTCTGCTGTCTCAACCAATGTCCCATCCCGTATATGGCATACTAATTTAATTTGCATTTATTGGTCTGTTATTTTCTATCATCCCTGCAGTCAGTGACACAAACTAATACTGTGCAGAGCTCTAGCTGCAAAGAGTGTTGGCAGAACATAGACTGGTACACCAATTGCCGCTGTGCAGGATTCTGGTAAGGAAATCTCCCTTTTTGCTGTGTCAATCAGTGCCCCATTCCTTATAAAAATGTAACATGCATGGGACTTTAACATTTCCTATTCAGGAGTGCTCAAGTATACAAGCTTCGAATCCATTTCTTAGGCCCATTCTACAAGTATGTTATGCCCTCTTTGTTGTTTATGGAAGGTGAACTCCAAAATGCGTTCAAAGACAGCAGAAGCAAATTTAGTTTTAAATGTAAGCAAATACTGATGAGTTTTTCGGTTTCCCCCCAATATTCATTCAGCTCCAGAGGACGGAATCTAGCATTTTAGTGGAATTACTTGATAAATTCAAGCTAAAGTTGTATTGGCAATTAACAGGTGCTACTAACACAGCTGGACAGCTCTTTTTAGCCTTTTGTAGCATTCCAAAGAAGTAATTTCATGCAGGAAAATACTTCCTTCAAGCTTTTTCTTTTAAATTTAGAAAAAGCTAAACAAATTGTCCAACGTACCAACAATCCTGAAGAGCCACAAACCCTGAAGTTCCCATGTTCAGACCCCAGAAAAGGAGCACGGTGTCCTTAGCTGGTGTACATTGCTGTAGCTCCACTGAAGTCACTGTTTATCCACAGCTTCTCCCAGCTAACTTTAGTCTTTTGACAACCAGCTATTTAATAATCCTGGTTAGCATCTACACCTCCCTAAATGTATACACTGAAGTTAAGGCACTACACCAATTTATATCAGCTGAGTATCACTCAAGGGTGACGCATATTATGCCACTGTAGTTCAACTCCGTAGTAGAAGGCCACAAAATATTTCAGACTAGAGCTGAACAAACAGTGTAAATATTTTCTGAAAGTGTTTGCTTGCGCCTAAAACTGAATAGTTGAGTTTTACTCACACCAATGCTTGCAGAAAGCAAATTAACAGCTGACACACACTTCAGCATTTGCATAGCATGTAGGATATTTTATCTGCAATGAAATATTGCAAGATACAGCAGAGATGCAGGTTTTCCAAAAACACTTGCCAGAAAACCTGCCATAAAGGCTTTTAATAAACCAAACAAAGATCCGATTGTGCCCTTCACAGCTATGTTCTTTTAACCTTTGTAATACATGAAAGAGACATGGATTCTGTGGAAGTGGACTGTCCAAAACCTGGCACATCCCCCCCAAAGTATCTTAACATGGAACCTTTCTACAGTATGTATGTAGCATTTTAACATGTTTTTAAACTACAGTTCCCCCATAGTACTTTTAGCTTATAGAATGCTTGGTAATTACAAGACTTTGTTGCCTATAAAGTAAGGATTGTTTGGTTAGGATTCTTTAGTCCTTCAGCTTTTGAGCAAATGTCACACCCCAAAAGATTTGAACAAGAATCTGATGCTCTATGTTGCCACATTTTGAGCACTATCCTGTTGGGAATACACTGCAGGAATGTTAAATAAATAACCTTATGTACCCTTTACCTTTCAGCTCTAAATGTTTACACATAAAAGCGTTGAACTTTTCAGCAGGGGAAAGTCTCTTCCCCCCCCCCCCCCAGCTCTTTCTGCTATGCCTCTTCTTGCCGGGGGATATTAGAGATATGCCAGCATTAAAATGCTACTTACAGCTACACATGTGGAGACCCATTATACCATTCACTACTATTCATTTACACCCCCGTGGCTAGCGATGGACAAATCAGTGGGAGAAAAGTGTTTCCCTGAACCCTTTGCTAATTTGTTTTAGAAGGCCCTGAAATTATTAATTTTCCCATGCTCCCTTCACCCCACTTCCCCAATTATTTTTCATAGCTGCAACCCTCTGTACTTCGAGTCTGTCCAGAACTGGGACCAGAAAGGCCAAGATACCCTTAGGACACCTTCTCTTGTAGTATTTTCAGCCTGACTGTAAGCAAGAAACACCAGAAATCAGAGAGCCCCTACCACAAGATTGCCGGCCAAATTTTGCAATCTGAAGAGTTTAGAATAAAGGTGAGATTATCCAAAGTTCACTCATTGGTCAAAATAGACACAAACCCATGTTAGCTGGCCAATGGAGAATTCTCCCTGCCTAGGCTGATCCTCAGGTAGTGTAGACCTGTAGCAGCTTCTACCCTGTGTCAAGCTTAGGGAGTGTAGCTGGCAATCAAAGAGCAATGGCTAGGGCACCCTGGGGCGCTGCTGACCCCCAGCAGAAGTAATAGCACATTTGGACTATTGGCAGCCTTCTGGCTTCTCTCATTGATGCTGGGGACAGGGAAGCACACAGGGCCAAGCTCTGCTCCACTATTCCTCCCTCCAGCTGCACAGAGTAGAGGTGGGTGGAAATTTTCCACTAAAACATTTTTGATGAAAAATGCAGATTCATCCAAACTGTTTTTTTGTGGGGAAAAGGTCGATTTTCAATGAATTTCTCCACTTAAAAAAAAAATAGAAAAACAAGTTTTGAATGGGTTGGAACATAGCATTTTGCCAAAATAATTGCCTTTTCCATTTGAAACAACTTCCTTTTACACTAAGCTAATTATAGTACAAACATTTGAAGAAGAAAAAAATCAAAACATTTTAATTAACCTAACCTGGGAGAAGAAAAAGGTTCAGATAAACTTTTAAAAATTCAACTTTTCACCCATATTCAAGACAGGAAAAATGTCCCCAATGTTCACAGGATGGGGAAACCATTTCCTGTCCAGCTCTAGCACTAAGAACTTGGCTGTAACTAAGAATCAGGGCTAAAATCTTTTGACCTTTAGCCATCATCTCCTGAAAACTCTTAGCCAACCATCAGAGACTGAAATAATAAAAATACACATGAAATTCTCCTAAATGCAAGGCCAGCTTTAGGATTTGATAGGGCCAAAATGATCAATTCCTTGCTCTAAAACTTTGGAACTCCTTTAAAACTCACTGAGGTGGCTCTTCAGGTCAAAATTACCAACCTCCTTTACTGAAGGAGAAATGGGGACTGGCTGTGTGACTGCACCATAGTTCCCAACATCTGAACACTTCACTAAGGGACAATTCTCCAAATCATTTGGGATCAGGGGGCTTCCATCCGCCACAGGTGTTTTGGGCTACACGCAGGCAGCTGGGAGAGAACACACAGAGAGGCCTCTGAATCCCCCTACAAGCCCAAACTCTGTGACCCTGCCCCTAAAACTCAGGGAATCCAAAACCATGTACTACTTAGGCACCAAATGACAGTCCTGGCTGCTGTGGGAATGTGAATGACCTCTGATTCTTATTTGAAATCCCAGTGACAAGTGTTTGACTCCAAGCAAACAATGTACATTTTGATGGTAACTGTCACAACAAAAGACTCGAATTTTACTCGATATGAGAGGGAAAGAGGTGAGATTAGCCTGGACTTTTAAAGTGTCCCAAAATTCTCCTGATTCTCTAGCAACTTTTTAGACCCTTAGTCCCAAACAAACAAAAGAGCTCTGCTCAAACGTACAATAAACAAAATTAATGCTCTAATTAGCCTACTCTCTTGCATCATTTTCTTTTACTGAAACTCAATGGTTTTAAAGTCACTGTGGGCAAAGTGGCTATGCAATACATAAATTACAGCTCCTTCTATTTAACTTAAGACATTCTATCTATGCAGCCAAGGCAATGTTATTTCTTCCCAGCACACTGTACTTGGAATATGATATTAAAAGGAGTGATTTTTACAGCTCTTGCAGATCAGCATTTTTAGTGCTGAGCTTATCACATCATTCCCAGATGTATTGTCTTTCAGAGTCAGTACCTTAAAGAATAATGGCAAGAAAGATAATGTCAATCCCATGTGTCAGCAGCGGTGTAGACAAAATCAAAATACCCAGGACTTGTGTGATAGGAAGTAACTCATATTCAGAGATACCCAGTTTTTGCTGACTATGGATAATTTTACACAATGTATTATTAGCAACAATACATGCCACTAGTGGATATCATTTACCAAGCTCCTAAATGGTAGCAAACACAAACAAGATCTGTAGTTTCAATACGTAGGCATAAAGCAGTCACAGCTCTTTCAGATGATGCTACCAAACCTACAGTTGCAGGGAGCCCCCACATTGTGAGAAGCCACCAATGATGCTACTGCTCACCCTCTAGTGTGATGCTGTGTTGATTTTGAGTTGAGATGAGATGACTGAATACTCTTAGCGATAATACATTTGCCCCTCCCTTCTTTCCTTCAGGACCTTTCCCTCTTTAGCACAGCTTTTCTCGTCCTCCTGCTTAATGGAAATTCTCCCTCCACTAATTCCCTCAATGAACACACACCAGTTATGGATGCACTACATGTCATTGCCCACCTCCCCCACATGTCCAACTGAAATTGCATTGGAGTTAGTGGAAGGTAGGATGGAAAATAAAGCTTTACATGGAAACCTGAGCTTTGCAAATAGGGAACCCAAATCAAATGCCATTGCCGGCAGCCCCCAGTCTGCATGAAGTGGCTCTGAGAGCACTGGAAGTGTCTTTCACTAAATTGAGGAGACGCAGTGTGATGCATGAAATATTTTATATGAGAGAGAGAGAGAGAGAGAGTGCAACGGGAGAAATATTGCAGAATGGCAAGGAGGCCTGCATTGATTCTGAGAAGCATTCATGTAGAGATGCCTGGGGTCTTGTACTCTTATTTGGAGTTAGAAGTTGAAGTGTTTTCCAGCATTTACTGTACATTTATTTCAATGGCAATGCAAAAGTCTGTTCAAAACCAAATGGTGCTCTAAGGAGTCCTGGGAGCATCATGTGGTTTTGTATGAACAGATCTTTTACCTGAAGGGTGGCCTCTGTCTCCTTGCTAGAAAGCCAGGACCTCACATATCTGCAGAGGATGTGTGTGTATGCACCACTCGGGGGCAAGAGATGTCCTTGCTCAACTCACCCAGAGAGAATTCATGTTGGCCTGGTTCTTCTTTCTTGTATGGAAAGAGAGGTGGTGATGCAGGGAGTATTCAAGGTAATAGGAGGGGTGGGAGAAGAGATCCTGACTGTTTTTTTGCTGGGCAAATATGGGTGGGGCAGATATTAGGGGAAGACTTGTGAGGATCCTGGCTTCACCTTTCAGAGCCGAGGGTAGTTGGTCCGCTGCCTCTGGGGTCCTGAAGGAAGGAGGCCTGGTGCAGAAAGAGGTCCCAGCACCTCCCTCTGAGATGGGAAAGTCTGGTATGATGGCAGGATGTCCCAGGTCCTACTTTTTAAAAGCTGCTCCTGCCTTAGTGGAAGCTACAATTGGACTGAGAGCAGACTGGAGGCTCTCTTCTCCATCTTGGCTGGTGGCTTTTGTCTCATGGTTCATGTAGTTGAAGCTGAAGCCTGGGCAATGGAGAACATGCACATGATGACAGAAAGAACCAACCCCTGCATCAGTGAAGCTGCTTTGCTTCCGCATTCTGTAAGCCTGTTGGAGAACTGAAGGTGGGTGGCAAGATCTGTTTCTCCTCCCCATAGCTCCTGTCTCAGTAGGCCTTGAGGAAGGTACAGTTTGGGGGGATAAGGGAGTGCAGGAAGGCTGTCAGTTGTGAAGGGCTGGTTCTTTCTCCTCTAAGGGCTTCATATACTTGAGGATGCTGTCTACTGTAAATGGGAAGATGCCCCTCAGCAAGTACAGAAAGTTTTGGTTGGCTGCTATAGAGGGAGGCAGAATGAGGAAGGTAGACAATGTAAAATAGGATTTCCCCATAGATTGATAGATTTTCAGCATAGACGCATAAGCCCCACCGAGACTTCAGGGAACACCCACAGAATTGGCAGTCTGGTCCTGTATAAGATCCAAACCATTTCTACAAGACTGTGAACATATAATTTCCGTGTCAATAGCAATTAGCTAGTTGTGTGTTTGCCTGTTGCAGCTGAAAGCCAAGCTAAAGGGGAGGAGGGGACATAGAAAGTGAGGATTATTCTCCAGAGTTCAACTCACCTCAAACTATTCACTGTAGCTGTCGTTCTTAGTTATTCTAAGAGATTTTATTTCAGTTCTGGGGAAATTATACTAGTCCATGAATAATGTCATTTAATTTTAAAATACCCCCTTTCTTGATATCTTATGGACATGAGCTGCATTTGGGAAGATATTTTTGAATTTATAGCAGTGAAATTAAAGTTGTCATGGTTCAAATGTGTGCATATCTTTGAGAGCTGATGGACTGCTAACACATCTGCATATAATGAATATAAGATCACACAGATAAATACAAAGTGTTTCAAGTTCCAGGTTCCTTCTTCCCCCCATCCCTCCAACTTTTCTTTTCTTACTTCCTAAAAGCAGCAAAAATAAACTATATGTGAAAATAAAAAGACAGCTCAAGTTTTGAGGTGGTGATTCAAAGTGGGGAAATGTAGATAGATGTATTTAATTTTACTTTTTAAAGATTTTCTGGTACCCATATAGTAAGGAAGAAAAGAATGCTGTTTCAGTGGTACATAAAAATGATCTACCTTATTTGCAATGGGAAAAGGAATGGCACAATAATAGTCAGGTTTTCTGTGTTCTTTTGACAGTCTATTAACCTTAATTTCCAATAATAAAAGCCTGTCAGACTTGTTTACTTGCTATCTGAAAACTCATTTAATTGCAAGATAAAATTAAAAGCAAATGAAATCTAAAGTTTTAAATTACAGCATGGTAAAGCAGCATTGTACAGTAAAATGGCTTTATACATTTAATGATTTTTAATAGGACATGAATGGTTTGCAGTGCTATAGATAAAAGTGAAAAGCGTGCTTTTCTAGGAAGTGTTGGCCAGAACCAGTTGGGTCTGACTATAGATATACTGTACAAAGGACCTATCAGGAAGATATTTTGCTTCCTTAGAATAAACATGAACAATATGAACTTCTGTCTTCCCAACCTCCTTTAGACTCTAGTGTATCTCTCTGGCTTGTGCTATGTTCAGCAGCATTCTAGTGACATGAATGGCATTTCCTGGGAGATATCTCATAAGCGTTTTTATTACTGCATCATAAAATACATCATACAATACCAAAGACATTTGGGCCAGATTTGGACATGGTGTCTTGAGTGTAACTTCAGATCTGATTTTTGGACTACTGTCTCAAAGTTCCAGCCACTTCAACTGAGAACCATTTCAACTGACAGCTATTTCAATAAAAATAGAAGACCTGCAGAACATTGGGAACATACAAAGAAAGGTAAATAGCTTGCTGCTTACACTGTATTATTTTAAAGTGAACAATATACAATGGTTATGACAATTTGTTTTAATTTCCCCCCATGTCAGACCCTGCTACACCTATTTTACTTGCAATTGTAGTGCTGACACATGGCAATTTCAGTTCTCCTGGGAAACACTGTTGAGAGCCATTATCGTATCTAACAGTAACACTGGTACACAAAGCTGTGCTATTTACAAGTCTACGAGAAAGTGTGTCAAACATGTTAAACCACAATTGTTCTCTACATCTGCACACACTATTGGAACTCACATGCTCGGATGCTCAATTTAGGATGGGGCTTTGTTACAAGCCACTCACCCCCACAGCATGTTTCCAATACAGTGTCTAGTTACACAGAGTGTGAACTGAAACCATACTGAACATAACCATGGTCCTGATCCACAGGGGTGGATGCCCAGTAATGGGGTACCTGAGGAGGGTGAGGGATCACAGGTGGATTTCTACATGCTCTTCTCCCCCCATGGCTGACCCAGGAGGCATCCAATAGATTGTTTGCCTCACAGAGTGCAAATAAAGTAGCCCCCTCAGCTGCTCTGACCAGCACTAGCTGGAACAGCTACCTGGAAACTCCTCTACTGCCCCATGATCATTGGATCATATAGCACACTAGCCACATCCTTTGAATGATTACTATCGTGAGGCACAAAGCTAGCTATGCTGGCTTTCTCCCCACTGATATAATGGAAATCCCCAGCAACTATGTTAGACCAGGTCTCTGTCCCTTAGCACTCCTGGATTGGCACAAAGGGGTGGGACCAGAAACCAAGAATTCTATGACTTCTCTCTTATGAACCATTTGTCTTTTCTTACTCCCCCCCTTCTGCCCCCATCCTCCTAGCTAGCCACACAGCAGTGTGGAATGAGATTGGCTTGCCAGATGCTCAGTTGGTATCTGATGAAAATGAATGAAATCTGAATGGAATGCAGAACACAGTGAGGTTTCCTAGACTGTGAAAATGGTGTCTCTGCTAACCATGCTCTGACCCTTCTGTAAAAGAAAAACGTCTACAGAAGTCATCATGATTTGCAGGAAGTGTTATGTGTCTTAGCAAGGAAGGTAGGACTATTTTGATAAATAAGTTATACATAGAAAACCACTCCTTTTGGGGATGTATTAAATAACTGTATACTTCATTAGCTGTGGAAAAGCATTTACTGGCTTCATTTTTTAGATTAAAGGAGTTGTCACATTAATGTCAAATAAAATAAAATACCCACCCACTCAGCCTTAAATACCCTCAGGCCCACTTTTCAGCTACTGATGACATGTGTTTTATATGCATGACTACACCATAGTTAGACTTGTTCTATGCCATAATACATATCAAAGATGTATATCATGAAAAGATAAAGGGGTCTGTGATGTGTATCATTTTCTGCAGAAATACTAAGCCTAAGGGATTAGTTGATGTAAGCTACACAGGATCTCCACATACTGTAGCTGAGTTAGTGAAAAAGCACAGACAAGAGCATCTGATGGGAAATAAAGAAAGTGACTCAACTCTGGTTTGGGGATGGGAGAATTCTGAATTAATCCTTCCTTTCCACCATCTGTATCTGTTCCATATAAAGTATTTTTTTCAGAATATAATATATTCATAGAGTTAAAGGTCAGAAGGTATCATTAGATCAACTAGTCTGACAGCCTGTATATCACAGGCCATTAAATTTCACTCCGTTACCTCCGTATAGAGCCCAATAACACAGGAACTTGCTATAGATCCAGTTTCAGTTTAAACATAAGTCAACAGGTGACACATTTATGTAAATCCAAGCATAGGAGAATGGATTTATAACACTCCCATCAGCTTATGAAATAACCACTCCTAAGGAATCTGGAAGTGTATAAAACACTTATATAAATGAAGTACAGTATAAGGGCTTTCCTCCTATCAAGCATAGCTTAATGGTCTCTCTGGTGAATTCTAGAAAGCCATCAAAGGTGTGTGATGAAGGTCTTATACTTCCAAAAGGTTGTATTCAAACCTCTCTGACCTATGCTTGGCTGGATAGTTGGTCTCTTACCTCCCACATCACATTCACAGTCATCCACACTTGTCTGCAACTGAGGCCCTCCTAATCTATTCTTCTATACTTTTCTCCAGTGAGTTGGTTCTCTTGTGTAGGATAAGACACCAAAAGTTTATGCTAATTTAGCCCTACACAAAATGTTAAAATCTTCCAAGTCTGCAAAATTGGAGTGGGGAAATCAAAGGAAAATAGGTTCATTGTGGGGTAATTGCTGCTTCTGGTTGAGCCAAAGCTACCACAAGAATGGCCTTTTGTACAGTACTTTCCCCCATCACTTAACTAAACCAAGTTCTACTTCAGCTCAATTTTGGGGCTAAGAGGCTAACCTGTTTGTTGTCCTGAGGTTTTTGCAGGGCTGTGTTTTTGGCAGTCCTGCCATACAAGGGTTAATGGTAGTGAAGCAGAGTTTTACCAAGATTAACAGCTTCATATGAAAACTGCATTTACCCAGTTTTGTCAACTCATGTGAAACAAAACTCAATGGCTTTCCCATAGTGCAGACATTTAATTTTGGAAATATATTAATTTGTTTATTCTGCATAATCATTTGTAAAGAACTGAGGGAACCGTATGCCAATCTTAGTATTGTTGTGCCTCTCCATATAAAAATCACTCTGACTTCCCAACAATAGAAGTACAATCAGAACAATACACTACTATTTACATTAGCATTTGTATAAATCCTTTCCCTGCTACACATCATTTTGATGGATTATTTTAGCTGTTTCACCGGTACTTGCAGAATGTAATCTCTGCCCAGAATGTGAGTGACTTACTTGCTCTTGACTCAATGAGCTGTTCAACCATAGAGCATTGACAACTGCCAGGGTAAAATCCAATATGAATTGACTTGCGAAAGTCAATTAGAATCCCGTGTTTGGTTAGGGATTCTTATGCACACAACATTCAGATACCTAGTCAGTCACATTCTCTCAATGGAAATGTGCATAGGTTTATTTTCACTGGGATTTGTTTATTTATACTTTCACAGAACAAATCCTTCCAGCATTTAATCCATTGTCCTTCTCCAGCACAAAAGGAAGCTTATTTGCACAGCACTGCCATTTTAGCGGGGTAATGAATGCCTGCTTGTAAACAGTTGTATTAAAATATGCAGTAAGTCTACAGTGGCAGAATTCATCGAGTAGGATAAACCTAATCAGTATTCCCATTTTCTTCTAACTGATGGAAATAATGAGCACCCAAGAACTGTTTCCTCTGAGCCTGCTTCATACCAGTTCCTGTTGTAGCCCCTCCTTGCAAATGTAAGCGGGGGAATGGTCCCGCTATTGTGGGGAACTTTCCTGGCTTCTGCACTACCCCGGTGAAGTGGGCTAGCGAAAGGATCCGAGTCCTCGCTCCCACTTCCTTTACCCAGAGGCCTCCCTGCCCTTGAGGACTCCCCTTCCACTCTCCTGTCTGGCAGAGTCCTCATAAACCCCGACAAGGCTGGGCCCAGGATTCCTGGGGGGCTCGACCCCCAACCCTGCTGTGGTCACCTAGGACAGGGGCTAGGGTGTCCCCACTCCGGGGTACTCTTTCTGCACTGGGCACCTCCCTGACCCACTGATCATTTCATACAATTTAAAGCAAATACAAGTTGTTTAATTAACAATTACTTTTAAAAAAGAATAAGGAAAAATGGGAAAGGTTAAAGGAAACACATCACCCTGCTCTGAGGCAGGGAATATCACAAGCAGTGTCTCTGGAACGTCAGGGCAGTTCACAGTCTGTTCCTTGTAGGTCCCGGGCCTCCTTCTCAGGCCCTGGCTGTGCTGCAGGGACGCTGTGGGTTGGACACTTGTTCTGGCGGTGGCCACACGCTCTCAGGCTCTAGGTGGCAGGACCCTTCTTCCCAGCGTCGCCCCCGCCCTGTCAGGGTTACGATCCCCCTCCAAGCCTGGCCTGCAAGGCCTCTTGGCTGAGGTATCTCCCTGCGCTGAGCCCACTGCCAGGGTCCCCCTCACTCTCCCCAGCTGCTCACCGCACCCAGCTCCGGACTGCTCCAGCCCCAGCTCCACTCTGCCTCAGCACGGCTGCTGCTGCTGCTCTGCCTCCAGCTCCCTGGGCTGCTTCTCTGGCCTCTCTGGCTCTGGTTGCTGCAGCTCTCCTCCCAGGGCAGGTCTGCTCTGCAGGCTGCTTCTGTAACTCTGCTTTGGGGCTGCAGCTCTGCTCCCAGCAACTTAGCTCAGGCCCCTGCTCTCTCCTGGCTGTGCTCTGGCTTTGGGGCTGCAGCTCTGCTCCCAGCTCAGGATCTGCTCTCCCTGGGCTTTGTCTCTGGCTCTGTGGCTGCGCCTCTGGCCCCTCTGGATCTGGCACAGTTCTGCTCTCCAGCTCAGCTTGGGCCCCTGCTTTCTCCTTAGCTCGGCCCCACTCAGTCTGACCCAGGCAATTCCAGCTCACACGGAGGACGGGACCTCCCTCGCCTCCTGACCCTCTGATTAGCCTGCCCGCCCTGTCAATCAGGCTGATCTGGAGCATTGGCCTCTCCCCATTGTTCCTGGGGACTGTCAGTCTCAGGCTCCTGATTTGCCATCGACCCTTCCCCTTTTAGTACTGGGAGCAAGCCAATCAAAACACCCCCACTGAATGTTAGTAAGGGGGCAACAGTCCCCTTACACAAAACAGTGTGTATGGTTCATCGGTGCACACACGGGGTGGTTGACAATAATGGCCAGTGTGTGTATTGAGTACTGTGGTGGTAAATTGAGGCTTATAGCATACACGCTATCCCTACAAGCCATACATTGTAGTAACAGAGAAACAGCAAGAATTAAAAACCAAATACCACACTGTATTTCCTTAGCAGGCAAAAACTAGATAATCTGCTCATTTAAATGTGAATAGTATGAGAAAATAGGAGCCTTTTATTTCCCGGGTTGGGGGTATAACTGGAACTAGAACCCAGACTTTTAGACTTCTGGAGTAGTGCCCTAACACTAGACCACACTACTGCCTCCTCTCAAATCACTCTACGCTTCTTTCCCAATGTTTTCCTCTGAACTCTGGGAGAATTTGCTAGATGCTTTGTAGTTGTTGCTATCTCTCCCCTTGTTTCTTTTTTTTTTTTTTTGCATTACAAGAGCAGAAATGCCTTTCTCCCCATAATTATCATCAAATAGTATCAGGTTAGTTTTCATCAGTGTTCATTGTTCAGGTAACAAACTTGATTTCGTGCTGCACTATTAAATAGTGGCTCCAGACTCAGACCATCTGTGGGGGACATGCAACATATTTTAAAGCTGCCTAAAAATGAGCAAGCCAAAGGGGTGTCTTCTGTTCAGTACTTTAAGACTTTTCATGCCACTGAATGTTATTTACCTGGGTATTTACCGAAAAGTAAAAGTCAGGTAGACCATATGCTGATGCAGATTAATAAGGAGGCTGAACAACAAAAAATCCAGCTGTGATAGCAGGTGGGTGAACCCCAAAATGGTCATTGTTGACTTAAGTTTAGAAGGGATGAAAAAGGGCAAAGAGGTGGCAGCTCTTTTTTCATTAGTTGTTTTATTGGTAATCGTACACAGATTCTATTTTTCCTCCCTATCGTTTTGAAAAACAGCTATGGTGTCACCGGGAATTAATTGGCTGGAATGAATTTTGCTGCCCTTACATTTATTAATACATTACACTGTAAGAAATCCCCTTGAAATCAATGGGACTTCTTGCAAAACAGGGTATTTATGTATGTGAGTGAAGGTAGAAGAATTCAGCTTTTATTTACTTTGACTTATTGACTTGAAGACATAAGCAGCTGGTGTAGTTCAGAGCAACCACAAGGTTGTTCTAAACTATGCTGATGGTACAGACAGGTGTTGCATTGGCCTCACGATCAGGGAGCCCAAAACATCTTGTTAAATATGCACACCTCTCATTATGATGCATCCAGAACATATTAGAGACAGCTGAGAATCTAGTCCAAAATGTTGTAGCGAGTATTCTAAGAGGAGCTCAATAAATTATTTCTAGTGTATGAAAATCCAAGACTGCTCTAAATGTGAAAGAAGAATTATCTTCCCTTGCCACAGAGTGCGACTGATTTCAGATGGCCTTCATCACAGTGCACAATCTCTCTTCCATTCTGACTTTGCTGATCATTCTTGTCAATGTCTCTTTTGATTTGGCTTGGCATTGTTCACGGCAGAAGAGTTTTTCTGTGTGCTCACGCAGTCTTTAGTTCAATTCTATAAATCTTAATATGTAACTCAAGGTGGCTGTATTTGTCTTTCTTTTCTTAGCTGCTTCTTCAGGGGGCTGCAGGATTTCAATGTAATACTTCAAAAAGGTCCAAAGGTGCAGATGTAATTAAAACCTCTCTTAGCAAATACTGTTTAGCACTTTCTTCTTCTGAGCTCTGATTAGGACATCAGCCATTTTTAAAAAATAGAGTTCTAACTCATGGCAATATTGCAAAAATATATTATACAGATTCGTTTTTGCCTGCCATTGAGTATTTTTGCCCTCCATTTAGTATTATTATGCTTTGCTGGACTAACGGAAGTGAGCACTTATTTAGCCACACAAATGAGAGATTTTATGTGCTTATTTCCCATATTGGATGTTGCAAAATCCAAATAAAGCACTAGGCAAGTCAGCAGCTATGCATAAACCACGCATTTGATGGTGCCTTCTTTGTACTGGACCAATATCAGCAACAATAAAATCCAGCAGCCAAATCCTGTGATGTAAGCCAATGTTTTTCTCTTTTGAGTTTTCCCCAGGCTATTGTATCAGATGTGGTCAACATGGAATCAATCACATAGGAAGTGGTTTCCATTTTTTTAAGCTGTATCAGATATGTAAGCAACTCAATGTGCTGTTCATAAACAAACTGTTTTGGCTAACAAGAGGTCCAGATGACTGTAGTCAGAAGCAGAATTTCAGTAACATCTTCTAATGAAGATTTTTGTTTGGGAGATACAGCTTTGTATTTCTGTTCAAAAGGTGTGTGTGTTTTTTGGGGGGAAAGATTTAAGTACATGGTACTCTAGTGCAGAGTGGCTTAAAAGCCTTTCTAAAACCTATATGTTTACTTACCTTTTGTACAGTTACAAGTGTGGTGCTGAAATCTCTGTGATCTAAGCTGCTTGGAAAACTAGTTTGGTTTACCTGTATCTCTCTGAGACTCAGAGTAATTGGCATCTTTCAGATGATTTCTGATTGTCCAAAGCTGATGTATAGTGGAGTTTGCTGTTCTCTTCTCCTAGGTTGCAGGAGTTGGAGGGTTGCTTTTCTTTTTTACCCTGATGTGTTTCCTTGTCTTTTGTTATGCGGTGGGGAGAAAGTGTCAAAATTGTGGGTCTGGAATAGCATGGCTTAGTCTTATGTCCTCTGGTAGCTCAGGACAAAGTCAAGTAGTCCTTAAAAAATGTGTTTTTCCTGGGCATTGTTGGCTGCCTCAGCCTGAGAGATGCAGCTGTCTTGGAGAATCATGACTGGAGACGCAGTCTGATGTAGCTGGATACTCTGAATCTGTCAGTTGGGGAACTGTTGTGAGCAAAAAGAAAGAAGGAGTGAAGTTTGAATCATGGAAGCTGGCACAGGAAGTCTCCTTCCAAGCCAGGAACACTGGATACATGAATTGTATAGGTTGAAATAGGTATTATCTTCCCTGATGTACTCACTGTTGTTCCTCTCCCAGGGTTTCAGTAGTGGAAAGTAAATAAAATTATGCATCCCTCCTACCTCTGTCTTGGGAGCTAAAGCACTGTGGGGTCACATTTACATCCTCCCTCTTCGAATATCATTTTGCCAAATGCTTTTTTTCTATATCGTAGAAATGCTTCTGCTGTTATAGATGTGCTGCCAGTTCAAGGCACTCCGAATTGGCATCCCCATGTCCTTTTTCTATGTTCCCCCTCCTCCTCCATATTTAGACTCTCCTGTGACAGACTACATGTGATCACCCTTTATCCCTGTACTGTCAACTTGTTCAGACAACAGGATGATGATGATGATGATGATAATGCCACCATATGCACATGGGAGGCAGATGTGTCCCACATAGATTTGACCTGTCTGCTCTGCTCACTGAACGCTTCCAATTAAACTTTTTTAAACTAGACTTTCTGACCTGAATGCACAAAAGGAGTTAGGCATCTAGGTCGCGGTTGTAGGTACTTAAGTCTCAGTTTTGGAACCTCTGTGATGCTCAGAACTCCCACTGCGCCTTCTAGGCATCCAAACATAGGTGCCTAAGTTTCAGCCTCTGGGCCTGTTCACTGCTGTCTCACTCTAGGCCAGGGGTGGGCAAACTTTTGGGCCCGAGGGCCACATCTGGGAATAGAAATTGTATGACAGGCCATGAATGCTCATGAAATTGGGGTTGGGGTGTGGGAGGGGGTGAGGGCTGTGGTTGGGTGCGGGCTCCGGGGTGGGGCCAGAAATGAGGAGTTCAGGGTGCGAGAGAGGGCTCCGGACTATGATGGAGGAGTGGGGTGCGGCTGTGGGGTGCAGGCTCTGGAGTGGGGCTGAAGAGTTTGGGGTGTAAGAGGGTGCTCTGGGCTGGGACTGAGGGGTTCGGAGGATGGGAGTGGGATCAGGGCTGGGGCAGGGAGTTGGGGTGCAGGAAGGGGTGCAGGCCCCGGCTGAGGGTGCGGGCTCTGGGGTGGGGTTGGGGATGAGATATTTGGGGTGCAGGAGGGTGCTTCACGCTGGGTTAGAGAGGTTTGGAGGGTGGGAGGGGGATCAAAGCTGGGGCAGGGGGTTGGGGCATGGGGAGAGGCTCAGGGGTGCAGGCTCTGAGCAGGGCTTACTTCAAGCAGCTCCCAGAAGCAGCAGCATGTCCCTTCTCCAGCTCCTACACAGAGGCACGGCCAGGCAGCTCTGCCCCGTCCGCGTGCACTGCCCCTGCAGCTCCCATTGGAGCTGCAGAGGGGGACATTGGAGCAGGGCCATTGGAGTGTATAGGAGCTGGAGCGGGGCCATGCTGCGTGAAGCAGCCCCCGACCCTGAGCCCCAGCTGGAGTGCCAGAGTGGAGCAAGCCCCAGACCCCGCTCCCCAGTGGGAGCTCGTGGGGCCAGCTTAAAATGGCTCTGGCCCATGGGCCGTAGTTTGCCCACCCCTGCTCTAGGGGCCCAGACCTCTATCTCCCTCCTAAGTCCCAGAGTGATTGGCAAACCAGGGGAAGATTGGTGTTTGGCAGCCTAAATTGTACGCTGGGCTTGATCCAGTAGATTGTCTCAGAGGCTGTCTACCGGAATTGTGGTGGTGTCTACCTTACAATTTTAGCCTGGGCTAAAAGTGGGGACTGGACCCCTGGGGCTACAGAGTAATTCTCTCTCTGTCTCTCTGGTCCAGTGACTGTTTACGCATATATCCACAGTACAACAGTCATTGGACCACAGAGAAAAAACTCTGTACTCCAGGGGTTAGGACACCCACCTCAGAGGTGGGAGACCCTGAGTCTAGTGCCTCTGCTCCAACCACTCTTCCATTATTAAGTCAAAGTGGAACAGCTTTGACAGGAGATACTGAGGGAGCCCCATCTCAGATTATACCATAGCTATCTTGGGCAGAGACCCGTGTCTCACTGCTTCCTGACTGCGGGATCTTTAAGGCTGCACAGTTCCCTGTCTAGAGTATGATATCCCCAGCAAGCCAGACCATCTAAAAGACCAGTGTCTGTGCTTTTCTTTCTCTCCAGATGCTATGAGCAGTTTAATTTCTTGCAGTTATAGGTACCACACAGCTCTTTCTAAGCAAGCACATTTATTCTTAAGGTGAAAGCATTACAGAGAAAACACATGAAAACAAGAAAAGAACCTATATGCATGCTAATAAGCTTATCAAAGGTCACCACAACTCCAGCCTTGGGCTGTGGTAGGTATCAGTCCTTCAAAATCCACACGTGGGTTTTCCCCAGGGTTACAAGTTCATAACTGTCTCGGGTTCAGAACCAGAACCCTAGCTAAACCATTCGGCCATTTCTTCAATAAAAATCGGGACTGTCCCAATATTTAGTTCTTTGCCCGTGTCCTGACCGTTATACGATCAAGATGCCATTTGTCCCGATATTCAGGTGAAGAGGCGGGCGGGGAGGTGAGGTGGGAGGCGGGCGGGCAAGCGGGGTGAAGAGGAGAATGGGGAGGCAAGTGGCAGGTGGGCAAGTGGGAGAGGCATGAGGAGGCAGGCGTGAATCGGGGCAACCGCTCCGGGCCCCACGCTTGGGGGGGTCCCATAGGCCAGTGCGATTGGCCAGCCCGGTTGGTCCTGGAAGACATAGATGTGGGAACTAGGCGGTGCAGGGGGTGCTGCAGCACATCCGGGTTCCTGGCTGCCGCCCCATATGCTCAGGGACTCGGCTGCTGGCCCAGCTGCCGATGCAGAGCAGGACCCCGAGCTGGTGGGGGCTGATTTGTCCCAGGCCCCACAACCCCCTGAGGAGGCAGGCGGGTGGGCGGACAGCAAGGAGGGGAGTGGCGGTCGGGCAGATGGGGGTGTATGCCGGACAGACGGCAAGGAGATTAGCAGGGAGGCAAGCAGTGGGCAGGCAGGCGGATGGCGAGGAGGAGAGTGGCGGCCGTGCGGGTGGTCATGGATTACGAGGAGACTAGCAGGGAGTCTGATTTATCCTGGGCCCCGCACCCCCTAGGGACGGTCTCTGCAGCAGTGCAGACCCCAGTGTAGATGTGCTGCTCCAGTGTAAAGAGTGATGTACTCTCTTATAGCTTACTCCAATTCGAAACCAACTTACTTAAGCAGTTGGCGTACATTACTTTTGACTACTGGTGCATATACAACTGGCTGAGCTACACTGGTGCAAATATCCCTGGTGTAGACAAGGCTCTGGACTTTTAAATATGCTTTTGTATTGCTGCCCACTCTTTCAGAAACCAAAATTATAATAAATGATATTTGTATTGCTGTGTGGTGAATATAAAACTTAGTTTTGGAGTTTTTGTTAGGGGAAATAATTAGCATTGCTTAAAGAGCATGATATGTCGGTGGCATTAGCAAAATAAGTTGTTTATAAAGTTACAGTATTGTATTTTCTCTTTGTCCTTTTGGAGTGAAGATCATTTTAAATGAAAAAGGGCTTTCTGAGCTAGTAATTGCTCTCTACTGGGACATCTTCTTAAAGGCCTGTTACACAGCCCGTTGAAGATAATGGAAAGACTTCCATTGATGGCAGTAGGCTTAGAACAGTGGTTCTCAAACTGTGGGTTGGGACCCCATTTTACTGGGGTTGCCAGGGCCAGCATTAGACTTGCTGAGGCCCGGGGCTGAAGCCTTAGCTCCACATCCAGCCAGAGCAGCGGGGCTTGGGCTTTGACCCCCTCTTCTCCCACCCAGGGTCATGAAGTAATTTTGTTCTCACAAGGGGGTCACAGTGCAATGAAGTTTGAGAACTGCTGGTTTAGAGACTATTATAGATCTCTTGGACAATATTCATACACACATAAGTAAATGTCCCTTTCACCAAACAATTGGCATATTCTAGAATCTTGTACCATAGGTAATGTGTCTTTTGCCAATTATTAAGTGTTTTTGTTTTGTTTTTAAGCAGTAGGGAAAAATCCTAGCTCTAATTAAATCAATATTAAAACTCTCATTGACTTCAGGGGATTTCACCCCAAATGCTGAGTGACTCTTTCAGGACTAAATTGTGTATTTCTTTTGAAAATATGTCCAAACATTAATTCAGGTTAAATGCTTCTTTCCATAGGTAATTGTCCCATTTGGGGAAGAGAGGATCTTGTTCTACAACTGAAATATTCCTTTCTTTTAACCAAAAAAAAAGCAAATTAGTGTCAAATTGCCAAACGTAGAGTTCTTTATTAGAAGCTAATAATGTGTCCTGTACTCTCACACACATTTATGTATGCTGTGCATATGTGTGGGTACTTAACACATTCACTAATAATTGTCTTCTTCAGGGGTATCATAGGTTAATGTGTTTCTGTCTTTTTTAAACACACACAAAAGCCACCAAGGGTTTTTACAATGGCTAATGCACCTTACTCAAAAACACACTGAACGTAAAAGAAATGGACACTTTGCTCTTCAACTAGATAATTTGTCTCTTTCCTTTAAAAACACACACACGGAGAGATCCTATTGGTTAGGAAGTGCCCTCTCCAGGGGTGGTTCCAAGAGACTAATGTTGCTCTCTCTTTTAAAGACACACACATTAAGAGTCTATATTGACAACAAGTGCCTTCTCCAGTGTTTGAGAGTCAGTCATTAATATCTTTTGTCTCTAAAATGCGATTTCCTCCCCCCCCCCCCAAAACCAAAACCTCTCATGACTCTCACCTCACAGCTTGAATTCACCCTTCAGAAAAGAAGCCTTGATGTTACTTTTATGTTCCTGAGTGCATCTCAAATTGCTATCCCCGTATTTGGGCTTGCAGAGCGTTAAATCGTCATGCTTATAGTTGACTGGAGTGGACACTGGTGGTGAAGATGCAGCTGGAGTCAGAAAATACAGATAATACAGCTATTTTTAGTTTAGACCAAGAATTTTTATGTGCCTATTACACAAGCTCCATTTTATTGCATTTATGTTTGCCTTAAAAGCCATCACTGCTACCATGACTGGAAAGCAGAAGCAGTGGGTCAAAATACTAAACCATGGTATACAACATGGTCAGACTTCCCAAGAAATAGCAATGCTGCAAGGAGGTGAATAGAGTGACAACATAGGTCTTGTCTATCCCCTGTATGATTCCGTGCCACAACTGGAATCTTATTTTGGTCAATATTTTTAGTGGTATGGTTCCCACATACTTAACTTTCAGGATTCAGATAAAGATTATTTAGATCTGAAAGAACAGAACTGGAGAAGATGTTCCCTCCATGAACTCACTATTGCATTCTGTACATGCTACAGCCAAAATTTCCTGCTTGGTTTATGATCACTGCAGTGTCTTCTGGATGCGTTAAACTAACCAGCTACTAGAGCTTCCCACATTGGACAGCAATAATAGATTACCCTATCAACCATCATTACCTGACTGATAAAAAGAGAAGTCCATAGTCTTCAACAATTGTTTGGCCAAATATTCATCCGTATCCTCAGGGTCAGCAAATTTGGGCTATGTTTATATCAGTAATTTCTAATGTATCCATCACCATGGTATCTAAGTGCTGCTAGAATTATAGTCAATTAGATCAACAAGTGTATTCTCCTGTTTGTCAGAAGGAGAGATGTGCAAAAATCAAAAACCCACTAGCCAATTTCATCCTTAAACCAAATAAAAAACTTGTTTTAGTTGTTCTCAAAAAAACTCCCACAAAAATCAAGTACTAATTTGTTCCCAAAGCTGGGACTGCTTATGTTGAAATACAAGTTATGATTAGTGAATAGCTTTGCATTTTCCCCAAAAGAGAGGAAAATATTGCTGTTGTTTTCCCAAAAAATATTCTGCAGCAGAAAAGGGATAGGAATCTTAAAGGAGAAAGAACAATATAACTCACCAACATATTTACTCTTGCTTTCATCTGGCAAGACTTATGTTGAATAGTCATTGTGGTATAGGTGACACTAAAGAAAGAATTAATCAGCAACTTGCAAGGTAAGGATGCCCTACTCTCCGGATATGATAAACCAACAAGAGTTTATCTGATAAAATGTTTCTTTCTTGTGGTCCATTGTTTTGGTGTGTTGTAATAATTAGCAAACTATTTGAGCTGGGATTTATGAAGTTTAGAAAAGTTTCCATTTTGTTTGGGTAACTTTTCTTAACTTGAAAGACAAGTAACTGATTTCCATTAGTCTAGATCAGTGTTTCCCAAACTGGGGTTCACAAAATGTTACAGGGGGTTCTCGGGAAAAAATTCCCTAGAGGTGGACAGAGCTGTCCATAGGGACCCTGGGCCAGCAGCCCGGAGCCTTGGGGACTTCCAAGAGCTAAGCAGATCAAAGCAAGCATATCTATCACACTGAGGAGATTTAAACTTCAAGACTCCTTTTACGAAATAGGAAGGGAGGTGGATATTTTTTGCTGTTTTTAACATTAAACAGGCTGCTAGTGTTGTTGTAAAATGCATTGTTTGCCTGGACTGCTCAAGACCTAAACGCTTGTGTAGGAGGAACTCTTTGAGTTGGCTTCTTAATTACCTTCATGCTGTTTCACATCTGATACTCCTTGATGAAAATAAGGAGCCAGAGGTGCCAGTATGGGGGGGCGACGAGGGTCACATGCCACCCCCACTTTGGTGCCACCCTCCCCTGTGGGTTCCTCCCCTTTCTTTTCCAGCGGCCCCATGCCCCCCCTTTTCCGGTGGGGCCACCTGAGGCCCCGGGGTGTGCAGGGGCTTTGCCCCCACACCCTTTTTTTCTATTGGCGCCTCTGATAGGAGCCTTGTCTTATAACAGGCTTAATCAAAAGTGAGACAAACTACAAACATGAGATCTTGGAAGAGTGTTGCTGTTTTCATACAGTAATAAAAATACTGTAATGATAAATAATAATAAATAGTGTGTAATAGGCATGTCATAAAAACAAATTTTATATTTCCAAGATCACTGCTTTTATAATTTATGCTGAGGTAAGGAAGAAAATCCCTGGAAATATTCATTTTTAGGAGGGGGTTTACGAGACTTGACATTTTAGTAAAAGGGGTTCACGGGTTGTTAAAGTTTGGGAACCACTGGTCTAGATAATACTTAGTCCTGCCATGAGTGCAGGGGACGGACTAGATGATCTATGATTAACTGCTGAACTCTTAATAACTCTTACTTCGTATACAAAGGATGACAGATACATGGAAGCTATATTTAACTATCTGAGCATGTGATAAAATTAATTTGCTATGTTATCAGACTCTAACATGGTAGAATTAATTTATCATATCATTAATGATGGAATATGAAATATGACAGTAGTAGTCTTGAAAGCATACAAAAATAGATTAGGGAACTAACAACCTGGCAAATTCTCTTAAAGAATTTTCTTAAGTTATAAAAAACACTGTTTGCTAAAAATATACTGCACCATATACTTATTTGAACTGCTGTCATTTCAAATCTATCAAGATGGTATTTTAAAACATTTTGGGAAAAAATGCCATTGTGCTTTAAGAACTTGCAGTTTCAAGCTTCCATTCAGAAAGGACTGAGTTAAAAATACAGATTTATACTGGGACTGACCGTTAAAAATATTGATTTAGACTAGAAACCCTAATAGACTATTAGCTATAATCTATGAAGGGCATGGACTAACCAATCTGGATAAAATAAAAAATACCCAATCAGTCACTGCCATCCACCCTAACCTTTCCTCATTGTTCAGAATAAGCTGAAAACAAATCTATTTCTCTCCATCTGACCTAACTATTTATACTACACTCTCACCATAGCAAAGTTTTGAATTGTCATCATGTATATTTTTTGGCTTTCATTTTTCTTTTTGGTTGGTAATTGCTGAAAATACCTTTAAACAATATGAGATTTTCAAATCCAATTTTGCAGATTCATAAGGTCTGGATAGTTAAGATAAGTAATAATCAGACATCCAAACTAGGCCTGAACTCCGACAATCCCTCATCTACACTGTAGTAGCAAGCACAAAAATAAATTTCCCCATGCTGAGATATGGCAGGGGACATATGGATGGTAATGGATCCAAAAGCAAGCATTCTAATCAAAAATTCAATTTCAGCAGGACTAATTGTTTTCTTCAAACATCAGCAATAGCCAGTCCAATGATTTTTAATTGTTAGCCATTGTTTTCAAATGGTTACCCACAGCCAGTTGCACTGACAGATGGCTGTTGGCTGCACTACTGTACCCTGAGCTTTTTCCAAGCTCTAGTCCATGGGAATTGGGGCATAAATAAATGCCACTGTGTATTGAAAGAAATTTACAATAAAAGAAAAATTATCACAAATGCAGGTACAAACATGTATAGTGCACCAACACCATGCATAACATCACCATTGGCAGTAAATCCCTGTGTATAAAGAGTAGTTGGCCCCCAAAGATATACAATATTGGAATGTTTTATTTCATCACAATGTGTTACAGACATGCATTCTGTGAGAGGTACTACATTGCTGTTATGACTAATATGTTCAGTAAACGTTTATAGATTAAATCCAATCTTGTTGGGAACCTTAGCTCCATCTGAAAGCAGAGGGAATGGTAGGTTTAAATACAAAAGAAGCAATGTGGACAAACTGTATGTCAGCAAGGGGGAATAAAATTATATGGTAATAAGATATCAAAAAATCATAGATGTATATCTCAGTAAACTGTTTAACAGGGCTGTTAACAATTAATTTTACAGTTTGACCTAACAGCAAGTCAAAAGAGCTAAAAATGAAATCAGTCTATTAAAATGCTTGGCACACATTCAACCTGGGTTAGAAAACGTTGTTGTTGTTACAAGTGCATGACATTAAAACTACTTTGACTAAACTCTGAGAAATGTCAGTCTTATAATTTCCAAACTAGGATTTTTATGAAAGAAACTTGATTTCCCAAGTCTTCTGAAGCTGAAATGTTGAACTGGCTGCAGCGCTAAGTTTTAGATAGGACTGATTTTACACTCTTATTAGAGGAGATAAAAATGATACAGTTGACTGAATTGGGCCAATCAAGACACTGATTGTTTTCACAACTGAGAGACACTTCCTAGTGATTAGCTCAATTAATATTGAGAACTTTATTGATCATCACTCAATGGCTATCAGGGAAGAAAACAAGAAAAGCCTGTAGTATGAATCAACATACATCAACATTATTGCTACCATTCCTAGGGAAAAGAGGAGATCATTTAAAGTCAGGGGTGTTCTGATTAATTCTAAAAGTCAAACATTTAGCTTAGTTGCTGGTATGTTTGCTTTGTAAGTGAATTATATTTTCATTTTAATAAATGAAGTTCAGCATTACCACGTAACTAAAATTAACAATGGAAAGGCTGCCTGTTGATGAATATTAGAACCTGATCTAATGATATGAGAATCTTTCCCCATTTTCCCTACTTTAAAGCCCCATTTCCAAAAGCACTTAGCCAAGCATTTAACTTTCAGTATGTGAGTGGTCCCACTAACTTCAGGTACGCTACCAGTTTCTTAGCGAATGGCCAAGATATGGGGAAACAAAAGAGGAAAGAGGGGGGGGGGGAATGTAACTTAAATGGGATTATTCAGTCTTAAAGGTAAATTCTACTCAATGCTTTACTTGCTCACAGCTATAAAGCAGGAGAAATTGTAGTAAATGGGATTACTCACATGCCTAAAGTCCATTGACAATGAGCATAGTATTCCTACTTCCTGCCAACATAAAAGCTATAGGCAATTCTGCTCTTCATTTTATCCAGTAACTCAATTATTTTACTGTATCCAGCTTTTAAAATATGTTCTCCGTTATCAGTGTTCCCTTTTCTGCAGGCAGTAATCACATGTTGGGTGTCATAACATTATATACTGCCACTGACTTTTGATTTAAATGATAGATGGATCTAAAACAATAATCTGTAGTTACAGTCCCTAGTAACTACTTGTCTTTTTTCCCTTTGATTCATGTATTTCTTCAGATACCAATCTATAATCAAGGAAGGCTCTTGCAAAAGCATGGCAGTATATGGCATTTCCCAGTTCCCTCTTGCAGAAAAGAATTCTGGGAAGCTTCCTGGGCTGTATATAAGGCAGTGTTTAATTATAGTTTCAGTATTAGAGGAGCGCTACCTATAGATTACCAATATAAAGTTATTACTAGTATAAAGTTGTGCCCTGATCGTGAGTGGCCCAATCGACTTCAATGGGACGTGCCTAAAGTTAAGCCCAGATGCATGCATTTGCTGGTTTTGTAACTTGTTTTGGAGCTGTATATTAAGAATTTGTAGCAGAACTTCCACACCAAATCTCGAAGGTTACGGTTCAATATGCTTTTTTAAAGTGTGTGTGTTTTTCCGCATTATGCCACAATCCCTATAAGTATTTGCCATAATATATAACATGACATTTGATTATCTAACTCTCCTAGCACAGTTGTTAAGTCTTAACAACTCCAAGCCTTTTATAATAAAAACTAAGTGATATCTGTCTCTGACCCAGTCTGTGTCTGCTTTAGACTACTACACTATTTATGTGCACTTCTTTAGTCAGTCTTCGGTACAGGAGAAAATAAATATATCACTGAAAGGCATGATTGACACTAAAGTAAAAACAGCCTTTTATAAACAGCACAAAGCAAGTGTTACAAGGCCAAAAAGTACAGTTGTAATCTGTGGTTGTGTCTAGTTGCTAGAAGCTATTACTCAGTTAGCACTTATTTATTCTTGGGTGGAAACACAGAGTGAAATGAATGGCATCACCAATAGATGGGACCTCTAAATCATAATTTCTTTTATAAATAGCTCCAAACAAAACAGATCCTTCCAATTGCCACTTGCATTAATGGTTTTCCAGTTTGCAGGAAACAAAAACAACCCAATCTGAATGAGGTGGGGTTTTTTTTTTGTGACTTAAAAAATAACACTTAGGAGTTTGATGACCTCAAGTGCAATCAAGAAGAGTATTTGTCATTGACTTTGATGGGAACAGAATCAGGCCTTTAATGTTTTCCACAATGGCTCTTATAAACAAAACATTTAATTTTTAAGCATTACTTTTGGAAAATAGCCCAAAATTGACAGCAGCTGGCATATTGCTGCAATGAAAATGCAAACATGTACTTTGGACTCTTCCTTTCCAGCTAGTCTAGGATTATCCCTACATCAAACTGACTCTGCAACTATACACGCTTAGTGTATAGGTTTTTTTTAGTGACTTATTTGTTCACTTATTTTTGCACTCTACAGTGCAAAAAATACATTTTAAAATACTGCTGTGTCATCTGAGAAAATTTAATTGCTCATATTTCCATTTTATATGCTATACTGATCTATGATTTGCTTTTACCCCAGTTTTTGAGCTCTTAATGACAGATTTCAATATGATCAGATTGATATTGTCTGTAAGGAGCTATTACTTTATTTCCCCCCCCCCCAACTGTAAACCTATTTTCAGACACTGACTCCTGTCTACTCAGTAGAGTTACTCTTTAAAATATTTCTTCCAGCCTGACAGACAATTAGTACATCATGGTTGGGGTTTTTTTTGTAAACTAAGAACATATGTTGTTTATCATAATCATTTTCATTGTGTGGGAGGCCATCTCCTTTCAAATCTGCCCAAAGACACTTTGTTCTATCTTGAGCTGCCCTCTTTGCTTTACTCTACATTTTATTGCCTTGGTCTCAAGATTTAAAGTTTGAAAGTGTGAAAAGCCTCCCTTTTTGCCCTATTGATTTTATTTTTCCTTAACCACTTGAACTAAAGTGTACAGTAGAAAAGTTTTCCCTGCTGAAATTGTGATTCAGTCATTTTTGTTTGTGATGATTTTTATAATGTAACCATGGGATTTAAATAAACCCAGCAAAATTAAAGGAGTCATTTTTTTCTTCATGAGACAAGGAAATTTTTAAGAACATTTATAATAAAATGTTCCATATCTTACAAAACTGATGAAAGTACAGATGGCATCATGCACTAGCAAAGAGAAATAACAGCGTGGCTACAGTAAACCAAATTTATAGACTAAGGTCCTAATCCTGCCTGCACAATTGCTCTTTCAGTACCCCTGGAAATCCATGTGGGTACAGGGATTCACCCACATGGAATAATTTGCAGGAGCAGGGCCTAAGTGTTTGGCAAAACTTCCAATTAATTTCAATAGATGCCAAATCTAGATATACTGTACCAATATTTTCTACTGGTTGGAGCAGCATATCAAATGAGTAGAAGAACTGCACTTGTGCCCAGTCCTTGCAGGGAATTCAGTCTGGGGTATTGTACTCTTCCCTCTATTCCGTTGGTGCAGAAACCAGCCTCCATCTACCTCACTGCAGTTTCCCCCAATATATTTAATGTCCCTCATGCTATGAAATGAAAGGCAAATTGTTGAAGCTTTTCTTTCTGGTATTATGTTATTTAGCACTGAATAAGCACTGTTTTATCAACTTTATTTGCTAGTTTACTGTTTGCTTTTACAGATATCTGATTGGGCTATGATAATACTGGGATTTGAGCTTCGGACTTGCTTTTCTCTAGTCAGCTGACCACAAACCTGGTGAAAAGACTGGAGGATGCAGGTTCTTGTGCTGCTTCTTGAGCCAAACCTCTCAACCTTCATACCTGCTAATGGCTTACATAAGAAGCTGAAAATGTATCACACACATTCACAATGTGGAACACCTGTTTTGTTGTACATCATAAGTGACAAATTGTTTTTAATCATAAACATCTGTTTTAAATAACGGTAACTTTTTCTTTTTTCAAAAGAAAACTGGACAAAACAAACTCTATCAGAAGCAACCATAAAGACACCCTGTATATGTCAGTTGCAATATTTGAATGCAGGACCCCATCTCTGTCCCACAGATCTCTACCATTTGAGCCAAAAGAGTTGCTCTGGACCAACCACTGGTGGGAAACATGCCACACATGACACACACATTGCCAGCAGGTTACACAAATATTTGCTAGACATTAATTAAAGATTGGAAACCAGAAATCCTGGATTCTATTGCTGGGTTAAATGATGGAGTTGTGATGTGGGCTAATATCCACCTAAGGCTTATACTACTGTATTTATTTCATTTGGCATTTATAATAGGATGTATTTTTAGACTTATGCCTGAAGAAATACTGGACTAGTGCATTAACCCTCTGCACTAAGCAGTCCCCTCATAAGAGGCATTGCTAATGCTTTCACAGATTAATATATTGACCATTACTATTATTTAGTCATTATCATTAAGTGAATGGAGGCTCCCTTCTGCTGTTGTCTGAACCTAATGTTGCTAATTTAGCTAAAACAGTACTTCTGGCCAAAATGTTAACGAATGGTGCACTAAAGTTAGTTTAATCATCAATTAAGCTTGGAAAATTGAAACATCCTACAGACAGTCATGCAGGTGCTTATGGTTGAATGTGATTAACTTAGTTTAAAGACACTTCTCTTCATTCATATGCAAAAACAGGGCTATTCTCCACTTTGTGTGGGTATCACTAAATGATGCATAAACGTAATGTTATCCTGCCTAAAACAGCTGAGCACACTGAATAATGTTAGGGAATTATTGCCTTACAAATATGGCCACAATTTTATAGTGTCTATTACAGCTGTTGGCAACAAGGTCACATGCTATCAAGTTTTTAGTATTAAGTTTAACAAAGAAGGTTAATGGGTGATCTTGATTACAGTCTATAAGTACCAACGTGAGGAACAAAAATTTAATAAAGGGCTCTTCAATCTAGCAGAGAAAGGTGTAACGCAAACCAATGGCTGGAAATGGTTATGGGGTGATTTGATTACAGTCTATAAGTATCTACATGGGGAACAAATATTTAATAATGGGATCTTGAGGCTAGCAGAGAAAGGTATAACACAATCCAGTGGCTGGAAGTTGAAGCTAGACAAATTCAGAAGGGAAATAAAGTGTAAATTTTTAAGTGAGAGTAACCATTGGAACAACTTACCTAGGCTTGCGGTGGATTCTCCATCACTGACCATTTTTAAATCAAGATTCGATTTTTTTTTCTAAAAGCTCTGCTCTCGGGATTATTTTGGGATGTTCTATGGCCTGTGTTATACAGGAGGTCAGACTAAATGATCACAATGGTCTCTTCTGGTCTTGGAATCTGTGAGTCATACTGATTAATCTCAGATGCCTTCTTATTGAAACTTTATATATATATATAAAACTGGAAAGGTGATGAACATGCATGTCAGCCTGTGTTTCTTCAACTACTCCCATTAGCTAGGAACTATGAAGGAGAAAGAAGTCCTTCAGAAATGTAAAGCATTTTTTCCTCTCTATTAGGGTTATATCACATTTAGTTCTCATGCTGCTTTTCCAAACTTTGAAAAAAGCCAGGAAATGAATTTCTAACATGATACTCTACATTTAAATGTAAAAGGTCATTTATCTTTTATCTCACAGTAAGTGAAAATTTATTCACATGTCAAATCTTTCATGTCAGGGAGAATCCAGATTGTGGGCGCTAAAGCTTTTCATGTCATATTTCTAATTAGGTCTGTGACTCATTCTCATGAATAATATATCAAGCCGCATATTAGCATCTAATCCAGCTAACTCATCAATTTACAGTAACCCTTGGCTGCAGCAACTATAATAAAAATGTCAAAGAGGCTGCAGTATTTTTCCAACAGCTGTTAGAAGTTCTGTATTGTCTCTGGATACTGAACTTCAAAGCAATTTATCAGGATTAAAGCAAACACAGTGGGTATTTGGGGTTGAATAGATTACACTGAATTACAGTGAAGGACTTTTGGGTCTAATTACAAAATTTTATACCTGTATTGATGGAAGCTATTTTCCTCTTCAATGTGGAATGAAGGCTCCCACCCCCAAGTGCTGTCAGCTTCTCAGGAGCATAACTTGAAGATAGTATATATTGTATCTGCAAGAAACTGTAGTACACTTTATACGTGCGACTGCCACACACAAATGGGGCCAGCTAATGGATTATTCCAAAGGTCTTAACCTACTCACATATTTCATTTGTGTACCCTATGATGGACTCTGACCTTAATTTTACAGAACATTTTTGCAGTACTCTTCCCCGCTCTGGATGCGACTGTTGTTGTGGATGTAGCTGGCATTTTGTTTGTGATCACACTGACAAACAGTCAAACAGTTTCACTCCATCATGTGGTGATCATCACCAATTAGTTTATTTGACAGCTATAATTTCCCAGTGCACCATCACTATTATAACTGTAAATTATCTTTGAAAGTGTCGTTAAAATGTCTCCTTTAACCACTGTTGTCTGTTTTCCATCATCTAGTTCACCAGAGGTCAATAGCTCTGACATACGTTTCCCTCTTGTTTTTTGTTTTATTTTTTAGATGAGTGATAGATCTCCTTTCCACTCACAGCCCCCAGAAGAATCAGCCTTTGTGTGAGGCTCCAAGCAGTGGCTGATAAGTGTGGGGACGGGGGAGAGAGATGGAATTTAACAAGCTTTGCCCAGCTTTTCTGCCTTTCCAAATGCTGTTGTTCCATTGCCACATCTGCTGAGTTCTGCGAAGAGAAAGGGAATCTATGAAAGTGATGTGGCTCAGCTGCAGTCTATGTCAGACTTCATGAGAATAATCAGCATTGAAAAAAGACATTATATACCTGTTCTTTTTTTGGATGTGTATTTGCGCTCCAACCCACTTCTTCCTCTTTCCTTTCAAATGAGCAATTATAAATCTAGTATTTTAATTATAGAAAGATTTGTAGGATACAGAATACATTTCTGACATATATTAATGAAAATCAGATTAACATATGGAAATTACAACAAATTAAGAGCCAGATTTTCAAAAGAATCAAGCTCCCATTTAGGCACCTAAATAAAATGTCCAAATTCTCAAAAATACTTATTATTCACCATATACATAAGAGTTAGCAGGAATCCCCTTATTGTAGTGGGATGTGAGAAATCCAGTTAATAACATTTCACAATATCTTTCCTTAGGTATTTTAAATGGAAACATAATTGGCCTACAAATTAGATTTCACAGATTTTATAATAAGAATACTCAATAGGCACTGAGTAAAATTTTCCAAAAGCACCTAAGTGTCTTAGGAGCCTACATTGTATTGAATGTCAATGGAAGGTAAGCTTCTATATCACCTAAGTGCTTTAGCTATTAAGTTTCTATCCAGTTGAAAATGCATAAAACTATTTTGGTGGGAAAAAAACATGTAAGGGGCAATGCAAGTTTTTTGGTTGTTACAAATCAATAATGAGTGCGTGTTGGTGGTAGTCCTTTCAAAGGTTCTGTGACAGACAAGGCCTGTGGCTTATGATATTTTCTCCACATCTGAAAGCCTTCCATTCAGTGTGGCCCTCAAGGCACACTAAAACTGGAACAGTAGTAAGTGAAATGTCATTAGGTATTCCCCAAGAAACTCCAAAAAGAAACTGTAGAGTTTTCTATTTTATATTGCATAGTGGGAAAGGAATAATAAAGTAAATGCCATGGATTTATATGCCCAAGAACGGAGCATGAAACTACAGAGTTAAGATACAGCACTTTCAAATGACTAACCTGTGCTTGGCAAAAGCATCAAGTAATAGATACATTGACAGAGCATTGTCAGTAACAAATTAAACATGCCGATCTCCTCTTGGGTGGTTCCCTGCATAAACTACCGAATAGCAAACACCGATAAGAGGAATGTGTCCTAAGTCTCACCCCTCTCAGAGATTTAGGTGCCGATCTCCTCTTGGGCTCCACAGCTGGGAACCCTCTCCTGGAGTCAGGCACCTGTGTGGTTTCCTTAACTACTAGACTATAGAGTCATTCTCACTTTTCTTGCTGGGCCAATGAATACTTCATGCAGATTGGAACAGATTTGATAGGAGATATTGACAGAGACTCACATAAGACTATCCCTTAGGATAGTAGTTAAAACGCATCTCTGAGAGGTGGGAGAGCCCTCTTAACATCTTTTCCTCATCAGGCAGAGGGGAGAATTGAACCATAGTCTCCCATCCCAGGCGAGTTCCCTAACCACTGGGCTAAAGGTTAACAGGGAGGCCATCACATCCTGTCTCTGATATTTTGTGTTCTTGGAGCATGTCTACCAGACTAGACTGATGGGGCTCCATCTCTCTTCATCTGGTCTCTCTGGGGCTTAGGCATGAGATAGGCTCCGGGAGTCTGCCTGATGCAGCAGTGCACATGCTCAGAGGCAGAAATTTAGTGCTTAGGGGACTTTTACAGGAAAAATGTAGGTATCTAGTGAGTTCAGGTGCCTACAAGGTTACGTGGAAGTTGAGAGGGGTTTTGTTGATCACAGTGGCACCTAAATCTAGGCTTGAGGGGTGGGATATACATTGTGATGCTCAGGGTTGGAATGCTTATCTTTTTAGCACCTAGAAAATCATAGGAATGATACTGCGATCCACAAGGCCAAGTTATGTGCCTAGGCTCTCTGTAGAATGAATGGGGAGAGACAGGCACCTAAGAATACAATCTATAAAGCCAGCGTGGTAGGCAGGGAGCTGCTGACAACAGGGGTACATGCTAAGCGTCTTTCATTTCTAAGATAGGCATCAAAGGCTGGGTTGCAGAGAGGCGCCTATTTCTGTTTAGCCATCCATGACCCTGAACCAAATGCCTGGAGTCAGGTGGCTTAGGTGCCTAAAGTGTTACTTGCAGGAATAAGTTAGGTGCCTGCCTTCCTCCACATGGAACAGCTAAAGGAGGAGAAGGCAGTGCCCACCTTACAACTTTTAGTTCAGTGGTTAGAGCACTCTTCTGGTGTATATGGGAGACCTAAATTCAATTCCTCCCACCGCCACAGGGGAGAAACGATTTGAACAGGGGTCTCCAACTTTTCAGGAGTGTGCTCTAAGCACTGGACTATAAGACAATCTGCTGCAGGAGTCCTTCTGTCTCTCCTGTTGAAGCTGTTCCACTGTGGTTAAATAATGAAAGAGTGGTTGGAGCAGGAGGACTGGACCACAGCACTGGGGAAACCCTGGGTCCAATCCCTCTGCTCCAATCACTCTTTCATTAATTGAAAACTTAGGTGCTGCATGAGTTTAGGTGCCTACAGGATTTGGCAGGAGTTTTGTGGATCTCAGTGCAGCAAAAACAGAGACTCAGGCTGTCCTGCTTCGAACAGGTGCCATAACTTGTGAGCTGAGGCAGGGGTTCAGAGATTCTATGCTCAAAAGGGATAATTGTGATAATCTAATCTGACCTCATATAATTCCTCCTTCTTCTTTATCAATGCTTAGGTGACTTTGTCAGCCGTTGTGATCGTTCACCATTTGGTTGTTCCTGTGCTGGCGCAAGGGCTTGACAGGCCAAAAGTCCAAAGTCAGAACAGACTTAGTGCCTCTTGGCTGCCTCCTCTCTTCTGTTGGTGGAATTTTATTCCAGATGTTACAAGCCACCTGGAGAACGGCATTTGCCAGAACGTCTTGCGGCATTCTGGCGGCATATCTGAAAAGCGTAAGATGCTGGCTGTGGATAATGGCCCCAGGAGACTGTAGTGACCGTAAATGTCTCCATTATGAATGAAGTTGGTCTACTTAGTGCTCAATATACAACGTTGGAATTTTGTGTGGAAAGCCTCCAGCTTTGCCCAGTCTGAATGCTATGGTGTCCATGTTTCACAACCGTACAGCAGTACGGAGAGGATACAGCTCGAATAGATCCTGAACTTGGTTTTCACGCTGAGATTATATTGATTCCTTATTTGTCACAAATGACCCATGGCAAATGCTGTGATGCCAATCTGGTGAAGAACCTCTGTATGAGAGTTGGAGGAACTGTATAGAATCCAAATAGCAAAACCTGGAGACTACTTCAACCAGGCCACCTTTGGAACCTTACCAACCACCTGGAAGGACGGTATTGTGATCTCACTTTATAAGGGCAAGGGACCATGAAGCAAATCTAAGAGCTACAAGCCGATCACCTTGCTGTCCATACCAGGGAAGGTGTTTGCGCATGTTCTGCTGGCGCATTTGGATTCTCTGCTACATTGGAAGCATCACCCCCAACAGTCAGGCTTTACAAGGAACAGGTCCTCTGCTTGTTGTTGGAGATACACCATGAGTTCAAGAAGCCCCTGAATATAGCATATGTCAATCTTAAGGATGTGTTTGATTCACTTGACTGAGTTGCACTATGGAAGGCCTTAAAGGGTGTAGGTGTCCCAACCACTCTGCTGGACTTGATTAGTGAGCTGCATAATAGAACCATCTGGGGAATTGGATGTCAGCACCTTTTAAATCAGTATCTGGAGTCAGGCAGGGTTGTGTCTTGGCCCTCCACTCTTTTGTCAGGCAATGGATTTCATAATGCAGCATTCCATCAGGTCCATAGGCATTAAGATCTGACCTTAACTATGCTGATGACGTTCTTCTAGTACAGAGCCCCGACGGGTTTTGTGAGGCACTCCAGCAAATGGAGCAAGAGTCAGCCAACATCAGCCTCCATGTTTCATGGTCAAAAACAAAGCTACAAAACCTAGGATCAGGTCCATCCATGACACCAATCTCTTTGAATAATGAAACTGTTGAAGTAGTATAATTCCTAGAGCATATATTTTAGAAAAATATCTAATCTTGATTTTAAAATTGTTGGTAAAAGAGAATCCACCACGACCTTCGGTAAATTGTTCGAATGGTTAATTACTCCCATCATTAAAAATTTATGCTGTTAAAAATTTAATATCAAGTCTGAATGTATCTAGCTATAACTTCCAGCCACTGGATTGTGTTATACCTTTCTCTGCTAGATTGAAGAGACCATTATTAAATATCAGAGGGGTAGCCGTGTTAGTCTGGATCTGTAAAAAAGCGACAAAGAGTCCTATGGCACTTTATAGACTAATAGACGCATCTGACGAAGTGGGTATTCACTTCATGAAAGCTTATGCTCCCATACGTCTGTTAGTCTATAAGGTGCCACAGGACTCTTTGTCATTATTAAATAGTTGTTCCTCATGCAGATACTTAGACTGTAGTCAATTCACCCCATAACCTTCTCTTTGTTAGCCTCAAGGAGCTCAATCTATTTATCCTATCACTATAAGGCATGTTTTCTAATCCTTTAATCATTCTCGTGGCTCATCTCTGAACCCTCTCCAATTTATCAACACGCATTGTGAGCACCAGAACTGCATATAGTATTCCAGCAGCAGTTGCATCTGTACCAAATACAGAGTTAAAATCACCTCTCTGCTCCTACTTAAGATTCCCCTGTTTATGCATCCCAGGATCTCATTAGGTCTTCACGGAGTGCCTGCAGTGCCACTCTTGGCCCAGCAGGGGTGCTACAGAACAGCCACACATGTAACAGGCTGTTAAAAATAAAAATTGAGAAGCACTTATAAATGACTGGTAGGAGACAAAATAGCCACCCAATTCACTATGAAGCCATTAATGTGCCTAGTGTACCTAGAAGTTACAAAAAATCATTCCAAAATGAGAACATATGTCAAGAAATAGATACCTTAAACTTACTGATCATTATCTTTACTTTAAAGTGAAATGGATAATGATAAGAAAAGGTAAAACAGGTCAAACATTGAAAATATTCTTCTTACCAAGAAGAATGCAAATAATTGTTTTGAGGAGAGCAAAACAAGCACTCTCAGAGAAGGAGAGGGGGGGAAAACTATACCTAAGATGTGATTTACGTTTTTTTGTAAAGTTGGAATGAAATAACACAAAAAGGTGAAGTGAGCTGATGTACAAAATTAGAGATTATTGCAAAAAGAATTTCTAATTAAATATAAGAAAGTAGCCTTATCAAAGGAGGAAAAATTAGCTGTCATTAATGCATTTAAAAGAAATAGAGCTAAAACTAAATATGATAATTTAAGAGATTGACATCAGTGATCAGTATCTGCTGAGTGATGCTTTTCAAAAGAATATTGAACCGGCTAAGATCAAAGTTACTTGCACATGCAGAATTTCCAAATGAAAACTATATGAGAATGTAGGACTGATATAGACTTAAAACATTTCAGAAGGTATTCATTATCTGAAAATAACAAAATAGCCAACACTGATCAGACCTCCGAAAAAGTGGAAGTAATCAAGGCTACGACCAAGTAGGTACACTTGATCTGCTGAAAGTCAGAGACTAAAAGAGATCGCACAGTAATTTGAAAGCCAAGTCATCATTCTGATAATTTATTCTCCCTTGAGAAGGACAGAGGGCCTAAGAACTGAGGATAGGAAGGCCAGGCACCCAATTTAATTTGACATTCTTTTGGGAGATTGGGTTAGAATATTATTTCCCCCAACTGAATGAACAAACAGGGTACCCACCAAAATTCCTGTTTGCCTAGTCATAATCTCAGTTGAGCTGACACCCCTGTCATTTTAATTACGAGAAGGATAGAAGGCTGTTTTCAGTAATAGGTACTTGCCATTAGAAGTCACTTTCTGCAGCAGTTTGACAGAACCTCTATTTGTTGACCATCAGAAGATGATGCTTAAAGGTCATTGTTCTTCCAGGTCTTGGGTAGAAGGGGAGAGAGAAATGAGTAGTTGAGAGAAAGCACTGGAAGAGTCGCTTTTAAAAAGCCTGGGATCATTTTATGTTTACAGTATATGTGCCCGCACTCAGGGAAAGGCACATTCTTAAAAAAAATCTACAGAAATGGCTAGATAACCGTGATTATGCTACAGGGGAAAAAAATCTTTCCAAAATCAGCTTTCTGCCTGAAGGCAAACTTGTCTAAAACAATTATACTTTTGCAATCCATGTAATTAATATTAAATACTTGCTAGTGGTTCAAAGTTAAGATTTTTATTTAGGAATGATCTGAATAGAACACCTCTACCCCGATATAACGCTGTCCTGGGGAGCCAAAAAATCTTACCGCTTTATAGGTGAAACTGCGTTATATCGAACTTGCTTTGATCCACCGGAGTGCGCAGACCCACCCCCCCTGGAGCGCTGCCTTACCGCGTTATATCCGAATTCATGTTATATTGGGCCGCGTTATATCGGGGTAGAGGTGTATTTGAAACCTCATTGCTACCAAGGAAAAGGCAAAATAGTTGACCATATCTCATATGGGGTGCACCTTTATTTCAGAGGTTACATATAGTACTTTGCTCAATGATTACTGCCTTTTCTGAGCTGGAGAGTATAATGCAGTACATTTCCCTTTGCTGCTGTTACACTCTTTTGCTATGCAAGACTTGCAAATCTACAGCATATGGCTCTGCTATATTGGCCTATAAAAAAGGAAATAACTGCATATGACTTTTATTTGGATGGTGAATGCTGGGGGAAAAAACAGAGTCCCAGGAGATCTTCTCAAACTAAAAAGCCAAGGTGTTTGATGTGGTGTCAAGGACTGTTGAAATATGTAATTCATTCCATCTGCTCTCCTCAGCACAGGAGAACGGCACATCAGTGCCAGCTGCCTGTGTCTAAAACTGAAAGAGGAGAAACCTTGGCACTTACGTTATAGATTATCATACTGGTAGAGTGTGACAAGCCTCAAGTTCCACATTTTCTTAAGCAATGTCTCCTTGTTAACAAGATGGCCCAAATTCAGAGGTAAGGGAGTTACAGGGATACTCTACTGGTGCAGCTGACACTTTTCTTCAATGTATGTTGCATCAACTCAAGCTCCTATGGACTTCATTAGATTGACTTACTTACACCTACCTTCACATCCACTTACAAATATGCAACTCACACCCAACATACGTCACCATTTCAGCCCAAATTAGAGTCAAAGTAAATTGGTGTATCTCCTACATCAATAGACCAAAAAAAGAGGAATCTAACAAGATAACGACTGACCAGAGCATACAAAAATGTATAAATTGAAGTAATTAATGCTTTATTTTTACATATTATGAGAACTTGTCAGAAATTTTCTGACAGAAAGCTTTTCTATCAGAAAATGCTGATTTATCAAAAGAGGAATATTTTGTGGAGGTCACCTGTGACGAAAATTCATTTTGAAATAAAAATTGGAAAAAAGTATTTTAAAAAGATTGAAACACTCCATTTTGATTTTCCATTTCAAAACCATTTTTTTCTTTGAACTGTTTTTATTTTATATTATAAAATATAAAATTAATATCAAAAGTCAAAATCAGAATGGAATGTTAAATTGGCCTGAAATAATTTCCCCCAGAATTTCAGTTTGCTGAAAAATTCTATTTTGATGTGTTGTTTTCATTATATCCCAGAACAGAAGAAATTCCACGCAATTCCACCTGAAATGAAAAATCTGGTTCCTGCACAGCTCAGCTTACTACTTATTAGTGTCATGGTTCAGAGCTTCATGCATCTCTGATGCCCTCCTTGGTCACTGAGTGCACTGCCTCAGGTGTTAGCCCTCTTGCCTTCATTTGTCCTGTGGTGGAATCCAACAATTCTCCCACCATTAGACCACGGATATGGTACCCTATGTACCCACCATGATTGCTCAGCAATTCTGACTGTGTTTGGCTACCTGACAGTCTTCCCTTGAGGAGTTGTGACCAGTGGTGAATACGGCAGAGGTGAAAGTAAGCCGGTATGCCACGGTACGGCATACCGGCAAGAGCCGGTGTGCCGTACCGGGGCTGCCCAACTTCCCCAGGTGGCAATTTAAAGGGCCTGGGGCTCCCAGCAGCGGCTGGAGCACCAGGCCCTTTAAATTGCCGCCAGAGCCCCGCTGCTGGAGCCCTGGGGTAGCGGCGGCAGGGCTCCGGGAGTTATTTAAAGGGCTGGGGCTCCCGCTGCCTCTACTGCCCTCGGCCCTTTAGATAGCCGCCGGAGCCCTGCCGCCGCTTCCCCAGGGCTCTGGGGGCTATTTAAAGGGCCGGGACAGGAGAAGCAGGGGAGTCCTGGGCACTTTAAATAACCCCCAGAGCCCTGGAGTAGCAGCGGGGCTCCGGGGGCTAGTTAAAGGGCCAGGATGGTAGAAGCAGGGGGCAGGGCCGGCTCCAGGCACCAGCTTACCAAGCAGGTGCTTGGGGCGGCCACTTCGGAGAGGGGCGGCGCGTCCAGCTATTCGGCGGCAATTCGGCAGACGGTCCCTCACTCCCGCTCGGAGCGAAGGACCTCCCGACGAATTGCCGCCGCAGATCGCGATCGCGGCTTTTTTTGTTTGTTTGTTTTGTTTTGTTTTGTTTGGCTGCTTGGGGCGGCCAAAACCCTGGAGCCGGCCCTGGCAGGGGGGCCCTGGGCCCTTTAAATAGCCCCCAGAGCCCTGGAGTAGCGGCGGGGCTCCGGGGGCTAGTTAAAGGGCCCTGGGGCTCCGGCAGCGGTTTAAAGGGTCCGGGGTGGTAGCAGCGGCCAAGCCCTGGACCCTTTAAACTGCTGCCGGAGCCCCCGGCTGCCGCTGCTACCCGGGCGGGGGAGGGGGAGAGCACTTACTGGTACAGGGCGGCTGGGGCTGGCTCTGACCCCCCCCATCCCCTCCCCTTCCGCCCGAGGCCCCGCCCCTTCCGGGGTCCAGAGCCAGCCCCAATCCAGCCCAGTACCAGTAAGTCCCTATTTCTACTTTCACCCCTGGAATACGGTCCCCCAAACAGACTTATCAAAACAAAGTACTGTTTAATCTTAACAGAAGGAACATAGCATGGAAAGAGAAAAGGTTTTTTCACCCAATAAAAAGATCTACACACTTATCTTTCTTACCTATAAGATTAGGTAGGGCTAATTTATACCAAACATCTAGGGACTGGGGTTCAGTCTTCTCGCCAACAGGTTGTGCCTCGCTCACCTTTGTTCTTCAGGGACTTGCCCTTTAATCCACCCTCAAGTCCTTTGTTTCAGTTTTTCCTGCCTGGATACTACCCATCCCAGACAGGGATAAAAGCCAGCCAGTTGAACTCATAATGATCAGAAGTGGAAACTTCAGAGTGAATGACACCTGCACAAGTATCAGTAATTGGGGCTATCTGACGTGATTGTCTGCTTTCCTACCTACCCGCAATCTAACCCCTGCTTGAAATAACCCTTGTAATCACACACACACAAACACACTACCCCTAATTTTAACTACCTATCAAACTGATCAAAATTGAAAATTGAAATTTTGACTGGAAATAAAATCTTTCCTCTTGCTTAATTTTTGTGTGTTTGTGCATTTTTTGCTAATTTTCCCCTCGCCCTCTTTCTGCCCCTACCGGATTGAGAACCCATAGTGCTGAATGCTATAGGTACATGTAGTAAGAGACAGTCACTGCCCAAAAATATATATAATATAAATTACAATAATATACAACAAATGATGTAATTAATCCATCTTCCTTAACAAGTGACACCGTTTGGGCAACAATCTGTAATAAATCAATGTACTAAAATCTACATACACAGTTATTAAATTAATTACACATAAATGGCCATGGGTCTAGAACTCTGGTCCTTTAGTTCCAAAGCCCTATGTCTCTGCTATTTGATGCAAAATAGAATTTTTGTAGTTACTGCAAGTAGGAGGTTCTTTATCCTTTTGGGGGGTGAGCTACTAGAGGGAAACATAGCTCACTTATACTCAGAAGGGACAAATTTGCCAACATATTTAAATATGTGCCTAACTTAAAGAATGTGAGTAGTCCAAATTGAATCAGTGGGAGCATTCATGTGCTTAAAATTAGGTATGACTTGCTGAATCAAGTTCAAAGTCAATATTCTGCATGAGTCTAAGGGCTGGTCCACACTAACCCCCAAGTTCGAACTAAGATACGCAACTTCAGCTACGTGAATAATGTAGCTGAAGTCGAAGTATCTTAGTTCAAAATATAAGGTACTTACCGCGGGTCCACACGCGGCAGGCAGGCTCCCCCGTCTACTGCGCGTACTCCTCTCGCGGAGCAGGAGTACCGGCATCGACGGCGAGCACTTCCGGGATCGATTTATCGTGTCTAGACAAGACGTGGTAAATCGATCCCAGAAGATCGATTGCTTGCTGCTGAACCAGCGGGTAAGTATAGACGTACCCTGAGTATGCCAGCTTGGTGTGGCACTCTGTCCCCCTCTGGTGGTGTCTAGGCAAGGTTGATATTGATGAGCCTGCTTCCGCCATGGCTAAGGGAGTGAAGTCTTTTAACTCAGGCAATAGAGCTTCTTGCACTGAGATCCGGAGATCCTAGATTTAAAACCTGCTACTGACAACCCATCTGCAACATAGACATTACAAGTTGTGCCCCATATGGGAAATTGAACTGGGAAGCCTCTGGAGCTTGGGAGAGGGGGAGTATATAAGCAATGCACATGGTGTGGTGCTCTCTCCCTTCTTAGTGGTGGCTAAGCCACATGGAGATAGATGATCCTGCTTCAGCCTTGGATAAGAGAGAGGAGTCCTTTAGCTTAGACAATAGAGCAGGGATCAGCAACCTTTGGCACGCAGCCCATCAGGGAAATCTGTTGGCGGGCCGGGATGGTTTGCTTATCTGCAGCGTCCGCAGGTTCGGCCGATCGCAGCTCCCACTGGCCATAGTTCACCGTTCCAGGCCAATGGGGGCTGCAGGAAGTGGCGGCCACACATCCCTTGGGCCACACCGCTTCCTGCAGCCCCCAACAATTGACATCCAAACAAGAAAACTCATGGCAAAACATAGAGTAATGAGGTTGAATCAAGATATGGACAGGAGGAGATAAAGAAAGGGGAAAGCAAATTTCCAAAGAAAAACTTGAAACATTTACACAGTAATCAATGTACAAACAGTGATGGAGAGAGACCAAACCCATTAGTGATCACAGATTAACAAACTTGTTGAGGGATATCTCCAGACAGAGACAGAGTGCCTCGTTATGAGTGCCCAAGATCAGTCCTTGAGGCTTAATTACATTCAAAACAAAACTGACCAACAGAACTACTCTCCAAACTACAGAGTCTGTTCTGAAAAGGAAGAGATGGTGGAACTTTGTGTTGAATGCCTGCAACTGCCTGGCCGGGGGAGAATATAAGAACAGACACAATTGGAGCCTCTGTGGCAAGTATGGATTTAAACAAATCATGAGGTATTATGATCACCAGAATGAAAGCTCTCTAGAGAATGAAGAGGCTAAGATTGTATGGAATCTGGCAGTTGCCACAGAACAAATGGTGCAGGCAGACTAGACATAGATGTTGTAGAAAAGAAGACAAACAAGACCATGTTAATTGATATTGCCATACCAGCAGACAGAAACATAAAAAAAAACAAGGAGAGAAGATGGTGAAGTATGAAGAACTCTGACACCAAGTGGAACGATTATGGAAAACTGGAGCAAAGATGAGTCCAGTGATTAGTGGAGCACTTGGAGCAATCCCTAAAATGAGCAGCTCATGAACACGTTAGGAGTACTAGCCACCATGAACAGTGACCTCCAGAAGATAATTTGTAGGCCCTGAAAGAATTTTAAGGGAAGTCAAAGGAGAGCAAGTGCATTTGAGCACCTAAAATACAGAAATTCCGCAGAAGGGTTAACAAAACTCCTGACTACCCAAAACTACAGAGTTAGTTTGTGGGCAGGATTTATTGGTGACTCATGGGGATAAATTAGATGACAGCTTTCCCCTTTCCATGCTTATAGAGCTTGTTATGTTGTGAAGGCTATTTGTTTTAAAGATAATCCCCATCATGTAATAGTGAGGGATAATACTAATAAATAATAATTAATAATTTGCCACTGAAATGCACTCATCTCTGAGATGGAAATGTTGTAGCCTCTGTATACCTAGGAGACTACACAACAGTATTTTGGAGAGAAGAGAAGAATAGCTTATCTAACTGAAACTACATAGGGAATTTAAGAACAGCAGGCAAAATTTATTTACCGAAGCTGGAACTTAGCCAGGACACAAAGGGTTATCACCCTTGCTCTTACAAAAAGTGCCATGGGATTTTTAATAACCATGAGTAATCAGCAGACCTGCCACATCTCACTCATTTTGGATTAATTCTAAGGCAGGTTTTTAAAACATTTTATACTTGTAATGAAGGGTTCGATAATGCGCTCCGCTATGACAGTTAAAATCCCCTGTTTCTGAAATCTCACTTAGTTAAGTTTTCACCTCTTGAAAGCCCTGTATCAGGGAGTTCACTTTTATATCTCAGAGCATATTATTGTCAATAACACTTTTTTTTATTTGTATAGTTTTTGTTCCTCAATGAAATTGTAAATTGCTGGTATAGTAATTGATTATCAAGGTTGAAAATAGTAATTGAATATCAAGGTTGAAAATACGATTTATTTTTCTAAAACCCCGTGAAGTTAGTAGGTAACATATGATTATACACCCCCCACATACTGTTATATGCAACAACATCCTAGATTAAATGAATGTTCTTTAGATGGCAAAGGCACAACTCAAAATTAAGAAATGCTAGATTTAAGGTTGCCCAGGTAATTTTAATTTGGCCTCCTTGTATGTCTTTCATTACATGACCGCATACTATTTTTTTCTACAGGACTCCTGGCTCATTCAGTCCATATACTTTGTGAGGACTCTATGTACAGGAATGAACTGACCCTTTTTTAGTATGCTTAAATGTGTACACGTACACATACTCTCTCTCTCTCACTCTCACACACACACACACTCTGATGAGGGTGTATAAACCCCATATTAGCAGTGTCAAAATTAGGGAGCCCAGCTAGCCCATTTTTGGCACCTGTAGAGGACACAGGTAATTAAGGATTAGACCCAGGTGAGGAGAACCAGGCTAGGTGGTTCATATAAAACAATGGTTCTCAACTGTGGGTATATTAACTCATCTAGTGATTTGCTTGGTTTTACAACAGGCTACATACAAAGCACTAGTGAAGTCAGTTCAAACTAAAATTTCATACAGGCAGTGACTTGTTTATACTGCTCTGTATACTACACACTGAAATATAAGTACAATATTTATATTCCAATTGCTCTATAATTATATGGTAAAAAGGAAGCAATTTTTCAGTCATAGTGTGCTTTGACACTTGTATTTTTATGTCTGGTTTTGTAAGCAAGTAGTTTTTAAGTGAGGTGAAACTTGGGGGTACACAGAGAAATCAGACTTCTGAAAGGGGCATAGTAGTCTGGAAAGGTTGAGAGCCACTGGTATAAAGGAAGGACTGCAGGGCCATTAAGGAGGATTGAAAGAAAAAAATGTATTAGGATGCATGTAGCCTAGTGGGAAAGGGCAATGGGAAGTAAAGGGTTCAGGTGGCTGTGAAGTGCTATGATAATGAGGAGGCTCCGCCTATCAACAACAAACTGGCAGGAAGCAACACAGGGAGTCAGACTTCCAAAGAGAGAGAGAAAGAACTGGAGACTGTGGCCCTGGGAAAAGTGCAAGTGGACAGGTGGAGGTAAGAAGCAGCAAGGGTTTATAAGGACCAGGTCTTAGCTGTTTAAACACAGAGTCCTTGGGCTGGAATACAGAGGCAAGGGTGTGCCTGGTGTCCCCTATTATGCCCAGAAAGGAAGACAGGAAACCCCTTGGGGAAGAGGGGTCAAGGACTATACACACCAGAGTAGGACTTGGGCTGATAAACTGATGCAGGGTCATATGACTTCTGGCCTGTAGCACTCCCATATTTCCCTGGAAGAGATCAGATTATAAATGAGCTGGTTAGATATGAGACTGGTGAGAAGAGCCTGATTGTCCCAGAGCCAACCAGTTGTCTGAGGGATGGGGAAGAACTGAGGTTGAGTTGCTCCAATGCTGCACCCAGCTGTGAGAAGATGCTATCTGGTGAGTTTGTTACATTACCCTCCCCATGTGTGCACACACTATTCTGCCAGAGATAATACAGCCCCTGACTATATTACTTCCTCACAGACCTTCTTTAGAGGTAGATATCTCTCCTTAAATGGACAATATTTTATTAAAACATTGTGTACATTATTGAAAGTATACAAGTGAGTGCCAAATGCAAAAAGACTGAGCAGGTCTGTTCAGATAAGCCACCAAGTCTTTCCTTACACCACTTGAATGTGAGAAATCTCACAAAAACAGCGTTGCTTGCATTATTTTACTTTTTCTTTTGGTCCGACCTGGCTTCAGTTGAGTCAGAACTTCTGGGAGATTAGCTCTTCTCATGGTATGGCATTTTGGCACTTCCTCTTCTAGCCCTCAATAGAACCACAATGCTTAGAAGCAGCCACAAAGTAGCCCAAACCTCTAACTTAAGTATCAAATTTTTCCAACCCTTGGTTGTGAATTGGTGATGGAATGTTTGGTTTGGTTTTATTTCATTCCAGCTGCTTTGCTCATCTGTGTGCAGCAGGTACATAGCTTCAGCGGAGACTAAATAACTGAAATGATCAGTCTCTTACAAATACTGTAACTGTCAGAGCTATGATTGCTAAATTCTGGAAGGTGTGGGAGGTAATTTACAGGTGGGGGGGAACCTCTCTAAAATTTGAAGAGCTGTATTCAAGCTATTTAGTTACATATAACCATGAACACCCTTTTAAATATATGCTGTGGAAACTTTCCTTACTCTTGTGTAGAAGAGAATGGAATTTATTTTGAATTCATTTATTGCTTGCCCTAGAATAGGCCATGGTGCTTGATTTTTATCAAGTAAAATCAGACACTAGCTCGAAGAGCTTCCAATCAACATTAAATTTAATCATTTGTTTATCCCCTCAATGTTGTTTATGCACTGTTTAAATTGAAAATATGGAATTCTATGAAGTACTAAAATATTAGGCGCTAATAGGGGTTTAGTCTTAGGGTTTTTTAATCTATGTGAAAATTATATAATATATCCAATACTGAACTTCAATTTGATATATAAACAGGATTCTGAAAACATTGTATTTTTTCTGTGAAAACATGTATTAGATTTTTCTCCTTACAACATGATCTAAACAACCCCCCCCCCCCCCGAAAGGTAGGAGCATGCCTTTTGAGTGCAAGACTGTCAGGTTTTTAGAGTGCTAACAATCTTGAAAGAGGCACATTTTTTAGTTTAAATGGTACTTAAGTACTAAATTGGTCAATTTCTAAGCAATTTGATACTAATTACACAATTGATAAAGTACAAAAAGATACTTGCAGTATTTTTTTGCCAACTCTATGGAAGAATCAAGAACGCTATTACTTGATTTAAAACTTTGTTGTTAATAATTCATCATTATACATGTCTGAGTGAGTACCCTGAGTGCACTGAAAGAAGCTAGTTGTATCTTAAAATAAGAGCTGTTGAGCTCATAGGAGTGAGAAAAGCATTCAGAATGTATCTCCTGGCCCAAATTAATCCAGATTGACTGGGCACAAGTAAGGGGAAGGAGGTAAATGTGAATTAGTCACCACTATGTTCTCCTGTTTTTTGGGTGCTGCTGGCTGGCCAAGGCCCTGGAATGAAATATGCTAACCTGGAGGTTGCTCAGTCATATACCACCTGCCAACACTGGATTGGGGCAGGGGGCTGGGGGTGCTGTTGGTTTTGGCCACAACCCTTTTCCTGGGCACACCCCTTACTCAAGGGTCAGGAGAAGGGACAGTGCAGTAGCTGCTGCAGCAGCTGCTTTATATGAATAGAGGATCACCCTATGCACCGGGAATCCTTTGCTGGCTAGTGCTAGATTTAAACATGGGTTTGTACCGATGGAATAGCAGCCTTAACAGACTGAGTCTAGCCCTGTGACTTAAAGAATTAATTTTTTACATGAACCATAAAATAAGACCACATACAGCAGATAAAACCCCTTGGTATTTTGACATTGTCAAGTGCAGAGATTAAAATGAATGCTGCTCTTGATTGTTCACGTCAAAGACTAGAAGCTAGCCGTGGTCTCTTTCTGAGCAGTGTCATAGAAGGATCTGTAGGTTCTTGTATAGGTGGAAGAGACTCCAATGACTTAAGGGTAGCAGGCCCAATCAGACCACCTCCTTATGTCTGGGACTCCCACTGGAACAACTTTCAGCAGCTTGTTACTCAAATTGTACCCCTCGCTTTACACCACAAGTTTTCTCAGTCTACCACAAACCTGCTGTTATCAGGTTGTCCAGGGTTTAATTCAATAGAGAATTAGGCCTACTATGTGTGTCAAACAGACACATTGTTTGCTGTTGCTTTAATGTCTGTCTACCAGATACTAATCCATAAGGCTAAATTCTCTATGGTGTAACCAGGAACAGCTTTAATGGAGTTTTGTCCATTTAGATCAGCAGAGAATTTAGCCCTAGTCTTTAGCTGTCTTGATGCTGTACCTAAGCAAAAAGAGGTGTTACTGCAAATGATTAATCCAAAATTATAAGTTACACTGGCTCTTTTTTCCACTCTTCTCTTGATCCCTCCCACAGAATTCCTGTGTGGATACCTATTTTGAGTCTCCATTAACATAGGCCAGAAATTTCATAAGGTTTCATGTCACAGGGTATCTGGCCTTTGTAAAGGTACATTGGTCTCAGTCTATTGGTGGCATAGCTGATATTCCTCCCCAGGTGGAGAGAATTATGTGGGGGGGAAAAATAGGCCTTGGGTGGATATGGTGCTAAAAAAAACAAAGGCCTGTGTACAGCCAAGAGGTGACCCGCAAAGCGAAGCGCTAGGAACGGTCTCCTGTAATGGTCCCAGAGGAAGGCAGCCATGGCTGAATAAAAATTCTGTCTGGAAGCTTTCTTCTCTTTTTGGTGCAGAAGGCAAAGAAGACAATCCAAGGTTTGTATCTTTTACGGTGGGTCAGAGTAAAACAGTACTTCAGGAAGTAGGGGCTGTGGTGAACTTATGACTAGAAGGGAAGGCTTTTTTGTGTTTACACACTGAATTTCATGTTAATAAACTAGACCCCAAGAAGGGTGGTGGTTGTTGGACTTGTGAACATCTCTTCGGAGTATTTGAGTCTAAGAAGGGACAGTGAGGAAAGATGCTGCAGAGCTACCACTGTGCCACAAGGAGCTGTTGGGAAGCAGTTGACCTTGTTAGAGATCAGCTGCCACAATCAGTGTTTTGACTTTCAGAAGAGCTCAAATCCTACTTAGGCACCCAAATATGTGCTTGCGTTTCACAAGAACCTGCTGAGTTCTTTTGAAAATCTGATCAGACGTAACATTTGCTGCTGGGTGATGAAGATATTTGCATACCTGGTCCTCAAATGGATAAATGGGAGCAAAGCTGTCTTGAAAATCTGGCCCCAATTGTGGATGCTGAGTGTAAACTTAAAAATCTGGCCCTAAACTCCGCCATATCAGTTAAGCATGTAACTACTTTTGTCTTTCCTAGTCTAGCTGTTCTTCCCTGCTACAGAACAGCATTTAACCAATGTATTTAAAACAGCACATCTTTCCTCTTTATCTTTCCCACTTGCAAATACCTCTTCATCATTCCAAATGGGAAGCAGATCACTACTTACGTATAAAAATATTTTCCCCTTCTTACCCACCCTCTTCCTGTCCTTATTTTAATCTAACCCATAGAAAAACCCAATCTCTCCTAGCATTTTTAGTCTTCTTGCTAGAGTTACCTTCTTTGCTTAAATAATTGACTCCAGATCCAAATCCTGAACATACTCTGAATCTATAAGTTGCCCATTGCGTAGAAAGTACATGTTTTCATAAAAATGATGGTTTGGAATAACACAATGGCTTGTTGCTGGTTCAGTTAAATTTGGAATTATTGAATTGCTTATTGCTTTAAAGCAGTTACTACTGCGGTAAGCTTTGACAGACAAGAAAAGCCTTATTCAAGCTCACAAACATATACAATAGAAATGATACAGCAACTATAAAAATACTGATACATAGGCCACAAAAAAGAACAAATGTAAAAATACCTTCTGTTTTCCAATCCATTTCAGTGAATACTTAGACTTCATAGGATGTCTTCATTTTGTAGCAGAACATCACTTTACCATACTGTAGCAACAATATTCTTTGCAGTTCTGCTGATATTTGAGAACAGTGGCTACCTATAAATACAGACACCTATTGACACTCATTCAATTTGCCAACAACAGATAAAAAAGACTAGGGCTCAAAAATAGTGAGACAACGTTAGGTCAAACAATAATTTGTATCTCGAACAGGAAACTGAAAAGCTCAGTTAAATGCAATGCAACACAAGAATGAGGCCACTCTCAACTGTAGAAACATTCATTTGACCTTAGAAATATTTCATAGACTATGAAAGGAGGCAAGTATTGGAGTTAAGGAACTAGGCTGTTACTCAGTTGAGCTAAAGCCTTCTTCTATGACCTTGGGCAAGTTACCTTCAATAATCTAAATATTTTGGCACCTGAAGCTATAGCGGTGTGCCTAGCACTATTTTAAAAATCACACAGGTGCCTAATTCCCACTGAAATCAATGCCTTAGTTACTCATCTGTAAAATGAAGAAATAATATTCCTCTACCTCACACAAGTGTTGTGAGGATAATGCTGCTACTGATTATGAAATGCTACCATGGTAAGCACCATAGAAAAGCCTGTGAATAAATAAAAAGTTCCCTCTTTTATTATTCTGCAGTTGCAAAATTTTTCCTCCTAATTGTTACTGAATAAATGTGTGGCTCCAAAGCAAACTTAGCTATTGTCTGACAATTTTCTCCCTGTGTCTCAGTCCAGCGAGCAGATGGGAAGCATCATTCTGCAGTAGCTGTAAGACATTCTTTCATGTACAACATGAAATTAACAAAAAGCCTCTCCGCTCCCATTGTGACACTATGGGTTACCCAGGCCAGTAAGAGGTTCAGTCAACACCTGTCATGCAAGTCTGGGTGACTTAAATGTTATGCAATGGTATCTCTCAGCCTTGACATCAACAGCAAGCATGACGGTCTCACTGTGGTTTCCACCATCCAGTTACTCTTTGCAGGGGGACCTCAGCAACCTTTCCGCACACTGCACAGAGCTGCTTTATAGTAAAAGTAAAACAAGCTTAACAACAAAAGATCATAGATTTAAAGTGATTCCAAGTGGAAGTAATAGGAATAGTTACAAACAAACAAGCAAAACTATTCTTCTAAGACTAAAGTCTAACTTAATGAGAGTCTTTTGCAGTTTTCTCACTGCAGTCATTCTTCCAGGATGGCTGGCCAACACAGAGTCCAAAGTGCTTGGTTTCTTTGTTTCCTTCGGTGAAGGCTAACCCAAAGTCCTTTTCCCATTCCATATATTCCTCCAACGTTTACTGTCCTGTCAAGATCCAGGAAGGGATTCAGTTTCCTGTCTCCTCTAGCAGGGTGAACCATCTTGATCAATGTCCCCTCCTGAGTCCCCATGTGAGGTTTCCTTCTGCAATTTTGCAATTCAAATGAAGTCTTCCTATCCCCTACTTGTGAGCTGATTGCTGTGTTTACTGCTGATGTATCCCCACTGTCCATGGCGATGAGGCAATTCACAACCCTTTGTCTATCAAAACCTCTAATAACTTGTATTGTCGTAACTAAGGTGTTTAGAACAGGCACATTTCCATCACATCTGTATAGCTCATTGAATAGTAACTGTACATGCATGCTGCAAGAATATTAATGACAAGTGAGTTACTAGTTCTCCAGTGACACAATACAAGACACCTTCTAAACAAATATTGTGACTACAGGGTGTGGGGTCCACCGAGACTCACTGCTACATACCATAGAGCCACCTCGCTCTCTGGCTTTCGAGTGCTCTTAAGGTCACACCCATGCCTTCAAAAATAGACATAGAACAGGCCCTTGAGGAATCATGCTCCACCAGGAACTTGGCATAATGCTTCCCCACAAATTCAATGGTTCCATCCTCACAATCCCTCTGGATCTGCTGCAGCCCAGAGTCCTTTGCAGGGAGACCCTGTAACTTTCTGACAACTTTAGAATCGTCTTGGGCCTTAACAGCAATGGAGGCAGGTGTCCCAAGCTGCCCCTGAAACTCCCCCTAAAGGAGATTTTTCTCCAGCATGAAGGGGGAATCATGAGATTAAATTATGTTCTGCTGTACTCCCCATGGGGTGTGAAATGACAATGACCATTACCCCTTGACCCCCACATCTGTCCCTCCTCTTCCTCAAATATTCGATCCTCAATGCTACCAGGCTCCATGTCATCCAAGGCAGAGTAGATGTGAGGAAAATAGTGACTGAAGTAGCTGCAACTGTTATATAAGTCTGTGGAGTTTGTCTGCACAGACAAACAAAATCCACCTCCATTTTGGATGGTGGGGGTCTTGACTGCTGGGGACAGAATAGACAGTGGTTGGGAGCAGCTTGTTATAAGCTATTGCTGTATTAAGTAATGTTTAAATAATAATGCCTTAAGTTCTGCCTTAAGAGCCATACCTGGACCATTGAGACATCTGTCTGCTCCCCCTTTGCATGAGGCAGGGAAGAGCATCAAGGGAATCAAGCCTCGTTGTCATTTGCTCAAAAGACTGCCAATAGAGGATGAAATAAGATAAAGTGGGAACTGATGCAATCCTTTCTGTGCCACATGGTAACACACTTTGGTAGCATGAAGGTTCAGATTTCCAGTATGGCAAAAAATATAAAACGTGTGAGCAGTAGGCAGCAATTTGATACTGTCATCAGTTTTCACTCAAAACTCCTATGCAAGTCAATGGGAGCTGATGGGTGCTTAGCACTTTTGAAAATCAGGCTACTTAATAAAGTTCTTCGGGATGTAAGAGCCTAACTTTAGGCTTTTGGAAACTTTGGCCACTCTGAATGCTGGTATTATACATCAGGCTTCTGCTTTTAGGTTTTAATTGATAAAACAATCCCAATTTTTTTTTAAAAGTGTTTATTGCATAACCACCAGAAATCTAAGGGCTTGTCTACACAGAGCAGTAATGTGGACTGTGATTTCTAAAGTGCATTAATGTGTCGTGCATTAATTAGTCCATGTAGACCTTGCTAGCATGCACTAAAGATTCCTTAGCATGCTTAATTGTTGTAATACCACACTAGGAAACATTACAAAAATATGACTTTATTACAATATACTGTTATAAGGAGTAATATGTAGTACATACAAAAAGCCCTGTTTTTTGACATCTAAAAATTCAATTTGCTACAAATAAACTTTCAAAATGAAATTAATACACCCCCCATTTAAAAAAAAAACAGAATCCCATTTCATGTGCTATTTCTCTTAGATCAGTAGTTTTCAACCTTTTTTTCATTTGTGGACCCCTAAAAAATGTCAACTGTCAGTGCAGACCCCTTTGGCAATCTTAGACATTGGCTGCAGACCCCTGAGGTCCGTGGACCACAGGCTGAAAACATTGTCTTGTCATGTAACTTTATCTCATTCCTATATGAAAGGAACAGATCAATAGAATAGATCTGTAAAGATTACTGTATATACCAATACCATACAGGATTAGATTTTTTTTTTTTTTAAGAACTGAAATTGTTGATGGCAATTGCCTGTCTAATTTCCCCCTAAACAATGCTAAAATGCAACCTGATTTATCTTTTCTTCTCTGTAAAGCTGCTTGTCCACAAATGTGTAGAGAAATAATTGACTTAACCTATTTTGACATACCATTTTTATGAGATTTTCCTCAGGAATATTTCCACTGGTGCAGAATTTGCACCTATAATTTTATGACTACCCTTCCACGGTCTTCAAATACTGATTCTGAACAGTATCTAAGAAAAAATCCTTGGAAGTTGCATCTATGATATCTCAATGTGTGTTCAGTGCCATGTTCCGTGCAGAATATTTGACCTGAGATCAGGTATAGAAATTCCAAAAGACTGAAGGAGTACTAATGTTGTAGCAGGAGTCAAAAAGGACAGGTGGAATGACCTGGGAAACTATAGGCTGGTTAGCCTGACGTCAAACCTGGGCAAAAGAATGGAAATACTAATAAGGGATTAGCTGATAAAGAATTAAAGACTACACTTCTATCTTTAGTGTGCTAGCTCTTATCAAGCTTGTGTAGGTGGATCTCCTTGAACTGGAAACTATATCTCCAGCTGGAAGTGTAGACGTACCTTCAGTCTTTTGTAAGGTTTTTGACCTAGTACCATATGACGTTCTGATTTGAAAACCAACAAAACCTCTAAATATCAATAGAGAGCACATCTTAAATAGGTTAAAAACTTCCTAACTGACCAGTACTTTGAGGTCTGCCAATAGGGAATCCCAATTGAATGGGGGTGTTTCTAGTTGGGTTCTGTAGGGATCAGTACTATGCTTCATGCTAATCCATGTTTTCATCGATATTGGAAGTAAATCTGGAAGTAAATATAATATCACTGATATTTCCAGATGACAAAAAGATTGGCAGAGTGGTAAACGAGATCAGAGCAATCACAAGAGTGATCTGGAGTGCTTGGTAACTTGGACCAATTCAAGCCTAGTGTGTCTTTAATGCAACCAGATATGCAGTCCTACATCTCATAGTAAGCAATGCAGGCCAAACCTAAAGAATAAAGATCTGTATCCTGGAAAGCAGGAGCTCTGAAAAAAGATCGAGGGGTCACAGTGAGCAAGCAACTCAATATGAGCTTCCATGCAACTCTGTGCCATCCTCCCCCCCTTCAAAAAGCTAATGTGGCCATTGGATGTATAAACTGGGGAGTAGAGAGTATAAACAAATAGGGTATGTGTTTTTAACCTCTGTATACAGCATTGGTGAGAATACTTTCCACTTCATGTTAAAAAATTGGAGAGGGTGCAGAGAAGAGCCACAAAAATGATTTGAGGACTAAATTAAAATGTTGCATAGTGAAAGACTTAAAGAGCCCAATCTGTTTAGTTCATCAAAAAGATTAACTTGCTTTGATAAGTTTACCTTCATCAGGAGAAAACCCTGTGTATGAAATGGCTCTTAAATCTACCAGAGAGAAGCATAGCAAGCATCAATAGCTGGAAGCTGAAGTCAGTCAAATTCGAATTGTAAACTAGGCACACCATTTTAACAGTGAGGGTGATTTACCATTGGAATAAAGTACCAAAGAAAGTGGTGTGTGTTCTCTCTCTCTTGGTCTTCAAATCAGGTCTGGAAGCTATGGTTCAGCCAAACACAAGCTATTGGGCTCAATAATGGATAACTGGTTGAAATGCAATGACCTCTTTTTATACAGGAGGTCAGTCTAGATGATCCCTTCTGGGCTTAAACACTCTGAATCTGTGACTCTCTGAAAGGTAACCTCCCAATTTAAGCAAAGTAACAGATCAAAGTATATTTTTGTCCCAATGTCCTCTTCTGTGCATAGACTTTAGGGATGATAAACATGTTTATTTTTGTTTATATTTCACCCCTGATATTTTTCAATAGTAATATTAATTTCTACAGAAGCATTTATTGCTTCCCTTTAGTATATTTTTTTATTGAGTGGATAAGGGGATGACAAATCAACAAGACACTATTCTGCTGTGTGGGAATGGGGGGACTCCAAATCAGTGGGTGTGGACAGTCTATGTGATCATGGTACTGCCTGTGGGTTCCCTGCATCCTGTTGTGAAGAAGGTGTTGGTAATGAAGTGTGCTGCAGTATTCTCCCAGCTCTGGGGATGGAACTATTTGCTATGCCTTAGTAGTGATACTAATATAGCCCAAGGTTCAGTGTGCTTCAGTAACAGTGATGGGAACTACCAGTTATGGTCTACAAACTGTTGCATATGGGGAGAACTTCCTGGTTCCTGACAGAGAGTCCCTCTGCCATGTCATCAGGATGTTTTAGTACTGAACTGAGAGAATGAGGCAAACAGAAAAGGCAGCTGGACTATAATCCTGTTCTATATTTCCTTACAGAATAAAACTTTGTTCCTGGTAGTTTGCTTGAGTGGATCTGCTCTGAGGTGGATACACACTGGCACACAATTTAGAAAACATTGGGAAATCTCAGGCTCAGTCCACCAAAGTTGTGTAACAGCCACAAGGCAAACTTGCCCTATGTTGAACAACCCAATACTGGGTTCATTCCACACGTAAAGGAGCATTAAATACATCCCTTTGTCACCTCCTATCTCATTGATCCCTTCACCTCAGCACTGAATTCCTTTCAGACTGCAGTATAACATTTTGGATTATTAATTATTACTAGCTGTGCTAGTGTTTCTGCATGTGTTCCCTATAAATAAACAAAGGCAATTAAATATTATTGCACACATTAGGCAAAGTGATGCTCACATGCCTGTATTTTGTGTAGAATGTAAAAAGTACTGTAAAGTAAATAGTGTAATGTAAATGATCACATTGCATGGCTTGTTATAATACTGGTTTGTTTTTAAACACCTTTCCCCTTTAAAAGAAATCGATTAAATTTCCATAACTGGGATGAGAATATCACCCTCATTGAGATTAATACCTAGCTAACTAATTTGTACAGCTCTTGTTATCATAGTGGTGTTTTTTTTTTTTTTTTTTTTTTTTTGCCCCCTCCTGTCTTTCACAAATAAGTAAATGTGATAGGTTTTGGAGAACCATCTGTCATGTGTGGTATCACATCCTCAACTCCGACAGAAAAGTGGTCTTGTGATAAACAAGTAGGCAGTTTAGGAACATAAAGTGCTTAAACCTATGAAGAAAACAGCTTTCCTTCTCTCTTCCCTTCTCTCCCCCCAACCAAGCTGGTTGGTATAATATAATCACTTCCAGCATTTCAGTCTTAGTTTTTTGACAGAATTATCACCAACTTGACTAAATAAAATAGGCAAGGACAGAAAAAGCTCTCAGCTCTGTTATTAATAGTTAGTAGCAGAACTTTCATAATGGCTTCAAGGTTTTCCTTGGTAAAGTGAATGTTACACTCAGAATTTGGATTATAAGTGAAACACTGAATGCAGCTGTAACGTTGCACTCTATATGATTCTATGAAAATATGCTAATGTGTGAATATAATATAACTGGAATATGCTTCATGCAAAAGGTTTCTTGTAAGGTATCATTACAAAGCTTATAATCAACTGAGTGTGGTCATCCTATTTGTATAAATGTATCACTCCTGTATCTGGAACTAGAAATATGAAATACAACTCTGAGGTCCTATTGTAGTTATGCAAAGTGTGGGCCATTAATGGTGGTTTGGAATCTTGATGGCTCCCATCAACCAGGATAATTGACTGTGGATGGCTCTGTTTGCTTGCAGGCCTTCCTGTGAGTCAACCTGTCACAGCAGCTTCCATAGTGAGTACATTTCCCCCCACCCACCCACCCACCCACACTCACTCTCTCTCTCTTTTGGAAATGAGGGAGAGAGTATTAATTAAAAAAAAAAGTGCAGGTGTCAATTTGTCAAAGTAAGAATCCATTTTGCTGATAGTAATTGGCATGAAGCATACTCCAGGTAATTACAATGATTCAAATATACTAAATACACAGTACTTAAGGTTTTGGATCAACTGTAAACAGTTGTTTTTTTTTAAAAAAAAGATTATAAAGTGATGTTTACATTCAAGGAAATAAACTTTCTATAACTGGTTTCTAATGTCATGTCCAGTGCAGCCAGTCTGAGCTTTAAGTTTTGCAAGTTATGACTTGGCTTTCATATAGCACTGCTGGCCCTAAAACTCAAGGGAAGATCACACATTAAAGGGGGATCCCATGATATTTCAGAAATGGGTAGTGGCACCTATACCACCACACCCCTCCTGCAGCTAGCTTAGATGGTATTGCTTGGGTTTCTATGTACCCCACTGATCCCTGACAGCCATATTGGCCATTTGGGACTGCTGGATGCTGGCACAAATTAAAGAAACCTTCAGATTTTTTGGCTAACACTACAGGAGTGGCCCATCTGACAGTCAGCCCAAGACTGGGGGAATGCATATGTGGATTTGAGGTTTAAAGTCACATTTGCATCCTCACTGAGTTTCCCTGTAGAGTTTTCACATGCACCTGAGAATCTTGATCTTCATCTGCAGATTTCAAAGTCCTTTTCAAAGGAAGGTAAGGATTGTTATCCCCATTTTGCATATTGGTGACATCTGGTGAAAAGCAAAACTCCCATTTACTTCACAGGAGCCAGGATTTCACCCCAGCACTCCTGACTCCCAGTTCAGTGCCTATCCACTGGGTCATGCTCCCTCCTCCTCCTCAAAGTATCCTCTTATTTCTTCCGTAAAAAAAAATGCCACCTCTAAGTCACAACCTCAACTTGGCAAACTAATGTGCTCCTCCTGTTTCTTCAAGGAACAGATCAAGTTAACACATGCAGGAAAGTCTTGTTAAATAAAATATTCAGCTTTCACTTTCCAGTTGATTTCTTCTGTTGAGTGCATTATATCTGTATAAAACCACAATTGTATCATTTTTTTGTTCCTATTTAATGTATTTTTTCCTACAGACTCTTCCACACGTACAGCAATAGTTGGAATCTATTTCAAGAGGGCATAATCCAACAATGGGTTTACTCATGACAGTCACAATTCCAAAGCATTGACTAATATAGGGAGTAATAGTGTCAGATAGTGATGCACTTATCCTATTTTGAAATAAAAATTGTAAATTGGCCTAGAGTCCTATGGCCACTTGGAGTGGTCTATATAAAAGACATTCATTCTTTGAAATGCTACCTTTTTTACCTACCCAATGTCCTTTGTTTTATACTGCCATCTTTCATGGCATTTTTCCACAGTGGGATCCATTTTTTTTGTTCTTTAGTCAAAGATAAATAGAACTTAAGTTCACTATTTTTCATTGTATAAAATGTGCTTTGTCATATTTTCTTGGTGTATGTACATAAATTTAATATATAAAATTGACACTACTTGCCTTCTAAAGAGAACTCACCAATCTTTTCATTTGCTGCTTCAGCCACTCCCATAAGCAGAAGCTTGAGTAAATCAACAAGCTTTTCACCATGCCCTGATGATCCATAAACTTGGACTTTGTCTGACTAATGGTGGGTGTGAGGCTCAGTCAATGACCCTCCACTGCAAGAGCTTTGTCACTGGACACCAAAACAGAAATCGAGGGATTGGTGGTGAGAGCAGATCACCTGACTTCTCCTTTTAGGAAAGAAGCAGTTTCTGAGATAGTCATCAGGGATTTATAACTCCAAGCCACACCATGATGTGTTGAACATTTACCATGGTTCTGTTCCTTTGTAATGATGCTGCTTTTAGAACACTGCCACCAACAAATGGCTTTCACACAGTACATAATATTTTCCAACTTCCCCCACCTGCTATATTTTCAGTGATCTGGTGTACTGAGTGAGTATTTCATCAGGAATAAAAAATCAGGTTCAAATACAGGAAAAGACTAGTGCATGTCTCTGTATACATCTAACTTTAAGTTTAAAATGTGAAATCTGATTCTTGTTCAGCCCATACAGTAAAAACACCATACAGGCAAGTCCATATTACTGCCAAAGAAATACAAAACAATGGACTTCTTTATTTATTAAGGCTTCATTTTAGGCCCAGGTATTTTTAGTAAAAGTCATGGACAGGTCATGGTCAGGAAACAAAAATTCACAGCCCATGACCTGTCCATGACATGTACTATATACACCTAACTAAAACTTGGCCCCAGGGGATGGTGTGGGTGCTGGGGAGGGCACCACACAGCTCCCCAGGAGCAGCTGTCATTCCCCACAGCTCTGGGGGAGGGAAGGCCAGGGTCTCTGTGCAACGCCCCCGCCATGAGTGCCAGCTCTGCAGCTCCCATTGGCTGGGAACCACAGTCAATGGGAGCTGCAAGGACGGTGCCTGCAGGCAGGGGCACAGAGCAGAGCCTCCTGGCCCCTCAGCCTAGGAACTATAGGGACATGCTGGCTGCTTCTGGCGAAACCCTCATGAGGTAAGTGCCATCCTGCACCCCAACTCCCTGTCCCAGCCCTGAGCCCCCTTCCACACCCTGCTGCTGCTGGGGCAGGGGACAGTGCATGGTGGCCCTAGGCTGCCCCAGCAGTGGCTGGTGAAGCTGGCCCTGGGGCTGCTTGAGCATCCCCGGAGCCAACTGCATTGGCTGCTGCAGAAATCACAGTGCTCATGGAAAGTCATGGCATCAGTGACAGACAGAGACACAGCCTTATTTATGATTCCTCTTAGCTATTAACAGCCCTGCAAGTTTATTTTAGTTTTTTTCTGCTTTCCCAAAGATGGAACTGACAATTCCTAACCCCATTCTATTATAAATCTTAGCAGCAGAAAAGTAATGCTGTTCAGTGCAGGCCTTAAGTAATCTATTGTATGTAATTTCAGTTTTAATTGGGTAGGAGCTCCTACATAAACTACTCCTAGGGGAATTCTGCAACAAAAAATTAAGTTCTGTGCACAATATTTTAAAACCTGCAAAATTCTGCATATTTCATTTGTCAAAATAACACAATATAATTATACCAGTTTCAGTTATTTTTGGTCATTTATTTCAAAATACCTGTCAGCAAGTATGTCTGTAACAATACAGACAACAAAAAATTCAGGAAATTTTTTTGACAAATAAATTCCTTATTAGTCATATTATTACAGAACTCTGAGTAATAATACATTTAAACTAGAATACAGAACCATATTTCTTGCACCTCTCCAAAGAAGTGCAAAGCCTTGGCATCCGGGTTAATTGAGGAGCTGAGGGAGAGGGAAGTAATTGCTGGGAAGGAACCTGGGTGTGAATTTGGATGGTTGTTGGGTATGGGTGGGAAAAGTATGGAATAGGTTTTTGAGGGTGGAAGGGAGGGATTGTTATGGAGCTTCCCCCATGCAGACCCTGGCTGACCCCTAGCCTCTCCCATTCAGTCAAGCACATCTGCCCCGTCCCAATCTGTCCTTGCACCTCCTGTCCACATGTGGCCCTGCACCTCCTCCCCCCCACTCCATCACCATTTGGCTCTTCACCACCACTCCCATTCAGCCCCTGCCCCAGTCTGTCCTCCCACTTATGGGACCCGGTCTGATTTCCCCCAGCAGCCCCATGCTGTTTGTCTCCCCATAGTCCCTGTCTCCTGACCTGGCCCAACAGGATGTGTGAAGAAGGCAGGCTCTCTCTCTTCCCTAGCTGGCCGGGAGCTGCTGCTCTGTTCTATCGCCACAGCACCCTCTGGTGGGAAAAAGGCAGAACTGCAGCAACTTTCCAGCAGAAGCTTTTTTTCTACACACAATGTTGTGCAGCTCATTAATTATGCACACAGAGTGGTGCAGAATTGCCCCCGGAGTAATAAGCTTACCAAGGTAGGAAACTGTGACATTGAAGGAAACTGTGACATTCTACTGTAATAAAAATCCTTTTGTGTATTCTGAAACACTGGCTTGTATTTCTGAGATGAATTTGAGAGCTTAGGGAACAAAAGTTTATTAATAAAAATTAATATAAAAGTATCTTTTAATGTACTGAAAACTCTATGCACAAAAGCACAGTGGAAGGGAAATAAGTAAGCTGAACTAGAACCAATACTGAATGGTTGAGAAAAGTGACCAATAGGCCAGAGCCAAAATATGTGGGGGGATTCTCAGTTTGTAGGTTAATTATGACACATTTCTTGAGAGTGGAAATCTTGGTGTATCCATAGTTTGACTTCATTGGTGCTACACCACAGCTGAATCTGGCTCAGTATCTTTAAAATAGTTGCAATTTGGTAAGAGTGTGGGAGGACTAATGGTGAGATATTTGGGAAAGAATACAAGAAACTAATACAAAGGAGAAAGTAGTAGATATCTCTATAGACCTCCAGGCATCATACACCGTAGAAAGAATTTCTCAGACTCAACAGAGAATACCATCCAAGAGGACCAACATGATCACTTATGAGAACATTACAAGTACACAAGACTGGACCTAGCAGAAGTCAAGAGCTATTGCTACAACTGCTCTGGAATCTGTTCAAGACAACAAAAAGCACGACTATAATGGAAAGTTGATTCCACTATTGTATAATTCATGGGTGGTATTGGCATTCTTGGCGAAAAAACCAATGGATAAGACATCCTGAGGTTCTAATCAAACCTGCCACAACTCTGATCTGTTTAAATTGTTTTACAGGATCAAATATTCCTCATAAAATATATTGATTGTCTTACAAACATACCTTAAGGAAAGTTTAGTGTGCTCCCTGGTAAATTTGTCCAATTGACCTCCCATTATTCCTTCAACTGGGGCATCTATGGCCTTATTTTAAGCCTATTGAAGTCAATTAAAAGGTTCCCCATTGTCTTCAGTAGACTTTGGCTCATGCCCCTAGGCACCCGTGAAAGAGTTTGTAATGCAAGTCTTCATGTTTTGTTTAGAAATAAAAACATAATTAAAATACTGATAGGAATATATCCTAAAACAAAAATGTTGTATACACTGTGCAATAGGTTTCAGAGGGGTAGCCGTGTTAGTCTGTATCTGCAAAAAGAACTAGGAGTACTTGTGGCACCTAGAGACTAAGGTGCCACAAGTACTCCTCGTTCTTTTTACTGTGCAATAGTTTTGCTTTGTGAGAGTGTTCAAAAGCACTGTATGATAGCCTGACTCTGATCTCGCTGAAGTCAATGAGAGTTTTACCACTGACTGCAATGGAAAAAGAGGTAGGCCAATGCTGGTGATTTTGAAAAATCCCATTAGGTACAGAGAGGTGCCTAAATACCTTTACAAATCTGCGCCATAGTCTATGGTATTGCCCATATTCTACCTTTAATTACAGCTGTCCAACCACGTGAACTTAAATTCTGCTCTCCCACTTAATTTCATCTGCCACAATTTACATTTATCTTAATATATGCCAATAAAGGATCTAATCCCATGAACTGCTATTTGTGGGTGTGGTTTGTAGGATTCAGGTTAAAAACTTTTTACAGAACATGATGAAAATATTCCAGCACCTTGTCAGTAGCACGGTAGTTGCAATGTAAACCTTTGCCCACTGAGAGATCCCAATACACCTAACAAATGGGATAACATTATTGTGATCAGGTCTTGGTAACTAGAATAAAGATGCAAACACCAAGACATGATTTATATTGGTGATTTCACTCAGAGATTTCAAATGATCAGTGTTCCAAAAGCATATGCACAAAGTATCCTTAGTCCAAAAGTCACAAAGGCATGGCAGCTGATTATCTCAGCACTCACTTGGGTTTTTGGTATTGGGTTTTTTTTGTTTTGTGTGTTGGTTTTTAGGATTTGGGAATGAGTAAATCATTAACAGGCAAAAGTGGCAAGCTCTTGAGTGCTCTGAAAGTGAGCAGTACACTTTTAAAATCAATGCAATGGCTGGGGAACAAGAATGTCCGTATGGAATGATTAAATAGCTGTTTAGTATTTTGAACAAGCTAAAGCCCAGAAAGCAATATATCCCATGATCAAGAATTCCAATAGTTTTAATTTTGCAGTGACTGATGCATAGACCAACATCTACACATAACTTTAGGAAATAGCATGTTTAAATGGAATGATTTTCTTCAGAGTCTGGAAACTGTTTCCAAAATGATACTAAGATCAAGATCTTAAGATAAATGTGGGCGCTAGGCAACTCTGAAATCCTGACAGACACTAAGAAAATAAAGCATCAAAACAAAGGAAAAGGCAAGGCCGAGGTATCAGCAGAGTAATGCAGCATCACAACAGGTCAATGAAAAATTGAGGCAGAAATCAAAATTGCACATGTAGCAAGAAAAATAATGTCCCTAGTATGCAGTTTAATGGGACATTTAAGATACACCTTAATAAACTAAGCAGAGGAGGAATCAGATATAACTATGTAGAAGATAAGATCAAAAGCATAGTCAGTTCTCAGTATGCATTCAAACAGTGGTCAGATTATGCCGGTAACACCTCCTATTTTCTGATATCAAACATTATAAACTCATCCAGAACTAACAATGAAGAGACAGCTTTCAAATCAGTCAAAATAATTGCAATTGAAAACTTTACCAAGTGCAACCTCGAGTCAATTCCTGAACTAAGTGATTGCTAGAATGTGTATGCATTATATTATTTCCATATCACTGCATATATTATCTTATAAATTAACCTGGATCTGCTCATTTTCAGCCTTTTGAAGGATCTTAGCCTTGAACTGCAAGGTAGAAATCATAGTAGGATGATCATTAAGCAAACCAGCAAGCTTTATCATCCAAGGTCTAGTAATTTCAATCTTAAAGGCATTCAGAGTTACACCGAAAGTCAGAGACTTTTATAAACTGTGTGTACGTCAAGATCCAATGGAATGAAATAAACTTTATAAACTAGACTCTTCAGGCCAGACATCCAAAGAACAGATATTCTTAGAAATTATCCAAACAATTCTCATGTAAGATGTATCAGCACTTTAAGAGCTAGAGTGATAGCCAATGGAATATACATGGATTCAGTTGTTGAAAATAATGACTACAGGTCTGTCGCATCTTACGCGCATTTAACATGTGCGATTTCAACTTTACGCGGTCGGCAAAAACAAAAAACAAAACAACAGTTTTAATAGTATACCTGTAGTGCGGGCGATTTCACCCGCCATAGAACTCAATGGGGTTTTGGCTATACGCGGTTTTCGCTTTATGCGCTAACCGCAGAATGGAACCCCCGTGTAAGATGAGACAGACCTGTACACTTCTTCCATTCAGCCATGGAAGAGATGGCAGCAGGAGATTCACAAGCCATAAACGAGGTCAGCATTATGAGATCGCGGCTTTATCTTTTCCTTTACAAGTCTGTGCAAAAGTCAAGTTATTTCTATATGTAGAAACATTTGACCTTTTATAAAGTAAAATGGATATAAAATCCACTGCTTTTCCATTTATTGTCCAGTTTGTGAACTGCAATCATCAGAGCCAATACTGAAATGTATTGAAGATTTTATTTAGATTAAATGAAGATTTTTCTCTTTTAGGGAAATGGCAGAAACATTAACAATATCTGTCATTGTGGTATTGGATAAATACTTATTTCTATGTTAGTATGAAAATTAATCATCGCCTAAAGTGGTGATGTTGATATGACATATAAGGATTAAAGGTGGTTATGGGTAATTTATTTTGGGGCAGGGAAGGGAGAATCTGCTTTCTATGGACTTGATCCTGAAAGGAATAGAACACTCTCAGCTCCCATTAGCACCAAGAAGTTAGATATTTTTTTTATTTTAAACTGTAAATTTATGACTACTACAGCAGTCAGTGGAAGGCCATAGTGCTATGACAATTTACACCTGTTGAAAATCTGCCCCTAAATATTAAGAAAACATTAACACTATTTTTGTAATTTTTACATCTAACTAATTCCTCTCTGTTCAATGGCAACTCCTAGAAACAGTGCTTTCTTTACTACATCACCTTTACAAAAATTCTTTATCTCAAACAGAAAGCACGTATATAGCAGGCTTCTTTTACAATCCTGTGCAAAATCTTTACACAGAAGGTAAAATCAATGGGACACCTCAGAGTCATCTTGCTCCAACCTTCTGGAGGAAGGTTTAGGGGGTGGCATTACACATTGTATAAATCCTCTAGGAAACTATTCAAATAGTTCTTTGGTCAGTTTGGGCCTCATCCTTCTCCCACTGGAATAGGATAGGATCCTGACTGGAGGCCTAAAAGCCTGATTTGTTTCCATTCTCTATTTTCTTCATTCTTATCCGCTCAACACATCATTTTGCTCAATCCCATATTAAACAAAGTGTCAGGTCATGATAAAAACACTCTGAGTTTGACACTCATTCTTTAAGAAAATCTTTGCCTTTAATCTTGTGGCTTTTAATTTATTTTTCATTTGTTTTTTTTGTTTAAGTTTTTATCACATCCCCAATCCACTCCAGCTAGTCTGATCTTCTCGTAAGTTTTATGAAGTGGCATATCTCAACAATGTCATGGCCTCTGGCCAAGGCTAGCTTACTCACCTCCAAAATCTGGCTGTGGTCGTGCAGGGTGGCAGTGACTTGTCAGATTGCTGCGGCCACCTCTGCAGCATCATATCCCTTGTCTCCGGACCATGAGGAAGGCTCTCCATGGACTTCAAGCTATGGAGAAAGTGTGTCCTGTGGCTCAAGGGAAAAGCAGAGCTATGTGCATTGATGTCCCACTCTGGAAACTGAAAAGTGTATGTAGCCTGTAGCTTTAGGAATGCTTAAGTATTTGTGAACTGGGGAACTTCCCCTGTGCTTGTAGGAGAAGCTCTGTCACCCTGATTCCCTTTGAACTATGGTGAAAGCTGTGAAGGTGATAACCACATGTGGTTAAGAGGAGGCTCAGAGAGTACCCTACTATCTTCTATAAGATCCAAAGGGCTTGAGGACTGAACCCCTTGCTCATTTTAGTGGTACAAACTCTCTCCCCTACAACTGAGCAATATGGTAGAAATGCAATGAAAGGCACTTCATGGAGACTGCTGTCCCCTACCCATATATTTTTAATGCCTAGGTCTATACCTGAGTTGTTTTCATTTCCCTTGCTCTTAGCCTTTTTTCTTTCTTTCAATCCTGTCAGATCTCTCAAAGAATCTGCGGTGTGTTTCGATGAAACATTCAAAAACTGTGTGTGTATGAATTCTACTCATTTGAATTGTCACAGCTTGAGAGTTCTGCTTTTGTTGCGTTTTATTCATAAATCAGACATAGGGAAACCAACAAGGTATTTATAATTAAATTAGATTCAAGCTGTAGATGTAAGTGGTAAAGTATAAGTTTGTATCTCTGAGTGTGTATTAGGTATATAAGTTAGATAAGGGTGTACCGCAAGGCCTACAAGCTTTAGGTCTGTAAGATGTAGCTTGGCCATAGAAGGTCTCAGGCCTGAAACAAGTTGGCATGAGTAGCTGACCAAGAGAGAACTCTGTACCAGGAAAAATTTAACTTTATAGTAAAAGATGAGTTAACTTGTAAACTAGAAACTATGCAGCAATAGACTGGAAAATATGTCCCAATGTAGCAGTTAACATTGCAAGTTGACTAGTAGTAACATCTTGGGAAACTTTAACTTGACCACAAGTTATGGAAACTATTTGATGTTAATGAGTAAAAAAGGAGCTAATGAGGTAGGGTATGAAAACTGGGCACCCCTAAATTAGTGGGGTGTGGAAGTATGGATAAGGAAAAAGGGGTTGCAATATGTATTCATCTGTATGAGCCTTAATAGGCATGAGTGTAACTCAGGATAAAAGATGCTGTTTAGCCTGTATGCTGTGGAGGGAGCACACAGGGAGACACTAGGATGACAACTACTGGTGGTGGTGGTGATGATGATAACAAGGAAGGAAGAATGACTGACACTCCAGAGTCTCTCAGCAGGAGAGGTGAGTGATGCACGCTCGCGCTCTCTCTCTCTCTGCTGTTGTATTTCAATATATGTAGGATTATTTATTTGCTTAGTTGATTCATTCATAGAGGGACTTGTGATGAATTGCAATTGTTTCTCACGTGCTTCTACAGTCTCTCATTCTAATGATAATGATAGTGATAATAATATTCTTGAAGCTATAGCCCTCAGGAAATTTAACCTTTGTTGACCACTGCAGTCCAAGAGATTGATCAATACGCCAATCCATCAATAAGGCTACAGGCTACTCAGGAGTGCTTAGCTTATGATGTGATATTTATCATATGATACATGATATAAAGAAGAAATATCATGGGAACATTTATTTTGATAAAAGAAATCTCACAGTAAGATCTTTAGCTCCTATCTGGCAAACACGTACACATGTGATTTAGAGTTATACACAGATGTATTTGCAGGATCAAGGACTTAGACTGGAAACTCTTCAGGGCAGGAACACATTATTATATAGAATAATAACTGCTACATGGGTTCCGGAAACAGAAAACCAAACACAATGTAGATTAAATTTTTGTTTTTATTATCCTGTACAGATTCTTAAAGACTTCCAAACAAGGCATTTCCAGAAAGACTTGAGTATTTTTTAAACCATAGGCACCCCTTTCCTCTTTCCATTGTGCTATAAATGTATATCCACACTGGTTTACGATGGGATTGATTGGGGGGGCCCCCATCAGAAAGGCTCAGAGGGTCCCCTGTGTATGGATCTCCCACAATCCAGATAGAGTGGGGCAGTCAGCAGCTTCTGCAGAACAATACTCCTTGCGGGGGGGGGGGGAATTCATTGCTGGGAGGGGTTGAGTTCACACATCATCCTGTTGTTATTCTCTGTTGGAAATCCACACAGAAGGTAGGAATGCAGATATCCTGGTGATGAAGGTCATGTAAGTACATACCCAGATAAACAGATAATGGGAGCTAAAGGTGATCAGCACCTCCTAGAACCCTTCCATCTATGGGATAGCCTCATCATTTTAGTCATTTAGAACTGGACTGGACAAAACACATGAAAATATATTCTACAGAACCATTCTGCACTGAAAGAGGGATGAACAAGATGACCTAACAGGTCCTTTCCAACTATGATTTCTGTGATTCTGTCAACTCTCAGTACTATATTAAGAGCTTGTGGAATGGAACATTTTATTAAATAAATTCCCTTTAATAATGTGTCACTTTCACACATTCCCTATTATGCTATACTTTCATGCTGTCAATTGATCCTTCAGCCTGAATATTACCTCATCCTAGGTGTTTTTTTATGTGACAATGATAGTGATTAATGTAAATGAAGTAATGGGTGTAATTTACCTGCTATGTCTGTGGCTGATTCAAGCACAGTGCCAATTTAACTTCATAAGAGTATATAGTAATAGGGGAAATGAGTGCACAAAACTTCTGTAGTTTCACTGTTATAAGTGAAGTTCAAAAGTGGCTGATGAAAAGGCTGTGAAAGAGGCTGGGAGAAAGTTTCATTAACAGCAAAAAAAACAGCTGTGTGGGAGCACATCTTTACACTTCTGCGGTTTCTGAACTTAAATGGCATTAAACAGACTAGAGGGCAAGAGAACAAACTGCAGTGAGAGAGAATCTAGGGGAGCATGTAATTTAGTTTATAGGATGGAGGATTGAAAGTGGGTGAACAATGAGACTTCCAAAAAGGCACTTTAAGGACATGTAAAAATGTTATGGAGCAAGTTATAGAAATGTGAGTCTTAAAGGAGTCAGCAGAGAAGTAATAGAAATGAGTGAGGAGTCAAAAATGGAAATGAACAAAGTAGAGAGGCAGGATATATGTGCCTAATGAGTTTTCCTGAGAGAGAGAGAGAGAAAATTTGCTTGCTTTCTCTCTCTCTCTATCATGCAGGTATAAGACTGGTTCAGGAAGATGGAATATTTATCTGAATTCTCTGGAATTTCAGCACACATAAGAGACATAATATTATGGTAGATCAAACACATACAAAATATTGCTGATTTATTTCATTCCTTTACGTCTGGGATTCACAATATGGCTGAATGTGTATGGTTTTAGTTATGCATTCAACTTGTAATCATCCAGGGCCAAGGACCTGATCCAAAGACAACTGAAGTCAATGGGAAGCTTTCCATTGATTTCTGTGGGCTTTGACCAGGCTCCAAATCCTGTTGCTTTACTTGTGAGAAGAGGCCAGTTGACTTCAGTTGGACTGCTTCCACGAGCAAGGATTTGGGCCATGAAAGAAGGGATGAAGTCGAGAATGGGAAAAGGATCGAAGGGGTGTAATTTGGAGGGATGTTGTGTTAGAGAAGTTGGCAGGTATGTAAGCACAATGTGGACAGATATTAGAAAGGCAGGGTTGAGGCTGAGCAGTCTAAACCTGGTGTGGAAAGAGGCAATAAAGTAGGTGACATAGGAGAGGCTGAAGAGGCTCTTAGCAATGGATCATTCAGAAGTTATTTAAGTTCTTGTTTAAATGCAGTTGTTTGACACGAAAGGGCAGACTTTCAAAAGAATTCCAGGGTGAATGCACATATTACATGTGTGGTGTTGTGCCATAATCCCCCTACTGCTGGACACCTCATGAAACCCCGATTACACTCTGTCCCAACATGCTTCCCAAGCAAAACATGGCTGTAAATCAATGACTTTATTGAAATCCCATGAACCAGTGTAAAGTATTTAGCATCAGCTATAACAGACTATTAACAAGCAGTCACTGTGCTCCTGTGTCTGTGCATTTCTTGTGCAGCACTAAAAGCAATAGTCTGGGGGCTGCATGAACTAGGGGGAGAGGAGGGAGGGAAAGGGTGAGAAAGAGAGGGGGAGGGTGCAAAGTTTAAAAGGGCCTGGAGGGGGAAATAACAGTTTAATGACACTTACCCCTCTTTCCCCCCCCCATCTTTCCTTCTCCTTACAAACAAGAGCCACGCAGAAGGGGAAAGGGGGTGATTGGTGGCTTCTGTGTGTGCCCCACTTGATCTGGGAAGGAAAAGGGAACTGTTGGTTTGTCTGAGGAAAGTCATAAACGTCCATTCTCCCTGCTGCCACTTCAGTGTTTTGTACTGTTCCCAAACCCTGGTGTGTCTCCATTCCTGCTCTGAGCCACTCTACAGAAGCCCAGAGAAGTGGATGGGGTGAAGCATCCACTCTGGCAGTTGCACAAACACAGAGCCTTGTCTCTTAGCAGCGGAGAGACCACTGGCTTGTGGTGTTAATCTAAAAATTCAGGGAAGAAAATACACTTCTGAAGTCATTCCTGTCCCTTTCAATGCTATTCCCTGCACACAGGGACCGCAGTTTCTGGTGATGCAGAGGGTAGTGGTGGGTGTTCTTTGTGGGCTCTGTTCCCTCTTCCATGGGAACTCCACCTGCTAGCTGAGAATACACTTAAGTTCCTCTTGAATTGCCACCCAGTCCTGTGAGCATGATTCAGAAATTTTTGGTGTAGTGATATTCAAGCTAGTTCTTTGGGCTTAAGGGCAGGGAAAATGTGATTGGTCCATCTTCATAGCTCACCAAACCCCTCCACTCAGCAATATGTAGAGGGGTCACCATTAGCAAAAACATCTCTCTGGCATAGATGGCTGTGTGTGTCCTCTGCAGTTCTGGAAAGCCACTTCTCTTTTCCATTCTGGTACTTTTAAAACTGTTGCATTCTCCAAGTGATAGCCAGCCTCTAAAGAAGAAAAAGGTGACTGGTGATGTTACCCCCCAATATGAACCAGCCCCTTGATGCACTGTAAATATGCGGACAAGGTACCCATTTTTCTGGGAGGGCAGGAGTGGCACCTCAGAGACAGCAGAGGAAGATTCCAAAGGACTCTGGAGGACCTGACTGGCACAGACTGAAGGAATCAAGAGCAGCTGGACTTTCTTAGGGCAAGGGAGGATGGTCTCTTAGGTAGGATAAGGGATTCTTACAAATGCAGAGACATCACAAGCAATGGGAGCATGAGCTCATACAGTCACTAGTCCAACAGGTGTCTGCATGCTTTCGGGCCTTCCCACCACCATCATAGCTGCTTCTTTCCTGGATCAGGCAGCACCTCCTCCCCCTCCTGCTTCTGCTCCTCCTCCAGCTGCAGCCCAGACTGCTGATAAGGAAGTGAATGGGAACATGCTAAATGACCAGCACAACATACTCCACCAGCACCCAAAACACCTTGCAGGGGAACTCCACAGATCACACAGGAAGGAGCCAATGAGTCCCATCCTATCCCTGTAGTCCAGACTATCCTCAATCCCCAAAATACACAAAGAAGATATCCACCGTTTGTCCCCCTCGCACAATAATTCTCAGTTGTTTTCCCTCATACACATACTCTCAGGGAAGGGAAGAGCAAGGGGATGTTTCCACATACATTGTTTATCCACTTCCCTAGGATCTGTTGTTGCTCATTTGTTCCTGTTTTATTTTTATTAAAAAAATTTGTTTGAAATATGTAAATAAGTTACCGTTCACTTCACCTGTGCACACCTTATTTTCTGAGTATGATCAATGTGATACTTCCCAGAGATTTGGGATGGGGCAGCAGGATTCACTGTGATTTATAAAAAGACTGGTGCCTTGGAAGTGCAAACAATTACATTCCTCCCACAAACCCTTCCACCACCTGCCCATGAATTTGCTATTTTTAAGGGTTTTTGACAACAACAAAAGCTGTGAAATAACCATTGCTGTCCGAAGCACCACAATGAGAAGCAGAAGAGAATTCAACTGAAACATCTTTGTCTTTGTTAATAATTTAAGTGACAGTACAGAGAAAGGAAAGGAAAATAAAAGAACATTGAACATATCTTATTCAGAATGGTATGTTTACAACCCCATCTTCCCCACCCCACCTAACAGTTACAACTGGTAACCATGGGAATACTCAGATGATAGGAGTGATCATGCATAACACCTAAGTGAGGTGAGCAATGCTGACAGAAAACGTTGTGAGGAAGGAATGTGAAGGAGTGATGGGAAGGGAGTGGAATCTTTGGTCAATGGTTGTGGTTAATTAGTGGCCATAGCATCTCGCTAGACCTGCCACTTCATGGCCTTTGGTTGAGATGGGGTTTCATGCAAGGATCTATTGGAATTGGACCAGGCCATGAGTTTCCAGGAGTGAATCATTATGGTAGCTTCTTCTTACTTGGAGCTGGGGAGTGTTTGATCACCATCTGGAAGAGATGGTCAGTCCAAGATAGGTGAGGACAGTTGTCATGTTCCTTATGTACACATCCATTCAATACATCAGCTCCAGGGTGTAACCAGCTACGTTTGTAGTATATTCTGGTTTTTGATTTATAGTTTTTGTGGGTCTTTCTTCCAGATAAGATTTGAACTGGGCAGAAGAATTGATTGCTAATTCTGGTCATTGGTGTTCATCCAGGGATGTAACAAATGCCCCAAATATTGTCAATGCACCCCAAGCACTGTACTGAAGATAGAGACAAAAGCTTCACTTATGAGAGTGGGGATCTGGGTGTTTGGGGGTAAAGAAAGGTATAGCCTGGGTTGTGCAAAGTTATATGTAATATGAAAAATCTTCCTGGAGCAATTCAGAGTTCTGGTTATAATAATTCAGTTGTTTTTCTGATGTACTTTAAAATATGAGACAATCTTTGGAATAAATAATAGTGCTTTTGCACTAGAAGCTCCAAATTCTTCAAAATATCAAGCTGGGAAAATATTAGTATACTTGATCTAGAATACTTTGCTTTTAACCTGTGATATAGTAGGCAGTTTCCTTTGGGATCCACCATTAAACACCATTTTTATAATGCCATTGCAACACTGAGTGAGCAAACTGTGTAGGTATTGTTTATTTCTCTCATCTCCCTCATGAATTTTGAACTGAACTGGAAATTACTTTTTGGTGTGGTTTTTTCTGGGGCTTTAACGACAGATTCTGAATGACTGCTGTCAGAGGTACTGCAGAGTTCAATAAGTTTGATTCTGTTCCCTGAATTTCAACAGCACTTACATGCAAAGACTAATGTTGTACACAAACAGTAAAAGGAGTAAGTGCATAGCTCATTTACTAAAACAATAAACTGCAGTATAATGCATGCTGAGGAAAAATATCATTTTTCATAAAATACTTTATGAACACCTCACAAGGCATTTAAATAGTCAAAGAAAGTTTTATATATTTCCTGGAAGAAAAATATTGTGACATTACACACAAAAATGATTAGCCATTTAAAAACTCATAACATAGATTGTATTTAAAACGTCGAATAAGAGTATTCACTCAGAGCCTTTGCTTTTTTTTAATGACTGTGCTACTATGACACTGAAGTTTGTTCTTTTCCAGCATTTGCTTATATTGGGATGACTACACAAAATTCTTTTCTGTAACCTTTAAGAATGAGATACAGTTTCTTTGTTTTTGTCAGTGTATAGAAAGTGGACTAAACCTTTTTACAATCATGTTGAGTGAGACTTTTCTAAAGATCCCATCACAAAACAAAAATATCCCCACAATTATGGCCATAGTACTGTACACAACCAAGGTGGGAACTTCCCATGATCACTGTTGTAAAGAAACACTTCTTTTTTTTAACCAGGTTCAAGCAGCAGGCCCTTGTTCACTAGGTGCCTCTTCATTTCTGACCACAGTCAGTGTAGAAACTTCTTAGGATACTTCATCATCTACCTCCATGGATAAATTGGTGTCTAGTAACTAGGTAGATACCTCTGGCCCTTTAGTTATGCAGTTCAACTTGTTGCCTCATAGACTGTTTTCATCTCTTCAGTATCTTTTGTCGTTCTTCTCTTGTATATATCATAGGGGTTTTTTGTTTGGATGAACCATGACAGTCATTTGATGCTGTCACAGTTCAGAGCAACTAGACCTGTATTTCTGCGCAGTGGTTCAGCCAGGGTATTTACTATCAACTTCCAGCTCCCCAGCCATTTCCTTTCTGGGTGGAGACCGGCATCTCTCTCCCTTCTGATCAGGGTGTTCCTAGGTTGCATAGTTCCCTGCCTTCATTGTATATTTCTCAGCACAGACAGGTTGCCTAATTACACCTGCTTGCTTTCTCTTCAGAGACTGATGATAGAGTGATTGCCAACAGTTATAAATACCACAAGTTCTTTCTATGCAAGCATATTTAATTCTTAAGGTACAAAGCATCGAGAAAACATATTAAAAACAATAAAAGAACCTATATGCATGCTAATAACCCAGAATTCATCCCACCACTAGCATGGATTCTGGTAGGCCCAGTCCTTCTAACCCTATCCTAAGTACTAGGGCTGTCCATGGACAAGAGGTCCTGTCTGTTTTCTGGATTAGGAAGAAGATCATGAGCCAGTTTAATATCAGGTTATTTACCAAAAACGCTTTTTGTCTGTTGGGCCCCGGAGAATCCAGTTTGAACTAGTAAATGCATACTTTCCAGGGGTTGTTTCTCTGGAGATGAAACCACCTGAATGAATTCGCCTAAGCACTCCCTGCTGTTTACCCTTCCCATGGAAATGCATGTAATTCCACAATAACACATACACAATTGTGTTTTGAATGCAATGGACCTCAAAAGGATTAACCTAATTCAATAAAGTTAATTCAGGATATTTCAGGAAAGTGTCAGTCTGTCTTAGATATCACAGAAGTCTTCAGAGAATTCTTACTCAAGGAAGGAACTGTCTATAACTGTGTTTATGTACAGTGACTAACACAGTGGAAACCTGATCAGTTGGGGCCTGACATGACTCTGTAGTATAAATGAATAGTCATAATCATTACCTGAGAAATAGATCTGCCATCTCAAAATAGTTTTGCAAACACTGCACATCACACAAAGAGCTTGTGAGATTTTCAGTATTTCAAACTCCACAAGCTTCACCAGTGATGGCTGATGGCATTAGAAAGTGGTTAGCTGAAAGTGACTGTGATGGGTGGATTAGGCCCAAAGGCCCCCTGCTAGAGGCCTCAGGGTTCTGCCACACTTGTCCCAGGTAAGGAGCTGTGAATAGGTCCTCAAAGCTGGCTAGAGTGGTTGCAGGAGAAGCACCCAATCCGGGCCCAGGAGGGCCCTATAAAAAGGAGCTACAGATCCAGATACTGGGCAGTTCCTCGCTAGAGCTGGAAGAGTGTGGATGGTATGGCTGGCTGAGGGAACTGCAGCACAATGGACAGCCCAGTGCTAGTAGGGATGAGGGGAGCGAGGAAGAGATCCTGGCTGGCTACTGGGCCTGAGCTTAGAAGAGCCCTGAGCTAAGGGTGACATTGGTGAAGGTCGGAGCCTGGAGTAGTGGATAGGCCCAGGTCCCCCGCACCTCATAGGCTACTGGGGAAGGGCCTACAATTGGACATCGGTAATCCCCACCCCCACCCCCAGGGGACTGAACTGTCAGGAGGCCCAGCTGAAGCCTGGGGCCAAAAGAGACTAAGAGGGCAAAATCATTGCCTCCAGGGAGGAAGCCCTGGGGGTACAGCCCCATGGCAGGGCTGGGACTGATTTAAAGACTCCAGACATACCCAACTAGAGGGGGTGCTTGCAAGAGGTGGGTGCCGACCTCTTTACAGTGACATGAAAGGTAAAGATTTGACTCCCAAATTACAACAGTGGGTGAACATCATACTGTCCTTCCTTTCCCTTCCAATGAATTTCATCCATCCCTCTACAAATCTACACAACGGTTTAGGACAGGAAGTGAAGAATCCATTTAAAATTTCAGGGGTAATTTTAGGGGTAGGCAGATTTCAGTTATTCATACTGAAATTTGGCAAGGTCCTCAGGGCTAACTCACTTCTTGAATAAGGTGCTTGGCCCAGGCTGAATGTACTCCACACTGGTTTTGGCAGGGAAAATATTAATTTCTTGCAAAGGGAGACAGGCAGAGGGCTTGCTCCATCAGCTGCGTGTAAGAATTAAGGAAGTAGTTTTCACCTGGGCAGGAAGGCAGATGTACTTATGTTTGAAGTGGAAACAGCCTTTGTTTTTTACTCAGGGAAAATGAGGATGTGTTCTTCCTCCTGACCCCATTCCCCGCTGTGGGGGATGATATGAAAGCTGAGCATTTCCCAAGACTGAGAAGGAGCAGTATGAAAGCCTGAGAGGGAGGCTTTCTCCTCCAACCTATGGAGAAACTAGCTTTGAGGGAAGAATGAAGTGGGTGTTTTGAGATTGAAATAGAAGGCTGCTCTGTTAGTTAGAGCTGGAGCCCACAATAGATGGGAGGACATATACCACACTGGTGACACTTGGGGGCGGGCGGTGAGTGGCTACTACTCCTAATAAGGGGTGACAGAGTATTTGCAAAGTTCTGGCATGAAAGGGGGAAGGTTTGGCTATTGCTTTCTATTTGGAGTCTTGTGTATCTTGGAAGGGGAAGATTCTTCACTTTAGTTGGAAGGCCAAGCTACTTGACCAACACAGATTGAGTAAAGTAGTGAGGAGAAACTGAGGCATAACTCCACTTACTGAAAGAGAGGAAAAATGACTCTCATGCTCCAGTATCTTGTCTGAATATATGCAGTTCATATCTTTGTTTCACACAAAGTGCACAGCACCCCCATTCCTACCATGTTGCCTGACACCATTCTGGGATGGTTATTTAATTATTCATTTCTGAGGGGAAAGTGTCATATCTAAAGTAGTTCTAGTCTGAAAAGTCTTTCTTGCTTAACTGGTCTGCAGCCTCTGTGTATTCAGAATCACGTTTTCTCTCTCTAACAGCAAAAATAAGTGTTTACTACTGTTGACCCAATACAGCAACAGTACGAGAGAATGAGCTGGTTTCTGTTCATCTGTGTCATCAACGTAAATGTTAACTTGTGCAGCCCTTTATGTCAGCTCTTAACAAAAGATGCATGTAAAGAAACACACAGAAGGCAATCAGATTGCACATGTGTCATGGCATAACTTGGTAAAAGGTAAATGAGAACAATATTTGACCTGTAAAATCATGGTTACTGGTGATGATGCACAAAAAGGAAAGATCTCAGCTTGACCCTTTACACCCAGGTTGAATTTGAAGAGCTAGGTGTTAGAAAAGGCTTTTTTAGGGCTTGAATCCTGCCCTCCTGTTCTCTCCCCTTCACCTCCCCAAAAATTTGTTGTAGATCCCTCTACCCGGGTGGTATTCCATTTCTACAGCAGGATAACATTCACATAGTTCTGGAAAGTGTTGTGCATTTCACTATATGCATGCAGTTAAATAGTTGTTGGGCTCAACCTTCTGAATGAGTATGTTTCAGTGAAGTGTATGTAATTTAACAAACTCTACAGTTGGGTCGTGTTTTTCATATGATTCTGCATATGCAAATTCAGAAACTTAAATGTCCGATTTGGGCTCATGTGTCCTTTGATACTTGCAGACAGTTTTTCAAAGCTTTGTGGGTATTTACATGGACTGTGTGTGTGTGTGTGTGTGTGTGTGGAATGGGCCATCGTTTTTCACTGAAAAGCTTTAGATGAAGCATATCAAAGTCTACTGAAAAGGAATATGAATAACATTATTTAATTAGCCTTCCACAACAGAAATTTCCAAACACTTAATTCCTTGTCTTTTATGTATAATGATTGTTTGAACTAGTTTTGTCTGGCATTTCTAAATCCTCATTTCCATTTATACAGGCCTACCGCAAATCCCAGTCATTCACTCCTACACTTGTGAAGCTGAGCCTTGATCCTGCAAACACTTGTCCACTGAATTAATTGCAACTGCTCCTGTCTTAACTTACTTGCATGTGTCAGTGCTGGTGGGATCAGGCAACTAATGTACATCCTTGCACAAACTGCATTGCTTGTCTAGGATCATCATTTTTGAAATATTGTGTGGTGATTAAAACATTCTTAATGAAATGACATTAAAGTAAACTACTGGAAAAAATCCCTACACACTTTAATTGTACAAAATGTGCTCTGTGTGTCTGTCACTTTTTTTTCCGTCTCATTATAGCTTCACTTAAATTTTCATGCAAGTTGTCATTGGTGAAGGCTCGTTGTCACCGCTGGTTATTTATGGCATCATGCCCCTTCAGTTATTTCTTTTACAGATACAGTATGCCTCATCTGTTGTTCCCATGATTGCTTATGATAGATCTGCAGGTACATTTAAAATAAATAATTTACAATACTCTTGATAATGAGGATCAACCACTTCAAGACTTTTTCTTTGTGATACACCATGAGCTTTAAAATGACTTATCGATGTACATCAGTTTTGAAGACAAAAATGTTTAGTAATTGTCAGATCATGATAATGTAATGTGAAAGGAAAACCTAATGTTCAATATAATAAGAAAGAAAACTAGGCGGCTTTGGTTACATCTTTTAACTTGTTTGTAGCTACATGCATCACTTGAGGCAAACAACGCTGACAAACTACAGTAGTGACAAGTGTGATCTTAATACTTATCCTGACAGCTTTCACATGTAAAGCTAGAGTGGGCAAAACACTAGTAGGTGAACAATCCTATGCTGACAGGGAGATATGGTATATTGTCTAACGGATGTTTTCCATTTGTAGGGCATCTGGGTCAGACCCTGGCCTATGCTTCAGTCCATTTGCACCACTCCAGCAATACAAAAGGGCCATTTAACTATTCTCCATGCCAGGGTGATCCTTAACTGCCCACTTAGGGCACCTATCTGTGCCCCTTCCCTTCCTATTCGGCTGGCACAGGGGGAATGTCAGTGACTTGGGTAGAAAGTACTCCAGCAATCTCCAGCTGTCAAATTGCCTCTCTGCCAAAAGGATAAGGCTGGTACACAATAAACTATTTACTCCCTCCACTACACGCCCCAGGTTCTGGCCCAAGCAAGTGTTCAACTGTCCCGAGTGTCCAGTGTTTACTAAAGCTAAATCCTAATTGAAATGCTTGTATTTTAACTGCTAACAGGGAAAAGAGTGTGACTGTCCTCATTCTAATCACTCCTTGAGAGTCAAGGAAGCAAAACGCTCTGGGTAATTGTCTATATGAACACTTCAAAAAAAAAAATAAAAAAAATCTCTGTCTATCCTCATGATATGAGATGAGCAAGCAAATAAAGGGAAAAGATACAGTAGTGCTATAGGAAGCAGAACAATAACATAGTCAACATGGTGGAAAAAAGTTACGTGACTGGGTGGTTATTGCTCATGTTGTTTTTATTTTATTTTCCCCTCCTTCCTTTGTCCATCTTCTTATACTTTATTTGTCTAATTAAATTCTTCAAGGCAAGGGCCATACAATGATATAGTGCTGTAAAAATGTCCTCAATAAACTTTATTAGTTAATAAACACCAACGTTACAGAGAAATGGCTACTACAAACCTTTACAAGAGATAAAGTGCCACTAGCAGTTTTTCAATCTGCTCTGACAATTCTAAAAAGATTATAACCTTCAGTGTTAACTTTCATGTCATGCAACATATCCCACTATACTTCTGTGGTGAAGTCAGTCTCCTTCATGTGGCATTACCTCTAGCGCACTCTGTTTACTTCCCGTGCTCAGCTCCTAGCAAACACTGGGGAAAAATTTATTTTCGCTTTTTCAGTGCTGTATCTCTCCAAACAGACAATAACCCAAAGCATTCTGCTTTGTGACATGGATAGAAGCCGAGGGAGTGAACAGAATGAAGACAGCCACTCTTTCTTTTTTCTGACCCGAGTGTATGTTGCTAAAAATACAATGTTTCAACTTGGGGAGCTTTGGAAAGTACTTCACCTTTGGCCACAAAACTAACACTATTGTGATCTGAGGTGAGTATGGATTCAGTGTCTTGTGTTGCGAGGAGGTGCTTAACCTGAGCTGGCTTGATTCTTGCATTTACTAGAGCACAACACTTTTATCAGCGGGTAGGTGATTATAATGATAGCTCTGTATGCAGAGCAGATACAGAATCAGGCCTGAAGGATTCTGAGATTTACAGATATAAAAATATGGGGAAACAACAAGACAAGATTGCTTGTCATCTGTCAAAATTTGTAGAAGTAAATAAGAAGGGGGAAAAGATTAAATGAGATTTACTCAGCCAGGAGAAACACAATGAACTAAAATAGATAAATACATAGGGGCAAGGAGAAGACAAGTTCAGGGTTTACAATTAGTCCATAAAGAATCTCTGATTAAAGGGAAGTCTGTGGAGATTAACATATTTAGGGTGGATCAGCCTATTCTTTGCTCTCATTGACATCCTTTGGTAAAACTCCCAATGACTTAAATGGAAGCTGAGTTAGACCAACGTCAAGCACTTCTGAAAAATCTCTTACTTTTTAAATTGGGTCTGTATGAAAGTAAAGAAACATAGACCCCACCAGTTAATGAATCTTTAATGGATTTGTGATAATCAAACTACTGGAAGTACTTCAGTGATTTGCATGGGGCACACATTATTTAATACAAAAGAAGGGCAAGTAAGTAGCACAAATCAAAATTCGGAAGGACTCAAATTAGGAAGGATGGTAAATAAGGAAGTGAAACTGTATAATGAAAACCCAGGGGGTTGACGTTCAGCATGGCTAAATGTGAAATAAAACAGAAATCCTGGGTGGTCAAAAGAGGGTATAATAAGGGGGGAAAGCAAGGATTTATTGTACACTTGACAGGTTTTTTAATCTAATATTTTTCATAGAATGCCTTAATGGAACTAACTAGAACAGTGTTGCACGTTGAGAGGAGTGTGACATGCCTGGCTATAGCTTTATGAATCTCTGCCATGCCTGTAAGCAATTGACTGAACACTGCCAACTATTGGTAGATAAATTGTAAACATTACTCCCACAACATGAGCATTAACATGCCATATGCCACGAGCTAACATATTTAAGCTTGTAAGATTGCTGTAGAACATGAGATAAAATACAATAATATGTTACCCATTGCATTTCTGTTTAAGCTGTAAAAAATCCTACAAATCAATATTTTCTTATTAAATGTAATTCTTTGAGATGCAATTAAAAGCACCAAGAACAAGAGAATATTTTTTATATTGTAAGCTGCTACATAAGGCTGGGAGTGGATTTTAAAAGGCTCAGTTAAAATCTGTACTACAGTTGGAATTTACAGTATGTTTCAAATGGAATAACAGTTGGAACAGATGTCCATACGTTCAGCTCTCTGTGCTATGCACAGCTGAAGTTTATTTCCATGCTTGTATGGAGTCTCAGCAGAATTTGTGATAAGTGGGATGTAGGACAAATTTATATTTGTTCTGTTTGTTAATTCCAGGTGAACTTTCTGTTTGAACAATAAATTAGTTTAATGCTCATAAACGATGCCAGATTGACAGCTCTGAGTCCTTCAATTTTATCCAGAGTGTTAATGGAAACTTCCTCATGCAGCATCCTCAATGTTCTTCAGCCTTGACCAGGAGGAATACTTCTGTGGGTGGGAAGATAGGTTGCTTTCCGTGGCCTGTTCTGGGCGTCTTGGACATGATTGCCAGGAAAGGTATTTACTGTAGTTGTGTTCTATGATATGTATTTGTTCACTAGTATAGGAATTGGACTGCCACCAAAAGTCAGAGGCTGCCACATAAATTTTGGTTACTTACTATTCAACAGCACTGGGTTTGAACCCCCCAACTTTAGACATGAGAAGCTCTGTATTCTGTTGCCACTCAACCAGTCTCGTTCTAGGTGAACTTTCTATTCATGAATACAAACACAGTGCTCGAGAAGGCAGAAGTGCAGTTTGAATGAGGTTTAAAGGAATTATTCTTTATTTTTGAGAGAGAGAAATGGTTCCTGGCCTCCAACTTGATCAAGAAATACTATGGAACCAACACTGGCTTCATAGCTTATGCTCTGAGGGAAAGCGTTTTTAAATTGTTTTGTTATTCACCTAAGGGTATGAAAACAAACTTTTGACAATGATTTATAGTAAATTTAAGTTGATATTAAGCATCCTCTCATAATGAGTTGCCACTATATGAAAGCTAAAAAGACAATCAACACTTTAAAGTAGATCAGGTAGAATTTAGTAGGCATTAAAGGTCACATTTTCAAAGAATCAATGCCATTCCTGTAGCGGTTAATGCAGGCATGCACTCTTCTGCAATCCTAGCACAGTGTTTATTTTAGTTCTATAAGGTGGACTGAAAATTGAGCCTGACGAGGTGTGCACATGTGGATTTTATCTCCAGTGTTCTCCTGTGGCCAACGAACCCACATAACATATCAAGAGTGAACTACAGATGGTTACCCTGATCTGTCTTTGTGTCCCCTAGTACTGGCCTGGCTGTGCACTAGTCCAGTTCCCCAGAGCATGCTAACAGCCTACTGAAGCATAGCAGTAGATACGTCTGCTATTATGATATAAATCTATCTGCACCAAGAACCTGTGCTTGGACCATTTGCATGGTGTCCTGAAGTGTTGCTTGCTACATGAGTGCAAAGAGGAAAAACAAAACGTAGTTGAGCACTGGTTAAAAATGGCATGTAATGGAATGTTCATGTTGGCCAAAGTTTTGCAAACAACTTGTGGAACCTGCTTTTTTGTGTTTGTTTTTAGGGAGGGCTTTACATGGTTTCACATTAAGGAATCTTACAAAGATCTGCACCTTTGAGGTTGCATGTGCAGGGCTATGCAGTCACATCCCCACCTGTTGTATTCTATAGCATATTGTACGCTACATCAATCAAATCAAAGAGGAGGTTCTTTTTTAGAGACAAAGGATATTTAGGTGCCCAGGTTAATTGGAGTTGGGTACAGCTGAGTAGTTAGGCTGCAATCAGGGAAAAGCAGATTATTCCGTATCCTAGAGATAATAGGGAGAAGAAGAACAAGAAAAGAGTCTCTCTTATCCTACCTATAGACAGGGCCGGCGCAACCCATTAGGCGACCTAGGCAGTCGCCTTGGGCACTACAATTTGGGGGGCGGCGACCGCAGCGGTATTTCGGCAGCGGGACCTTCCGCCGCCTCTGTGGGGGGCGGCATTTCGGGGCGGGACCTTCCACCGCCTAGGGCGGCAGAAAAGCTGGCGGCGCTCCTGCCTATAGGAAACAAAATAAACCACTACTAGCTCAAATTACTAGTTCATTCATCCCTTACAATCATAATAAGGTATTGTTTGGTATATAGTGTGCATCCTTAAGGTTACAGAAACAAGATATTATTGAAATAAATATGAGGTTAACCCAGAGTATTTAGATAAATCCAGGAGTGCAGTGGTATTGATTTTTTTTTAAATCATACCATCTTGCAATAAAAATAAAAAAAATCCTTCATGATGCAGAAACAACTCCTCAGAGAAAGGCTACACAGTAGGCAGGGGCTTTATGAAATGTGGTAGCTTTAGTTCACAGGGATGCATATGATCGTGTATTACCACTCTGATTCAAATGACTGCACCCCTTGAATGTTCCTTTGTGAGTGTTTGAACTAAATTTCAAAGGTGAATTTGGCCAAAATGGAGGATGGAAAATAGGCAAAACCACCAAGGGTCATTTGGAACTGGGACCCGGGTCATATGGAACTGGGACCCAGTTCATCCAACTCTCAACCCCAACTCAGTTGAAACCTTTTTCTTTTCAGGAAACCTCGCCTTAGGTTAGATAGATCTCTGAGGCACAATTCCTTCTTTGATGACCTATACCAGAAACACAGTACAACACCCTTTGCACCAGCTCAAGTGAGCTGAACAACACAATGGTGGAAGGATGTAGGCAAGACTTGGTCAATTTCTCACTCATCCTCACCAGTTCGTGCAGAGGAAGAACTCTTGTACTCAAGGCCCAGGTCACCGACCCAGAGTTGCAAAAGATGTCCCCATCACCTTGCATGGGCATATAGTCCAAATCACACTTTAGCCCTTGTAATCTTGTTTTCAAATTGAAAATCAAAATCCTTTAATTTACAATGAAAAGATAGGATCCCAGTCCTGCTGCACAAATTAGTCATGTTTTTTAAGCCAAAAGATTTTTCTCTTCACATTGATCTTAGTTTTTCAGTCTAACAGTCCAGATTTTACACTGTGGTGTAACACTGAGCCACAGCAACTAATCTCCACTGTAAAATGTTCTCAAGTGCACACTGGAAATCTATAAGTCTATTGAGTTATATGTGTCTCTTTGTCTGTAACATCCTTGAAGTGCCTCAATAAATTAAAAACTCTCTCATTTCTGAAACATGTTTGCAGTCTTTTTAATTAGGTCATATTTTTCCCAAGTATTTCATTTCCTTTAAGGCTTCTGTTCTATGTATTCAGATACATTCAGTAGGCCATTAAAACATCCAGCACTGAAGATAGATTATGAATTCATATTCTTAGAATGATTAGATCAAGTACTCACCGGCTTCTCTTAGCCAGAATGATAGCATGTAAGAAGACTATATGTAACAGTCAAATTACCTTCAAGCATTTATTATGCATGGATCATAAGAAAAAGCAGTACTGTCAAATGGTCTCATATCCTTAAAATTTGTACATAATCCTGCAGTTTAATTTAAAATATTCACAGGGAATGGTGCTGGACCCCCTTTTCTTTACTCAGCTGCAAATCCCTGCCTTTATTTCCTGCTTTTCCCCGCTCATCCCATCCTGTCGTTCTCATCCCATTTTTTGTAAACTTTCTAACCTATTTCCCTAGTATTTTTTTTTCCACAGTGCAATTACTCACACATGACCCAACAAATATTGCAATGCTACTGATACTTGCCTCCAATTTCTTCATTTGATTTGCTTTGTATTATAATCCGACTGAATTCTAATCACAAACCAACCTTTCAGGGAAATCAATCCCCCTAGAAACAAAAACACTGCACATTAAAATTGAAACTTATCATGGAGAGAGTCTGAAATGCTCAAACACTTCTCATACATTCATATTAGTTGCATAGTATAAAATGAAGCTTTAAAAAAAGTCTGTTATTTGTTTTTGTATATTAAAATCTACATCCCCATCATTTTTCTATCAGAGTGTCTACCATGAGAGAACAAAACAATGATCTCTCTCCTTTCCTTGTAAGCAACAGGTGGGTTTAGTCTTTTTAATAGTTATTTCATACAGAGTGGGAGTATTGATGTGGGCAAGGGTAGTATAGCAGGAAAGCTAGAACAAAGGAGTGGGTTTTGAATTTACTTCTCAATGCTGTGAAGTCAGATGTAATTTAACAGCCTCAACTTTTATGGTGTAAACTAATTACTCACTGTAAGCACTGTGAGAGAGATCATTCTATATTAAAGTACTGTATCCCAATGGAACTGGAACCTCTTTCTTTTAAATTAACTTTTCTTAGGTTATTTCTTCTGAAATGGATGACATTTCTTTCTCTTGCACGCACATTGGAATAATCCAGTATTGGTCAATAAGCTAACAAGTCAGGAAAGCAATTAAGCCATCTTTGGCCAGACAGAGAACAGGGATGCTTTCCTGAATTGGGCCTTGGACACGAAGGGAATAATTTTACGTTCCACTGTCCCCAACAAATACATTAAAAATCAAATAAATCACTGTACACTTCTGAAGAGCTGCTGTACCTAGGGGAGAGATATCTCTCTCCTATTGTATAATACCTTTTCTAAACTTATATTTGACAACCTTCCCCTCGCCCCGGTAACACTTATTTAGTTTGTATACCTGTAGCACCAATTTAAAAACAAGTACTACTGAGCTAAACTGGGTCAGCATTCAAAGCCAGATCCTCAGCTGTTTAAAATCTATTGGCATAGCTCCGTGAAAGTCAATTTAAACTAGTTGAAGATCTGGCTCTTAAAACTAAGTCAGATTGACTGACTAACAATTGGTATCCATCAGAGCTGGGTGGAATGTCACAAACACTGCAGAGTATTCATTCGGTTTTACCAAATGAATTTTCTTTGGCTATATTTCTGTCCCTTAAGTATTTGCAATCCACAAACAGAACAACTGAGTCTTACTTCCATAACTGCTCCCTGGAAATTTACTCTATGCACAAAAATACCTAGCAATATCTGTCACACCCCAAATTCCCATAGCATCTGTGTATCCCTTAGAAACACATACGAGTTGATAAACCTTCTTCCATATACTGAATATCCTCTCCAAACTGTTCTGTAAGAAATTTTCTTCCATTAAATACCTCCTTAAAACCCTCTTCTTCCATAATACCTATGAAAACTGCCCAGCTAATAATGGATATATTAAAGGGCACGTACGCACATTTAATTAATGTTACTAGTTTTTAAAACTGTATATAAAAATTGTGCACATTTTTATTTCTCTATCTCTTGCAATTTGCATGTTGATTGTCCTGAAATTGTATCTCCATGGGCTGAAGAGAAAACACTATGTCAGAGATAAAGATAGAATTCCACTGAGTGCCATATCGGTGCAAGGGTCCACCTTACAGATCAAAGTACAGGTTCAGGTTTTTAAATTGTAAGCTCTTGAATGCAGGGAGAGTTTCTTCCTAGCCCCTTGTGGTCTCCACTGGAATAAAAATAACAAATATAAATAACTAGCTTAGAAATGCAGACATGAGTCTCTGATAATGTATTGTATCTTGGTTACGGTCTAGACTCAGCTCAGGGAATCCCAATAGTAGCCATTGAAAACAAAGCACTTTCAGTGTTATTTTAAAGTTACTTCTATGGATTTTTAACGTTGTGGTTTATTTAATATTTGATTGTCGGGATGGTAACTTTTTTAGTTCATTTTAGTGTGTTCTCAGTGACTTCTTAATAAGAAGTTCTTATGTCGAATATGGAATCTTCTTATTGTGCCATTTTCATTTCTGCAAAGAACTACTTTGGAATACAAAATCACTGCCCAGAGCATTTAGTGAGCTGTAATGGAGCTTCATAATGACAATTAAGATTTCTTTCTAAACACTAATTTTTCTTTAGATCATTGAAAGGTGCCAGGTAAAGACAGCCACAGCTGATCTAACAAAGGCTGAAACAGCAGTCATGGGGGCATCTGGCTTTCTGAAAGCTCATTAATATGGCACAGTTGTCTTGTCTCTATTATCAAGTCGCAGTAGAAGTGATTAGTGTTATAGGTGGAAATACAGTCCTAGGATTCTAGTTCAAAAGACAGTACCCATCACTCTTATTTGAGCTGCTTTATCTATATTTCTACAATACTTTTTTCATTACGAGCACTGAAAATATTTTATAAACACTTTAGTAGCATTTTGCATAAACATTAACCTGTTTGAAAAATAACCTATTTCCTTTAGGGAAGAGATCATTATTTCAATCCATTTTGCAAAGCACATCTTTCCAAAGTGAACTTGAGCACCTCAGGCCAGCGCATCATTATAATGATTTCACATGTCCAGTAATGTCAGTGAATATTAGTTAATATAACGGGATGTAGTTGATGTAAATTGGACATTGTATTTGATATTATGATGTTGCACCAGTGCTGAAGTATGGGAAGAACACAACGTCCATGCCTTCCTGAAAGGAGCTGTAGGCAGGGAAACACCCCAAATTTGTGACTATTTGTGTTGGAGGAATGGAAGGGGTTGATCATTATGTAAATCAGTCGTAGACCAAAGGCCTGATTCTGCAAAGCTCCAAGCACCTCTTGTGAGATGCTGAACACCCTTGACTTCTACATGAACAAACCAGACAGGATTTAATACTTCTTAGATGGTCAGCTGGACTTTGCAGGATTGAGCCTAACGTGCAGTATTCAGACAAAGACCCGATTTGATTGTGTCCATCAATGAGAGGATTGAATACTCAACATTTTATCCAATCAAGATCAAGCTAGTCTCTGATATTTTGGACTCCCTATCTGTACACCTGCTAAGGCATTAGTCAAGCAAAGCACTTGAGCCCGTGTCTAGCTTTCAGAGCAGTAAGAGTCCTATTTTGAGCATGTGGACAGTTAATGGGACTACTCGTGCTTAAAGTTAAACACTTATCCAAATGCTTATGGTAGTGGGGCCTAAAGGTATGTCACATACTGATCCAGCATATTAAATGCCAGTCCATGGGACCCAGGCTTGTGGAGTTGGTGATTCCAAGCCTGTGCTTGAGTATCCACACTGAATGGTAAACCTGGATTTTCAATTGCTGTATCCAGGTCTCACAGCCATACGAACACATCCACATTGTACTATGCAGACCTTCTGGATCGAGTCTATGGCTTGAACTGTGTCCACACTGAACATCATAGGGCTTGAACATGAGTCTCAGCAGGACTCTGGCTCTGGCCCACCCACCCCCAGCAGAGTCCTAGGACCTGAGTCCTGTATACTTGCTGTTCTGAGTCCTGCTGATTTGTGTGTGGACAGAAGGGAGGTGTGGGTTCAAACCTGAGTCAGAGCCTGGGCTTAGAGTGCAGGGTAGACACAACCCTAAATCTCTGATATGCTATATCAGCATGTGACAGAATTACAATAATACGTCAAGAGATTCCCATGCTACCAAATTTAAGATGAAGTGTAAACATGCTCAAGTTCCTTAGTAGGATGTGAGATCACTAGTAAGACAGGGTGTGGGACCTACCAAATTCATGGCCATGAAAAACACGTCACACACTATGAAATCTGGTCTCCCCCTGTGAAATTTGGCTTTTTGTGTGCTTTTACCCCCCTTTCACGGGGGAACCAAAGTTTCTCAAATTGGGGGTCCTGCCCCAAAAGGAGGCTGCAGGGGGTCACAAGGTTATTTTAGGGGGGATCGTGGTATTGTCACCCTTACTCCTGTGCTACCTTCAGAGCTGGGTGGCCGGAGAGCAGTGGCTGTTGGCTAGGCACCCAGCTCTGAAGGCGGCCCACTGCCAGCAGCAGCGCAGAAGTAAGGGTGGCAATGCCATACCATGCCACCCTTACTTGTGCTTTGCTGCCTTCAGAGCTGGGCGGCCAGAAAGTGGCAGCTGCTGATTGAGCACCCAGCTCTGAAGGCGGCCCACTGCCAGCAGCAGTGTAGAAGTAAGGGTGGCAATACCATACCATACCATCTTTACTTCTGCGCTGGTGCTGGCGGCGGCTCTGCCTTCAGAACTGGGCTCCCAGCCGGCAGCCGCCACTCTCCAGCTGCTCAGCTCTGAAGGCCACTACCCCGCCCTTACAATAATGGGTTCATTGTGAGATAGGCCCTGTGTTATAGGTGGGATTGATAGCATTGCTTATGACATAGCTCCCTGTTCTCAGTTGCTTATAACTTTGCCATATTTAACTGAGAGTTCTGAAATTCTCCATGGCAGTTTTTCCCAGCTGAAACTAATTGGGTCAAATCCATGAATAGTTTTGGGTCAACAGAAACTGCATTTTTCAGCAAATAAACTATTAATCTGAAAAATTTTGCCCAACTCTACTTGTTAAAGAAAAGTAGTATTTATTTAGAACAAAAGCAATTAAGAGAAAACATGCTTTATTGTTTTTAGCTGTACTGACCTTGTCCCTCTCCGCCTCAGAAAGCTTTTTAATTTTTTAGATGCTGATCTTAAGTTCCCAGCCTGGCACAACAAGGTTTTCAATCAGTTAGAGAGGATTATTCAAGGCAACAGCTTACCCTTTGTCTTTCTTTTTTGTGTGTGTATCAGGTTCTTAGCTGGGGAGCCATGGTGTTGGTTCCCTTTTTGTTCTTACCACAGCCCTGACATAAGTTAGATCAATGCATTTATACAGGAAAGTCTTACAGCCCAAAATAGAATAATATCTCCTCAATGACTTGGTCACATATACTGCTCATATCATGGTTACATCTCAACATTAATAGATTAATACGTAGTAATTTCTGCAGAAAAACAACACATCAGTACCATTTCTTTCACACAGAACTTGGGGGGAAGTGATTGGATGCTTACATGGACAGCATTGGGTATAACAATTTTGGATATTCTTGTTATCTTGGATGGATAAGATATTAATATGTCTGCTTCAGGGTTTAAGTCAATCTAACTAGTAGGGACTGCATCTTCCTCTAAAGCATCTGGTGTGTGCCACTGTGGATACAAGACACTGGATTAGATGGACAATAGGTCTGATCCAGTCTGGCAATTCCTATGACCCTGCATTATACAGCACAACTGAACCACTGTCTGCATCCAGTTTGCACCTTTAGAAGGAAGAAGATTGTGAGGTTTTAAACAGACATAAACTAAAAGAGGAAACAGTGACTGTTCTTGACAGATATTTGGACAAACCTTTTTCATCGTGTATGGCTTTCATTTTTAATTACCGTCAGACCCATTGATTCTAGAGACTCGTTCTCCCGCCTCCTTGTTGTCTTAGAGTGGTGAGTGTCCCTTTCTTCTCATACAAAGAAGGAAACTTCTTAGAATAAAGAACACAAATATTCCCCATAAACTGACTCTACCTCTTTTTCCACCCCCCAGAGTTGAACATTCATTTCCATCCAGCAGATCCACTGCCAGGAACCTCCAATTCTGGGGGGAGTGGGGGTGTCCACCAGCTCCCCCCCTTCTCATCCAGGTCCCTCCAGCAATTCCCTTGCCGGGACTTACCGCCCACCCCCGCTTGTAGGAGGGGTTAAGGTGGACTATGATGATGGGGGGGTAGGCTCCCTGCTGTATCAATCAGAGGAGTCCCCAACTGCCCCCAGCTCACTCATTTAACAAGCACCTCTCCTTAATTCCTTTTCCAAGCCATTTATCCGTACTTTTGTGCCTTAATTTATGGAGTACCTGCACTGAACATCCACTACAAGGAGGCGCCAGCCATTAGCTTGGCTGCCTCCTCCCCACACCCAGCCGGATTCCCAGACATCTTCCAAGGCCTTTTTTTATATTAGCCAAACATATGGCAGCACCTGGGTCTGACAGGTGCACCCCATCCTCCCAAAATAACTCCGGTGCCCCATAGAATATGCCAGGATGTGAAATTACTGTCCCCCCCGAGGGCAACAAGAATTTGGCCACTTCACATACTTGTTCACATACTTGTCCACCCTAGTGGGGTTCATGGCTCCCCGCCAGACAATGTTAACGCCCGGAAAAATTGCCAGGATCTGCTTCAGGTTCCTCCTCGTTTGAAGCATTAACTCCACCCCTTTAAGTGTTCCCAGATCATTTTCTCCCAGATGTATCACCAATATATCCGGTGGCTGCTGACGCCCCCACACAGAATACAACAGTGGTATCAGTTGATCCCATAACATGCCCCACCGTGCGTGCCAACTGAGTAATGCTTTGCCACCGAATGCCAGCTGGGAGCCCTCGGGCAACCTGGATGTGTGCCTATGCACCCAAAACACAATACTGTGCCCACAGATCCACACCCTCATGTGTATAGCCCGCTGTGCCATATCTGAAATGAGAACACAACCAATTTAATGTTGATTTTCCACCTGCGGTCTTACATATGTTCGGTATGCATTAGACTGCCAGTGCCCGATTACCTGAATAGCCTCTGCTTCCCTGCCTATCTGCGCTGCTGCCATAGCCGCCCCTATTCTGAATGAGTGGGAACCAAATTCATGGGCAGGCACCCCCAACCTCGTTAGCCCCCGTCTCAACATGGTAATCAATTGATGCGCCATGAGGGGACTCCCGTCTCCATGTACAAAAAGGGGGCCTTCTCCCTTCCACCATATTGCCATATAGGCCCTCAATGCCCAAACGGGGCAGACTCCAGGCTTGCCACCCTCCCATAGGGTAACGAATGCACCCTGGCCGACTTGATCAGTCTTTGACCTTTGCAAGTGTAATATCATTGCATGCTTGGGCCAGCTTATGTCACGAAATTCCAAAGCCCTTTCCGTAGAATCTCTGACGGACCCAGGCACTAGCTCACTGATCCTGAAAGCACCAAAAAATGCTGTCAAGAATGCTGCCCTGAATAAGGACACCTCCTGCGCACTCTGACATATGACACCGAGGATGTGAAGGAGGTCCCTGAGCATGGAAACCCTGATGGCATGATGGGAAGCCTCCCTGGGTCCACCGCTATGTGACCATCCCGCCAAAAACCTTCCAACTAAGAAACCCCCACAAGGATCTGGGTAGCCATTTAGCCTACTGACACATGTAATGGCCGAAAGGCGATTTGAAATTGTGGAGGACGCCAGTTGATGGGTTGCCAATGACAGCATGTACCGCAGCACCTGTTCCTCTGTCATGGGCCACATTGCTGACTGGCCTTCCTGCTCCATGAACAGCATTTGTCTGAGTTTGTGGACGGTGATCCCTGCCCTGTGCCTCTACCGTTGTTCCTGAAATTACCTGAGCGGGATGTCCTGGATCTGCGTGACCTGTTCTGCTTTGTACAGCCTGTAGTGCTGTGGAAACCACCTCATACTCAATACATTTAATCAATCGTATCAGCTCCATGCTAACTGGCCCCCCATCAGACGCTGCTAGCTGAGTTGGGTGAGTGAGAGCTGCGCCTGGAGCCCCCACTTCCCCAAGCCTGATAGGCTGACTTTGATACTCCGGCGCAGTACCCCAGGCTCCCCCAACCATTCGCCCTTGCTGTCTGGACTCTGCCCCTGGGGCCAACCAACTGCACTGGGTCTGCCTTGTGTGTGATTTGATTGCTTTCTGGGTTCCTGTGGTAACGAAACTAACTCGGGAGCGGGGGGGCGATGCAAATTTTCCCCGTCCCATTGTGTTCTGGCTACAGCAGGGAAAAACTGCACCATGATTCCCTAAACATCCATGTACACTGCAACTGCTATGGGAGGAACCTACTGCCCCCTCCTTTTCCTTCTTGTACCTATACCCCCTTTAATCAACTGTACCTCCCTTTGTGAATCTGTTCTTCTATTGCTACCCTGTTTCACTGGTGCCAGAGGAAAAGGAGAATTAAGCCTTCCCTTTTGGTATCCCCCTGGAGCCATGCTGAGACTGGTTACCAGCTGCTGCTCCTTCTTCCTCCTTGACTGAAACAGGGAATGGCTTGTAGCCCCCTATCCACTTCCTATCCCCCAGTCCAGCCCAACCACTGCTTTCCCAGACTGGAAAGTGTGTGGTGGTTTTTATTTTGTTTGTTTTGTTTGTTTGTTTGCCCCGTCTCTCTTTACCCCTCTTTTTTTTTTCTCTTCTGGCCCTCTATGGGGACCCCACTTGGATCTGAGATAATCCCCTAGGGCCTTGCATTCCCTGCCACAGCAAGGTTTCCTCCTCCTTTAACTGTCTGAACTGCCTTTTGGGGCTGAAATGAGCTGCCCAGAGCCCCCTCGTACCTGCTGGAGGAGAGTGGGAGGTTTCTTCCCCCACCCCCACTGTATGGGCTATATGAGAAATTGTGTTGGTTCCAGTGCCCTCTCTCTTCCTCCTGTAGCGATCTGGGGGAGGGAAGTGGGGGGGGGGGGGGCTGGTTTCCTGCCTTCCCCTACCTGACACTGTCTGGCTCTATGTGGGAGTGGAATAAGCACTATTTTTTTGTCCCCTCCCTCTCCCTGCTGCCTTGCAGTTGCGGCAGGGAAGTGGGTTTTTGTTTTGTTTTGTTTTTTTAAACAGGTCTGTGAGCTGAACTCATGGGGTTTCTGCTTCCTCTTGCCACCGTGTCCCAACTGCACCCTATTTCTATGGCTTGAAATGGGGAAGGGGCTGCTCAGCCCTTGCTGTTCCTGCTCACTGCTTTTATGCCCTGCAACGGGGGAAGGGCTTGTTCTCTCCCCCTCCCCAGCCCCCGCTGATCGTCTGGATTGCTTCCACATGGGGGAACAGGGAACCTGTACCCACTCCTCCCTGCCACCATGTCCAATTCCTGCCTGATTTTTATGTCCTGAAATGGGGAAGGGGTTCCCCCCACCTCCTTTCCCCGCTCACCACTGCACCTGTCCTGCAGCAAGCCATGCACTGGAGCCTCTGTCTACCTAGCCTGTTTCGAGTGATGAGGGGAGGGTCCAGGCCCAGGCTGACCTTTTTAAACCCCTCATTCCTAGGTGGCGAGTCATCCACCATGCTGACTGCTTTTCCAGCACTTTTACATCTCCCCTCCTCCCCCAAGCCAGAAAGCATTGCCCTCTTCTCCTGGCCAGCCAGACAAACCCTCCCCTGCTTAAAGTGCAGGACGGTGATTTGCACCGGTGTAACTGAGATCTAAATCTGGCCCCTGAAAGCCTCAATATTTGAAGTGAATTTTGAGTACATAATTAAATGACATACTCGTGCCTGAAAGATGTGGATTACCAAATGCATTTAACCAAGCCATCATCTACTGATGTCAAAGAAGCATATCCAGCCTGAAAAGATTCTCAGACTGTTGCAAGGACAGCCTGAGCCCAAATCCTTGACAAGCTCAAAGACACACTCCCTTTATGTACTACATGACAGTCTGGAATTCTAATCAGAGGGCAATATCTTAGAATATTCACATCCACAATTCACTATAAACAAAACTCTTGCATCCTATTTCTGGTGATGATGTGGAAATGAAATGTAGATTCACTGTATGGCTGAGTGTTCAAAATCACTGAAAGGATTGGAGCACCCAGAACTATTACAATTATTAGTCATCCAGATCTCTTAGGCAACTTTGAAAATCTCAGCCTGTGTAATCAGGGGTACTATGCATAAAGGATGGGATTTTTAAAACCAGATCAGTGTTGGTCTAAGTAAGTTGGAGTAAAGGACTGGAGAACCTTAAGTCAATGCCAAGCCTCTAGCACTTTGCCAAGATCTATGTAGAAGTCTGAGGACCTGTAGGATTTAGAGGCCAAATTCCCTAATGTTTCTGAAAGAACTTGGAGAAACTGCATCTTTCAAACCTCCTCCAACATTGACACAAGTATTTGACAGTTGCCATTTGCTGCAACCTGAGCTGGTTGGAATCAAAAGCTGAAGGTTGCTTAATGGTAATGATCAGAGACTCAAGTTTTATGCAGATTAATAACCAGACTAATGTGTTCCTTTTTGCCCAACCACATTGTCCATCAGCTGTAGCGATTCACCAAACTGAGTCAACGACGAAATGTCGTTGGGGAATTTTGAGGTCTTGAAGCAAAATGGAGTTCATCTCAACACTACTAACAACTGCATTTTCAAGCTTTTCCATCAGCCATTCTGTGCTGATATTAAACACAGTTGATGCCGGGTGCAGCCTTGCAAAGCTCCTGTGGAAATACAAACCATCCTGTGTATCTGTGATTGACTCAAACACAGCTTTCCATTTCATTTATAGAGCTCTTCTCTCAAGTCACTATCTTTCACGGGACTCAGATTTGCCGCCTCAGATTCCCACAAGCCTGCTTGATGCAATGAATCAAAGGGCAGATGGAAGTCTATAAAAGAAATGCTGCCCAGAGTTTGTTAAATTCAGACATCATCTCAAAAATCTGTCTCAAGATAAAGATTTGAATGACTAGGTCTAAAGCTGCATGATTATCCGAGCCATTGACACAAAGTTAATTACTGATGTGAGACATTAAAACAGAAGTAAGGAGATGCTCACAGCAGTTGGAGCTAAGGAAAAAAAAAGGGGGATTATGATTAGCCTTCAGACACATTTGTCAAAAGCAAAAGCTAAGTTGGTTGGATTTCAGATCGTCATCAAGTCACCGCATAAGAAAAAATAAGGAATCCTGGTGATAGATTTGTGCAACCAGTTTAGAACAGGCTGCTGGCAATCACTACCTCTGCAGTCTATATTCAACTTTAGAATGTCTCCAGGGGAGGTGATACCAACTTGTCTAGTAAAAAATCGGAATGGCAACATCAGCCATAGTTTGCCAGATCAGCCTCAACAGGAAGATCATTTAATGAGACTACAACTGTCTTGCAGCCTGCTGTCCCTCTTCCACTTGAAGAGGAGCAGGAAGTTTCAGTAGAATCACCTTCCTTCAAATGAGACAAAATATGATCCATAAATAAAAGTCTGTGAAGACACCAAGGATTTGCAACATCATGCTTGAGTTGCTGAAGACAGGTGAGAGTATTGTGCCACAGCTACATAGACTCTTCCAGATCATCTGGCACACTAATATTATCCCAGATGACTGGAAGAAAGATGTTCTTTCCCTCTGTTCACAAAGAGAGATGAGGCCAGCTGAAGCAATTATAGAGGTGTTCAAGCTGTTGTCAGTTCCAGGGAAATAGCGATGCATGAACATTACCAAATAATTCTGTTTTAGGAACACTCATTAAGTCTATTTTTAATTAATCTATTCTTCAGTTCCCTTTTTAAAATATCCTAATGAGTATTTTTAGGTGATCCTTCACCAGCTAGACCACTTCTCAGTCCCATAGTGATTACTAGAAGAGGACTGGTGCTGGCTCTTACAGCTGCCAAAACTCAGAATTTCTGCTCTGTGGGATATTTTTTTTTTAAATTGAAATTTTGTGTTCATTTTGAATTGGAACAAAAATAGCCTTTGCAATTGTCCATGAAATCAAATTTAAAAAATAATTTCAAAATTAACCTTTTTTGATCATTTTGAGAATCAAAATATTTTGTTCTGATGTTGGATTTACTTTATATCATATATTAAAAAGTTGAAACAGTAATTTCAAAGTGGAAAACTGAAGCATTCCAAAAAAGGTCAAAATGGAATGTTTCAACTCTATCAAAATGCTTTACTTTTTTTTCAAAATGAAATTTCATTTCAATGGCCTAATTCCAAAAAATGTTTGTATTTTGGCAAAGCCAGTGTTTTCCAGCAGAAAAATATTCATCCAAAAATTTCTAACCAAACACTGCCAACCTGGGTCTGATGCTTGCTGGTTGCAGATCAGAAGAGAGCACCCACTTCCGCTTTTTTGATTCTCCTCCCCCTCATGTCAGAATAGCTTATGAGTAGACTTAGTCAGTGACAGGTTAGTCTTTTGGATTGAATTTCCCATCAGCAGAGAAGTGCTATCTGAGGTAGTATTACAGCACAGAACTCATTTACTTTATTTCTTTTAATGATTTTTATTATTTTGAACAGTTGAGGCTAGGGCGGCTTTTATTGCTTCTTCATTATTGATGGCCAAACTGGTTTTAGAGGGCATATTCTAGCACTTAGAAGCTAGTCAAGTTACTCAGTCCACACTAAAACTCTAAGTCTGAACACATCAGGAGCTCTACTCTATGCTATGTAGGGTACATGCTACACATAAAGTAGTAACATACAGAGTTAAAATTAAATTACAACAGCATAGGACTAAATTGTGCTACCAGTTACAGTGGAATAAAACTGTAGTAGCTCCATCTGCCTTCAGTGACTTACTTTGCATTTATACCAGTGTAAGTGACTCATAGTATTCTGGTGAACAAATATTGCATATTACCGTAGAAAATGACTCTGAACGCAATTTAATATTTATGAATATTTATGGTGCTATCTTACAATGAACAGACATGTTAGCTTGATATTTCTTTATTTCAAAGTACCAGTTAAGTTATGCTGAATATGCCTAAAAATTCCTAATGCATAGATTGCAGGTTTTGTCTCACTAAACCAGGGATCGGCAATCTTTGGCACGCGGCCCGCCAGGGTAAACAACCGGGCCGGTTTGTTTACCAGCCGCGTCCACAGGTTCGGCCGATCGCGGCTCCCACTGGCCGCGGTTCGCCGCTCCAGGCCAATGGGGGCTGCGGGAAGCGGCGGCCAGCACATCCCTCAGCCCGTGCCACTTCCTGCAGCCCCCATTGACCTGGAGCGGTGAACTGCGGCCAGTGGGAGCTGTGATGGGCCAAACCTGCGGACGCAGCAGGTAAACAAACCGGCCCGGCCCGCAGCCCCCTGTGCTGAGGCAGGACCAAAGTAAACCTATACCATCCCTAACTGTTGTTTGTTCCACCTGTTCTTAAAAACCTCCAGTGACCAGTAATCCACAACCTCCCTTGGAAGACAGTTCCAAAGTTTAACTAGTCTTATTGTTAGAAAGATTTTCCTAATATCTAACCTAAATCTCCCTTGCTGCAGATTAAGGTTGGTTGGGGGTGCCTAGACAAAAATGAGAATGACTCCAGGTCATTGTCTTCTTTAAGTTTCGTCTAATGGAGATTCAGTCCTGCTTGGAATATTATGCCAGCTGGAGGCTTCTGCCTCAGGCTGCTCTCCCAGCCAGCAGCACTGCACGGTCGCACCTATCCCAGCCTACCCCTTGCTTCCATGGCTCATAAAGCCTGGACAGTAGTAAGGAGCAGTTCAACTATAGGCTGAACAAGTGCAGATTGGTGGTAGAATGTGCTTTTGGACGTTTAAAAGCTCGCTGGTGCTGTTTGCTGACTAGGCTGTTTGCGATAAGATTAGAAGAGCACAGCAAGGCGCACTGCGCATCACAGAGGCTTTGAAAACCAGTTTCATGACTGGCCAGGCTTCAGTGTGACAGTTGTGTGTGTTTCTCCTTGATGCAAACCCACCCCTTTGTTGATTTTAATTCCATGTAAGCCAACCCTGTAAGCCATGTTGTGAGTCACCCCTCCATGAGAGCAATGGCAGACAATCGTTCCACGCCTTTTTTCCGCAGACGACATACCACGGCAAGCATGGAGCCCACTCAGATCACTGCAGCAGTTATGAGCACTGTAAACACCACGCACATTATCCTGCAATATATACAGCACCAGAAACTTCAAAAGCAGGCAAAGAGGCGACAGCAGTGCGGTGACGAGAGTGATGATGACATGGACACAGAGTTCTCTCAAAGCACGGGCCCTGGCAATTTGGACATCATGGTGCTAATGGGGCTGGTTCATGCCATGGAACGCCGATTCTGGGCCCGGGAAACAAGCACAGACTGGTGGGACCGCATAGTGTTGCAGGTGTGGGATGATTCCCAGTGGCTGCGAAACTTTCACATGCGTAAGGCACTTTCATGGAACTTTGTGACTTGCTTTCCCCCGCCCTGAAGCACAAGAATACCAAGATGAGAGCAGCCCTCACAGTTCACAAGCGAGTGGTGATAGACCTCTGGAAGCTTGCAATGCCAGACAGCTACTGGTCAGTCGGGAATCAATTTGGAGTGGGGAAATCTACTGTGGGGGCTGCTGTGATCGAAGTAGCCAACGCGATCACTGAGCTGCTGCTATCAAGGGTAGTGACTCTGGGAAATGTGCAGGTCATAGTGGATGGCTTTGCTGCAATGGGATTCCCTAACTGGTGTGGCGATAGACGGAATGCATATCCCTATCATGGGACCGAACCACCAAGGTAGCCAGTACATAAACCAAAAGGGGTACTGTTCAATGGTGCTGCCATCTCTCCTCTTGCTCCCGCCACCTGTCCTCACATTCATTTTGTGCTTTCCTGCACTCTGACAGTGTCTGCCTCCAGGCATTCTGCTGGGCTCTTTCAGTGTGGGAGGACTGCATGAGCTCAGAGAACATTTAGTCGCAAGTGCGTTTTTTTCACCTTCTAATCTTTGCTAGTCTCTGGGACGGAGATGATACGGGGAGCGTTGAAACATTTGCAGCTGTGGGAGGGAAAAAAGGGAGAGTAGTATTTAAAAGACAACAATGGGTAGACTCTTTCACGGTGAACCAAGCTGTTAACATTACATAGCACGTGTGCTTTCTTTACAAGGTCGCATTTTGCCTCATATTGAGGGCCTGCCAGTTTGGTGTGAGAGATCATACATGCAGGGACAGCGGGCAACAGAATTTGGCTTGCAGGCAGACATGGTAAGCCACAGTCTTTTGGCTTCTTTAACCTTCATAACATGTGGGGATGGTTTCAAACAGCAGCGCCCCCATTTCCCATACCAAGCACCCGTTGGGTTGGCCATTTAAAATGGGTTGGCCTTTTAAAAGGAGGGGCTGCGGTTTTTGGGTTAATGTGCAGCACAAACCCAACTAACCCCCCCCACACACACACCCAATTCTCTGGGATGATCGCTTCACCCCTCCCCCCACTGCGTGGCTAACAGCAGGGATGATCTCTGTTCAGCCACAGGCAAACAGCCCAGCAGGAACGGCCACCTCTAAATGTCCCCTCAATAAAATTCCCCTATTTCAATCAGGTGACCCTGGGAGTACATCCAGGAGAGCTTCACTGAGATGTCCCTGGAGGATTTCCGCTCCATCCCCATACACGTTAACAGACTTTTCCAGTAGCTGTACTGGTTGCCAATGCATCCCAAGTCTTCGGGGCAAATTAATCATTAAACACGCTTGCTTTTAAACCATGTATAATATTTACAAAGGTACACTCACCAGAGGTCCCTTCTCTGCCTTCAAGGTCCGGGAGTCCACCTTGGGTGGGTTGGGAGGGCACTAGATGCAGGGTGAAAAACAGTTCCTGGCTGTTGGGGAAAATGGTTTCTCCACTTGCCTCCTCCTCCTCATCATCTTCCTCGTCCCCAAAATTCGCATCCCTGTTGCGTGAGAATCCATTGACGGAGTCCATGCACAGGGGTGGGGTAGTTGTAGGGGCACCCCCTAGAATGGCATGCAGCTCATCATAGAAGCGGCATGTCTGGGGCTCTGACCCGGAGCGGCCGTTTGCCTCTCTGGTTCTTTGGTAGGCTTGCCTGAGCTCCTTAAGTTTCACGCAGCACTGCTGTGGGTCCCTGTTATAGCCTCTGTCCTTCATGACCTTGGAGATTTTTTCAAATATTCCAGGATTTCGTCTTTTGGAATGGAGTTCTGATAGCATGGATTCGTCTCCCCATACAGCGATCAGATCCAGTACCTCCTGTTCGGTCCATGCTGGAGCTCTTTTGAGATTCTGGGACTCCATGGTCACCTGTACTAATGAGCTCTGCGTGGTCACCTGTGCTGATCAGCTCGCCACGCTGGCCAAACAGGAAATGAAATTCAAAAGTTTGCAGGGCTTTTCCTGTCTACCTGGCCAGTGCATCTGAGTTGAGAGTGCTGTCCAGAGCAGTCACAATGGAGCACTCTAGGATAGCTCCCGGAGGCCAAAACCGTCGAATTGCGTCCACACTACCCCAAATTCGACCCAGCAGGGTCGATTTCAGCGCTAATCCCCTCGTCGGGGAGGAGTACAGAAATCGATTTTAAGAGCCCTTTAAGTTGACAAAAATGGCTTCGTTGTGTGGACGGGGGCAGGGTTAAATCGATCTAACGCTGCTAAATTCAACTTAAACTCGTAGTGTAGACCAGGACTAAGAATATAAAAGGACTAGAAGTTCAAACCTGCAAAGACTTAATCATGTCAGTTGTCAACAATAAGCTGAGTCAAAGGGAAGTCACTGGGACTATTAACATTAATGAAGTCATTTATATTTGTAAGTTTCTGCAGGATTGGGCAGCAAGTGAACCATCCTATGATTCTAGTCTCCTGTACCTGTGGATCTGCCCAGCCCATTCTCATCTGTATTTACGACATCAAAATATTATACTATTCAGTACTTATGCTCAGTTGACAGTACTTAAAATATCATGATCTTTTGGGACTCTTCCCCCCGCAGATTTAGAGTTGATGTGTTATTTAAATGACAGTTCCAAAAATGGAATCTGCAAGACATTCCAATAACCAACAGGGTTGTTGCTTAGTAGAATGTTCTTCTAACAGATGTTCACTCTTTTTAAAGCCTTGTGATTAAAATTAAAGGGCCCACTAAATATTTTTGGAGTATAATATGTAGGCCAGTAATATATTGAACCATTATGCAATTCCCACTAGACAAGTACAGATACAGTTAATATATAAAGAATGATACATTGTATTAGGGAACAAAACATTTTGCAGCTTTTGTTTTCTGAACTTAATATTCCAAGATAAAATACTGACAAGCAAATAACATTTTTTTTTCCATTTTGAAAAAGTGAACTGACTTATTGCAGCCAGTACTTTTTTCATAGCCAACAAAATACTTTAATTTCAAATCCAGCAGCAGAAAAACAATTCTGCATCTAAAAAATTCTATCCTCCTTGTATCTTCAAGTAAAGAGAGATGTTTTAGGTAAACATTTAACCATGGAAGTATATCATCTATAGGTACAGTGACTGGAAATAATAGCTTATGCCATATTATGTATCTTAAAATACTAAGTATTGGTTTTGGATATGGGCCCCAATTCAGCTAAATATTTAAACGCATATATTACCTTAAGCACATCCTCAGTCCAATTGAAGTCAATGAAACTATGCACATAATTAAAATAAGAGAGATACTTAAATATCTTGCTAAATTAGAGATATGACGTATATGTTTTGTAATATGTAATTCCAGTTTCTTAAAAACTTAAGGAAGCTTTTGATTAAGCATATGTTTTAAATGTGTTAAGCATAATCTTAAAACTGTAGTTATTACCAAACAATAATGTAGTAACACCCATTTTGTAACTAAGACATTCATGGGGTTATAGTTGAGTGAACTGTAATTGCTTCAAATTTCTATTGATACAGAGAAAATGAGGTTTATATTAGTGTCATTAATAAATACCAGAGATCATGGGGTCGCCTACAACATGCAACTTTTCAGACTGAAAAAAGGAAAGAGGTGTTAGGAGGAGTTAGACTATGAGAATTTGGACTTAATAGCTCAAAATATGTTAATTACCGGTAATAACAAAATAGAGAGGGAGGTTGGGAAGACTATATTTAAAATGTTATTTTGTACAAGAGCCCTGGTACAGTGCCTCAGCTGGTCCATATCAGCACAGGTTCACTGACTTCATTGGAGCTAGCTAATTTTGCATCGGCTGAGGGTCTGGCCCTGCTAGTGTTTGTGTAAATAGTTCCCATTACTAGGATCTCTCTTTCATTCCCCTCTCCTCACCCCTTTAATTTCTCTCTCTCTCTCCTATTCCTGAAACTCTTTGTAATGTGACCACTCTTACACTTGACCTGACAACCAATAAATATGTTCTGATTCTTATGTATCGCTAAAATAATTGTCTTAATCTTTTGTGAATACGTGAAATATGAACTGTTACTTGATGGCAACTATTGAGTTCTTCTAGAACAATAATGGAAATATTGTGCAGGTGTTACATTGGTGCATGACTGTGAACCATATGCTGCTTTGCTCTGAAAAGAATTGGACTATTTGCTAGGAATCTTTGGGAAAATGTGCATTCTGACACTTTTTCTTCAAACTTTAAGTGATATTTTATGTTAAAGAAAAATATAAAATGAAAAACTAGCATTTTAAATTTGTGTGCACATTGTGTCTATTTAGTGTGTAGGATATTTTCCTCTTACAAATTAATTTTAGCAAGGTAGTTAATTTTGCATCTTTTGGTAGTAGCATTACCTATGCACAATGAAGGCGGGTTCACTTTGGCTCTTTCCTGGTTTAACTTTATGTTTTAATGAATTATCAGGGTACTTTGTGTGTCAGGAATCCATACACTATATCTTTTGTACCAATTATATATTTATGTTGAATTCTAGTCATTGTTGAATCAAAAGGATTAATGTTTTGCATTTTAATACTCTCCAGTTTAGCTGAAGTCAGTAAATATGTCTCTAGGGCTATCAAAGTGTTTCAGTGCAAACTATTTCAGACAGGAGCAGAGACTCTGTGCTTCTCCAATGGTACAATGATCAAGGAAGTTGAAAGGACAATGAAAAATTATAACCGGAGTTTCATGAGAGTCTGCTGTTGATGCACACACCAGGAACCACTTAACTGAAGGCTGGAAGTGGTTGTACGGGACGAAGAAAGAGCTGATGCCAGCAAGCTTTTGGAAATAGTAATCATTTTACAAACAAGATGAAATGAACCCTGATTAAAGAGAGGACTAGCAAATAAGCAATTTGTGCACACATAATTCCCTACATAATGGTTTTAGCCAAAAGCCACAATAGAGAAAAGTACAAGTTAAACTATTCACAAAGAGTTTGTCCAAACTGTTTCAGAATAGTATTCTCACACTTGCTTCTTATCAAACTGTCTGTACTGGGCTATCTTGATTATCACTTCAAAAGTTTTTTTTTTTTTTTTTTTTTTTCTCTCCTCTTACTTAATTGGCCTCTCAGACTTGGTAAGACAACTCCCACCTGTTCATGCTCTCTGTATGTGTGTATATATATCTCCTCAATATATGTTTCACTCTATATGCATCCGAAGAAGTGGGTTGTAGCCCACGAAAGCTTATGCTCTAATAAATTTGTTAGTCTCTAAGGTGCCACAAGTACTCCTGTTATTTTTGAGGATACAGACTAACACGGCTGCTACTCTGAAACCTGTTTCAGAATCAGGACCCATAACCATTAGCTAGGCTTTGGAGATTAAAACGCATATTTGTGCAATAACTTAATCTAATTGTAAAGTGGTGTGTGTGTGATGTGGGAATGCAGAGTCAATGAGAACAGGACTCAATTGATCATATGGTCCTCTTCTGTCCATTTCTCTGCTCCTTTGGATTCCTTTGTGACTTCTTTATAAGCTCATTACAATACCACTGGGACAGATCCAGAGTTCATTCTTTACAGCAAGCAGATGTGTAGTAACATTTATACATCACTCTGACCTGAAGGGAACCGTAGAGGATTATTTGCTTGTTATGGTAGGAGATTTACAGGAAGATATTGGCACTGTATTTATTCTCATGTTGAAAAGGGCAGGTAGTTAGCAGAAGTGCTTTTCTTGGTTTAATGTTTTAAAAATCCCATCAGATTGGGTGAAGGTTGATATTTTTATTTATTTGCCAACCAGTTGGTAAGACATGTGACACATTTGCCTTAGTTGCTGGATAGTTTAGAGGCTGAGTGCAGATGAAGGTAGTATGGGTCAAAATGTAATAACTGCAAGCCCAAACCATTGTAATTAGTTTAAAATTAGGAAAAAGCTATTGTAAATGTCCCCCATTATTTTGTTTGTTTCCATCTAGTCTGAATGGCCACCTCTTAGAGCAGTGACTACAATCAATTACTAACATTAAACTTTGCCTCAGAAAAGCAGGTTTGCATAGAATGGCTTTTTCAAAGTAAAGGACAAGTGTTTAAAATCTGTCTTTAAAAAATAAATCAATGCGAGAAATGAACATTTCTCATAATGTAGAGCATTAGGAAAGCAGCTTCTCCATCGTCTGTATTTCTGCCGAAGAAAAAGCAACTATCACAAATGAGTTTCCCATTAGCATGATCAAATGGTGCTATTCTTATTTGATTTAAAAAGTCTTATTGAACAAACAAAGCTATTATTTTCTTTGCTTCAATCTTTTGAAATATTTTCTTCAGGAGATGGTGACTCTTCCTCATTATCTCCTTTAAAATAAAGTAATACAGGATTCAGTGAAAATACTTGATCTGACTCTGCATTAGCTGTAAAACCATTATGGACTTCAAAAACCATTATAGACTTCAGAGGTCTTTCTGGAATCATGAAATTTGGTCCTAAGTCCTCATTCTTTTATCTAATAAAAACTGGAGTTGTCTTTTAACCAATTTTCAGAAATTTTGAACAAAAAAAAATGCTGAAACCCCATGTCTACCAAGCAGACAAGCTAACTTTTGAGCCTTTTTAAGGACTATTTTCATTATCAATCTTATATTAAATATAACAAAACAGGAGTACCATTTAAATATGTGCATTTGGGGCTTACAATTTTAATTAAAGAGTGCTTGCCAGTTTCAGAAACAGTTGTAAAGTGGAATTATGCAAATAGAATATTGGTCATTTCTAGTCTATACAATTACTCCAAGACATATGTGGGCACTTGGGAAGCATATCTGAGAGCAGATAATGTTACCTGTTACTTTGCTCCACCAGCATGCCATCTTGCATTTTAACAGTGTCAAGGTACATTTAACTTGCCCCCAAATGTGTCATGATAGAAGGTTGAACTCACATGAGTCAGTGAGACTTCAAGTGATTCACAGAAGAATGTGGTTGTCTAATCCAGTCTTCTGCACAGCACAGGCCATAGAACTTCCCTAAAATACTTCATGTTTGAACTAGAGCATATCTTTTTTTTTTTAAATGTGTGTATATATAAAATCCAATCTTGATTTAAAAAATCCCCATGATGGAGAGTCCACCACGATCTTTGGGAAATTAGCCTTTGGAACAATTATTCTCACTGTTAAAAATGTGTTTTTATTTCCAATCTACATTTGAATAGCTTCAGTTTCCAACTATTGGATCTTGTTGCATGTTTGCCTGCTAGATTTGAGCTCATTATAAAATATTTGTTCCCCATGCAGATACCTGTAGACTACAGATACAATCATCATAGATCCTGTCATGTGTCATCACTGTATTTTTATACATTTTTAATTAATACAAATTAGTTCTTTGAAGGCCTGTAGCAGAGATTAACACTATGATAGTAGACATACAATCTGATGAGTTTCCTTCAGAAGATTGTCTGCTATTAGAAACCTCCCCTTATTTTCACTGAGTGGACCACATCTTGATCAAGATTCTCATAGGCTTCCCATTCCTAAAGTTGTGAAGCATCTCCTCTCCCATTAACAATTGAGTAACAGCCCAGTAGAAGCTATAGCTGAATGGACAATGAATGTTAGGAAAGTGTTTAAGGACTTTCCTGACTAATACAGGAAGAGTCAGATCCATCTGACCAACCAACTTCTTACAAACCACTAGCAAGTGATCCACTGAACACTGAACTGCAGACCATAGTTAAGAAACCAATGTACAAAGAGACATAGAAGCCTCCCTAGTCAAAAGGACACTATCATCAATGCATTTGCCCCTTTGTGTGTGTTTTGTTTCTTCTGACTGAACTAAGGATATGGTGATAACTACATTCTTTCCCTTTTAGACACAGCAGTCCTCCCTATCAGTCTTAAGGAAGGATCCTCACACTTTGAAATTCACAGACCTATTTTTACCTCTGGAATAACTTGCATCACAACTAAATTAGGCAACACATTTTATTACGTGCCCAATTTTTAATCATTGTGCTTTAATTTCAACCATGTTAACCCAATTCACACTAGATTTTATATCTTACTAGAGGGCAGAATTCTGATGGAAAGATATTTAGTTCATATTGGATGGACCTTTTTGGAGATTTGCTCACAAATGAGGAGGCTTTCAATTTTGAAATTTCTTCTTCTGCTTGTTTTTTTGTTGTTGTTGTTCCTCCATATCTCCAAAACCATAGTGCCTATAAACTCCAAATATGCTTTTTGATGTTGGCCTGGGAAGGGAGAAGTGCATTTGAGTAATTTTTGTGGATTAGCTATGGAAGTAGAAATACACATATATACAAAAGATATATATAGAGAGAGAGGAATGCATTGTGTTTTTTCCCTTTTTGGTATACTAAAAGGTATCTCCTGTACATACGCTGGGTTATGTAGGCATAGGAATAAAATGCCTTTCTCCCCACAGAGTTTCCCCTTCAGCCTAGCTCAGTGGAAATGTTCACTCTTGACCTGATCCTGCAAAATACTGAGCACCTCCTAGCTCCCAGTGAAGTAAAGGGGAGTTGAGGATTTGAACTCCTGGGACATGCTTGCAAACATCAACTATTTAAAGCATTTTCAGATTTTCAAAAGTAGTTAGACTTGAATAGAGAAGGGAGATGGTCCAGTGGTTTGGGTGCTAACCTGGATCTTGAGAGACCTACGTTCAATTCCCTGCTCTTCAATAGGCTTCGTGTGTGACATCAGGTATCATAGAATCATAGAATATCGGGGTTGGAAGGGACGTCAGGAGGTCATCTAGTCCAACCCCCAGCTCAAAGCAAGACTAATTCCCAACTAAATCATCCCAGCCAGGGCTTTGTCAAACCTGACCTTAAAATCCTTTAAGGAAGGAGATTCCACCACCTCCCTAGGTAACCCATTCCAGTGCTTCACCGCCCTCCTAGTGAAAACGTTTTTCCTAATATCCAACCTAAACCTCCCCAACTGCAACTTGAGACCATTACTCCTTGTTCTGTCATCTGGTACCACTGAGAACAATCTAGATCCATCCTCTTTGCAACCCCATTTCAGGTAGTTGAAAGCAGCTATCAAATCCCCCTTCATTCTTCTCTTCTGCAGACTAAACAATCCCAGTTCCTTCACCTTCTCCTCATAAGTCATGTGCTCCAGACCCATAATCATTTTTGTTGGTCTCCGCTGGACTCTTTCCAATTTTTCCACATCCTTCTTGTAGTGTGGGGCCCAAAACTGGACACAGTACTCCAGATGAGGCCTCACCAATGTCGAATAGAGGGGAATGATCACGTCCCTCGATCTGCTGGCAATGCCCCTACTTATACAGCCCAAAATGCCATTAGCCTTCTTGGCAACAAGGGCACACTGTTGATTCATATCCAGCTTCTTGTCCACTGTAGCCCCTAGGTCCTTTTCTGCAGAACTGCTGCTTAGCTATTCGGTCCCTAGCCAGTGCATGGGATTCTTCCATCCTAAGTGCAGGACTCTGCGCTTTTCCTTGTTGAACCTCATCAGGTTTCTTTTGGGCCAATCCTCTAATTTGTCTAGGTCCCTCTGTATCCTATCTCTACCCTCCAGCATATCTACCACTCCTCCCAGCTTAGTGTCATCTGCAAACTTGCTGAGAGTGCAGTCCACGTCATCCTCCAGATCATTAATGAAGATATTGAACAAAACCCGCCCCAGGACCGATCCTTGGGGCAATCCGCTTGATACTGGCTGCCAACTAGACATGGAGCCATTGATCACTACCCGTTGAGCCCGACGATCTAGCCAGCTTTCTATCCACATTATAGTCCATTCATCCAGTCCATACTTCTTTAACTTGCCGGCAAGAATACTGTGGGAGACGGTATCAAAAGCTTTGCTAAAGTCAAGGAATAACACATCCACTGCTTTCCCCTCATCCACAGACCCAGTTATCTCCTCATAGAAGGCAATTAGGTTAGTCAGGCATGACTTGCCCTTGGTGAATCCATGCTGACTGTTCCTGATCACTTCCATAGAATCATAGAATATCAGGGTTGGAAGGGACCTCAGGAGGTCATCTAGTCCAACCCCCTGCTCAAAGCAGGACCAATTCCCAACTAAATCATCCCAGCCACGGCTTTGTCAAGCCGGGCCTTAAAAACCTCCAAAGAAGGAGACTCCACCACCTCCCTAGGTAACCCATTCCAGTGCTTCACCACCCTCCTAGTGAAAAAGTTTTTCCTAATATCCAACCTAGACCTCCCCCACTGCAACTTGAGACCATTGCTCCTTGTTCTGTCATCTGCCATTTCCTCTAAGTTCTTCAGGTAAATCACTTATTCTCTCTATGCCTAAATTTCCCATCTGTAAATTGAGGATTATAGCATTCCCTACCTCAGAGGGGTATCACATGAGGATATATATTTTAAAAATAGTGCGAGGCATTCAGATATAATGGCAATGAGGGCTGTATAATAGGAGGGAGAAAGGTAGCAAAATTCATGCAGTGCCCTGAACTCTTCTGAAAATCTTACTGTTAGAACCAGACCGTGACTCTTGCTGCTGTATATTCGTGCTGGGAACTAGGGATCAAAGTCTCTGTGTTTTGCCACCTGCATCACAAGTAGTAAAGTGGCAGGGAGAGCAGTAGGTGGGCAGTGTGGTGTAGAGTTAGAAGTGTATGTTTTTTTAAAAGTATCTATAATTGGCTATTGCATGTAGTAACTCTTAAGTCTCTTACATCTTCAATGTTCTAACAAAGATGTGCTTGTGAAGCATCAATAGACACATGCATCCACGTATTCCATTTGTTTTTCTAGAAAAATAAGATACAAGCCATGTGACTGGGCCCTTTCCATCACTAGTATCCTCAAAGCTCAACCATTTATTGGAACAACTAATTGGGTAAGTCATAGCCAGTTTTAAATTGTGCCAGTGTACAATTTATCATGCGGTCACTGCTTTTCTATTATAATGCATTTCAAGGCAGTATGCACGTAAATTAAATGGCAGTAAAACATCGTAACATCCAGTGTGTTCACAAATTCTAGTAGACTTTGCAAATTTGAATAAAGAGAAAGATTAGAAATTGGAAAATAAACTGTTCAAGATAACTAATGGGTTTATTAAAGTTTGATCACCATACCAATTAATGTAAGAAAAAAAATAAGATTTTATTCCCCCTCCTTTGTTTTTAGATAAAATGTCATCCCCAGAGCACAATGGCACAACACTTTTTTGTTCATGAAAGGACTTTTTCCTCTCTGTCATGACTACCTGATATTAAAATACATACAATAATAACCTGTTCTTAATAATCAGTTTATAAAAAACAGTACAATTGCTTCCAGCTGAGAAGCAGAAGTACAAACAATGCAAGATTTTTATTCACTAAATACTTTCCAGGTAATAGAAGACATTGTCTTTTCTCACTAAGTGTCTAAAAGTAGAACTCATAAAGAATAAATAAATTAATACTAAAATGAATGAAGGACTTTTGGATATGAACACTAACTAGTTGGCTCTTCAAACAGTTTTTCATATATTTTTCTTTCCAAAGATAATTTAAATAATCTTGCTATTCACTGGTACTGGAAACAAATAATTTTGGCATCATTTTTCTTGGGGGGGAAAAACAAACACTTTTCTGTGAAATCTTTGCAAAAATGAAAATCTTCTAAAATTTCCCCTGGGAAAAACAATTGGCATTTTTAAACCAATTTGAATTATCACTGTGCAGCTGCTCATAATCCCATGATATTGTTTGTTCTTTGATTGGATGACTCTAGCTGTGATAAGAGTGGAAGGGTGTGATCAGTTAAATCTCTCAGGAAATGGGTGGAAACAGATTGAGTTAGAAATAGCCAGGTAAACAGGTCTAGCAAGTGGAGAATGTTTTTTTGTTGTTTTAATTTGTTTAAGTTCTGTAGAAATGGGCTCAGGATGGCAAGTTTCAGTTTTACTATGGCTAAACCAAACCCTCCTCAGGTGGTGTGTGTTTCGTTTTTGGCTTGGTTTGTTCTTTTGAGTTGCACAAAGAGGAGCTCTGCTCCCCACCTCTGCTAAAAGCAAGGGTAGTACTCTCCCACCTTCCTGTCCCTCTTCCAGTGGGTGGTATTTGTCAGTTGCTGGGGCCTGCTAGGCTTCTCTGTCCCAGCACATCCCCCAGCACTGTGCTGCCTGGAAGCAGCTGCAACAGCTTTTCTGCAGTTTCTCAGTCTGTGCCTAAAATAGGGCTGTGTAGTACTGCCACGTAGGCCTGGTCTATACTACAGGGTTAGGTGGACGTAAGATGCCTTACGTCAACCTTGCTACGGAAGCGTTTTCACTTAAATTTGGCTCCTGCCAATATAAGTGCATCTCTACGCCAATTTAGTAACATCACCTCCCCAAATAACATAGTCGCAGTCTATGTTATTAGGTCATCAATGTCAGTGTAGACACTGCATTGCTTACACTGACTGTTACTGGCTTTCATCCCGCAATGCCCCACACTGACAATACAATCAATGCAAGTGCTGGTGAGGACGCGCACTGCCAACAGAAGGAGCCAAGTGTGCACATACACAAGTGATGTAATCGGTGTCGTGGCTATATGCCGTAGTAAGTTAGATCAACATAATTTTGTAGTGTAGACATGGCTTTAGTGCACCTAGTGATTAGTTATGCACTGTGGGTAACCCCGAGGGGACACTTTTGGCAATTGTGCTCACTCTGCTGCTCCTGTCACCCAGGAGAGTGATTTTTTTTTTTTTTTTTTTGCAGTCCTGCAAGGACTAAGAGAAGCAGCTCTCTAAAACTATGCTGTTTCCTTCCCTGATTTATTCCAGGACTGATATCGAGAAGCCTACTCACTGCTATACCAGCCAGAGTCCTCTTACCAGATGAATCCTCAGCTGCCTTCTTAGGGCAGCTTTAAATTCCTTCTGTGCTGCTGGGGAGGTGCAAAGCAGACTTAAGTTTGCACACAGATCTGGATCATATTGTACACAGAATAAGTGTGTAGGTAAACTGAGATAGAAACATAATATGAAAGAAAGAAATGTATGTGTATTGATATTTTAAGGCAGGACATGATAGATGGCTGGAACTGGGACCTTGTGCAGTGACTATAGGTTATAGAGTTTAGTAATTAAGCTTCTGTTTTTAGCAGCTTGCTAGCCACGCATACCAGTCTTCATGTTGGATATAAAATAGCAAGATATGTGATGCATGTTTTTATCATAGTTTACACCATTTTCAGATTATCTGAGGTGTATATTTCCAAAAACCTATTAAGAAATATATGACACTTGATTGCTTGTGACATGAGAGAATAGTTGCATCACTCATAATTTTTGATATACACTCTATGAATGCCATTAATAGTTCAGATTTTCATTTCTTTTTTTCTTCAGTGTGATCGTGAAGCATCCCAATAAAAATAAAAGCAACTATTCACATAAAATAATCTGATGAGTAGGATATTGCAGACAGCTAATTTAGCAAGTGACATTTTGGGGTATGGGATCAGAGGTTAATTAACTGGCTACAGTACAATCAAAAACAGCAGGGATGAGAATTGTTTTTAATTATAATTTGTATTTCTATTAGGGGATACTGGATGGATTTGAAATTGAAGCAGACTTTATTGGTGGATTGCCTAAGGCACCACCAGGGTGCTGGAACAGTTTTTTATAGTGGAGGTGCTGAGAGCCATTGAACCAAACTGTAAACCCTGTATATAATAGAAACCATTTCAACCCAGGGGGTGCTGCAGCAGCCCTCCCCCCTCTTAATTCCAGCACCTATGGACACTACACGTGATTCTCCATGAAACAGGCAACTAATCACAGTACTAAGTAGTAGGGCTTTAAATATGATCAATTCACTGATAAAAGCACAAAAGCATAATTACTTTTTTACAAAAATTTTATGGTAGAATGAAAGCAAAAAATGTCAAATGGAGACAGAGTGGACTTCTTTCTGAATAAGACAGATTTATTCATTATTACTGTTAAAGATCTTCAATCCCTAAGGTTTCAGACATTTAAATTATATGATTTAAATAATTTAGTTAGTTCTCTAATTTCTTTACTACTGATGGGCTGACAAAGTTTAAGTACTCAGAATATGGGAGAGAAGAGTAATAGCAAACTTCTCTGGGATAAAATGGGATTTCTTTACCAGAAGAGCATAGGCCAAAGTTCACTGATGGTATCAAGGGACATAGAAAAATACTCCCTTCTTCTACCTGTGCAATATATGTGAACTATTCTCCAATCACAATTGTGCACACATCAAATCAGGTCACTGTTTAACACACAAAAATACTCTGAAATTCTTGTAACTGTCTTCTGTCAAATGAAATGGTATTTGGCCAATGAACCCATCACTTCACCTGTTCATATTACTTTAAGAATATATTTCAGAATGAGATAGTAAAAGGAAAGCAGGCAAGAAGTTCTTGAAAAAATAATTAAGTTTCACATTTATAGATTAAGTAGGAAAAATATATAAAAGAAAGACACTTCTTTCTAATATAAACATTTAATTAAAAGTCCCAGGAGGGGTGGGATTAGGTGAAACTGTGATGCAGATTTGAAGCTTAATTGTTAGGTTAAAACTGAATAGAGGCAAAATCCCTTAGGATGTCAGTCTTTTAAGTCTAAAATTGGCGACAATTCTTGGTTTTCTCAGTTAAAGCCAATATAATAGTTGTCAGGCTTTACATTTTGTGATGCGTTTGCCGCTTAATCTTTCCCAGGGAATCTGTGTTCGAAGAGTTTTATGTGTCAACACCAAGAACAGATGCTCTTCAACCTTTATATCTGCACAGTGTGTAACAATGAAAAAATCTTTTAAATGTTTGAGTTGGGTTTGTTCACAGGGAGACCGATTGTCTGCAGCCTAAGCTCTGCTGGCGTAGTCAATCTGCCTGGAGAGGAGTTGGGCACCCTGATACAAACTGCCCACGCTTTATTTGGGATGTGGGGTCAAGGATCTGTGTTCTCATGAAGTTGACAGGGCTGGTGAGGGGTGAGCTTAGGACAGTGATTTAATGCATTTCCCAATCAGCTTTTGAAATTGGGATACCAAGCTGGAATTAGTTGCCTTCCCAGATGGAATTCCATGGGGGTAGTGGCAGCAGTATCATTGACCGCACTTCCTGGGGATGCATCAAGTGTGGTGCCAGTTGCCCTGCAGATGAGAGGGGTGCAAGTTGCCTATCCCAATGAGCAGTCTCAACATTCCGAAGCTTCCCTAATGTCATATGGAAGGAAAACGGACTGTTGGTCCATCTACCCCAGACTTTTGACTGTGTCAGTGTCCTCTGTGTGATGCTTCAGAGATAAAAAGATGCTAACACGTTTGATATGTGTAAAGAAAAACCTTGCAGCAATACATTTTATAGAACTCTCTTTGCATGTAAATGAATAGATCACTATTGGCAGGACATTAATATGCAAATGAACAAGACCTGCTTCTAGCTCTTTGGCACAGGCATAGTTCAAGGGTGGGTGTATTAGAGGCCACACAATTAATCATAAATACAAATATGGAAAGGATTAAAAATTGGACAGGTTGGTCACACCTGTCATACATAGAGCTGAACATTTGGCAGACAAGTGTTTGATGGAGGCTTGTTAGACAGATTTTTGAGGATATTAGCACCACAGCTGTTACATAAACAGAGAAAAAGGGAATATGAGTTACTCACTCTTCTGCTGCTAATAATCTGTCTCCTCTATAATAGGCTCAGCAATTGAGCCAGAGCTATTATAATATCTTGCCGAATTTTACTATCTAGTGTCCAACAGCTCCAGAGTCCTGTAGATCAATGGGTTACTAAATGGAGTTCTTAAATTAGTGACAGCATCTGACATCTCCTGATATGAGGCCCTCTTGTTTTACTATTTGTTAAACTCACTTGGATCCTGAACAGGGCCGGCCCACAACATTTTGGCATCTGAGGCGGGGATGCCTCCATGCCCCCTCGCTTGGGCCAAAACTTTGAAAGGTCTCAATTCTGCCTTCCTCCTGTTCTACTCCTCTCATGGTACTGCTCTGCTACCTACCCCAATAAAGGAGAACTAACAACTTAAAATGCCTTGTTCAAAAATTTGAAGTAACACTTAACTTTCAAACGCCTGAACAGCAAATGTAACTTTTCTTCTCTGCATAGTAAACACTGACATTTTTATCTGTTTGAATAATCAAAGTGGTGCTTTCCGTGCCTTCCTGGTTGCAAAGATCTGAACTGCTTCCTGCTGAAGGTCCACAGTCTGGGCCAGCTCATGCTCTATTGAGATGGTTGCAAGGCCGACCAGCCTCTCCTGTGTCATTGTGGAGCGTAGATATGTTTTTATTAACTTCAGCTTGGAGAAGCTGTGTTCTCCACTGGCAACCGTTACAGGAAGTATTAGAAGTATGCGCAGAGCAACAAAAGCATTTGGAAAAAGGGTGGTCATCTTATTTGTGCATATATATTCCAAAACAGCCTTTGGAGTTGATCCTGTTGAAATGTATCTTGAAAGGGCTTTCAGTTCATCACCTAAATCACTCTCATCAATATCGCGCATGCCGTCATGTGTCAACACTGTCTCTAGTGCCCTGCATTGCTGGTGGAGGTCTTCTTCAGGTATAGTGAGGTATCATAGAACATCCCAAATATCCTGCTGTGTTCCTTGAGCTGCATGAAACGTTTTTCAACTGACTGTACTGCACAATCTAGCACCTGGTTAAAGAATTGTTATTTGGGGTCTCTTCTGGGATTATCTCATGCCTCGTAATCAAAATCAAAGAGTCTTCGGTGACTCTTGTATTCTTGAATGGGTGGGAAAATAGCTTCAGTGTGAAGTTCCTCTGCCAACTTCTGTGCATTCTTCAGAACATTTTGAAATCCCTCATCTGACCGGTAAGACTGTAGGTATGACTTTGTTTTGTCCAGTTGTTCCATTGCTTCAGATATATCAAGGTCAACTCCTTGGAGTCTCTTGCTTACAACATTTATTTCAAACAGTATGCCATGCCACAACATTAAGCCACACAGAAATTTGAAGTTATGTATTTCTGGTGATTCCATTTCCCTCTGCCATTGTTCTCCCACAAACAGTTCCTGTCATAGCATTATCCTCCATAATGGCAACTATGGCATCATCTATCTTCCCAATTTGGTGTTTGATAGGCTTTTGTGCCTCCCTCTGTTCTTTCCTCTCATGTTAGCACCATTAGCGTAGCCCTGACCTCTCATGTCAGCTATCACAATTCCCATATCTTCCAGCTTTTTAAGAAGCACATTTGTCATACCAGCTCCTGTAGTAGCATCAATGTCAATAAATTCTAGAAAATGCTCTCTGACAGTCACCATTGCAGGGACATTTTCACTAGGTTCTGTTGTTGTTGTTACAAAACACACCATTAAAGTCATTTGTTCTGTATGGCTGATGTCAGGTGTGCAGTCCAGAATAACAGAGTAATATCTTGCTGACTTCAGATCTGCCACAATCTTCTGTTTGACTTTTGTTGCCAGTCACTGTATGATCTCATTTTGAATTGTTTTTCCAAGGTAGTGGTGTGTGTACATTTCTTGGGTGGTGACTCTTCTTTGATGCTCTGGAGTACAGCATCAAACTCAGCCATCAGCTCCACAATCTTAAGGAAGTTTCCATTGTTTGGCACATACAGCTGATCTGAAGTGCCACACAGTGCTAGGTTTTGGGTAGCAAGCATTCTCACCCAGAGCGCGGGTGCAGGGGGACCGGCTGGGGGGGGGGGGAAGGGGGAGGGAGCGGGCGGGAGAGAGAGAGAAGGGGGCGGCCAGGTCTACAGCAGGGGCGCTGCCACGCGGCCCCTCCCGCTGCGCTGCCTCCTGCCGCCTGCCGCGAGGGCTTCGGTCGGCGGGGAGGGAAGGAAGAGGACTGCCCTGCAGGGCGCTCTGGTACTCCACGCCACTGCCCCATACAGGGTGGCCGGAGCGGAACAAAAAACAAAACAAAACAAACAAACAAAAAAAGCGGCCGTGCCGCCCTAGGATTGGGCAGAATGCCGCCTCAAACAATCTGCCGCCCCAAGCACCAGCTTGCTCAGCTGGTGCCTGGAGCTGGCCCTGCTCTGATGCAATCTTCTCTTGATGCTGATCATCGATGGTGGCCTTTAACCTTAGTCTCATCTCAAGCTCTTTCCACCTATGGAATGCTCTCTGGTGATTTGCTGCCTTCTCATGGCATGCCAGATTTCTAGCCATGAGTACATAAGCCATGGCCTCTCCACTTTGTCACTATTGGGGATTTCACGCCAGTAATGTGTTGGATGGAAACTTCTATTTTCATTGTCTTTGGGGAACATGAAGTTTTTCACTTGCTGTGGCCCATGCAGTACAAGGAAGTCCCTCAGGCTACTGCTCAAGTGGGTCCACAGTCCTGGATCATCTAGACTTAAGGAACTAAACTCAGGAGCAGCTGTTTCTTGCGCCTCCACCACACTCTTCTCTGATCTACACTTTTCTTCACGAATGTGCATGGTTACATCCATTTGAGAAGGAGATATGGATGCTGCTGCCAGGTCACCTGCACTCTGACTAACTGGAAGATCAGGCATCCTCACTGGGGCCAGAAGGCTCACCGTGAACATTTGTGTCTATGTATCTCAGGAGAGCACTTTCCTGCTTAGATAGAAAAGCTTCCTTTGCCTTCTTTCTTTTTCTGAATAATGCCCCAGAGGGGCGTTTTCTTCTTTCACTCATGACTGCTGTTCTGTGCCAGCTATAGTGGCTCTCAACACTCAATTGAAGGGGACAAATAAGCAGGCTGGTAGCAGGGCCTGAGTGAGGAAAGATATCAGCGTCTTAAGGGCCTAACTGTCTCCTACTACTTCAGTTGACCGCCTGTTCTCCTCAAGTGGATTCAAGGAAGCAGCAGGAAACAGGAAGGTGTTAATCAGTCCAGGCTCCTGGGGGTGCTAGAGAGGTACATAAGAGGTTCCTCCTTGTCTCTCTCCCTGCAGCTCCTGCTGCTTTCTGTTATTCCCTCTCACCTTTTCTCCTGCCTGCCTGTTATGTCTCTTGTGCCCTCCTTCCTCCAGCACAGCACTCCACCATCTCTGTGCATCTAGGGCAGAGAGAATACATATGCACCAGCAGCAGACACAATTTTCTATACTCTGGGTCCTAGTGGCGCCTCCCCCCACACACACACAGTCTAGCACCTGAGGTGGCCGCCTCAGTTCGCCTCATGGTAAGGCCAGCCCTGGTCCTGAACTATTTCTGACTTTCTCACTTCCATTGGAAGGGCTTATGTTTTGTAGAGGCATTATCCTTCCCCATAATTGAGGCTTGGTCTACACTAGAAAATTAGGTCAGTTTAAATATGAAAAATCTACACCCATGACTTGTACTAAAGCCAACTTAAATCTCTGTGTAGACGTCAGTATGTCCATGGAAGAATTCTTCCGTTGATCTAGCTACCACCTCTCGGGGAGGTGGATTGCCTACACCAGAGATTGGCAACCTTTGGCACGCGGCTCACCAGGGTAAGCACTCTGGCGGGCCGGGCCGGTTTGTTTACCGGCCACATCCGCAGGTTCGGCTGATCGCATCTCCCACTGGCAACGGTTTGCCGCTCCAGGCCAATGGGGGCTGCAGGAAGCGAAGCGGGCCGAGGGATGTGCTGGCCGCCGCTTCCTGCCGCCCCCATTGGCCTGGAGCAGCGATCCGCGGCCAGTGGGAGCCGCGATCGGCCGAACCTGTGGACGTGGCAGGCAAATAAACCGTGCCGGCCCAGCAGGGTGCTTACCCTGGCAAGCCACGTGCCAAAGGTTGCCGATCCCTGGCCTATACTGACAATAGAACACCCTCCCCCCCATTTACATATGTAGTGTCTCCACTGAAGCGATGCAGCTGTGCCACTCTAGCATTTTAAGTGTAAACAAGCCCTAATCTATGTCTACACTTACAGCAGTGTGTAGAGTACATACACTGCAAGTCCCCCTTGCATGGATATCGATAGCAGCGTAGACAGTGAGGCGCTGCTTAGGTGAGTAGAGTAAAAACACTCCAGAACATCAGGGTATATACCCTCTATGACTCTCTACAGGTCCAAGCAGTGGACCCACATGAGTCTACCCTGTGCCTGTGCAGAGGGGTTCTGCACTGTGCCTTGCCCACATTGAGTAGTTTACAGGATTGGAGCCTATGTGGTTATATCAGTATAAAAACTGTTAGAATGCAGAAGTGAATCAGGGCTAAGATCTACACACACCACATGCACATTTATTTTTGGCATGTGACAGTTTTGAAATATTTTGGGTTGCCAATGTTTGTATTGCAGTAGCAAGTGCACAAGTTATTTACCTTTATTCTGGTTTTTGTTTTTAAATACATACGTTGTAGCATCTTGGTGCCTTGAACCTTGTTCGTTTTTTTCTTTGCTAGTATTCTAACTTACACAACTGAATATCATTGTTCATCTATTTCATTTAATAGCTGATCCTTTCAGCTTTGTAAGACTTAATTAAAATGTACTGTATTGAAAGAAACAAAAAAATTAAATTAGTTGAATTAGTAAATAACAGCAAATTAGTAGTAGTTTAGTGATTTAATTAACACAGCTTTATCCCAGCACACTAGTTAATGAAAGGAAAGTGCTAGGCCATCTGGTGCAGTTGCAAGAAATGTGGAAACGGAGCTGCCTCGCTTTGTACCTTCCTCTCATTTGTCATTTGCATTTTGATGAGTCCACTGGTTCTCCTCTTTTAGATGATTATTCATTTTATATGTGAAAGTCTATAAAGCATTTCAGGATCCTTCAAAACGAAAATTGCTTTATAAAGGCAAGGTAATAGTATTCCTACTCTGCTTCCTGAGACTGTTATATTTTCTAAAGGATATATAGAAAAATAAGTGCAATCTATCCAAAAGGTCTGTGGCCATCACTCCATGCTAGAAATGAAAAGCTGCACACCTTCACTCCATGGTTCTCATACTTAATTGACCAGGTTAATTTATTGTTTCCATTTACAAGGTTCCAGGGAATGGATAGCTGCAGCTTTTTTTTTTTTTTAAAGGTTCATCTTCCATGTTACCTCAAAATGGATGTACCAGGATGTGGCATTATCTTGTGATGTAAGCACATAAGTAGGCTCTCCCAAGATTCCAAAAGCATGCCCAGGAGAGGTAACATCATTTCAGAATCCATAGTCTTGTGTGCATAATTCATATAGATGAAAGAAAAGGAAGGGATAGAAGGATCCTTGTGGGTGAGTAAGTGAAACAGAATGAAGGCGCTAATGATCTTCAGCCATGAAGAGGATGCAATTCAGTCTCCTATTCATAAGGAGAGCTGGGCAGGAAATGGTTTCCTGTCCCATGAAAATTTTCAAGATTTCAATATTTTTTTCTGTTCCACATCAGGACAAAACTGATACCTTTTGAAACGTTCTGTATAAGAGGAGAGTGACACAATAGGCTGGTGGGTAGGGCATTCATCTTGGATGTTGGGGACTCCCAAAGTTCAAGTCTCTGATATACCTGAAATTCTGGTATCTTAAATCCAAGGTGACTGTCCTAATCATTGAGTGATTGGCTGTTCCCATTAGTTTTGACCAGAAATTCCATCTTAGACTTGAGAAATCTCCCGAATGAAAGTTCCATCAAAATGGACACCTTCCCATGAGACATTAACAAATTGGCATTTGCCGTTAGAAAATTGTTTCATTGAAAAATTCCCAACCAGCTCTAGTCATAGGACCATGGAAATTGCTTTACTGAACAGTGGTTCATCTGTTTTAGACAGTGGCCATTACTAGAGTCTTCACAATGGGCAGACATGTAGTAATGTAATGGGCAATTATATAGTAATATGCTTATAAAGGCAATTTCTTCCTCACATTAGCTAACTATTGAGTGCGTTATATCCTGAAGCATGGGGTTTAAGATCTCTGATTCATGTTTATCTTAGCTAGTGTAACTGAGGCATTTTTAGTCATAAACAAACCCTAGAATTTTCTTTAAAAAAAAATCGTACTATACTCTAAACTTAATTTCCCCAATACTAATTCCTCCCTACTGTTACTCAAACCTTGTCAACTGTCTGTAATGGGCCACCCTCTTACCACTTCAAAAGTTATTTTCCCTCCCTTGGTATCCTGCTGTTAATTGATTTATCTCGTTAGACTGACCTCACACTTGGTAAAGCAACCCCCATCCTTTCATGTATTTATACCTGCTCCTGTATTTTTCACTTCATGCATCTGATGAAGTGGGTTCTAGCCCACGAAAGCTTATACCCAAATAAATTTGTTAGTCTCTAAGGTGCCACAAGGACTCCTCGTTGTTTCATCTCAATAGTATCTAGTAGCAGGGATTTTTATGTGTCGATCATTTTAATATTAATTTCTTAATTACATTGAGTATCCTCATTTATCTGTTTTATGAAAATAAATGGGGAAATAAAAGCTCTCAAATTACTTTCTCTGTATAGTCATTTCATGTACCTCTCTCATGTATGTCTCCTACTCTAAACTAAGTACTCTTTAAAACTCTGTGGAATTTTTTTTCTGTATCTTTAATTATGATTTGCCTGTCTTTGGACATTCATATTTGTTTCATATGCTTTTGAGATGGAATGCCAGAACTGGAGAGCCTCTTCCAGACGAGGGCAGAGAGAGCTGCAGTCATGTCACACACAGGCTGTAGTTACAGCCATTAATCAAGAGCTGGTACATAAACTAGAACAACCCAGGAGAAGACCCTGGAGGTATTATGATCCAGGCACCCCTTTGAGTCATAATTCTCCTTGTTCCCCTCACTTGTTCTTCAGGCGGAGGGGTACACTAGTATACAGAGGTAAAAAGTCCATACCCCTGAGCGACAGTTATACCGACCTAACCCCTGCTTTAGACAGTGCTATGTGAATGGGAGGGCTTCTGCCTTTCAGGGAGGTGGATTAACTATGCTGACGGGAAAAGTTCTCCCATTGGCATAGTAGCATGTTCACTGAAACACTACAGCAGCACAGCTATGCCACTGCAATCTTCTAAGTCTAGACGTGCCCCAACTCAACTGCACTGTCCAGTGACAAGGGGGCAATGGAGCCATTAATTCTGCTCACAGATGCCCCGGTAGACCCAACATATTAGGGGTGTTCTTAATACCTCTTAGTCCCTCACTAAATCCAAGTTACAGTCTTATCCTTAGTAAATACAATAAGTGAAATCCTGGCTCCATTGAAGTCAATAGCATAACGCACATTGATTTCAGTGGGGCCAGGATTTCACCCAATATCTGTATTATCAAATAACAGTTTAAGGTGAAGGGGAAAAATATATTGTCAGAAAATAAAATTAGTTTTATATTGTTCATGTTTTGGAATAACATTTCCTGTTCCCAGCTTAGGCCCATATTCAGCAATGCATTCATGAAGTCAACGGAATTACTCATGTGCTTAAAGTGAAGTAAGTATTAGAGAGGAAATTAACAAAGCCACTCTAGATTTATGAAATGTGTTGTACATTTCAGAACTAACAAAGGATTTAGCTGTTACTTAATAGACAAATAAGGAACTATTTGTATACAATTCATTGAGTTAAACGCATAATATGGAATGTCAGTCAATTCTCTTTACCAATGACATTTTTCATTCAGGTTTTGATTAGGGGAAACAAATAGAGGGGTTTTTTTTGGTGTTGTTTATTTTACTAAATACTTCTCCTCCCACATCTTCCCTACCAATTGAAAAGAAAAAGTACATTGAGCTTCCTGTCCCCAACTGCAGGTGAGTGTGGTTAGAGTGTCTGACTGGAGGACAGAGATTTGAAATAGTGTTCTGCTGGTGGGTGAAAGGTCATATGTGATCAACTCGAAGGGAAGCAGGCACTGCTGTGAAGAGCTCTGAATGTATCCATTAGTTGGATATTTTTAGATAATATGATTTTGCCTTATTCCTTTGGCTATCCTAATGCTACAGTATTTTTTGAATGAAAATGTGGAATTTAAACTATTATAGATTTCCAGATGGTTTTCATATCTTCAACCACTGAGAGGAGGGTTCCCGATTCTAAAGAGATCCCATTCTGCCTTCAGTCTAGCAACAACCAGAGCTTAATTTTGAGATCTGTAAGAAACCTGACTCTTCGTTACTGGTGAGCAGCATAAAGGGCCAGTTTTTTAACAACTCTTACTCATGCAAAGTAGCATTTATGCATAATGTGATTCAGTGTGAGTAAAGGCTGTATAAGCTGACCCGTATATATTAGTTTTCTTTGTGTAGAACATTTTATTTTGTGTATTCTAAAGCATGTCTCAAATCCAGTGTTTTTTTTCCAAAGACTTCCCACCCCCTCCCCCAGTGGAACATTTGAAATACACTTCACATTATTCACATACATAATGGCACTGATTATCCTATTCTGTTAAAGCATTTGTATGTTCTAGTCTCAGGCAGTATTTATTAATTTTGGAATAAGTTCTGTTATAGTTTGTTACATTATTTAACACTGAATATGTCATTTTTATTGGTCCCAAGAACCAACCAAAATATTGAGTTCTGGATTCTTGTATCTTGGGAAAGGCTCAAGCTAATGATTTAAGCCTTACTCCACAGCTTGTATGGAGAAACTTGTGGAGTGTTGGCATGGAGACATATTTCCTTCAGTACCTAACATTTTTATTTATATATTAACTTACGGCAAAACCTTGATCAGTCAGGGCTGTATTCTGATCCTACTTACTTTCCATGTGATGGACGTCAAAATAATCAGCATTTAGTGTTCTTACTGAATTATATAACAGTGTTTTATGCACATTTTGAAAATCTTGTCAGGTGTAAGAGGAAAGTGAAAAGAGGATTTTAGGTTTTACTAAAAATAATATAAAATTATACTGAAAATATAATACCATTGTATAAATTGATGGGCTATAAAAGAGCTGTGAAATGGTTAGCAGAATATTTAGAAGAATAAATAGCTTCCCAAGTAATTAATTCAAAAGCTGTACAAATATATATATATATATACACACACACACACACACACACACACCAGAGCTCAGAACGGAGAAGTATGTCCTGATATAAAAACATTGAGAACCTCTGTTGTATGCTGTGGTAGAACACTGGAGTATATCCATACTGTCTCTTATCATGATGTGGAAGATGAGGAATGACACATTAAATGTGGGTGACCATGTAATATTCTATAAAGAGAACCATTCAGTGTGACAAGGAGGAATTCAACGTGAAATGAATACTGTGATGTAACCTTAATAAAAATGATGTACAGTACATGCAAATTTATTTTTACTGCACAATGAATTTGGATGAGTGTTTATGTCTGAGTGGCATATAAAAGCTTTGCCAGTTAGAATTCTATGACAGACCTTTGATTCTGAATGAAAAGGGTATAGAGTTTCAGTAGAAGTAAAAGCTATATTTCAAAACACCTCTGAATCCCCTTTTAGGGTTTTTGTTGTTGTTGTTGTTGTTTTTGTTTTTTTAACCAGGATTTTCTCTTCAATGGTAATGGGATTTCACTCTGAGAACAGAATGTGTGAAGTCAAAACAAGTTTAGCGATAGACTATAATGGGGTCAGGAGATGTCCCGCATTTACAATTGAGTAACTCTTCTTTATCAATAGAGTTACAAGGGCTTTAACTTGAAGCAGAATGTTACTTGTTGTTAATCATGTTACAGTAAATGACAACTTTTTAATAATTCATGGCATATTACTGTGAGACACCTACTACACAATAGAGGGTGTCAAAAATAGGATTTCTTTTTTACAAAAATACCTGAAATTTAGTCCTCTTCTCTAATTCCAAAATTATTATTTTACTAACCCTGTTACTAAGGATGTAAGGTAAAATTTTGAAAAATGCCTAAGTGAACGTCAGTGAGGCTTAGGTTCCTAAAACACTTAGGTGCTTTTGAAATTTGTCCTCAAACACTTCAATATGTTACCAAGTAAAATATCTGTGTTACTGGCCAAGAACTTGCCAGTAATATTTGAAGATATGTAGGCAAATCTCACTTTATAAAAAATAAACTCAGAGAAAATCTACAGTAGCTGATCACAATCCTGCTGCTTCTGATTAAAAACAGGGTAGGCAATAATTGCTCTTAGGACTTTATCTACTTCAGCGGGGACTTGTTAAAATGGATGACTATCTACCTATCCCACTTGTGGGTCAACAGGCGCTACCTCATGGGGGTAACCTTTTATTTCACAACTATGCATTTAGCAGCTTAAGAATGTTTTGGAGTTGGGCTAAGTGATATTGATATATATTTTTTGGTATTGTATTGGCAATCAATGCTACTTGCCTGTAGTGGGGATCAATAAGCTTTTTGGATAGTCACAGGATAAATCCTATGAAGATTCACGCTGTGAGAGTGAACTAACCAAAAGAATTTTATTGAAGTAAATGAACATCACAATGTTCATACAAGAGCTAGTGTTTACAGAACTAATCAATTCCAGATCTGTAGTATTTTAGTCTTTAGGCATATGCTAGCATACTACTACTAAAACATATATAAACACATATTTTAACTTGTGCTTGGACACTGTAAAATCATTTCTTTGGTATGATGTCATAGAGAATTTCCTCCACTAAAATATTCAGATGAAGAAATTAGCTTATTAAATAAAGAAAGTTTAAATGTAGATTTATAGCTGCAGCCCTGTTTTAGAAGTGGAGAGCCAGCTCATGCTTTTTTGAGGTCCACAAGTCCTTACTGGGTTTGTTTGACAGAAAATTGCGTTGTCAACTGAACAAAATATATTTGTGAAAAGTATCTGCTTTCTACAGCAAATTACAATTTTATTGTCCAAAAAAACCCCTATTTTCCTTCCAGGGCTGGACTTTATCTCCCATGCTGCACTGTGGAGTATCAGCAAGAAGGGAGAACATGGTTCATCATGGGAAATGTAGTCCAGCCAGAGAGCCCAGCCCTGGGAGGAGAGTGGGAGAATGAGGCATCCAAACTACAATTTCCATGATGCTCCACTAATGCATTTCCAAACCAAAATTTTCAGCCAAAAAAATTTAGTTCTCATTTTTGTCACCACGATCATTTTGGGATCATTGGTTTCACTGAGCATTACAGCAAGTTAAGATTCCTGGATAGTCATCATTTTACTGATGTGCTTCTCTAAACTAACTTAATTTTTTCTCTATCTGTTTTGGATTCTTTTTCTTCAATGTTTATAGTTGCACATGTGCAAATCTAGCTAAAATGCTAATTATGTAGTGAGTGTGCCAATATTTCAGCAGTTTTGGGGTAATGCTGAACAATAAATATCCTCCTCATTCCTTTCCCATCCATTCTGTATTCATATTTGAGTGAATTAGGTGAGTTTACCACCTACGATGGCCGTTTCACAACAGATCACCATTTCTTTGCCAGTCATATCACAGCTATTCTGTTTCCTGTTCCATTTCATATACTGCCTTCATCACCATAGCACACAACTGGAAGGCACTCATACGCTAAGTTACTAACATCTGTAGTTTCCTTTCACTATCTATGTGCAGTGTGTGTTTTGGTTTTGGCAGGTGTTTTTTTTTTTTATGTACATGTGGCTGTGTGCAAGATTTAGTGGTTTCAGTTCACAGGCATTCATACAGTGCTGCCCCTTTCCCTTCTGCATTCTTTGTTTCATGAGAATTTTGCTTTGTTTCTGGCTCTGTTACAGAAAATTCACAAACCCTTAACCATGGCACCATTTCCATCATGGCATAATCTTTCCAATATGTCTCATTTTTTGGTTTACTTCCATAGTTATATATTAGGCATTTACTTGTGTAATATTTAGCTATGCCATATTCAGAAACAAAAATGTTAGATTAGTAGTCACAGTGCTGTATATTACATAGTGCTAGATGTCTCTTCCGTTGTTTCTTACCCATTTCCTTTTGTATTCCCAACATGTTCTGTATTGTTCTGAGCAGATATAATAGCTATCTGATTAGCCTATGTTGTTCTCCATCATGTATTCTTTTGGCTCAAAATGGATAGATGGCTATCCAGTTTGAATGAATTTTGTTCCATTTCTAATAGGTGATATCAAATCGGCTCACATTATTATCATTATCCAAAAGCATACATGCAAATTTCATTCAGCATATAGTTTGCTTTTCAGGATTCTATAGATCAGCAAAAAGGTACTGGACAAATTAGGGGCACAAGCCTCCCAATGGAAGATGTATGCGGGCTTCTGGTTGTTTTTAATTATTTATTTTTATTGTTCCCAGACATAGAAGTCTTTAGCTACCAGGAAACTTCTAGGGAAGAGTGGCTGAACCTGCAAGATTTACAGTCTGCTAATGCCAGGCAATTCTCAAGCAGAGAGAGGTTTTATTAGCATAAAATATTTGTAGGATATATGAATGAAATCAGGCAAGTAGTGGGGAAATTTCTTCCCTTGTTGACTGAATCAGCTGGGAAAGATTTTTAAAAGGCTAATGTGACCTGAAGTAAAGTGTCTCTTCAGGGACTAAAAATGTCTGTATTTCCCAATGACGAATCATCCATCCACCCAGCCAGATATTTCAGTCAAGAGACGACCTATACCTTTCTTCTCCAAATGGGTGTTTGAGAGGCAAGAGCTGCAGGAATGGGGTGAGAGACCCCCACCTCCTTCCTAATGACAAATCTATTTCCCCCTAATTGTACACAGAGGCCTGGTGGCTATCCAGCTTGAAAGAATGCTGTTGCATTTCTAATAGATGATATCAAATCATCTCACATTATTATCAGTATCCAAAAGCATACATGCAAATTTCATTCAGCACATAGTTTGCTTTTCAAGAAGCTATAGATCAGCAAGGCCTGGTCTTCCTCCCTTTCTTCCATGAATCCCTCACTATTACAGCAGAATCTCTATTCTTCCCCACTCATCACTAGGCCACCCATTGGTCAGTTGGTTTATTTAGTCTTCCAAAGCTCCTTCAAGTACCTTAGAACAGTTGCTCTCAATCTTTCCACACTACTGTACCCCTTTCAGGAGTCTGATTTTTGTCTTGCATACCCCAAGTTTCACCTCACTTAAAAATTACTTGCTTACAAAATCAGACATAGAAATACAAAAGTGTCACAGCACACTATGACTGATAAATTGCTTACTTCCTACCATATAATTATAAAATAAATCAATTGGAATATAAATATTGTACTTACATTTCAGTGTACAGTATATAGAGCAGTGTAAACAAGTCGTCTGTATGAAATTTTAGTTTATACTGCCTTTGCTAGTGCTTTTTATGTAGCCTACTGTAAAAGTAGGCAAGTATCTAGATGAGTTGATGTACCCCCTGAAAGACCTCTACCTACCCCCAGGTGTACGCGTACCCCTGGTTGAGAACCCCTGCCTTAGAAAACCACTTGGTCCTGATTCTCCTGTCAGATTATTTTTACACCAGTGTAACTCCATTGACATCGGAGTACTCACTCCTGGTTTAGGTTGCTGTAACTTGGATTAGGGTCAGAGCTAGTACTACCAGCCTAGATGTGACTGCTGAAACATAACCATATTTTCTCAGTATTATTATCAATATGTTGTTTATTTCAACTGTATAATAGTCAGCAAAGCTGGTTTAGATTCTCTTGACTTATACTGGTTATTAATATCCCTCTGTTCCTTTCTGTGATTCAATGACTTTTCAGGATAGAAGTCCAAAAATAAAAGTGTGAATTAAGGATGGCCAGAAAACATGAATTCCATTTTATACAAATAAATAAATAATCATGGTTTTGTTCTGATTTAGGATGAATCATGACCTTTCAAAAAAAAAATCCAAAAAATGAATGAGACAGATGGGCAACTTGAAACTGGACTTCCTACAGACTGTATGAGTGCCCTAACCACTGGACTATTGGCTATTCTGAGATGGGTGTCTTCCCCCATCTTCTGCACCCATCTTTTGACCAGAAATCCCATCCCAAATGATAAATATTTCCAATAAAGGTTTAGTAAAACTGGTATGTTTCTATGAAAAGTTTTGATTTTGGTGAATCTGCATTTCCCCACAGAATATAGTTTTTTCAAAAAAATTCCAACCAGCTCTAGTGTGACTGCCATAACATTGGAATACCTTGCACCTAATAGTTTCATGATGGCTTTGATGCCCCACCTAGGTGGCTTAAAACTTAATATTTTCAAGGGCTTGTCTATTGTATTCAGATATTTTGAGACCATTTGGAATGGTACAACAGAACTGGTTAACTAAAGATCCTGGTGGGAGATAAATCCACACACTTTCTCCCCATCTGCTCTCATCTTTCTTTCTCCCTCCCTCCAACTTTTTCCCTCTTGACTTTGATTTCTTTTTTTTTTATAAGGGCCATAAAATCTGTGTGTTGGGAATATTGTGGTTAATACATGGGAATTGAAGCATTGTATAAATATCTTGGTCTTTTCTGATGGATAATGGTTTTGCATTTGTTCTATATGTGAGCATCTAGAATTTTTTTTGTTTGTAACAAGTACAAAGATTGAAAAAGCTTAATAATAAAAACCCTTCTATTTTTTCATTGGTTATATTTATCAATATATCATCAGCATTCATGTTAATTTTTCTGCTGTTTTCTAGAGTTATTCTGCATAAAAGATCATTTTATTTATATCATTCATTTCTAAATGCCCATTGCTTTGGGGACCCTGTGCAGATTCAAAACAATTAAGTCAAATCTGGGCTCAGAGGTTCAAGAGCTGCCACTTAGCAAAAGAGAAATGGGCAGAAATAGAATAATCCAAGTTCGTTTCTTTTGTTTAAGAAAAGAAATGAAGGGACAGTTTTTTAAAAACCTATTAGCCCTAAACCTATTTTGTGTCAACAGTTATTTATGGGCACAATTTTACTCCCTTAGATGTCTAAAAGAGTATGAGTGTGCCCACAAATCAGGCACTCAGACTTCTAAATGACCTAAACTGCCACCTCATATCAAGCAAACAGGATAAATGGCACAAGAAGACAGGGTAAAGGAAGCAGCTGAACAGTAGTTGCAGGAAAATGGTCAGCAATCGCAAAACATAGCTGCTGCATCAACAAATGATCTAAATACAGTGATGCCTGATACAGTAGCATAAAAAGGCACGATGGTAAATAAGAAAGACAACTAATATTAGTAGCATAGCATTAATAATGTCAATAGTTCATTTACATATCAGCCAACAGGATGAGGGATCTGTAGCTTTCCTATGCATCCATCCATCCAAAGACTAGAATGGGAAATCAGAAAGCTTCATGCATCACATCCCTGTGGCATTTGAAATATTCAGACCATCTGACGTTTACAGCACCTAATATAGCCCAACAGTTTTAGTATCTGAACTGTGTACAAATTATCCTATTCAGCTGTATACGAAGAGATCTTTCAATCTGGTTGAGCTAAACTAAGCATGGGACTAGGACACAAGGCGACTTCACAATACCCAAATCCTGGGAATCGATGGGGTGGGGGAGGGATTAAGGAGCAAGTTAGATCACCTTGTACAGTGTTTGTGGCACATATTGCTACATGGAGGGATTTTTCAAAAGCACCAAAGGCATTTGAGAGCACAAGTTCCATTAATTATCCCTGGGGATTGTAATCCTATATCACTCAGGAGCTTTTGAATATCTCTCCCTGCATCCTAATCTATAAATGTACTTTTCATCCAATAAAATTCCTAAAACAAACATCTGTAATTTCAAAGAGTCAGTGGGCAAAAAGGAGGGAGAAGTGGCAATAAAACTGGAGTTTATTCATTGCCAAAGATGCTTTTTCAGTAATTTGTACTTATTTCCCTTTCTATGTTGGAATTGATTTATTTCTTCCTATGTTTTAGACATCTTTCCATTTTAGACATTGATGATTTCAGGCAAGACACAGTATTAATTATTTCCCCTTTTTCCTTAGTGTCTAGTGCTTCTAGAGATTAAGCAATATCCCGGTAATAGATTTCAAACATATTAGCTCTGCCGTTTTTTAAAAAATATTTCTCTGCTATATATATTTGATATTTTTTTTTCAGTATGACTCAATGTGGTTCCATCACTCACTGTTTTCCTCCAAGGTAAAATTTTAAAATCATTTAAAAGAAAAAAGCAGTATTTTTTCCTACTCTTGACTTCTGACAGCAGCTTAGATCTCCAAAGCAGTTCATAAAATTATATTTGCAAATCATAAGTATTTTCTTGGGAAATGTACAACATATGAACTGATGTTATTTACTCTTACTGAAACTGTAAAGTCTACAAGTATCCTGATGTCTAAATTGGCACAATGGCCCTGGAGGAACATTACCTGAGTTTTCTCTGAGAGTAAGTATATCTATAAATGCATATGTAGACAATGTTCCAATTATCAGTTGAACAGAGCCACATAAAAAAAATCAATATACAAAACCCATTTGTCAGTCCATTTCAATTACAAATGAAGTTGTACTATGTTTTCTGAGTATTCACCTTCTTCCTTTTACAAAGAATTCTTTCTTAAAAGCTATTGAAATAGGACTAAACCTTCATTGATCTACTCTCAAAACAGCTTTTATTCTTTTAATTTGACAAGCAGAATAACAAAAGTGAACCTTGAATAACATGAGAGAAGTTTTGATTTTTATGATCTGCAGGAAAGTTGTGAGATGATTATGTTGACTGCTTAGTTAGCCCATTATGTCAGTCCTCCACCCCCTGAAGCCGGATTCTGTCTTCACTTACTCACCATTGATTTCCATGCACTCAAATCCATTTAGAATTTGAGCCATAGTTTGAGTACAATTTTCTGTAACACCAAAATCCAGCAAACTTTCGCTCATGCACTATTGCTCCTTTCATGATAATACTGCCCCAATTAAGCACGATGAAAAAATCACACAGTTTATCTATAAAATCCTAGGGGAAGGAGGATCAAATCAAAAAGTTGATGGACTTATTGCCTCAATGGGATTTGGAATAGATGCCAATTCTGGGGATGAAACAAAACCTGGCATTATAAATTCAAAAAATATTAATAGAACCCCCCTGCAAGGACATACAGCCCACCTTCCTGCCTTGTCAATGAGTTACTGTTACCTGCAATATTATTCTAGCACTCTAGCCCAGTCAAAAGTTAATTTTCCCAAGTGATGTTTTTTCCTGCATACTGAGGCTAAATTTTCCTTTGCTTAAATGCCTCCAGGCTCCACTAGTTTATACCCTTTCTAGACATTTCTCTACTAATAATTTACTAAAAGTGTTCGTTGTCATCATGTAAATAAGTCCTACTAAAAAGCCCAGGTACAAACTCTACAGTCTTTTTTCTGATTGTAAGAAACAGGAAATGTGTATGGGCTAAATAGTAGTTATACAGTATGTCCTGTGTGTACATAGATGCCCTTCCCCAGTGGCAGACCATGCTCCTACCTTACTCTGGGGAGAAAGTAAGTTATTTCAATCTTTTCATGGAGCAGCTTAATCCTCCTAGTGCACTCAGCCAGCTACTGGGATACAGGGTGAGAGGCAGAGCAACTCCTAACCCATGTCCAGGTACTTACTCATGAGGGAGCACTGGACAAGCAGTCTCTGCTCTTCCTGTGGCAGGAGTCACAATCTGAACAGGCGAGTAAAGACGTGCTACTGTTCTGTGTGACCAAACAAGGGCTAAAAGGATCTAGCTTTATATAACATATAGGTCAGTAATTAAAAATGTTCATTTAAAGTACAATGTGTCTGGGGAGATGCACAAGATTTTTGACTTTATTTTGTATATATGGCCTTGTATTGCAGAGCATTTGCTAGGATATACTTTCCCATTCTGGTTGCAATTTGTTGTCACAAAATTGAATTGTGCGGTCTGATTTCATTTTCCATTTTTTCATGGTTGGATGTCCTTATTTTATCCAGATTGACTTGCCCTTTCCCAGTGTCCGCCTTTGAGATGTACTATTTTGAGATGACCAACTGCGCCACCTAATTGTTACATGATGTTCTGTCAGCCTGTCAGAAATTGTAATTGGTAATCAATTTTCTAGAGCTTTTTCTTGGTAGCAATAAGCAGTGGGTATTTCATAGACCCATGACCAACTAAACTAGGTGTTCTCAAACTGGGGGTCGCGAGGTTATTATATGGGGGGGTCACGAGCTGTCAGCTTCCACCCCAAGCCCCGCTTTGCCTCCAGCATTTATAATGGTGTTAAATATATAAAAAAGTGTTTTTAATTTATAAGGGTGGGGGTCGCACTCAGAGGCTTGCTATGTGAAAGGGGTCACCAGCACAAAAGTTTGAGAACTACTGAACTAAACAATCTATTTCTTGATATTTTGAATAGTGTTAGATCCGCCTTCCAAAATTCTGCCTCCCCGCTCACCATTTCATACCAAATGAGTAGAATATCATTTTTTTTTTCATTATCAATCATTGTAGTAAAAAATATTTGAATGTACTTTCTGCCTGGTAAATTGTCATGGCATTTTTGCAGTGCTGTGCCACATGTTTAGAAGCCCACAAGTAGCCCCTATGTCTTTCTATTGTCTATAACTGCAAGTTTGTTCCTTCCTCTATCTTTTTTTGTTTTGTTTTGTTTTGTTTTTTATTGATTTAGAGTCAGGATTTTAAAGGAATGAAATTTTTACAGAAACCTCAGGCAACATGAAAAAGAAAATGCTTATGTAGGCAGCCATGTAATTCAGCATGCACTTCTTCAGCAAAGGTGGTTGTTTGTGGCAGAAGGTTTTTGTTACGTTTCCAGCCATACTTCTCAAATGTTTGGTTCAGAGGTACATTTTAAGTCTGGGTATTCAAGCTGTGTTTGGTGTCATGATCTGTTCTTGAAAAGAATTTTGGTCCTCATACAATAACAGCAAAAGTGTGTTTTCCTCCCCCTTCACCCAGAAGTTTGCCTTACCTGCTTTTATTTAGTAATTCTGTAGGAACAGACTATAAAAGGCAAGTAGATGTATGGTTCTCTTGCAATCTAAATCCCATTTCAACTGGACCAAGCCCTACTTTGTTTTCTTCTACTTATTCCCCTTCCATCTTTTTGTGTAATATACTAACTCCAAAATGATAAGAAATTAGAAGCAAATGAGGTAGACCATCCCTCAACCCACCATCTCTCTATTTTTAAAATCGACTAAAAAAGCTTTAAAAACTTCTCTACCCCAAAACACAGCACAGATCACAAATTAAATAAGATTGTAGGCAATTTTGCTAATTCAGGATTTTAACTGCAATTGGTATTTTGAGTATTTTCTAAAAATTCTTTCAAACATTACCCTACTGTCCTGGACAAGAAGACAACAGGAATGTAGTTTAAGCAGGTCACAATTTTACTAAGGCACATCTGACAACTACCTCGTGTGAGAGTTAAGGGAGTGGGGAAGAAGGGGTTGTCTCCTTTGCTGTACCAATCATTAGGAGCCGACTTCCCATTCCAGTAAAACCAGACCCACTAGTGAATGAATTCATGCACTGGCCAACAGAACAAATTTTATAACCTAATCTACACACCAGATCTCTGGGATGCTGAGAGGAAAGTTAAAAAACCCACCCTATTCACTCCAATCTGGCAATGAGTGAAAACTTCCTTCCCAGACCCACAAGATAACTAGTGAGATGCTCACAGCTGGGCCACAAACCCTCATATTCCACAAGAGGGGTAGGTAGGGAGGTGTTTTTCTTCCCTCTCAGAATGGCCCCTAAGTCAGGGAGAAGGGCTTATAAACTTGCCCATTAATTGTGTGGGAACCAATAGGCTTTGCTACACTCTTGTACCCCATTTATTAGCCCAGACGTCCTGTCTTCAAGACCATAAGGGGAAGAATGCACACAAGAATGGGAGGGGAGCATATTTTCCCCAGCTGGTCCAGACAAAGCCCATGTCAAACAAACGTTTTATACCCTTGTCTGAAATCATCAAGAAACCAAAGTTTTGCTTTATGTGCAAAACTCTTTGAATAGTCCTTATATATCTTTAAACTAGGGTGACCAGACAGCAAGTGTGAAAAATCGGGACGGGGATGGGGGGGGGAATAGGAGCCTATATAAGAAAAAGCCCCAAATATCGGGACTGTCCCTATAAAATCGGGACATCTAGTCACTCTACTTGAAACACCCCCTTTTTTTTTCAAATGAATCATTTTAAATATTTAACAGGTTAAATATTTTGGATTGATATAAATGAACAATATAAAAATAACAAAAACCAAAACATATTTCATGTTTACTTTATTCACAACTTATTGGGTCAAATTCGGCACTGACTGAAGCCCTATGCAACCCTATCAAAGTGTGCACAGGTTTAACAGTAAGAATTGGCTCTGTTTGCTATTTATACTACAATATAATAGGATGTGCAGCAATTAATAAATTCGGTTTGAAATCTTTGGCTAGTAATCCAACAGAGAAAATGCAAGCACTTCACACTAATAGCTGTTCATTAGCAGTACTGTTATTATTATTTATATATAATCAACACCGTGCTAGTGAGGAATGACAACAGTCCCTTTTTCCAAAAATTCGGGATCTAAATAGCCATCATAAGAACAAAAGATCCCTTGGTTTGTGAAATGCCTCAAACTGACCTTTCTTGTCCTTGCTTTCAAGGGCTACATCATGCATGCCCCTGCCTACATGTCCAAGCTGGTCTCCTTTTGACTCTCTCCCACTCTCCCTCCACTGCCTGCCTGCCTCACCAATGATGACAGCCTCTATCTAGGTATTTGTAGACTCATAAACACCAATAATATCTGAGCTCGCCATTATTTAAAAATGAAAATAAAAATCTCCTTTTTTTTCTTCCTTGACAGCCTATAGGAGACCCTAGCTTGATCTAGCTTTGGATTGGTTTGTTTGTTTGGTTTTTGGCCAATATAGTGTTTTTTATGGGGAGACTTATATTGAGAAAAAAGCCACGTCAGAGATAAGTTTTGCATTTAGTTCTCAATGTGGTGATGGGTTTATTTTCCTTGAGGGAGTGAGTTTCATAGTCTACACTCAGCTCTTGTGAAAGTCCTGTTTCATATGCTCATGATGATGCCTCTATTCATTGACATGTTTATGGCTGCAGTGGAACATAGCTACCAGGAAGTTCATGGTGACAGAGGGAGAAACCTACTCTGCACATGTGCTAATTGACAGCCTTCTGCAAATCTCTACTCTTTTAATGTACAAGAGTAAATCGTTGTCAGTCTAGTTGTGTGGACATGCAGATTGTGTGTCCACACATCCAGTGTTGCATGCAATTGTCTGGCTATGAATTTAGGATGAAATTCACCTCTGTACAGAAGTCTATGAAGGCCTATGAACCATTTCTAGAATTTACATGAAATTTGAGGCCTTGTGAGGGTCCTCTAAAAACCAAGTCATCAAAGAAAATAGCTTTAACTCTTTCAAACTATCAAACGCTGCATGGTGTATTAAAAGGGGTATGCATTGTGACTTTAAAACTGAAATAAGATTCATTAAGCTAATATAATAGAAACAAAGTATCAGAAGGGTAGCTGTGTTAGTCTGCATCCACAAAATGCTCAAGCTGGCATTTCCTGAAGGGATTCCTCAGTGTCCCAATAAAACAGGAGCAGTTTTCCTTTACCCTTACATTTTAAATGGGAATTTATAAAATTGATAACTACCAGTGTCGCACCAACGTGCCTTAACACTGATTTCAAAGTTCCCATTCCACCACCTTTAAAGATGAGTGAGTCATTAAATCTTCATATACATTCAGTCCTTTGCTCCTCCACAGAGGTTTCAAACAAGGGTAGATGCCATTGAGTTGAAAGCACTGAATATCTTGCAGGATTGGACCCAGATGAAGCAAATACACACACAGTATAATTTTTATTCTCTTCATGCTTTTTTGTATATAGTGTTGCTTTGTATTCGACTGCACAGTAAAAGCTCTGTCTGCCTCATATCTGTATTTAAGAGTGTACTCTCTGAATACGCTTCTTGGATGCATGCTACTGAACCATCAGAAGTATTAAATGCTGCATGCAGACTGCTGCTGCTCCATACTCTCTGCAGACATAGGGCAGATCCCTCTGCAGATCTGGCTACATTCTAAATAGAGCATCCAGTGAGTGAACCTTTTGCAGGTCTTTGGCAGGTCTTTCCTAATGGGAGGCCTGATTTATAGAAGTTGAAAGATGGTGGCCCCTCAGTACTTAATGAAACCATTGAAACCATTGGCTTAGAACTAGATATTTGGTTCCAGATCATGCCTTGACCCTGCATGGCTGCACAAGGTGGGAAAAGTCACAAGGAGACTCCTTCCCTTGTGCCCTATGCAGAAGCCAGGAACAAGGGGTTGAGTTGATGGGGTCAAGACCCCCATATTTTTCTCTGCATTGGTTAACAGAGCCAACTTCAAGTGTGTGTGTGGGGGGGGGAGGTTGGTGGGGATGGGTGTATTGTCTAAAAGGTTGGGGCAGAGTCTGAACTCTCTAGAAGATTTGAGGAGTTATGCATTTGTCAGAACTTCCCCAAGATGGTAGGCTTCTGCCCTTCATTGCAGGACTGCTCTTGAAGGCCCAGTGAAGTCTTTGACCAACATTCAGCAATATAAGACCTTTCTCTCTCTTCAGTAGTCCACTTAATTGCATAAGAAAGGAAAAGGGAGTTACCAAAAGGTAGCAGAAAGAGCAACCCTAATACATAAACATTAAAATAATGAGGACGTGTGAAAAAAAATGGCTGCACCTCACTGAAATAGCACATTTATATGTCCCATTTTCACTTTAATTTTTCTCATGTAGTGAAGGTCAATAATTCAAATGAATGTCGGAGACCAGTTGTTTTAAAACTCAGGTGAAGAGAGAGAGAAAGAGAGGTAATATAATTGTTCTGCTATTATAAGATGGGAGAATTTAACCCGGAAGAGAAATCACGACGCAAATAATGAATTCTACATACAATTGCAAGAAGGTTACTTCCACTGTGCAAGTTACAGTACTTTTGTTTTTGGTTTCCCTTGTCTAAAACTATTTTATGATTCTGAATGATAATGTACATTTTCTGATCTATCTGATCAAGATGTAGCAAGAAATTAAACATGAGATGTCTTTTGTGAAGAGATCTCAAAGGAGTTCTGCTGAAAATTTTAAGTACCAAATACCAGCAGCTTGTAACAAAAAGTGCTGTGAGCAGAATAGTTAAAAGAAGTCATGAATGTAGTTAGAAACAAGAGTACTGCAAGGAGATGCCTTCAGTACCAGTTGAATTTTAATTTAGGAGAATGAACAATTAAGGTAAGCTTATTCTAGGTTTAAGAGGATAGGACCACATTGTACTGATGCTACAATTTAAATAACATGTTTCTATTTTAACCAGGAGTCTGGTGGCACCTTAAAGATTAACAGATTTATTTGGGCATAAGCTTTTGTGGGTAAAAAACCCACTTCTTCAGATGCATGGAGTCAGGGCCGGCTCTGGCTTTTTTGCCGCCCCAGGCAAAAAAGCCTCCCGCCGCCCCCCCGCGGGGAGGGCGCCGAGCCCGGCCACGGGCCCGCTCTCCCCAACCGGCCGGAGCGCCGGGGGGAGGGCGGCAAGCCCGCCGCGGCTCTGCTGGCGGCCGGAGTGCCGGGGGGAGGGTGGAGAGCCCGGCCGGGGCTCCGCTCTCCAACCGGCCGGAGCCCCAGGGGGAGGGCGGCGAGCCCGACCGGGGCTCCGCTCTCCCTGACGGACAGAGCGCCGGGGGGAGGGCAGCAAGCCCGGCCGGGGCTCCGCTCTCCCCGGTGGCCAGAGCTCCGGGGGGAGGGCGGAGAGCCCGGCCGGGGCTCCGCTCTCCCCAGCGGCCGGAGTGCCGGGGGAGGTCGGCGAGCCCGCTGCGGCTCCGCTCTCCCCGGTGGCCAGAGCGCCGCGGGGAGGGCGGCGAGCCCAGTCGCGGCCCGGCTCTCGGACCAGAGCGCCGCACCGCCCCCCTCCAGGTGCCGCCCCAAGCACATGCTTGGTGGGCTGGTGCCTGGAGCCGGCCCTGGATATGAGGCAGACAGAGCTTTTACTGTGCAGTTGTATACAAAGCAACACTACATACAAAAAAGCATGAAGAGAATCAAAATTATACTGTGTGTGTGTATTTGCTTCATCTGGGTCCAATCTTGCAAGATATTCAGTGCTTTCAACTCAATGGCACCTACCCTTGTTTGAAACCTCTGTGGAGGAGCAAAGGACTGAATGTATATGACGATTTAATGACTCACTCATCTTTAAAGGTGGTGAAATGGGAACATTGAAATCAGTGTTAAGGCACGTTGGTGCAGCATTGGTAGTTATCAATTTTATAAATTCCCATTTAAAATGTAAGGGTAAAGGAAAACTGTTCCTGTTTTATTGGGACACTGAGGAATCCCTTCAGGAAATACCTGCTTGAGCACTTAGATGTATCTGATACTACCATTACTGCTCCAACCCCTGTGCCTGGAATCTAAAGCTGTGCATATATTTCAAAAATGAATAATGAATTTCATCTCCTATTCTATTTACAAATAGTCCAGGAACAGACAGCATTTTTTCCACATATATTTATTATCCAAAATGACTGAGCAAATAATTTCTGCAACTAAGTCATTGGCTATGACTTGTTCATGAACAATTTCTTGGGAGATTTTTATATTGGGAATTCAAGGTGTGAGTCACATAGCATGTTTCTGTTAATTGATTGTGTGGGAGCAACCCCAAGAATTAAGTTGCTGATGGCTATACTCACAAATATGAATTCAAAATCCACTTTAGTTTAATATACAGTAGTATTTGCTTAAAATCCACTGCTTCAGCAATCATTCCTGCTAGTAATTAATTTACTAGAATAAGTGCCAGGAGCAAACACAAAAAGATGTGGAAATGAATTCAAAGCAAATTTGTTTAAAAATTCAAATAAATATTCACAAAATATTCTTCAGCATTTGCTCAGTTCTAGTGTCAGTTCATTGAGGACATGCCATCCTCCCTTTTTTTTTTTACCTAGAGAAGGTGTAATTTATGTTTAAAATCTATGCAAATAATGATTGCAGCTTTATCTATGTTCGGAGAATCAGAGACTTTTCTGAACTGGCTCTGACTGTCAAAATGTTTCCATGGTCTTTAAGTAATCACCTACTGCATTTTGAAGCTCCTCTATGGAACATAAAACCCAGCTAGAGTATGTATAATGATACACATCTCCCCGGAATCTCTCAGAAATGAGAAATAATTTGTTAGTGTAAAAACAGATCTGCCGGCAGAAAGACTTCAAGTAGGATGGCTTTGATCCAGAATAAATTATCCCTTAAATTGCTTAGATCTCCTATAGACAGTACTGAAGCAAAAAACATATGCCTTCATCTGGCATTTTCCTTCTTGCCATCCCATAACATGATCATTTTAGTACAATTTTCCTCCTCCCTCCCTCCTCCCCACACATACACTTTACCCATTCATTGTAGTTGATCCATAGTCGTCCTATTTTAGAGCTATACTCCGTGTCCTAAATTTTAATTATTTCCAAGAGTTAGAGTACTTCATATTCAAAGAATATTTGGTTATTAAAGCAGAAAGAAATTGATTATATAAATGGAAATTGTACTCAATAAATGTTTATAAGCTAAGTGATTATGGCTAGTGAACCCTTGGTAGTTGATTTCCTGGAGGAGTTTGTATATAAATTTGCCTCCCCCTGTCTTTATTCTCTTTTTACTGCTTTTTATGATGATTATAGATACTTTATATTGCTTAGACTACAGATTTATTTTACATGCAAATATTATCCAATTTCACATCTTCATTAAACTTTAATAAGGCTTTATAAACTGATGGCATAAAAGACAATATTGAATCAACAAAGCCTATATAATGATGATTGAAATGCAAGATCCAGGAAGAGATGGGGAAATAACTTAAGTGATAGCAGTGTTGGTAAGCCTGAAGATGTTTTAAGTTTATTTTAAGCTGTAATAGTTACACAAGAAATGTTATGTAAAATCCTCCTAAAAACGGAAAAGATACAAATGAATTGTTATCTCTGATTTTTTGGTATGGTATGCTTGAAAATAAATGATAATAGTATTCATTATATGTTGTTTCTTTTTGTTTCTCAGCTGGTAATTTTATCATAAAATGAGATTGTCTGAGAGTTATAGTGAGTGCTGAACTGAATATAAGAAAAAATGCAGTGTTACAAAAAGGCAACTATAATAATAAATGTCAAACAAGCTGTAATTACAAGCATATCACACAGAAGAATTTTACCCATTAATTTTACATCAGATACAGTTGTGTAAATCCAGAGTAATTTGCAGTCACTGGAGGTTTTTTTTCTGGATTTACACCAATGTAATTTAGAAAAGTATTAGGAACTGCTACTTTGCTCTGACCAGTACCGGTTAGGCCTCTTCTGAAGTAGAGTGGTCCAATCTGGATTATTAATTAAAAACAAAACAAAACACTAACCAGATTAATTTAGAGAAGAGCAACAAAAGAAGCTAAAGAATGTGTATTCCTTTCCTGATCATGTTCTGTCTCTGATAGCACAGCTAGAAATCCTAATTGATGGGATTTCATGCATCAGAGATATAGAGGCGGTAGCCAAGCTGAAAAAGGAAAGGAACCAGAGTGCCAGTAACTTCGTCTCTTACAACATGGGCAGCTGTAATTACCTGATATATGTATATCATTAACATGAATGAACGATTATAAATATTTGCATAAATCACAACAATATACATGTGGCCAATTCAGTTTGAGCGTAAGAAGGATTTTATTGCAGTCAGAAAGATGTGCTACATTATAGCAGTGAAAATTAGGAGAATAATCTCCTGAAGACCATTCCAGTCAAGCCTAATGATTCATAGATGTTAAGGCCAGAGAGAGAGAGAGGACCATTATGATCATCTAGTCTGACTTCCTGCATAACACAGGCCATAGAATTTAATCCAGGAATTCCCTCATTCACAGTGTGTTATGGTGCATACTCCTTTTTAAAAAGAGAAAAGTAAGTATTCCTTAAGTGAATCCAAAGAAAAGGATGGGGTTGGATTACTGCCTATGCCTATGGATTTTATCAGGGAAGGGAAAAGGAAAAGTTCTTTCTCTCTGACAAGAGTATGGACAGCAACCTAAAGCAGTGGGATGGGAGTGCCAGTGCAGAAATCAATAAAGAGAAGGTGGGAAACACACTTCATTTATCTGATGTTTTATGTGCCTGTACATTTACATTTGCCTTGATTAAAGAAGAAATGTGTCTACCAATGTATGCCAGAGGAAGTCAGTTTGTGAATCTCAAAAAAACCCCAAAAAACAACAACCCACAACCACCTCATCAACATATGAGGATTTGCTCCCTATGCTGCCTCGCAAATTCCTTCAGCGGATGTGCTTACTCTTTCCCCTGAGGATGTTAGTAAGCACCTGGTAGAATGAAGCATAGTATAATCCAGAATAGAAATGTCCTTTGTTTTATATCTTGCATTTCATACAACTTAATCTAATTGGCAATGGTAATTTTTTAAAGACTTGCTGACTCTATGCCAGACCTACACAGAATCCAGAAATGTGTCAACAATAAAAAAGGTGAATCCAGGAGATTTTTTCATAAAAGTTGTCACCTGGGTCTTTAGGAAAGAAATCCCCCTTTTGAAGGAATCAGTATCCTTTATTGGACCGGAAATTGCTCTAACAAAGGAATTATCATATAGTGTAAGTGTACCTTAAATCCATATTAGCAATAATGTAGTAAATCCAAACCCAGGAGGAAGTATAATCTAACTTGATCTAAGGAGAGATTTTAGATCCCATTACATCATTCTGTCAAGGTTGTTATATTAGTTGCATGGGAATACCTTAATAAGTGTAGCTGCATAAACAAGCAATCTATCTGGTCAAAATATTTTGGATGGAAAAACTTATCACTGGAATCTTCTGGCCTGAGATTTCCTCCTCCAGAAGTTAATTCCCTGAGAAGGAACCTGGAAAAAAAACGTTTCTACTTTTTTTTCTCTTAACTTGCCCTTTCCTGTTTTTATCCTTCCTGCAATTACATTTGCTCTGACTGATAATGGGACCTAAAAATAAAGAGGAAAATGAGTCTAAGCCTAGGGAAGATTTGGCATTGCTCCTATGCTACTTAGAAGGTTTAGTAAACACCAGGGACGCTCTTTCTAAATCCATGTTCTCTGATGAGGAGGCAGCTTCCTTTTCCCTTGAATGGCTTTTTTAAAAGGAAACGTTTTTTTTTTAACCGTGGCTGACACATGGACCTTATCTACAGATATGGTGGGTAGAGGTCCTCTGTTGCTTCTAAGACAGCTGGGTGGCTTCATAGTGAGATAAAAGGATGGGGTGAATTGAATTGATGCTCTCTATGATGCAAGTTTCCTGCTTCCTTTTTCTCTGCTTAAAATAAAGAATAAAGAAAAATCCCCCTCAGCACTTCTGAGACTAATCATGTCAGTTCCTTTGGGACTCCTGATGCTAAGGGGTACCAATAGCATGTGTAGAACCTGAGGCACAAACCTGATACATGGATTCGGATGTCAAAACTTTTAGGTGAATAAGCAAGGATTGGACCACTGACAACCTCTGTGGCCCTGCATAATCCGTTCTGTGTAGCACAGGAACGAGAGCCTGAAAGAGTTGCTTAGTCCTACCTATGAGATTTTATAAAACAAAAATTGCTCTTGCTATTTCTAGAGATGGTAATAAAACAACCTTTAGAAGAAAATGAGTTGTTTTTAAAAGGCTGGTTTAATTATTCAGAAAAGGAAACGTATTTACTACAAATGGGGAGCATGGAATCAAGTTTAATAAACCTCTTTTACCTGAAACGTAGTATGTCTTTCATGAATGTTTGGTATAGACAACCCTGACAAAATCTGTTTGCTGGAACATCCAGACTGAACAATTACTAAAAGTAAAGACTTCTCCCACTGCCTGGCATCCTCTGTTACCAGGGGAGAAAAAATGTATATCCACTAGTGCCGATACAGGACAGTTCAGAACCACCCTCCCTGAGGTCCTTCCCAAACAGCCTCATGCCCAGGAGGAATGTGTAGGTTGTGCCATATCGAAGATGATGCAGCCTACTCCCAGAGGGCCAACTCTCTGATTGGGTGGGTGGATGTGGCAGCATCAAGGTCATGGCCCAACCTTCTCCCCACTCTCTTCAAGGTGTTCATTGGAAACTGTCCTTGTGCCCCCCAAGGATAGGCACCATGCCTGTGATCGATCTTTGCCCAGGGTACAAAATAGGGGACTTCTGGCATACTGCCTTCTGTGCACCCACAGGACAACTCACAGTCTGGCCCAAGGCTATTAATAAAACCCAAACCCTTCATCTGACATTCCACCTTGCATTCCAAATTAATGTGATAAGGAGATGCCCATAGTCTATGGTTGTACCCTGGATAGGAAAGAAATATACAAACTAAGGCTCAGGTCCTGCAAAGGGATCTGTGTTTCTGCAGAGAGTCCTGTCATCTGTCAGGAGTTAGAGATCCATACCACAGCCCCGAGAGCTGGATTCTTCAAATGCTTAGTCAGGTGAGCAATGTCACAGACTTCACTGGGGAGGCAAAGTACTCCATGGATATAGCACAAGAGTGAATGGCTCTTGTTGTGCCATTGCACTGTCCTGTTGTGCTTTCGAGCAAGTCACTTCACCTCCGTGCCTCTGTGTCCCCATTTGTAAAATGGGGAATAGTGACACTTAATTCTTTGAGAAACTGAGGCAGAGTGACATATAAGAGCTAAGTATTGTTAATGTGAGTAAGGACTAATTGTTTGTGCCAAGATTTGCAGAATTGGGCCCAAACTTAGATTCAATATATTTTTTATCATGATTTTTTTTTCCTAAATAGAATAAAGGATGTAAGCAGGTATTAGGGCCAAGTTGCAATGGGAGTTTTGCCATGGATTTCAATGGGGGCCAGGAGAAAACCTTGTTGCCTAAAGTTAGAGTAGGTATTAAATCTGAACATAGTGTATTTTTCCTAGGTGCAAATCAAATTTACGTGGGAAAGCATGAGGAACATATTTCAAATATGTTACATTTTAGTTGGGCCAGAATCCAAATATTCAATTCTTCCTTGTACACACTGGAAATGGTATCAAATAAACTGCTTCAGGGATGGTTTGTTAATATGGAATGTATCCATTGCCCAAACAATTATGGCAAGGTTTTGCCAATAGAATTAATTACAAAAAATAACTACCTATGCATAAATACAACGTGGTCCTATCAACACTTAATAACCACTAGTAGATGAGGAGAGATTAAAAAAACAAAAGCATGAATGGGAAATAAGACATAAGCAGTGAAAGGAGAACACATAACGAACTATGCTGTAAAGTTAAATTTTTCTCAGATCCCTTGCCAACCCACTTTAAATCAAGTAACTGATCTGTACACACATGTCCAGATTTTTATCTGAGTTCTATCAGACTAAGCTAGGAATAATTCCATTTGATCCAGTTGTCCCCTGGTTTTAGTGTAAATGGTTTTAGTGTAATTTTACAATACGTAGTGTGTAACTAAGAACAAAATATGGCCCATGGTCTGTACTGCAGCTAAATGTATATTAAGACATACATAGCTCTATAATGTATATATAGATATAGTCAATTATTTTCTAGCTCTTTTTTGTGATATATAGTGGAGGAGCTTCTGCGGCAATCTGGCTAGCTAGAACTTATATATCTTTGCAAATATACATATGTGCTAGCTAGCCAGATTGTTGCAGAGGATCTGCCACTACATATTTTAAAAAATTGTGTTCTCCTTGTTTCCACACAGACCTGGGGCACATTCTCAGTTTGTTTAAATGAACATATGTCCACTGAAGTCAGTGGGGCTACATCCATTGACATCAGCTGAGTATCTGTCCTTCAATGTTTTAAGCCACCAGCCTCACAACTACTCTCTCCTCCATTCAGAGTTCTTATTAGATCCTCGGCAATGGGGATGGATGTGTCTGTCTTTTGCTGTTAGTAAGCAGGCAGAGACATTTGAAAAGCTCAATATGTGTATACATTTACAATAAGGGATTTGCTTTCACCAGGTTTTTCTTTTGTGCTGGTAAAGGAAGGTAGAATGAGCCTTTTGTGTTTGTTTAATAATACTAGTGGCTTTTTTGGGCCAACAACCAGCTCTGTCTGACACCAGGTTGCTCATCAAATACTATTTTCTTGGACAGTAGTACACAGGATACAGCAGAACCAGTGTCTGAAGTAGGCAACTATGGCATGTCCCTCTAGCTTAGCTTTCTGTGATGTAATGCAATCTGTGGAGTAAACAGGGCATTCATTATAGTGCCTGCAATCATTCACTTTCTCTTTAATGACTTCACATTTTTTATTATGTCTTCATTACACAGCAAGGTGCATTTCAACTTTGACCTTCACCTGCAGACGGAATAAAAAAACTGATTTCAATAGGGGGGAAAGTGATTTTTCATTGCCCAAAACTCCCTTTTGATGGTAATAGCTAAAAGGCTTCAGATGAAAATGGATTTTTGTCTACTCCTACTAAAAATAGTGAAAAAGCATTTTCACTGGTAAAAGTGTGATTGTGGTCCCCCCCCATCAGTTCTATAATGCATCATCTACAAGAAATGTAATAACTTGTTCAGACACATTGTGTCATTAAAGATTTAAATTAAGAAACAGAGCAGTGAAAATGTTTATTTCAAATATGATTTGATGGCCCTGTGCACCTGAGAAGCCAATTATAGTACCTGGCTGCACTGAGAGAGTGGGCCAGGCTTAATTGATGATGAAGCCCAGCTGGGAGAGCTGGGTTGTTAGTATAAAGAAAGGTAGTCTGGAGCAGAAGGGGGTTACAGTGAGAGAGTGAGGAGACTGGCAATTGCTTTCTGGGACAAGAGCAGAAAACCCAAGGCACAATAAGCTGTGAGAACATAGTCTGAGTAGAGAAGGCTAGAAAGCCACCATAAGAGTTGTAAACATTTTCAGGATAGAACAGCCACTGGGGTGAAACAGGCTTTGGTTGTGTACATGGAAAGAAAGGCAGGATCTGGACTTCCCATGGAGAGAACCATGAGGGGTGCTCATTAAGAAACAAAGTAAGGGACACTAGAAGGGGGATGAGAATGCAAGCCCAAGGAAAGGAAGAAGTTGGGTTTATGTTTATATGTTTTGTTTGGAAGTTTGCTGAGGGAAATCCAGGAGAGAGCCCTGAGTGTCCTGGCCCTTAAAGAAGGGTTAACCTAGAGCAGTTATAATGAAGAGGGGCTGCTCGGAGAAACAGTGGCAGGGAGTTGGACTGAGCACACTGTGGCTGCTGGTCATAGAGTCCCTGGGCTGGAATCTGATGTAGTGGGAGGGCCAGGTTCCCCTAACAGCTATGGAGGTGTGAGGCTGGAGAAAGTGACAAGGACAATGGAGAACCCTGAGGAAAGGGAGGTGGGGCACTGTGGACAAGAGTTGGGCCAAAGGCCTGATATAAGGTCTTAGATGTTGCTGTGTTGGACTTTCTGTTCACCCCAGAAGGGGGGACTTAAACCATGACCTGACCAGAGGGCTGAGTTGCAGAAAGAGGCAGAGGACCAGGTAGGAAGAGAGCTGTTATGCTATGCCTGGCTACAAGGAGACACTCTAGTGGTGAGTCTGCCCCCTTCACACGTGATGTGGCTAACATTCAGTCCAGTTCTAGCAATACCTAATTTTAGCAGCTTTGCTACTGTGGTTAAACGAAAAGAAACATTAGTTTATGGATCTACCTGTACAAATAAGACATGACACTCACTTAAAGCTATTGGAGCATTGTTTCTTAATTCACTGCCTAGTTTTTCTGCTAATTTTATAATTTTTTGCTAGCGATAAAAGTGCTGGTCCCAAACGTGTTCCTGTGTGAAGGTTTGAATTGTTTCAAATCCCATTAGTATCCCGCGTACAAGATCTGCACTGCCTCCAACTTTTCATGCTCTGCAGAATAGGTTATTGACAAATCTGACAGAAACTGCAGGCCTATCCTGAGAATAATCTTTATATCTCAAGGGATTCTCTGGGGTTAGAAATATGCAGTGCATTCTGGGATGCTTTTGAACAATGGAAGTCCTAGAATCCTTGAAATGTGAAATAAATCAGCTGGTACTGCAGAGTGAGGGACCTAGAAGGACTTCAACACAGCTGACAACTGTCAGTCATGGTTGGGTTGGTCTATCTGAGGTGATAGGGAAGGAAAACAGTCACTGGGTCCATTCTGTTTGACCAGTGTTGATTATACTTGGAGGGAAGGAAAGAGAGAGGGATGGAGGATGAAGAGAGGGAAAATAGTGGATGGAGAGGAGGAAAAGGATAAACTTAGGAGATCTACCACGCTTGTTGTCAATCATTCTTTTGCTGTTTCTTATTATTATTGCTAGATGTATTTGCTAAAGCCCCCAGTTCTAACATACAATTGAATAAATTAAGTGCCAGGAATAACTCTGAAGGGAGCTTGACTAAATGGAGGTGTAGAGCTGTGAGCCATTAGCATGTTGATGATATTGTAAACTGTGACACTGCTATGGGAAATGATAAAATGGCGCATAGCTGTTAAACAAGGGCAATGATAGAAATGAGTTCTGAGGAGTTCTCAGTGGGAAAGAAGAGTGATTGCTCATTACCATTCTTTAGGCTCAACCGGAGGAAAGACAAGGCATCTCAGCACATCAATGCCTACTCTTGCCAGTACTCACTAGTGAGCCAGCAGTGCCTTTTTTATGTTCTGAACTATGATATGGCGATATGGACTGAAGGTTATTAATGATGGATTCAACATCATTAGCCTGGATGGTTGAACTTTATACGTTCGAGATCATCACAACCAAGAAATTGTACTGGATGTGAATAAGTCATGTATGGGGGATTTAAAAGTTCACAAACCAGTCAGGACTCTGTTTGGAAAGTAGATCATAAAGGCCTGGTAATCCCCTCTGTTCCAAACTCTAGCATCTGGCTCAGATATGTGATACATAATGGAAATGGAATAATGAACACAAATTTTAAAATAGATTTAAGAACTTTTTCCACTTCAAGCTCTTTTCCTTTTCGGACTATGTTTCAGGGTAAGCACAGATTCTATTGTTAATAGAAACTAATAATAAACTCAGTAATAGGACCTGGAAGCTTTATTGCATAGTGGATGCTAGTGACTCATTATTGGACCCTCCAAAATGACACTCAAATCCATATTTTAATTTCTGTTTCAACTGTTTTGAAGATGACCTGGGAATAACAGAAATGAATATGGTATTCTAAGGAAGAGCAGAGCATTGATCTGCATAAAAGTAATGGCATTATATTTTCTCTTCCATTTGTGTGCATCCCAACATTTACTTTGCTTTTGGGATGGCCGCTACTTGCTGAGCTGTCCCCAGGTCTTTCATGAGAGTTTGCAATTAATTTAGAACCCAACAAAATGCATATGTAATTCAAATTATTTCACCCAATGCACAATAACTTTCTTTTATTTACCGTGAATTTAATCTATCATGCTGCCAATTTTGCCCTTTTTTAGAGTGTGTGAATTGTAGATAATATTTTTATGAACAATATGCAGACTTAATTTGCCTACACACTGAGTGTGAAGGGGTTGATTCCTATTTTGCAGAAATGGGGAGTGAGGCGTAGCTAGAGATCACATACACAATAGATCTGCATGGGTTGGACCCAAATGCACAATCAAGAACTGAACTGAGTCAACACATATGAATGGAGACCCAACAACTGAATAGTATCTTTTACTGACTGGCAGCCAAGAGCAAGCTGTCTTCCTCCAAGTCTCTGCAGGGAAGCAAATTGTGAAGTCCTGAGTAGGAGAACAAAGGGACAAGGTGTCAGGAGACTGAATGTGTGCAGCTACAGACATCAGAGCCGCCCAGAGGATTCAGGGGGCCTGGCCCCCCGCCGCCGAATTGCTGCCGAAGACCCGGCACTTCGGCGGCGGGTCCTGGGGCGGAAGGACCCACCGCCGTGGAATTGCCACTGAAGACCTGGAGCGGAAGAAGCTCCGGGGGCCCGGGCCCCACGAGAGTTTTCCGGGGCCCCCGGAGCGAGTGAAGGACCCCGCTCCAGGGGCCCCGATAAACTCTCGTGGGGGCCCCTGTGGGGCCCAGGGCAAATTGCCCCACTTGCCCCCCCACCCCCGGGCGGCCCTGACAGACATACAGGAACACAGACCCAGAACCAGAGTCAGGATGGATTCCAGGAGAGCACAGAATATTGGGACAGTTTCCACCTATATAGACTCCATTTTAAGCTTGGCTATTTCATGCTAACCTAAAGATCCCCAGATGCTATATTCCAGTTGACCAGTAAATATTGACTTGTTTCGAAAAGACTTTACTGAGTCACTGCAAATACTCATTGGGTGGTTGTTCCCTGTCTGAACTCATTTGGACTTGCAGTAGAGCACACTGCGAGAAACAGGGTGCTGCAGCCTGATGGCCTAGTCCCAGACCCAAAGGCCATGTGGCTTGCCCTTGTGAAGAGCTAGGCCTGGACCATGGCACATAAGTATTCCCACAAGACTGTATAAAAGCCTGAACATATCCATGGACAGCCCTGACATTTTTTTACAAGCAGATTTCAATCATATTGAAAGTTTTCAAAAGTTTATCTGGATTTCAAATGTTTATTTGGATCTGATCCACAGACATGATTATAACACTTAAAATAATCTGAGGGCCCATTCTGCCAGCCTTAATTAGTTTGAGGAGAGCCTTTCATTGGGCCATCTCAATTAAATTTAATGCATCAATGAAGCTGGGAGGCATTGTGGTTCAACATATAGGACACCACATTGAGACTCGGGCTTTCATTCTATTTGTGGCTCTTGTGCCAGTCAGTTTACCTCTTTGTGCCTCAGTATCCCCATTTTACAGTTGAGGAAAATATCTACCTCTTTTGCAAAGTGTTTTTGAGATCTATGGATAAAAAAGCACTATAGCAAAACTAAGAATTATTACTGGTGAAGTAGGGTACTAGTCAGCGTGACCAGGGGCAGCAGAACACGGCTCAAAATAAATACTACAGAATCAAGAATTCTTTACACGCAGGGGCGGCTCCAGGCACCCACGCACCAAACGCATGCTTGGGGCGGCAAGCCGCGGGGGATGGCCTGCCGGTCGCTGTGGGGGTGGCAGTCAGGGAGCCTTTGGCGGCAATTCGGCGGCAGGTACGCCGAAGCCGCGGGGCCGGCAGACCTCCCGCAGGTGCGCCACCAAAAGCCGCCTGACTGCCGTGCTTGGGGCAGCAAAATACATAGAGCCGCCCCTGTTTACACAAAACAAATTATAATATTGCACATCTGTAGAGATTCACTGCAAGTTTTGCTATTATAATTTAACTGTAGCATTTCTCAAGCCAGTCTGATAGTGGATGGAGTGTGTTCATACAATACTACTGGCTAGTGTAAGATATAAGAGCAAACTTAGCATTTGTCTAAAAATGTACCTGAATGAAATGATAAATAGTTTTGTGGTGGTTATAACTCAGATCTAGCTTGCCCTGGTGTAAAATACAGTAGAGTCTTCTAAATGTTAGATTCCCTGTTCTGAGTTCTGGGAAGCTGCACAAAGCATTTAGAATAACTTCAGGGGGGACTTCTAATTAGAGATCTTTTATAATACCAGCTGTCCACAGGCTGAAATGAGCATAAATTAGCAAATGGTCAGGACTGCTATATGTTCATTCTGTAGGGGGAAAGTATTGGGGGGAAGGAGGGAAGGAGAACTTATTTTCTCTTATCCTTCTAAATTACCTGAAAGACAGAAGAAACTCAGAAGCATACTGTCAGCTCAGCTAATTTATTAAATTGTCTTTTTTTTTTTTTAAAGCACCTTTGTAGAGTATATCCTGAAATTTTTTAAAACTCCTTTAAAATGTATATTTATTTTGATGCTTTTGTTTCGAAAGGTTGTTTAGGCAGGCCCTATATCAACAACACCAAATCTATCCAGGATTGCTCCTTCTTGGCACCGCTCCTGGTCAGGTCCTAGGAATGCAATGCCAATGAAAGTGAGTGTACTATAGTACACCATTGGGCAGTTATATATCCCTGGAGCCAAAATACCTTTACACAGTGTAGTTCCATTTGTTATTTTATTAGCAAGAAGAGAAGGCGCGATTGTCAGTCACTCCATTTCTGCACTCATGGCAGTGGAGACAGAGGTTTCTTCTGCAATCCCTATATTCTTGGATGGTAGAGAGGTCTGCCTGATCCCTGATGTAAGGCTTCTCTAACTCTGCTTCACAGGGTCCCCTATGCCCTCAACCTGTCCCCATGCCAGGACTTGGGAGCTGGTATAGAACCATTATGCCCACTACACTATTTATGGAGCCCTGTGTCTAGGGAGTATTCTAAACCACTTTCAGGTCCTCTTTCACTGCCAGAGTGATTCATAGATTAAGATCAAAAGATAACATAGGATGATCTAGTCTGATCCCTTGTATAGCATAGGCCATATAATTTCACCCAGTGATTCCTTCATCCTTTTTGGTTTACCCAGAACTTATCTTTCTAGCAAGTCATCCACTTTTGATTAAAGACTTCAAATGACAGAGAATCCGAGGCATCCATCATGGAAGTGCTCCGATACAGGGGCTACAGAGAACTATTTAAAGGGGGTGGCATATATTTCCCCGCTCAACCCTCCTCATCTCTCAGGTATTCCCTTTCAGCAGCAACCTCACCCTCCCCAGTGCATCCAAATTTAAGTGAGTGGCATTGACAACCTATCCCATGTCACGGCACCACTCATGTTTGAAACTGAGTGATGCTGCAATGCCACTCCTCAAATTTGGCCTGGCCACTTTTCCGTCATGATAAGGGACAGCTGGGCCAAACTTGAGGGATGCTATGAGCCTGTGCACCAGATTTCAGTGCATGACAAACAGGTGGCTGGGCCAGATTTGAGTGGTGTTGTAGCCTGCTGCATGGGGTCACAAGGCCACTCAGGTTTGGCCTGGCCAAAAGTGGTCAGGTCACAGACCAGATGCCCTCACCCCCACCCAGGTTCCACAGCTCCAAGGATTAATTACCCTCACTGTTCTTTTTAACTGTCTATTTCGAGTCTGAATTTGTCTAGCTTCAGCTTCAAACCATTGTATTTTGTTATGCCTTTGTCTACTAGATTAAAGAGCCATCTACTATCAGAAATCTTTTCCCCATGATGGTACTTAGACCTCGATCAAATCACCTCTTAACTTTCTTCCGATAAATAAAATAGATTTTGCTGCTGTAGAATCAATTTGTATTTCCAGTGTTCTTCCAGATGTATATAGCATACTGTAACCTGCGGCAGCTGATGCTGTGTAGTGTGGTATGCCACAATTCAGCATTTTAACAAAAAGGAACTTTAAGGGAACTTCAATATGCTCTCTGGTTTAAAAACTTAAAAATATGCTCTCTTATTCGTTTACTTGGCCGTTGCTTAATTACAAAACACATGCATTGAAGCTTGGTGTTTGCTCCCTGAACTTTAATGGTAATGTATAAAATAATGTCCATGAACATTTTGTGAAAGTAAACATTGCATAGGTAGTTCATTTCTCAGGCAGAACTCTTCATTATCTTTGATTTGACTAGCTTTTATTACCCTATTCAACTGTTCCTTTAAAAAAGATTTCCTTATTAGAGAGAAAATAATAAAGTGAGTGGGAGTAAAGGAGTTGTGGCTTTAAATAAAATATAAAGTGGTTACATAAAGATGTCTAGTTTCTAAAATACTGGTTCTCATTCTATGCTAAGGCTTTGTTCATTTATAGAGCTATGTACACCCCTTTCCTAACTAATGTGGGCACTTGAAGCATTAAAAATAAGTTATTTTACAATTAAAAACAATAATTGAAATATCATATAACCTCTTTATAATGGCTCATTTAGGCTTCAAGAAAGCACTTAAGTACATGTCTAAGTGCTTCGATAAATCAGGACCTTATAGAGACAGGTCACCTACTAACTAGACACAACTATATTGAGACAGTTTGTCAACCCTTATTTGTATGGGCAGTTCCCTTCTACTTCTCATGTCCCTGAAAATCTACTTAATTATTTGTGTGAAATTAACTTAATTCACCAGGCCCACCTGTTCTGCTGTGTAGAGGGCTATAAATATCTCTGTGCCACCTGACCCAGCTATGAAAGCTCCAATAAATCATATAATTCCCTCTGACAACTGACCCTGCCTCGCAGGCACCTTTTTTGTTTTCTTTCACTGCCTATGAAAATCTGTATTACATAAAAATTGTATGCAGCAAGAAAGTTTCCATGGGATCTTCTTTGGGCAAAAAAGGAAATGAGGTTTTTTTTTATGTTCATAATTTCTTTTCTTTATTTACAAAAGTGTGCTTCCTGTTAGCCCATCTCAATCACTGTAAACAATTGATTTCTGAATTAGGATACCATGATGTAGAAAAACACTGTCTTGGAAATATACACCCACTTTCTTTTTAAATGGCAGTCTAGTCAGCTTTAGATGTGATGATACCTTTGGTGAGGGGTGTGTGTGGCTTATTTTGTTGTGTTTGGCATCCTGAGTGAAAATGGTCCACATTAGCCATCCATGAAGCACAATGTTAGGGTAGTTTCCAGTCCAGTCCCCTCTCCCTCCACACCAGCTATCTTCTGGTACTCTCAGTACTCATATTAGTGAATATCACCAATACTCCTAGCATAGTGTTAGCTACAGGCTGGGTGATGCCAGCAGAATATGGTACCTGTCCAAATCTGATGTGGAATCCAGCTTTATTATTGTAAAATGTAAATTCTTCCTCCATTAATCTTCCCAGAGTGTAATTAAGGTCCCAGTCCCGCAAGCCAATCTTTGCAAGCATTCTCCTGCATCAGTGGGGCTACTGTGAGGGCGCAGGATTCTGGGTCATCTTACAGGATCGGACCCTACATTTTCTGATAATCTGGCCGTATGCTTTTAAAAGCTATTTTTGACTTTGCCAGTTTTTCTGTGATCAAAGCTATCAATATGTATACAACCTACCCTTTTCTTGGTCCATTTCACATACCGAGTCAGCTTTCCATCATGCGAGCCCACAGTTTGTTTGTAGTACCAATCTTTATTGAGTTCACTACTGAAAACACAGAGGAAGATATGAGAAGGAGGAGTTCCTAGAATATCTTGTCACTTTATAGACTTATTTTTTGTACATTTATTTCCCCAGAAGCAATTTTTATTGCTTTTTTTAATGACAATCTGTAAAATTACTGACACGTGAGGCAGCATGGTCCAGGAGATAGGGCACTTAACTGGGGGGAAATCCCGCTTCCACTGAAATCAATGATAAAACTTCCATTCACTTCAATGGAAACAGGATTTCACCCCTAGATTCTCCTCCAGTCTTTGTCATTGTCTTCTTATGTGATATTGGACAGGTCACTTCCACTCTGTGTATGTTTCCCCTTCCAGCCTTTGTTTAGATTTACACTGTCTTTCACTGTGTCTATACAATACCAAGCAAAATGGGACCCTGATCTCCATTGGAGCCTCTGGGTGCTACTGTAACAGCTACTAATAATGCTAATTATTGGCAGCTTACATCCCTGGACCACATTTTTAATAGTCACTTAACCGAAGATGCCTCCCAGAACCTTTCCCATCTGTATTCAACCCCTCCCAAATGAAGGTAGGTTATATGCATATATATATACTCTGATCGTGCAAACACTTAAGGATGTGTTTAACTTTACACGTGTGGGTAGTCCCATTGACATTCAGCACGAATGCACACTTAGTGTTGTTTTCATGGGATGCATATTACTATATTATATCAAAAGTATGCCATTCAACTTTAATAAGACCACTAAAACGTGATCATCACCACCCCAGTTGTTGTGGAAAATATTTTCATTGCACATTCTTTGTTTATACTTAATTATCTTTCAGGGGGGTTATTCTGTTAACTATTTAAAGGTACCTAGCTGGCATGTATTGATGCTGAATACACTTTAAGAACCACAGACAGTCACTCCAGTGCCTTGCAATCTAATGCATATGAGTAATGTCTTGGTGATTTCAATGAGAATACTCACGTGTAAAATTACCCATTTAAAGTGTCTGCAGGATCAGGGCCTTAATTTGGGGATTCTATGTCACACTTTAAAAAAGAAATCCATTAACAGTGGTTTAAAGCAAAAAAAGCAAAAGTCAGAGATATTATGCAGTGTTTCCATAATCTGTGAGAATAATATGTTTGATAGTTGAATCACTGAAGGACTATAATTTTATACCACTATTTTAAAAATAATAATAATTAAAATGGGGAGAAAAAGCCATTGTAAGTGCAATGTATACCAAACCTGTCTCTGCAGCAAAACAATGCATTGTTCTAATGTAGCAGGACACTTTTCCCCATCGTTACAAAAACCAAACAGCAAGTTGTAAAGATGTAATTGTACTTCAAATATATACTTCCAAAGGTTTTATTGAGTCCTTCTATTGACATAAGGCCTAATTCTGTATTTCTCTGTCCACCCAAATTTATAACGGAGCCAGGATTAGTGCCAAACATTGTGAATAGGGGCTGAGAGGGGGAAGGATAAGTGTGATTATATAAACTGTGTTTTGGAAATTAAATTGCTTCATTCAAGCTAGAGCTGTGATAAAATGGGAAACCATACTTTGTGAACATGCTCGTTATGAGAAAATCAAAACGACCAAATTAAAATACCTATAAAGGCCCTAAGTAAGCAACAGTGCAAAGGAGCTCTTTGAGCATCAAATCTAGTGTTTAGATTGTTGAGGAGGGGAGTGATGGAAAGCCCACAAAAGGGAGGACAAAGGAATTGCATTATTTTTCTCCCATTTATCTGCCTTCAGTCTTCCAATATGTGGTTGTTTTTTATTTTCCTTTTTAATACTGGCAGCTTTGAGAGGCAGTACAATGATGAACTCCCCAATTCAAGCACTGTTAAAACATGCTTTCCTGTTGGACTTTTCCTCTGTCATAGTTTCTGGCCAAAAACCCAACAATAACAACAATTTTTGTGCAAGGAAAGTGTCTAAATATAAAGATCAGTACATTGACTGTAAAAGGGTTTCAGGTGCTTATCTACATTGTAAATGAACAATGTAGGTTCACAGAGACCAAATCATGCCTGACAAACATAAGTTTTCTCTCCCCCCTCTCCCCCCCACACAATTATATAATTATTGGCTGAAAGGAGTGCAGTAGATGTATTATGTCTGGAATTTAATTTAATTAAAGCATCTGAATTAGTGCTTCAAAAGTACTACTAGACAAACTAGTTCACATGAGGATGGCTCTACGCATGTTCATATTGTCTGAGAACTGACTGCACAAATGGAAACACAGAGGATATTAATACAAGGCAATTAATTGAATGGGGGTAGAGAAGCGTGACTGGTCTGAGGAAGCAGTTAGGTCCAGTTTTATTTACTTTGTATGGAAGGATAAAACAGGACATGTAAATTCATGGGGTCACATATCTCGGAGAAGGGTGTTCAGTTGCTGCTACTGCTGTGGAAGCCAGCAGGCCCACTGACAGCAATGCCGGGCCCCGGGGCAGAACAGTCAATGGGCCCCCTAAAAAGGGATGGCTGAGGTTTACAACAATACTTTTTATCCTATTGATAACACATTAGAACCCACTATATGTAAGTTGTGGCATTGCTTGATGTAGTTAACTTTTTTTTTCCAGTTACAGCACCTGTATTAAACAAATTGTGAGCCTAAATATAAGACATAGAATTTGTTATTTTGAATTATGTGTTTAAATTAAATACATTATGGAATGAAATTGGAGAGAGTCCAGCAGAGGGCAATGAAAATGATCAGGAGGCTGGGGCACATTACTTATGAGGAGAGGCTGAGGGAACTGGGCTTATTTAGTCTACAGAAGAGAAGAATGAGGGGGGATTTGATAGCAGCCTTCAATTATCTGGTATGAAATTAATTCTTTATAGGATATGAAGGATCACATACAGTACATATCCTATGGAACAGGAAATTGAAATAAAACATACAACACAAATTTTCATTGCTAGGAAAAATATTGGACTTTATCTGATCTTGAGAGGAAAAGTCATTTGAATGCATGTGCTGAATGTGGGGCTTTGTATCTTTGGACAGAGACCAATCTTTTTGATAGTGATAGATTGAACTGCCTGAAAACATCATAGCCAAAGATGCCTTCCTGACTATTGCTAGGTTTTGGGGTTTTTTTAAGATACAAATATGTGACGTGACAATGGCATTCACTGAACGTGTGTGTGTGGTGCTATGCCTGCGCTGGCTGGTGCCAGCGAGCTGGTATCCGCTGCACTGCTGCCCGCTACACTGCTGGGCACTCTCTTCTGGCACGGCCGCCACCGCCGGTACCACCCCAGGCGCACCGAGGGTGACCAGACAGCAAGTGTGAAAAATCGGGACGAGGGTGCGGGGGTAATAGGAGCCCATATAAGAAAAAGACCCAAAAATCAGGACAGTCCCTATAAAATCGGGACATCTGGTCACCCTATGAGCGTCTAGGAGCCCTGCAGCCTGCCTGGGCAATTTAAAAGGTCCCGGGGCTGCTGGCCACTGCTACTGCGGTGGGGGCCCCCAGCAGGGCCGTCTCTAACTTTTTTGCTGCCCCAAGCAGCAAAAAAAAGCACCGCCCCGCCGAAACACCCCCCCCCCCCAACGCTGCTGCGCCCCGCCGAAACACCCCCCCACCAAGCGCCACACCGCCAAACAGCCCCCGCCCCCTGCCACACTGCCGAACACCTCCTGCCGAGCGCCGCGCTGCTGAACCCCCCGTGCGGAGCGCCGCTGAACACCCCCCGCCGAGCGCCGCACTGCCGAACACCCCTGCCCCCCGCGAAGCACCACACTGCTGAAGCTCCCCCCCGCGCGGAGCGTCGCCGAAACCCCCGCCCCCCGCGGAGCGCCGTGCTGCCGAAACCCCCACCCCCCGCGGAGCGCCACGCTGCCGAAACCGCCGCCGAGTGCCACGCCGCCGAACATCCCCGAGTGCTGTGCTGCCGAACACCGCCCTGCCCCCTGCGGAGCGCCGCGCTGCCGAAACCACCCCCGCACAGAGCACCGCCAAACACCCCCTGCTGAGCACCGCGCTGCCGAACCCCCTGCCCCCCATGGAGCGCCGCGCTGCCGAAACCACCCCCGCACAGAGCACCGCCAAACACCCCCCGCCGAGCACCGCACTGCTGAACCCCTCCCCGCGGAGCACCGCGCTGCCGAACACCCCCTGCCGAGCGCCGCGCCGCGCTGCCCCCCGCCACCCCAAGATTGGCTGCTCCTTACCAGGTGCCGCCCCAAGCACGTGCTTGGTTGGCTGGTGCCTGGAGCCGGCCCTGGCCCCCAGGCCCTTTTAAATCACCCAGGCCCCCAGGCAATCGCCCCCTTTGCCCCCCTGCTCTGTTGGCAGGCCTGGAAACAGGAAATTCCTGTGGGCATCAAATGGTGTCTCTTTATATGCCTTGCTGGATTTGGCTCAAACTCCTTCTGAAAACTTCCAGGGGAGGACCCAGGAATCTCAAAGAGGCTGATTGAGTTGCTGTTTTTCAAGAGAAGTGTATTTGAAATGGAGCAGGAGGAAGCTGTCAAAGGATCATATAGATAACCTGCCACTTGGTTCACTTGCATGATGAGCTGATGTAGGCAGTTTTGTAGGGTTAATTTGTGCCTCCAGACTCTATCATCAGATTAACAGCAACGCTTTCACTAGGTATATATTTGCAAAACCTATCCATGCAGAGTTGTGGAACAAGGATAGTGCTTCAGAGTCAGTTTCCTGGACCTACAAAATTAAGGCTGACCAACATCATAACAATGTGTGCTTCTAAAGCTTGTCTATAGATTATAGAACATGGAATGTGGTAAACCAGAGGGATGGACACACTGTACCAAAGGTAACTAAGGGTATGTCTACACTACAAAATTAGGTCGAATGTATAGAAGTCGATTTTTTAGAAATTTATTTTATACAGTCGATTGTGTGTATCCCCACTTAAGACCATTAAGACTATTAACTCAGCGGAGTGTGTCCACAGTACTGAGGCTAGCATCGACTTCCAGAGCGTTGCACTGTGGGTAGCTATCCTACGGTTCCCACAGTCTCCGCCACCCATTGGAATTCTGGGTTGAGATCCCAATGCCTGATGGGTCAAAAACATTGTCGTGCGTGGTTCTGGGTACATGTCATCAGGCCCCCCTCCCTTTGTCCCTCCCTCCGTGAAAGCAACGGCAAACAATCATTTCTCGCCTTTTTTTCCTGGGTTACCCGTGCAGACGCCATACCCACGGCAAGCATGGAGCCCGCTCAGCTCACCATCACCATACATCTCCTGGGTGCTGGCAGATGTGGTACTGCATTGCTACACAGCAGCAGCTCATTGCCTTTTGGCAGCAGACGGTGCATTACGATTGGTAGCTATCGTCGTCGTCTCCTGGGTGTTCTTTTAGCCGACCTTGGTGAGGTCGGTCGGGGCGCCTGAGCAGACATGGGTGCTCCTGGAAGACCTTGGTGAGGTCTGTCAGGGGTGCCTGGACATAAATGGGAGTGACTCCAGGTCATTCTCTTTTTAAGTTTTATCTCCTGGAGATTCAGTCCTGTCTGCAGTCGTACTGCACCGTCTTCTGGCGAGCAGTCAGGAGACGATGTCTAACCATTTGTACTGCACCCTCTTCTGGCAAGCAGCCAGGAGACGACGATGGCTAGCAGTCGTACTGCACTGTCTGCTGCCAGCCTACGATATATAAGAGAGATGGAGTGGATCAAAACAAGAAAGAGACCAGATTTATTTTGTATTCATTTGTATTCATTTGCTCCCCCCTCCTTCCCTCCGTGAAATCAACAGCCGACAATCGTTTCGGTGAGGTCAGTCAGGGGCACCTTGAAAAGTTTAATGGAGATTCAGTCCTGCCTGGAATAGTGGGGGAGGGATAGCTCAGTGGTTTGAGCATTGGCCTGCTAAACCCAGGGTTTTGAGTTCAATCCTTGAGGGGGCCATTCTGTATGACAGTTGTGTGTGTTTCTCCTTGATGTAAACCCACCCCCTTTGTTGATTTTAATTCCCTGTAAGCCAACCTTGTAAGCCATGTCGTCAGTCGACCCTCCCTCAGCACTCCTGTTATAACCTCTGTCCTTCATGCCCTTGGAGATTTTTTTTTAATTTTGGGGCATTTTGTCTTTTGGAACGGAGTTCTGATAGCATGGATTCATCTCCCCATACAGCGATCAGATCCCGTACCTCCCGTTCGGTCCATGCTGGAGCTCTTTTGCGATTCTGGGACTCCATCATGGTCACCTCTGCTGATGAGATCTGCACTCACCTGCAGTTTGCCACGCTGGCCAAACAGGAAATGAGATTCAAAAGTTCACGGGCCTTTTCCTGTCTACCTGGCCAGTGCATCTGAGTTGAGAGCGCTATCCAGAGCGGTCACAATGGAGCACTCTGGGATAGCTCCTGGAGGCCAATACCGTCGAATTGCGACCACACTACCCCACACTACCCCAAATTCGACCCTGCAACGTTGATTTCAGCACTAATCCCCTCATCAGGGGAGGAGTACAGAAATAGATTTTAAGAGCCCTTTAAGTCGAAAAAAACAGCTTTGTCATGTGGACGGGTGCAGGGTTAAATCGATGTAATGCTGCTAAATTCGACCTAAACTCGTAGTGTAGACCAGGGCTAAGCCTTGGATTTCATGGGGAATAGTAGATGCAACTCTGTGATGGATTTAGTTTTAGCAACTAAAAGGCCATAGAAACTGAACTTCTTGCCTGCGCATTCCAGGCAGAAGCACATTAGTAGGGCAATGCTGGGAAGCATATGCTACTAGTATCAGGACTCCAACTCAAGTGCCTTTCACAAGCACCAACATTTGCTTTAAAAATCCTCAAAATACCTGCTATTTCCTAGGCTCGCTATCTTTCTTCCAGTAACTATTCAAAATGAGATCTTGATTTATGTACTGTCACTCTTGTTTTCTTTCTGTAGATAAAACCACTAATGTTTACCATGAGCTTTTCTGAACTTAGAACCTGTACTGTCAATTGGTTACACATCAAAAGAGAATCTTTGAAAAGGCTTTGGCTGGCCAGTAGCAGGAAGATGTTGATCCTGGAAAACCTGCCCCAGAGAAAAGCTGACCTGTGATTTGAGCCGAATGGAAATGACAGTCTTTCATTTTAGACTTCTAAGTCTGAAGGCAGCACAGAATGTCTTAAACTTGCCCAGCTGTAATGCTGCCATCACATGTTCTAAAGCAGCAAACCTTCAGAAGTTTAAAAATTGGCCCAGAGGGACGTCCCAAGAGAAAAACACAGCCTGTGCTAGAGGAAAGCGATAAAAGTACCAAAAGGAAAGGAAGGAGGAAAAGCTGCATAGGAACAAACTGACAGAATAAATTTTTATCCATATTATTTGCACAGTACAAAAAAAGACCCCTGATGTCTCAGATTCTCTCCTGTGCTGTGGTCACTTTACACAGCACGGCCACAACATAGCCTTGAAGATGACCGAAAATGGATCCTCTCTGTTTAAGGGGATTCATGCACACTCACATCTTTCCATACTGCTGATGCAGAGGATGTGGCTAGGGAAAAAGTGGTATATCGTACATTCCACTTATTTCATCTGCCATATCAGCCCCTTTGACTGTTGATATGTTAGAACAGCCTCCAGACACATCAGGTAAAGGACTGGCACAATGCACTGATAGCTGAGGGTTGGAGCAGTACGTAGGATGCTTTCCATCTCCAGTCCTGAGCTGACCTCCTGCCAGATCTGAGAGACTGGGCTGCTAGGAAGGATATTGTTTTTTAGCATCTTTCTACTGTGGCTGGGCAAACCCTGTAAAATGATACCAAATTATTCATAAAAAAGCAAAACTTCCCTAAAATAACCTACTCCTACAACACTGTGACAGGCCGCTTGTTAGATATATAAGCTTAAAAGGCTGTTTGTGGTGTTTCATCTGCCTCTGCAGACAAAGTTATAGAAGTGTTGGTTGAAGCTGCATGGCAAGCTTCTGTATTTTACTTCACTGAAATCCAAAGGCCACATGGAATCTCAAAAATTTCATTTAGTACAAGACGTTGCATAAGCAAATCAACTGAGCCAATACGTACGTTTAAAGGTGACATGATACAGCCGGAAGCTGAATAAGACCAAAGCTCATTCTCCATTTTACAAGGCAGGGTCTGTACAACAGGAAGTTACAGGCTGCAGTCAAGCATAACACAACTCCCCTCCCCTGTGCCTCGTCTCCTCTATGGTGTTGTGGGAAGATGGCACCACTGAGCAGAGTTTTGCAATATGCAGAATTCCTTCTTCATACCCTGCATCACCCTCCCAGAGTGCCATGTATCTCAAAGGGGTGATTCAGTTTTTAGAGAACTCCAGCACTGCTGGGAAGGCAGTGTGGGCCCCCTAATACAGCAGTGAAATATGATGGAATATGCTTATAGAAACTTTCCCCTCTCCCATTTACAATGCAACTCATTCCAAAATAACAATGGGAAACATTTAAATGCTTCCCTCATAGTGCAATGTGTTCAGCATATCTTTGGCCTTCTCACTGGTTGGTTTGAATCCAGGCTATGGTCACCTTCCTCCCAACTTTTCATTTTATTACAGTGACGATGTCAAGCATATCTTACCAAGAACATCCCCCCCCCCCACCTCCCCACTGATATTTGTTCTTTGTGTTTGTTTATTTTTCTGCCTGTTTCAAATGAACATGGCTTTGTTTGGCTATCTTAATTTTCTATTGGCTGAAGAGAGATTAGATAAATGTCCAGATACTGATACACTCTAAGTGAGCCACTTTCTCCTATAAGCCCTCAGTCAAATAGGGTGTACAGTGGGATACAAAGGGAGTTTAGAATAAAAGAGCTGGTAGCAGAGAAGTGGGAGCGATGTTGTGTGTGTGTCGTTTTTAGCTCTTTTGCCTTTGTCCCCAACAAAGGTTTCTATTGACTTCTATGGATTTAGGAGCAGGCCCCAGCTGCTTTTTGTTCTGCTTCTTCATTAAACAGAGCAAACTTTCATCCTCAATAACTTCTGAGTTTAGACTGAAAATAAGACAGGAAATAAAAGTCTGTGAGATGCACATGTACACTCTGCAGTTTCTTGTTTAACTATTTAACTATTTGTACTCAACTAAATAAAATGGCTGCCTTGCCTATAGAAAGAAGATTTAAAGGATTTGGTACACAATTCTTCAGCTCATGATTTTATCCTGCATCTCGTGGTATTTGGTGCTTAAGCCTCAGATACTGGAGCCAAGTGATTATCTGAGAGTTCAGCTCTTATTTAAAAAAAAATGTTTCTAACCTTAATGGCGGTGAAGAAACTCTTGAAAAAATGAGTCCTAAAGGCTTAATAAAACTGAAGGCAAATAGAAACAACCCCACATTATTATTATTTTTGAAAAATATTATGATTTTGGAGCTTCTGACTCGATTTTTGAAAGCTTGGAATGGGCCCAGTTACAAATTGCATAGCACGTTTCTAGACCTTTTTATGGTGCTGCTGTTCATTGTATGTGGTGAGGGTCTGCACAAGTTTCCAGTTCTCTCGAGTACTAAATACATTTGCTTAGAGTATTTAGTGTTAGAGTGGATCTTTCTTCTGTGTGAAGTCACCACTCCAGTGAAAATAGTAAGAGGGGTTGTGTACACCACACATTTGTAACTTTTACTGACTTTGTTTTCCCAAAAAGTTTCATGTAGCTTCCAGAAATCCCCAAAACCTTGGATCTTGCATCTCATTTTTCCTCTCTCTTTTAGTGGTCAGTGTCATTTGGGACATTGATGTGTTTTCTTGTCAGGATTGGAAGTAACCTGTGATGTTTCAGTCACAGAGATCCCTTTGGGACTGTCACCTGATGTGCTGAGACTACCTCTGAGCCAGTTTTCTCTGCCACTTTGGGCCTCCAGAACCATGTCTTGTTGAGCCAGATATGCTAATCTGCTGCAACACAGACCCAGGGTCTGAACCACACCCCCAAAGCTGCAGACTTAACTGAAAACAGCTTAGCAAGTGCTCGTGTCTCTAGCACCAGACACCCAGCTCCCAATGGGATCCAAACCCCAAATAAATCCATTTTACTCTGTATAAAGCTTATACAGGGTAAACTCATAAATTGTCCGCTCTCTATAACACTGATAGACAGATATGCACAGCTGTTTGCTCCCCCAGGTATTAATCACTTACTCTGGGTTCGTTAATAAATGAAAGTGATTTTATTAAGAATAAAAAGTAGGATTTAAGTGGTTTCAAGTAATAACAGACAGAATAAAGTAAGTTACCAAGCAAAATAAAACAAAAACATGCAAGTCTAAGCCTAATACAGTAGGACACTGAATACAGGTAAATCTCACCCTCAGAGATGTTCCAATAACCTTCTTTCACAGACTAGACTCCTTTCTAGTCTGGGCCCAATCCTTTCCAGACCAATGTTGTAGTTTATGGCCTGGGTCCAGCAATCACTCACACCCCTGTAGTTACTGTCCTTTGTTTCAGTTTCTTTCAGGCATCTCTTTGGGGTGGAGGGGGCCATCTCTTGAGCCAGCTGGAGACAAAATGGAGAGGCTTCCAGGGCCTTTTATATTCTCTCTCTTGTGGGCAGAAAACCCTTTGTTCTTCTGTGAAAAATCACAACAACAAGATGGAGTTTGTAGCCACCTGTGCAAGTCACATGTTCATGAATGATTCAGCTTTTTGCAGGCCAACGCCATTGTTTACATATTAGTTTGAATGTTCCCAGGAAAGCTCAGATATAGATTGGCATCTCCCAATGTTCATTGTCAGCTAAGTGTTTTTTGATTGGGCACTTACTCAGAATAGTCCTTTCTCAAGAAGCTGACCAAATGCTTCAGTGATGCTACTTAGAATCAAACACATTGAGATACAAGTATATAGCCAATATTCATAACTTCAAATACAAAAATCATACACACACAGAGACCGCATAATCATAACTAGCAAATTACAACCTTTCCATAGACACTTTATTTGACCTCCTTTGTACAAGATTTGGTGCAACTATAGGACCTTGGTTGCAACAGTGATCTATACGGTCACAGTTCATGTCAACAACATCACATAAATATTGTTCAAATTCAAAATGACTAGCAGCCTCCAGATAAGTGCAGATATTCAAGTAGAACAAGGGCCTTCACGTTCAGCTTTCACATGATTTTTTGTATCCAGCAAAGTTATGAATTTAAGCTCCCAGGATTGTCTTTTGAAAGTGTTGTGCAAGTTTATTTTGAGGATGAGGACTGAGAGGTCAGCTGTAGAGTGATCACTTTGTGAAAAGTGTTCACCCATAAGTGATAGGGTGTCTTAACATTTGTTTTTTGTATGTGTGTGAGTTCACTTGAGAGCATAGTGATTGGTTTCACCCACATAGTAGTTGTTGTTGGGATATTTCGTGCATGAGGTACACCACCTATTGTGATAGGCATGTGTAGGGCCCATGGATCTTGAAAGGTGTGTTATGGAGAAGGTGTTGAGATCATTGTAGCAGTGGAGCTATGTCTACAGGTTTTGCATCTGTTGTTCTAGCAGGATCGGGTGCTGCTTTGAGTTGGTGAATCCTGGTCTGTAGAAAGCTTGCTTCTGATTATGAGCTTGGAGAGAGTCAGCTGTAAAGTACAAATCAAAGATGAGTTCAGAAGAGAGAAAATAGAGACCATTTAAAAGCCAAATGAAAGATGGCATGCATGCGCACCCTATACATATAATAACTGCTGGTATTTAGTCTAGTAGCCATGCTTTAACTAGAATAAATGTGAAAAGTTGGGATTTTCATCCTTGAGTGTGTTTAAACTTTTTTTTTTTGGGGGGGGGGGGTAGATACATATTTTGGTTGGTATGGTGTACTGAAAACTGTGTTATAATTACAAGCTATCACTTTAAATTATAAAGGGGACTTGGGGCTGGGCAGGAAGCTGTATGTGAGTATTTTTAGGCAACCTACGAAAAAGCCAATCTGGATTTAGATGGTAGAGTTGTGCTTCTCTTCCTTAGGAAGCAGCTGCTATGTCTCTTGGTATTTGGTTGGTATGTGTTAGGTTTCTGGATTCTAAGAAACAAAATAGTGTTATACTGCAGCCTTTCAGGAAGAGTATTTGTTTTGTTTCTCTCTCTGTGGGTATGCTATGAACATAGCAATTGTTGCAGAGTCCGAATATTTGTCCCCTACTACAGGACAATCTAAATCCCCTTGAGTCAAAGCTTGCTGTTCAAAGTGAGAATTAAAGATGGCCCAAACTGCAAAGTTTGAATCCAGACCTGAATCTCCTCAAAGTCGGGAGTCATCTGGTCTGGGGTTCTAGTACAGGTCAGTCTCTAGTGGGAATCTGAGGTAATTTTGATCAGTCATTTTCTTTTTCTTTTTTCTTTTTACTTAGCGTGATCTATTTCAGAGTATGACACTGTGTTCAAGGGTGGTAATCTCAAATTATGTTCAAGGTTTAATATTTAAATGGAAAAAAAAGAAAAATTTAATGATTAATTGTAATGAGAATGGAATAGCACTCTTCCTATATTTATATTTTTGTGTTTCTAACAATAGGATAAGTACATTTCTTCTGAGATAGATGTTGGTTAATATGTTGTACCCCTTACTATGTAAACATTTACACAGTCTTTAGGTAGCCTACTGAAAGAATGAATGCTGTCATTTCCTACTCTAAATTTACAGCCAACCTGTTCAATTTCAATTTTAAATGACTATTTGTATAGCATTTTTTAAATAATGGTAATCTGTATTTAATCTATAACCCAAAATTATGATCTCCCAGAGCCCTTACAGTCACATTATAATTAACGAAGAAGTGGCTAGTCCAAGGTATGATGTGCATAATTATAATAAAATGTAAAAATTAATAAATAAAAAAGACCAGTGATACATCAGAGGAAATAAAAAATATGTCCCCCAAGGTACACTTCAAAAGGAAACATTAGTAGAAGTTGGGTAACATGCAACAAAGGAAATTACCTTTTGTATATGGAAGTCAATAATGCTAAAGGATATATCATATAACTTATTCGGATAGGCTATAACAGGAAGATGCAACTGTGGTTTCCTTAATGACCAAAGGGTGGTGTAATCAAATGCTAAATGTATATGATCAGTCTCTGCCACTTTTCCATAAGTGCTAAAATGCAGTATAACTTGGCCGGTTGTTTAGATTAATAACACATTCTCTGCTGAGTAAGTGGAAGGTGTTAGAGTCAGACAGATTTCTATAGCGTTGTGACATGAAGTAATCTGATATCATTATTCTATAATTTAAAGATTAGAGTCTGTTTAAAAATGCTTTCGTGCTGTCTATTTAGGAAAGTATCGGCTTGCAGTCCTCTTTCGTTTGTTTTTCTCTTTATGCTGCAAATTGCAAATAAGTATTACTTAAACTAATCCAAACTGGGTCAGTATGCTCTGTTATAGCAGAGGAAGTTACTAGCTGATACTCTCCAAGGAAAGAGAACTTTGACTTCTGCCTAGGCCGATGGAGATGACTCAGTTTACAGAGAAGGTTGAATTCTCCTTCCAGAGCAATTTGACAAAAGGGTTTGTGGTTCTTGTTGTGGGTACAGAGAATCAAACAAACTATGATTTAAACTAAATTTATAACATGATAATGCCTACAGCTCTTTTTATTTTCATATATTTACAAATTAACACTACAAAGGAGTCGACTAAGAAATTATTTGTATCCAAGTCCACTGAAGTCAATGCAGTTACGCTGCCATAAAAATGGAGTAACAGACTGGAGAATCAAGTCCCAAAACTGTTAGTTGTTTTTACACTATAACATTTCTGATTAAAGATAGATGTCCCTTTAGAAGTTTGAACAAACAGTGTCAGATGACTTTATTAGTATAACAGCTCCATGAAATGTTATAATCAACCTGCCTATTTTTGTCACTGAGTGTGTTGGTGATCTCCCAATAAAATCTCTGACAAAAAAAACTGGGGTTCTGTTAAATTTTAGTTCAAGGAATATGTCAGCAACTAGCTGAGAAAAAAAAATGTCTGGCTTTTTCATTCAGTTCAGTGTTAATAATGTGTTGACAGCAAGTTATCCTAATTAGAGGTGGAGAGGGAACAGTTAGCAAATTGAAACTTGAGTTGCACTAAAATCTTATGCAATGTATGTATGAAAGGAAAGTTTAAAAAAAAAAAAATTCACCCTTTGCAGGAATGCATCTTTCTTATTCAGAGCTGTAGTTTTTGTAACTACACTAAAATTATAAACAGTTTTTGTAATAAATAAATGTAATTACTGCTCAGCTCTCACTTACAAGCCAGCTAAGCTACTTATGCTACTGAACACAGATTTACTTCATTTTTACCAGAGACTAAAGTGATTTTTCGTGTCATGCTGGGTTTTGTTTCCATTAATGAGCCATACAGTAATTAAGACTAAAAAGGGAAAATTGTATTTGAATACAGGCGATCTGAGTTACTGCAAGTTCAGATTATCACCATGAACACAGTTTCATTTTTTTTCCTACGTTGTATCTTTGGAAATGTTGGCATAGTTAAAAAGAAGTCTTCTGGCTGGTATAATTCAGCATGTTGGCTGTTTTCAAGTACCATAGGAGATATGCACTGTATCTAAAAAAAAAATTAAAAAAATTCCTGTTAGTCTATGTGATTGTGTGTGACAAGTTTCTTTAAAATTTCCAAAAGAGGTTCCTTCTGTATATATGCTTCCAAAAAAGGATTAAGAACAATACTAATATTTTGGATGATTAAAGAGATTTTGGCATTGGCACCAAGGCAATGAACAACAACCAATCTAAAACCCATGCTCTATGTAGGGAGAGAGAGGAGAAGCCTCTTATGTACCTCTCTAGCACCCCCAGGAGCCTGGACTGAGTAACACCAGCTTCTCAGGGAGCTTCCTGTTTCCTGCTGCTTCCCTGAACCCACTTGAGGAGAACAGGCAGTCAACTGAAGTTGAAGGAGACAGGCCCTTAAGACGCTGATATCTTCCCTCACTCAGGCCCTGCTATCAGCCTGCATATTTGTCCCCTTCAATTGAGTGTTGAGAGCCACTATAGCTGGCACAGAACAACAGTCATGAGTGAAAGAAGAAAATGCCCCTCTGGGGCAGCATTCATAAAAAGAAAGAAAGCAAAGGAAGCTTTTCTATCTAAGCAGGAAGGAGCTCTCCTGAGATACATAGACACAAATGTTCACGGTGAGCCTTCTGGCCCCAGTGAGGATGGGAATGGTGAGGAGATGCCTGATCTTCCAGTTAGTCAGAGTGCAGGTGACCTGGCAGCTACTGCAGCATCCATATCTCCATCTCAAATGGATATAACAATGCACATTCCTAAAGAAAAGTGTAGATCAAAGAAGAGTGTGGTGGAGGTGCAATAAACAGCTGCTGCTGAATTTAGTTCCTTAAGTCTAGATGGTCCAGGACTGTGGACCCTCTTGAGCAGGAGCCTGAGGGGCTCCTTGTACTGCATGGGCCACAGCAAGTGAAAAACTTCATGTTCCCCAAAGACAATGAAACCACTGAGTGCCACATGATGGGAAAGTCGAGTGGAGGCATAAAGCCTATCAAACACCAGATTGGAAAGATAGATGATGCCATAGTTGCCATTATGGAGAATAATGCTATGACAGGAACTGTTTGTGGGAGAACAGTGGCAGAGGGAAATGGAATCACCAGAAACATACATAAGCCACACAGAAATTTGTAGTTAATGTTGTGGCATGACATACTATTTGAAATAAATGTTGTAAGCAAGAGACTCCAAGGTGTTGACCTTGATATATCTGGAGCAATGGAACAACTGGACAAAACAAAGTCATACCTATAGTCTTACCGGTCAGATGAGGGATTTCAAAATGTTCTGAAGAGTGCACAGAAGTTAGCAGAGGAACTTCACCCTGAAGTTATTTTCCCACCCATTCAAGAATACAAGAGTCACCGAAGAAGACGACATTTTGATTACGAGGCATGGGATAATCCCATAAGAGACTCCAACCCTATCCTATCCTATCCTATCTCCTAGAACTGGAAGGGACCTCGAAAGATCATCGAGTCCAGCCCCCTGCCTTCACTAGCAAGAAACCAACAATTCAAAGTTGAATTCTTTAACCAGGTGCTAGATTGTGCAATACAGTCAGTTGAAGAACGTTTCATGCAGCTCAAGGAACACAGCAGTATATTTGGGATGTTGTATGATATTCCAAAACTCCTCACTATTCCTGAAGAAGACCTACACCAGCAATGCAGGGCACTAGAGACAGTGTTGACACATGATGACATGCGCGATATTGATGCAAGTGATTTATGTGATGAAGTGAAAGCCCTTTCAAGATACATTTCAACAGGATCAACTCCAAAGACTGTTCTGGAATATATGTGCACAAATAAGATGACCACCCTCTTTCCAAATGCTTTTATTGCTCTGCGTATACTTCTAACACTTCCTGTTACAGTTGCCAGTGGTGAATGCAGCTTCTCCAAGCTCAAGTTAATAAAAACACATCTGCACTCCACAATGACACAGGAGAGGCTGGTTGACCTTGTAACCATCTCAATAGAGCATGAGCTGGCCCAGACTGTGGACCTTCAGCAGGAAGCAGTTCAAATCTTTGCAACCAAGAAGGCATGGAAAGCACCACTTTGATTATTCAAACAGATAAAAATGCCAGTGTTTACTATGCAGACAAGAAAAGTTACATTTGCTGTTCAGGCATTTGAAAGTTAAGTGTTACTTCAAATTTTTGAACAAGGCATTTTAAGTTGTTAGTTCTCCTTTACTGGGGTAGGTAGCAGAGCAATACCATGAGAGGAGTAGAACAGGAAGAAGGCAGAATTGAGACCTTTCAAAGTTTTGGCCCAAGCGAGGAGGCATGGGGGCATCATTTGAGCTCCCCGCCTCAGGTACCAAAATGTTGTGGACCGGCCCTGTAGGAGCCTATATAAGAAAAAGACCCCCAAATCAGGACTTTCCTTATAAAATTGGGACATCTAGTCACCCTATCCCCGCCTCCCATTTTTCATTTTTTTCTTCTTCCTCCTTCTCCTATATTATAAATAATAGGAAGTAAATGAAAATAAAGTGAGGTACCTTGATTTTTTTTTTTGTAATCTAACTTTTTTTCCACAGACCACTGAAATGTGCTGAGGGTCTCAGCAGACCACTTAATGATCTTTCCAAATATTGTTTGTACCATTAGCTAACTATTGGAAAGTGTTTTGAATAAGATTGTTTTATTAAAAAAAAAAAAAAAAAAAAAAAAGTCTTTGGTCCACCTGAATGGAGTTCTTGGACCACAGTTTGGGAACTTCAGGTCTAGATGAAAGCTTATATTTGCATTACGCTAATGTGAAAAATGTGTAAAAAAATAAAAAGTATAGATGATGCATGAATGGAAAAATAAAAGTTAACTTCCTCTGAAGAAACTTATTCAATTTGAAAAAAAATATTTATTCAGATAGCTTTTTTCTACACTTTTTCTTTACAAAATCATCAATTAAGTTATCGTAAGTAATATTTTGTAAAGAGGCACTTTCAATTGTCAATATTGCTGAACTTGTCAAATGTTCCTGACTCATCGTATTTCACAAATATTTTTCTGTATTGAAATGAGTTAAAAATTAACGTTCACCAGAAGCATTTGTGACAGGTATTGTTAAAAATATTTTCAGAATGGTTTCTACATTTGGAAAGGTTGCCTGAAAACTGTCACATACATGTCTATTCAAATCAACTGGTGATCTCAAAGCACAGACACCATCATTTTTGGTAAAATGAATGAAATGTTTCACTTCATCTTCAAAAAGATTTATGTCTATGTCCTCTCGGTAGAATTCACTTAATTTCTTACTGTAGTGGCTTTTAGCATTTTCATCCATACTTTTGTCAAAAAACATGTAAAATAAATCAACAGTTTTCTTTAGAGATTCACCTCTACTCTGTAATTGCGCTATTATTGTGTCACAAATAACATTGACTGTCTCAATGATGATCTTCTCTTTCCCTTTTAAAAAATAACTTCCTGTTTTTTTATGCTTCTCACCAGATATATCCGAGGAACCTATATTTTCTGTTAATGTTAATGCCTCTGCTTCTACCTAGCTATAGTCATTTCGAACTTCCATGACAAAACTTGTAACTGAGGCTAATAATTGTGCAGCATTCAATAAATTTGTATTAACCTTTTGCAGCGATTTGCTGATGGCATTAATTCTTTGAAGTAAATGGTTCCACAAAAGAGTAAAAACAGCAATATCGTACTTTTCAAACTTTTCTACTAAGGATTTTGCTTCAGTTTTCACACGTGGTTTTTCAGAATTTGATGTGGCTATGTCTAATAAGGTTTTCTTTATAACATTATAGCTCATTTTCAAGCCAAAACAGCATCTGCATGAGCAGACCACCTGTTGTCACAAATTCTTTTGACGGTCAAATTTTTTCCATATGCCTGCTCCAAGCGTGATTGTAGCATACTCCACCGATGTGTGGAAACTGGAAAAAAAGGCATACGTGTTTTGAACGAAGTAAAAAAAAATGTGTAGCTCCCTCACAAGATTCGGCTGCAGCATTGCAGATTAAATTTAAGGAATGGCTAGAACATGGTATGAAAAAAGCAGAGGGATTTGTATTGCTCAGTCTTGCCTGTAGATCTAAATATTTTCCTGCCATATTTGCGGCATTATCAAAGCTCTGCCCAAGACAATTTTTGATGTCCAAACCTAAATTTGCAATGCTTTCCAAAACAGTTGTCTCTAGACATTCAGAAGTGTGGGATTTTAGTGGGACAAAACAAAGAAATCGCTCTATAACTTCACCATTGCCGGTCACATATCTTAAAATTAATGTTAATTGGGCTACATGACTCACATCTGGTGTTGAATCGATTATTATGGAACAGAACTTGGCATCCTTTACTTCATCAGTGAATTGGTTTCTGAGCTGCTCTGCCATTCTAGTGATGAATTCATTGTCGGTTTGGTGCATTAAAAAGTTGGTCTTCCCTAAGCCACAATATTGATTATTTTTCAAATGTTCATTGAGAAAATTGTCAAATTCACGAAGATATTCAAGGTAGGTTAAAAAATTACCTTTTCGATTTGACAATGATGACTCATCATGTCCTCTTAGAGGTAGTCCCAAAGAAGACAGCAGTTTGACCATGGCAACAACATGTCTCAGCATTTTCCTCCAATAAGAACACTCCTTTTCAAGCTGAGCCGATAACACAGAATCAATTCTTCCAGATACTTTGAATGAACTTACACATAGCATTAACATGAGCTTTGGAAGTTTCATGATCAGCAATATGTCTTGCAATGTTTCAGAGTAGCAGCCGTGTTAGTCTGTATCCGCAAAAATAACAGGAGTACTTGTGGCACTGTTTCAGAGTAGCAGCCGTGTTAGTCTGTATCCGCAAAAATAACAGGAGTACTTGTGGCACCTTTCTCCAATTAGAGTGCCACTCGACAAAAGTTTGTTTTCCTTTACTATGGTCAGGGAATAATTTGCAAACATAACAGTAGACTGCCTTAGTTGTTTCCGAAAAAAATCAACCAATTTCTCATTTATGTTGTCCCATTTTTCTTCATCCTCAGAAAATGGGACTCGGGAAGACCTCTAAATTATTTTTGTCCTCCAACCTCATACTCTTTTCTCAAATTTGTCGTATTACCTATGTTTTTTAGTTTATTTACTAAGAAAAATTCTATCATATCCAATTAAACAGATTTTGGCCATAATGCAATGTCTTCAGGGTAGGTTTCTTCCCTTACTTTGACAAAATTACCAATTTTTGTAGTTCCATTGACACTTCAGCATCCACTTGTTCAACTTTTGCAGTTGTCGTGGTATCCCCACAACTCGGCAAGTAATCAGATAATTCAGATGTTTCCTCGTCCATACTTTTTGATGAATGTCCACTATTCAATACTTCAAGCTTTTTAAAATAAGATGGCAAACTGTCTTTTTGCTTAGCTTTGTCTTCTTGCCTTGCCTTCATTTTTTGTGTGTTTTTGACTGCCAGATTCATAGTGTCGCTTCATTATTGCTAAAAAACTGACCTTGATTTTAGGCAGATTAAAAATGTCCGAAAGAACAGGAGCATAGCCACAGGTGGGCCATGGACCACCCAATTAGGTTTAATGCCAGTGGCACTGGAACATTTTTAATAGTGGGGTGCTGAAAGCCAGCCCCTGTCCCTCCCAGGCGCGGTTCCAGACCTGGGTGTGGGTCACAGGGTGGCAGCCAGGATCATAGGCACAGGAACTAGGGGTGCGGGCACAAAACAGAACTGGCACAAAACAATGGTCAGGTTATGTATGCTCTGCACTGGAATAGCTACTGACAAGTGAAAAGAATGAGGAGTCCTTGTGGCACCTTAGAGACTAACAAATTTATTTGGGCATAAGCTTTCGTGGGCTATAACGCACTTCATCAGATGCATGGAGTGAAAAATACAGTAAGCAGGTATAAATATACAGCACATGAAAATATACAGTCTTACCAAGTGTGGGGCGGTCAGTGCTAATGAGGCCAATTCAGTCAGGGTGGATGTGGCCCATTCCCAACAGTTGACAAGAAGGTGTGAGTATCAACAGAGGGGGAAAAAATTGTTGTAGTGACCCAGCCACTCCCAATCTTTATTCAGGCCTAATTTGATGGTGTCAAATTTGCAAATTAATTCCAGGTCTGCAGTTTCTCATTGAACTCTGTTTTTGATTTTGTTGTTGTTGTGTTGAAGAATGGCCACTTTTAAGTCTGTTATTGAGTGTCCAGGGAGATTGAAGTGCTCTCCTACTGGTTTTTGAACGTTACCATTCTTGATGTCTGATTTGTGTCCATTTATTCTTTTGCGTAGAGACTGTCCAGTCTGGCCAACGTACATGGCAGAGGGGCATTGCTAGCACATAATGGCATATATCACATTGGTAGATGTGCAGGTGAACGAGCCCCCAATTGTGTGGCTGATATGATTAGGTCCTATGATGGTGTCTCTTGAATAGATATGCAGACAGAGTTGGCAATGGGTTTTGTTGCAGGGATCGGTTCCTGGGTTAGTGTTTCTGTTGTGTGGTGTGTAGTTGCTGGTGAGTATTTGCTTCAGGTTGGGGGGCTGTCTGGAAGTGAGGACTGGCCTGTCTCCCAAGGTCTGTGAGAGTGAGGGATCGTCCTTCAGGATAGGTTGTAAATCCTTGAGGCTCTGGAGAGCTTTTAGTTGGGGGTTGTAGATGATGGCTAGTGGCGTTCTGTTACTTTCTTTGTTGGGCCTGGCCTGTAGTAGGTGACTTCTGGGTACCCTTCTGGCTCTCTCAATCTGTTTCTTCACTTCCCCAGGTGGGTATTGTAGTTTTAAGAATGCTTGATCGAGATCCTGTAGGTATTTGTCTCTGTCTGAGGGATTGGAACAAATGTGGTTGTATCTTAGGGCTTGGCTGTAGACAATGGATCATGTGATGTGGTCTGGATGAAAGCTGGAGGCATGTAGGTAAGTATAGCGGTCAGTAGGTTTCCGGTATAGGGTGGTGTTTGTGACCATCGCTTATTTGCACTGTAGTGTCCAGGAAGTGGTGGATGCTGTCTGGGCCTGTTTGCTGGGCTCTGCTCTGACCGGCCAGTATTCAGCACCCCAATCTGTGGTTCCCAGGGAAGTTGAACCTCATCCATTTGTGAAAGGATATTAAACCTTCTCCAAGGGAACTGGGGCTGCAAAATGGATATGTCTTGGGGACAGAAGCAAATTTACTCTTCATTCTCATGTATATCATACCAGAAGATGGAACAAAGAATTTAGGCCACACTTACAGGATGGAGGACTCTATTCTGGAAAAGAAGTGACTCTGAAAAAGACTTGAAGGTCATGAACATGTGCTTTCAGATTGATGACATACCCAAAAGGATTCATGTGACCCATGGATGTATAAATGGGAATATCGAGTAGGGACACTCCAAGAACTCAACCAATTTAGCTTCAAAAAGAGAAGGTTAAAGAGTGACTTATCACATTTTAAACCTGCATGGGGAACGACATTTTGATAGTGGGCTCTTCAGTCTAAAGGTATAACAAGATCCAGTGGCTGGAAGTGGAAGCTAGACAAAATCATAGTGAAGATAAGGTGAGGGTAACCATTGGAACAATTTACCAAGGGTGGTAGTGGATTCTCAACCCCTGGCAATTTTTAAATCAAGGTTTTGGTTTTTGTTTTTTAAATATGCTCTAGTTCTACCTGGAATTAATCCAGGAAATTCCTATGGCTTCTGTTATACAGGAGTCAGACTAGATGATCACAATTGTCACTTTTGGCCTTACCATCTATGAATAAACTATGATCACGCTCTCTCTCGCTCTCTCTCTCTCTCTCTCTCTCTCTCTATCTGATAAAAGTAACTAGATGAAGGTAAGAGTAGTTACTACCTGATTTGGTTGTCCCATTTGTGTGTTTTTTTGGGGGAAAAAACCACACACAACACACAAATGGGGAAAAAAACACACAAACCCCACCCCCCACACACAATTTTTACTACTTGGCCACATTGTATATTGTTTCTTTATGCAGGAGTATGGATTTGAATTGTGATCTTAGTTTGCAAACCAAAACGATTCCATTAGTGTGTGTCAATGCTGATTTGTGTGATCAGGCTAGTGAAAAGTTTTTGGTACAAAAATAAACTTGCATTTGGAAAAAGTCCTTTTTCAGCTAAATGTGGATGGAATATCGCTGTTGAGAAGATTGTCTCTGTTAGCAACTTGCCTTCATTCTTCTGATTTGATTAGAAGGCCAAGACTTACTCTAAAGAACAGCAAAAAACATTAAGAAGTTAGGAAAAACAGACTGACGTTTCAGTCGAAAAATGTTGCCTTTCTTCTAAACTGTATGTGCTGATTATTAAATACAGTTAATCTGAGTAGTTACTGAGGTGAAAACAAACAAAAAAACCCCCACACCTCATTTACAATACTCCCTGGGGCATAACAGCTTTGTATGAATAAAATGCAAAAAATAAAAAAAAATGAGTGCAATTTAAGAAAACTTAATATCATACATGAGCAGTAAACCCTTAATTGCAAATGCATTTCTTATACCACTACCACTGAAAGAAAGCTATTTTATCTTGGTTGTCACATTTCCAAAATCCAATTATAATCATCCTGCATTTAGCACACAGATACACTACAGTATAAAAGCTATTATTAACTTTACTAGTAAAATCATAGGAAAATCATATCCAGTTAGACTAAAATCCACTGATTCAGATACCTGATTTCTGCTCACATGAAACCAGAACTGATTGAAAAGGTTGAGAGAAGAGCAATTGAAAGGGCCAGAGAAACGTAGTAGCGTTTTCATGTGACAAGAGACCCCAAAACAGGGTTCATTAGTCCTGGAAAAAGGAAGAGAGGAGATTTTTCCACATCAGGAAATTCACTGGCATTCCTTTACTGATAAAATTATTCTGCTATAGTCAGAGGCAGATTAGGGATTTGTGGGGCCCTGGGCCCCTCCCCACCCCTTCTGCATGCAGTCCCCTCCACCAACTCCCCCGCCACACCCCCCCCCCCCGTGCTCCTGCCAGGGAGCAGGGTGGGGAGACATGGGGGCTTACCTCGCTCCCTGGCAGGAGCGCCGGGCAGGTGGGTGGAGCGGGGCAAATCCCTACTCCCCGGCAGGAGCACTGGGCAGGCGGAGCAGGACAAGTCCCCGCACCCTGACCCCACTTCCCGGCGGGCGGAACAGGTCATGATGTGGAGGTGCCCATTTTACCGGGCGCCCCCAATTGGCCGGGGCCCTTGCCCACAGGCCCCGTTGGCCCAGTGGCTATTCTGCCACTAGCTATAGTTAACTGGTATAACTCCCTATGTGGACACTCTTTTATTCTAGAATAAGGGTACCTTTTTCTAGTTGAGTTTCTAGCCCTTTGAAAGCCAAACCAGAAAAAGGCACTGCTATTTTGGAATGAGTATCCACTTAAGGAGTTATGCTAGTATAACTATAGTGGTGTGCTACCACAGGTAAGTTTCCCTATTTAGACAAGCCCTAAGAGTAATTCTGATTGAGCCCAAACAGTAAAATGCAGTATGATTAAACACTAATCACATTCCTTTTTACCCTATCTGGTATGGGGAACCCCAAGAGGTCATTTGGCTAGGTGGGGACCCATTTTCTCCAGCCACTGAGCATTAATTATAATCTGTGGCAGAAGAATCAGGCCTTCATAGTGCACTAGAGAGCAAGGGAAGAAATGGAGCAAAGAAATACCTTGTTCAAAGAGAAATGAGAGATTGGGCCAGATGCTGGTTTTAGTTACACCAAGGTAAATTGCAAGTCCATGGAGATGCACCTGATTTAAGCTCATGTAATTGAGAACTGTTACTTTGCACTGCTGTTACCTGGAATGCCTAACAATTGTGTTTCCAGGATAAGTTGTTGGCTCATTTTTTAACCTCCAACCTTTTAAAAGACTTTTCATCTAGCCCATACCCTTTGATCTGTCCAAGAATTAAAACTCTAGCTAGCATAGTTCACAGGGTCACTGGAACACATAATCCTTCCCACTGCATCAAGGTGCTGCACCTAACCAACTTCTGATAGCACAGAAAGATTCAGATTCATAACTGAGAACAGATTCTGCCCAGTGTGCATGCAACATACCAGACTTTCAAAAAGGGAGGGAAAACATGTTTTTATGCACATAGTTCCTAGTTAATCAATGTCCTCTTGCTCAATGACTCTTTGGTTTCTTATACCATGTCTAGCACCATGGTATCTCAAGCTAGGTCTACACTAGAAAAGGTTTGCCAATATTGCTATCGCAGGAAACCCTTAACCAGCAACTCCTCCAAGTGTAGTCTGTTTATAACAAAACAAAAAAGTTTTTTTGGGTATAGCTTAAATTTGGCCAACAAAATAAGCTATGTTAGCAATAACACTTTTATGACAATATAAGTACATCTACAGTAGGGATCTTTAAAAATGGGGTAAAAAACAAACAAACACACTGCAGCCTACACTGTGATATTGGCAAAAATGTCCAGCGTAGAACTGGCCTAAGTGATTTCACAACTACGTATCCTCCTATTTGTGCTTACTGACACCACGTACATGCAGTTCTGTGTATACTAATTGTCTCTATTCATTTAGGCAGTCGATGGCCTTTGTAATCAGAAACCAAAGTAACAAAGGAAAGTCTATTTTTACTGTTGGTTATGGGACTAAATTGCTAATTATCTTAAAGGAATATGTGAAATCCTTTTAATTCCTCATAAAATAATCACTCTAACAGATAATGATCTGGAATACTTCCTCTTCTGAAAGTTTCTAAATGTGGGGCTATGCTCAAGAATCTGAGACATTCACAAAACGAACAACAATACTCTTCAGTGTGAAATAAGTTGATGTTCTCAATTCAGTTCTTGACCAATGTCCACATAATAAATCACCATCATATTGTCACCCTTATTAGCAGGCCCAGTCAAGAAGCCTTGGGTTATATATGCATGGAGACTCAATTATTCCTTTTTACCCCCAGGGTTTCCAAATTAAGATTAAAGAATGTTGGTAGAATTGTGGAGAAGCAAGGGGGAAGCTTCCTTCAGCCAGTTCTGTCAATCTGACATGTATCTGACGCGCAAAATTCATTTTACATGAGTTTACAATGGTATTCCTACTACCAGTTTGGATTTTATCACAACAGCTTTGCGTTTATACCTGGGGAAGAGAGGGAGCAGAGAGAGAGAGATGCAATTGGAGACATTTTATTTTTTTATTCAGTAGAACTGTTGGAATATTAATGTACTGTGTGTTAGTATTTCAGGACTGAAATACTTTGCGTTTGTCACTGTCTCATTCAATAGGAAAAGTCAATAGAAATTGTTTTAACACTTTTTTTTTTGCTTTAGAAGAAGACATATTGTGGGTGTTAACACTCCGTGTTGTTTGTTCACTTTCTGGTGATGTCAACATAATTGATTTTTTTTTTAAAATCACTGAAATAAATAATTGAAATCCAATGTTTCTAGCTCTGGATTTCTGAGTAGGGACGAGAAGGTCAGTTTTGTAAGAACAAACATAGTACTTTTGTGATGTACATTAGTCTGAAAATCCCACTGGTTTACAGAGATAGATAATGTGTATAAAACTGATTTTACTGTGACACAGTTAATTCCATATATGGATTGAACCAGCATGTAAAACTAATAGGTTTGTAAATGAAAAGGAATAGAGCTGCTCTTCCAAATAAGTTGGTATAGAATCAGATTGGCCGGTGCCTGATCTTGTTTAATTCTCCATACCAGCTGGAAAGGTCTTGGTATTAATCCTTGATTGATACCAAATGAAACTGTTTCATTGACAAACTATAATACAACTAGCCAAAGAGTGGTGATAGAAATAATTTAATATAATGTAAACAATAATTGATAAAGATGCAAAATCCATGGAGTTATTAAAATGCCTGTCATGGGAACCCATAAAGGAGATAAGAATTCTTGGCAAGGAAAGATTACAGTGACCAAATGTTGTCTCTGTAAAGCTTCTACTCTAAACAACTTATTGTAGGTGTGCTAACTTGTTTGTTCTTTCTTTGGCAATAAAAATAACTAGTGAACTAATAACCTGCAGATAGATAGTGTTCACAATGTGAAATGAGACGACTGGAAAATAAGGGATATATTCTGAGTCACATGACCATTAGAGTAGTGAAGAAAAGTTTGAAAGATGACTCAATCAGGGCACACATGACTGAAACACAGACATAGGGATGAATTTAAATTTCAGGTTTCAACTTTATTAACTTAACAATGGTGGTGGGGGGGGGAGAGGGAGGAAGCCTGTGATCCACTCACCTCCTTTCACAAACCAGGAATTTAAGTGGGTCCAGTGTGGGGTTACAGAGTTCCCACCATATAACCAATAACTTGGGGGTAGACTCTCTTCAACCAATGCCAGGACTCAACTCATTTCTAAATCCTTCTGCAACCCCTCTGTGGAACCCCAGACTGCAAAGACTGTGGGTCTCCCCATCTCCTTACAGCAAAAGTTTCAACAATAAAATCTCAGGTCTCATTTACTTCTGGGAGCTGGCCCTTTTAGCCTCTATCTTCAATGGACACTGGCTGCAAATTGCAAAAAGCTAAACATTCTGATGTTACCACCTAACATTAAAAATCCTATTCTTACTACTTTTCACCTGAGCTGGGCCTCCACAATACTGCGAGGAAGGCAAAAAACCCTCCAGACTCCTGCTAGTTTGGCACAATGGGGAAAAATTCCTTCCAGGGAGAGGGTGAAGAGCAGCAATAGTTGCAAGATGGCCCCAGGGCTCCTGGGAAGGCATTACATTTGGAGAGGTGCCATGAGACCCAATCAGCTCCCTGCATCCCCTGGCTTGGGCTGATCAAAGAGATAGAGAGAAGCCCTTCTTCCAGGTGCATTCCTACATGCACTTTGGGGCAGAAGGGGAGGGGCTCAGCTACAGCATGTCTGGGCATGAGCTTGCCCCTCTCCCCCCAGGAGATGGGTCATCCCCGTGCTGAGATGGGTAGGGGCTTTTTGTTAATGGAAAAATACAGAGGACATAACCCAACTTTCAAAATTCTGACATCATGGATAGCAATCACTTTAAAGGCATCAGAATGGAGGGAAAATTAAATAGTTTTTCCAGACCAGATTTATTCCCTTAGCAGTCATGGGAAGGAAAATGGACATCTGTGCTCCAGGGAGAGATGGCCACAGAAGGCTTCCTGTCCCATCACTACAACATAATACAAGGTTAATAAACAACCGATCCCAAGTGAACCTTTCCCTTGAGACTATACTAAGTTTAACTATAGTGTGTATGAGTGATCTGTTTTTTGGTTTCTTTCCCAAAAGTTAGAGAGAAGAGGCAAGCCTACATTATAAAGTAAGGTGTTACAGAAGATATGTGTGATCATCCATGGTCTCAACTATGTAAATTAGTAAAGAAAAGTAGCACAGGATTAGAAGGTATTCTCAGTGGGTTCCTACTTATCCTGCAGTCCTTACTCAGTTAAACTTCCATTGGCTTTCTCATGGTTATGAGGGGGTGAGGGGGAGCTGCACCCCTTTCCCATTTCTGGTCTCCCTGAGTGTATCACATCGTTCTTGTCCTTCCCTGTCTCAGGGTGGAATTTTGCAATTCTTCTACTCTTAGACTAGGACCTAGTTACAGTACCCTGTGTGTCACCAACTGTTCATCACCCTGCAGCTCTCTCTGGGTTTGGGGCACCTGAACTTACTTCCTGTCTTTAGGAAGCTGTGACCAGTGAGCTGGACTAAGTCATTGTTGTCATCTTCCTTTTTTTTTTTTCTTTTTTTTTTTCTTCAAAGAGAGAAGGTAGTTGGACTGAAGCCTTAGGGGAAAGGGGATTTCAAAGGAATAAAGAGAGCCTGTATATATATTTAATCTAATTTATTCTTCTGCTAAAGTAGACGCTAAATTAGATAAACTTCCTCTTAAATTACAGAAATGCAACTTAATCAACTTGTAGCAAACTCAGATCCTCCTGTGTGTTGGTAGGCCTTTCAAGATGGTTCTCCCAGCCTGATCCAACCTGTTAAGACTGGTTTTGGTGCTTCCCCATGACAGTAGGCTATAGCAATTAAGGCTGCAACAATTAAGGCTGCTCACTGTGACACTCTCTTAATTGTAAACTGTTAGGTCAGTGATGTAATGGTTAAAGAAAGAAGTGGGTAAACTGACCTTTTTGGTGTTTCAGGCTGGGTCTTGGCAGGATAGGCACTCAGGGTGTGCAGAGATGCCCTTATTTTGAATTGGGTTTAAGTTAGGATGACATCAGATAGGAAAACCAGAGGTTCCACCAAAATGCATTTTTGGCACTCATTTTCACTGACAAGTCACCACACTGTGTTTTAATCATTATTTAATTATTTTAATGGTTTTGTAAACTAAAAAATGTGAGTAAACTTAACATTCCTCAAATGAGATGTGGGTAAACTCAGTTTACCTGCGTTTGCCTTAGACTACACTACTGTGTTAGCTACTATTAGAAAGGGCCTCTTTCCCTAGGTGGGTAGGTAAAATATCCCTTCAATTTTATAATACAGAAACACCATGGTAGTGCCCAGGATACTAACTTACACTTCATCTTTGTTACTTCAGTGCAAATCCAGAGATTTGGAGGCTAACAAGGGAGGTATTTTAGACATGTCTTCAGTACTTGTGCAATTGACAACTATTTGTGTTTTTAAAATGTTGTGCTGGCCCAATGTATAAATACTAATAAATAAATATTGTATAGTTTAAAGTTGCCCTAAATTTCTAAAAGGTTATGCAATCAAATAAGTCACGTATAACTTAGTCACATGTTTGTGTGCATTCAAGCTAGTAATCTCCTAGCTACCAGTTTGACTTGACTACAATAAGTGAAGGTATTTGCAGTAAGAATCAAAAGATCAGACAGCAGCCCAGCTGAAACCTTCAATTCTGTAGGCTCCTCCCACATGTTTCATTGCTTTCCAAGAGTTCTGAAGTCCTTACTTATCCCAGGCAGCCTGGAATTTGCAGAGCAAACTTTACTAAAGCACTGGTGAACTTCAGAAGCCTCCCAAGAATGCTGGAAATCTTGAGAAAAGGCTCTCCTTGATTCCACTAAATATCTCCCATGAGATCTTGCCACACTGAATATCTGAAAAATGCCCTCCACACTTATGCTCAAATAAATTCGTTAGTCTCTAAGGTGCCACAAGTACTCCTCCGGTGGTAGAAACTTTGGGGATTCTTATTTCTAGTAACTGTCAGTTTAAAAAGCTGAAAACCATATAGATTCACTTTTGGCCAACAAATTTTACAAAAAAATGTTTCGGGTCCACCCCACCCCCCAATTTTCAGTTCAGCCACTGCACCAAAACCTCCCATTTTATACTGTAGGTATATATATTCACAAACCTCCCATTTTATACTGTAGGTGCCTATTCAAATGGGTGGTAAAATTTAAAAACTCCTGAATTAGGTTCAGGCTTTGAAATTTTAATGTGATCTTTAAAAATTCTTTATTCTTCCCCACTCCTTTTCCAGCCATCCTCTCTGGCTTCAGGTTCCTATTAATTCAAAGCTATCAATAAGCAAAGAGTAGATTCTTCTCTAGCATAGTGGATTGAAGTTATATATGAAGATGTGATTTAGTCAGAATGCCTGAGGAACACACATGGGGATTTTTTCTTCCTATTTTTCATATATATATATATATATATATATATATATATATATATATATATATATATATATATATATATATATATATATATAAACCTGCCAGACTTGTGAGCCTTAGAGAAGCTTAATTAAAATCACTAGAGAATTTAAATGCGAGAGAAAAACTGGGCCTTACGAAATTAATTAATTAATTACAAAAAAAATCTCAGAAGCAAGAAGGGCTAAATCCTAATTAGAATTAATAAGCATTGGGAAATGCCTTAGACAAGTGATACATGAGTTACAATAAGCATATGGTATTTATGTTTAGAAGCATAGTACAGTACTTACAATTAAGCTAAAGAGAATTTTGAAAGATTCTGCCATGGTTGAATGTCAAGCATGGGAATGACAATGGTGGAAATACAGATAAGAAGTGTAACTTCATACAATGTGGAAAATTCATGTATAGTTTCTATCGAATAACTGGTGAGAAGTTCAGCAGCCACCCAGCCTGAATTCCAAGACTTTATATGTTCCATAATCAATCATGAAACCCTACAAAAGTCAATAAATTAAGGGCTCCTTAGCTATCCTTTCCCAGACCCCTTGTTTTTCACCCCTTGTTTCTCTCTATTCATCCTACTTCCATAAGGAAAATTTTCATTTTGTTTCACCTGATATAGTCACAATTAACTGTGAATTCACATTCCCTGCAGTTCTGCCTAGAGTAAGGTTGAACTCTTTTGTTAACTCTTGTGTTAGCTATGATAATTTGTATGTCTCTTGAACAGCTCAAGCTAAGTTTTTATGATCTGGATAATGGAAATGTTGTTCTCCATTTTGAACCAGCATTTTATTACATTGTTCCAATCATTGCTACATTCTACAAGTGCTGCTAAACCAGATGTAATGCCTTCCATACAGTTTTATTCTAAAACATCCTGAAAAATCTCCTGGACTATTACATGCATTTTACATCTGAAATTCAGAATCAGCTATTTTTAATTAAAATATAAGCTTTCAATCAAGCTATAGTGAATGGTTGTGCCTGTACATATAATTCCTACATAAAACACCTTTCTAACTTTCTTAAGTTAGCACCATCCCTCCCCACACTCACAGCTAATGTATCCTCACCTCCATTCTCTCTCCCTTCACCCCATTCCTTATCTCTATAGATTAAAAAAAGTTTGAAAAACTTTGCCTAGCACTATAAAAAATATTGGACCCCATTTGCTCTATAACACTCATGTAAATACCTTCACTGCAGAACATAAAAGTATAAGTGGGCTCAAAAAAGAATGAGATAAGTTCATGGAGGATCGGTCCATCAATAGCTATTAGCCAAGATGGTCAAGGATGCAACCCCATGCTCTGGGTGTCCCTAAACCTCTGACTGACAGAAGCTGAGACTGGACAACTGGGGATGGATCACTTGATAAATTGCCCTGTTCTGTTCATTCCCTCTGATACATCTGGAACTGGCCATTGTCTGGAAAACAGGATACTAGGCTAGATGGACCATTTGTCTGACCCCCAAATATGACCATTCTTATGTTCTTAACATGGTGTATAGTCCAGTGCTCCGGACAGGGGGAAGAACATTCAATCCCCTCCAACACTACATGGAAGGTTTCTGTGTGACCAACTCACTTGCACATTATATAGTGTTTAAAAAATTATCCCCATATCCTCTAACAAACCCTTCCTGATATTTTTGACAAAAAGTGTTCAAAACATCATTGATATAATTCTTAACTAAAATGTCTTCACCCATTTACAAGTAATATCCTAATTTATTTGTCAACTGTAGTAATTTAGATTATTAATTTCTGTAAACAAACACCAACGTAAAAGTTGTAACTAAGCGCTTTGCCAGCAAAGGCTGAATCCTTTTGTCGCACACCGTCAATCATTGTGCTAGCATAGGCCGTGGTTGCATTAAGCAATGGGTGGTGCCAGTATGCTGTATTCTCAGTGTGGATATTTGCCAGTACCAGAATTTAGTCTAAAGTATAAAAAATGTTATTTCTATATTGTATTTCAGCTTCCTTCCCAGAGTCTGTAATGGCATGGAACTGCAGTAACCTGAAGTGGTGGTTCTCTACCTTTTCTGTATTGTGAGCCCCATGTTACAGGACTCAATGAAAAAGATGCTGGACCCCTCCCCTCCCCGAATCTAGCCAGGAAGAAAAGGAGAATGGCTACTATCCCCTGAAATATTTTTGCACCTCTCTGGGGGTATCATAGCCTCCACACACCCCTCCCCCCCCCCCCCCCGCCCCATGGCTGAGAACTCCTGATGTAAAAGATTTCCAAAGCGGCCACAAAGAGTTAAAACTGCCCTTTTCAATTGAATCATTTTTTTGAAAAAAGAACATTTGGAAATATTTACTAGAATCCCCAAAAGCCCTACGGCAGGGAAGCACATTTCTAGAATATTCTGACATGAGAGTTATTGTGGGACTGTCTCTTTGATAGCTGATGGAAGCGCACGTGATATTTTAATAGTCACAAGTGTTTCTTAAAGGAAGGCGCAGTGTATGCATGTCTGTGTCCTGTTGCCTCTCCTCAAGTACTGGAACTAGATGACTCACCCTTTTAGGGACACACAGCTTGCTGAGGGCCCAATATCATTTCCAGTGATGCTAATGAGGGTCTTTCTATTGATTTAAATGGAAGTTAGTCAGGTCCTAAGAGCCTAATGCTGCAAGGTGTTGTGCAACTACCACAAGGGGAGTGTAGCGGGGTGGTCACCCACTGGGCCTCAGAAGGGGTTAAAAGCCAGCCCTTGGAGAGGGCTGGGGCTGGAAGCCTTAGGCTAGGCTGATTGGGGAAGGCAGCCATAGCAGAGGCCATGCCCCAATCAGGCTGCAGCTGGCCTTATAAGCGGCTGGGAGGCGGGAGCTCAGGCAGTCTCTCTCTAGCTGTTGAGAGGGATGGGCCTGGCTGCTGGGAGCAGAGCAGGGGACCTAGACTGGAGCAGGGCTGGGGAAAGGCTAGAGGAGCTGGGGAGCTCCGGCCTAGAAAACTCCCAGGCTGCAGGGCTTACTAAAGGCCGGAAAAAGGTACTGGGGTTGCAGAGGGCAGCCCAAGGGTAGGCAGAGGCAGAGGCAGCAGGTCCAAACCCTCCTTGCCAATGATGAGTGGCAATTATATTGAAGTCCACCCCAGTGAGCGGGGGCTAGATGGTGACTGGCAGTAGCCAAAGACTGAGGCGAGGTGGGGATAGGGGGTTGGGGGTTTCCTGGGGAGGGGAGACCCAGTGAGACTGTGGGGTACTGCAGGGGGCAGAACCCCGAGAGAAGGGGCACCAGGGTCCAGGAGGGACACTGGGGCCAGTGGCAAGCGAGACACTGGCCTGAAAGGGGCGCTCCTGAGGCTGCTGAGCTAATTCCCTGGACGACCAGCAGGAGGCACCGCAGGGTGAGTCGTCACCCCGTTACAGGGAGGCATGTGTATCTTGCAGGTCTGAACCTTAACTCAGCAACAAAGATGAGCTTTCTTCCAAGCCAAAATTATTACACAGGGATTTTTGAAGTCTCTTGACCCTTAAGGCTATTAACCATCATTTATTTTATAACAGTGGTCACCAAGAATGGCAGTTCAGGTTGCAATACAGTTTCCAAAGTACCCCCGGTTTTCACACACTCCTTTCCTTTGCTAAAATTATTCATGGTTTGTCTCTTCCCAAAGTTGATTTTTATTTTAAGTGAGCATATTCCTTCACCTTTGTGAGATGTGAGAAAATAAAATCTGTTTTCCCCACTGTAAAACACAAATGTTCACTTTTGGGAGGGTTCTGATGAATGATTTAAAAATGCCAGTGAATGTGTACACACAAAACACTGTGTATGGCACTTATAGTACAGAGTGAATAACAAATGCTTATGGATATTTTTGGGGAAAATATGACTAAAACACTATCATTACGAATACTTGAAAACAGGCCATTGAACAGGCACAGTGAAAAATCGGATTGACTTTTAAGTGATGATTTTAAACTCCAGTAGGATTCTGCATGGAGTAAGGGTTCATCTTTACAGATCAAACTCAGGGTTAAAGCCTACATATAACAACTTTACCCACTGCATCCAGGGGAAAACATGGCAACTCTTTAAAAGGATACATCAATACAGTAAAACACTTGATATGACAATAAATGAAGAATAATTTTCCAAATTGCCACAGAAAGAGGAACTTTAGCTAGGCAGACTCTACCATTATCAGTATTGGCCACTATAGAAGATGACTATTTTCACTGAGAATTTCAAAATTACACTGGATTTATAATAAGAGAAACTTTCTCCTGTCTCATGTATTACATAAATCGATGTTGACTTTCACATTCCCTTAATCTTATTGCTAACTAAAAAGAATACATTGTAGCATGTATTTTGTTTGTTTGCAGTTGACAAAGGAATACTAATTTATGACAACAGCCAGTTTACAGCCATAGGACTCTTCTGTATTATTTTATACGTAAAATCACAATATATTTTAAAAGGAAATGCTGGGTAATACATACTTGTCAAGAGATGTTAGTTACCAAGGAAGATCAATGAATTTTAAGCAGATTCTCTGAAAAGAATTCCTGATAAATTATTAACTCAGAGCAATAGTTTACATTATGGGTTTATTGTTCTTAGGATGATCTTCATAGACATCTCATGTTTTAATCCACAACTTTCTTTTTAGTAGCTCAGATTTTATTATATTTTTTTGTAAGTGAGACATACTGGCAATTTTGGTAAGACTTAAATATTCTTTAACAGAATATGGTGGTATTTTCAAAATGCCTAAATGACCTAGGAGCGTATTATTGACTTTCACTTCGTCACTCTTTTGAAAATCCCATCCAATGTCTGCAGTAATGATTCTTCTAGAAAATACTATAATACTTGTATGTTCTCTCAGGTCTATATGCAGTAATGGCCCAATCCAAAGCTTGTTGAACATCAAACAAAGCTCATTCTGATCCAAAAGAAGTAAATGAAAAAAATGTACACAATTCTTGCACAGAACATTCGGGATCACTTGATCTTAGATGTGGATTCAATTTATGTGATTCTCAGCCTCTGTTCATGAAAGCTAGGCTAACATAATCCTGAGGTTCTTCAAAGATGTCCAGTATTCCTCTGTCTTTGTGTGCTCCTCCTGCAATACATTCTTGAGCATGGTTTGGGGTCAGAGGTTGCAAGGAAAGAAAATGCTAGTGGGACTGGCCATGGGTATGGCCTCTCCGGCAAGTTCAAGTTCATCCAAATCAAACCTCTGTGCAGTTCTGGGTTGCTTACATCCCCTGAAAAGTAAACTGTGGGTTTAGTTTGTGACTTGAAACCTAACATTTCATTCTCCCCAGAAGTGGCTGCATTTCAGCAGTGGCTGAAGTAATTGTTAAATATTCCTTACTACCCAATATGGCTATATGGGTCTTTTAATGAATCTCTCTGTGTAAAGAGTTTTGACATGAAAATTAACAGGTTTAGAGATGGCCCACACCATAAAAATCTGCTTTGGGTTTCAACCTTCCAAAGGCTCCCAACATTGGGATTTATTTGGATATACATCTTGATTCAGATTGAGTTCTAATTTTTATTTGCATTTCATGCTAAAAAGCCTTGTCCATGTTTTCACTGACAGAATAATTCTGTTACTCTCTCAAAGCCCATTCCTGCATTCAACCTCTTCTAGTTCAGTTTTATGTAACATACAACCATCAGTTTGCTTAATGGCTCAATGAATGTCTTAATGTTTTGTTATTCTTTGTAAGATAATATACAATACGCAGACATACCAACAATGGCTGAAATAGAATCCTGTAGGATATTTGTCTATATTTCTAGCACTCGTGTACATGCCTCTAACTCTCAAATTTTAGAACTAAGCTACATGCTAATTATCCTTTCCTATTATTTTTCATCCTTCCCTATGGCACTAAAATAACCTCCATTGTTATTCAAATGGTTAGTCACTCTATTTTGTTAAAGCTGCAAGAATATTTAAGACTTTCACTTCTCTAGCTGAGGTTTCAATAACCTGTGAAGCTCCAATTAGTAGGAGTTGTATGTCTTTAAATTCCCAATGTGGCATTAACTTCCTGTTTATTCAATTTAAAATTCATGCTGGTCAGCAATCAAGAGTGTAAAACTTTTTTTGAAATAGTGAAAATCTTCTAGGTGGAGGGAGGAAAGGCTGCAAGCAAAATCTTGGGATGATCTCATTCTTTTAAACTACTGTGTTTTTAGGCTGGTTTGATGCATTGTCCTCATACAAGGAAGCCAAAAGAAATGTATTTTGATGGTGTATGTGTAAATGTGATTTTAAGTCCTCATGGTTTACTTTCATTTTTGCACAGGTTATAAGAAAGAGGCTAAAACTAAAATAATAATACCACCTATGGAGCCATACCTTGGACTTTTTATTACTACATTCATTTTTTCCCCACAGAAGAACCATTAAAATTCATTAGAAATCAGATTGGTCATGATTCAAGGACTGATTTCCCTTTGTCATTCATTGACAGTAATAACATCATTAAAGCATTCAGAGCAAGCAGATGAACATTATCAGGTTCCCTATACAAAATGTATTTTGAGAGAGAGAGATAGGTGCAATTACACTTACATTTTTGTGAAAAGTATATTTCTCTGGTTTAGTTCTCTGCTTCATTGATATATCAAGGGTGGGTTCCTCCCTCCTAACTTTCCCCCTGGGAATCTTAGATCAGGCTAATTCATTGTCTGTGCAACAGGATCTGACTGCTTAGGTTAATATCAAAGATAATTCTATGAAAGGAATGACTTGGCAAGTTTACTGCACTGTAGAGCAAAGGGAGTCTCAGAAGTTCTGATATATACAGTTGGCATTTGGAGGTGATGGTTTGTAAATAGCCTAAATAGAATGTTCAATGATCTGAATTTGTTCCTTTATACAGTAATCCTGGTTTCCCACATTTGTTTTGTGGTAAAGATTTAGGATGGTTTTTCACACACAGGGACAAATTCTGCTCTTACTTGTACTCTAAACAACTTTTATGAACGGAGAGCATACAGACTGAAATTCCAGTCTGTGCTGGTGCAGAGACCAGAACAGGAACTGGTGGGAGGACCTTGCACATTTTTGATGTCAGGGCTCACTAGGGGAGCCCTGATGCTTGTCCTAACTTGCACCCAGCTCAGCTGTTCAGGGTCTCTTTAGGTGTATTCACTCTGCAATTAGACACCTGCGGCTTGCCCATGCCGGCTGACTCAGGCTTGTGGGGCTCAGGCTAAGGGGCTGTTTAATTACATTGTAGATGTTTGGGCTTGGGCTGCAACCTGAGCTCTGGGACCCGGTTCTAGAGTCCAGGCTCCAGGGCAAGTCTGAACATCTACATCACATTTAAACAGCCCCTGAGCCCAAGCCCCTTAGCCCAAGCCAGCTGGCATGGGCCAGCCATGGGTACGGTGACCAGATGGGACAGTCCCAATATTCAGGGATTTGTCTTATATAGGCACCTGTTACCCTCCCACCCCTGTCTGGATTTTTCACACTCACACTTTCACCCTAGTCTATTTACAGTGTAGGCATACCCAAAGAGGAATATTCTATTTGTGCATATGGAAAATAGTCCTGTCCACACTATCTCCCAGCCCCAGAATGTCCCTTGTATACTCCTGAAGCACCCAGATCTCCCGCTTCCCCAGAGGAGTGGGTTGTGACTATGTACCTGGCCCTCTGCACCAGAATTATTCCCCATTGAGGTGGTATAGCTGCTTGCTGTCACTTTGTGCTGCTATAGCTGGCACAAATGTGCTCACAGAGTGACTATTAATTTAACCCTTTGTGTTCTCCTAGAGCTCAGAAACAAGCGCTGCTGTGAAATGGCAAATGGCAATCTTGACATGCATTCTGGCTTCTTGCAATCCAGAACTCTGGATGACATCTTGCTCTTAAGAGCAAGTCATGCCCAATGAAGCACATGTTGCTACTGCTATTGCAGTGAATATCTAAAGGCAGAATTAAGCCCTTGGGGACTGTGTACCTGGCAGGTACCTCTGCACCAAAATTATTCTCCACGGGGGTTATGCTGCTGTATCTGGCACAAAAGTGGTCACAGGTGCTCTTCTACTTTGTATCCAGGCAGTCCCAGGACTTCATTACAAAAAACAATCAACCCTCAATGATTTACATATTGCCATTAGGTGCATTAATATATTTTTCAGAGATAAAAATCACATCAGAAGAGGACTTTGTAGTACCAGCAGAGAAATAGATAGGCAGTCTGGAATGTTCTCAAGTTCTATATTTTTCTATAACGAGGTTAACTTATTTTTAAAGTCCATCATTTAAGACAATTACATTAACTAGATTTCACATGATTAATCCTAATGTTAGTGATAGGTGTGAACAGGCAAATTGCTCACAGCATACTTTACATTTATGAAAACAGTCTAAGGTACTTCCTCTCATTAAAGATTCGATAGACTGTTTCAAAGAGGATGAATATGCCGGTATCTCTCTCATTACAGATTGTAAATGCCTCAAGGAACTGTCTAATGTGTCCATTCTGTTAAGAGCTTAGCATTTGTGGGTGTTATAAAATAATGGTAACTTGTGTTTTTAGAGATATGGATATGGAGTTAAATTCTAATTAAAAGACATTGTGGTTTTTGAGCACCGATTAGGGACAGGATAGATATAAGTGTGTGTACGTGTGTGTGAATGGAGGAGTTTTAGGAGCCAAGGTACAAAGACTGGTGAAATGCTGTTTTACAATTTATAAGAGGACTAAGGCAAAAAGGCATTTTCTAATGGGTGTGTGTGATCCCCTTTTCCATTGCTGAGCTCACCACTGGTGTAGCAGCAGAGCCTAGTGCCAGGGCCGTAGCAACAAAGAATGTGGCCCCCTCCGAACGGTGGCCCCCTCCGAACATATGTCCGGGCGGGGCCCCTTACAATGCAGAAACTGGAATGCGGTATTTATTTTGCCACTTTTAGGGGCCCCCTTCCTTGCGGGGCCCCCTCCGGTTGGAGGGTACGGAGGGCGCTCGCTACGCCTAGTGCTAGGACCTAAACAGAGCTACCTTCCTTGCTGAAGTCTTTTTTTTTTTTTTTTAGTTTTTTTTTAAGCCTGCCATTACCTGCTTTTTCTGTTGCTGATCTGCAAAACAGAAACTGCCACACACAGTAAATTCTTCTCCCTACTAAGCTTCTGGTCTGAAATGGTCAATCACTCAAAGAGTAGTCACAACAGCTCGTTATGTGGTAAAGGAGGAGGGTGCAGGGAGAAAAGAGTGGGAAATAATGGTACAACATACTGGAGAAGAGAAAAAAGATTTGACTTTCTATATCTAATAGAACCAGGACAGACACTAAGGATTCCTAAGGACATCTTAGGTGGCTAACTGCCCCTGTAGGGCTTAAATCCATTATATAGGTACTATGGCCATTCACAAAACCTCAGCATTTTAATGCCAGAGCCCGACTTCCCATTCCAGTGTCTGTAAACAAGCTAATATACTCTCTGCATGGCCAATGCCAAGATTGTAAAAAGTGATTCATGTGTTTAGGTGTTCAGTTCCAAAAAGTGCTGAATACCTACCCTCTGAAAATCAGGCTCCTTTGAGCCATTCCAACCTAGGCACTGAAAAACTGAAGTACCCAAACTCAGTCATTTTTGGAAATCTTGGCTTGAATTTTTTCTTTATCCAAAAAGACACAGAAATTATCCCTGCTATGAAATGTTGCTGTTTAAATAAATAAAAAATAATAGCTAATAGAGTTTGCAGGAAATGTTTATGTGTTTGCTCTTTCTTCAACAAGCTGTCAGAATTGTATAAATCTATGTAGGCTGGTGAGCATAAATTGTGTTGTAGTACCTTGTTTTATCTTCATGTGCTAAGAATATCTGCATTAGTGAATTTAAAACTGCACAGATTTCAATTTTATTCCATAGAATGCAACATACTGAGAATTTATCTGTTTTATTGTTTGCTCTGAATTATTAAAAAATCATAATTATGACTTTGAATTAGAAAAGAAATGTCTGACTACTTGCTCAGAAAGATTGTTTTTTTCTGCCTTATAATCACAGGTCATGAAAGACAAAAGGAGACAAAAGACAAAGTAATAACAAGGAGATAATCCAACCACAAATTATGCATAATTGAGCTTAATATTTGATACTATATCTAAATATGAGGATCTGAATACCAAATTTGTTTCAAATTTAATTTCAAAGTGGAAAAACTCAGTGACCCCCCAGAGAACTCCATTTTCCATTGGCTCTTCAAGGTACTTGCAACTCTAGCTTCTGGTTCTCACAAAACATTTTACATTAATCATTCCTAATAAATCAACAAGACTAACATACATACATATAGTAAGCATGCAGACCACAGTACCAGGCAGCGGAAACAATGCATGTGTTTGTTTGAAAGTAGTCAGTGCATGTAAATGAAACATATGCACCAGCACAGAATGTAGGACTATTGATATGAAGAAACAAGTTTCCCATCACTGGCAACTTTTAAGTCAAGATTGGATGTTTTTCTAAAAGTTATGTTCTAGTTCAAACAGGAATTAATTTGAAAGTTTGAAAATGTTTTTTTCCCATTTTTTTCTAAACAAACCTTGGTCAATATTTATCAAGGCACAACAGTATCATGAGGGGTTGTCAGGCTTATGCCTGGAAATTCCGAAAAGAGATGAAACACCTTGGATGAGGTAAGGTCAGAATGAAAACTGGCTCCCTTAGCTGTAGTAACTAAATGTAAATACTGGCTCTGCATTTAATTTTTCTTCATGTTTTCAACAGGTTAAAAAGAAAAAGTTTCTGATGCTGTAGAAGTGCCTTCATCTCCCAGTGACAGCAACATCTTAGGTCCTAACACTTCAGCAAAAAGACTTGGTCTTCTGCTACCATGTCCTGTTTGTATAAACTATAGACTTTATTCATTTTATATAGATATAAACGAATAAAGGCTACAGTGTATACAAACAGGAAAAGAGATGGTAACATTTAAAAAACATTCTCTGACTGACACTGGAAAGTGCAGTGTGGCATTCTATACCTCTAGCTGTGTTAATGAGGGTAATTTTAGTAGTCCGCACTCTGTAGATGTTTGCAGTGCCCTGAGGTTAGTTTAGCTCTTCTATAGCTCTGCTTCACTCTGTTTGCTTCAGACACTTAATTTGGTATGCAATTCTCAGATTAGTTTCACATTCATATTATTTAAGGGCCTTGCACCCACTTTATCCTTTTTTATTACTTTAAAAAAAGTTCATGTTTGATATTTGATACATGAGTAATGAAAAGTGTTAAAATTCATGAGTAGCTTCATGCATATATAGTGAACACAGTTTCTGTGGCATTAAATGACAATCCATTGAGTGGGAGGGGGAGACACCCCCGTTCTGTCCTACTTACCACCTTTAAGAGCACAGAATCTGCTGAACTAAGGTCTTCAGCAATGTCAACTCACTCAACTCTGCTACTTCAGTACCTCAGATACCATCTATCTCTTACATTATCTTTTCAGCAAATAAAACACAGTTCAGCTTCATTTTTTAATAGTGACTGGTTATTTTGGGTGCTTCAGCTTTTGAGTGCCTGTAACGGGGTTGGGACTCACCACCGCGGCGCCTCCTACTGGTTACTCTGGGAATTAGCGCAGTCCAGTGGAGCGTCCCCTCTCAGTGGTATCCCGCCCATTGTCTTGCCCTCGGTTGGCGTCTGAGCCCACGTCGCTCACCAACTCGCGGCGTCCTCTTCAGGACCACTGCCCTCCGGCAGTGCCCCTCAGCCCATCCATACCCCCTTCCGGGGGGGGGGGGGAGAGGGGTTAACAAAAATCTTTACACTGGCTTCAGCGGCCTGCCACAACCCCCAAGTCTAGCCCCTCTTACGTCAGGGGCAGGTTGCAGCCTGACTTGGCCACTGCTCCACGGCCCAGTGCAGCACAAGGGGGAAAAGGGGGGACTCAGGCCCGCCTGCTACTCTGGGTCCCCTCAGAGCAGCCTTTTTATAGGGCTGAGCCTGGCCCTGATTGGCTGTCTCCAATCCGGGCCCTGATTGGCTACCAATAAGCCCTTCTCTTATTGGCTGCCGGGCTGCACAGGCGCACTGGCCTACTGCAGCCCCCTCTAGCATGGGGGGATGGGGCAGACACCCCACCACAGTGCCCAACATGAGAAACCATTAAGGGGGCTTGGTTTTCAGGAAGTGCATGCTCAGCACCTTCTGAAAATCAAACTCCTCTGGTGTGTACCAAAAAAACGGTTGTACCCCAAATTATTAGTGGAGGAAAGGCAAAACAAATATGCCTGTTGTGTAGTGTCAAGTTTCTCAGATGAGGAAGAGATCAAATGAGAGAGATTAGGACATGCCAGTTAGAGGGGGGAAATTGCAGGTCAGATTTGCAGCTATTTTTAAACCTGTCATATTTCAGTTTTTATAAGGTGAACTGAACACTGATTTAGTGTGAAACATAAGCTCTAGGGATGTCCCCCTGTACTGTTGTGCAGCATGATGACAGAAAGCTAGTCAGCAACGGCTGTGAAGAAATGTGTTTTATATCAAGTTTTATATTGCACCCATGGCTAAGACAGCAATATTTTAGAAAAGAATCTCAAGAGGTATCTAAATTTATCTATGATCCATTTCATAAGTGGGAGCTACAACTCCACTGTCACTTCAGAGGAGATGTTCCTTTCCTCTTTCTCTATGTTCTTTCAATTTCTCCCACATCCTATAAATCTCACTTTCAACTTCTGTCAGTTTCTTCTGCCTTCCTACATACCCAATTTTCCACCCATTCACAGCCCTAATTCACACTCCACATTTCTTCCCTGAAACAACTTTGTTTTCCAGTGACCTACCTACCCAAAGCCTCTGTCTCATCCCATCATTTTTATCTCCCTTCTCCATTGCCCATCTCTTCCCAAAATGCGTTACCAGGGTCATGAACAACCATAAGGGTACATTCACCTTCCAGAGGCACCAGTGGAAGCTTAATTCTTTCCTCTCTTCCTGAAATCTAGTAGGAAGACTTTGTAGAATATCCATGAGAACATCATGATTTTCTCAAATGCTTTAGTCATTCATATTTTGGTTAATTTATTTCAGTCCATCCATTGATTGTAAAGTGTGCTTTGTATATTCAATAGTTAAAATTCAAAAGTTGAACGTCATCTTCGGTTAGTGTTGTTATGGTTATTTATAAGTATTGTGGTAGCACTTAGACACTTCAGTCAATTATCATGGCCCATTTGTGTTAGGTGCTGTACAAACAAATAACAGAGGTGGTCCCTATCCCAAATAATTTACTATCATAGTAAAATCTAATGACATAGTTTCTGTTCCCTGTTTGGATTTATGTAATTCTTACAATTGGTTTGCTTGTGTAAATGCTCTAAAGGTATGTCTACATGCAGTTGGAAGTGTGATTGCAGCACATGTAGATATCCTGAAGCTAGTCACACCTCCGTCCTCTGAATTGCACTATAGACATATTCTAAGATTCACTTTCCAGAAATATGTATGTTTCTGAGCTTAAAAATCACTTTTCTCAAGCATTTGTACTAGTAAAAATCAATCACTTGGATGTTCAGAAAGACAAATATAAAAGGGATACACGTGACTAAATTGAAATATTCATCCCCCAAAATTTCATCATTCATATAGCTCTAAACTTTACATCTGTCTGCATTTATTTTCCTTTATTAATTTAAAGGAAAAATGCATCTCATGGAATTGCTAGAACTGTTGGCCAAATCCTGTACTCATCTGCAACCTTGAATGAAATGAATGGAGAACAGTGGTTGTCCGTGTGTTGTATGAGAGGGATTCAGTTTAATCTACTGTAACTCATTAGAATTGCACCTCATTTAAACTGGCTTGACATAAAAATCATAACTTCTTTGAGAATAGTCAATAAGTATGCATAAATATTTTGTATTTTATATAGCCAGCATTGTCCATCTCTTTGTTTCCTTTCCCTGATTTTATCTTCCTGTTGTAACAGCTGATTTGTGGTTCCACCACAAATTCTCGTGATCAACATCTGAACAAATGCCGAGTAGAAAACATGCATATATTTCATTCAAATTAAATATGTACTGCAATCATTAAATTCTACCCAGTATTCCTGGATTCCACTAGCAGAAACTGCATGTGATAGGAGAAATTATTCCTACTCAGTCCTGAATAGCAAAATAACCTGTGGAGAAGGGAACTCTTGAGAAATTACTTCATTTTCTGAATTAGTTGCAATTAGCATAGTTATGAACAAGAGGTGGGGGGGTATTACAGCAGAGAAATTCCTAATGTTAAAAGATCAGAGAGACTATATGTGACTATACTTAAAAAAAAAAAAAAAAAAAAAAAGCACTCACGCACACTTGATGTTGGAGTTCTAGTGCCTGATAGCTTAAGTTCAAACCAGCATAACAATAAAAGTTATTTATATATACTCTCGAGGTCTAATTAGACATAGTATTTCAAATATATGCGTATATTATCAAGCAGGATATTGTAATGTTTATGGAAATAGACACTTAACTTTGAATTGCTTTCCATTTACATATGCAGATTAGCTAAGCATTTCACTGATAACAGATTGTAGAGGCCCAGCTATGATTGTTTATGGCAAAGCATAAGTAAATCTGCAAACAAATCTTTAAAAATGTAAAGGCTTTGATCTGCTCAGAACCTTTCAAATTTTGCAATGACTTGTGGGACTTGTTGACTCTGGGTACTGGAAGCTTAATACAGATCTTTTCACCTCCTGGTCCCAAGTTTAAGTCGAGGCCATGTCAATAATTAAGTCATTGTCTTTTGATAACTGATTTTATGGAGTATGTAAAATAAATCTGTAGACTCAGTCCAGTCCCTAGTGAATATCTTCCCATATAAAAAAACAACAACCACTATCTATAGGTATTAACCCTGGCACTCACAGCAGAAAGGCCAAGGATTGTATTGGCATCAAAACTCATGTCTGCTTTCGGCCATAGCCATTTTTTCTCAAGAGCCTGGCTGAGAGATCCTGACATATTCTGCACTAGGACTTTTTACAACATTTGTTTAACACCAGTGAAACTCCAAAGGTGTTTTGTACTCCTGAGTCTGCAGGGTTAAATGACATGGTGGTAAAATGAAACTACACTGGTGCTAGACAAAAAGTGCAAACATTCCTAGTACATATGTACTGACTGCATAGGAGGTGTTGGGTAAAACTCCATATATCTATTCTATCACTGTACAGAACACTTCAGTCTCCAGGGCTGCCAAGCTTGTACTTCTCACAAGCACAAAATTCACTTAAATGGAAAAAAGAAAATACATTTGAGGTGAAAAATAGGAAAAGGAAAACTCACAGTAATAAGTGTGGCAAGGCCACTGGATGTCTTGGGACTCAATATACCAAAATGAATCCACATAGTCCAACTGATTGGCTGTATGGTTACTTTGTGCAACAAATGAGTCTTTTTTTTTTTGTAAACCACCATACTGCAGCATCAGTCAACATTTAACAAAATTATTGCGGGTACTGTTCACTCTGTTCTCCTATGTCAGGGTAGATAATGAGAATAAACTCTTCTAATTTATGTTTGCATATTCTATTCTCCTCACACAAACATAAAAGGGATAGATGAGGCAGGAACTTGAGAGATACTACAAAAAGCTCATTCTGCAACAGAGCCATCACCAAGTTCAAATGGAGATTGTTAGAGTTATATTAGGGTATGTCTACACTACGAGAGTAGTTCGATTTTACTTAAATCGAATATGTGGAATCGATATTGCAAAGTCGAACGTGTGTGTCCACACTAAGGACAGTAATTCGACTTTGTGAGTCCACACTAACGGGGCAAGCGTCGACATTGGAAGCAGTGCACTGTGGGCAGCTATCCCACAGTTCCCGCAGTCCCCGCTGCCCATTGGAATTCTGGGTCGAGCCCCCAATGCCTTCTGGGGAAAAAAATGTGTCGAGGGTGCTTTTGGGTAACTGTCGTCATCCAACCGTCACTCCCGCGCTCCCTCCCTGAAAGCGCTGGCGGGAAATCAGTTCGCGCACTTTTCTGGTCAGTGACAGCGCGGACGCCACAGTACTGCGAGCATGGAGCCCGCTGCGACCATCGCTGCAGTTGTGGCCATTGTCAACGCCTCGCAGCTTATCATCCACCTTTCCCAGAGGCAGATGCAGATAAATCAGGCGAGGAGGCTATGGCACCGCGGTGAGGGCCTGAAGTCTGAGAGTAGCACAGACCTGTCAGAAAGCACGGGACCCAGCACCGAGGACATCACGGTGGCAATGGGTCATGTGGATGTTGTGGAACGGCGATTCTGGGCCCGGGAAACAAGCACGGACTGGTGGGACCGCATAGTGCTGCAGGTCTGGGATGAATCCCAGTGGCTGCAAAACTTTCGCATGCGGAAGGGGACTTTCCTTGAACTTTGTGAGTTGCTGTCCCCTGCCCTGAAGCGCAATGACACCTGGATGCGAGCAGCCCTGACTGTCCAGAAGCGAGTGGCCATAGCCCTCTGGAAGCTTGCAACACCAGACAGCTACCGGTCAGTCACGAACCACTTTGGCGTGGGCAAATCTACCGTGGGGGTTGTTGTGATGCAAGTAGCCAACGCAATCGTTGAGGTACTGCTCTCAAAGGTAGTGACCCTGGGAAACGCGCAGGCCATCATAGATGGCTTCGCCGCGATGGGATTCCGAAACTGCGGTGGGGCTATAGATGGAACTCACATCCCTATCCTGGGACCGGACCACCAGGCCAGCCAGTACATCAACCGAAAGGGCTACTTTTCAATGGTGCTGCAAGCACTGGTGGACCACAGGGGACGTTTTACCAACATCAACGTTGGATGGCCGGGCAAGGTTCATGACGCTCGCGTCTTCAGGAACTCTGGTCTGTTTAGACGGCTGCAGGAAGGTATTTACTTCCCGGACCACAAAATAACTCTTGGGGATGTGGAGATGCCTATAGTGATCCTCGGGGACCCAGCCTACCCGCTAATGCCCTGGCTCATGAAGCCCTATACTGGCGCCCTGGACACTGAAAAAGAACTCTTCAACTACCGGCTGAGCAAGTGCAGAATGGTGGTGGAGTGTGCTTTTGGCCGTCTCAAGGGGAGATGGAGAAGCTTACTGACTCGCTCTGATCTCAGCGAAACCAATATCCCCATTGTTATTGCAGCTTGCTGTGTGCTCCACAATCTGTGTGAGAGCAAGGGGGAGACCTTTATGGCGGGGTGGGAGGTTGAGGCAAGTAGCCTGGCTTCTGATTACACCAAGCCAGACAGCCGGGCGATTAGAAGAGCCCAGCGGGACGCGCTGTGCATCCGGGAGGCTTTGAAAGCTAGGTTCCTGAGTGAGCAGAGTAACCAGTGACTTTTCAGTTTGTGTACAGAGAAGCTGAACCGGCCCCCGTTTCTTTACCCACTAAATGTTCAGTATCCTCTCCAGTTACATACCCCGTTCCCCCCCTTCCAACACACGTTTAAAAATAAAATCACTTGAATTTTGTTAATGAACACCGTTTTCTTTATTACTGTTTTCGTGGGAAAGTGTTGAACCTGGGACGCAGACTGTGGTGGGGAGCGGGTGTAGTATAGTGATGCAAATGACGCTTCCAAACTCCAGGAATGACAGGCTCTGCAGTGGTGGACTGGTGGTTTCAACGGACCCTGCCACCCCTCCTGTTCGGGACTCTGTGTGTGGGGGGGCTATGTGACTTTGTGGCAGGGGGAGGACGGTTACAGATCCCCTGCTGCGTGGCTCTGTGATCCAGGATAAGGACCGCTGCATAAGATCTGTAACTGCCCTCCCCCGCCACAAAGTCACAGAGAACCCCCCACCCCACACAGAACACTAAAACCACCTCCCAGACTGACCAGGGTAACTAGTGACTGCAATGTGTGTGTGCCCTGCTGCTGAACCTGCCCCCGCGTCTGTACCCTGGTAAAGGTGACTGTCCTGTCCAATTACCAACCCCCTTCCCCCCCCTTCAGACAGACTCTCCTCTAAAGAACATGATGGAAACAGTAATTAACAGAAACATATTTTTTATTAGCAACTACACATGAAACTGGGGGGTGAAACTTGGACGGGGGCTTGGGTGAGGCGGGAAGGAAAGGACTTGTCAAATTTTGGGGAATGAGAGCCTTCTAGTACTAGAGCAGTCTGCAGGGGTGGAGTGAGAGTTTTCACGGACTCTGCCGCCCCTCCTTCTTTGGACTTTGGGCGAGGGGGGTATGGGACTTGGTGGCGGGGGAAGGCGGTTACAGATAGACTGCAGCGGGGCTCTGTCCTCCTGCCTCCGGTCCTGCAGAACATCCACAAGGCGCCGGACCGTGTCCGTTTGCTCCCTCATTAGTCCAAGCAGTGTTTGAGTCGCCTGCTGGTCTTCCTGCCGCCACCTCTCCTCCCGTTCCATGTGTGAACGGTGCATTTGGGACAAGTTCTCCCTCCACTGGGTCTGCTGTGCTGCCTGGGCTCGGGAGCAGCCCATAAGTTCCGAGAACATGTCCTCCCGTGTCCGCTTCTTCCTACGCCTAATCTGCGCTAGCCTCTGGGAGTGTGATGCCAGGCTACGTTGGGAGACAGTCGCAGCTGTGGGAATGGGGAAAAGGGAGTGAATTCCTCAGAAAGATAAATTTAGTTGTGAACAAAGAACGTAGTCTTTCTCTGTGAAGAAGACCATGCACAGCACCTATCACATGCGCACTCAGGACAAGGTCGAATTTTCGGCCTTCGCATTCAGTGCCTGGGGTCTTGCAGTGCAGATCAGAGAAGCGGGGCAGGACACCGGAATTTGTGTAGCAGGCCGACATGGTAAGCCGTAGACTTGTGGCTGCTTAAAACTTTAATAGTTGCACTGGCCTCCTTTCACATTGAAAGCAATGCCAGTCCCTGCTGCCAGCAATCCGGCAAGCATGAACTCTGCCCCTGTCCCACCCCCTCGCGGCTGTCCCAGGGAAAGATCCCTGTATGCTGCCCCTCTCCCGCCTCCACCGCGTGGCTGTAAACCGCCGGTTACAGTTCTGTAAAGGAACGGGCAAGCAGTCCCAATACTAACATTCCCCTACCTAATTCAAAGCAGGTCACCATGAGCGACATGACCCCGATAAGGATCTCAGACACGGAAAAAGAAAGAATGCTTCGGGAAAGCCTGCAAAGACCAGGGCCGTATGCTGCCATGCTCTGCAGGGCAATGATCCCGGAGTACTTGCTTGTCTCCTGGCGCGGAAATGTCTGCTATTACGGAGGACCCAATAAGGCCGCTCTCCCCAGGAACCTGATGCAAAGGCTTTCCAATTACCTCCAGGAGAGCTTTGTGGAGATGTCCATTGAGGATTTCAGCTCTATCCCCGGACATATAGACCGCATTTTACTGTAGCTGCACTGGCAGGGACTAAACAGTAGAGCGGCTTGGGCAGAACAATCATGCAAAACCGGACATTGTTAGATTTTTTTTTCAATAGTTGCACTGCCCAGGACTGAAACGTTAAGTGCCTAGGGCACACTAATCATGAGAAACCCATTGTTGTTATTGTTAATATTCCTGTTCTGTTAAAAATAAATGTTTAGATGTTTAAAACACTTACTGGCTGATCCTTCCCCTGATTCTGTGTCCGGGTTAACGGCTGGGGACGGTTGGTAGGGGATCTCTGTAAGGGTGATGAAGAGTTCCTGGCTGTCGGGGAAATCAGCGTTGTAAGCGCTGTCGACTGCCTCATCCTCCTCATCTTCCCCGTCCGCTAACATGTCCGAGGAACCGGCCGTTGACAATATCCCATCCTCAGAGTCCACGGTCAGTGGTGGGGTAGTGGTGGCGGCCGCACCTAGGATGGAATGCAGTGTCTCGTAGAAACGGGATGTCTGTGGCTGGGATCCGGAGCGTCCGTTTGCCACTTTGGTCTTCTGGTAGCCTTGTCTCAGCTCCTTGATTTTCACGCGGCACTGCGTTGCATCCCGGCTGTATCCTCTCTCTGCCATGGCTTTAGAGATCTTCTCGTAGATCTTTGCATTCCGTCTTTTGGAGCGCAGCTCGGAAAGCACGGACTCATCGCCACACACAGCGATCAGATCCAAGACTTCCCGATCAGTCCATGCTGGGGCCCTCTTTCTATTCTGAGATTGCACGGCCATCTCTGCTGGAGAGCTCTGCATCGTTGCCAGTGCTGCTGAGCTCGCCACGATGTCCAAACAGGAAATGAGATTCAAACTGCCCAGACAGGAAAAGGAATTCAAATTTTCCCGGGGCTTTTCCTGTGTGGCTGGTCAGAGCATCCGAGCTCGGACTGCTGTCCAGAGCGTCAACAGAGTGGTGCACTGTGGGATAGCTCCCGGAGCTATTAGCGTCGATTTCCATCCACACCTAGCCTAATTCGACATGGCCATGTCGAATTTAGCGCTACTCCCCTCGTTGGGGAGGAGTACAGAAGTCAAATTTAAGAGACCTCTATGTCAAACTAAATAGCTTCGTGGTGTGGACGGGTGCAGGGTTAATTCGATGTAACGGCGCTAAATTCGACATAAACACCTAGTGTAGACCAGGCCTTAGAGTCAGTTTCTGTAAACAAAACAATATATATGTTCTTGTCAATGTCTCAGGTATGTGCAAGAGATATGATTTTGAAATGAAAATATAAATATTATATTCAAAGAGGGCTCACTTGCCCCAGTTGGACAAAGTTTGCTTGGGAAGGAACTCTGCACCCATATCAGGGTCAGGAAGAGTCTGGAGTATACCACTCAAAACAAGTTAGCAGTACTTTTTCACCTTTTGCTTTCTTTTAGTTTTGGACAAGGTCAACAGCTAAAATTTTCTAAACCTAATGTTAGTAGTGCAACCACTACTCCTATGGATGGAATTCTTACATAGAACCAATCTGGAAAACAAAACCAAAAACCTAATGGCCTGGAAAGATCCATATTGAAAATAGATGCTAAAATGAATAGAGTAGTTTCCAAAAATTCGAAAACCATGCATTACATTCTTATGCTGCAGTACATTGTGGGGATTAAGCATTTCACAAAGACATTGGGCTTCCAAGTAAAGGTGCATATCACCTATTCCTAACACTTTCCAGCAGGCATTCGGGTTGGTTTTTATGTAGCATGAAGCAAGCTACTTTTATTTATGTTGAGGATTGACAAAGTCAGATCGAATTCAAGCCATTGAATTTTCTAAATGAATCCAAAAGTCAGATCCCAAGGGTTTGGTATCCCTTAATCACTGACTCTATTTTTCACTTTTCCAGAATGCACTGTGCAGACAGAAGCATCAGTTATTTTCATTTTTAAAAGAGACTCTTTCTGCCTCCTCTCATATTTTTACATGATTCTGCTAATTTCTCATACATATATTAGTCAGTATTTGAATACATGAATGTTCACGATAGTCTGCATTAGCAGTAGTTCAGTGAAAGATTAAAGGTTGACTTTTCCAACAAACCATCTGTTAGTGAAGAGTTATAACTTTTGTAATCAGTTTTAAAGACCTAGCTTGTGCCATAACTAAGTAGTCTCTGAAAGAGAACTTGACTACAGCAAATGTATCCATATTTATGAAGACATGCTGGGTGGCTTTGAAAAATGGGTGTTGATTAAGAGATTAGCATATATCATTAATGGTAGAGTAGTTATCTGATGAGGAGAGACAAGTGATTCCTCAACTGCTAGCTAGCTTGGTTTACAAACAAGATTAGAAGCATATCCAATACTGTAGATCCTTATCTCAGAATAAACAAGTAATGATAGAACTGACAGGAAAATTAGCAACACAAAATACATGGGCTTTTTTCTTTATTGACAAAAAATTGTATTATTTATTCAGGCTTATTCTTCTACACAAATGCCTTGTGAAGCTGTCCCGTTCCCTAAATGTCTGGGTAAAGGCAGGATAAGCAATAGTCTCAACTAAATCTCCTTCAAGATCTTGTGTTCATTTTAGTAGAATGCTATCTTCCCCACCACGTCAAATTCAGCGGTGACCATTTTAGTGCCAAGAGCATTCCTAGATTGTAGTTACACTAATGTCAGGCAAAATATTGTGTAATTCAAATTCAGTACACACACAACACTGACACTGCAGTATACACTCCTTTGCATTTCCATCTGAAGAGGGTGAGAGGATGGCAGTCTGATACAGTTGTTTGCTGCATCCCTCAATTATTTGACCTAGTTAAACATTAAGACCACAGTATTGAAAATACTTCTCCTTATTCTACTCTTAGGTTCTGAGACTGTATACATATGCACCCACAAGCCCTGTCCCTTTACCCATTTCTGTTCTACCTTCCTTCCTACCTTTTGTGCACACCAGGGCATGACACAAAATTAATTGAAATCAATGGGAATCTTTCAATTAAGTTCTATGGGCTTTGGCTCAGGACTTGGAAGAGATCTTCACTTTTGCCATCTACATCTACTCAACAATGGCTCTGCCGGCCACCCACACATTCTGACTTCTTGTTTCTGCCACAATTTCAGTATCACGTTGTATATGAGATTCCTTACTTAGCTACTTCCTGGTGTGACATAGAGGCACCTGGCAGCAGTAGAAAGCTGGGTAAACCTATTGCACTTCCTGGAGACCCCATTTTCCATCAGCCAGAGATGGCTCCTCCTTGCCACAATGCATCCAACAGGAGACTAACCAATATCCAGATGGCATCCACCTGTGGGTGACAGTAGCTCCTTTCCAAGATGTCAATATCTGGAAATACTGTGAAAACTTAATCAAGGAAGCTAGTAAATATCAAACAGATATAAAACGTAATATGCATATGTGGTATAATACACATTATACAGAGACACAAGTGCTTTAGCTCTGACCTTCTATCTCTGTCATCACCGCTTTGTTTTTAGTAGGACTGTCGATTAATTGCAGTTAACTCACACAATTAACTCAAAAAATTAATCATGATTAAAAAAATTAATTGCAATTAATCCCAGTTTTAATCACATTGTTAAACAACAGCATACCAATTGGAATGTATTAAATATTTTGTATGTTTCTTCTACATTTTCATATATAATGTATTCTGTGTTGCAATTGAAATCAAAGTGTATATTTTTGATTGCAAATATTTGCACTGTAAAAATGATAAAAGAAATAGTATTTTTCAATTCACCTCATACAAGTACTGTAGTTCAATCTTTGTCGTGAAAGTGCAACTTACAAATGTTGATTTTTTGTTGTTGTTACATAACCACACACAAAAACAAAACAATGTAAAACTTCAGAGCCTACAAGTCCATTCAGACCTCCTTCTTGTTCAGCCAATTGCTAAGAGAAATAAGTTTGTTTACATTTACAGGAGATAATGCTGCCCTCTTCTTATTTACAATGTTACCAGAAAGTGAGAACAGACATTTGCATGGCACTTTTGTAGCCGGCATTGCAAGTTATTTATGTGCCAGATATGCTAAACATTTGTATGCCCCTTCATGCTTCAGCCACCATTCCAGAGAACATGCTTCCATGCTGATGACACTGGTTAATTAAATTTGTGACTGAACTCCTTGAGGGGAGAATTGTATGTCCCCCTGCTCTGTTTTACCTACATCCTGCCATATATTTCATGTTATAGCTGTCTCAGATGATGACTCAGCACATGTTGTTCATTTTAAGAACACTTTCACTGCAGATTTGACAAAACGCAAAGGAGGTACCAATGTGAGGTTTTTAAAGATAGCTACAGTACTCGACCCAAGGTTTAAGAATCTGAAGTGCCTTCCAAAATCTAAGAGCGACAAGGCGTGGAGCATGCTTTCAGAAGTCTTAAAAGAGCAATACTCCGATGCGGAAACTAGAGAACACAAACCACCAAAAAAGAAAATCAACCTTCTTCTGGTGGCATCCGAAAATGAACATGCATCAGTCCGTACTGTTTTGGATTCTTATCAAACAGAACCTGTCATCAGCATGGACGCATGTTCCCTGGAATGGTGGTTGAAGCATGAAGGGACAGATGAATCTTTAGCACATCTGGCACATAAATATCTTGCAATGCCGGGGACATTGTAAACAAGAAGAGGGCAGCATTATCTCCTGCAAATGTAAACAAACTTATTTCTCTTAGAGATTGGCTGAACAAGAAGTAGGACTGAGTGGACTTGTAGGCTCTAAAATTTTACATTTTTATTTTTGAATGCAGTTTTTTTGTATATAATTCTACATGTGTAAGTTCAACTTTCATGATAAAAAGATTGAACTACAGTACTTGTATTAGGTGAATTGCAAAATACTATTTCTTTTACAGTGCAAATACTTGTAAACAAAAATAAATAAAAAGTGAACACTGTACACTTTGTATTCTGTGTAATTGAAATTAATATATTTGAACATTGTTGAAACATCCAAAAATATTTAAATAAATGGTATTCTGCTATTGTTTAACAGTGCAATTAATAGCGATGAATTTTTTAAATCGCTTGACAGCCCTAGTTTTTAGGTATGTCAACAGTGTTAGTGATGTGTTTGGTTTAGGTTATAAATCATGAGACATCAAACAGCCAAGTTCAACTGTTTTTTTTTTTTTTAATCAAATTTCTGTAACTAAAGATAAATCAGAACAAATACAGAAAGGAGACACTTGCCAATCCAGGGTCCTGGCATGCAGCTCAGATTGGTTTGAATTGATTATAATGTTATGGGCTTTAACATCTTGCACCTTTCTACAGTTGTGGTTAGCTAGACACCGATCACTATCCAATCACCGTCAAATGTCAACCTTTCGATTAACACTCAAGATTAAGTCGTAGATTAATGAAACCTAATTTTACAACTTGATGCTCTTATAATGGATGTTTTGGCCTACTTATCAACAAAGGTAGGTTTGTTGGTTAGTTGTGAAACACTTCTCAACCAATCATTTCATTTTGCGCTTTACAGTTTAGAATATATTTGCATTATCCAATAATACCTTAATATCACATTTTGTGGTTAACATTTCCTATACATCTGTGGATGAATTCCATTCCCAGTTAAACTCCTTTTTTTCCTTTTTTGTGGTTTTGGTTACAATTTCAGAACTTGTTGTTCAAGTGTTGTAGCCATCCAGATGCACAAAAACCTTAGTGCACATGAATGTTGTACTGCTTGAAATGGGACCACATTATTGGGCATCAGGGAACTTTTAGTGCATGCCAGCAGGGTCCACACAGGCCTGTCAATGCATGACATACAAGTGCAAAATAAAATTTACACCCCTCTGATGCAGACCGTGTAGACAAATGCAAAGTCTTTCACCAAGAGTTTGTTTTAGGGCATAATCAGACATAATGACTTATGCTGTTAGTACTCCCTTGATTTCACTGGGACTACTCGTGTGAGACAGAACTCTCATGCAAGTGTATTTTGCTGAACATAGGCAAAGATGAAAAAGGACATTATTACCACCTGTTTGAATATTATATTCCTCTCTGTTTGAATGTTAAGTGTCAATTAAGTTTACCTTGGCTTTGTAATTGTTTCATTTCCCCCCTGAAGTTTCCCCCCTTCTACAGCATAAGTGGTGTAATTTAATATGTGACTCTGCATTGTTGCCTTAAAAGCAGCCTAAATAGAACTCGAGAAAAGTTCATTTGTACTATCTAATGGGGAGATTCACTAGAAGCCTAATAGTTTATTTTTTTCCTCACTGAATACAGAATATTGGAGTAGAACTGAATTCAGCCCTTAGTATGGGAAAAAACATACAAACTGAATCTAGACACGTTATCTCATCCAGCAGTTGCATTCACAATGCTTTAGATACGAGAAAATGCAGTAAATTCTGGAGTAAGTTGGAGAATAGAATCCAATGATAATTTTATAATATTCCCTGAGAATCATACAGACCTAATGACTAGGAAATTAACTAGGAAATGTTAATGCTTAATTAACTCTGTGTAGGAAGTATTTTAATCGTGTGCTGACTATCGTAAAGTAATCTAATGGTGTGATTATATAATCACTAATTATAAAAACAGAACTGTAATAGATGATGGACCTAGCATCTGTGCTATTCTAGGAAATTGACTGTGTGACACATCCACAGGATATTGGCAGATGATTCCTTGCTCAGTGGCCCAGAGAAAGCTTCACCATCCCCCATGTGCACCACCTCCATGGTTGTATGGCTGATGGTGTAAGATTATCCCAAGTAGTCGTACTGAATAGTCACTAGACACCCCCTTGGATATCTTTAACAGAATGTTTCTTTCTTTTAACAGAGAAAAGAGAGTCCAGAAAGTGAGACATCTAGATAGCAGTCTAACCAATGCCATGCAAGCTTCTAACTAGAAACTTTCAAGTTAAGCTTGTACATAAATGTCTCACTTCAAATTAAATACAAAGGGAAGCTATGGCACTAGTTGCAACAATATATCCTCTTTGGGCCAAAGGTAATTTATAGTCAGTAAGAAAACATTAGCTGGTAACAAATTCATTATTTAGTTACTGAACTGAAATATACAGATACACTGTACATATATCTTATGTTCTGTAAAAAGAACAGGAGTACTTGTGGCACCTTAGAGACTAACAAATTTATTGAGCATAAGCTTTCGTGGGTTACAGCCCACTTCTTCGGATGCATATGTTCTGTGCTTGTCAACAATACACTGGTCATTGCAGTGGTTGAGGATAGAACACTGTAGCCTCCTTCAGCCTTCAATATGTGCTCAGGCTATTACCGATTTCTCTCCCTGCTTCCCCAGAGGGTTAGAATTAAATGTTGCTCTGAGGCACCTGTCTCTAATTGTTCCCATTTAATAATGCCCAAGATGATCATTTTCTAAATGCCATCAATAAAAGCAGATTTTGTTAACAGATGAGCAAAATAATGAGAAAATCCTGAAACATAAGGTTAAATCCCAGTCACAATAGTTTGTATTATAAGCCTCTACTTTGCATAGTATAGTTGGAAAATACCTCAAAAGTCTCATAAATAGCCAAATAAAGGACTGAGTTTCTGTCTGTACTCTCTAATTTACAGCTGCTTCCCCCTGGCTGTCAATTGGGTACAAAACACTAAAACCACACTCCCTCCTGCTCCTGGCATGGCTATATACTGCATGTTAAAAGTGAGTGGTGCAGCTAAATTGCTCCTGCACTTGGGAAATTCTCCCCTCCAGATATTGTGTCCCAATTATGGCTGCAGCAACATATAGTTTCTGGAGAGTGGGCCAGAAACTCGCCAATGATCTCTCCCTCAGCCAAAAAGCAGTGTCTTCTAACAAAGAATGCATCTTCCTTATGGATCGGGCATGCTTTTACTGATACCTTTGTCTGGCTTGTGCTGAACTGCAATGCTTCCTGCCTGCAGCCTACATGGATGTTTCACCGTTACACCACATTACATCAACATGACTGATTGTGGCTTTGAATAGATTTCACTTTGTTTCTGCTTGGTTAGTGTTTACCCTTTTTTGAATTGAGTGCTAGTCAAAGTTCAGGGCCCAGGGAATGTTCCAGTTGGGAATAGAAATTGATAATGGAGTCTGGTGTTTTCTTTGATGCAGTCTTGTTTATTTATAAGGAATGTATAAAATCCTGCTTCTTTGAATGCAGGAGAAACCAAAACCAGGGGCTAGCCTCCTGGCTTACAACCCCAAACCTCTTTAGCCAGCACAAGACTCAAGAGCTGTCACTCTAGCTTCTTCCAGGGCCATACTGTGCTTACAGGCTTCTGTTTGGATTTCTTCAGGCTGTCTCTGTCACTCTCTCATTCCGTATTCTACTCCCTCCCCTTCCAACACACACATTCCAAAGCCCCTCTGCCCACACAGTCCAAAACTCCTGGGCAGATTAATATAACCCTTTTGTTTTAGGTGGGGCTTTGTGATAAACTTATCCTTAGATATTTTAATTGAAGGGTATTCACATCCATCAGTCCCATTAAGGTTGTAACCCAGCTCATAACATTTGGATCACACATGGAGAAATCCCCATATGTATCTATATTGTTTCACATGAGAGGTGCACATGCTGAAGTGATAGGTGAAATGTTCTGTACACAATATGTACAATTTATGAGATCTTTAAGTTCACACTTACTTCAGAGATAAAATACACCAATGACCTAATGCTAAGTAGCAACCTTAAAAAAAAAAAAAGACAAAAAAGATCACGCTCTGTTTTTGAAGAGACGTCTGTGTGATCTTTACTCTTTAGAATGGATCTTAACCTTGATTTTACATTTCATTGGAAAGACAGAAGCTTGCTATGGGGCATTGCTTCCATAATGACTCAGAGAAAAAAGTGCCTCCTACTGAGGTCTGGTCTACACTTAAAAGTGTACCAGAATAGCTATGTCCTTAGAAGTGTCAAATCGCTCTCACTCACACTCACACTCGCACTCTTAAAAGCCCTAGTCTAGATATAGTTATACCACCTAAAAAGTCAGTTTGCCAGCATAGCCCAGCAAGCCCTTTCTAGTGTAAATTAGGCCTGCTACCTGAATTAATAACACAACATGCTGCAGTACCTGGATTTCTCTAGAGGAGGCCCATGAAAGCACTGATTTGACCTATTGCCTCTTAGCACATGTCTAGTTAGACGAAGAGTTAGTGCATGGCAAGCTGGAATTTAAATGTACAGCACTCCCATGGGCTATCCACTAAGCTGCCACATGGATCCTGCTGCTGAACACTAGAAGTTCGTTAGTGCACTGTGCCTTACATTTCACTTCAAATAGCAGTAGGTCAAAGTGCACTGGGGAACTTCTAGTGCACAGCAGCAGGGTCCACACAGACAGTCAGGGTGAGGCTGGAGTGCTGTAGATTTATACCCCAATTTGCCACACCTCAATTATAAACTCTACATTATAGCAGTGATCAGAATTTTTTTGACAAAACATTTTGTCATTGGAAAATACTGATTCATGAAAACATATCTGTTTCAGTGAAAATTCCTCAGGTCCGGGATGGACTTTTAGAGGAGGAGGAAAGATAGGACCCCCTAATCCCACACCCTGAATAGTCAATAGCTCAATGGTTTAGGCACTCACATGGACTCTGACAAACCCAGGGTCACATCCTTGCTCCTCCTGATTTGGAACAGGGACTTTAACCTGCATATCACATGAGTGCCCTGTTTTTGGGCTGTAGAGTCCTTCTTTCTCAATTTCTCCTGTTGGAGCTGTTTCCCTTTGTATAAATTAAATATTCAGTGAACTAAAAAGAGCAAGGTAACTCTATAGCCTAGTGGTTAAGGCACTCACCTAACATATGGGGGACTGAAGTTTAAGGCTATGCTAGGGGCGGGGCTGTCACATTTTTTTTCAAAAAAAAATTTAAAGGTCTCATTTTCAAGCAGAACAAAAAATCTTGAAATTTTTCACAAAATGGAATTCTTGTTTTCTGGCCATCCCTATTGTTAATGCACAGTAACTAGCAGCAAAATAATCTAAAGTATATTGCAACACACTGGCTCAGGGCAGTCTTCTAGAACACTGGATATTTTTTCCTAATGTGTTTCTCCACTCTATCCTCATTTTACAAATAATCAGCAAAATAGATCTGTGTTCTTTCAAATCCCTGCACAAGTCAGTCATCTCTTCAAACATATGGTCTGTTTACCTTCCCAAAGGCCAAACACCTTCTTAATACCGAAAACTAAAGACCTGTCTCATATCCCCCTCTATTCCAGTGCCCCAGACCCAGAAATTCATTGTAGTCTCATTGTGCATTTAAATTCCCCACTGGTACTTGAGAGCAGAAGGCCAATATACTAAAGAGGCTATATTAGACTGTTTAGGCACCATGCTATAACAGGGGTAGGCAACCTATGGCACGCGTGCCAAAGGCGGCACGCGAGCCGATTTTCAGTGGCACTCACACTGCCCGAGTCCTGGCCACCAGTCTGGGGGGCTCTGCATTTTAATTTAATTTTAAATGAAGCTTCTCAAACATTTTTAAAACCTTATTTACTTTACATACAATAGTTTAGTTATATATTATAGATTTACAGAAAGAGACCTTCTAAAAATGTTAAAATGTATTACTGGCACTCAAAACCTTAAATTAGGGTGAATAAATGAAGACTCGGCACACCACTTCTGAAAGTTTGCCGACCCTTGCTATAGTAGTTTGTATACTTTTTTTTTAAAATCAGAGAAAAATAACTGACCTTGTTGAGACTTGAACCCAGAAACCCCAGCTTCTATCCAGACACAAGAACATTTTAAAAGCAAATGTGTCATGCTCAGTGTTAGAGAAGAAGAGACTCAGAATTTCCTTGCCATTGCTAAACAGTCATCAGTAACTACTTGTGCCCAAAGAGAATTCTGTTTCAAAAGAGAAAATTCCATTCTCATTTGAAATATTCAGCATCCACTTTAGGATCACTGATGCTAAAGTGCTCAAACACAATTCATCTTACAGGGGAAGAGGGAGAGGCAAAAAACAGCCGTGTTTTATCTGTCAGCATACTTTCTGACATTTTCTGATACAGTACCAGCAGTCGTAGGGAAAACAACTGAAAATGCTAGTATGTCATAAATGTGCTTAACCAACCCACTATTATAGGGACAACTATAATCAGGTGAATGAAATAACAGGTGGAAAGAAATAGCTGTAGAAGTACTGTGAAATGTTATACTACCTAAAGGAAATGGCTTTAAATTGCACAAAAAGTCTGTTCTATGTAGTTTACTTTTGCCCCAGTTTGGGTATTTACTTGAAGAGATGGCCAGGAAATGGAAATCTCTTCCTGTGAAAAATTCTGCATTTTTTGAGGAGAAAAAAAGTCTCAAAATGGGACAAAATGGCAAAACCGCAACATTTAATTGTGGAAGGGATTTCAAGAACAATTCCAGTTTTGGAAATCAAAAAGGGATTTTTTGGCTTCCTGGCAAACTGGTTGCCAGAGAAGCAGTCTGGCCACTCACCCTCCCCACAGTTGCTGCAAACAGAGAGCGCAGCCACTCAGCATCACTTCCTTTCTCCCCACCCCCACTCCCAGCTCTGGGGGCCAGAGCGGCAGAGAGTCTGGGCATTCAGCCTCCCTGCCTCCTCCCCAGCTCTGGGACCAGAAAGCCAAGTGCTCAGTACCTCAGAGCCCTCCGGGCAGGCAAACTGGGAGCCATTATTTTGATTTTCATGACAGAAAATTGACTTTTCAGTTTTGAAAAAAAAAAAAAAAATTCCCCCATGGGAAACCAGGTTTTGTGAAATGAGCATTCCAACAAGAAATGTCCAGCCAGCTCTCTTTACCAGTTCTTAAGATAGTTGCCCCCTCTTTCTAAAAAATACAGGGTCAAATTATGCTCTCAGCTACACCAGTGAAAGAACAACATAACTCCATTTACCTCAATGGATTTATTCTGAGTTTAGACCTGTGTGATTGAGTAGAATTTGATCCATAGCATTTAAAGTGACTTTATTTCTCTCTATCCCACAATTATAAATACAATGGGCCACAGACATGGGTCTACACTGATATAAAGCAGCTAAGGTTCTGGATTGCTAAGTCTATAAAGCAAAGCCTGTACCATAATGTACCTCCACTGTCTGTCTTCATGATATCTGGCTGAACTTGAACTTTTTCTTTCCTACAATATATGATAACATTACTTGCAGGCATCCGAATTGAAAATAAATAAATAAATAAATCCACTCCTCATCAGTGCTTTCAGTAACTTTAATTGGTAGAGCAAGTTCTTCTAATCTGAATTTACCTGGTCTGAAAGCAATTGTATCCAGCCCCAGCACCCAAAGTCAATAAGACAGTGTGTATTCAGATGTTAGAAATTTACAAAATATAGTCATTGTTCATCCATCTTGTGCAAAACAATGACAAAAGAGAGTTCTGCTACAGTTGTTGATAAGTTCAGCACACACATGCTGTTATTTTCAAGACTGTCAGTATAAATACATTTATATTAGTACCAATTCTTCCACACAGATCACATTCTAACTATATCCCTCTTTTTGGGACTTAGACTTACATTATATTTCTTCTTTTATATAAATTAACTTCAATATATAATTCACTAGCTAATCAAATTTTTGAAAGTACATTTCCCTCCACTGTTCATATACTTCCTTTCATGATATAACTAAAATGAAATAACATTGCCAAGTATTTATTTAAATTTTGTACATCCCACACACGCATCTACCCCACGAAACTCTACCCACGTTTCTGACAGTCATTCTGACAACACAATCAGTCAAATGTTACCCAGTGACTGTCTCTTAGGTAACCAAAACACAGCTCCAGAAATTGATTGCATAATATGGAAATAAACCCCAAATTAATGTGAAGAGAAAATTACAGCACGTCCATGATTTTCCCATAATTTGAAGTCTTAAAATCTTCTCAAGGTGCAGTATCAGCATGAAGCTATATTGGGGTATGACCCATGTGCAGAATGTGAGTTGTCTAATGTACTTGTTTCTTGGTAGGGGTGAAATTCATCCCTGTGCGGAGAGCCAACATTGGCTTTGCATCATTAATTCTCACTTGAGTCCTCAAAATGGGGCTTACATGGTTTGGGATGTAAGTGATGCATAGGCCTTGTGCTGGTGCCTTACACTGGAGTGTATTTCACCCTGGAGAAACTGGGAACGGACTACATATCTCTCTTCAAGTTTTATTTTTCCTTGTTGGTTATGTTACCTCTTCTCATGAGATCACTAACAGGACAAAAACAGTATGAGAAAACCATCACTATGTTGGTGTAGAATTTCAAATGTGGGTTTTTTGCTTTTTTTTAATGGTCTGATCTAAAGTCTACTGGACCTACCCGTCTAGGTTTGAAAACTCTCCTGTGACGTTAGGAGAGTGGAAGAAGGCGCAGCCCTATAACGTTCATGTGGCCACTGCTAGACATGGGAATAAAAACAAAGCAGTTTTACTTTTGTCAGGATAAAGTCTACCTTTAACATCTGCAAGGATATCCACTTATCATACCATATGTATGTATCATAGTATTACAATACAGTACTACAATCCACATACAAAAGGGCAGTTTGCATGAAGAGGATCAGATGCTTTTGTTTGTGATTTAATAAAAAGAAAAACAAGATCGGGGAAGTACAGATTTTATATGTTGAGGTTTGAATTCATTAATATACTTAGTTTGCTAGCATTACAGATGTTGTACATCTGTAGAGATTTATGGACTATGTTTGTAGTTCTATTAAGTAAGGAAATACATATATACTCCTGGGTATGTGAAAGAAATAACCCTAGAAAAGTCAGCCTGGAAAAAGAGTGTTAACAGGCATAAAAAGACATCCACCTGTTGCTTAGGCTTTATAGGTTCATTCCTTCTATCTTATTCTCCTAAAACAGGAAAATCACACTTTACTTTCCCTCATCTCACCTCAGTAACCACAGCTGACCACAAACAGCTTTTATTCCAATTGCCTGTGTCTTATTCAGACGAAATTGATTTCTTGCATTTTGGGGGCACTATTTTCCCCCTGAAAATTGTGCTTGCCTATATTTTTATTTTCCATATTGGATGTTTAATTTTTTTATGAGTTCAGTATTTCTTGAACTATTCTAAGAGCATACAGCTTGACTTATTTCCAAATTGAAGCACTTATAACAAAAATATTAAAGCACTCCAACAATTGCAAATTGCTCTTCACTGTGCAAATTGATTTGAAATTATTGAAGTGCTCCAAACCTTTTATAAGCACTTTACTCTGAATCTTCTCATGGAGGTTCTGGGATGGTAAACTATAGATCACCATAAAGCTACTTCAACACTGCAGCCTCTTCAAGTACTTTCAGCTTCCTCAAACAGGAAATGAAGATCACCTAAAAGTTAAGGTATACAAATTTTGGGGGGGTCAAGCACAGGTTCTTATCTATAGGTCTGTAAGATAATTGCCTAATAAGATATCTTTTGATCCAGAGTCTTTAGGAAACATGCAAACCTAATGAGTGATGCTCGTTATACAACCATTCCCCTCCTTCTACTCCCAAGCCTATATCAACCAACAACCCACCAACAAAACCCAAATCCTACCCTAGGCAGACATTTACAGTAGGAAAAAAGACTTGCCAGAGATTCTATAAAGTCTGGTAGGACCTTAACAATTACTAATGATTTTATGTGAAAGCCACTCAGGCTCATCTTCTACTACTGGTCCCTTGAGAACTAGGCAAGGAGTCTGTTCTCCTACACACTGTGTGAAAGGGGCAATATTCCCTATGTTCTCTATATCCATAATACTGAGAGAAGGATTTGGCCCTTATGGTTGGGTTTTCCTGTATTTTATGTCTTAATAACAGTATAGGGATTAAAGGTAGGAAGGGAAAGGAAATAATGAGAGAGAAAACAGACTGAAAAAACTGCATTGATGCAGAGTGACTGCTTAATTAAAGGAGTTGGGTGGACATGGGAGTGTGGTTATGAGAATGCTGAACTTGACCATTACATTGTGTTTAAATTGGTAGATATATCTTAGATTTTAGACATGTGCATTGCGACATTGCGAAACTGTGTTGTTATGTCACTGACCAAGAAGAACTCTGCTTTGCGAGTCCATCACCAGATCTCAGGAAGGTGAAATGATCTGAGAAAGTGAAATGACTAACCCAGAAAAGTTCACATTTCAGAGCTTGTTCAGGTTACTGTTAGCAGAAGGAACCTTTCATCCTTCCGGGTAAGATAAATTAACTTCTCTGCAACTTGCTGATTAGTGTCCCTTGAATGTTACTTACTACAGAGATGGTTTGAACTGGAATCCCTAATCCAAACTGCCTCCAGAGTTTGGTGGCAGATGTGCCTTTGAAATCTGGACCTGATCCTGGATCTGAATTTCATATTTAGGGCTGATTTGGATAATGGATCAAACAGGAACCCTATATCCAAATATCTCACAAATGTGAGGCTGGGTAAAGGATGAGGAGGGATGCAGAAAGAATTTTGAAATCTGGACCCATTTAAATTCCATAATTACAAATAATAATAATACTTTTCTGCTCTGTAATACCTTTTGTCAAGGATCTCAGAGTACTTCACAACCATTAATTAATTAATTTAATTTCACAACACCTTTCTGAGGTAAGGATGAGAAACTATCTTTATAATGGGCAGAAAAGAGATTGGAATGTAAACACCATGGTCATCCCAACAACTGGAGTATCCAGGATCCAAATATGGCACTTTGAGTCTCTCTCTACTTCATAAATCAAGGTTCTGGCTGCTTTGCATTGACACTAAAATCCCCAAAAACACTTTTTATTAAAATGAGGGGTTTGCCCACAAAAAAAATTCCATTCCCAACCTATTGTGCAGCATAGTGTACTAATTATTGGCCTGGTCCAATGCCCACTGAAGTTAATGACAAAAGTAATTGACTTTAATGGACTTTGGATCAGACCCTACGTGATCCCTTTACATCCTATATGTGGCTGTATAAGACTTGTACATACCATATATATATATATATATATATATATATAGGTCAAAGTACTGTCCTAACTTAAAAACTCTGTGGCTGAAATATTTATAAATCAGGCCAGAAATTGGGCCATAGTTTATGTTTAAGCAGAAAAATGGAAGAAATCCTTTGGGATGAAGATCACTGTATAAATCTGAAAAATTATAAGGCAAAACTTAATTTTAGGTACCACATTGAAACAAAGCAGTTAACTTGTGAGGAAGAATACATTTATCCTTGTTTCCATCCTATGTGTTGCCCTAATTAGCTGGTTTTATAAGGACAAAAGAAAAAATACTGTGTAAGTGAATCACAAACTGTGTTTTATAACTTGCTTAGTATTTCAGTGAAATGTTTTCTGTGTGGTAGTTACTGAATCATGGACTGATGCACATAGGAAGTAGCAATACCATCTTCAAAAATGCATTGACATTCTAATTCTTATTGTTTTGGAATTAATCTTGGGCTATTGGAAGTACTTTTTAGACATTACTGAATGTTAATGTCTGGATTAATTTTAGTTGTTCTCTCTGCATTTGAAGAAGGTGTGTCTTAAAGAAAGAAATGTCCTAAGAAGGTTCATGATAAATGGACATATTTGATCACACTGAATGTGAAGGAACAAGGTAATAACACAAGTCATTAGAAGGCAACATCTGTGATTAACATTTGAGCTTTTAACTGGAGGAGAGTCTGAGCCCCAAAGTTTGGCTACAGATGAAGATCTAAACCATCCCAAAGTTCAGAGATGTAAGGAGTTAAGTTATTGGTTCATTTTGTTATAGATTATAGAGACTGATTGCAAAGTTTGATTATAGATACAAACTTTTCCAAAGATTAGGGATGTTCAGATCTGGGTGGGTTGGTTTGAGCCATCTCCAGTTTTAATTTACCTAAATTCTGCACGAATATTTTTCAGTAACTATTTTTTCCCCCTGAACTCCAGTTATTTATTTATTTATGTTGTAACCAGAATACTTTTATCATGATCCGCAACGGTAGCAAAGGAGCCATCACTGCTGTCTGGCTGTGTGTTGGGACAGTCTCCTGCCTAAGTTAGAACAGCTTGAGGGCTGCTCTAAGTTGTGCTAGCTGCCAAAGGCCCCAATGGGTCATTACAGCAGCCAGAAATTGCTAGGACATAAGGAAGCTCTAATCACACCGCCTTTTGAACAGTGTAATAGCCTCTATGCTTGTTGTATACCACCAGAGAAACTCCTGAATTTCCCATGGCCAGCTACACCAGCATTAGGACAGCTTCTCAACAAAGAGGCTGGAACACAGCAGAGAATCAGAGCCCTTATTTCTCTGGAAGGTTTATAATATCCATCTGCTCTTTGAATTTAATGGTATTTTGTATTTGATAAAAATCAATACAATTTATGAACTGAAAAGAAAGACCCTCCATAACCATTTCTGTTACTTTTTGCTAAGGATATTTTATGCAATTGCTTGTGACATAGAAATCAGGCTGTAGAAACCATCCTGCACTTTCCTGAAAAATAAGATTTAGTATCATAAACATCACTGGAGTAGCTCAAGGAGCGGCACAGTGATATAGAACAAAAGAGAACAATGAGAAACAATCTATCACTAATCAGCCTAGAAGGCCAGTAAGACCTGATAGTTTTATTGCAGAAACCTATCTTAAACCTCCCAGTGGATTTCCATACAACAAAAATCAAAAGGGCTCATTAGTCACACAGTAAGAGAGACACTAAGACGACTTCTTCTCACATTTAAACAACTTTCTTCTTCAGATTAAACTTTCTTCTTCAGCCATCAAGCAAGCTTCAGAGAGAACGAAACTCCTCGTGCTGCGTGAAATTCACAGCTGTGCTAAGGGCAGCTCAAGGCCTACTTATGAGGGCTGCAATTAGTCAATGATGTCTGATTGTTGTTATTACCCTTGGTATATCATACCATAAAATGATCTGTAGTCAGCATTTGTAAAATTATTAATCTGGACAGTGAAAACATCCAGGGTACTATAGCCATTTAGTTCATGTTATCATTTAATTATGTTATTGTCATGGTTAACTCATATGTTATTTCATATGTAATCAATGTGTGATTAATAGATTTAAGTTGTAGGGTCATAGGAGTATAAAACTGATAAGTATTTAGGAGTGATGTGTGTGTTACCTTTATAAGTAAAGCAAGGCCTACAGGTTAAGGCCTATAAAATTTCAGTTTAGCCACACTAAGCCTCAGGTTTAAGGAGACTTGATATGAGTGGGTGATCCAGGTATGACCCTATGCCGGTAAGGTTACAAGATTACTGTAAAGGGTGTGCCATTAGGTGATGTTCCTGAAAAATATGTCACAACGAACTCGTCTAGACCTCAAGACACCAGATTGTAACATCACAGAAATCTCTGCTAGGACCACAGGTTACCATGGAAACATGTTTACATACATGCTAATGAGAATAAGGGGAACTAGAGAATAACCTATGAAAAGCAGGGCACCCCAAAATTGATTGCGTGTGCAAGATCAGGAAAAGGAGGTTGGAACCCTTATGCAGATGCATTTGGTGTTAGGCATGGTCAGAACAACAAGATTAAAGGGTTCTTAGTATGGATATGGGTGGGAAGACCTCATTGGGAAGATCCCTGAAGGAACAAACCCTTGATCAATGACCACCTGTTGAGAGATCCATCATGCTCTCTAACATCTTTGGTTATGTGAGTATGAATAGAGCAGTAGCTATCGCATGGATTCTCTCAGGTTTCATATACTGATGTGTGAGTGTAACTTTAATTAGCTGCTTGGTATAACTTATAATACAAACAATATTTTTTACTTGTAACTGTGTTTGTGGTCACTGTATTCATTCTTCGTGTGCTCCTAAGAGTCTTCTAATCTAAGAGAATTGTAAAGGGTAACTTTCACCCTATTCATCTGAAAACTGTAGCACCGCAGAAGCTGGGCTCAATCTCTATGGATAGTATAGTTTAACACAGAACTGCCAAGTCAATTTTAGATAAAGGCTACAGGGCCAAGCTATTTCTTGGAGTTTCAACTGAATTCGATAAAATCTATGGCATACTAGGGATTATTTTCCTTTTCACTTTGTTTTTGTGTTTGTAAAAAAGGAAAATAATTCCTGTATCTTTAGTTACAGTTTGCAGCACAAATGATTATACTATTTAGTGTTTGTATGGGGGTGGCACATAGGAGCTCCAGTCAGAGACAAGGGTCCATTGTGTTACACTGTACAAACACAGAGCAAAAAGGAATCATGTGAGTAGAATTGCAGTTAAAGAAATGCTTTGTGGTTCTAAGAGCTGGGTGATGAAAATTCCATCAAAATACCCTCATCATTAGCGCATCTACATCTCTTATAAATTCTATGTACTAAGTAGTATTTTTGTTACTACTTTGTTTTTTTAAAGAATGGGTTAATCTAGTCCCAAATAACAACAAAGGTGAAAAGTTGAAAAGAGGGGGTGAGGTGGCATATTGCCATTCAGTGGAAAACATTTCACAAGGTGTATAAATGTCGCTGTTACATAAGCAGTTCTCATGGGCTACTAAAATTCTCATAAGTAGTTCAAATGGCAACATAGCTTGTTTGTTCTCCTTGCTCCCAATCCTGATGTCTAACATTAGCCCATGTCTGCCTCACTAAGAACATAAGACTGGCCATACTGGATGAGTAGGGCCCTATCAAATTCACAGTCTATTTTGGTCAATTTCACAGTCATAGGGTTTTAAAAATCATAAATATAATGATTTCAGCTATTTAAATCTGAAATTTCACACCATTGTAATTGTCGGGGTCTTGACCCCAAAAGGAGTTGTGTGGGGGTCACAAGGTTATTCTAGGGTGGGTTGTGGTACCGCTATTCTTACTTCTGCGCTGCCTTCAGAGCTGAGCAGCTGGAGAGCAGCGGCTGCTGGCCAGGAGCCCAGCTCTGAAGGCAGACCCCTGTGCTGCTGCTGGCAGCAGAAGTAAGGATGGTATGGTGTGGTATTACCACCTTTACTTCTGCGCTGGTGCCTGCAGAGCTGGGACCTCAGTCAGCAGCCGCCACTCTCCATCTGCCCAGCTCTGAAGGCAGCGCAGAAGTAAGAGTGGCAATACCGCAACCTCCCTAAAATAATCTTGTGATCCCCCCTGCTACTCCCTTTTAGGTCAGGACCCAAAATTTGAGAAACACTGGTTTCCCTCCTGAAATCTGTATTGTGTAGGGTAAAATCACACAAAAGACCAGATTTCATGGTGGAAGACCAGATTTAATAGTCTGTGACGCGTTTTTCATGGCCACGAATTTGTTAGGGGCCTATGGATGAGACCAGTGGTCCATGTACCCCAGTAGTGACCAATGCCAGATGCTTCAAAGGGAATGTACAAAACAGGACAATCATGAAGTGATCCATCCCCTGTAGTCCAGGGGCAACTGGCAGTCAGAGACTATGGGACACACAGAGTGTGGGTTGCATCCCTGACAATTTTGGCTAATAGCCATTGATGGACATATCCTCCATGAATTTATCTAATTCTTTTTTGAACCGAGTTATATTTTGGCCTTCACAACATCCTCTGGCAATGAGTTCCACAGGTTGACTGTGCATTGTGTGAAGAAGTACTTCCTTTTTTAGTTTGTTTTAAACCTGTTGCCTATTAATTTCATTGGCTGATGCTTGGTTCTTGTGTCATGTGAAGGGGTAAATTACACTTGCTTATTCTCTTTCTCCACGCCATTCATGATTTTATAGAGCATTATTATATCCCTCCTTAATCTTCTCTTTTCCAAGCTGAATAGTGGTAGTCTTTTTAATCTGTCCTCATATGGAAGCTGTTCCATATTCCTAATCATTTTTGTTGCCCTTCTCTGTACCTTTTCAATTTATAATATATATATTTTTAGATGGTGACCAGAGCTGTACACAGTACAAAGTGTGGGCATACCGTGGATTTATACAGTGGCATTGTGATATTTATTGTCTGATTATCTTTCCCTGTCCTAATGGTTTCTAACATTGTTAGCTTTTTTGACTGCTGCACATTGAGCAGAGAAGAGATCTGTGTGGATCAAAAGCTCGTCTCTCTCACCAACAGAAGTTGGTCCAATAAAAGATATTACCTCACCCGCCTTGTCTTTCTAATATCTTGGGACCAACATGGCTACAACTACACAGCATAGACACGCACAGACCTACACTAATCTATCACACATACCTGGCCAATGTATTCTTCTTATCCCTGTACACTTTCAGGTATTTAATACCTAGGTGATAAAATATAGCACTAATTATATCAGGCCTGGGACAACTTTATCAGTGTTTCCATTTAGGGAAAAAAACTTATTTAGACATGTGAAAGTTATTGTTCATACCATGGGAATACTGATTCCCAATTTTTCTTTACTAGCTATACATCTAAGATATAATATAGGTTGCGAAGTTATGCCCTACTATATTATGTGTATAGGTTTCCAACAACACTTCACAAAAGTCTCTGTGACAAACTAACTAGTCTTAGCTAAACTGCTGGTCAGTCTATGTCTTTGGCTAATGTTTTTGTGGTAACCTCAGAGTATGCGTGCCATATTCCAATACATCAATTCTAGTCTCTCTCTCAAGTACTTTCTTTCTGTTCTAATCTAATCTGAATAGTTGTAATTTCAGCATTTTTATTAGTCCTCTTGAACACACAGAGTCCATCTTTGCCCACACTGAAGTCAATGACAAAATTCCCAGTGTGTTCAATTTTTTCAAAAGTACTCTCTTCTACTTCTGCAATGTCTGTTATAACTCTAAACATAAAAGTGCAGAGATTCTTTTCTTTCCTTTATCTCTTATGATCAGTGTAAGAATTTATGTGAAGACTGAGTCTTTGTTCTTCTGCTAAGTTAAAATTTCAATCTTACGGAACTAACCAAAGTGCTGACATATATTTTAAAAATGTAACTTGGAACACCCTGCAGACCTCAAGTGTTCCAGAAAATGGAATAGTTTGCTTTTTTTATATTTAAACAGTTGAATCTGATTTTTCTCCCAGTGAAGTCAGTGGGTGTTTTGCAACTGTCTTCTGTGCAGCTGAATTTTGTTTATCATCAATTTTATTTTGGTTTTAGGTAATTCAATAATAAATTGACATTTCAAAACTCTGAATAATTAGGGTTGAAACTGCTCAGATAAAACCATTCCTTTTAATGGTAAGTTTTAACCAACTTTCTTTTTTTTTGAGAAATACCTGGAAATGCTGAAGATGCAATTGAAATATACAATTCATTTGTTGATGTTGTCTTTTCTTCCTAAACATTAAGACTTAAATAGTCCAAAATTAAAGCTTTAGTCTCTACCAAAAAGGTCCATCCTCACACCCGCTGTGAGGAAGGCGAAAAAAACGCACTTCACCGAAGCCAATTTTGATGGTGTGGGGAAAATTCCTTCCCAGCCCCCCTTTAAAAGGGGCAACTAGCGCAATGCCCACAGCAGGTCCAAACCCAGCCTGCCATTCGCTTCCACTTGCTGGCTACTAGGGGAGGGGAGGGTGGGTGCTGGCTTCCTCGCTGCTTTCACATAGAGACTTGCCCCACCCAGGTTTCATACCTTTATGCACATTCCTGGGGGGTGGGGGTGAGTCATTGCTGCAAAGTTGACCACCAAGCACCTTTTGCAGCAGTTTCTGACCTTCTTCCTCTCTCCTCCCCCTCCCCCAACCACAAAGCAGAGCTGTTCCTCTTTGGGTAAGCCCACACAAATTCTGCCCCACCTTTAGTTGTGGCGCAGTCATTATGAAGAACTCAACAGTTTCCAGCACTTAAAAAAGATTCCTTGAAAGTTAATGGGTGATTACAATATTGTGTCAATAATACTTCTTACTGATTGATTTTCTCAAGCAAAGGGAAGTATTATTTTTCCCAGCAATGTTAGAAATGCTGTCATTTGCCATAATACCCTTTTGTTCCTGGCGGGCCAGTGAAGAATAGAAGGAACTGAGTACAGATAAACTATTCTCAACTGAGAGTTAGTGCATTTCTCCTGTATGCTTCCTGAGGTCCTGATCTTGCAGGCCTTACATAGAGGGGCACTTAATAACATACCATAAGTTGTCCCATTAGAGTCAACAAGCTTGATAACTTATGTAAGTTTTGCATCTCTTAGGAGGGAAGAATGTGATGCCAGATATTTAGACAGATAAGGCAATGTAAGGAAGAATCCTCTCTGAATCAGGATGTTTTCCAGGGACTGGTACAGTTAGAAGGACAATCAGAAATACAGTAGATCTGCGGCAGAAGTGGCGGGCAGGCATGCAGGTCAGGGTGCAGGGGCTCCCATTTCTCTGGAGCTCTCCAATTGGCCGGGGCCTGTGGGCACAGGCCCAGTTGGCCCAGTGGCTAATCCGCCACTGACCACAGCTAAAGCTTCATAACCCTGCCAACCTAAAATGCAATAATGGAATTACTATATATTAGAAACAAACAGGAGATACCCTTCATGTCAGGACATGATTCAGGAAGGAGGCTTTAGTTTATAGCTGGAATACCTGTCAAGGAAATACTTCTAGCGCCTGATCCAAATGATATGCACCAAGGTCATATAGTGTATAAATTGAGAAATAACATAAACCAAGCTTGATATTTTTTTCTCCAAAACAACACTTTGACTTTTTACAAATACTTTGCTGTATTGTTACACTTCACATATAAACCTTGAGACATATATATATACATATATGTTTCAGTGGATGTGTGATAACATTGTTTATTGCTTGAAATAAAATAGCTTTTTGCTTTATTGACAGAACTATGAAAATGTCACATCTTGCCTATAGTAATTATGGTAAAATTTCTGAATAACAATAGTTAAATCTACGGGTATGTCGATACCACATTTTGGAGCAAAGGGTTGGGTTGATAGGCCAGGGCTTGAGCTAGTGCTCTGACATAGCTGTATAGACAGTGCTTTGAAGTTGGGGCCCAGGCTGGAACTCAGACTCTGAAGCCTAGGAAGGGAGTGGGGGGGGGAGGGGCTTTGGAGACTGAACTCCAGTCCGAGCTGTGACTTCAAAGCACTGTCTACACAGCTATTTTAAAGCACTAGCATTAGCCCCACTATTGCAAGTCAGCTGACCCAGCCTGGGATGCTTGTTCCTGCTCGCTCCCAAATGCTGTGTAGACATACCTGGTGCCTTGTGGAAATACCACTACCTTAATTTAGTATCTTCTCATTGAATTTGATTGAGCCAAACAAGGAATTTTTTGTTTGGTTTGTTTTTTGTGTAAAAAATAAAGCTGCATGTTTCTATTATTATTGTTTGTTATTGTGGTAGTGTCTAGGAGCCCCACTCCTGGACCAGGATCCCATTGTGCTAGGCACTGTACAAACACAGAGCAAAATATGGTCTCTGCCCAAAAATGTATAATCTAAATATACTTTTTACTTTATTTTAAATTATATTGTTTGCTCTGTGTGTGTGTGTGTGTGTAGAAGGCTAGACTGTCATTCTGTTAAACAATAAATAAATAAATAAATCTAATGTTGAGATAATCCTGCAGATAAAATCGACATCATTTGAAGTATTCCTGTTGAATACTTGGTAATTCACTTTTTTGTTCTTTCTATCTACCCTTAGGCAGATATAGGAATCAATGCTTTTCATCATTCTGACACTGTATAATTTCATAACTCATGAAGTGTTATTTATTCAAACGTATATGCAACTTTTCTTTGAGCTTGAGTGCAAACAAAACTAATAACTTGTCATTTTTTATTTCTATTTTTTTAAAGTTCATGCTATATGTGGAAGACAATTTAAAAAAAAAAGTTGAAAAAATTCTTACTGTACTGAATTCTGTGTTAGATATGGTGAGATGTAAATTAGCCCTTTTGTGCCATATAGACATTTAGGATCCCATACTGTCTTCCCTACTCGGGCATAATTTCCATCAGATACAATAGAAGTTTTACCTAAATAAGGACTGAAAAATAAAACCAGAAGCACATGCCTGATGAAACAACATGTTTATTTTTTATAGCCCATGGCAATATGCTGAATATCCTTGTATTTCAATTACATTTACTGCTGTGCATACACTGTATGATTTATAGTTAATTATTGCTTAACATTTATATAGTGTTTATGTGTTCAAGGCACTATGCATATATTATCTAATTAAGCTTCATAACATCCCTATGAGCCAAACAGGAGAAACATGAAGTGACTGGCCCTAAATCACAGATACATGTATCACTGGAAGAGTGAGGATTAGAATTCAGTGTGTCTCGAACTCCTGAGTGGCAGAATGTTAGCATAGAAGAGGTCAATGTAACTGTGTGTTTGTTTGTCTGATGATCAGTCACAATTCCACAGATCATGTATGTATCCTTTAGCTGCATGCAAAACCCGTTTTGTTGTATTTGTATTTATTGAGTAAAATTTATTGATTACATGTTAGTTATAAATTACTTTAGATTTATTTCCAGAATATACATGAAATTGCCAAGTAGCCGGCATTTTGGTTTGGAAGGTGGAAATAGACATATTGTAGTGGGCCAGTGGACCTTGTATGCAAGGTCTTAGAACAAATTTGGAAGAGAAAGTAGTTAAGGACATAGAGGTAAATGATAATTGGGATAAAATACAACATGGATTTACAAAAGGTAGGTCGTGCCAGACCAACCTGATCGCTTTCTTTGAGAAGAGAACTGATTTTTTTAGACAAAGGAAATGCAGTTGATCTAATTTAGCTGCATTTCAGTAAGGCATTTGATATAGTTCCACATGGGAACTTATTAATTAAATTGGAGAAGATGGAAATTAATATGAGAATTGAAAGTTGGATAAGGAACTGGTTTAGGGGGAGAGAGACAACAGGTCATCCTGAAAGGAGAAGGTTACAAACGGAGTTCTTCAGGGATCGGTCTCGGGACCAATCTTATTTAATATTTTTATTAATGGCCTTGGCACAAATAAATGGGAGTGTGCTAATAAAATTTGCAGATGACACAAAGTTGGGAGGTATTACCGTTACAAAGGAGGACCAGAATATCATACAAGAATATCTGGACAGCATGGAAGACTGGATGTAATTTCCCACGTGAAACTATATCAAATGCCTTACTGATATCTGTACCTCTGCACCTTGGGGGAACACCCAGCACCCCCATGTTCATCCTTGTAAAATGATTGTGTGGTATCCAATGCAAAGTTTGTCATGTCGGATGTCTTTGGAAGGCTCATGATGCACTGAGCATTGTTGTTACAGTAATGTTAGAGTAATGTTATAGGTTATAATTTCACGTATGTAGTTATGAGGTTAAAAATGTAACCTCATGGCTTAAAATAAGCCCAGGCAAAAACTCTCCAAGAGCAGAGAGGCAGTTCACACCTCATCAGGGCAGATATGGGACAAACCCAGCCCAGCCTCACAGGAACAAAGGATGCTGGCCTAGGCAACAACAAAGGATCTGTTGGACTCTCGAGTGAGTCACCCACCTTCCTTTGGTTAGTTTGGAACTGCGATGAGGTAATGCTCACCTGACTCTGAAGGGGGGGGCAAAGCCAAGAGGGAAGAAAGAACATGGTAAAAGGGAGAGACATTTGCCATGCTCTTCCTTTCTCTTCCACCTCCATCTACAGACACCACACCAAGCGACTGTGTGCTGATCAAAGGGGAGAGCCTGGCTGAAGACAACTAGCCAGCCTGTGGTGAGAAGCATCTAAGTTTGTAAGGGTATTGAAAGTGTTAAGATCAGCTTAGAATGCTTTTTGCTTTTATTTCATTTGACCAAATCTGACTTTTATGCTTTGACTTATAATCACTTAAAATTTATCTTTGTAGTTAATACATCTGTTCGTTTGTTCTACCTGAAGCAGTGCATTTGGTTTGAAGTGTGTCAGAGACTCCCCTTGGGATAACAAGCCTGGTACATATCAATTTCTTTGATAAATTGATGAACTCCTATAAGCTTGCAGCATCCAGTGGGCATAACTGGACACTGCAAGATGGAGGTTCCTAGGGTTGTGTCTGGGACTGGAGATATGGGCTAGTGTCATTCAGTTGCAAGTAGCTGGGAGCAGCTTACCTGCCAGAGGCTGTGCATGAGCAGCCCAGGAGTGGGGTTCTCACAGCAGAGCAGGGTCAGGCTGGCTCCCAGAGTCAAGGATTGGAGGGACCTAGCAGATCACCGATCCAGATAACACCAGAGGGGTACGTCAAACTGGAGTAATAGACATGGGATGAAATTTAATAGTGCAAAGTGCCAAAGTCATGCATTTAGTTACAAACAACAAGAATTTTTGCTATGAGGGGTACGTCAAACTGGAGTAATAGACATGGGATGAAATTTAATAGTGCAAAGTGCCAAAGTCACGCATTTAGTTACAAACAACAAGAATTTTTGCTATACGATGGGATTTATCAGTTAGAAGCAACAGAGGAAGAGAAAGATCTGGGTTTATTGGTTAATTACAGGACGACTATGAGCTGTCAATGTGGTATGGCTGTGAAAAAGGCTAATGCAGTTCTGGGATGCATCAGGCAAAGTATTTCCATTAGAGAGAGGGGGAAGTGTTAGTACCCTTCTACAAGGCACTAGTGAGACCTCATATAGAATACTGTGTGCAATCCCATGTTTAAGAAAGATGAATTCAAACTGGAACAGGTGCAGAGAAGGGCTACTAGGATGATCAGAGGAACAGAAAACCTATCTTATGAGATGAGACTCAAAGAGCCTGGCTTGTTTAGCCTAATCAAAGAAGGCTGAGGGGAGATACAATTGCTCTCTATAAATGCATCAGAGGAATGAATACCAGGGAGGGAGAAGAGTTATTTAAGCTAAGCACCAATGTGGACACAAGAACAAATGGATATAAACTGACCATCAAAAAGTTTAGGCTTGAAATTAGATGAAGGTTTCTAATCATCAGAGGAGTGAAGTTCTGGAACAGCCTTCCAACCAGGGTGGGGTGGGGAGTGAGGAAGAGACCAAAAAAACCTTACTGGCTTCAAGACTGAGTTTGATAAATTTTAGACCCAGGCTCAGGGTCTAAAAGATCACCATATTTGGGGTCAGGAAGGAATTTTCCCCTGGGTCAAATTGGCAGAGACCCTGTGTGTGTGTGGGGGGGGGGGGGTTGCCTTCCTCTTTAGCATAGGGCACAGGTCACTTGCTGGTTTGAACTAGAGTAAATGGTGGATTTTCTGTAACTTGTTGTCTTTAAATCATGAATTGAGGCCTTCAATAACTCAGCCAGAGGCTATGGGTCTATTACAGGAGTGGATGGGCAAGGCTCTGTGGCCTGCAATGTGAAAGAGGTCAGACTAGATGATCATGATGATCCCTTCTGGCCTTAAAGTTCATGAGTAGCTCTAGAAAATTTTGCCCAAATTATTTTAAAATTGTCTGTGTGTCATTCTACTTAGTGTGTCAAATGGCCATGTCCATTGGCCATTTTTGTATTTCCTGTGCACCCCTAACTGTATTAATTGCATGGATGTCATCACAATATGCATTCTTTGTGGTCATGTGATACCATTTGCCATACAAATTGCCAAGGAAGTGTGCAGGATCTTGCTAACTATATGATATTATTGATCAGTAAAATAAAATTACTTATTCATTTACATTGCATCTTATTCATTATGTGTAGTGACATCAAATTATGGCTAGTGCTCAGGTTTAATTCTGTTCCCATTGAAGCCAAGGCATTGGTAAAACTAATTGACATCTCTAGTAGCAGAGTTAGACCAACACTGAGTGCTTTTTAAAAAATCCCATCCTTAGGGAGAATTTCACCCTTGTGTAGAGAATCATCACAAAACATATGCATCGATTAAGTCCTTATATAATAGTGAGAGTCAGGTTTTGTGTTTGACCCCTGTGCAGAGGGATGTATCTCATCAAATGTGCTGGGAAAGGGTTACAAATGAAACACAGGCATTAAAACCACATGTATCTGTATCAACAAAAGCAATAGACAGAAATCTAATGATCCAATGACAAGAACTACAAACCACAAAGGACTACATTCAACCCAGATGTAATTCTACTAAGACCAAGGGAGTTGATGAATAATGCTGAATTTGGCCCAGTAGAGATCCAAATGTGGAAAAGATCAGTCTATATTATAATAATAGAATCTGCCAGTGAAATGCTTTTGAGAAGGAACCTGCAAATTAAACTTGACAATTTTAATAAATGCTCAAAAGAAATACATTGATTTGTGTGGTTTAAAGAAAAAGATAAAATCCCTAAAATTTACTATTTTTCTTGTAAAGTCTTAAGCATAAAAATATTTCCATGAATATTTTGTTCCATGGCTTGGCATCAATTGTCTGAAATAATATTGACAATAGTTAATTCCAGTCTTAACATAGTACATTGTAAAATAAAATCCTTTATGGAAAAAGATGACATTGTGGACAAAAAAACAGAATATAAATATTTTAGACTAATTGATTACTGTGAATTGAAGAAAATTTCATGTTTGTTTCTTCCTTTTGTTTTCAAATCCCTGCCAAAATAAAAACAATCCTGGAAGACAAGGATGGAAAATGAATTGGTGCCAGGGATGCTGGAACAATTTGTATAGTGGAGGAACTAAGAGCCATTGAACCAAACTGTAAACCCTGGACATGATGGAAACCTCTTCAACCCAGGGGGCAGCACCCTCAGCTCTAGCACCTATGATTGGTGCTAGACATTGTTAATAGAATTAGAGAAATGTTCTTAAAAGCCTCCAGAGATTGGAATTCCATACCCTCCATTGGAAGCCTAGTCATGAGCTTTAATCTCTTTACCAGTAGAATATCTAACCTAAATCTCCCTTGTTGCAGATTAAGCTCCTTACTTCTTGTCCTACCTCAAGTGACTATGGAGAATAATTGATCACTGCCCTCTGCAGAACTGCCCTTATGTTTGAAGATTGCTATAAATCTTCCCCACCCCCCGCCCACTGTGGTTTTTTTCCCTCAAGACTAAACAGACCCAGTTTTTTAACCTTTCCTCATAGGTGTAGATTTTCTAAACTTTTTATCATTTCTGTTTCTCTCCTCTGGACTCTCCAATTTGTCCACATCTTTCCTAAAGTGTAGTGCCCAGAACTCCAGCTGAGACTACAGTGCTGAGTAGAGCAGGGCAATTAGTTCCTATGTCTGACATACAACACTTCTGTTAATACACCCCAAAATTACATTAGCCTTTTTTGCAACTGCATTAGATTGTTGACTCATATTCAGGGCCGGTGCAAGGAAGTTTCGCGCCCTAGCCAAAACTTCCACCTTGCGCCCCCCCACCACCACCACCCCCCCACACACACCTGGTTTGATAGTTTTAACATTGATAACGGGGAGGCAAACCCACAGCCAAACCAGGATCCCCTCAATAATAACCCAGAGCCTCAATAGGTGCCCCTCCAATGGAGCTGCAATGAGTTACCACTCCAGCATGCAGCAACAACCCAGCTGCACTATCTTAGCCTTCCACAGAGCCTGCAGTGACTCACCCTTCAGGCATGCAGCAGCAGCCACCTATCCCTAAGTGGAGCCTGGGTCAGATGACCCCCAGGCTCAGTTATTTTCCCAACCCTGCCAGAACTGTAGATCAATCTGTGCAACAGCACTACCCAGCCAGGAACCTGTCTGTTGCCTCACAGTGGCTCAGACTCTCTTTATTCCTAGCCTGTTCCAGTTTCTGTTTATGCCCCAGCCTTGCCCAGGCCCTGTTCCAGTCTTGTACTTGCTCTACTCTGACTTTGCTCCAGCCTTGCCTCTGTCTCCTGACCCCCTTGGACTCTGACCACCTGGATTTGATCTCTGGCCTGCACCTGGACTCCAGCTCTGGTACTGTTTGGCTTGTCTGTGGACTTGGCCATGGCCTTTCTCAGGATCTCTTTTCCAGCACCACCTTCAGCCCAATCCTGACCCTATGTCTGGCTTTGACCTTTGCGCTGACCACTATGCCTAACTATCAGGTAGGCAGTGCCTGACAGTAACTACTTTTTGAGTATGGTCTTTTAACCAGTTGTGCACCCATCTTACAGTAATTTTGTCTAAATCACCGTTCCCTAATTTGCTCATGAGAATGTTAAGTGTGACTGTGTCAAAAGCATTTACAACTACTATGTTACCCCTGAGAGAGCTAACCTGTCAACCAGAACCTTCATATCTTCTGGGCGGAGTTCTGGGAGAGGGGTGTTTTTAAGTACTAGGGAGTTAGAAGGGGGTAGGTGACTAGAAAACCGATTCCAACACCTAGAGGTATTCATAATTTTGACTGTGTGTAGACATAAAAAGAACCTGCAACTGCCAGCTATCTAATCAAGTGGTTTTAACAAACTGAAGACCAAATTGAAGACTCTGACCATTTTTTTTATTGCAACAGCATACACATTTAAAATGTCTCTACTGCTGCCTAATTAGAACTTCCTATAGCTTTTCTTGTAGCAGTTTCAAATCACCAACCGATGAAGCAAGAGAATTTCAACTTAGCTTGATGGTACTGCACTTGGACTGCGTCTTTTCTGTACACCTCTACCTCGATATAACGCGACCCGATATAACACGAATTCGGATATAACGCGGTAAAGCAGTGCGCTGGGGGGGGGCGGGGCTGCACGCTCCGGCGGATCAAAGCGAGTTCAATATAATGCGGTTTCACCTATGCGGTAAGATTTTTTGGCTCCCGAGGACAGCGTTATATCGAGGTAGAGGTGTATTACTAGTAGTAGTATTATGACAGGTGAAGGCATACTACTTAGTAAACTCTCTGCCAAGCACCTCATTTTATTTAAAATTATTCTGGGAGCATTTTCAGATTTTCAACTTGGATCTTAGAGAATACACATGAACACGGGGAAGAGTAGTGGATTCTTTGTGCACGCGCATGTGCGCTCAACAATTATGTGAAATTGTCACTGTTGGCTGGCTACCAGCAAATACATAATTAATAATACACCTGCGCTGGCTATAAATAGCTATGCAATTACTGATGGAGCAGTGATCTGTATTTGGTACAAGCCATGTGCCAGTTGTTTTACTTCCAGATGGTTGAGAGAGGAATCTATTAAAGAAAATCAAAACTGCAGCTTTTCTTATTATTATTAAAAATGAAGATGATGCCTGTGTGGGACTTCTTTTAAAGTGGGGAGACTGGTGCACAACAGTCACCACGCTATCCTTGATGGATAGAGGACTTGAAACCAATGGCATGGACACCATGATGATTGGAAATCCTGTATTTGCTGCAGCCTTCATCCACCTTCACAGCCGTTGTAACATTACACAACAGTTTCACCTCCATTGTGCAGTTATCCTCCATCTGTGTGCGGTGTATTATTGTACTGTGTATGGCACCATAAACATATGCCTACATTGCTGAGAATGGGAGCAGGGCCGGCTCCAGGCACCAGCTTGCCAAGCAGGTGCTTGGGGCGGCCACTCTGGAGAGGGGCGGCACTTCCAGCCATTCGGCGGCAATTCGGCGGACGGTCCCTCACTCCCGCTCGGAGCGAAGGACCTCCCGCCGAATTGCCGCCGCAGAGCGCGATTGCGATCGCGGCTTTTTTTTTTTTTTTTTTTTGCCGCTTGGGGCGGCAAAAACCCTGGAGCCAGCCCTGAATGGGAGGAAGATCAAAAGGATCTGTAAGTGTGGGTGTGGAGAATCTTGAGTATGATACAGTGAAAGCTACGAAGTTGATGATAGGAGAACGTGCCTACAGTACCATTGTTCTGGAGACTGGAGGGGGCAAATGTGAGAGTCATGGAGGTCAGCAAGGAGACAATCATGATTCTAAAAGCAAAATGTGACCCAAATATTTAACTATTATAGGAGTAATATAGGGCACTGATTTTCAACCTGTCGTCTGCAAACCCTTAGGGGTCCTCAGACTGTCTAAGCTAAGATTTCCAAAGGGCTTCACACCTCCATTTTAAAATTTGGGGGGGGTCCACAAATGAAGAAAAGGTTGGGAAGGCAACAAGAAAGAAAAGTAAGAAAAAAAGACAAAGAAAATCCATTTAAAGTTCGAGTCACTAATCAGAGGACTGTCCTCAAAGGTGCTCAGCAGCATGAAAGCAGGAACAGAAGTAATGGATTCAAGAGAAGAGCCAACCCTGGGAATGAGATAGAGCTAAGCTGTCAAAGTAGAAGGAAAGGTACACTACAAATAAAATTAGAAAGCAGGTCATTGAGAAAAGAGAGTGAGGACAGGGATGTGAGAAAGGGGGCTTGATACGATGAGGGCAGAGAGCCTGTGATGTTGAAGGAAAACAAGTGGCAATTTGAGAAAGGGAATTCAAGGACAGAGATCAGAATGAGATCAGTTTTGGGGGAAGCCCATGTCAAGACAATGCCAGAGGCAGTGAACTGGAGAACTGGTCAAAAATTGGACATTTTTGAAAGAAGAGGTTAGCAAAAGAAGTGAAAGGCTGTGGGATCAGATGGACCATTGTTGTGGAAATAGAAGTCAGCTAGGACAATGGAGGGGGTTGAAATCAGGAAAAAAGAGAGCGAGGCAGCTACATCTGGAGGAAATGATAAATCACAGGAATAGCAAATAAAGAGGCATTCTAAGAGAGTAGAGCCAGATGGAATAGACATCAATGGAAGCAATGTAGTGAGAGGACACTAAAACTTTAACAATGGTAAAAAAGGAGCCCAATGCCACTGCCACAGTCCTAAAGCCAGCCACTCAAGTTGAGGGAAGATAAAATGCTTGCATAGGAAGGTTGGTTTCTTGGAATTCTAGTGTGTGAATGAAAGAATGGAATGAGGCCTTTGCTCACTTCTGTGTCTTTCTGTGGTTTAAGTTTTAGTCACATGGCCTGTGTTATACAGGAGGTCAGACAACATGATCACAATGGTTGCTTCTGGCCTTAAGGTGTGTGTGAAGTCCCATACTGCCCTTTAGTAAGGGTCCAGTTCTCCTTCTCCACTTTGCTTTCCTTCTCTCAGCACTATTTACTCTCATTTTCATTAGTTTTCTTTCAGTTTCTAGTATTCTGGTCTGACCAAACCAGGAAGAAAAATAATGATTCACCTCTTGGGCAGCTTGTCCAAATCATGCTGAACATCTGATCCTTCTTATTACATACTGACAGTTCTACATAGTGTTTCCTTGGGAATTTCCTTCATCCACTTTCTCTATCTCATTGTTATCCCTCCTCTGTGTGTTCCTGACTTTCTGACACCCACCATACCCCAAACAAGTTGAAACTAGTTCACAGAAAACTGGAGAAGAATTGCTTTATTCAAAAATATCCTCAGCTAATGAATGGTATCTTGAATGCCTTCAGTCTCCTTTTTTTTCTACCGTTCATTTTAAGTGTCAATTACTCACTAAACCTTGACATTTAATCTGAAGCATTTCATCTACCAGAAACACATCTGAGTTTTTAACTTGTGTTCAATTACGAGAACTCTCACACATGTATTCATTCTTTAGTGTAAGTTCAGCTTTTCTACAGCGTCATGTACAATAGAGTATTTTAAAATCAAGGCTTTTGAAGAGAAATGGTTCCAATTTGTAATATTTCGAAAAAAATCCTATAGCGAAAACAAGACACTGAGTTACTGAATTGTCTGCTTTTTGCCTGGTGCCTATTTACTGTATAGGCATTATGTAGACTGCAGGTATTGATAGTCTCCGGCTCAAATGCTGAAGAGAATTAATGGGATATTGACAATTAACGATTCAACTTTGCTTGATAGTTATGTAAATCAAATTTAGTAGATTGTTTTGCAGTGAATTTGTTTATGAAAAGGATTGATTGAAGTCACTAGAAAACAAAGTTTTTTCTTTATTGACAAGGTACTGCCCTGTCAATACTATGATAGTGGTAGAATTAGCAATACAGAGAGAGCAAGAGAAAGAGCAGTGTCCCATAAATGCACCTTAAACTTGATTTGGAGATATACTATAGGGCTGAAAACTGTGGTCACTCAATCTCTCTAAATATAAATTTAATCCCTTTCCTTGTTTACTAGGACTGCCAGTAAGGTTGCCAATTAGTTCCATGTGTGGTGGTGTGGTTTGTGATATGTACACTTGTCCCTTGGGTACTGCACTGAAACCAACAAATCATTTCACATATGGCATCCATCAGGGATCAGGTGGTGAGTGCTCAGAAACATCAGTGATGGGAGTTTTAGAAATAAGTATATAATTTATCACTTTTGGTCACTACAGACACGTGAAGTAGTTGTACCGGTCACTGGTACGAAAGCCTATATCCATTTCCTTCCTGTTCCATAAGGCAAGATTGAGAGGTAGGGGGTATTAATTAGGCTTCCTTGTATATCATATCAAGTGCATTAATATCTATCTATAGATGGTTGAGAGGGGAACTTTCTTAATGCCAGTAGGATGTACCCAAAAGAGATCCTATATATAATAGAATTAAGAAGATGCTTAATATCTGTCTAAAGGGTGTTGGTAAAACTATTCATGCACAGAGGAATTGTATTTAGTCCCTAGTATCTGAATCACTGATTATAGTATTAATGAAACATTCAGCTGCAATGTGAATTAACTTACTGTATTTCATGTTGTCCATATGAGTCAGATGTCTCACTGTCATTGTAATACTTGTACGGCGAGCACAAGTCAAGATCAGTAATTTTCTGATGGGAGGTTTTTTTTGTTTTTGTTTTCTTTGATAGGTAAGTCAGAAAGCACAAAAGAGGTCTCTTAATTTTTTTTTAATTAATCCTGTGAGGAAAAACATGGCTCTTCTGATCCTATGTTAAGCAGAAATCAAGAGTCCCTGAAGAAAATAGGGATGCTTTGTAAGGAGGGATGCCTTCAAACTTGAGAGAAGAGAGGTGAAAATAGTGATTTCTTCATGGCTGCAGCTTGTAAAGAATACAGGATTTCATTATAAGCCTTTACTCTGTGAAGCATCATGGAAAGGAGTTTATTTGTACCTTGTTTAAATACTGATGAGACAGATTCTTGGTATAAAACTTCTCAAGCCTGTTGTCACTGAGCCATAGTTCATTACAAAACCTTGAGTCTTTAAAAGTTTAGTTGACAGTGAAATTACATTAATGATACATTGGGTTTGGGATTAGATGACCTTATCCCTCAGTATTATAAGGATCTTAATACCGGGAATTGGAATATGAAATTTAAAAAGTCATATATGGAATGCCATGGAGAGGCTATCCAGAAGCCTGCATTGAGAATGTGTGTGTATATTTCATATAGTTGTGTCTAGTTGTGTTTAACTGAATTCAAACATTCACGTTTAAATCTATATTGATTGTTGTTAAAAAAACTGCAAATATTAATGCCAGCTGCTGTTTCAATGTCTCTGGGAGCACTGAGTCCAATGACCTTCTTGTCGATATCTTATTTTACTGAAGAACTATTTTCTTTTGTTACATTCTGACTTTCAGTAGAGGCCTGCTAGTCTAGGTCTGCTATTCTAGCAACTGTCATTGCTGAGATACTTAATTTTATACTGTTTTGTTCACATACTGACAGGCACTACTATGTAGCTATCTTTAAAAAAATTGCACAATTAAAAACTAACATGACTATAAATAGTACCTGTTTTAATCAATTTACATTCCTTGCATCTCATATCTCTAGCATTATTGGTAATTTATTTTAGTCACTTTCATGGAGGCAACATTAATTTTTATAACAATTACTCATAATTTCCCCCCAGATTCAGTTAAGCTCTTTTCACCTACGTAATTTCTTAAATCATGTCACTTTCCACCCATCTTATTAACAAGTGAAACCTAGATTACAGGCAGTCCCTGAGTCTAAACTAAAGCCTATTAAATTGAATGGGAAGACTTCCATTCACTTCAGGACTCTGGATTATTAACTACACATTACAGTGGCATTCACTTACATTTACTAAGTCTGGGGTGTCATATTCTCTGCATGTCTCCCCACTCTTTAGATTTAGATGTATACTCATTGACCTACATGGTCTAACTATTAAAGTATTGGGCTAAACTGTATTATAATTCTACATGAAAAGAAAAAGCTTGTGTTAATGTCATGTCTTGAAAATCAAGCACTCAAAGGCCAGGAAAGGCAGAGTTAGGCTGGAGTTTGTTCTTCCTATCAAGTACTGCTCTCTGGACCTGCAATCTACAGGGGGCACCTAGCAGCATTGCCTTATGTTCCCAAAACTCTGTATATACATTACCTCATTTCCCACAACCACCATAGGAGATAGAAACCAGAAGGAAAGTAATTTCACCAAGTAACAGAGAAATGGAGGCACAGATAAGTTGAGGAGTAAAGTATGGCTTTAACCTGTGTCCTAATGTGGTATGCCTCTCCAGGAGCGTAACTCCTGGTTCCTCCTCTATGTGGTGCAGTATAGAACCATACATGTGTTGGCGCAGTTATGCTGGCTGGAGCACTGTGTGAGTGGCAGGGGATGTGGAGCATTGGATGGGGGAGTCACACCTCTTTCTTTCCATGTGTGGAAGCCACTCTCCCCGTGGTATGGATAGCCCATGCAGGATAGTAATGGCATGCATTTCAACCCACTGTGTGGCTGTTCCCAGATGGGCCATGATTTGCTTAAGAGCATACAACTACTCACCATCAGGACGACAACAAGGTTTCAAATCTCCTTAGACTCTCCATTAGAGCTGGTGGGAAAATATTATCGAAAACTATTTTCAAGGGTAAAACAGGGTGAAAAATCTCATGTACAAGTTGCTTCCCTTGCCCTCAAGCCCCTAGTTTTCTGACAAATATGTTTAAATCTGTATTGATTGTTGTTAATAGAGCTGCAGCCTTTTCTCATCCACTTAACCACAGTGCTTTCTGGCAAATTGAGTGTCCTCACTAAATCTCATTGTGCCTCACTCTTGACCATCTGTAAAATGGAAATAATAATGGCCAAATTCACCACCTCACAAAGAAAAACTGTTGTAATTTTACAAAATCCCAGACTCCCTAGATTCTTTCTAAGGCTTACCAGTCTTTTAAGGTCCTTAGACATTTAGGTTAGGTTTTTCACAGCACTCAAAAGTTTATAGCTTCTTTGACTAATTCAAAATTACAGTGATGGGTGCTAATAAAAGAGCCTAGATCAGGGGTCGGCAACGTTCGGCACGCGGCTCGCCAGGGTAAGCACCCTGGCGGGCCGGGCCAGTTTTATTTACCTGCTGACGCGGCAGGTTCGGCCGATCGCGGCCCCCACTGGCCGCGGTTCGCCGTCCCGGGCCAATGGGGGCGGCGGGAAGCGGCGCGGGCGAGCAATGTGCTGGCCGCGGCTTCCCGCCACCCCCTTTGGCCCGGGACGGCGAACCGCGGCCAGTGGGGGCCGCGATCGGCCGAACCTGCCGCGTCAGCAGGTAAATAAAACTGGCCCGGCCCGCCAGGGTGCTTACCCTGGCCTAGATAGATACTCTGAGAATTAAATAGCACTGAATTATAGTTATCCCCCCCACACACACATATTCTGTTTTCATACATTCACTCATCAAGGGCTCTCTCCTCCCAGCTGCTGGCTTCAATGGGCTTAGCAGATGCTCAGTGCCTGGCAAGATTGAGCCCCAAATAAACTACAGTAGAATTTGATTTTACTGACTACTGTTTGAAGTGAATTTAGCTAAGTGGTGGACACTTTCCTTTCCAAAAGCCAGTTCCTCATTGGAACTCCTGTATTTGTCTTCACTTATACTGATCAGTGGCTGTTCAGTTGTAATTATGTAGCTGAAAAGAATCTCTTTGATTTTTCTTTTATGTTTTCAGGAAAGAATGTTTCACCTAGCTGAATGTCAATCAGCTGCAGGTAAAGACTCTGTTAGAGATTGTCAGAATACTAATGAGCGTCAATGATGATTTAACTGACCTGCCTGAACACTGCCTATCAGAAAAGTCTGTCGTATTTTGCTTTGATACACCTCTGCTTTGAGATATTCATTGCTTCAAGAATTGGTATTTTGTTAGTTTGTCCACTCTTGCCTGGATTCATTGTTGATATAAGATGCTGGAGACTGAAGTCATGTGTTTAACCACATGCAGTAGTATGTGTTGTATGAGCAGAAATATTTCAGACTCCTCTACGCTTTCCCTCCAATGTTATTTATTTGTGTCCAGGTGTGAGAGTACTTGTGTCTCCATTCATTCCTTGCTGCCTCTGCTAAGACTGCAAACAAGGATATCATTCAGTACAATTTGCGTAGAGCTATGTAAATATTTGACGTGGGCTGATTTAAGTACTTTTTCAGTGTATCCTGTAGTCACAAACCTCAGTCGGGGCTTATGATAGCCTGAGGTTCAATCTTACAGTGGGGTGCTGCAAAATCTGTCTCTCTCTCCTCTGCCAAGCCTCCCATCCCCACAAATATATATATAAGAAGAAGGAGCTGGAACTTATCAGGGGAGCCAGCTGTGTGACAAGGCAGAGCAAGTTGCTAGAGCATGAATTTTCAAGTGAACCTACAGGGGTCAGGGCCTTTCTGAGCACTGTGAATGAAAACAGGGGTTTTCTTGCTTTTAGATCTTCACAGTACATCTATGTCAAATTAAAATTTTCTTTTGATCCTGCATAGTTGAGTGTGTTTACATGCTGTATTGTGGTTTTACTAAAATGGTCTCCTTAACTAAATTTAATGTTTATTAGTGGGAAACCTCTAAAGCATTTGGGAACAAACTCTGCCCTGAGTTATATGCTATGCAACATAATTGGTTTCAGTGGGGTTGCACAGCATTAAAGTTAGAGCAGAAATAGTTCCTTAATGTTAGGGCATCTTGCCAGGACATTATTACTGGAACCTTTAATAGTGTACTCAGTTACATCAAGCATCCTGATACAGGGCTACATGAGCATACCATGTTTAAAGAAATATAGGCATGTTGAAAATGCTGGTCTTGTTTACTACTGTTTATTTGTTAACTGAATTTTACCACTATGCAGCCTAAAATATATTACAATAACCAGCAATACATGGTTCTCAGAATACCGATCTGATATTTCAAAGAAATAATTGTAGGTACCATACAAGTATTGTGTATAGAGGTAGAGAAGTACAAGGCCAAAAGTTGCCTTAATTCTTCTCCCTTCAGCGCTTTTGCTTATTTTTTTTTCTTTCAAAAATGCTTTGGGATTTTCCAGAATTGTGCATACCGACATACACATGATACTCTTTAATGAGTACCTAATGTTAACTTGAACTATAGCTGCAGTTAAATGCCAGAGATTTAACCTTGGTTGATGGAGACCTTTTAAACTTGCATGGTAAACTTTATGACCTCAGTGTGATTCACTCATTAAAATAGGGATGAAAACCAAATGTGAAAGCTAGTGGGAAATTACACCCAGAAAAAAAACCTCCACTAATGTTATCTGGGCGTATGAGAGGAATGTGATGTGAATCATCAATAGAGCTGTCTTGAATAATTTTTTAATTTAATTTCACAATATTTTTTACAACTTGTTTTCATTATTCAGTCACACTTTTGATTGTGATATCTAGGTTGAAATCCTGTTTAAATCGATGGAAATGTTGTCATTGACTTCAAGGGATCCAAGACTTCACCAATAATATTTAGTTTTTGTTGACTAAACTTGTCTCTCTTTCAGTTTCTCTGTTGGTTTTAATAGCACCTGCCTAAGTGCTTGAAAGCTTATAGAGACTTCTTAAAAACAAACAGTTCAAAAAGAATTAGGACTTGTTTGCTTTGCAACTTTTCCAAACTCCCTCCACTTCTAACAATCTATTTCCTTTGACCTAAGATAATTGTCATGTCTGCAAGATTCTCTCCTTGATGCTTCAAAACAAATGCTTCTGTAGTCAATGTATAAGAAAATAATTGTTTCTCTATTTCTGGAAACATCCTTTTTATGTGCTGTAAACTCATAGAAACATTTTATTTAAGGTCTTAAAGTGTTTTCCTTTTCAGTAACATGAATGCTTCGAAGGACTTATCTCCTACCAATTTACACTAATTGTATTAACTTAATTCACTTTGGGGCACACAAACTTTTTCTATGAAAACCTTGCCTGTTCCAGAAACCATAGAGATTGTGTTAAACAGAATGGGCCAAATTGTGCCCTCTTTCACACTCATGTAATCTGGCTGATGTCAGTGGAGTTGAATCTATGTAACTCAAGACAGAACTTGGCTCCATGGATTAAATTGTTTTTGTAGTTTTGCTTAGTGGAGTTAATAGGTACAAGTAGAGTTCTTCATTTCTTTGGTATTTTATTATCCTCTGTGGTATGATGGCTCAGGAACTCCCTCCAAAAGGAAACAAGGAAAAGCAAAAACTCACCATTTTTAGGTCAGGCTCCAAGACTCACCTCTTCAGCATAGCCTTTTCCAAATGAAGGAGCATAAAAATAACCCGGCAACATGCTCAAGCGTAGAAGCAGAAAACTAAACCACAGACTAGGATAGATTTGACTGTCACTTTTGGATAGATATCACAATTATCCATACTAATCTATTAACAACAACTTCATACAACAGCCATACAACAGGGGCTGTAATAGTTTGGTCTGATTTCAGTTGTTGGGTTTAGTGTGCAATTGTGAGGTGATGCTCATGGCCTGTGATGTTGAGAAATCTCTGATTGGTGGATCTAGTCATCCTGTGATCAACCCACAAACCCAGGTTTCTCTCCTCATCTGTTGCTTCTAACTGATGATTAGCCCCTAGTCCCCCACTCTGATAGAGATGGCCACGTTTTCAAAGAATGATGCAACAAATGTGCCCACAAACATTTCTTTTCACGTATGCAAATAAAAATTTGCACACAGAAATCAGGTATTGGCATTCCAAACTACCTTTTTGTGCACATAATTGACTCATTAGCCTGTGCAATTACCTGTTTGAACAGTGATTTGCCATTAATAAGGAAACCTTTATCCATGATTAGCACAAGGTGTCATCTGAGAAAACACACAATCTCTCCATATTTAAAACAGGAAATAATTGCTGTACCTTAAATGCCACAATGTGGCAAATCTGGGCAAAATCTCTTTTTGATTCTGTTCGATGGCAACGATAGTGTTTGCAAATTCCAATGAGGTGGGTACACATTTTTATTGCCTTTTGGTGATGAACAGCTTGAGTAAAGAACACTTTCTAATATATAGTTCTTCAATAATGGTTTAATTTTCAAATTGAACTTAATGTAACTATAATGCCTTTAGTTGTAACTGAAAAGCATTACTTTAAATAACCACATTGTAGTAACTGAGTAATGTCTTGGCAGAGGAAAAAAAACATGGTTCTTTTGACTTTAAAAAAATCTAAAATGCATGTTATATCACATAACAATACTTCAGGACTTCCAATTAAAATTAACAAGAAATATTGAACTTTAGTTTAATGCTAATTATTAAGGGAAAGGGTATGTTATTAGTACTACTTACAAGATATTTTCACTCGTTGTTATCCTCTTTTCTATCACTCGTGTGAAGACCAAATCAAACACCTTTTCCTTTTTATTTTAGTTTTGTCTGGTGCACATTTTAAAAAGAATCTATCATGCTCCTGTAAAGTAGGAACACTCCTGATTGTTTCTATGATATAAACAGAAAAACGTGAGTTTCCTCTTGAGCCCCATATGTACCCCACTGCCTTCCAACTGATGTCAGTGCAAGAAGAAATGAATCATATGGGTAAAAAATAAAGAAAAGAAAAGCCAGCATTACTGGAGCTCAGTTTCTGAAGTGTTCATTTTTGCTGAATCTATTCAGTAAACTGGCAGGTTAAATCAACTGCTTCACAGATCACTGGCAAAACTCCAGCGGGAATGACAGCATGCAAATACCAATGTAACTTCAACACTACCTAAAATAACATTGAAAATAATTTGTATGGTGTATATATATGAAGAAGCACTGAGAGGGTGAAAAAAAATCCAGTCTACCAATAATGGGCCAAGGAACAATCATCACACATTAAGGACTCTGTGTAGAAGAAAAGCTCCATGGCTCTTTGAGGCCTGCAACTTCTGATACCTGGCTATCCTGCCCAACAATGTCTGCTGGTCCACAGCAACAAGTCCAGCTTTTCCACAGTGCCTTCTCTAGAGAACTGCTTGTATATAGAGCTGCAGTAATGTACTCTGCGTCTTCTCTTCGGTAGTAGATCTTGTGCCCTCCAGATTTATTTTAGGATGGAATTTACTCACGTGGCTAGAGATAATACAAGGCTTAGTCACTGCTTAAATTCTATTTCTAGAATTTAAAAGGTACTTAGACCATGTGCAGAGATTAGTTGTTTAGTTTCTTTCTTAATGTCGATACTAAACCATTCCCCCAGGCATCTTTTCATAAATTTTAGTTCCTCCTCTAAAGTTCTGGATAACATATTTATCTTCTTTTTTAAAAAAAATTAAAACTTTGTGCAGTAGCTCAACTTTTAAACCTCATCAACTTTTTAGTTTTGTTCTAAAACTTTCTCAGTTTCTGTTAAATCAAATATCTTTTCAAAAGTCACTTTTTTTCTCCTGTATCTCACTTTTTTTTTTATCATCACTCTGCCCTTCTAAGTCATTATGTATTTTGGTATTCATAAGACTTGTCATCTAGCCTCTTTCCCTCTGTTAGCTTTTGTATTGCACTAAGTGTCTTTATAGTAGTTTGATGTATATTGTGCATTCTGGGACCTGCATTCCCCAGGTTCCATCACTTCTGAGGCCTTCTGAATGATCTGATTTAGCAGATCTTTTCTACTTCATTTATATACTTTCCTTTTAGCTGGCTCCACTATTATCTTTATAGTTTTATATAGGTCTTCCACTCCAACACTGGATTTATTTAGTGTGCCCCTGGTATGAGAATCCTGGGATAGGACTAAAATGGAGATAGAGGTGCCTGACTATGCCTCAGATTTCCTGGTTGGGCTAAACAAGCTGAAGCAGAGTTTGATGGTAGAATCGCTGTTGCCCTGGGTAATTTCTGTCTCCGTGCCTCTTTTAGATTAGGTCACAATCTAATGGCTGCCATTGCATAGACTGAGCTCTCCTAGATGGATTGTGATTCAGTGCTAAAAGACTGAGCCACATCCACGTCTTCAAGATCCTGAGGGTGTCATCATCTAATTAAATTGCAAGCATTTTCTTTTCCATTTGGTTACTGCCTTTGGAAGATGTGCAGTAGGAGCCACCCCACCCCCAAATCTCTCCCACCCCCTTTGAAACAATACATTTTCTAATAGAGTGAAACTTGTACCATGGGCACTATTTTTTTCTTCACATGGAAGTATTTAAGACTTTGTATTATTACTGCTACCCATTTCTCATATGCTATTTCATGCTCTGGCACCCAAGTGCCTTCTCTTTCCTCCCCTAAAAGCTATCTCAAAGGGTGGTCACAGTTGACCTTTTTGGTATAAATTTTCCTATGTAAAATGCTAAACTTTAATATCCTAAAATTTCCCAACAGAAAGGGACTTCTTTGTGCTAAGGAATAGGGTATTAGTCAATGCTATGCTATGTTATAACCTGTGGTTTTACTCTGAGAATGACTATGCAAAATGGCATTTTCATATTCAGCAGAGTTGTAATCTGTCCTATGTGCAGTCCACAGTAACTAAGTTTTTATTGCTTGGGCCTGATTATTGAGGACATGAAAGGACTTCAGATCAAGCTTCTAGTTTGAGATTGTTTCTGTTTAATATGAGTTTTCTGTGCACACACTTAATTTTGTAGCTGCTTGTTGTCTTTCAACACTCGGAAGCTCATTCCATCTAGATCTGGTGCACTTTTGATACATAAAGCACCAGAACATGTTTGCATCCATCTATCTCAGTCCTTTTCATGTACATCTCTAGGCATTTTACTTGCATTGTGTAAATATCAATGGCATATCTTAGGTTGATATATTGTCCTGCATTGTGGCTGATAATTCTACATCCTATTCTGTCTTTTATAAGTGACTTTCATATATTCCTAAATGCAGATGACTTGGAATCCTGTTAATTTAGCTGTAGATCCTTACCTTGTTGCTTATTTAAAACAAACAAACTTTCATGTGCATTCTTGCTTGGCTGCACAGCATGATTTCAAATAAACCGCCCCATCAGTATTTTTTTTTTTATTGTTATTTGCTTCTGGATCAAACTCAAAACCTCTTGAGATGTTTCACCTACCAAAGTAGAAATAATGCTGGCCTCAGCCTATCTTCATTACTGGTGGCTCCACTTGCACTATCATAGAGCCAAATATCTTTCTATTATTTCCAGTCCTCTTCTGCATTGTTTATTAAACTTTAAATCCTAGAGGTTTCAATTGCTTTAATTTTTTGTGTTAATACTTTTCTAACATCATGTGTTTGTGTTACCGATTTTATACAATTTTGTTGAGAAAAGACAATAGAATTATTTTATTATTACAATAGTTCTTAGAGGTCTCAAGTGAGATCAGGGGCTCATTGTGTTAAGGGGCTAATACAATAATTTGTGTGTAAATACATGGGCTATGTCTTCACTCCAAATAAAGGCATGTATCATGAGATAGCTATCTTGACATAAAACCCTTGTGGAGACAAGGCATCATGGTAATTTTCACCTTAGTGTTATCTATATGTTAGTATAGTCCAGGTCAACCTTACACTCTCACCTGGAGTTTACCTCAACAGGATACATTGAGATAAAAGCAACAGAGTATTGTTTCTGCTAGGATTTTACAAAAACGCACCTTTTTTGCAGTGTAGACATTGCTTAAGTTAAAGAAATAATCCATCCCTCGAAGAGACAAGAGATGCAAAGCTTGGTAAGGGAAACAGACACACAAGGAGCTGAGGTAATTTATCCAACATCTTTCAGCGGGTCAGTGGCAGACTGAGGGCTAGAACACAGGTCTCCTGACTCCTACTGCAGTACCCCATCCACCAGGGCACGCTGCCCCTTAAATAGCTGTTACCATGCTAACTTCATCATCAGCAAAATTGTTTAGTAAATTCATATTGGTTACAATGGGACTGCAGAAGTGTCATTTGGACTGAAAAATATTTGTTACTGGTGTTGATATGAGAGAAGAAAATAACTTGTATCTGAACCGAACTGAATTTATTGGACTGCTAGTTAAAATATATTTTTATATTAAAGTCAAAGGAAATTTGCCCTTTACAGTAAGACAGTAAGGATCCCAAGATTTGGCCCACTAATTTTCCTTAAACAGCAGCTATACCATCAGGTTGTAGAACAAAGAAAAAACTGTGCTCCTATATGATGGCAAAAGTAAAAATTCTTCAAATAGGAGACAGCAGTGGATTTAACTGCAGAAACTATAAAACTAATTACAATTGCAAATCCCTCTAGACTATGCAGTTACTGTAATAAACATCTGTCATAGAATTTACTCTGGAAAATATTAGATTTAAGCTTAATGCCTGTTATTACAGATATATGAAAAGCATGATTCCAAATATTGAAAAAATAAAGAAAAATCATTGTAAGGATTTCTTATTAATATGTAACATTTTTATAACTCTTTGCATCTTCAGACTTATTTATCAATCCACACACGGACCCATTTTAAGGTAGGTGAGTATTATGCTGCGTTATACATGGAAAATTGTGACATAAAAAGGATGAGTAACTTGATGAAGGCTAAGTAGTGAGTCAGAGTCAGGATTAGGCCTGAGGAGCTCCAGGTAACAAGCCTCATGCTCAAACTATTAGACTGTTCTGCCTCTTTTTAGCAAATGTTCACCTTTAAACTACTCAGCGCAAACATATTTGCTTTGCGAGTTCTAAGAAAATTCATGCGAGCCACAAACAAATCAGCAGGAACCAGAAGAGGCTCCCCACACTCTGTGAGGTGGCAGTTTCACTCTACTAGTCCACTCCCTCCTGACCTCAGTCTACTTATCTGCACAGAGACAGTCTGGTCTTTTTGCCAGGATTTGGAAACCCCTTCAAATTGTTTCCACCATGAAAAAGCAGTTGGGAATTGGTCATTTGGGTATGAGAGTACAGTAAGAAGATATACAGAGGAAAGAGGCTATGTGGGAAGCAGCGGGAAGGCCAGGTGGATTATGTTTGCTTTCATGTAGGTCTTTATCCAGCTTTCGAACACAGCATCTAGAAACTTTGTGTAGTCATTCTTTAATGGGGGCACCTACTTATAGAGTAAATAAGTTTATGAAGACACACAAAAAATACACGTAAGGGAGGTAGCAGCAATCCTAGCTCAGGTTGTATATGGGGTTTCATTCTAACCCTCTGATGTAGCTCACTCATAACTCTTTGAATTTTTTACATTTATTTTTAATGTTTGAGGAAAAACAAGTCCAGCCATTGTCAGTATAAGGGAATAAGCACTCCCTCCCTCCCCTTCCTGCCCCCACTGGGCCTCGCTATTGACAGGGTTTTGATGACGATGTGGAATGGAGCTAACAAGTTCTGGAAGGTGAGAGGTTTGGCTTTTGTTTTGGGTTTTTTTTTTTTAAACTAAAATCATTATCATCCACATTTTACAGATGGTGAGCTGAGACAAAGAGAGATAAAATGGCTTGCCCAAGGTCACCCAAAGGAAGCCTGTGTCAGAGGCAGGAATTGAACCCAGCTTCACTAAGTCCTCGATCAGTGTCTTAACCACGCTCCCACTCTCATTTAAGTCTCTTAATTGACACTGAGTCAATTACTTAATGATTAATATTAACACATGTCTCTTATTACTGTGCATGTGCTGAGAGAATTTTGGAATGGTGCATTTTATAAATTCTTGCTCATCAGGGAACAAGGATTGAGAAATGCAGTTGGTATTTGGACTAAGTCCATCTCCTTTGTTTGGAATGATCTATGATTAAATAGAATCCCTTTGGTTGGCTCAGTGTGAGGCAGCATCATTTGGTTTGATTAGGTGGAATGTAATGAAAGCAAAGTCCAGCTAGGAGAAGTTCATCATAAAATGACAGCCACGGCAAAGAGGAAACCAACCACTGCTGAAGAAAAGAAATATATTGATTATTTAGTAGTGCAACAGGGAAGTATAACTTTAAAAATCAGATGACAGTGAATGGTACAGACTGCTAAGCAGAAACCCTTTTTTATATGGCTGATTTATTATCTCAATTTATTTTTATCTTGGAGATTTTTCTTAACCATTTATTGGTGAGGGTTACCCCCATCCCTCCTCAGAAACTGCCAGTAACATGTTAATTGGACAGAGCTAGTTTTTAAATACATAATAAATGGAGGCATCATAAATAGTACTTAGGAGAAAATACTCTTATAAGAAGGAGGATTAGGAGCCCCAGTCATAAACAAGGTCCCCTTTGTGATAGGCACTGTCGAGAACAAATGGTATGTCTGTTTTAAACTGGAGGTGTAGTTTTAGGCTCAAGGACACATACCTGCACTAGCTTTGATTAAGGTAGCACACTGAAAATAAGTACAAGTAGCCTTGAGTAGCAGGAGGGGCTAGTCACTGGAGTATGATCCCATCCAAGTTCCTAGGTATATACTCAGGCAGCTGCTCCTCCCACCACTCCTGGCATGGCAGCTAGATTTCTATGCTTAGCATGCTTGTTCAAACAGAGCTAATTGGTTCTAGCTCCTCAAGCTGTAAATTTTCCAACTAGAAGAACCCAGAGAGACAGTTCCTGCCCCAAAAGAGCTTACAGTCTAACTATGAGAACTGAGCTTGTCTTACAGTAGGTCTTTGCAGTGTTTTTTGTAGCCGTGTTGGTCCCAAGATATATGAGAGGCAAGGTGGGTAAGGTAATCTTTTACTAGACCAACTTCTGTTGGTGGAAGGGACAAGCTCTTGAGTTTCACAAAGATCTTCTACTAGTATGGAGAAGAAAACTAGAGTGTCCAAATTAAATACAAGGTAGGACAGATTGTTAAGCATAAGAGGTTCACACATGTTGAAGGAGACCACTTAAAATGAAGTGGGCAACTAACACTTCTTCAGTCACAGGACAAAGGAAGGTTAATAGGCAGCAGAGTATGTTACAAGTTGTTGTAATGGGCCATAAAACCAGTGTCTCTGTTAAGTCCCTGTTTTTTAGGTTCTAGCAGAGTTATGAATTTAAGCTCCCAGGCTCATCTTTTGAAGTGTTGTGCAGGCTTCCTTTGAGGACAAGGACTGATAGGTCAGAAATGGAGTGATTACTCTTGAAAAGTATTTGCCTATAGGTGATAGGGGTTTTTTCTCTTATTATTTTTCTGTGCAAGTTCATTCGAGCATAATGATTGTCTGGTTTCACCCATACAGTTGTTCGGACATTTGTTGCACTAGATGGGGTACACCACATGTTATGATAGGCATGTGTTGGACACATGGAAATTGAAAGGTGTGTTCTGGGGGGTGTTGATCATATTAGTAGAGGAGATATGTATGCAGGTTTTGCACCTGTGCTGACAGGGTCTGGTACCACTTTGAATTGGTGTGTCCTGGTCTGTGGGGAGTTTGCTTCTCCTGATGAGCTTGGCGAGGCTGGAGGGATAGTTGGAAGGCCAGAACAGAGGATTCAGGAAAGATTTCTTTGAGGATGCGGTCCCCATAGAGTTGTCATTGTTTGATACCCTGTATTGGGTACTAGTATGCATAGGCGCCAACTTCCACTGTTCCCGGTGAGTGCTCGACCCCACCCCTGCACTGCCCTCACCCTGCCCCCATTCCACCCCCTTCTCCCAAGTCCCTGCCCCGCCTCTTCTCTGCCTCCTCCCCTGAGTACGCCACATCCCCACTCCTCCCCACTCCCTCCTGGAAAGTCCTATGTGCCGCCAAACAGCTGTTCGGTGGTGGGAAGCGCTGGGAGGTAGGCGGAGGAATGGGATGTGGAGCACTTGGGTGGGGGGGGAGGAGCTGAGGTGTGGAGATGGGTGAGTGGGGCTTGGCTTGGCTGCCGGTGGGTGCAGAGCACTCACTAAGTTTTCCCCGGGGCTGCTCCAGCCCTGGAGCACCCATGGAGTCGGTGCCTATGCTACTATGGGGTGGTAGGTGACAACTAGGGATATGCAGTCATAGGTTTTTTTTTTCTCTACTGAAGCAGGTTCTCCCAGGGTATTTTGGTGGCCCATTCCATGATGCAATCTACTTCTTTGGTTGAGTGTCCTTGTTTGGCGAAGGTGGTTTTAAGTGTGTTAAGGTGTGTATCCTAGACTTTCTCTTTGGAGCATATTCTCTGGTATCTGAGTGCCAGGCTAACAGATGTCTGGAATGTTTAATGGATCTGTGGACATAAGTGTGGTGATTGGTAGGTTTCACAGAGGACTTAACTTTCCAGGGCTTTCATTAGGACCACTTTCAAATGCCTTAAATTTTGCTTTACAAACAACCATAGATAGAGAAAACAAACAACAAGACCAACATGGGGAAGGTATAAATGCTCCTTCTTAATTTACTACTTATGCTCATGGAATTTCCATATCAATATGTTGTTCCGATAGCATATTTTACACAATATTACTTGTGCAGCGGAGATGGCCTTTTTAGTACTTTGAAATCTAAATCTGCTTTGGAGATAGGTTGATTTATCTTAAGCATTTCCAGTGACCTTTTATTGTGGCATATAGTTGCCATATACAAGAATCAAAAGCATCCGTTCCAACTGAAGGGATCATAAACTCTGTCTATCCCTCATTTGTGCGTGTGTGTGTGTGTGTGGGGGGGGGTGTTAAGTGGGGTATTCTTGCTGTGTCTTCAGATGAGGTCCTATCAGCCATTCTGCAAATATCATCACTAAGGGAAGTCTTGCACATAGACTGCAAGGTGCTTGCTCATCCTTATTTCCAACAGCTAAGGCTGTTCCTTGATAAACTACAGGTGAGTTATTTTTTTCCAAAGAAGTGATGGTTAAAATGCACTGAACACTTGCATAATACAGCAATTTGGAGAGGTAATCTGACAATTTACTAAATGCTGAGCTGAATAGATTGTCCCATAGATCTAAATATGTTTCAAAGGCAGCAAATGCATTAATTGGCACAATAAATGAATATGCTCTCAGAGACCTGGAGAGCACAGCATGTTAATGTTAAAGAATATTCATTCTGCTCTTCTGTCCGTGACAATTTTTCAAGAACAGACAGTTGCTTTATTCCCAGAAGTAATATATTTAGACTTCAAGATATGAGAGATCCTACTAGAGCAGTTGTGTTTTTTAAGATCATTTGCCCCATGTATGTCTTTGAAGCTGAATGTTAATTATGGTAGTGTTGGAAGGTAGATCATTAAAACTGGCTTATTGAGAGATGTAATATTGAGAAATTATATATTTTTAATAAATCACTTCTGAAGACAATTCTTCATAAGAAGTGTTATGGGAAGCCTTCAATCTTGTATTTGTGAAATTATAATGGGGGGGGGGGAGAGACAACCAAACAACCTTCCACAGTTACATTAGAAGAGCTAGGAACAGATCTGAGAATAGAGAGAAAACGAAAAGGACAAAGTTAATGAATCAGAAGCTAAACTTAAAATAAAAAACAGATTAAAAGAAAATATCTCAATCTAAAGAGTAAGAAATTCTACTAGAACTCTGCTGCATTGAAACCAGAAGCAAAACACTCTGTATAAAAAGGGAAACAAGGGGCAGAATTATTTAAACCTGTTTATTTGTCACAAAGAAAGGGGGAAATGACTGCAGATGAAGATTATAATGTTTCCATCCACTCTATATGCTTAAAATTATTTGCAACTTTTTTTTTCAATATAGCTATGCACTATACTTCTGGAGAAAGGATGGAAGGTCTGTAACTGAATGATTACTAGGCAGTTATCCTATTGAAAAGCAAGACCGGTGTGCTTATATAGCTATTGTTTGTCACTTATACAGAGAGTTCTTATTGGAGGATAGGTCCATCAATGACTCTTAGCCAGGATGGGCACGGATGGTGTCCCTAGCCTCTGTTTGCCAGAAGCTGGGAATGGGCTACAGGGGATGGATCACTTGATGATTACCTGTTCTTTTCATTCCCTCTGAAGCTCCTGGCATTGGCCACTGTCAGAAGACAGGATACTGGGGTAGATAGAACATTGGTCTCACCCAATATGGCCGTTCTTATTAACTACCCTAACATAGGATGATCACGCACATAGACAACTGACTCTATTTATTTAAATTCCTACTTAAACAAATAAGGGAAGTTATATTACTTTCTTGCCCCCAAAGCCTTTTGTCTCTCTTAATGTCTCTCTGAATGGCTTCTTTGGATTCTTTCTTCAAAATATGAGTGGTTGCAAGTCTCCTTCCCCTGGTTATCAAAATGTCATGAGGTATATTAAAGAACAGAAAGAGGGCCCATATCACAATATGGCTGTCGGTTGACCATTTCAGATTAACCTACTTATGCAAGCACACTGTAATAAAGAAAAAGTTATCTGATTTTCCCACTCACTATATGCAGTCGACTGAACTATTACTACTTTTTACTGGAAAGTAAATGCCACAGTATCTATCTTAGGTACTTATCCAAAACCATCTAGTGTGTGCATGTGTATATCTATTTCTTCCCAGAAGTTGTTGATATCCTGTAGTTGCCTTACCAACTGTTGTTTGTTGATGTGAATCTGTATTTTGTCTGCTTGACTAGTTCTATGTACTCTGAAAGCTTAGAAATGAATGAGGACATGCAGTATTCCTGCTGGAGATCTTATAATCTTTGGTGTATAGAGAAGACCCATGGGCCAGATGCCCTCTCTACCATGGATTTTAGGATGGGATATACTAGTCACTTCAGCAGCATTGTGCTAGTTAAGAATTCCCCCGTCTAAAGGAATCCTTTGGTGGCCAGTTAAGACAACTCCGTGATTAGTTGGTGCTTCTGAAGCAGGACAGAGTAGCTGGAGTGGAAGGCATACCCCAAAGACTTTATGGCTTAATGCAGCTAAAGGTGTGATGGGGAGATGAGTGGGAGTTTCTGAAGTTATTCTACAATTTCATCCACACCCCCACCCCCAAAAAGTGAAGTAATCTCCATCATGCCTGACAGATCCAGTTATGTTCCTACCTCCCTTGCCCTGGTCCCAACAGCCTGTCAAACCTCTCCCAACTCTTCCACAATCAACTCTTTCCAGCCCCAACACATTTTTAAAGGGTAATTAAATTTGTAATTCATGTGGTGTACATGTCACAATGAATCATGTTCTGATGTGTCTTGAGTGTGAAAAAGTGTGATGGGCCCATGAACCAAAAGTACCACATTACTGATCTCATTGTGAGTTACAAGTAAGGATGTCTCAGGTAATTAGCATTATGCATTTGTGCGGCAGTGAGAATATATTGGGTATCCTGCCATCATCAGACCTATGTTGCTCTTATTAAACAATTGAATAACATCTCTTGACTGGTCAGATCCTTAACTTCTGCATTGTTTGGGACTTCCTGAAGACTCTCTTCCTTCTGTATTAATACTAACATACCTTTTGGATATATACTGCTAAAATTAAACTAATGGGCCTGACTTTCAAAAACAGTAACCTTCTGCAAATGTAGCAACATAGGAACTCAGGGGTTAATAAAGCTACTTGGGCTAGTAGAACATTCTGACTGACTGAGGTGAACGATCTAAAGGGTAATATTAATCTAAGTGAACCACCCCATACAGTTGAAACTGCAGTTCAGTATTCTGAACTCCAACTCCATCTTATCCAGAGCAAAATATACTTTTCTTCTCAACAGTAATGAACTCTGTGCCTCATAATGTCTCAAGGGTGTGATTATTTCAGAGAAAACTGCTTCCCCAGTTACATCTTGTTGCATAAATAATCATCTCTTTGATGTGGAGGATAACAGTGGGAATGATGTAAGTTAAATATGTTCTCCAGCAGTCTGACTTGCAAGGGAATAAACAATTTGTTGATACTTAGAGTGCTAAAACAGCTTCCTTCAGTTCCCAGAATGTTCATATATATTGCTCTGAGCATTACAGCCATAGTTAGTGTGTGTGTGTGTGTGTGTGTGTGTGTGTGTGTGTGTGTGTGTGTGTGTGTGTGAGAGAGAGAGAACACGTGTATGTATACGTCTTAAATTTTCCAATAAGGGATTGGATCTTTTTCTCTTCTTGTTGTTTTAAATTAATTGTTTCAGTAGATCTATGGAATCAAAGCATCTGTTCATGCTGTACACAGGCAACTCAGCAATAACATGAACTCCACAAATATAGCTCTGTGGGAAGGTAATATAACGAGATGCATAAACCAAAGGTGCAATTCACATTAGTTATTTAACTGAAATAACCATCACAATCTGACTAGAAGGATATTTACCAAGATTACAGTTTCATGTTGCTTGATTACTTTTGTATAGTTGATATATTGTTAGGAAGAGGGGAGGGAGAGAGAGATGGTTTCTCTAGAAGAGCCTGATCCAAAGCCTATTAAAGTCAGTTGTAAGATGGCCATTGACTTTAGTGGGCTTTGGTTTGGCTCTAAATGGTTTTTCAAACCACATCTATGCCCTCCACAATAGTTACCACTTTTTCAGATGTTAAATATATTTCAGCTGACATGCTACCTCACAGCCCTAATGTATTTCCCATTTCTATGATCTCTGGTTGGTTATATCATCAAATGTATATATATGAACAAATACTTTATATTCAAGGATTTATTATCATGTGTTTGAATTAAGTTTTTCAGAACAAGGATTCTTCAGAGTGCCATTGTGGCATGCCAAGATACCCACCAGAACTTATTTCTGGGTTCTGCTGGAGTTTAAACAGACAGGAAGTTGTTTGGAATTAGTTGGGAGAGAGCTTTAGATCTAGTTGTTTTTTGATCTAGCCCAAAAATAATGTTGGGATTTTTGTTTTGTGGTTCAATTAGAGAGCTTCTTAGAAAGTGAAGTGCATTTCCAGACATGCAATCAATTCTACAAAGGGAAAGATAAGACCAGAAGGAAAAGTCTGTGTTTTATTAAGAGAAAACTGTACAATAACGCCTCACTTAATGTTGTAGTTTATGTTCCTGAAAAATGCGACTTTATGCAAAATGATGTTAAACTAATCCAATTTCCGCATAAGAATTAATGTAGATGGGGGGGTTAGGTTCCAGGGAAAGACGTTATATACATATACAGTATAAGTTTTAAACAATTTTAAACAAACAGTTTAATATTGTACACAGCAATGAATGATTGTGAAGCTTGGTTGAGGAGGTGGAGTAAGAGGGTGGAATATTTCCCAGGGAATGCCTTGCTGCTAAATGATGAGCTAGCACTCGGCTGAGCCCTCAAGGATTAATACGCTGTTTTTAAGGTAGCCTTACACTCTACAAGGCAGCAGGGACTGAGGCAGGAGGGAGGAAACACAAGAGATGCAGGGCAACTGGGGGGGGGAGGGGCAGGAGCAGGGGGACATCCTGATATCAGTACCCCTCCCCCTCCTCCTTCCCTGCAGCAAGCAGGACGCTCCGGGGAGCAGCTCCAAGGCAGAGGGCAGGAGCAGCACGGCAGTGGGGGGAGGGGCACCTGAACTCCTGCTGGACAGCTGCGGAGCCACATACAGGGAATTTAGGGGAGCTGATGTGGGTGGGGGGGCTGCTGCACCCCCCCCCCCGTTTTTATCCCCACAAGGAAGGGCTGCTCTTCCAGGGAATCCTGCATGCGGTGGACAAAGCAGGCAGCTGCCAAAAGACATTATAAGGGAGCATTGCGTAACTTTAAACGAGCTTGTTCCCTAATAAATCAGCAACGTAACAACGAAACATTAACCGGGACAACATTAAGTGAGGAGTTACTGTATATAGATATGCCTGATTAAGAATGAGAACCTCATGAAGTTATTTTTTAAGTAAACTGCAGAGCTTGGAAAACGTGTTATATAATTTGGGGAAATACTTTCCCTATGTTTGTCTTGAAATGCAGTTCATCCAGACAAACAGATTTGAACTCCAGATACAATATACAATACACACTAATGTACTGTTGATGATACTGACGTCCCAACTTTGGAGAAGTGGTTTATCTTCTGGCAATGAGCAAGTCTGAGTCATTATTGTAGTAGTATTGCTGTTTGAAACATCTGATTCTGAGTGTCATTCCAAACCTGAAGGTCAGGCCATCTTCACTAAAAGACTTGCTGAGCTTTCATGATCTGGATAAATGCTGGTGTTTGGGTAGATGAAATTGTGTGGATTTTCCCTGAAATCAGGCAAGACTTAGGTTGTTTCCGCTGACTTTTGGACTAATTTGAATCTCAAACTGTAAGTGCATCTCAGGAAGTGAACATCGAAGTGAAACAAAATTGGGGCCGGGGAAGTTTTGTATATATCACTATGAACTAAATCCACAATTTCACATAACTCTAATTGGTATTCTTCTCAAATATAGCTGCTACTAGGTTACATGGTTTGAGTAATAAGTACTGCCATTGCAGAAGCATTTCGTTGTTCATCTATATATGTGATTGTAGCTTACTCTCCATTTTCATCAGCTTCCACAGGACTCAGCAATCTGCTGTCCTGGTGAATGATCTCCATAGCAAGGAAGAGAATGCTTTGGGATGAAGAATTCATTTTCACAAATTAACTCATGAAAGAGAAACCGTAAGGCACATACCATATACTGCACTGTGCAGAGGACCCATACAAGGCACGTGCACCCTGCAGAATAGGGTGTAAGTGGTAGACAGGCCTCGTGCTGCCCTCACTCTGTCCCTTATGAACATATCTGCAAGATGTTTCCAATAGATCCGTTCTAGAACTCGAGTTCCCAAGTTGAGAGAAGAAGGTGGTGCGGAAGAGGGAGTTAAGAACCAGAGTACAAATGTTTTCTTAGAAGATATTGAATTAAAATGAACCTAATCTTAATATCTTCAGTTTTGTGGTGATGTTTATAAATTAATATTAGTCGTGAAGCTCAATTACCATTAGCTCAATTACATCTAGTAATAAAAACATGCCCCTGCTAGCTGGTTCTGCCTCTCACCTCTTGGCTCCTTAAGTCTCAGTTCCTGTTTATGGTTTCAAACACTGTTTAACATACAAAATTAGAAATTAAAAGAAATTGCCTGACCATTCTTAGTGTACTTGCACTGAGCAGATCCTGGTTCTTTCATTTCTGTGATAATGGAAGCAGATAGGACTGGCTTGTACTGCCCAACATAAGGGTTGCACTTACTCACATGAGCAGTCCCATTATCTTTAAGGCAACTAGGACATGCTAACCAACGTGAGTAATGCTGACACAATCTAGCCCTTAACATTACTCCTCTGCTCTATTCTAAAAGTGCCCTTTCTCAATAAGAGCCTTCTCCAAAATTTCTCATATATAATTTTATAGTAAAATCAAAGTTGGTTATATCCCTGTAACCCAAACAGAGGTTAAATAATCTACTACATACACCTATTATTGGAAATGTAACTCAACAGTTTATTCTTAGTGGCTGACATGGAAATAAAACATTGCTGCTTGTATGGTAAAATGGTAAAAGGGAATGGATAGCGAAGATAGATTTGTCAATTTATGATGCATCAAAAAAGCAGCTGATGAACAATATATTGATAGCAGTAGTGGGGAAAATATTCTGTAACTTGTGTAAGGTCTGTTGTTGAAATTTTCTGGAATGATAGTGACTTTACTGATGCTGCAGTCTCTTTTATTTTGGTAAATAACTTCATAGAATAAACATTATATCAATATACCATAGTCGAGTACATTTTCTAATCAACAGCATAAACGAGTTATCAGTAACATGCGTTAGATTAAAAAAGTAATTCCTCCTGCTGAGAAAATTGTAACAAAACAGTAGAGGGGGCATTTGCCTGCATGAAAGAATGTTGTGGCTTCAGCTGCAACATCCCTTCAAAAACTGAAGTGAAAAGGCAAAGTTCAAGATCCCTTCAGAGATCTTCAGACAAACACTGACTGTGTATGTTGCTGGGAAGATTGATGCACAGAGAATACATGAGCTACTAGCTTCCAAAAATGATATCCGGGGAGCAACTGATAAGGTCCAGGGACAGTGGAAGAGAATGGAGAAAGTCACATCAGTAGTTAAAAGGAGGGCTTGGAAACGTCAGAAAGTACCAGCAGGTCCAAGGATTAATGAGAGAAGATAATAAATTATCAGAAAGAAGGCTAAAATATTATCCAGAAGAGGAAATGGTAGGATATGTAAGAAGGTTTAAAGAGCATTAGAAGAAAGTGGAAGAGGGTTGCAGAACATTGGAAAATATTGTCCAAAATCTAGGAAGAGACCTGGAACGCTAAGGGTATATGGAAAAACAATGGAGTATTGGAGAAATCCAATCTAGCAGCTGGGAGATCTACAGACTATTGCAAACAGCCTTGGCAGTTTATGCATAGTGGAGAGGGCCAGAGAAGGTGACAAGAGGTCTGCTACTCCCTGCAGAGAGTCAAGGGAATATTTAGGAGTGTAAGACAGGCAGATGGAGAGGCTGGAAGAGCAGATGGTAAGGATGGGAAGATCAGTATGGACTACAGATTTGAAACTACAGCCCCAAATTGAATATTTATCTGACATGTTCTTCCTCCCATACATAAAAATGCCAGAAACAGCAAACATTCTTTTCACACTGTGCATACCGCTTGGTGCCAGTAACCTTTTGTTTCAACACGTTATGAACATTATATATAGTTGGCTGCTATCATACTGCGCTTTCTCTGCCCAGTAGGGTGGGAATCATGAGCCCTTCCAAATCCACTGTCCATGAATTAGCTGGAAGAGAGTGCTAAAAGAATATTGGCTGGCTTCCTGCTGCCCGGACAAAATACATTCCCACTGTACTGTGCATGAGCAAACAACCAAGGCTGAAAGCCTAATAGGTAAAAGAAAGTGAACCTGATTCTTCCATATAGAAGGACAGAACATTGCCTCAGCCCCGTTTGTTTGGCTATTTGTGTCTTTTCAGATATAATGTATAATTAAACTGCACGAATAAACATTGAAACTTGGAAGATAGCTTGAATGATCTCGAATACAGAAACAAATTAATATTAGCTACCTCAAATCATCAGACTTGTAAGTAAAGTTGACATTGATTTATTTGTGATAAACTACTTGGTTGTCCATCCCTAAACCCAGAACAATAGCTATTGTCCTTGCAATGTGTCTTCAATTTGTACTGATGCCAGCACATCTCTGTCTCTGTGTCTATCTAAGTCTCTCTTTCCCACTCCCTGCCCCCACCCCCATGGCTCATTCTGATGACAACTATATGCATAAATAATGCCTTTGTTATTTTGGAATGATTCAAAAGTCTATTTTCAGGTTCATCAATCATGCTATTGAATAATAATAGGCTTATAACATTCCCTTGTGGAGTGCCATTTTCTAGCATAAATTCATTAAAAATACTAGCTCCTTGTCTCACTTTACAGCTGAGATGTCAAACCATTTGGTAATTAGAGGCCACTTAAGAGAACTAAGTAAGCATAAAGTGCCACCAGCTGCTAAAGGTACATAAACATGAAGGGATTCAGGTATGAGGGCTGAAAGCATTTGCATTTTACAGTATTGGCAAGCTAGTCGGTGTGTATTCTTATTAACTTTATTAAAATCATGTCTCCATTAGTGCCATTCGGGTAGTCAAAGGAATACCGAGAGTGGAAGAGACAGGTTAGACATTTCTGCTTGGAAGAAATTTTGTTTCTAAGTAAATCCCTCTCTCTTTTGTATAACGATCTTCTGACTATTAATATAGCAGTACAAGTTAAGTTATTTTCTACATTTTTAAAACTATAGCTGCCTATTTGTGTCTGCAACCACTAAATGCTTTCCAGTTTCTGATGCATCTGTTTTGTGATATGGAGAAGATTCAGGCAGATCTAATATGCCGCCTTTTAGAAATAAAATAGTTAATTTGTTCTTGAAATATGAATGAATATTCACAACAATTTTCTCTATTTGCCTTTGTCGGCTTTCAGACATTCTTTACAGTATAAAGCAGGGGTCGGCAACGTTTGGCACACGGCTCGCCAGGGTAAGCACCCTAGCGGGCCGGGCCAGTTTATTTATCTGCTGACGTGGCAGGTTCGGCCAGTGGGGGCCGCGGTTCGCCGTTCCGGGCCAATGGGGGCTGCGGGAAGCGGCACGGGTGAGGGATGCGCTGGCCGCGGCTTCCTGCCACCCCCATTGGCCCAGGCCAGTGGGGGCCGCGATCGGCCGAAGCTGCCGTGTGAGCAGGTAAATAAACTGGCCCGGCCCGCTAGGGTGCTTACCCTGGCGAGCCGCATGCCAAACGTTGCCAACCCCTGGTATAAAGGATATTGTCGTATATTTCAAGTACTCATTTTAACCTTTGTCTGAAAAGAACTTGCATAATTTAACTTGCTGTGAAATATGTAAGGGAACTTGAATCTACTAATTTCTTTCTAAGTCTTGTTATTTCATCTGTGGCAAGCAAAATATGCTACGGAAGGGTGGGGGGGAATCCTCTAGCCTTTCCAGATAGAAATACATGTCTTCTGACTATATATCTTTTACTATTTGTTTCATATACCATGTTGTGAGTAATCACATGACTCCATGTTTCAACCAGGATTCTAGTCATGTGCATGCAGAATGGCTTATAGTGCCTTCTCCAAATTTTTCCCTCCCTTATCTTGTGTTCTTCCTTCCTAGTTCCATGTAGGTTGCTATGCTATTTTTCAAGTTGTATTGAGTAATTACCATTGTCATTCACTATAGCAAATACCTTTATCATTTTAGTGGTAGACATACATTGTTTAATAAATATCCAGAATATCCCATATGATACAGCAGTTTACTAAATCTCAAAGGATTTGAAAAGGAGAACGATGTCATTGGAAGTGAAGAAAATGATTGTAACAGCCAGATTTTGAATGGACTGGAAGCAAAGTGAGATGAGACGTAGAGAAAACAGGGAGCAGAAGGGTCCTGCAGTTGATGTGTGAGGTGACTAAGGATTGGACAAGAGTTTTGGCACTAAGAATGGGGATAAAGATGGACTTGTAGAGACTGATTATGAAGAATTATTGTATTTTTTAATTTTACTATTGAAGTGAGCAGATATGGATGTCATATGGTGCTTGTTTTCCATTTATTCCTCTCATCTAACACCTTAGGATTTAAAACCTTAACTATGAGAGAACGTTTTCTGCCTTGGAATGAAAAATCAAGAGAAGTCCCACTTTTTGGTTTCAGAGGCTCCATATAACTATTTTGGAAAGCTCTAGAGGGGTTCAGGGAGCCAACCAAAAAACCTGGGCTGAAAAAAATTGTTTCATTTAGAACCAAAACCGAATTTCTTCTTCTTTCCCCCTCCCCCCAACAAAACCAACTGGGGGGAGGGAGAGAAGCAATCAAATGTAATGTTCTGAAGGTCACTTCAAATTGGCTATTGCTAAATAGAATGCCTAAAACTCATTGTCAGAATGGGGTGGTTTGGGGTTGTTGTTTTTTTGTTTGTTTGTTTGTGTTTTTTTGACATTTTAAACATTTTTGCTTTCAGGTGTTTTTTGGACAAAACTATTTAGGCTGAACTTGACCTAAATATGCAAATAGTTTTGGTGCCCAGAAAAATGCATTTTTCAGTAAATTTACTATTCATTGGGGGGGAAAATGCCCAGCAATACTCATTATGACCATTTTTGCTAGATTAAAGTGCTGAATCCCTCAAATCACTTTTAACTCTTTTCTACGCCGTTCCAATTTTCAACATTCTTTTTGAAGTGTTAACACCAGAATTGGGAACAGTATTCCAGTAATGGTTTCACTGATGCCAAATACAAAGGTAATACCACCTTCCTGCTTCTGTGTGTGTGATAATCCTATGCGTATACATCCAAGGATTGCCTTTGCCATATTCAGTACAGCATTGCATTGAGAATTCAATTGATTATTTACCATGGGGGCAATTCCTCAGCAGGTGAAAGTGAACATAGATCCACCAGCACACCCACAACTTAGCTCCTTAGCAGGACTTCACTGGTGCTGTTACTGTATGCCATGGATGAATTAACCCTGGATAAAATGACTTGTTGCAAAAGTATATCTACCATAGATCAGGCTGACATATTAAAGCTATTCAACTTAGTTACATCTCTGGTGTTAAAGGCTATTCTATTAACCTATAAGCATTTTTAGATATATATCATTTAAGTTTGACTACCCTTGCAAAAAGAATTATAACCATTAAAATATCCCCCATGAGAAAACACTGGGTCTGCATTTATACTAAGCACATTTAATAGAGGAGAAAATTAGGCTTCACATCATGTATGCTAGTGAAATAATTATGAAACACACAACAGTCAAACCATAGGAAAATTAAGCTTTCAAAAAGGCATAAAAGGGAAGAAATGATACAAAGCCAGTCTAAACAGAATCTATTTTGAAGTTTGAAAAAGTTATTTTTCATTCTATTTTTTATTTATGTTTATGTGTGTTTCTGTATTTCCTGGTTGTCGCAATAATAGGAAATACTAAGATCAGGTAAGAGGTATTCTCACAACTTTCCTACCACAGCCCAACCTAGAAAATAATGGAGAAAGTTTTATACTGTGATATTTACAAATGGAAAAAGTTCAGATAATTGACGATGCTTTACCCATGCTTTTGGATGCTAATATGAATTGAGCTGCATCTGCGATATTAGTAAGGCTGATGATTATGGCCCTACTTTAGCAAGGTATTGAAGTATGTGCCAATTTTAATGATGAGAGTAGTTCTGCTGAAGCCAATGAAACTTTTAATGTGCTTAAAGTTAGGAACATGCTTATGTACTTTGCTGAACCAGGGCTCATCATTGCTTTGTGCTGTTCAGATGGTGGATTAACTGTGGTGTATTGAAAACTGTGTTTAATTTTGGCTACCATTTGAAATTCACAGGGGTTTTCCTGATCCTGCTTACAGACTAGGGGGCTCTGTAGGAAAGCATGCAATCTGAGTCTAGAAGCAGTTAGCCTGCAAAGAGTTAGCCTAGAGCAAGGTGAGGTGAGTTGTGCCTCACTGCCTGATATTTCTCTGTTTTTGGCTCTTGTGTTAAGATTCTGGAATTTAAGGAATAAGATAATGTTACATTGCAATGTTCCACAAAGAGTAATTAATTTATATATACTTTATTTTATATATATATATTTTAATTTAACTTCTCTGTCTGGATGCCATGAGCATAACATGAACCATTAAAGGTTCAGAAATTCAGTTTTGATTGGGTCAGCAAAGCATCCAATCTCTGAGCTATACTATAAGCAACCTGCTTAAGTAGTGGTTAGGCCTGACCAAAGAAACCAAGTTGAAACCATGTCAGTACCTTTCTGGAAATATATATTTTAAAAAGGCTCTGGCTTAGTCAGTTCCCAGTAGTATAAATAGGGCCCAAATGTTCAGCCAGTAGAGAGGAGTCATACCAAATGGAGGATGAACATAGGATATTACCAAACATGGAGCTAAATCCAATGCCTTTGAATTCAGTAGAATGGCTCCCATTGATTTCCATGGGCATTGGATCATCCCTGCGGAGTCAGCATAAATTAGTCATTGAACTCAGGGGAGCAGAGCACCATTAGTGAAAAGTCCTATAGAATTTAATAGAAATGCTAGACTTTGGGTCTTTTTAAGGGTGTTTTCTTTTTTTTAGAACTATATAGAAAATGTTATCCCTGCTCTAGAATTCTCTAGGAATGGTCAATAAACCCCATATTAGCTACTATTCTTTAATATATTCTGTATGTTTTAAAATAATGTCTATAGGGCCCTGTTTCATTTCTACAGAAAATTGCTAAGGCTATCCCTATTAAATTCTATAAAACATAGCCATAATCTCTGTTCTAGCAGCCCCAGGAACGTGAGACATCTCAAAGGTGTAGAAGATGCCGCTAATGATCCCGTAGAGGAACCCCCAAGTAACCCCGAAAATGCCGAGGTGTATATGGAGAGAGTGAGAAGTTGGCAATGTGAATTATCCAGATTTGGGGGGGTCGGTGTATTGTGAGGAATTTCGTTTTGTCAATCTTGAGCAAATAAATTCAGCTCAGCAGGTTGCTGAAGCCATACACCGGGGAATACAGTTAGTGCTCGATGACATTAATGGTAGGGTAGGCCCTGATGATTATGTTCAGTTACGTTTAGAGAGCCCTCTGGGGAATTTGCTAAACCAGAGTCTGATTCCGCCTCCCCATTTTCAGACAAGCCAGTTTGAGAGCCTCCAGTAGGGGGCATCTCTTTGTTTTTGTTTTTTTTCCTCATTACCTCTTTAGCCCTTTTTAAAATTTTTACAACAACCCGGGCCTGGAACTTTTTGGCATCTGTTTATCCCCCAAGCGCTGTCCCCCCTTTTGTTTACACATGAGCTGATGTGTACCCTGGAGGGTGCCCCTTTTACCCAGGCCCCTTTTCACGACTAGTCATGCCTGCTCAGAGCCACCCTTTCCAGCCCTTATGTTTTTCAGCATGGTTCTGAACAAAGCATCATATTTTTCCCATTTCTTTCTAGAATCCCATTCTTTTAGACAACCCGAGGATACATCCTCCATCACTTTTCTGAGGGAAGCCTCAAGCCCTTCCCAACTACTAGAATATGGGGGAGCTGTGATGAGCTTATGGTTTTGGGAGAATGGTTTGTCAGTTCTTGGTTTTTTATTCACAACCCCTAGAGCGCATGCTCCGGGTTTGTGAATGTGGGCATTTTCGCTCACAGTTTCCTCAGGGCTTGGTGTGGTGGTGGCCGCTGAGAAACTAGAGTGCAGGTTGTGTGATTGCAATACCTCAGCATCGCAGAAGCTTTTAGTCCATGGTTTTTTAAACGCAGCCCCTAGAGCGAATGCTCTGGGTTTGCGCACATTCAGAACCCCTAGAGTGCGTGCTCTGGGTTTGTGAATGTGGGTGTTTTCGCTCACAGTTTCCTCAGGGCTTGGTGTGGTGGTGGCCACTGAGGAACTGGAGTTGTGGTGGCATGGTTGTTTTTTACCAGAGTCTTTTGTTTTGTCCTTGGGTTTGACGTATATGAGGTTTGGACCGCCCGGATGCTTCAGCTGCACTCTTGTGCTGTTTTGCGTTGTTAAAGGTCTCAAAGCAGATTCCTGGTTCGTTGGCAGTTCTGGAGGAGATGTCCTTGTAGCTCTGACTACAGCATTGTCAGAAAAGTTGCCCAGGCCTATGAGGGGGAAAAAACAAACAACAACATTTTACAAAAACTGAACTTTACCATCTCTCTCACCCACACCTATGTATTTACTTAAAATACAAAACCTCATAGAACAACCAAACCAATAAGCAAAATATATTTACAGGGCTTCAATCCATCCATCAGTCACTGATGCTAGTGAATTTTCCTTTTCAGCGGTCTCTTTCCTTTTTCTTTTCAGCTTGTTTTCCCTCTGGTCTAAGGATCTCTCATGTTTTGACTGTACTGTGGAGCAAACAACAACATTATTATAAAACACATGAAACCGTCTTGTAAACATACATATACATATCACACACACACACACACACACACACACTTACTTCATTACGGTGTTTTTCTATTTAAAAAGTCATAGCTTTACAACAAAATAATCCATTTCAGGCTGTACAACAAACAGGTTTTAAAATACATCTCATTTTGCAGAATAAAAACCCAAACTGCTTTTAAAATCCATTTTGCACAGAAACCCTTGTTAGTTTAAAACACACATACCACCAGTTTAAAATCCACAGTTTGCAACCAAATACTTTTCAAAAACCCCACATGCATTTTAAAAGCCACATGGTTGTTCTGTCCCCCAGCCATGTACCTTTGGTTTAGTTAGTAGCATTCACCCCTACCCCAAGTGCCTCAAACCCCATTTTAAAAACCCATCACATTATGCATGTACTTAGTTTAAAACACATTGGTTTGTTTTAAACTAAGTACTTAAAAAAAAAAAAAAAAAAAAAAACCTATGCTTTGCACAGGTCCCTCACACACACACAAACAGCAGCTTTATAAAACACACCAAACCAAGTTTGCAGCCATATACTTTTCAAAAACCCACATGCATTTAAAAGCTTGTTGCAAAAAAAATAAAATAAAGTTACCTTTCACTATGGGATAAAGTGTTGCAGGCACATGCTTGTTCTGTTCCCCCTCATGTGTGCTTGGGCCTTCAAGAACAAGCAAAAATGTTAGTATTACCACCAAATCCCTATACAGCCTGTGTAATACTTTTTTTTTTTTTTTTTAATTCAACAGTATTAAGCACAACTATAGTTAAAATGGTTTTTACCTTGGCCTGGTGGTGAAATGCAGTTTAAAGTTACTGGTTCCATGCTAAACAGATCACACTGCAATAAACATAGGCACCATTATTTACTAAGACAGCATGGGCAAAGAGTGTCATTATAAATTATATAGTTTCAGAGTTAAAGACAGCAAGTCTTACCTCTTTTTGCAGTCCAGCAGCTATCCAAGAAAGTTTTCTGTTGAAAAGGACAAACTCCAGCATACCTGAGGTTTTTATACCCTCTTAGCCCATTGTTTCAAACAAAACTTCAACATAGTTGCTAACAGGTTAATTTAATCACCCCTCCCATAGCATTCCCTTTTGTGATCTGGGGTAGTGAAACCATTTTGTCTGGGTGTGTGTGGTTAAAACCCCATTCAGTTCAACAAACTAAGGATAGCTCAGTGGTTTAAGCATTGGCCTGCTAAGCCAGGGGTGTGAGTTCAAGCCTTGAGAGGGGTCTGGGGTAAAATCAATATTTGGCCCTGCTAGTAAAGGCAGTTCTATGAGATAGGTATATCTCCATATTAACTCTATTGTACTCAGACACATGTCTGAACTAGCCTTGTTTGTTTTATTGTAAGCACTTTTTTAGGTTTTTTTCCCCCTCCCCCACCACAACATACATTTCAGCTTTTTGCTATACACGCAAAAACACAAGAGCTAATTCTCACAAACAATTTATTTTTTTTATTTAAAAAACATACAGCTTCTTGAAAACAAAACCAAGATGCTTCATTAAAACTTTTTTAGCTCACTTAAAGGCCAAAGGCCTTCTAACAAAACACAGATAGTCACAAACCCCACCTTTTAAAAAAATTTACAGCTACCAAGTTTTATATCGCATGTTTGTCCCCTCAGCATTCTCTAACTTAATCCTTTTAGATTTCTTACAAATAGTTTTTTTCTTAAGCAGGGTTCTGTAACTCTTTGTGCGGACTAGACGGTCAATATAATGCTCTAAGCAGGCATCTTCCGGTTTGGTCATTTTCTTTAGAACACGGTCAGGGTCTGCACTGAATTGCACAGCATTTATCAAGGTCACCCCTTGCACTAAATGTTCTTGGGTTAGGCACAGACATTGCATACCATAACCTATGGCAACAACAGTGTTTAATAAGCTTTCCAAACACAGCTCAGCACACAGGCCCCGGAGCTTGCAGTTTATATCCACTGAAGTCCAAGTCACACAGTCATGGTGCCTTTGGCGTGGCGCATCTATGACACAGCCCTCACAATCTTCAAAAAGCTTTTCCCTAAGGGGCGGTGTTTAAGGATAGCATAAACAGCAACGCGTACAATAGTCCACATGACTTTTTTACGCTCGCAACGTGGCACTGGCTCAGTTAGTTCTATGCCAAGCCGCCTCCTAAACTCCTCATAGCCATCACCCTCAGAGTCCTCTTCAACAACTTGTATTGGCGTTGAGCAAAAACATGGTGGGGCCAGTTCATCTTCGCTGCTTGATGCAACACTGTCCGGGTCCTCTAGAAAGGCATCGTCGAGCTGTTGAGAAATTTTCAGAAAAGAAAACGTGTAAGCACCCCTCACTGCTTGTTTTTTAATTTACGCAGTCCCCGGTTCCTAACCCATTACCCACCCCTCCTCGACCGCCGCTTCTTAATCATTCATTTTACCTGAGCTCCGTCTTTTCCGTTCACTTTGTCTGCCGGTGCCTCCCCCGAGCCGCGATCGCCTTCCACCTCTGAGGGGGTGGACAAAGAGAGACCGCCACGCTCATCGGGCTGCCTCACGAGGGTTTCGGGGTCGGGTTCCGGCGTATCCAGCAACGGCTGGGCCAAAGGGCTCCCCTCGGTCACTCCCTCCTCCTCCTCGGAACTGTCGCTGATGTAGCGCTTTCTCTGCGGATGGTCAAAGACCCTCGGGGCTAAAACAAAGTCCAAAGTTCTCACGGGGGTGGTGAAGGAGTCCATGTTTCCTCTCAGCAGCCTTTCCGCGATTTCGAAAACACGTGTCCTTGGTAAGAGATGGCCGCCTCCTCTGACTGGCGCTGGGACTTATGGGGTAATGGTGCTGCACTCTGATTGGCGGAGGCCCTTGGGAGGAGTTCTTAGTGGGGTCACACGACTCACTTCCGGAGGGGTCACCCCAACCTGGAAGTCACCCTTATTGGTCAAAATCTCCTCTCGGGGAGGTCTTGTCGGGACGAAACCCCTCCTGACTGGTAGAGGGTGGTGGGGGGAGTTCTTAGAGGGGTCACACAACCCACTTCCGGACGGTTCACCCCCGCCCCAGAAGTCACCCTGATTGGTCAAAATCTCCTCTCGGGGCGGTCCTTTCGGCACAAAACCCCTCCTGATTGGTAGAGGGTGGTGGAGGGAGTTCTTAGAGGGGCCACATGACACACCTTGCTTCCGGTCAGGTGGCACCTTGACCCCGGAAGTAATACCCCCACGGGGCGGGACTTCCGGTGACAGGTGGGAGGGCCCAAGGGGTCAAGGGGCGGGGGTTAATGGGGTCAAGGGGCGGGGTTAGGGTTTGATTGACGGTAGGGCCCTTATACTACTACTATAAAAAAACCAACCCTTAATCTATCACATGCCTTTGCAGTCAAGCTTCCCCCCCCCCACCAAATGGGGGGTGTGGGTGTGGGTGTGTGTGTGTGCCACATATTATACCACTTAAAGGAATGATGGTGGACCACGATTTGCATGTTCCCTTTGAAAATAAGGTTCAGCCACTGATTTTTTTCAAATCAAGATGAGTTTTGTGGCACAAAGGTGTTTTGTGATCTGGTCTAGGTCAATGTTTTCCTGTGTTTTGACAGATTAATAATTAAACAGAACCTTGGATAAAGCTCCACATCTCCTTTTCAAATAGAGGAAAATTATTAAGATTCATCTTATTCCACTGGTTACTTACAAATTATCTCACAGTCCCACATCTGTTTTCTAAACAAATCATTAAGTTCTTTGCTAGCTTTTTATGGAATGTGAAGCCGGAAAGATTTGAGCTGCAATACTCATTCACTCATAATAAATAGCAATGTATAGTACGGTCAACTTAAATTCCTATCTGCCTTTATCTTCCAGGGGAAGGTAAGATTAGTTCTGGTAGTGTTTTCTCAAGAGTATTGACCTCATGAGAAATTCTCAGCAAACTCAGTGGCATTGTGTTAATAATACTGTACACAACACTCATGATGTAGTGTTCACAGAATCGCATAGAACTAATTATACCTGGACTTGCTTGTTTCCATTCTATTTGATTTTATAGCTCCAAAAGTAATGAAGAGAAAGGAGTAAGGCACTAGGCTAGGATTCAGGAGACCTGGGGGTAAATCACTTAAGCCCAGTTCCTCAAAAGTACTTTGGCTTTGCTTCACTTAGCATTGCAATAGCCAACCCATCGGCAGCCCACTGCCTAGTAGAATAATCAGTCTTGAGCTACGTGCCTAGGCTCCTCATACACGTGCGGAGAGTTAGGAGCCTAAGAAAGGTATCCTCAGAAGCCAGCAAAGTGAGTAGGGGCCCACCCTAAGCTACCTGGAAATGAAATGCTGAACAAGGGTCAGGGAGACGAAAGAATCCTCAACCATGAACCCTCTCCTGGAGTTAGGCACCTAAACCAGGTCAGTGCCTCACGTAGCCCATGCTCTAGCAGCCAAACCACCTCTCTCTCTCTCTCCTATGACCGTACTTGATACCTCTCCCATGCTCACCTTATGTTTCCTTGTGTCCCCAGCTGTCCCTGCCCCTCCTTCTATCAGTTGCCTGCATCTGAGCCTCCTGCTGCAGGGTTTTTCAGGTGTCAGATCTTAGGCACTGTTCTGAGCACACCTACAGGATTGGGCCCCATTTTGAGATAGGCATTGTCCCACCTAGTTTGGGAATCCTGCTTCAGGACCTCTGGGACTTTGGCTTTAGCAAGAGCAGGAATTTTGAAAATGTCAGTAGCCCCTAAAGAGACAGATAAGCACCCAAATATATTTTGAGGATGTGGAAGGGAATTTCTCAGTACCTCTCTTCCCCACCTGTAAAATGGGGATAATAATACTATCTTCATCTCTTATCTATTTCAATTGTAAGGTCTTCAGGAAAGGGACTGCCTCGTACTGTGGGTGTCCATAAGTGCCTAGCACAAGACTGCCCAATCTCAGTTGGGAACTCTAAGTGCTAGTACCTGCAAAACGCAAAATGTAGCCTTCTCAGACTACTCAATAGCTGCTTGTTGACAAACTGCAGTGGTGTTATGATGTTAACATACTGAGCCCCTGACCAGGTAAAGCACTTTGCTGTTATTTGTTTTTATATAGTGGCTGAATAACCAACTTAAAAAAAAATCATGTACGCTGGGAAATTTGAAATACTTCTTTATTTATGTAGAGATCTGGGTGAAGAAAATTTTTTCCAGTGTGAAGTGATGTAAAATACATGTTCAATTACTGTACATTGACATTGTTATTTTCCCATACTCTTCTTTCCATGTTTTGGGTCTTTTTATGACCCTAGAATCTGCAGTAATAAAAGCTGAGAGCTGTTTTTCCATCCTTCCATTTACCCATTTTTATCATGTACAGCATGACTCTTACAAACTGGACTAAATCCATGTTTCAAACTCCTAGGCGGAGAGTATGTGCCCATTTTCCTAATAATAATAAATAATAATGCCTTTTCTGGCTGCCAAAAAATCAGCTGCCAGCAACCATACCATTTCCTACTAACTGGATGAAGGTTTATGGTTCTTCAGCCAAATATTTAGGGCTTCTTGGCGAACTGAGAAAAGCCACTTTAAATCAGCAGTTTACACATTTATTGTTCTTCACACTTCTGTAGTTAAACCTTCTTTATTAACACGCCACATTAAACAATTATACAATAATGTAACATCAGCATTAGGCCTCTCTCTCAATGTGTTTATATTATTACATGAATTACAGTAGTGCCTAGGGTCCCATCTGTGGTCAGCAGGGCCGCCGAGAGCGGGTTCGGGCCCCGGTGAAAAAAAAATTTCGGGCCCCCCCCGCAAGGGCAGTCCGGCTAAACAGGGCCGATGAGAGAGGTGGGAAGCCCTCAGTGTGTAAGGCAGTACACAAACATAGTGAGGTTCAGACCCCAAAGAGCCTATAATCCTAATAGACAAGACAGACACAGGCTGGGAGGAGACACAAAGGCACAGTGAAATGATATGACTTACTCAGGGTCACACAGGCAGGTAAAGACAGAGATCAAGGTCAAAGGCAGTGCCAGGAGTAGAACCCGGATGTCATAAATCCTAGACTTATATCTAGCCACTACACTATTTTCTGCACAAAACTCACTGCCTTTATTTATATGTAGGGCCAAGTTTTCAGAGGCTTGACTGAGTTCAGCCACCACATTTATGTGATCTCCTGTACATTTTCTTTTGATGCCCATATTTTGATGCATATGAAATTTGTGCTTGAGCAAACTTCATAGGAGTTTAGGACACTGAGCACTTCACTGTAGAATCTCTGTACCTGACAGGATTAGGTCCTACCAGCAGCAAATGGGGGTGAACTTTAAGACTTAATTAGGTTTTAATCTTGCTTTGAGATCTTTTAGCATGCACCCATACATTAATAAATCCCGATATAGGGTTCCATAGATTGCACATCGATCTCAGGGATGTTTATGCAAAATATGTAGATCCCAAAATTCAGCACAAAATTTTAGGAGTCGGTAGATTAGGAAGTCGTTTATAAAATTACCTGATGTGGAGCTGGAAACTTTTGATGTGAACATATTTTCTCTGTTTTCATTTTTAAAAAGGCAAACGTGAAATAACTTTACTCCATCGGTTTTCAGTTCCACAATAATTTGAAAAATGTCCATAAAGCACATGAATAATTATTGATTCCATTAAGCATTCTCTGCTGCACCAGTGGCACAAAATACATTCATTGCAAATGTACTTTCTTTGCAAATTCATACATTATTATTTATAGCCTTTTACTAAGTCACTGTGTTAGCTTCTCTGATCTTTTTTTTTTTTTTTTATGTTCTTCATCTTCCCTGTAAGAATACAAAGGAGTCTGAATATGCTCAAATACGCAGATAAAAGGCTTTTTTTATATAGGGACAATAGGTAAAAACCCACTGATGAAATGTGATATTCTCCATCTTGGTTTGACACTGGTGACAACTCCAAGTTCTCTAGGGTTTTACTGAGTGTTTAAAACTTGTTGCATAACTTTAGCATGAAGAAGCAAAGAAAATCATTTCAAAACCAGAGGAATAGCTGTGCAGAGACCCTTTCCCTTCTCACACCTTCTTACTGATTTGTAACTTGAGGAGTACATAGGAATCACCAAGTTCTCAGAAAAATCAGAGCCATCCATTGATTTGTATGAGCACCCAATAAAATGGACATTGAAACTCAATACCTTTGCATATCCAGTCAATCTATTTCTTTACACTAGAATGGGTGAACTCATTGCTGTATGACAAGTTTTCATACAAGTCAGAACTCATCAGAAACCAGACTACATTCAGTTTTTGTAACTCTCATGAACTTTAGCCAAAGGTCAGTAAAATCCTTGGGCTTCTCTAACTACTATGCAATGTATTATGGAGGAGTCTCTGGAGCCAATTCAGTAAAGAGCTGTCTAGCAATAGGAGCAGGGTTGTGTTACAATTCACACTGCCATATGCTGGGCTAAGGGTGGCAGGTGCTTCTTACTCCATGAGACAAACCTCTTTTTTTCTCATATTTTCATCTACTCTTATTCTTTTCCCCTCACCTTCCTCTTAACCTACTGGGCATCAGGGCATATGTTTCTGATTTTACATATAGAAGTGACTACTGCATAGGAGACTAGAATTTAGAGGACATCAAAAGTCACTGGGTCTGATTCTCCACTCCTTACATCAGTTTTATGCTGGTGTAACTCCAATGAAGTCAATGGGTGTGCACATTTGTATTATATCAGTGCAATAGAATGGAGAATCAGACCCCAATAAGTGCATATATGCAGGGGTCAATTTTTTCTAAAGATAATATTATAGTCAACCATTATTCTCATTATTCAACTTATTGTAAATACAAATTTAATTTTTGGATATAAAATTATGTATTGTTACAGCCAATTAAACACATTCACTTTCATCCCTTATTTGTATTATTATTGGATGTATAATCAATAATCCATAGCTGGGCGCAAATTTTTTCTCTGTTTTCAGTGATGCTGATCATAACAACCATAAACGAAGTGACGCACAAAAATGCTGTAAAACTGCTACATGTCTCACTGTTTATTAATAATTTCAGTTGTTTCACTGAAGACTGAACATCTTTGCCTGAATATTTTCACACTTAAAATCTGTTTAATTTTTTTCCCTGATAAAATATTTTCATGGAATAGAAATATAGTGTAAAAATAACAAACATATGTTGGCATTAAAAATAACAAGTTCAAAAGTATTTTCTGGTATACATTTTGGTTCTTAGGTAGGTTATCACAATGTTAATTTAGAAACTCTAGCCCAGCAACAGACACTTAAGAACAAAATGATGTACAACAAGCAGCAACATTTTAACTGCAGATGATAGCTTTATGGTCTTATTTATAGCTCCTTTCACTTTATTAGGTTTTAGGAAAGGTTTATTCCTTTGGGGGTTCCCTGTCTATATGCTATTTTAACCCTTGGACCTAGATTTTAGGCTGTATCCTGTCAGTTTTCCTCAAATATTTAATTTATGAAAAGACAAAACATAAAACTATGTAGATAAAGATTTAAAATGTCTGACAAATAAAATGATTATAACCAATTATCATTACATTTAACTTTCAGCAATGTTGGCTTTTTTTCTAAATAAATATACTATTTTTTTTTTTTTTTTTAGTATGAAGCTTGAAGCAAATTCAAGGAATCATTAATACTTATGTTAGAGGTTACAGGGAAACAAAAAACCAAAGTTTAAAGGTTTTTTAATATTACATTTTAATAAGTAAAATCTAATAGTGTTGATTGTTTGTTTTTGTACCAATAGAAATTAAACATAGAATGCCAAATTCTCAGCCGGTATAAATTATTATAGGTCTGCTGAACTCAATCAGAGATGCAGGTGCAGATTTACACCCATACTTTTTAATTTTAATTTAATTCTGCAATATAGTTGAGCTTCAGTTTTTACTTTTCATACCTCCTTTTTCAAACTCATCCACTCTTTACTTAAAACTAGAGCCAGCTGGAAATTTGTCAACAAAACATTTTTTTGCAGGAAAAGATTCATTTTTGACAATTTTGTTGACTAAAAATTGATTTAAAAAATTCAAAATTGTTGAATTGTTTCATTTTGATACTTTTTTAAAATTAAATTCTGGTTTTCAGATTTGAAATGACTTTTTGTTTAGAAATTTAAAGTGTTTAAAAAAAAAAAACCTTTGGATTGACCTGAACTAATTTTTTGCATATTTTCAGTTCATGAAAAATTGCGATTTCAATTTTTCATTCTGATTTGTGAAGGAAAATCTTTTTTGATACATCAGACATTATTTGTGGTTTGGAAATACTGCTTCCTGCCCAGCTCTATTTAAAACACTGATTCCAAGAGCTATGTTTTGTCAGAAAATCATACTGGCAGGAGAAATTATGAATATAAATGGTATTCCTCTGAACAACTGTGAAAAGCTGTCAACTCCAACAATGCATTGTGTTTAGAGTACAATAAAAGTATAAACTTGAAAACTATTTCCAGGTGGCTTTTTATTTGAGTGGACTCTTAAAGTGAAGAGTCCTGTCATTTACTTCTTGTTACTTAGTGTAATGATCAAGTAGGCAAGAACCTGGAAGGTTTCCCTTTTTAAACTACTTCATATGTAGCCTTCTTGATTTCCTGACTCATTTTCTTCATGATGTTCTTAATTCTGTATTGCTTTCACTGCTATTATTATTAATAACTTTTTCCATGTATGATGTGCTAAATCATTTGAATACTGCTAATTGGGTAGTGTGAAATGTAAATCCCAATAACATGTTGAAAAGAGAAATATGTCAAAGTCCTTTTGTCTTGCTGACAGGTTATAAACCCAGACTGGTTCAATCTAATAAGGTTTAAATTTTAATGAAATAAGCAAAACTCAGGCTCAAGTAGATAGCTTTCAGTTATTACTTCAGATCACTCAGCTACAAGGAAGAAGTACTTTATCATTTATTTATTGATTGTATTGTTTGAGCTATTTTGCTCTTAACAGCTGTTCTGAAGAAAGTGTTTTAAATGATTAACAATGTTTCAACAGGAATGTCACAGTTACAAGGCTAACTGAACCTCTGTCCCCTCTTCTGGTCTCACTGTGTGCACTGCTTCTCATGTTAGGTCTTCTGCCTTCACCTCTCCTTAGGTGGAATCCTGCGATTCTACCACCCTTAGACCGAGCCCCTGGATTACAGCACTCTGCATATTAACTGTGTTTACACTGTAGGTCTCAATGGATTCAGCACCTGCAAGTCTTCCCTTTGGAAACTTGTGACCAGTGGTTATTACTGAGACCGGACAGCTTTCTTAAACAACGTATAACATAAAATAGAGGATTTAAACCAATAAAAGAGTTACACACATGTCCATTTTACCCTAAGCCCTACCATCATGTGGTAGTGAGACAGGCAGGTTTTGCTTCTTCAGACCCTCCAATCTGTCTGTCAGTCTGTTCCCTACAAACAGCCCCTTGAGAACTGCCTCCACCACTCTCTAGGAAGTGACTTTTATCTGTTTAGTGCCTTTTGACCTTTTCAATCCACACTTGGCAAAACAAGTCTTGTAAGTTAGGCTGGTGCCTGGAAGTAGCATCTTCCCAGCTAATTGTATTTCAGACATTGTCTCTTTAGGACCAGGAGGCTGCTTATCTGGAGTTATTGTGTTGCTTTCCGCATAGTTTCCTAACATTAAATTGTTGTTAAACTAAAACAACATATGCATACAATAAGCATCATAATAACCCATTATAACCTGGCTGTAACTATCCCAATTATTAGATCATGTACATTAAGTTAATGCAGGGCTGCATGGACAGCCCTGGAAGGTAGAGAGATTCTTCATCCATTGAACAAGTACAGCACGGGCAGTGGCAGGCCAGGCTTCCTCACACTGTTCGAATAACGTGTCTCCTTCCAGGTTCAAAGGAGAACAACAATGTCAGATTGTCAACAAAGGGAAAACTTGTGGTTTTAGTTATAAGTATGGACCCTTCGATTGACGCTACCATTTCATTTCATTTAAGAAACTATCAAATGATAGCAACTTTTGGTAACTATCACTTTCACTTGATTTCATAACAAAGAGTTTAAAGGCTCTTTATCCTGTTGTCAATCTCCTGAACCATCTAATCCTTGTACATTTAACATCACTAAGCCCTACCATGCTGAGTCAGAGCCACTGAAGTAAAAATAATAGTAATTTTCTATTTATGTACAAATGATACTCGTAAGCAGCCTCAGCAAGTGTATTACATATGTACAGCTTTTGTCCAGCTCTTTAAGCAAAAGACATCATGGACTGAACAGATATCTCATATTCGATTGCTGCTTTCTATAACAAGACATCAGATGAGTCCCTTGAGTTCTTTATGACCAGCCTTATGAATTAAGTATTAATTCAGTTGTCTGTCTGCTTTCTGTACACAGCCACCAATCAGTGTTACAATGCGTGCACTGTGAGGCCAACAGGAAAAGGTGGAAAATGTGGACCCTCTCCTGTATTCTGGGGAAGGAGTGTATTTTTTTCCATGTGTAGGGGACTAGTTGACTAGTTCATTTAGGGAGGGATCTAAGCAGCAATGTTCACAGCTTGATCAAGATCCAAATTTTTACAAACCTCAGGAGCATTCATATGGATCAGCAGCAGAGTTTGGCTCCAGATAAAACTTACAAAAATCTCCTGAACTCTTATATTTGGGGGTTTAGTTCAAGTTCTCTCATAAAGAGATGTGCCTCCTAGAGCTGTCATGGTCAAAGTGTGCTTGAGGATAAGCTCTCATTTCCTAGAAAAGGCCTCAGGTGCACAGCATAACATATAGCCTCTGACAGCTAAACTCCGACCACTTGCTTTTTTTGTGGTGGAGGTTTTATTAACTGAAAGGGGGTGAAAAGTGGGTGTCTGGCATCTTGTACCCATATTGCTCCAGGCAGATGGGGCTCATTAGCTGTGGTAGGCAGTCTTCCTAGGAGAAGGGTCTCTGATTTCCAGTTTGTGTGAAAAAGGCTAATTGGGACAAAAGGCCAGCTGTAAAACAAATGATAAAGTGGGGAGGCTCACAGATAGGGAAGTCAGTCTGAGATTTAAGGATGATGTTTCATGGAGGTTGGACCATGACCAAACCAACCATGATGATAGCAGAGAGGTTTGGGGGGAAATATCCAAACATATTACAGAAAGAGTACAAGCTGCTTGTGGCCAAACAAAAGGAGAAAAATTTCAAGGAAAGGAGATGTGGTGGTGGTCCAGCGATGTGCAGTGGATGGCAGAAAGTAAGAATGTGGGAAAGTTATGGGTGCTGGGGGTGCTTCCACACCCCCTGGTTTGAAGTGGTTTCCATCCTATACAGGATTTACAGTTTGGTTCAATGGCTCTCAGCACCCTTACTATACAAATTGTTCCAGCACTCCTATGTAGATTACCCAAGGTTAGACAAAATAGGACCTGTGATGTGTGTCAAAGATGAAATCAGAAGTGTACTGGTGAAATACAGTGAAATCAGGAGGTGTCTGCAGATTTGTCAGAAACTGCTTAATGAAAAGAATGCAAAGGAATCATTGAGGGAAGTATGTACAAGCAACCTCGCAAGACATCACCATGGTGGAGACTCAGACAGCCCTAAAGATGATGACATGCTGGCTTTTGTGAATCCCATTCAGAGGTGCCCATTTCTCTGCATTCATTGTATACAGGGCCTAACCTAGGTTTGTGAATCCCAGTGATTTTCTAGGCACCTAAAAGTTAGGTGTGGCAATGCTTGTTGTCACCATGCCTATGTTCCTTTCTGAATCTAGCCCGAAATATATAATGGGTAGGACAATTTAGGAGCTTAAACCATCTGTAGATGAGACTGGTAAATAATTACTGAAGGGCGAGATGTTGCACAAACAGTTGGAATAGAAGAGTATTTCATACCCTGCTTAAAAAGCATGGTTGGGATAGCAGCTGAGCATTGGTTGCTGTTTTGTGTGATTCTCTTTTTTTTTTTAATTGGTTGCATACATCAGTGAAGGGTCTTGGTTTCTAATGGAATGACCACTGTATTCAATAAAGTAGAATGCCACCATGTGGTATTTCTATTTCTAAATAGGAGCTGCAATTGTAAGAATACTTGGAAGTTTGTTGTACAGCTAAAAATGAAAGGGCAGCTGGAAGATTATATAATTTTTTCTTGTTTTGTGTAGGAGCTGGAAATTAAACAAGGAGGGGGTGGTGCGGTGTCCTTTTCAACATATTGAAAGGGGGCTGAATGTGTGTGTGTGTTTGTTTTTCTGCAGAAACAACATCACACAGCACTGGGGCCTGCTTATCAAGCGGTGGTGAGTCAGATTTATCCTAAACAAAGAATAAATCTGTGCATAAAAACAAGTGACAGGCACATCTGACATGTTAGAAAAGATATTCTTAAAATGTAGATGTCTTTAATTATCTACTAAGCTAGTGTTTCCCAAACAGAAGACTATGGATGGATTGTGTGCCTGGCGTGAAGAGGCAGCCGTGGGGATGGGGGTTGGAGAGGGAACCCATTCCACTCTCATTCACAGTGGATTCTCCTGTCCTGCAGGGCTGGACCCAGCTCCCTGCTCTGGGCGCTGGGTCCTAGCTCTTGGGGTCACGGTGCCGCTCAGGACCAAACCTGACTAGCACTGCAACCCATGTGCCAGGTCAGAATGCCCGAGTGGGGAGCTGGTCCCAGCCCAGCTGGACAGGAGTCACCACTGTGGGATGAGTGTGGGACCAGCTCGCTCTGCATCCTGTCCCCTCCTAACACTTCCCCTCTGCACTGGGCCAGGATTATGGTTACAGTGCCAATGCATAGGGAGCTGCTGCGAGTGGTCGGTGCCCCCTTGGTTTGGGGAGGAGAAGAATGCTGGCCTTTGACTTTGGGCCCCTCCCTGGATCCTGGATGGGTTGCAAAAAAGGCAAAATGCAGTTGGTGGGTCACCTTACAAAAAGTTTGGGAACCACTGTTCAAAGCAGCGGTGTTGAATTAATACATAGGATTCAGAGTCTGGACCCCTTGAATCTGCAAAATTGGGATGGAAGTCTTATGAGAAGAGTCAGATCTGTTAAGCATTCTCTGTTTCCCCAGGACACTCTGAATTTTGAGCACGTTCTCACAGAGCTCTTTGGATTTTCTGCACAGGCAGTTGCAAAAGTGAGCCTGTGCAACAGAGTGTGTGCCCTTAAGGATCCACAGAGGAAAAGGGTATGGAGAGAGCAGCCTCCATGTGGTCGCTACAATAAAAAAGAGCCAGAGACCTGCAGGGTGCAAGATGGTGAGAATGGGTCATGGCAGCTCGGTAAATTCAAGCAGGATCAGTTAGGTAGCAGGGAATGCTGTGCTGTGTGGGGTGGGGGATAAGAGAACAAAGGAGGTTGTTCTCTGTGGAGCAGGAGGCATGGCAAACCAGAATCACAGTGTTTTGTGAGGAGATAGGATGCAATTAACCTTCAACTGTAGGGGGTAATTTTAAGTGAAGGTTGAATTACCCAAGTTGACCAGGACATCTGGATTCATACCCTATTTCTTGGACAGAAGACATCAAATGCCTCATGAGATCTTTAACTTCCCAACATACTCACCACATAGCACACTGGTTTTATGTTTGATCAGAAAGAAAACAAAGATTTAATTTATTTATTTGATATCGTATGTAAAATTTTGATCCAGATTTGTTACAATTTGCTCAAGCCACAATTCCGATACAAGTAATGTCCAGGTGCCCTCTCTGGGCACCAGCTGCTTCCTCTCCATTTTCAAGTCACTCCTTTGGTCTCCTCCTCTTGCAAGATCCCAGAGAGCTAATGATTCAGGTGGTGAGAGAGAGTGAGAAAGAGCTGGATAAAGTTAGAGAGTGGGTGGTGGGTTCTGGACTCTGGGGTGTTGTGCCCAGTTACCTTCTGTCATTTATGTAAATGAGGACTATCATGGTCAAATATATAAATTAGGGCACTGGGTTATTTGTATAAAAGATTTGGAATTCTGGATCTTCAGCTTTAACAAGTTTAGAAATGTCTCTGATACTAAGATATCTCTTCACTCCTGCTGGGTGGGAAATACTATGAGAATAGACCATCTTTATCTTGGCATTGGAGCTCTTCCCAATCAGGGAAAGTGAAGAGATGAAGAGTGCACAAATGAAAATAATTTATGGGGAAGTTAAGCTTTTTCACACTTCCAAAATGTCTGATTCAGGATCGGTTTGAGTTTTGAGTAATGGGTACAGGAGTTTCTTAATTAACCTTAACTATTTCACCCATCTCTCTTCATTACAGAACACACCTAATTTAATTATATGAGGAGGTGAGGGTTTGTAGATTTTGTGTGAAAACGACAAGAGCATCTTAGAAACAGATCTGAATTCCAAATGTTAAAAATATGGGGTGATGTTGGCATTATTTTCCTCTTTCTGTTAAATGAATACCAACAATTCTGTAGCACACAGTGTAATTTACAAATATGGAATGGTGATTTGCATTTTAAATCTGACAGGGAGATGTTTGTTCTTAGATGAGCAGAATGAATAACTAATATATATATCCTCAAAATAGGGATCTCTGCATGGGGGTGAATTTCATCTTATAAATCCACCAAGAACTACACTGCCATCTATCTGCGTGTGCTCTCCTCACATTTATGTTTGTAAAGTGTTGAGTTACTAGACTGGGCGATTCATAGCAATACCAAGTTTGCATTTAAAAATGGTAGTTCCACCACAGTTCAAGCAAAAGTACTGTGTATAGATTTAAAACTGCATCTACTGTCATTTCTGAATTACCTAGAAGTTTTGTCTATCAACTTATTTCCTTGAGCTTCACTTTATTAATTAACACATACTTAATATTATCATTCTTAAGGTACTGTATATTTAGCTACAATAAGATCTACAACATGTCAAATACTGAACAATTGGGAGTTTTCCAAATTCTGATGTGATTAGAAAAGTCTTCTCTAATAAAATAATACAGACAAACAAAGAGCAGATATAATGTGTCATCTCTACTGGCTTTTCCATAAACTTTTTCCCTAGAGATTGTATGACATTATCATCTTTTCAGGCTGCTCTGACCCAGTCATAGAGACAAATAAGTTTCTCCTCACAGATGGGGAAAAATGACCACTGAAGAGGCTATAAATAATTGATAGTGAAGAAAAGTATAATTAATGTTAGTCTTAGCTGATGATTTGCTCCTGATAAGGAGATCAATACAAATATTTTCTCTAACAGGTCAAATCACAGAGCTCTTACTAAACTTAATTTATTGTGTCAATTCCAAAGGCTGACCAATTCCATTTCATATTAATTCTTTTCTGTATATAGATTAATTGGAGATCTTTGAGGCTGATTCTGAGCAAGTGCCCTTGGAATTCTCTGAGCACATAATTTTAAAAGAAGAGAGTTGGGATTAATTTGTTTTGACCAGTTTAAAGTATAACTCCACACTAAAATAAGTCTATGTAAAAATAGTGCTGAAGGGTTCTCTAGTCACCTGCCTTATTGGTTTCAATTTCATGTGTACTCAGTTGGCAAAGTGAGATGGGCCTTTCTGTGGGGTGCACAAGGGAAATGAATCTTTATATGCAGTTATTACACATCCTTTTAAACATGCTCCCACATAAAAGCCATTCATGATTTGGTCCATCATGACAATTATGATATCTCCATGATGATTCAGCTATTTCTGAATACCTGAAATACGGTGCAGTCCCTCCTAATAAAAGTCTTTTACCAAGGGTGAGGTCAGGTTTCCTGCAGTCACCCCACAAGTACTGCCTTATGCTAGTGTCTGTCCCTTACATTAAATATCATTATTTGCAGTGTTATTGTAGCTGTGTTGTTCCTAGGATATGAGAGAAGCAAGGTGGTGAGATAATCTCTTTTATTGGACCAACTTTGGTTGGTGGAAAGGATGATCTTTCAAACTTCACAGAGCTCTTCTTCAAGTCTGGAGGACGAAACTATAGAGTATCCAAGCTAAATACAAGGTGGGACACATTAAGTGTGAGGGGTTCACACATGTTGTAGGAGACCACTTAAAATAAGGTGAGCAATTAACTCCTCTGCAGCTGTAGGACAAAGGAGGGTTAGTAAAGGCAGCAGGGTGTGGTACACGTTGTTGTAATGAGCCATAACCAGAAATAGTATCTGCACCTACATGGTTAAGGAGATTGTATGGGTTAAGCTCTGTGTTTTGCCTGGATGGAGACTCTCAGAGAAGCCAGTTTCTGTAGGTATTGTTTATAGTCAAACCTGTCAGGATTCCTATTGTAGTTAAGAAAGAGGAGGTTTTAAAGTCTTCCCCTTAATTAGCCCATGTTCTGTATTGAGGACAAGAAGGGTCATGTGTCTTTAGAATCAGGGGTTTCTCTTCCATTCACAAAGCATAAATTCCTGCATGCAATCCTAATTTCAAAGATGACCAGATCTTTGCCTGCCTCATTTGATTTGTCATGACTCAGGAGTTGGGAAAATCAGTCTCCGTGGCCAGCAAGCAGGGTACTTTCCCATCACTTCTCGGCTCTCTATGAGCTGAGGGGTGAAAACATTATCTACATATACCACCTCTGTTGCAAATACTGTAACAGTAATGCTTAACATTTTATTTTCAATGAGAATTCATGCAAGGAAAACTTCATTATGTCTGTGGAAAGCAAACACAAAAGGGGCACAAGCACATCCGAAGCAAATTCTTTTTTAGATTTGTGTGAATACTCGAAGAATTTTTGTTCCAGCTTTCTCACAGCTATAGCAGAATTATCTAAGTCAATAAAACGTTCATGGTGTTTTAGTTTGCTTAATTTTGCAAGTCTGGTACTCTGACCTCTAGGGCTTTGCTGGGAAAAAAAAGGTCTATATAATAAAAAGTAGTTACTGTTTGTAAATATTATACCTATGAATGAAATGAGACATAACTGCAATTTAACTACTTCCTGGGACCAGCTGTTTGCAAGAACTATGTTCAGGGCAAACATATCATAGGCATGTATTCAGTCCCCAGAGGAGATGATCTGTGCTTGTTTGTCTGTGCAAAATAGGATAATAGAATCATTTTTCTTTCTGGTTTAGCCAAGTGGCTGTTCATTTCCTTTGCAGGGAGCAAGGTTTGAAAATCTTCCACCCAGATTTCATTTGCATAATAAAAAGTAGGTAGTCTTCTGAAGGGGACATGATTATATAAACTAATTATGATTTGTATGTTGTACCATTTGAAGCTCAGAGAGTTCTATTATGTTTTCCTTTTCTGTAAAAGAAACGAATCTTGGCAGTCTAAAGTTTATATGTATCATAGAGAATGTAGAAATGATTTTTTTATAAAAGGGAACAGTAATTAAATATTGCATGATGCTGTGCTGGAGGTTTTTCACAATGGCATGAACTAAGAGAGGAGTGTCTGCTGTAAATTTGAATTTTCTCCTTTTTGACTGCATGACATTGAGTTTTGCATCTTTGGGGGTTTTCCTTTTTTCTGTGAAATGTGATCTGAGACTAGGACAAATTGGGTCTCGGGCTATATGCATATCCTATATACAGTGTGAACATTTTTTATGCTTTTATATACATAATGTATGAATGAGAGGTAGCTCCCATGTAACCATTTCCTGGGACTAGCTTACCACAACTGGCCATAACAGAAACTGCAAAGAGTAGACACTTCAGCCAATATTTGAGGCTACAGGTGTGGGAAAGTAGAGTCTCTTGCTACCAGTTTTTCTGCACTGCTGGTGTATTGTGCCTTCTGGGATTACAAGAATTGCTAATGCCCAAAGCAATACACTTCAGGAGAGATTCTGTTGTACCTTCCTGTGGTGTCCAATTCTGTCATGCGATTCCTGGAGTCACATAGCAAGGGGACAGCACCCCTATGTTTGATATTCTAGCAAGCGCTCCAATTTAAATTGATTTTTGGTGGCTTCCAACAAAGGGCTAGGCCCTGTTAAAAGTTTTGTAGTAGGCAATATTTATTTTTGTTTAATCTGCATAAGAGTGAAGTATTCCTTCTAGAACACACGGGCCTGATCGTGCTTTCCTCGGGGATGGGGGTGGGGGACAATGGGAGCAGGCTAATGCAGAGGAAATGTTACCAGACATACCAGAGGAAATGTCTGGAGAAGATTATGATTTGCGCCCAATGGAACAAGTTGCCACAGATCCAGCCCCTAAGTCCAGGGTATCAGCAGGGACCAGCGGCATCTGCCTCTGTGCCAGATCTATATTCCCAGTGCTGCTACCATTTCACACTCCCTGCTGGCCTTATTGGAGCTAGGCTGTCAGGGCTTCCACAACTACTGACAGCTCCCAGGACTTTCCTTAATGGACATTCCCTTCTTTAGGAGGTGGGAGACGTGGAAAATTAGTATAGCTTCTGACTTGGCTCCATGAGCTTTGTTGAGCGTGGGGTGGAGTGAGAGGAAGGAAACTGTCCTGTGTTGTTAGCCCTCTGCCTGCTCGCTCCTCCCATGAGGATCCCCGGGCTGGTGGGAAACCTTCTACAGGATGTGGGAGAAGAGGAATGCTGCTATAAAGGCACTCTTCCTGTGCAGGCGATCTACGCACTGAGGGTCCCATCCCTGTAAAGCTCTCGGGGGCACAACCAGACCCCATCATATTTACCTAACACTGGGTCACTGCACTGGCTCCTAGGAAGCTGCCATTTTGTATTGTGCAGTTACACACTTGGGCATGTAATAAAAATCTTTAACATTATTGTCAAGGCTATTCAGTTGCCTCCATTCACAGCATTTATGCCCAGGGTTTAACGTTTTCCCAACAGGATATTAAAATCCATTGAAACCTTTTCTTAGCTTTGCCAATGTCTTTTTAAACTCAAATGCAACTTGTTTTGAAACTTGTTAATGCTTCAGTAATTAAAACCTGAATAATTTTACAAAGAAATTTGGCTAAAGTGTTTGCTCCCAGCTATAGACAGGGTGTACCTCATTTTACCGCACACCATACTGTAGGTCTGAAGAATAAACATTGAAAATAGAGGCGAGAGGAAGTAAGGGAATGGGTTTAGGAAGAAAATTAGCCATACATTTCCTAATTTACAAAGAGTTGACATCATGATATTTTCTCAGCTTCTCTGTACCCGTTGTTTCCCTCAATAAGCATTTTTTTTAAACCTTGACCCTTGTGGGATTGGGGAAAGGAAAATGCATTTAGGCCCCAGTTCAGCAAAGTGCTTAAGCATGTGCTTCTTTTTGGAAGTAAATGGGAGTCAAGCGTACGCTTAAGCACTTTGCTGAATAAGGACAGATTTAGGCCCATACCTAATAACTTTCAACTGGGCCATCAGGACCTGATCTAGAGCCCACTAATGGCAATGGAAGTATCTTCATCGTCTTCAATGGGAGATGGCTCAAGCCCTTATACAGGTGGTTCTAGCTCCATAAGTAACGTTAGCAAGTCCTGTACGTTTTGATCAGTGGCACAACCTTGAAAAAAGCCGGCAACAGATGAGTTGTAAAAGAACAGCCCGCCAGTCATTCCCTGTACTGTTCAATTTTTGGTGCCTGATGTCTTTGCTATTCAAAGTCTATAAAAATTATGGGTGTTTTAATGTTATTTAAACATGCTAGTTTTAGTGCTGTCACTGCAAAAAATAAATGTACTCATTAGCAAGAGCTAAAACCCTTTTACAGCCCCAGTATTTAATTTTATCCTCGGCAGCACCTTTCCAAGATGTGTCGTGTGCTGATACAAGCAAGAGTTAGGGACAGTTCTCCTGGGACTAAAGTACTCTAGACAGGATACTGGTTGTCTTTGTAAGTAATGAAGACAAAGGAACACAATGCCTAATCAAGCATTTACTCAGAATTTCTAATAGGTTTTCAACATAATTAAAAAACACTTTTTATCAGCATTTCTTTTTAAGGGGCTTAACTATAGATAACCATGATAATATGAACGCAAGTTACTGCTGGATAAATGTACAGGACCTAGAGGGGATATTTAAGGATTAGAAGTGCTCCAGCAGCAGAGAGGTTAAATCTCAAAGAGTTCAGAGATGCAGTGTAGAGCCCACATCATAAAATCACTCAATCTTAGCATCTCAGGGACTTGTCGTTATTCACTGACTCTCTAAAAAGCCCAGGCTTAGCTGCTTTAATTGTACAGTGGATAAACAGGGGGGTTCAAGTAAGGATTACTCTTTGGAACAGCATATTTCTTTGACATGTATCAGACTAAGGTTTCATAGTATCTGAGTCTCTTTGTAGTGCACCACAGAGGTGACCTGTGCAACACATGGATCAATTTATATCAATTTTAGAACACTCAGCCCAGAGGCCTGGCTACAATACGTGTAGACGCTTTCAGGGCTTTATTGTCTACAGCTAAAGATAAAGGTAAATGTAGTCATTAGCAATAGGAAAAAGGAAGGGAAACAAACACTCTAAAATCTCCACTATGGCCTGATACTGCACACCTAACTCAGACAAAACTCCCATTCTCTTCACTGGGGATTTGGCGTATGGAAGGACTGAAAGATTAGGCCCCATAACAGGAATTTACATCTATCAAAGGATGGAATAATATGAATGTCCATCCAGTTCAACTGCTACATTCCCCGACATACTGAACTGAAACCATCCTAACTACAATTTATATGACAAACTATTCAACAATATTTTAGTGCATTATGTTAATATTGCATGTATTTTTGTAAAGTGTAAATACATATTTACTATACATAACTTACTAGAATTGTATTTTTGGTTACATTTCTTTCTTCATTAGTTTTACTAAAATTGTGTATTATATTTAGGTAGATTGGAATATAACTATTTCTGTTTAGGCTGGAATTGTTATGCTTATTTTAACAAATGTGTACATATTGTTACCAATGGATTAGAACAGATTCACTGGAGCCTTTCAGATCTACCGGTTACATAATACTCTTTGGAAATAGCTGTCTTATTATATATTTTCCCAGAAGACCAGATCAAAAGAAACATTCCAGTTTCTGATTAAGAATAATCTGATTAATAAAAAAGAAACACGAGTTTCTTCTTCCTTTCACACATACAAACATCGATATTGAAATAACATTAAGCTGTTACATAAACTGACGGAAGTCAGACAACGCAAATTTAATGATGACACTTCTGGCTGCCTGCTTAACTCATACTGTTATCTAGAGTTTTCTTTTCTTTTGTAATTGAAAAGGTCTGAATTAAGGCAGGAGGCCTACACCCTCAACGTATTCAGGTGCCCTAACTCCCATTGCTTTCACTAGGAGCAAGGCACCAAAATAGCTTAGAGGATCTGAGGATCTGATCTGAGGATCAGATCTGAGGATCTGATCTAAATCTCCTTGCTTTTGCACGATTTATCACCCCGTTAACATTTGTGTACTTGTATGTTAAAATAGATTATACCAATTTAAAGCTGAATTTTAATAAATCCTTTGCTTAACATTTTTTGCTCATGGATAATACAGTAGCCCAGACAAGGAAAAGGAGGATTAAATAAATCCGGCCATGATGTAAATATGCAATATCAGGTGTAAATTGATCATAGATGGGGGTAAGATTAATTTAGTGTGATTTGGTATCATTTTCTAGTAGCAGCAATATAGTAGTGTGTACATTATATATGCAATATCATGACATATCCAAGTACAGTGAGAAAGTTCCTGACTCAAAGAACTTGCAACCTAAGAAGACAAGGGACAAACAATGTGGGGAGAGGATAAGTATCTTTTTTGGGTAAGTCCAGGCAAACACACACAGGATAATGTTGTTCAGGCAGAACTCCAGCACTGTGCTCAACACACACTAATAGCTTGTGCTCCAAGCTAACTTCCAGTAGTCCTGGGATTCTTAGATTACAATAGTAGCTAACCTCAACTGGTCCTCTTCCAAGCCATACAGAACTGTTTAATTTCTTGTAGGCATCATGGTAGGAATGAGTCTTGGGTAAAGATTTGGAGGAAAGTGATAGTGACTTTATGGTGGGCGTCCCACAAATAAAGGTCGGTGTGGAAGAAAGCACAAAACCAGTTGTGGGAGAAGTGAACAATTGGTCAAGGCTATCATTACCAGCAAAGCAAAGGGTTGGGAAATCACATAGTCAAAGATAAGAGAAAATAAGTAGGGAGTGTCAAAGTTATGAAAGGCTTTGAAGGTGAGGTCAAAAAGCTCTAACTTGACGCAATTGGGAGAGATTGCCTCTACACACCAGATGAGTTCATCATAAGATTCTTTAATGCACTGCAAGGTATGGCTGAGATTAGCTTAAATAAGGTATTTTATATACAGCATCACCTAGAGACTGAACTTTATAATGCAGTTTAGCATGCCATTACAGGGGATGAGAGCAATGCACAAGAAAGATTATTTTAACTCCTGAATTGCAAAGATTGGTGTGTGTGTATGTTGGGGAGGGGGGGGGGTAGTATGTGTGGATGTTATGCAGGCTATAATGTGTTATAGAGGATGTTGCAATTACCACGATGTGAGATCTGGCAGGCCTAAATAGAGTGGACAGAAAAACAGTCTGGAATTTACATATGCTATGGAGGAAGAAGTGGGAAGATGTCAAGATGGTCTGGATGTGTGAGGCAAGTTTGAGAATGAAGTTTATGATGACCCCAAAATTATGGACCTGAGTTGGTAGCGGGGGGATTATGGTGTTGTCTACAGTAACAGAGAATGGGAAAGGCTTGATATGAAAGATAAGTGCTCTTTTGGCCATGTTAAGCTTAAACTGACAATGAAACTTCATGGGGCTGATGCCAGAGATAGGCCAAGATATGGGATTTGAGGGAACCAGGTCAGGAATGGAGAAGGAATTATATGACTCATTGCCATAAACTTGGTAGCTGAAGCTGAGTGAGCAGATGAATTACCCCAAAAGTGGTTGTAGAAAGAGGATTTGGACCATGGAGCACTCTAGAGAGTAAGAGAGGAGAGAATTTGCTATTCAGTGCATTAGCAAAATAACTAATTTACATACTGCTGTGACAGAAGGGAGTGTAGCAAGCAAAACAACTAAAAGGAGAGTGTAAGATAAAATGAGATTCGTAGATGCATCTGCAGAAACCATCTAGTGAGCTGTGCGGAAAAATAAAATGCAGTGACACAGCTGGTAAATGACTTTTCATGTGATGTTGGATGTTGTTTTCTTCTAAAATGGGATACTGAATTCAGCTGTAATGTTCAAGCAAAGACTATTTTTCTGTGCACAATGAAGCAAGTGCATTTAGTCACCCAAAAATTCAGAAATTTCATATAATTTCTTTTTTTACTTCAGTATTGCTGCTGCTAGGATCCATTGTAAAACAATCTGAGTGACTCCTGGAGATAGGGTGGAGGGTGGAAGGGAGACGTGAGCTGGGGCACCATGGTGGTGTGAGTGGGAGAGTGTTCAATTGCTGGTGACTGTGGTGGGGGCCTGAGTGGGAAGTGATTGCTGGGCACACTATAGAGTACTGGAGGTACGATGGGAAGGTGTTTGGTGGTGGCTGCATGGTGGTGGGGCTGAGGTTGCAAGTGGGAGACTGATGGCTGGAGCAGTGCCGTGAGGGTTTACTGGGGGAGTGAGGTTTTTATTAAAACCGGCAGTTAATTAAAGAACAATTTCTGGTTACCTCATTGTAGTTTTCATTATATTCTGTTGATAAAATGTTTAGAAATAAAGGGGTTTGTCCGCATAGCTCAGTACTGCCGGTGGTGGTATAAATGACTCATCTCCTGACATTCAGAGAATGTCAGAACATACTGTAATTAAGCCATGTGCTGCTGACTGAGTCATGTGCTGTACAAACTACACACACACCAGCTGAGACTAAAACCCTGATCCTTCAGCTCCAAAACCACAGGTCTCTAACACTGAGCTAAAGGAGAACGAATATAGTTGCCACTAGTGGTAGTGGTCCCAATCCAACTTCCACTACAAGCAATGATTGCAAATGGAGTTGCACCAGAGCCATAGTCGGTACATTACAATGTAGTACCACGTACATTAAGTAGTACAAGAAGTATGGATTTGCCAAGCATACGTGGTGCATGTTAGTGGTAGATACCCTCCCTGCAGCAGAAGTCAGGCCCTACCTAAAACATTTACTAAGACCGTCAAACCTCTCCTCTACTGGCTATTTCTACAAAGTGTGGATATCCCAGATCCAGCACTGAGGAAGTTCTTTGTTCAGAGCAGGGAATGTGCAGTATTGTAGAGTTCCAAGAAGAAGGGTTGCAGCTGGTAGTGAGGATAGCTTGGATCACTGAGGAAAGAAGCCTGCAATACATAAAATAAGAACATGGAAGATATCATGTAAGACAAAATGGCTGACTCACAGCCTGGCTAAGCACGCTATCCATTTGGGCTTGATCAACCTAACGAATGCTGATAGGCCCTAAAATTTTGTACCTCATGCCAACATTAGTTAGCTCTGGTACTAAAGTGCTGCATTGGGAACAGCACAGAGATCAGAGAGTGGCAGTGTTTTCATTCTTTTTTTCACAGAGCCAACTCTGCTGCAGCTTGTCTCTTCATTCCTCCTCTTTTTCACGATTTTCCACCCCGACTGCTGCCTTGGAGTACATCAAGAGTGTAAAAATTTTTTTTTTTTAAAAAGATTCTGTGCTCTGCCATAGACTTCCTGTGTGACCTTCATCAAGTCACTTAATCTCTCTGTAAAATGGGGATAATAGCACTTCTCTACTTCTCGGGGTGTAGTGAAAATAAGTACATCAAAGATGGTGATACTATGATAATGTGAGCATATAAGTACCTAAGAGAGACTTTAAAAAAAGAAGCAGCAGAAGCAGTGAGGGTAAAAAATATGAGTGTTTCCATCTTCTCTAGAGAAACAAAATTATTTTTTACAAGAATATCTCACAGTTACAGGCAGCCCTACATGGCTGTAACCAACTTTGCATTTTTCTTGCTGTCCTCATTTATTACTATTTTAAAATGATTTTAATACCTCCTTTGGCTTTTGCCAAGTTCTCCCTGCACCTGAGAGTTTGCTTCAAAGTAACATCCTGCTGATATACTGTTGACCTGAGAGAAAAATCTTCTTAGGAAATGTATAATCTGCTTTTTACAGAGCAAGAAGGTGGCAGAAATTATTTGCCTGATGGGCAGGTAATATTTTAGTGGTAAAGTAAAATTGACCATGAGTAAAAGTAGATTTTGCAAACTATTTTAATTGCAATTGCATATTTCACAAAAAGGCTATCGGGGTGTTTTATTGTCAAGTTAATGTTCCATGAAGGCTGTTGTAGTTTCTCCTCATAACTTTGTACCATGTTCTTAAAGTTTGTTTTAATGTCAATAATATAGCTATTAAATCAGTCCCTTGGCAAAGTTTTGCTGACTGTTTTCCTGTACAAAATCATTAATCTATTGTATTTAGAATATATTGCCTCTGTTTTAAGTCTACAGTTATAAAGTCAAATTTGTCTCTGATTTTCTGACTGCCGTTTTGTATGTGCAATCACTTGTAGGTTCAGTATTGGGGGTGAAATCAATGGAAGGTGAAATTTTGCAGACACAATCAACAATAGATACAAATTACGGAATTTAGACATCAGTCTGTCTATAAATCTCAGAGAGGCATGTACATTCTATGGTTTGTGCCCACAAGTAATTGCACCCACAAAATTGCAGGTGCTAAGTTAGAGGTCATTTTAAAAACTTTGATCCAAAACGTAACACTCAGCCTACTATTGTTGCCTACTGTGGTTATTTAAAAGGTGTTTGAATCCTTGTGGTGTCATACAAGATTTTACAATGTTTCTTGAACAAGGTAGATATTTAACATAATGAGTGATGCAGTGTTGTATAAATTCTGTAGGTGCGTCTCAAGAGATGACCCTATATAGCATTTGTTTCCCCTTGAATTCTGTTGCCCTTCATATTCTCTAAATGTCCATTGATCATTGAGAGCCACACTTTGGTTAGGTTTCAGAGTAGCAGCCGTGTTAGTCTGTATCCGCAAAAAGAACAGGTTAATCCATTGTACAAAAAGAAAGGATGATGGGAACGAAATCAAAGTTTGTCACAAATGCCCCATGCCCTCTATTAGAAGTATATGCCCTGTTTCCGTGTGATAGGAAGAAAGGAAGCTGAAAGGGCCCAGAAAATAAATATATAAATAAAGGTTCCTCCCCTCCCCAACATCTAAGTGTGTCACTGAGATCAGGAATACTATTTATGTAAGGCTAATAGGTATTGTACATTTCTTTTGATCCTTTTAGGTAGCTTAAGCAGCAGTCATCACCAGCTTAGAGAACAATGCACGTCAAATAAGATTTTATTATAAAGTTTTCAACAAAAGAATCAAGGATTTTCATTCTCTGTGGTAGGGTAATTGCATGTTTCCAAAGAAACATTGAAAAGTGACACATAAGATATCTGAGCATTCTTTCAGCCTCTTTTTCCTGGTACAGACATGACATCTAATTGAAGAAAAAGAAAGGAAGACTGAATTTGTGATTTAGGTCTCAAGCCAAACCACTTGAAGCCATATTCAGCCTTCATTGTACACACTTGTGGCATCCCCTTGCATTCAGTGCTGTAACTGGAGGCAGAATTTGGCCCTAATCTTGTTTCTGCCCAATTTAATACAAGGCAGCCCACCACATTTGGGAGCTGATGGCCTCCTGTGAGATACTGAGCCCTTCAACTTGTAATGATGTCAATAAAAATTGAGGGGGCTCAGTACCTCACAGGATCAGGTCCAAGATTGTTAGGCTCGATTGGCAAATGTACTACATACATGCTGTATGACATGAGAATTGATAAACACCTGCTGAAGTGGTCGTATCTCAACCTTTGGCCAAGCTCTGCAGCTCAGAAGGAAGGGGACCATTTTGAATCCAGCACATCCAGAAGATCATTATATAATTGAGTCATAATAGTTTTTTAATTGTCTTCATAATGTGAATTTTATGCTGAGTGCCTCATAGTCAGAAGACATTATTTATAATTTGTATTACAGCAGCATCTTGTCATGTGCGAGGCACTGTACAAACACATCAACAGAAAGACAGTCCCTGCCCCAAAGAGCTTAGACATTGTTTCCGGAGTTCAAATAAACAGGTTAGAGCAAGATACTTGCTGTCCTAAACTGTGCGGATGACTGGCCATAAATCTGATTGGTTAGAAGCTGGTACTTCACATCTAGTAAGTAACATGGTGTAGTTGTTAGAGCACCAGATGTTCCTAATTCCTGTATCTCATTGTCTGACACTGGGAAAGTCAGTTAAGCACGTCAATTTTCCTGCTGTGTTTTAGGTGGGGTAATACTCAGAGTACTTATCCACTGTGTGAGGGTGTTGTGAAGCTTATTCATCACTTACAGCGTGTTTCTGAGTTTGCACCAGTGTAAATCAATAATGGCACCACTGAAGCCAAAGCAGTTATACTTGCCTTCACCTGGTGCTGCTGAAATAAGAATCAGCTCCTTAATGTTTTTGAAGTGCTTGGAGATGGAGGGGACTGTGAAAGTGCTAAGTAGTGTTAGTTTAGTTTATATCTAGGCACCATTTCTGTACTGGAAAATCAATATGAAATTTTAAGGGACAAGGGGCATGGATGTTTTAAACCTGTAGAGAAAGATCAGCCCACAATTAGTAGCATTACGGCAGGCATGTATCTAAAATCATGGTTCTCTCACAAGCACTGTTACACTGTACCAGTTTATCACTAATACACATCGGCTTCTGACACCACAAGGATTCAAACACCTTTTCAACAGGCATCTGTTACTTTTCCCAGTAAGACCTTTCACTGAGCTGCTGCTCTGTTTAGAGACTCTGCTTAGAGCCACCATATTTCTGTTTGGCAAAAATGTACAGAACTTTGCATACCATTATTATTTGAAGTTTTTAGGATTGTGAGGGGCCCATGGAAAAAAAGGGATATAATTATCTTGCGGGAAGACTGAATTAAATTCTCCCAATTGAGACCTGTCCCCATTTTAACAATGAAATACACATTATAGCTAGTTATATTAAAATTCAATTTGCTTTTCTGCAGATGACTATGAAAGCGAATGTCTCTCAGCTAACCTGCACTCCACAAGGGGCAATTTTTCCTGAGGCCAACAAATCCAATACCTGCTTCATTTTCCCATGTTCAGTTATCTGATGATAATTAGGTTGGTGTAGCCAATAACAATGCGAGACATGTTTAACTTGCACTTGAACACCATGAGTTTATAGATATGTTCATCAATAACTCTGATAAATGTGTAAAATTATATTTTAGGCTCCATGTAATTAATTGTTTATTCAATTTTCCAGTTAATGAAATGTACCCATTATCTCTGGGTAAATGTGCAGTACATGACTTACAAACCAGAATACTTCCAATAAGTCTTGCCTAGTCATACATCATTCTTTCACCCCTCTGACAAAAGCCTGCAAACCTAGATGGGACTTGAATCCTTCCCTAAACCTAGTCAAACTCAGGCTCTGTGGAAGCAGCAGAGTGAGTGAGTTCTGGAGTCAAGAGCTCTCTGATAATATTACATGTTGTGGGGCCTGACAGTTATACCTGGGACTGTTAGCTGAAGTGCTTCATCTACACTCAGCTCTCAGGGGTTTGTAATGAGGTAAGCAGTCTCTTGGGTGGTCAGGAACCAAGCCATACAGGGCTTTACCGAGACTTCTCTACACACTGAATTTTGTATATACTTAGAGTGTCAACACTTTGCATCTCACCCAGAAGTAATAGAAAGCCAGTGACACTGGTGAAGAAGTGGCATAAAATGTTTCCTGCCAGTAATATTACCAGGCAGGGAGCCAGCTGTCAAGTGCACTAGCTGAATCTTTGGGGGCATCTCCATGAGGATCATATTTCAATAATCCATTTTGGAGATACCAAAGACAGAATAAAGAGTTATAGAAGCCCATTTTGAAAGCAAGAGCTGTAAATACCAATCCAGGCATGTATAGAAAAAGGCATTCATGCCCACCAATACCACCTGAGATCTCAAGGCAGTTGTGGCCTTAAAAGCACTCAAAAATTGCAAACTTCTTGATCAAAGAGACTCAACAATAGGGAGGAGAGTCCAACTTCACTATTATTTCAGGATCCTTCTTACCCTGCTAGCACTACCTTCATTTCTCTTGGATTAAACTTGACTTTTATTAATGTCCCAGTCTCTCAGGCAATGACCTAGAAGGCAAAGGAACCATACCACTTGCATCTGATGAATAGGAGACAGTTTTGTGACACCCCAGAGCAAAACATCTTACTATCTCGCCACTGGAAGGATGGATGAGATGGATTAAGGCATTGGAAGGGGACATGAACTGATCTGCTTCAATTGATGGTTCTGCCACAGACCACTTGTGTGAGAGAGATATAGATATATAGATCTTTTAGGCAAATCACTTAATGTGTTTCATTGACTTATCCCCCAAATGAGAATTATGCTCCCCTATTTTGTATGGGAGGGTGTTAGCAATAAATTATGCTACACAATATATTACAGTGATACAGGGCATATAAATAACTAGATAGATATTGAATAAGAGAATCTGGCAGTACCTTTCACAGGATATTCCTCAGGACTGAAAATGTTATTGATTAACCCAAAATCTAGCTGAAGGGCTGAGGCTATAATGCAAGACAACGTGGAATCTGATATAAAGATAAGGAAAAAATGTGGGGAATCTTAAAGCTTTCATGCAGGATGTGGATGGAAAAAACAAGTTTTGTACTTATTTAAAATATCAAGAAAAAAGGGGCTTCCGTTCTTATTTCATTTACACTTGAAGTCAATATATTTACTCCTAATTTACATCAGTGCAACATTTAACCCAAATTATATTTCCTATATGGCACTTTATAGAATTAGCTTCCCAGATCAATATTGTTAGATATTTTATAAAAAAGTGCTTACCAGATTTATCAAACAGATAAATTGCACTGGATAGCAGGTCATACATTATTTGGTTATACATAGAGCATATGCTGTATATAGGGCCACTCTCTGTTGCTAATATTATTTTAGCACCAAGCCTAGTACTGAATTCTTAATTCATATAGTGGCTCATGAGTGCCTACAAAACATTAGTGCTAAGAGATTGGTAAATATTTTTTCCCCCTAATTAGGATCACAGCCACAATTTACTCTTAAAGACAAAGCATATAATACAATGACGGTTAAAATGTGTTCCTTATACAGGATCAGTCTTCATCAATTTTGAAGGACGCCACATGGATATAAATTATGAGGTCTGACAAGGGAAGGTTCATAGATAGATGAGGTTCAGTCAGAGGAATATTTCTTCCCAGAAGACTGTCTGCTGAGCAACTGTAAGTTGTAGGAGTTGGGAAGCTTATAAAAGTCAAGGCAACTCAATCATCACTAACAGACCCAGTACTGATATTGGTTCTCATCTCTTAGAGAGGGGGCATCATACACAAAAGCAAAGACATTGTGTCTGAGATTATGTTCAACAAAATCTGTCTGACGGATTCAATATGCTCGCAGATTGGCAACTTGATATTCAGCATTGGTTTAATCTGGCAAGTAAACAGGACTGACTTTAAAGCTTGAGAATCTTTCAGTAGTCTTATCTAGTGCATCAAGCACACACACAAAAACATCTGGTAGAAGTAAATTTATTTTCTATCTTACTCTATGTCACAGTCTGAAAATGTGACATCTTCCCTGTGTGTGAGTGTATGTGAATGTGAAACTCTACCATTGAATGTTCACGTAGAGAATTAATTGCATCTTTTTCTGAAAGACAGAAGCAATCTTTTTCAAAATGTTCAAAACAGGATGGGTGATGTAGGCTGTACAGTAATGAATATGATCAAAATCACTTGTTTATAGAAATATCTATATTACTGTTAGGGATGTCAACTGATCCAGTGGCTATTCTCCACCTACATTCTCATCCCTATTTTAAAGGCTTTAAAATATTTGTTGCATTGTTGACCTGTAAGATGTTATCTAGATATTTGTGTATACTGTCTTCCTTGCAAATGCATAATAATTATGAACTATGGAAGAAAATACCCTCCTCCACATGAGCATTAATTCCTCTACTCGGGTAATTTCATGGATTCTAACCAACACATTTCATGGACTGTTTTCCTTTTCCATTGTTTTTTAACAGAAGGGGATGATATAGCCAATCATAGGCAAATAATACTGTATGTATTTTACCGTACAGTACCTAGTTATTAATTCAGATACAAGTTTGGCATGACAAGGATGCAGTGCTTCCACACTCAGTAGTTATTTCAAGGTCTTCCTTTGGACCAATAGACCAGTTTAAGTTTTTTCTACAAATGCTAAATATTTCTAAACCAAATTAGCCAGAACAATACACGGGATAAAGACAAAAACATAATGCTGTCCATGCAAAGAATTCTATTTTACGTGCCTATCTAACATTTTTTGAGGGTACAGAAGTTGCAGCATAACTGCAAGTATCTGTGAATTTGTTTCTATTTTCTTCAAGGGCTTGTGCAAATTATGATTTATGACTCTAGGCTTGTCTTCACTACCACGCTAAATCAGTTATTGCATCAATGCAGTGGCGTCAATTTAGCGCATCTGGTGAAGACCCACTAAGTTGATGGGAGAGCATCTCCCGTTGACATAGTGTGGTATAGACACTACTTTAAGTTGAAGTTATGTCGCTCGGGGGTGGGGGTGGTTTTTTCACACCCCTGAGAGAGGTAACTTACATCGACTTAAGCGGTAGTGGAGACAAGCCCTTAGTCTATGAATGGGGGGAGGAGGAAGGAGAATAAGAGTAGAAAGAGAGCATGGCTTGCAACAATTAATTTATAAGAAACTTCTGTCTGGTAGAGATGGGCTCCATTTAGGTTAAGGTGTAATTCTGTCAGGAAGTTTGATTTAGTCCATTTTACAGAGATGATACATTTTATATTCACTTCATATTGAATCTGTCCCTAAAAATTTGAGGGTTTTGATTTAAACCCATTACTACTACTTATTGAACCACAGTATAGCTGACTACTCTGAAAGTATTGTCTTGGTTCAATTCTGGATCAAGAAATGGCCATTAACTTTTTTTTTCTATGAAGTATTTTTCTTATACTGGAATTTGTGTCATAAGCAAGGAGAATTATAGTAGTTTCCTATTTTATTTTATCGACACCACATATGGTGTTTATACATATGTTTTAAAGACATGGGGTGAAATCCTAACTCCACTGAAGTCAATGGCAACAGTGACTTCAATGTGGCCAGGATTTCACCCATGAAACCTGCCTGGAAGGCAAAACAAATGTCTTTCCTGTGCAATCGAGCCATGCTGCGGTTGGGATTGCAGAAGGATTGCAATGTGGTCAGATATGCCAGGAATTTATCCAAACAGCCCCAGAATACTTCTCAACAAACCCATTGTTTGAGCTTGCTGGAAATGGTTTCTTCCACTGAAAATTTTGACTTTTGTTGAAAAATTGAAAACCAAAAACTTATAGCCTGAAATCAAAATATTTTCTGAAAACTCTCCAATGATGCACCATGGCCTCTCCTCTTGCTGAGCTGTCATGGTACATCAGGGGAGATGTAGTCCAATTTGGAGCCACAGAGGAGAATGGTGGCTTGAAGCACTCAAACTACAACTCCCACAAGAGACCATGGTAGCATTTCTGAATCAAATTTTCAGCTGAAACTCTTTGGTTTTTTAAGCAAAAAGATATTTGTTGCCAATGAATAAATACATTCTTTTAATCAACTCTAATATCTGCCTTTATTTCAAATATGTGTTTTTCCAAATGCTCAAGTAATTGGAACATACATACAGAGATACAAAAAACATATAGAGATGTCTTAACACACTGTAAAATTCTCTCTCAATTACACCAAAATACTAAGTAAATGAAACCATAATAATTCTTCTAATAGATTTATCCAACAGCTTTTGCAGGTTTCTCTTTCTCAGCGTAGGAGAGGGGGTGTTCAGGGAAGGTTGCTCACCCTCTTGTTTCAGGCAATATCGCCTCTTCTGTAAAAGCCCATAATAACCATCATTATGTTATTTTCTGAAGGGGTGTTTTTCTTTGCAAATAGCAATTGTTTGTTGTTACAAATCTCTTCTGCAAGAATCATAATTTTTCTTTCTTTTTATCTAGATCAGATAAGATGTTTTGTCACTGGAATGTGTCTTTTAATTCTACAAAAACAAAACCTAAAAAGGATAAAAAAATATTCATGGTGAACCCATAACATAATTCATGTTTTGGAAATTACGTTGAATCGCCCACCCCAAATGACTCAGCCAGTGGGGAGCATCACCCAGTCATGGCAGGTGCCTGTTTTTCAAATACATGATTAGTTTTTACATTTTACTCTGAGCTGATTTTCTTCTCACCATAAGAGGTTTTCATAGGGTAAAAACCTAGAGGTCAACACAAGGAATGAGGAGGGTCCCAGAGGCAAGATATGGGGATAACAGAATAGGTGGTCTCTATACTTTTACTGACAAGATCTGCTGTGATTCACTTTCTGATTAGAGATTGTAGCCATTGAAACCACCTATTTCACCCGTTGACATCAATGAATATTTCCCCTGACTTCATTGTGCATGGGTCAAGCCCTTTAAACTCCTGGACTACGCATACATTATTCCATGTCCTACTTACAATCTCTCCATGTGGTCCAGTGGCTGGGATGCATGCGTGCCCAAATAGAACTGGCTGAAATTTTTTGGACAAAATTTATTTGCCTTAAAAATAGAGCTTTGGTTGTCCCAAAACTATTAATGAATTTAATATGAATTTGCCAAATAGTTTTGGTCTTTTTTTTTTTTTACAAGGCATCAGGTGCCATTTGTAAAATGGATGGAAGAAGAAGATGCATCTCCTGCCTTATAACCATTAGTGCAATGGTGACTGTGTTCACTCAGATATAGGAAACAGAGTTTCAATTCCTTCCTCTGGGTGATGTGGAGAGGAATTTGAATCTGGGTGTCCCACATTGCAAGAGTGTGTCCTAACCCCTATGCATAAATAATTAAAATAGCCTTTGGATCAGGAGGATCTCCCTGAAGAGTGCCCTGACCACTAGGCTAAAGAGTTATTCTAATTCTCCTTCTGGTCCAATATTTATTTATACACAGTAGAACAGTTTCAACAGGAAAGACTGAGGGAGACCTGCCCCAAAATACCCCATAGCCTATGGGCGAGTGCACTCACTGATGAAGGGGAGACCAGTTCAAATCTCTTCTCCAACTCAGGCAGTGTGGGAGAATTGAACCATCTCTCCCCTATCCTGGATGCATGTCCTAACTACTGGGCTAAAGGTTATAAGGCAGCTGCCACAGACTCCTGCTGTTTTGTAAATCAAGCCTGGGTCAAACAAAATGTTTCGTGTGACCAAAACAAAATTTTTGATGGCTTTTTTGACTCACTGAATTTTCAGTTTGACCTGACCCAATTGTTTTTTTCCAAATTTGATGGAACTTCCCATGAACTGAAAAACCAGTTACTTATCCAGATCTACTGAGGAATCCCACAACAAGGGACCTCTGAATCCCATGACTCAACACACTAGAACCATAGCAGTTCAACTCTGCCATGATCCTTCTACAGCCCCAGTATGATTTTCTAATATAGAATTATTAATGCTTCTTTTATATATTACTGGACTATGGAAGGAGTCTCTAGCAGAAGTGAAACCAGCAATAATAGTAATAATGTTACACAAAAATGTAACTTTTGTGAGGTTTTCATTGATATTTTTGTTCTTTTACTGCAAAAAACAAAAGTTAATCAATTGGACCAATTCATGAAAATGTTACTGCTTATGATATTCTTCCATGTGCACAGTGAAATGCTGCCTTTTTCAAACAAATACATCAGTACTCATAGATTCTCATGGAAATTTTGGGTTTCCCTCATTAATACTGAGGAAAAACCAGTTGATTCACATGGCTCTAGTTGCACAAATATAAATGGACACTCCATTGTCTTATTGAAGACTCTGTGGAATAATTGATATTCTGCCCTGAGATATTAAGATTTTAATAGTAATTTAACTTAAGACCTTAATTCTCTGACTTAAATATTGTATCTTTACAAATGGATGTTCATCCTCAATAATATGAAGACCATGGAATAAAAGGTAATTATTCAAATGAGTGTATTTAAATGTGCATTTGGCTATTATTAATTTATTCTTATATTGTTACTGTTTATTTTCGTTATTGGGAGTTGTCCCTTTAAGAACATAATTCGTAATGGCTGAGTTTGAGACATCTCAGATTGGTGGGTAACAGATTCTTGTCTGTGTTTCCAAAATTTGTGAAAGACCCTGTCTCTGTAAGCTCCGAAAAGTCAGAACTCAGTTTAATAAACTTACTTTTCCAGAAAGCAAGCCATTCTTGAAGGTGTTACAATATAGCATGGAATAATCTTCCCTGAGCAGCAGAAGAAGCCCTCGCCTTCTGAGTTTTGAAGTCATTAATAGTTGATCACTAGGAACGAGCACACTGCTGTTATGATTAATGAATGAATTTTAAATGTTTATGATAGATGATGTATTTATGTAAAAATGACTATATTTATGGCTGCTTATCGTATGGTGCTCTCCAGGATGCTGCTGAAAGAAAGAATACAGATATCCTTACATCCCAGCGGTTTATTTCTGATTAAACATTTCAGTACAACAGGGTAAGTAATGCAATTGTCTGTTCTACCCAAAGACAGACACAGGGTGTGATCCACAAAGCTATTTGGGTGCCTAAGATCTGATTTTAGCCAAGAATGTGAGCCACAAAACTGCCTCTTGGTTGCCGCCTAACCCTGTAGGAGCCTAATACTTTTTGCCTCTGGGCATGTGCACTGCAGCCTCGCTCTAGGCACCCAAATGCCTGTCTCCTGCCTAAGCCCCAGAGGGATTTATAACTTAGGGAAAATAGACATTTGGCTGCCTACGTTGCATGTGGATACTTGATCCAGTAAGCATCCGCAGAAACTTCCTACCATATCAGGCTCCTTCAGCGGAGTTCATACAAAACAGCTCGGGTGGGTAGGAGGAGACAAGACAGAGGGCCTCCCTTACAACCTTTAGCCCACAGGTTAGGTTACTTATGCTGTTGAAGACACCGCTTCCTGCACCTGCTTCCAATTTTGAGGGACAGAAGGGATTGACCAGGGCTGAGTCAACTCTTAAGTGAGTTCTCTAGTCACTAGGCTGTGGGATATTGTGAGGTGGAGCTCCTTCAATCTCTCCTATTGAAGTTGTTTCACTTTGATTAAACAATGGAATAATTAAATATTAATGGGGCCAGTGAAGAAGTTAGAATGACTCTATAGACTAGTGGTTAGAGTACTCACCTGAGAAATGGCTGAGCCCTGATCAACTCCTTTCTCCTCCTCCAGAGAAACGGGGGACTTAAACTAGGGGTCTTCTACATGCTGGGTGAGTACAGTCCTTTTCCCTCTCCCCCTGCGGTTTTGTTTCAGGCCCGCAGATGACTTACGGTAGGTGGCAGAATGCCTATCTTACCCCAGTGTATGGATCACAAGTGAGGGAAGTGCCTTTCTCAGGGGGGTGGGGCTTAGCACATACCCCTCTGATTAGCATCTTCCATTGGCTAGTTTAGGCAGCTCCATGCCTAGCATGCTGGTATTGTGGATTGCATTTAGACCTTTTTCTCTTCTAATGCATTATATAGGAAGCCAAGACATCTAACTGAGGCTCCTGTGATTTTTTTTAGGAGTCAAAGAGTTAGGCACCACAATACTCAGCATCCCAACATGCAAGTCCTTTTATGGATCTGGGATAGGCTGCCACCTCTGAGGTACAAAAAAAAGAGAGATGTCCAAAATGACCCTGAGCCTCTAAAACTAGACATTTGGCAGTGTGTCCTAAGCACCCATATGGATTTCCCTGGACTGCTATCTCAAAAAAGGGACTAGCCTGAGAAAAATCTGGAGAGAAGACAATCCTATTCTTGGCCCTAGGGCTAATTTTCCAGATGGCCCCAATTTGGCCTTCCTTTTTGGACCAGCAAAATTACAGATGCAAATACCTGTGGGTGCAATTAACATCACTTAAATGTTTATGTATCTCATATAGTGGGCAATTAAGTAGCTGGGTGTCTAAAAGCTATTAATTGCACCTGCAAAAAACTGTGGGAGCAAATTTGAATGCAAAGAGACAGATTGGCCTTTAAAAAAATTAGCATTAGGGTGACCTGATTTTTTTTTTCAATGAATGCTGGTAATTTCATACTCCCATGTTAATTCACCCCTGAACTCATGTCTCCGAGGGTCCAGTTCCACAACTACACTTGTGAGTGACTTTGCTCATGTAAGCAGTCTTGTGTTTGCAGGATTCAAACATGTTTTAGTAGAGTTAGGTCGGGGATTACTTAATCCCAATATTGATCACCAAAAAGCAGCAGAATCACTTCACTTCTTAGCAATATGCAGCCTGCTAGCTGGGGAGGGAGTTGGGTTGGGATTAGCCAGGGATAAGAAGGTGTTGTCTCAGCTCCATGGCAGTTGAGGGGAACACAGTTAGTGTAGTCAAACCTGACACCATGAAGGTGGCAATCTAATATATTGTTTAAAATAATTAAAACTAACCTAGAACCACACTGACAAAAATGCCCTAATCATATGGTTATTGCAGGGTGTCACTACAGGGTCAGAGTTAGGTTGTTCAGATGGCCTAATTGCATATTGCTATACCTGAACATCTTTGGGTTTCTTTATGTTGAATCTTAACACTGAATTCCCTGGGTCTATAATGTTTGGTTTAGGGATAATTACAGAAATTTTCGGACTTTTTTTTTTTTTTTTTAAAAACAATGATTCATCTAAACCAAAATGTTTGGCAGAAACATTTCAGTTTCAACAAACTTCTGCTCTTAGGAAAAGATGTAGGCAGTCTGGTCTAATAGTCAGAGCAGGATTTGGCATCAGGAGTCAAGCCGATAGTCAGAAGCAAGGCATTGAGCAGAAGTAAGGCAGGGAGCAGGAGTGAGACTAGAACCAAGAACAGGGTTGGATGTAGATCGCAGAAGACAAGCAAAGATCAGGGTCCAATACAGCAGCAACAACAGGGTGTCTGCACAGTTGCTCAGATAACCCATCTAGCATGCTTCCTGGTTTAAGTAGTGGGTGTGAGCCAATCAGGTGCCGGGTCTTGTGTTTCTTGATAGTATTGCCTGTGGGGCCTGACCTTCCAAGGTTAGTGAGGTGGTGCTTCATTTGTGTCTCTTGGTGGTGATGGGAGAGTGGCAGTAATACATTAAGACTTTCATAGCATTGTATTGTAGAGCAGCCAAAATCAAAGACCTCCACCCTTGGATCCTTACATCTTCCAAAACACAAGAAGGATCCTAATAGATCCTTTCCTGGTGGGCTGCTGGGGAGCCTGGGTGTATGGGGTCAGAAGCCCTGCCATGCAGTTTTGAAATGTCAGAATGTCCTTGACATGGAAATTCCAAGCTTTGCCCAGCTCTAATTACAGTATCCTGTAATACATCTCACCCTAAATTTCTGATATATGTTCTCATCCTTAACTTATTTTATTAATGTAGTTTTTATCTAGGATATGTATTAGAGGACTGATCTAAAGCCTATCAAAGTCAATAGAAAGATTTTGGATCAGGTTGTAAATGTGCAACTCACTTCCTCATTATAACAATACTTATTACTTGTGATTTATCTTGTTTCTTTAAGAGCCTTAAAATTCATATGATGAATTCAGTAAAAAGGACTTCAGTTTTGGAAATATTTTTTTTTTAATTATTGTTTGGTAAACTTTAAAAAGCCTCCAAAATTAGAAAGGCCATGAATGGTTATTTTGCTTTGAAGGAAATATATGAACCCAGTCAGTAGTGTTAATTACAGACTAAGTATTACCAGATTTTAACATTCTTAGTATGCTTTGAAGATTGATTAATAAGAATGCTACTCAGCTGACACACTGGAATCATTTTCAACATCATTACTTTGTCCCTTGAACAAGTCAAGCTCAAACCCATGGGATTTGGCAACACTTATTAAAACAAACATTACCAAACACATCTTAATTTTTGAAGGACAAACTTCTATAATAAGCAAAGCATTTGCATGGGCTACATTGGGAGGTGATGCAAACCACACAAAGGATATAGGAGATCAAGGTTAGAAGAGTTATCTGTGGGAAATAATAAAATGAGATTTAACCTGGAAAATACAAACTAAATTAAAGCACGGATATTCAATGAAAGGTTGATTCTCAAGAGCAAAAATCCCATAAAAGAAAAGGGTAATAGCAGTCAGCAAATAAGATATGTGATAAAATTTTCAAAAACATCAAAGTCCCATTTGCAAAAGGTCCTAAATCATTTTTGAAAATTAGACTTAAGCTTCTAATTCACCTATGCCCAGATTTTTACAGGTATTTGTGTTAGGGGGCTTTCCCTTCACCCCTGGTTCTTGTCACACAGACAGAAAGCAGAAGACCAGAAGTCTGAAGTGCAGGCAATGCCATGTTTATTGGGTTTCAGAGTAGCAGCCGTGTTAGTCTGTATCCGCAAAAATAACAGGAGTACTTGTGGCACCTTAGAGACTAACAAATTTATTAGAGCATAAGCTTTCGTGGGCTACAACCCACTTCTTCGGATGCATATAGAGTGAACCATATATTGAGGAGATATATATACACACACATACAGAGAGCATGAACAGGTGGGAGTTGTCTTACCAACTCTGAGAGGCCAATTAAGTAAGAGAAAAAAAACTTTTGAAGTGATAATCAAGATGGCTCAGTACAGACAGTTTGATAAGAAGCAAGTGTGAAAATACTTACAAGGGGAGATAGATTCAATGTTTGTAATGGCTCAGCCATTCCCAATCCCTATTTAGCCCTGAGTTGATTGTGTCTAGTTTGCATATCAATTCCAGCTCAGCAGTCTCTCGTTGGAGTCTGTTTTTGAAGTTTTTCTGTTTTAAGATAGCCACCCGCAGGTCTGTCAAAGAATGGCCAGACAGGTTAAAGTGTTCTCCCACTGGTTTTTGAGTATTATGATTCCTGATGTCAGATTTGTGTCCATTAATTCTTTTGCGTAGAGACTGTCCGGTTTGGCCAATGTACATGGCAGAGGGGCATTGCTGGCACATGATGGCATATATCACATTGGTAGATGTGCAGGTGAACGAGCCACCGATGGTATGGCTGATGTGATTAGGCCCTATGATGGTGTCACTTGAATAGATATGTGGACAGAGTTGGCATCGGGCTTTGTTACAAGGATAGGTTCCTGGGTCAGTGTTTTTGTTCAGTGATGTGTGGTTGCTGGTGAGTATTTGCTTTAGGTTGGGGGGTTGTCTGTAAGCAAGCATAGCGATAGCTCTGATGCTGCAGAGCCTTTTTCCAGTCCCCCACGGCCCCACCCCCTTAACAGGCATAATTATACTGGTAGTGCATGCCCTTGGCACCACCCCTTACAATTTATGGTCATGTTCTGTTTTGGAGGGTTGTGAGTCTGGAGTCTTGGTACCACCTCTTTTGTATCCCATGGAAGGGGTAAGGAGTGAGGTTGTGCTTCAGTCATGGACAGGCATTTCTTTGGCTTTTAGTGTTTCTTATACCTTCCCCCCATTCCCCTTGCCCCTCCTGACTGGTTGCTTGACCTCGGCTTGAGAGAGAAGCCAGGCAGCCTCCCAGTGAATGCTCGTATATTTCGCTCTCACCATACCTAGCAACACTTTAAATCTATCCCTTATCTTTTCTCATTATACTAACAAACCCATCTGGCTGGGCAGAAGAAACACAGAGTGTCTTTGTTCACACATATTAGAAAGGATATAAGAGTATCAAAAATAAAACTCAAAAGTCTATCCCAAGCTAACAAATAGGCCTATATACTAACAATTTGGGTGCCTAAAAAGTGCAGATACATGCCTAGTTGGATTTTCAAATCTGCATAGTCACCTAACTCCTTAAATTTCAATGGTGTTTTTGAAAATCTGACTGTGCACCTATGTACATCTTTAGGTGACTAATTACCTATTTAAATATGACCCTTAGGCATCTTTGAAATGTTTATCCATGATCTTTCAGTAGACATTAACTATGACAGCAGGAAAAAAAAACGCTAATGTAATTGTGAGATTTACACACAGAGGAAGTTGAGGAAGGTGTTAGTCCCTCTTTTTATGGGACGATGATGCTGCACCACGAATACAGCATTTGCTTCTGGTCAACTCAGATATCATAAGAAAGTCAGTAAATTGGGCTGAATTCAGAGAGGAGTAACAAAACAATTAAGTAACAAAAGGACTGACGTACACAGAAAGGGAGAAAAAGCAAAGTTCAGATTTTAGAAACTGACTCAATTTTTGCAGTGGTAATCTTGCACCCTCAGTTAATGGCAGGCACAACTAATGTAACTTGGACCACAGAATACTAGATGAGAGGGGCACAGTGGGGTTGGTATGTCTTCAGTTCTGTTTGCAATTGCTGAAGCGTGGGGGGGGGGGGGGAGAACAGGCAGAAGGGGTGGAGCCAAGGGCTAGCCTCCCCACAGGGGGGCTCCTCTCGCTGCCCATGATTTCACCCAGTCTCTCCTGTTGAAGCTACTCCACTGTGGATAAATAACTAAATAATCATTGAAACAGGGACACAAACTTGGGCCTTACCACTGCTGAGGTGAGTGCCCTAACCATTAGGCTGTAAGGTCATCCTCTCTCTTTGGAGGGATGACAGTTTAATTCATTATTATTTAATCACTTACACAAAGCGGAACAGCCTCAGCAAAAGAGACTGAAGAAGACCAACCACAGACTTCCCCGTAGCCCAGGGGAGACCCACATTCACATCCCTCCTCTAATTACTGTTTGTTTATACACAATGGAAGAATTTCAACAGGAGATATTGAGACACCCACTTCAGAATATCCTATAGCCCACTGGCTGGGACATTCTCCTCCAATGTAGAACACTGTTACTCCAGCCAGAGGGAATTAAATGACTGTCTGTTATGCCCCAGCTGAGTGCCCTAACCCATGGGCTAAAGCTTATAAGGGAAGTAGCACTGCCACCCATTTTGTGAATGTAGCGTATTGAAAATGTCCAAAAAGAAAATGTTTCAGGTAGAACAAAATGTTTAGTTTGACTGGAAATGAACTTTTTCAATTCACCCAATTTTGGGGGAATTTACAAATTCAGTTAGACCCAAACCAATTTTTTTCCAGAATTGCCCTCAAACTGAAAAGTCAGTTAGTTGCCCAGCTCTAATACCAGGCCTCATTTTAATTATCGACTACAGGCACTCATTTGGATGAAGAACTAAACTGGCTAAACCCCAGACTATCCTGCATGCACTGATGAATAGCCATGTGGTAGTGAGAAATGACTACATGATCTGGGATTTTTTCCCAGTTCTAATTTCCATTTAAGACGTATTATTTTCAAAGGTTCCATAATGTAATTAGTGATTATTATTATAATTGGCTTTGTCATTAGTTCACTAAATATTTTGATGACTGACATCTGTAACATGTGATATTCAAAGCAAGAATTAGTCCTTAAATATAGCTGTAAACATGCTTTAACATATGTACATTGTGAATATAAGTAACTTCTCACATTTGTAAAAGCAATGCAGCACTGGGGTCCTGCCTGTGCAGATCAAAAATTACAGTATAGTACAGTACAGGGGCAGGACATAACATATAGTATGTTGTAATTGCGTGATTTTGTAACACAGTGGTCTGCCCCTTTAAGGGGCAGCCAGCCCTGTTCTGAGGCAGAACCACTTCAAGAACAGGTGTTTGTGCTTGGTAGAGGGGATTGCCTGATCAGCACTTGATTCCTATAAAGGCTGGATGACTGTAGTTTAAAGAGCAGAGCTGTGGGAAGGAGGTGGGGGTTTGAAGCAGGAGGAGTCTCAGGCAGGAGGTGTATAGCAGGATGAGGGAGAGCTGCCAGAAGCAGGGAGGCTCCATCAAGGAAGGCCCTGGGTCAGGGGAAAGGTAGCTGTTTAGTTTTTCTATGTTGGGGTTTGCTGTAGGTTCTCAGTGCAGCTAATAGATGGTGCCTGGGGGGAAAAAAGATCCTGATATATGAGAGAGAGGTGTGTGTGTGTGTGTGTGTGTGTGTGTGAGAGAGAGAGAGATATCTAATCCTTTCTGGGCTGGAGACATAGGCCAGCAGCCTACAGACTTATGAGCTACTGTGTGTCTCCTTTCATGTGATAGCCCCCCACAAATGCAGCTTATTTAAAGAATGATAGGGATACACCCATGAAACACATTTCCTTTCAACATACATAGGCTAGTCTTACTAGTCGATTACATATTCTGTCATGTCTTACAGTTCACATTAAAATGCAGAAAGCAATCTGACCCAGTAAGTGTTTTTGATGTACCTTATGTACAAAGTTGCTAATGTTGGCAGTGAGATAAGATCAGAAAACAGTATATTATTAAAGCAGATACTAATGTAGATAGTCAAAGAATACAAAAAGCTCCTCAGTCCTACAAACATATAACACAACAAATCACATGTAGGACTACAGAAACAAGAGAAATAGAGATACTCCTATTATGGTACAATTTTTCGTTTAATATATTAAAATTGTATTGAGAAAGCATTTTGAATATTTTCCCATTGGCCCAAATCCTATTGTCTTCCTCATGTAACTAGACCCATTCAAGTTAGTAGGATTACTCTCGTTGAAAGCAAGATTCTGGAAATCTGACCCTGGGCTAAGCTATCAACTGTTGCCTGTTACCATGTAGTATGAATGGACAACTGACTTTCTTGAATAAGACATGCGGCCAAATATTGTATTAGGGGAGAATGCAAAGGACCAAATCCTCTTCACCTTAAGCATGAATAGTTGCATTCACAAGGAACGTTGGCTACCTAGCATTCTACAGAAAATAAACAAATTGTATATTTTTTGTATTCCATGAATATTTCTATCACCCATCTGTCCAGTGCTGCTCTTTCTAGCTGTCCCATAGTGATCTGCATTGTATGTATTTAATTTTGTATATATTTTTGTTAGCTTAAGTGGTCCAGTCCTCTAATATACTTGTTCCCAACTTCTTTGGCAACCCAAAGCAGTACTAAAGTTGGCTTAACAGGCTGAGTGAGAATATCCTCTGCCCATTGCCTAGACTTAACAGAATGGACCCTACTCCACACCCTGGCACAGGAGCCAGGACTGGGGAAATGAGGACATGGCCGGAATGTCCCTAGAAACCAGGAATCTCTGGCTGCCAGAAAGGTCGTTATTGCCAGAAAGGTCGTTATTGCCACATAGTCGACTGATGTAAAATAGAATAGTTCTGTGGCAGCCTAAAATGTATTGAGGACAGGTCTGTCAGCTGGATGGCTCCAGGATTGGGAAGGCACAAAGACAGCTTTGCATTCACCCCTCCTGTAGTTTACTAAGTATGGATCAGAATCTGAGCTTATATTTTGGATCACATTTGTGTTTTTCCCTGCAGTGCTTTGCTTGTCAATTTCATTTTGCCATTTCCTAAAGTTTTGTCATTTTATTATTGTGATAAATAGATTAGTAAAGGAAACAATACTGAGAGGGTGCTTCATTTAAGGCCAGTGTCGGCTATCTAAAATGCAATGGAGTAAAAGTGGGTGAGCATACTTGAGATTACTAAAAGCATAAATAGACTGTTAATACACATCATGGGCTCTTAAACGGCAATCTTTTCACCTGAATAATTACAGTAATAGAAGGTTGATTATTTGTGTTTGTTCCAAGTGCCTGTGATGATCATGTCTGTTCCTTGCAAATACACAGGAAAAATAGGCGAGCATTCTATTTGGCAGATTTCCTTTCTGAGTAGTAGATAACTGGTATTCTGGGCAAACTTTCCTTTTATAGGTTAGGGTAGATAAACACTTGACTTATACTCAGGAAGATTCTAATTCCCAGATGTCTGTATCAGAGAGTCCTCTAGTATTTGAGTTGATGAATAAGAAACATATCTATCTTGATTGTTCCATGACTTATTAGCAAGAACAGTTTGCCCCTTTTCTTCTATATTTAGTAGAAATACAATAATTAAGCACCACTTTTTAAAATTCTAGGTCTGACCCAGTGAATGCATTCAAAAGTAGTAGTTCACCTCCCTCCCTCTTTCTTCCCCTTATTTTCAAATTCCCACTGCTGTTTTAGATTGTGAAATCAAATATGGTCTACAGGTGCACAGATGTGGCTAATCATTGGGTTACTTACCCTATTAGGTCAGGTAGTTTAGATGTACCAAGTCTATTGATGTGTGCATGTGTTTGTGAGAGAACTTGTAACAAGGCTGTCTTTGCACTGTGCCATGGGGTGTGTGTCCTATATAGGGCTGCCTACATCTTGGGGTTGGAGGGCCCTTATCACAGGAGAACCACAGTAGGATTTGTGAAACCCGCTGAGGGCAAGCATGCTCCCTGAATGCCAAAGCAGCCAGAACTCACGACATCTTCTGTTATGGGGGGAGCATTGCCCAGGTGAGAACACTAGCTTAAGACCTCTGAAAAGCCTCTCGCAACCGGGTTGAAAAGCATGCCACAATAAATGTCACTTGTCTGTACTTGGCAATGTTCGACATCTGTACTTCTGCCTTCTTATTTTTGTCTATTTTGAAAGGTGACAAACATTTTGCAAATCTAAGGCTAGATCTTCAGTTGGTGCAGACTGACTTTGGTCAGTGGATCTATGCTGACTTACATCAACTGAGGCTCTGGCTCATAATTTACCTACCAGTCATTTAATGAAGAAATTTATATATAAAGTGGGAAACAAACAAAGGGGCTTGGCCTGTTTTCAGTGAAGCCAACAGAAGTTTTGTGATTTATTTCAATGGGAGTCAGCGTGGACTTCTGAGTATGAAATACTATATGAGAGAAGACAGGCTCCAGTACTATAGATCTGAAATTCATTGTTATCTCTGAGTCCATTTGGGAACATATCTACATGCCACAGTAGAGCTGGAGGAGCTGTTTGAAACCAATAGTCATATCAGCAAAATCTGACCTCTTGTCTATTTGCAAACAAATTTGATATTTCTGAAATTATTCACTTTTTTGTAATAATCTTTTATTGAAAATGTTGGCATATTGCTGCTTTCATGACTGTTCTCATCAAATTTTTTCATGACTCATTATTTCTAAATGCCACATGGTGTTGCATGCTTTTCCCCTTCACTCTCAAAATGAATGTTCTTCTGTGACCACGGGAATTTTGTCTTGTTCAGCACTTTGAGCAATATTCCATTCAGATGAATGTTTGCAAATAACATGTAAACTTCAAACAAAACAAAATTTCTTATTTATTTCTCTGAATAGTAATGAAAAGTGCTCACCACTCTGTCTTGTTCCATTTTACATCCTTTGAGCAGTGGGGAAAATTTGTAATAGTGTTGATGGTCTGTATCTGTGGTGCTGTGTCCTTTCTGATGCAAGAGGAGGGGGCCAAATCAGGCCTGTATGGAGGGAAATTGTGAAAGAACCTGGGAGAATGGAGATCCCAGTCTCTGTGCATTGAGACCTCACTATATAGAGACTAGGGTTCTCATGATGTTTCTCCCTGGTGCACAAAGACGCAATATCATGGGGTATGCAGTATCATGGGGTATGCACCAAAGCATCAATGTATAAATGGCTTCCTGTAGTGCCTCTGCACTGGCTTCCTGGTACATCAAGGTGCAGCACTGTGAGGACCCTAATGTCTGTGTGAGGAGACATTGGCATCAATGGTATAGTGTTTCTTCTTGATGCCTCAGCACAAGAAATGTTGGCTTCTCCCCCTTAAGATCATTCTGGTCAGCACTGAGTCATCTCAATCCGCTGTTCATGGCCACGCTCCTCCCAACTATAGACTCCCTATTTAACAACCTTGCTTGAATTTCCATGGATATCCAAAGACTCAGTGCATATAGAGGTGGAATCTCAGTGCTTCCAACAGTAGCACCATGGGAGGTGCTCTTTGTTCTGAAGCATCAGTGCATGATGGATTCCCAAGGGTTTTGCTGCTTGGGTTCTACACACACCCAGTGGCTCTGCCACAGGGAGAATCAAGTGTGTGGGTTGATGCCTTATTGTATACACAATCAGTTCCCACGCTCCCCTATTTCCACCTCCCTACATCTCAGCTTCTCCCCTTGCCTCCCTATAGCCCTGCCTTTCTCCTACCTCATGCCACCTGCTGCCCAGCCTGCCTCCCTGGATCTTCAGAGTTAGTGTGTATATGGAGGAGCTGGTATGAAGAGAGGGACTAGATGCTGGAATTTGATTATTCTCTGCTTCTCTTCATATCAGAGCTAGGGTGTGAAGAATAAATAACTCTACTTCTGTTCAAGCTTAAACTGTAAAAACTACCCTCCATCTGATGTAAATGTGTATAAGTATACACACTTTGGGGGGGTTATCCTGGTGGTTAAACTACAGGGGTCTGGAAAAAATGTGATAGTCTTACAAGAAGTTAAAAAGGGGAGGGGGGGCTGGGAAGGGACTCATTTTTAAATCTTTCTTTTGGCAAAGTTATTGAATCTTTGACCAAGAAAGTATTATGGAAAATCAGTTGGCTTCTGAAGAGCGGGTTAGATTTAATTTTCAAATTTAACATTTAAGTGTGAAACAGGAGGACTTTAATCCTGTTTAAGTACAAATCAAATCCGCTTTAACTATGGACACTGGTGTACCTCTGTAATACAAAATACTATCGTGTGCACAGCTGACTGCATGACAATTAGCTGCAACTCTTGTCCTCCCTTTGCTCCTGCCTTCTCTACTGTCTGATTCTCCACTGTAGTATCTTGTTTAAATCAAGATCCTGGAAACGTTTACACACGAAAGTGCAAAAGGTGATGTAGGATGGATAAAAATTGATTACAAGCTTCCCCTCAAATGGTTAGCAGATTTATTGGCTTAATCTGGTTAAATGTGAAGGGTTTTACCCATACATTTTATTTTCTATTCCTGCTGCACCATAGTCTCCGTGGCTCTTTACAGACTAACACAAGAACACAAAGTTGTTATCCAAAAGACCTTGCAGGCTAAATTCTAATATGATAATGTTTGGATATGGATATTCAACCACAACTTTTTCAGGTGTCAGCTGGCTCCTATATACTCATAAATATTCTGGTAATACCTGTGGTGCATAAAGCACTTCAGCACTCATCTATAATAACCAGTTATGCACATAATGGCATAACTTCATTTTCCTACTAGAATTAACTTAGTGTTGAGTTTATGCAGCTGGAGCCTACAGATGCCCCTTTCTATGCTGCAAGGAAAATCTGGCAGAGATTGAAAGCAAAATGGAATAAAAGAACCAAATCCTTGAGAGACTGCCTTTCAAAAACTAAATCAAACATTTCCACAATAAAACACCCTGAGTGTAGAATTCCAGTGGAACTGTTTAAATGTGAGAACCTAAAGACTGGCCTTCAAATCCTGACCTTAAAATTAAAAGAAAATATGCACAAGGCTAACAGATTTCTAAATGTACTGGAAATATAAAGGCTGGAGATGATTGGGGATCCAACTGTGAAAAAACATTGCCAAGCAACTTTTCCGTTCATTCTTTAATGGGACCAAATTATAGAGCTGTTTTAGTAGTAAAACCACACTCTTGGCAGTAATTGTGCGTGATTCAGCATTGCAGGAGTAGAAGATAACACATTTCATGTAGTTGAATAAATTCCAACACTTTAATTTTTCTGCTGGACCACTAGGCCAGTATTTATGTTGTGTGACCCTTGTCCATGTTGGTTCCCAGGGATTCCTCTCTTAGGTTTTGGTTTGAAAGCCATGTATTTCTCCAAATTTCAGTTTCAAACAACTCATGCACGGACCAAACCCAACTATTTTTTTCCTGATTTCTGGCTATGTGAATCCTCACTCCTTCAATCTTATGTGAGTTAGGATCTCATAAAGTTCAGCTAACGCCTGTAACTTCATCCAGGTTTGTCAAAAGGTTCAGGAATCTCAGAAAACCTACTGAGCCTGGGCTTTGTTCCAGGTTGCTAGTGAAATCTGAAATAAATGAGCATTTCACTTTATAATCTAGGTATTTATATTACAGTCATCACTATCTAATCCTGTAAAAGCACCTGCATATGAGCAGTTTTGAGCTTGATGAGATTATGCATGGGTTGCTTTGCACAGAGGAGTAATTATTTACAGGATTGGGTCCTAAGTGTCTGTTTCACCCAGTCACAAGTTTCCTTGCTGAAGGTCTTTATAGCTAGTATCCTTGGTCATAACAGATGCCAAAGATGACAGTAATAGCCAGTAACTTGCTAGTGTGCATCCTAAGAGGACAGTGTTACAGTATTCCAATAGGAAATTGTCAGAATACCATTTGGAGGATGAAACTCATCCTTCATTGTTGGTGTTCTGGAGAGAAAACCGGTTCTTACCTTTCATGCAAATAGAAGACACCCTTTGTTTGGGGAAAAACTTCCTACACTCTCAAAAAAAGGATTGTGTAATAGAGTATACTGATTCTTGAAAGCAGGCCTCCAGCTGGGCTCTTCTCTGCGCTTGGCAGTAAGGTGCCTTGGAACTTGCAGTTCAAAAGGATGCCTGGGTGTTGTAGGCTACCACAAGGCATGCTGGGAAAGAGAGCAGATTATATAAACATCTTCACTTCCTCACAATAGAGTGACCTGAAGAGAGCAGAATTTGCTGTTGGGTGTTTGCAGGATAGCCTTGAGTAATGAATACTGCTGTGACATTGTTTATAGAAAGCCTAGACACAGGAAATGTTCATTTATTTTTGATGGGGCTCAGGGGATTTTGTTTGGGGGAGTACTAGATGAAGAAAGTGACTGTGGGCAATGAAGTAGAACTTTCTAGAAGCCTAGGGTGAACATCTGATCAGGAACTGAGAACTGAAGATTCTAGTAGAGAGGGTTGAATCTGTGTTGTCATAGTGTAGGCAAAGAGACTGGGATCATAGTGGCTGAAGATAAGGCTGAATATGTTTAGTCAGAATTCTTTCATTGCTGAAGTTTGCTCATTGAACACGAGTCACTATGGTAGTTTGGAGTCCTCACTGTGGAAGTTGGATCTTGCTGAGGAGGTAGTTATTTTGTTGTACTCTTATGGCCAGGTCAACTGTTTTATTCTCTTCTCCAGAAAAAGGCATTTAATTTATGAGCAAAGGAAAGAATAAGTAGATAAACAGAGCAATAGAAATCAGAAGGTAGAGAAACGCACAAGTAAAATGGGGTATGGCAGTTTCATTCTGAAGTCTAAAAATATTAGTGGACAGAATGAGTAAGAATTGGAACAATTCCATCATATCTCACTGTAAAATATTAAATTGGTCTTGATAGTTCACACCTCACAGCAACACATTATAAAATCAGATCAAACTGAGTGGTATCCTGGTAAAGCCTCTAACCAGATTCAGACAATGTACAGTGACAAATTAGGGAAACTTGAATTGGATCTTAATCCCTGATAGCAGTGCTGTCTTAGAAACTTGTCTCTCTCTCTCACAGTTACACTATAACCTCATGCCAGGTATTATGGACCTCTTTGTGGATAACTTTTTAGAATGGACAAATGTCAGTGGTAAATTATTATTGTTTGAGAATTTCCTTAATGCTTTAAAGCACTGTGCAATGCTAAATTAATACCATATTATTAAAATGTATTCTTTAGACCTGACTTGCAAAAGAGGGTTCCAATTTAATAGCATGCTATGACCAGGCAAAGTCCCACCCCTGTCTTCTGCTCTGTCTACACAGACTATTTATAGACGTTCAGTTGTTTAAACACGACCGGGTAGTTTATTACATTGCTCTACCCACCCCTTTACCTGTTGAAACCCCACAGCCATAATGCCAAGGTAACCACCTTGTCGCCTGTCTTTGTTAGACTGCACTAAAATACAACCCATATTCTCCTCTTGATATGCAACCACAACTGACATTACTGGGTCCCAAGGAACCTATTATTATGGCTGGTCAGAGAATGGAATTTTCCTTCCATAGAAAATTTGTTCCCAATTTGGGATGAAAAGTCAGACATTTTTAATGGGAAGAAAAATTCTGGAACGTCCATTTCAGGAGACCTGAAACAGAAATTATTGGATTGCTTCCAGCTACTTAGACAGCTGCCTCTTCTCTCATGTATTCTACAGGCAGCAAGCTACCATGTGGAGTTGGGTGGCCCAGAGAGTCTGAATGGCAGGGAACCAGGCAAGCAAGCTCTGTGGCCAGTTTGCCTGCCTGGTTTCCACTGAAAACTTTGACAGAATCTACACATTCCTGCAGAACGTTTCAATTCCATCAAAGCAGCATTTTTGACAGAAAAGCGTTCCATCCGAGAATTTTTGAACTGTTTTACCTAGTATATATTTCTTGCTCGCTCAAAAATTACACTGGTTTCCCAAAGAGTTTAGGGTGCATAAGGTATGCAGGTTCAAGCCCCGTATATGATTTTACCAGGAGAATTTAGCCCTAAGAGCTGAAGTACAACAATGCAAACTGATGGGATGCTAACATATCAATCCAGAATACAAAAAGAGAGGGCATGATTACAGTTTGCAGCATGTGGATGGTGAGGGTGTTAAGCTAACACTTCACAAGTGGGCGAAGATGGAAAACATCTGTTTCTCTCATTCCTTGTGAGACTGTCTCCTGGGATGATGAGTCAGCCACTCTGAGCTAAGTGACCCCCCCCCCCCCCTCAGTCTTAAGCACATGCTAAACCTGCTGAGGAATAATTGTGAAAAAGAAATTAGTATCATGCTCAGTCTCCAGTGATAAAATACAGGAAAATGTCTGTGTAAGTATAACTTACTGACTTTATATCGGCTTTATAAGAGAACAAACCATAAATATGTTGCCTAAGTACATATAACTTGCTCTGAGAGAAAGCATGACGGTATTGCAATTAAGGCACTGACCTGGGACTCAGGAGATCTGGGTCAGATTCACAGGAATATCATAGGCTCCTTGTGTGACGTTGGACAAGTTATTTAATCTCTCTGGGTGAAATCCCGGCTTCATTGAAATCAATGATAAAACTCTCATTGAAATCAAGGGAGCTGGGATTTCATCCTCTGTGTCTGTTCCCCATCTGTAAAATAGGACCAATGCTACTTTTTTTCCCTTCCATCTTCCTGCCTTGTTCTAGATTGCAATCGCTCTTACTATTGCTGAACAGCACCTAGTGCAATGGGGCCCTATGCTCAGTGGGGCCTTATTTATTAATAAAAGTTGATGATGAACAGGGTGGAGATATGCAATGCTGCTATGAGAGGAGAACCTTGCTCAGTGGGGGTGATAAATGCCTTAACTTCTAAAAGGGGCCTTTCTTCTTGCACTCCCATTCTTTGTGAACACAAATAATAGCACTTAGATATCTAACGTTCTGCATTCAGGTGTAGTCCAGGCATTGTTCAAATGTTATTATTTAGTCCCACACTAAGTTGCGAATGAAACACCTGTTGACACTTTCTTGGGTGGGGACAGGAGGGAAATAAGTAAATATTGGATGATCAAGCTTCAAGGTAGAATTCCCTTCTCATATTCACATAGCTCTTCTGGCTCATGTGGCTTTTCTATGTATGCAAGGAGAGCAGAATGTGGGAATTGATATCTGCCTTGCAGATCTGAGGATAATTTTCTCCTTAACTTGATGCAGCTGACCCTTACCCCTCTTCCCAAATGGAGTCCACTGCTAAAATCTCTTATTCATACAGTTAATATAGTTCAGCATTATTATTTGGGGGTGTTGACCTTAGTGCAGCCAACTGTTGTAACCAGGCTTAGAGAACTTGCATAAATGAGGTGAGTAATAGACGGCATCCAGTAAGCCTATGCCTTAACAAATTCTATGAATTTTCAATGTGCTGAATATTGTACAATTTATATGTGCACAGACCAAAGCAAAGCACTGAAATATCAAGGTGTTGATACCATTTATGTTTGAAATAAGAAGGCACAGTCAAAACAGACAACTAGCTTTTAAACATAACTACACAGAAGAGCAGTCACATACAATCAAAGTCGCTAGGTTTCATTTCTTACACAATATTATGCTTTCCATACTAGTTGCTTAGACACTTATTTTCAGTATGTAAATGCAGTTTCTGTTTCCGCAGGGCTCTCTTCCAAAGTTGAATGTTGTTCTGCCGAACTACACTCTTCTGACTTTAGGACATAGTCTCACCTTTTTGTCTCAGTTTTCCCCATCTGTAAAATGGGCTAAATACCTTCTTTGTAAAGCACTTTGAGCTCTATAGATGAAAACTGTGATATAAGAGCTATGTATTATTATTCTCCCCATCTTTTTCATAATCATGTCTTTCCATACCTTAAATTACCTGAATTACATCTTTAATATGCAACACCTGAGAATTAAACATTCATGGTAAAACTGTAAAATTATTATTCTAGAAAATATCAAATTGCATAAAGAGGGGGTTTATAAAAGGAGATGGGCTGAACCAACTCTGAGATTCAGGATGCTAAGACCTGAAGTTACCCTCCCAACCTCAGACTACTACTGGGTATTCCTGATGTCCCTAGAGCTCCAACTTTCAAGAGGGTATGGTTCTGTTACCCTTACACTGAGCAGCACTTACTCACCTGAGTGGTTCAATTAGTTCCATGGGGCTACCCACAGGAGAGAATGCTACTCATCACTGCTGTGACCTTATCGCCAATGCACTGTTAAGAGTAAATATCTTTTTATCAGGACATTTCTCTGAAAATGTATTTTCAACATGGACGTCATTTCTGTCTGTCCCTGCTCCCATTCATTATTACCCCTGATGGGGAGGGAGGTAATGTAGCTTTATATTTAGAGTGCCAAGCAGGGGTGCACTATGGCAAACATATCAAAAGATGAGGTCCGTGCCTCAAGATGTTAGTGTGACTTTGAATAAACAGAAGAGCAATTGAACCCATAAGAAAGGCAGATAGTGTAAGAGGAGATAAACTTTGGAAAGTTCAGCAAATGTAGTAGGCTTTAAGGAGGAATTTAGAGGGCAAGCAAGAGGTCACTTGAGATGTGGGAATAGTAGGGAGTGGTATAAGTGTGGCACTGAGAGTGAGAGAAGAAGAAGAGTTGAAGGAAATGAGAGCAAGTTGTAAATGAGGGCAGGTTGCCTTAAGATTTGTTGACGTTTTGTGTGTAGGTGTAAGTGTTGGTGCTGTTTTACACGTTAACACTGACTTCTTAAAGCGACAGTCCCAGGCCTCCATTGGTGTACATTAGTGTTGTTCCATTGACTTCAAGCTGATTTACACCAGCTGAGGATCCAGCTCTCTAACCATTAAAATGATTTCATATTGTTAAAAATAGACTATAACTCATTCTTATAGCTGCATCCACTCATTTATCTTCTAAAAACATGCAAAACCCCCATACTACTTGCCCCTATTTTGTTCTCTCTAGGCCAGTGGTGGGCAACCTGCAGCCCATCAGGGTAATCCGCTGGCAGGCCGCCAGATAGTTTGTTCACATTTGCCTGGCCGCCCGCAGCTCTAGGCTCTTATTTGAATGCTATGGTAATGGGTACAGCCCACCTTCCAGAGTTAACTAATGTCTCTTATTGAGTCTTTCAGTTTAACTAAGAAAACAAATGGGGGCACTTAGTGCAGATCTGAAACCATATGTAAGTGCAGTTTTGTGTTAGTATTTATATTACTGTGGTACCTACCAGCCCTAGTCATGGGCTAGGATCCCATTGTGCTAGGCACTTTACAAACACAGAACAAAAAGCTCTCCCTGCCCCGGAGAGCCTACAATTTAAGTATAAGACTCACAAAAGAGGTATGACATTAACCTGTAATCTGTGAGTTACAGTAATATGTACATATTACATAATATATATTTTTGAAACATGTCATGAAAATCAATTTGCTTAATTTAAGTACAGTTTTACAGCTTCTCCTGTGCTGTTTTCTCATTATCTCAGCTGAGAATTTAACTCAAACCTAAAGCAGAACCTCTTGGAATAAAGTAAGTAATTTAGTCTGGCCCATGAGTTTTAACTAGGTCACAGATGACTGAAATGAGAACAAAGAAGGTTTGGGAAAGATGTTTATTTCTACTAGAATTCAAGAAAATGGCAATCTAATTTCATATTTCTTTTACGGTTTGCTGTGCAGTAGTATCCAGTATCAGCACTAGGACTTAACATGCTTGACTGAATAAAAAATAATTATTATGACAATACTGCATTCAACTCTGAATTAGCTTACCATCTGATTGCCTGTGACAAGAAAGAGGACAATGCAACTAAAATAACATCAAATGTGTAGGTTAATAATTAAATGATCAATATGTAATTTGTTCAGTGTATATGGCATGGGAACCTTCAGCGGGAGCCCATTCTGTTAAGCTTAGTTTTCTATTTTTTATGTAAGGCATCAGTTGTAAATTATCTAGTGCATAAGAAGAAAAGCAGTAGGATTTGAATACACGCCAACTGACACAGCATGACTGAAAAAGCATGGCTGTATTCTACAAGCTCTCCATTGCTCTGATTCAGAAGTCAATAGGACTACTCAGATGCTTGAGTACCTTCCTGAACCAGGACATGTATGAAGCCCAGTTACATAATTAGGGCTCTGACACTAGATAAAAGTATAGACCAGAGGCCAAATTCAGAAGTGATAAGGTGAAACTTAAAGCCCTTTACACACCCTGAGTTTCTTGGATATTCTCCTAGAACTACTCACCCCCATGCTTTGCCAAAGTGTAAGAGTGTCCAAGTGGGTATAACCTGAATGCTGAGCAGTGTGACAGTATATATTACACCCAATTAAATTTCCTTAGCTATTGGCAGAGTCAGTGTAAGGGACCAGATTCTCAGCCCTGCCCGGGATGCACCCTGTGCAGCTGTGGAGGTCATAGGTGACATTACGCTACTTTACATCACGCTCCGCCTTACTCTGGGATTGATTCATCTCCCACGAGGCTGTTCCAACAATGGGGACATGCCAGAATGCTGCAGTACTCCAGCCAAACTCCCTTCCCTGGGCCACATCACCAAAACACCCCTTGTGTTAGGGCCTATGAAGAAGTAGCTATGCCAACTCTATGCTACCTAAGAATTCCCTTACAGCTGGGGAATCCCCAGATAGCCAGTTAAAGCCATCTTTAAGACCGCTTTGAGCCAAAGTTGTGCAAAATAGCCATGGTGGGCTATGATCTGGCCTACAGGCTCTCATCTATTCCATCTAAAGCGTCGCATCACAATTTGGCCCCACTTTCCAGTAACGCTCATCCCCATCAGAGTTCAGGGCATCTTTTCCCTGCCCCCCTCTGTTTTCTGTTCAAGAACACCCACTCAGTTCTCAGGCCTCTAGCCTTCACCTCTCTGTGCAGGGACCTGTATCCCACTCCCTTCTGACCTGGGGTTTAGGCTGCAGTCCCCACCCTGCTCCTTGCTGGGATCATCCCAAGCAGATCTGACACACGTTTAGCCCCCTTGCTCCCTAGTTTCTCTCCAAGGACAATGCAAGTGTCATTACCAATGACTGCACACCCATTGCAAAGTAAGCAAGTTTATTTAAAGACAAATGCATACAAAGAAACCATATTAAAAATAAAGAGATCTACATTCATACTAAAGGTACCAGCAGTAGCTCAGCATTCCTATGGCACCCTGGCAGTACAAAATCCTTTGAACAGTTCAGCAAGGACTGGGAGAATCCTCCCTCCCCGCACACACACACACCCTTGGACATAAGGTCATGCCCATTTGCTGGATCAGAAAGAAGACCCTGAGGCTGTTTAAACTCAGCCTTTTATACAAAAAGCCCTTTCTTTGTTTCCTTGGGCCTTGGGTACCTGTTTGAACAAATATATGCAAACCACCTCAGGGGTGATACTTTTCTGGAGCAGTTTACAGTCTCAGTGACATACTGTAATCACCCCCAACTGTTTTTAGTTCCTTTAGGAGCTGTGGTAATTCTACCCCTTGAAGTAGACCAGGGGTCAGCAACCTTTCAGAAGTGGTGTGCCGAGTCTTCATTTATTCACTCTAATTTAAGGTTTCACGTGCCAGTAATACATTTTAACCTTTTTAGAAGGTCTCTTTCTAGAAGTCTGTAATATATAACTAAACTATTGTGGTATGTAAAGTAAATAAGGTTTCAAAATGTTTAGAAGCTTCATTTAAAATTAAATCTAAATGCAGAGCCCCCAGACCGGTGGCCAGGACCCAGGCAGTGTGAGTGCCACAGAAAATCAGCTCGTGTGCCACCTTCAGCACCTGTGCCATAGGTTGCCTACCCCTGAAGTAGAATATAATTCCCGAACTACATTGCATATGGTTGAAATATCTGTCACCCATACTGGGGTGTGTGTGTGTGTGTGTGTGTGTGTGTTTAGTTATTTAAACTAAATGACAATGTGGGCACAAGAACAAATGGATATAAACTGGCCATGAACAATTTCAGGCTGCAAATTAGAAGATGGTGTCTAACCATCAGATGGGTGAGATTCTGGAACAGCATCCCAATAGGAGTTGTTGGGGCAAGCCGTTTAGAGAGAGTTGGACAAATTTATGAGTGTGATTGTAGGATAGGGTTGCTTATGATGGTAGGGTAGGGCTCACAAGCCCTGGGGCTCACTTCAGGTTTATGTCTTGTATTCCCAAAAGCTCATGCTTCAGGGTTTCAGTTGGTCACCTACAGGCATCATGTATTCTGGAAGATTTAGCTCCTTCCTCTGAAGCATCAGGGATGGCTGCAGCTGGAGAGGGGACATCGGACAATGAGGGCCAGGGCTCTGAGGTGGTACCAAGCATTCTCTCTCTCTCTCTCAGGGGCTTGTCTGGCTAGTTTTTGACCACATGCTCAGGGCCTAGCTGATGAGGGCTGGAAAAGAATTTTCCCCAGGTCAGATTGGCAGTGACCTTGGGGTGTTTTACTTACCTCTGCAGCATGTGAGTATGGGAATCTGGTCCTTAAGCACTTCATGAAACAATGTAAATAAGGTTGCATGGAGGTTTGGGTTAGTGCTATGTAAACAGAACCCCATCCAATTCCATTTGTGGAACTGGTGGATGTTCACAAATACTATCAGACGGGTTGAGGGTGTTGGGCAAACCATTTCCTCAACGCAAGTGAGTTTCATTATTTGTGAGCTATACTCTGCTTTGAGTAAATGGATAACTTCTTTCCCCAGGACTGTCAGTCTAGCACCTTCTGGAGAACTAAATTCACAAATAAATCAAAATGAAAATCCTTTTCTTGTGAAAAATAAACATTTAAAGTGTTACACTGTCACATTAAAAAACATACACATTATTAATAAAATAATGTTAAGCATGATGAAGTCCTTAGCTTAAGGTAGCACCCACAATAATGACTAGAAGTTTCCTAGTGCTCCTGTGAGACTGCATTAAATAGCCTTTGAAACTCCTTCAAGTTCTTCTATTGTTTGCATTAGCAATTTTACATATGAATCCTGATCTAAAGAAGGATCTGAGTATGTAACAAGAAAAATGCTTCCAGCAATGTTTTTGAAACTGTCAAGTTCAGTCTCTACTTCATCTTGGTTCGCTCTTTCTCTCTCTCTCTCTCTCTCTCTCTCTCAAAAAAAAAAAAAGAGGGGAAAAAAAAGAGGGAAAAAAAATCTTCAAACTGTAAAAAACAAAAATGTAAATGTCAGGTACTTACAGTAAATTCTGTCCCTAGAGGCAAGAATTTCTTGCCAACTAAATGGGGAGAAAAAACAAAAGGCTTGAGAGTCTTTCAAACCAAACCATGATTTACTTGCAAAGGGAGTTAACTCTGTCTCTTCAGAAATGCCACTTTGCAATTGCACTATACTTGCATAGTGACTAAGAGAGGAACAAGGCAAATAAACACTCTATTGACATCTCAGTCTGGGACAAGTCCTCAAATTTGTCACCTAAAAAGAATAGCTATGGTTTGGGAATCTCCTTCATGTCCTCTGCAGTGATGCAAAGAATTAATTTTGGTTTTCCTCAATGGCCTTGTCTTTCCTGAGTGCTCCTTTAGTACCTTGATTGTCCAGTGGTCCCACTGATAGTTTGGTAGGCTTCCTGCTTCTGATTTACTTAAAAAAAAATTGTGGTTGGTGTTTGTGTCTTTTGCTAGTTGCTCTTCAAATTCTTTTTTGGCTTGTCTAAATGATACTTTTATACTTGACAGAGTTCGTTCCTTTCTATTTTCCTCAGTAGGATTTGACTTCCAATTTTTAAGAGGCTCTTTGTCTTTAACCACTTTTTTATCTCTTTACCTCGGTGGCACTTTTTTGGTCCTCTTACTATTTTTGTGTTGTTTAATTTGATGTATACATACCGTTTGAGCCTCTATTATGGTGTTTTTAAAAAGTTTACATGCAGCTCGAAGACATTTCACCCTTGTGACTTTCCTTTCAATTTCCATTTAATTAGCCTCCTCATTTTGTGTAGTTCTCCTTTCTCATGTTAAATGCTACTGTGGAGTGTTTATTTTGTATTTCTCCACCCTGAATTTCTCCACTGTATTTCAGATTTAATTACATTAAGGCAGTGGTGGGCAACCTGTGGCCCATGGGCCGCACACGGCCTGTCAAGGTAATCCGGGCCGTAGGGACATGCTGGCTGCCGCTTCCTGCAGCTCCCATTGGCCAGGAACAGTGAATTGCAGCCACTGGGAGCTGCGGGCGGCCATGCCTGCGGACGGTCAATGTAAACACTGTCTTGCGGCCCGCCAGCGGATTACCCTGACTGGCCGTGTGCAGCCTGCAGGCTGCCCACCACTGCATTAAGGTCTCTATCACCAATCAGTTAAGCTATATTCACCTCTTGGGCCAGATCTGTGTGCCACTTAGAAACAAATCAAGAATTATCCCTCTAACTGCTCCAAGAAGCAGTCGTTAATGATGTCTGAAAATTTTATCTCTGCATCCCACCCTGAGGTGACAAGTTCCCAGTCAATATGCGGATAGTTGGACTCCCCCATAATTATTGGATTTTCTGTTTTTTGTAGTCTCTCTAATCTCCCTGGGCATTTCACAATCACTGTCACCATCCTGTTCAGGTGGTCAGTAGTATATTCGTAGTGCTGTCTCCACTCACTTATCTGCTTAAGGCATTACTGCACGATGAAGCCCACAACTATGTTTATTCTTTCCCAGATATTCCTTCCAGACTTCAGTATAAGCATTTCATAAAGAGCACAAGACTCCACATCACCAATACATAAATAAGGAACAAACACCATGAAAACATATGCAATGAAACAACCATCTGGCCCATTTGAACATTAAGACAAATCACCATGATCCAGGACTCACGGAATAATATGACATCGGCACAAGTATTTAGCACATCAGTATTTAATAATCACAAATAACTATATCGCAATAGCTGGGGAGGGGGAAGCATAATATCCACAATGCTGCAAAGGAGTCCAATGGAAAAAATGTTGCCATTATACTCATAGTACTCTTTAGGTGGAGATTCGGGAAACATTGAAATTAAATCATTCCAGGCAGCACTTAGTAGGGAATTAACTTGTGAAAGATGCAATCAACCCCAAGAAGAGTACTATAAATGCCCAAAGCTTCTTGTGCCCAGCAACATTAGATCCCATTTGAAGGTGTGAATCCATTAAAGGAGAGCTAAATCCTTCAGGCAAAGTTAGGTTACTTATTAGAACAATTTATTTCTCATTAGCCTAAACCTACCTGACCTGTTCATCTGTTTGGGTCCTGTAAAATTTCATTTTAGTACATGTAGATGTAATTTTAGAGGATGGAATTATATTGTCTCTTTGACCCTAAGAATTCTGAGCGTAAGTCAGTGAAAATAATCATATTCTCCAGAACCCTGACCATCAGTGCTGCTCCATTGGCTGTTAGAACTACTTGTTTAGAAAAGAGAGTCTGTAGGACGTAAATAGAATAGAAGTTGAGATATTTAGAAGGATATTTTATTCTAAGGTAGTCAAAAGTGTGTTTAAAAGCAAGGAGTAAAAGATGGAGAATGCCTTCCAAAAGAGCTTTAAAAATGCAAAGACTGAAAGATCTCAAAACAGTCGATTGATACCCCATGTACCATTTTAAGTAGAATTGGTATAACTGTGTTTTAAGGCTGTTAGCATAACCTTCCTGCTTACCCTGTTGAAAGAAGTGTTGCCTTATATATTAAAAATGTATACACCTGGATCGAGGTTAAGATAGAAATAGGAGACAGACTTGTTGAAAGTCTCTGGGTAAGGCTAACAGGGATAAAAAGACTCAAGGATGATGTCATGGTAGGGGTTTACTACAGGAAGAAGAGGTAAATGAGGCTTTTTTTTAAACAATTAACAAAATCATCCAAAGCACAGGACTTGGTGTTGATGGGGAACTTCAACTACCCAGACATCTCTTGGGGAAATAATTTGGCAGGGCACAGATTATCCAACAAGTTCTTAGAATGTATTGGAGACAAATTTTTATTTCAGAAGGTGGAGAAAGCTACTAGGGGAGAAGCTGTTCTAGATTTGATTTTGACAAATAGGGTGGACCTGGTTGAGAATTTGAAAGTGGAAGGCAGCTTGGGTGAAAGTGATCATGAAATGATAGAGTTCATTATTCTAAGGAATGGTAGGAGGGGAAAGAGCATAATAAAGATAATGGATATCAAGAAGGAAGACTTTAACAAACTCAGGGAGTTGGTAGGTAAGATTCCATAGGAACCAAGTCTAAGGGGGAAAACATCTTGAGAGTTGGCAGTTTTTCAAAGAGACATTATTAAGGGCCCAAGAGCAAACTATCTCACTGCTTAGGAAAGATAGGAAGTACGGCAAAAGACCACCCTGCATTAACAGGAGATCTTTAATGATCTGAAACTCAAAAAGGAGTTATACAAAAAGTGGAAACGAGATCAAAACGAGACTCAACTAGCTAGAGACATAAAGGATAACAAGAAAATATTCTACAAATACATTAGAAGCAAGAGGAAGATCAAGGACGGGGTAGGCCCATTACTCAATGAAGGGGGGGAAATAACAGAAAATATGGAAATGGCAGAAGTGGTAAATGACTTTTGTTTCAGTTTTCACCAAAAAGGTTAGTAGCAATTGGGCATCAAACATAGTGAATGCCAATAAAACTGAGGTAGGCCCAGAAGCTAAAATAGGGAAAGAACAAGTTAAAAATTACTTTAAAAAGTAGATGTCTTCAAGTCACCAGGGCCTAATGAAATACCTCCTAGAATACTCAAGGAGCTGACTGAGGAGATATCTGAACCATTAGTGATTATCTTCAAAAAGTCATGGAGGATGGGAGAGATTCCAGAGGACTGAAAAAGGCCAATATAGTGCCCATCTATAAAAAGGGAAATATGGACAACCTAGGGAATTACAGACCAGTCAGCTTAACTTCATTACTCAGAAAAATAATGTAGCAATCAGTTTGCAAACACCTAGAAGATGAAGTAACATTCAGCATAGATTTGTCAAGAACAAATCATGTCAAACCAACCTAATAGCTTTCTTTGACAGGGTAACAAGCCTTGTGGATGGGGGAAGTGGTAGACGTGGTATATCTTGACGTTAGTAAGACTTTTGATACTGTCTCGCATGACCCTCTCATAAACGAACTAGGGAAATACAACCTAGATGGCACTACTATAAGGTGGGTGTATAACTATTCTCTGGGAATGGTTTTCCAACTAGTTATCAGTGGTTCCATAGTCAAGCTGGAAAGGCATATCAAGTGGAGTTCCACAGGGATCAATTCTGGGTCTGATTCTATTCAATATCTTCATCAATGATTTGGACAATAATATAGAGAGTACACTTATCAAGTTTGCGGGCGATACCAAGCTGGGAGGGGATTCAAGTGCTTTGGAGGATAGAATTAAAATTCAAAATGATGTGGACAAACTGGTTTGAAGTAAATAGGATGAAATTCAATAAGGACAAATGCAAATTACTCCACTTAGGAGGGAAGAATCAATAGCACACATACAAAATGGGAAATGACTGCCTAGGAAGGAGTACTGTGGAAAGGGAGCGGGGGGAGCGGGGGTCATAGTGGATCACAAGCTAAATATGATTCAACAGTGTAACACTGTTGCAAAAGTAATTCTTCCACTCTACTCCATGCTGATTAGGCCTCAACTGGAGTACTGTGTCCAGTTCTGGACACCACATTTCAGAAAAGATGTGGACAAATTGGAGAAAGTCCAGAGAAGAGCAACAAAAATGATTAAAGGCCTCGAAAATATGACATCTGAGGGAAGATTGAAAAAACTGTTTAGTCTGGAGAAGAGAAGACTGAGAGGGACGTAACAGTTTTCAAATACATAAAAGGTTGTTACAAGGAGGAGGGAGAAAAATTGTTCTCCGTAACCTCTGAGGATCAGACAAGAAGCAATGGGCTTAATGTGCAGCAAGGCGGTTTAGGTTGGCCATTAGGGAAAAACTTCCTGTTGAGGTGGTTAAGCACTGGAATAAATTGCCAAGGGGGGTTGTGGAATCTCCATCACTGGAGATTTTAAGAGCAGGTTAGACAAACACTTGTCTGGGATGGTCTAGATAATACTTAGTCCTGCCATAAGTGCAGGGGACTGGACTAGATGACCTCTTGAGGTCCCTTCCTGTCCTATGATTCTATCCCTGAAAGGGTGACTTGAGACCCTTTCTCACTTCTGGCATATGATCTCTGGAATCCCTCTCGTGAACTTTTTAGGTCATGCAGGCCACGTCTCACCCTCATGTGACAGTGGTAGGATCCAGTTTCTCTTATAATCTCACTGCAGATCAGTACTTTGTGCTGCCACCATGCATGTTCTGAAGCAAGAAGCATTTGATTACTTGACTACAACAACAACAAAGCATTCCTGATCATCCTTTGAGTAAAGTACATCAGATAAATCATGAGTACATTTGTTGAAAAGAAGCTGAATATAATTAATACTGCTTCCAAAAATAATTAAGATTTAGTAGGATCAGCATCAAAATGCAAATATCTCTGGGGTAATGGTTCAAAAATGATGGATGGGTGGATACACACAGACTACAATCGTTTTCATCAAAGTTTGCTGTTGTAAGATTGTGAAATGCTACACAACACAGAAAGTCAATGATATGACCCTGAAAAAATTGAGGGAACGGGGTTGTAGTTTCACAAAGTCATAAAGTCTGGACTAAATAAGAAGCTATAAATTTATCCAACATGAGGTGTAGTTTTTTAGAGGGAACTCCAACATTATTAATCTTCCCACCAGTAATTTCTATAGTAGTATTGAGAAATGGAAAATCCCAGATGACGGATGTGGTCTTGAAAACTTGTAGCCTAGCAGCTTTCCTCTCTCCACAGACAAGTTTGACGGTTCAAGTTAAAAGCACACAGTGTTGGTCTACAATAGCAAATATGAAATCTCCAAGGTTAGAGACATACCAAAGAGAAGCTGTGAACTGTTTTATTACTCCTTCAATAAAAAGGAGAACAGGTTAAGGCTACTCAAGTCTAAGCTTACTGGATGCTAGATGGGACAAGATTCTGATCTTTCTTACAGTCGTGTAAATGCAGCATAGCTCCACTGATAACATGGAGTTACTCTGGATTTGAACTGGTGTAAACAAGATCAGAAGCTGAACTATGGTGCTGAAAAGAAACATATGTCATTGTAAAAAATAAAATTAACTTTTTGCATCCAGTTCTAAGAATAATCCTCCATGTACACTGACAGTAAAATAGGATTTGTCAGATCATGAAGGAAACACTTTTCTCAGGAAAAAGTAAACATTTGTCTTCTAATTAACATTTTCTGCTGAAAAGTATATTTTACATCAAAAGTGAAGATGTTTCAGCTATAATTTACATATCGCCTCCTACAACATTCCTCTGCTGATTTTTTTTTCTTTTGTACCCTTACATTTAATTATGATTTAGAATTTAAATTTTCTGTTTTGTGCCAGCATTAAAAATCTATTCTATAACTTGACAACAACTCTTTAGTTCATAAACAACACTTTTTAGGAGAACAATGTGCCCATTTATTTAAACGTAATGAGTTAAACAACTTGGCACTTTTGACCACTGCTGGTATATTTAAAAAAAAATAAAAAGGTGACCAGATGCAATTGAAGTAAAGACATGAGATCATATTTTAATACCTATAAAATAGGCCTTCATTTAGGGATACTAAATGCCAAAGTACCTCTATGGGCAGGTTTCTGCGGAGTAGTCCTCTGGTAACTTGTGAAGCAGCACTAAAAAAACAATGAACTTAAAAAATACAATGCCATAATGCCACAAGAAAAACACATCTGGTAGATTTAAACTGCAAAGTCCTTGCTTTCTCACAAGAAAGCTTGTTCTTAGATTTTTCTTCCCTCGGAAAGGAAATGACAGGGGTGGTTGGCCACTGGTGGTTGTGGGTCATTTAACATCACATTAGTTTGTTGCTGGGCTACCTAGCCGGCTCAGACGAAGCAGATGTCCCAAACAAAATTAAAGGGGGAAAAAAGGAACATAGAAGGATAAAGCAAAATTGACTTTGGCAAGATTATTATTCAAAGGCCTGGTCTACACTTACCCCCCAAGTCGAAGTAAGGTACGCAAATTCAGCTACGTGAATAACGTAGCTGAATTCGACATACCTTACTTCGAATTTACCGCGGTCCACACGCGGCAGGCAGGCTCCCCCGTCGACTTCGCGGTACTCCTCTCGCCGAGCTGGAGTACCGCAGTCGACGGGGATCACTTCCTGGTTCGATTTATCGCGTCCACACCAGACGCGATAAATCGAACTCGGAACTTCGATCCGCAGCCGTCGAACTACCGCGTAAGTGTAGACTAGCCCAAAGAGGGAGGAGTGAAGCTGAAATCCACATCTGGATTTTGGGTCCATCATTAATATGGAGAGATAATAAATAACAAGTTGTTTAAGGACCATATTTAGCAAGGTATTTAAACTGTTGCTAATATGGTGCATGAGAGTCCTATTGACTTGTATTCTTAAAGACTACTCAAATCCTTCAAGTTAGGCACAAGTTTAGTCACTGTCCATAGCTGCAGGAGAATCCAAGTGCAGCTGCTTGTGTAAATGGAGGCTGTGTGTGCCTTTTGATGAAATGCAGGTTTTATATAGTGCACTAATCATTACAGATCCTGATGAGGTGTTAGGCAAATATTGTCCCCACCTTAGATATGAAGAAACTGAGGCAGAAAGGTTAAGTGAATTGATTAAACCAACAGTCAGTGTTGTTGTCTCAAATTAGATTAGATTAGAATGGAGATCTCTGCTTTCACTATGATGCTTAGCTCACTTGGTCAAGCTGATGTTTGTTTTTTTTTTTTTGTAGAGCCCATCCTGCAACGTTTGAGCAGTTTCACTGATTTCCATGAGAGCTAAGTATCCAGCTCCTCACAAGATCTGGCTCACAGAAAATAAACATGTCAGACAGATAAGGCCTGAAGAAAACTTTTAATCTTGGAAAACATCAATCCAAACGTTACAGATTAGGTTTCCTTGTGTTTATCTTCTATTGTCCAGATACTATGTGGCATGAGTTGGATCCATATCTGAATTTTGCAGTATAGTCTCATTGCATATTAATTCCACAAATGTACTCATAGTACGAAACTGGCAAACTTAAGCCTACTTTATATAGTAGGCAGAGTTATGCAGAGAACTGATTTTTCAGTTTGCTGAATGTTCTGTTAAAAAAATTGAACCAAAAAGTAACGTTTTAGGTTGAAATAAACATTTTGTTTGACCTGAAACAAAACATTTCATTTTGTTTGAACTCTTTCTGAACTTTTTAATTTTTAATTGAAGTAAATTTCAAAACAAAAAGTAATTTCAAAACAAAAAGTAATTTCAAATTGATAAGCAAGTATCAGTAAGGGCCCAGTCCTTCAAGGTGCTGAGTGCCCTCAACTCTCATTCCAGCTAAGCACTTCACCAGACCAGGCCCTAGAGCAGGGTATTGTGTTCAGGGTATTGCATTTTATTTTAAAATATACTTCTATTTGCTTGTGATGTTTAATTATATACAGAATACAGTGCTGCATATTCTCTTAAGGTTAAAAAAAAACAACCTGTTTTGTATTAGTTAGTATATTAAGTTCTTCAGTTCAACTTTATTAACCAAAAAAATACAGTTTAAGGGTGATAGGGGAATGAAGCTTATATAGCAAACATATGTTTGTGAGACCATGGAATGAGTGAATTGTTAAAGTGTCTAACAAAATTTCAAGGATGCATAAAAATCCCACAAAGGCCTGGGATGTGGAGTTAATGCTGACAGTGTATTGTGCAGTATGCTAACAGTATCTTTATTGTAGACATCTGCAGCCTGAGGATTCTCATAGGATTGCCTGTGGAATTTTGTTGACATGTTAAATGTCAGCATCCAAGAATTTTATGGACTGGAACAGAAGGGGTGTTTCCTTCCCAAAGTTTTATGTACCAAATCTTCAGCTTGTGATGTAGCAGTTGGGAATGTCCTTGGATCAGAGGACCAGTGTATAGCTGTAGTCTATTTCTTTTGTGTTGAGAGAAAGCAAGCATAAAATGCTGGTGTAGAATAGTCATAGCACTTTTGACAAATCATAGGTGCTTAGTATTAGGTTAAGATAATCTGTGCTAACGGTAGGCTAGTGGAAGACTACAATAAATATTCTTACAGTACACTTAAATTACAGAGAAATTATTATAGAATTGCATTCTACATCAAATAATGCCAAATGACTCCACCACTATTTAATAGCATACTAATGAATACCATATGAATTAATAATGATCGGCTACTTTTTGAAGTCTCCTCAGCTTCCAGCTGTCTTTTAAATCACTTCAAATAATTCATTGCTTGATGCTTTGCCCCTTTAACAGTCATAAGTGAATCCCAGATTGTAAAGGTCTGTGCATCTGTAGTAAAAGCAATTTTTGGGAGAAATGTGGAGGTTTGCCACCCACCCCTTAGTTGTAGAAAGAGATGGCACCATACCTCATGTCATATTGATTCTTCTGCCTCAGGTACAAATGCATAGATGTTGGCAGCTGATATTGTATTACTTAGATGGTTCTGCCAGAAAGTCTCTCTTTGGCCCACGATTTTTAATTTGCGAGTTCTTTTCTCATGGAAGGTACTGGATTGATAGTTCTAAAATCTCCAAGTCCTCTGCTTATCTACAGCACAGGTCTGGTCTGTGGCAGTACTCTTTCCCCATAATGCCTTGCTATATTGTTCATTATGCCACTGCTCAAGTGGTTTGAAGTTAACGTGAGTGTAACTGTCTGCTGGAGGACAGTTACTGTCCTTGCATAGGTGCCCTTCCACCTTCCAACATAGAGGGGGTTGGCTGGGTTAAAGGGTATGTGGCCCAGGCATCCTTACACTCCAGCCATCCCCAGCTAGTGTAACATCCCAGGGGAACCATTAACGGCTGATACTGAGAAGCCCTCAAGATGCTCTAATTTATGATGTTTGCCCTGCACCTGGAGAGCCCAGGAATGGGGATTCCCAATGATACCTCTTCAACACTCTACTTCCTTTGCACCAACTATTCTTCAGTCAAAGCTAAGGATTTGATCCACTTTTTTCTCCTCCCTGACTTGGATGGATATTCTTGATGCATAAGGAAATAGCTCAGGCTCCATGCTTGTCCTAATTTTGGCCTTTCTGCTAAAATGACAGCAATGGCGCTAATTGATTTTCGTAGTGATGTCACGAAGGACTGGACTGAGTGTGCCAACCTCATGTCAGCCCACTGACAGTAGCAAATTCTGGTCACTATTGACCTGGGATATGTTTGAATTAGAATGACATAAGGGTGACAGCGTAATCTCCCATTATTAATATCTTGAACTATCCTGTTCCAAGAGAGTTTTCTGTAGATTTCTATTTAATTTGTGGGTACTAAAGGACTCAGCTGCTTAACTGCCTGAATCTCTCATCTCAACATCTAGATTCACAGCCAGTCTGACCACTAAACTCTCATTTTACATCTGATGCCCAAAGAACACAGTACAGCATATGGTGTTGGAAACAGGCTGTTATGGTCCTTTCCTTTTTTCCTACGAAACAATTTGAGAAATCATAATTGCACAAATCAGGGATATTCTGAGTTTTTTCAAATGGAAAAAATGCAGTTAAATAGAATATTTTACTATCTTAGCATTGGATTCATGAATGGTATTACTGTATATTAGCAGTGCTTGAATTGGAGATCAAACGGAATATCAGAAGAAAAAATGCTGGCAGTGCCTCCTGAATTTATAAATGTCATGGTGAGATAGCTCTATTTATAACTTCTTTAGCTACTCATGTATTCTTCAACTATTGCAATGGACTCACGGCGAGCTGAGGGGTTGGGGGTTCTGTAAGTATATAAGCTTCAATGCCTGTCTCCATTAACAATCATGTGGAATGGATGCTGACATGGAAACAGGCATTGTGTAGCTAAAGGGACTAATTAGTTGCTATAGCAGAATTTAAACTTTGTCCTATAACCTTGCCTCAACAACTTCTCTTAAAATTGCATAAAATCGCAGGTGCCAGCATACAGTGAATGCTTCTTACACACACATCTATCCTCCACATTTAAGCTGTAATATTAATAGGGGGGGTTTCTATGCATTAAATGGCATTTTTCAACAAACACTGAAAAATTGAGGGTATCAAGCATTTTCCTCTTGAGAGAGAATGCTAGTTTCCAGCCCAAGATATTTAAAACTTGGGGCCAGATTCTCTGGTGAGACATGGCTCTTTGCACTTCTCAGATGGTATAAAGTGGCTATAATCTTGCTCAAATTCCTCATAGAATTTAACTAGCATAAAGGATCTTTCTCCTGCATATGATTACGCTATACACACTGCTGTCCCCCTTTCCTGTAATGTAGGGGACATGTTAGGGGTGAGAGAGGGCATTATGGACCTCTATTATATCTGTTCTCCATCCATTGGCACAGAAGTCCATGAAGTGGACTACATCAGAGGCACAATTTACTGCTGCCTAGCAGCAGCAGCTCTAACCGGTATCAAGAATGGGCTGCACCCCAGAGTCAGAGCCCCATAACTGGCTCCAGGACAGAAAGAGTAACTTTGATGCAGGAGAGTAAAGGGCCATTTAAGTTGATGAAAATACATATGAATATGAGCGAAATCTGGCCCTCTGTACAGTGGAATAAGATGTCAACCTTTTACGCCCATATTCAAGACATTTTAAAAAGTTCCTCTTATTTTATCCAGGGTGTGAAAGTACTACAGGTATGAGCTGGTATTCGCTCAGGACTAGAGGACACATTTTTCAACAACATTTAAAATTTTACAAAATGGAAAAATATTAAACATTTGTTATTTCCCTTCTTTTTTTAACCATTCTATACTTAGAGTAGAGAATACCTGCTGTACCATTAATGCTGTCTATTATCTAACAGTAAACTGCAAGAGGTAACTTAAGGACACCCACTATATGTTGTCACTCCATGCTGACCTGACTGATTCTGAGTAACAAGTATTCAGACACATCTTGCAAATACCTGGCAGCTCACTCTCCTAGTATTCATGACTGCTTTTATTTCCTTGTTTGTGGATGCTGGTGAACAAGGTTTTTTCCCCACATAATGTTCACAGGTATGTCATGGATGTTAGCATAAATAAATATCTACAGATAATTTACAAACAGAAGGAGCATATCCTTTTAAAAAAGCATAGGTTATCAATCAGGGTGTTGAAACAATACTACTTGACTTAGCTGACCAATCCTATGGCAGGAATTGTGAAGAGTAAACAGTGAATACTCAGTGGCCAAGTCCTGAACACAGCCTTAGTAGAAGAAATGAATTCATAGACGTCATGACCAGTTGGTGGATAATTCATGAACAGAAAAAGGGCCTAATTCACCACAAATTATTCTCAATGAAAATTTGATCAGCTCTGGGCCCTAGAGTGGCTGAGCTTGTGTAGACAATACTTGGGGGAGAAGTAACCAAGGAGAGGAGAGAGAGAGAGAGAGAGAGAGAGATGCAGAACAAGGAACCAGCATTGGGAGGGAGAGACAGTAGAGGGGATGTGAGTAGGGAGAGCAAAAGAAATAGGGTTACATCATGAGGACTGAGACAATGCAAAACTTTGCAGGGGAGATAGCATTAGAGACAGGGGAAGGAAAGAGACCTGATCAAAAAAGGAAAGCAGAGGAGAGAAGGGAAGACCACAAAGGAAAGAGTGAAATATGAAAAGCAGAACCAGAAAACTATATACAGGAAAGAAAAAACAATGAGAGAAACAGGACAGGAAAAAGAATGAGAAAATAAAATAGGTGAGATGCAGAAACTACATCAGGGCATTAAATCAGGCATGTTGGAGGCCCGACATGTTGGCCCATTACAAAACAAGGACTCCAACCATAAAAAGATGACAACTGCTGTGCTAAAACAAGAGGCAAGATTTAATTATGCTTGAAACCATCATGTTAAGATGGATAGTTTTGTCTTTTTATGCAACCATTCTCTTTACCTGTGTGCAGTGAGGAGAGATGTTTGGGAGTTGTAGAGTATGAAATATATTTGATTTTCTGCGCTTGAATAAATTTATATTTTATCCAAAAAAATTCTTTATTTTCCTAGGCATGCACCTGGTAAAGTCTTTTTTATTTCCTAGAAGTATTTTGTTCTGGGTAATAGTCCAATGTCTTTAAATTCCAATGAATTAATCTTCACTTTATAATAATAGGTAATATAACTGCACTTCACAATGAATAAGTGTATTAATTATGAGAGAAATCACAGCAGATAATGTTTCCTGCTCATTTCCCTTTGAATTTCAATGAATAAGATTTTACTTTAAAATAAAGGACATTTGTCATGTACCCAACAATGATTAAATGGACTAATTAGGAGTAATAAACATATATTTTACTGAAATCTGAATGACTACGCTTGTCATAACACACTTACGTAGGCCAATCCTCATTTGAATTGTATATCTGTATGTATATGAATTGATTATGTATTTGTCTTATTACTAATTTAAATAAACAATTTATGCAAACGTATTCAGCGCACCCAATTTCACCCATAGTTACAAAGGTAGAATGCCCCTTGGCTTAAATGGAAGTTGTATTCAAGTATTTGAAGGCAGAATTGACCCATTTTTGTACAGCTTGAAAGCCATCTCCTTTTCTGAGATAAAGAACATGTAAGCCCACAAGTTAGAGCCAGTTTAATTAAAATCAGTGACAAGAAAGCATGGAGGAAAAGAGAACCTTGCTAAGAGTGACACAAAACTACTTTTTGCTTCTTATATGACCCTAAACCACAGAGTTTGGTTCATACAAGTCTGCAGGGCATCAACCAGTCCTGTTCACATAGAATTTGGGGATCATAGGGACATACAATGTCAAAACCAACCCCTGTCCAAAACTGCTTGTCTCATCTTAAATGGAGTAGAACACTGTAGGGGCTGTCGGATTCTATAAAATATTATTTTCATAATAATACTGGTGCCCCTCTGCCCTCAAATCTTCAGTAGCTCCCGCTCTTGCCTTTTATCTTGAGGGAGGGGTAAGTCTCTACGTGGGCATGCAGTCCCAAAGTCTTGAACAGGGATTTTAGGGACACTAGAGACTCCTTTGCATGGGTCTCACAGACCCCTAGACTCATTCAGTCACTGAGAGGAGATGACTTCTAGTGCCACCCTAAGGAGCCCATCTTCAGTGTTGGGGTGAGGAAGCAGGCTTACCAAGTAAAAAGACAGGGGAGTGGTTGTTCAGCACCCCTTGAAAATACCAAAGGTAAGGGGAATAGGCCACCTAGTAGGCCAGGAGCTTAGGAACGGACAAACAGGGCCCATGCTTCACAACATTTCCAAGGTAAGAAGCTTTGTTGGTGGAAGTGAGCAGCTCTGTGGAGCAAAGATTGTTTGGAGGCGGTCTCGCTTTAAAACTCTGGACAGCTTTTGTACCTTTCAGTGGACCTGGACTAAGTTTGTCCAGATTTGTTGCAAACCTTTTGCATACCTCTGAGCCACCCAACATTTATTGAGTTCTTCCTCTATCTTTGAAGTGGTTATTTTAATCAAGTTATAATATTTTTCTAATGGGGAGAATCATTCCTGTTAATGGGGTTGAGCAGACCACTGGACAGCCCCTCTCAATATTCCATGTTATTTCATAGTCCCTGCTCCGTTCTTCCAGATGTGAATTAAGGATGTGACTGTATGGAAGGAATGGTGGCAAGTTAACTGTCTATATCCCAGTGTGATGCATGCAGAGTGATCTGAGTTAGCTGCAGTAGAGATCTGTTTGTTGGAACTTCCTTGTTTGTGTCTGTTTTACCACTTTCATTATCTACTGCAGAACCAATGACATTAATGTCCTCAAGTCCTATGGCTGCACGTCGTTTTATTTTTTAAACGCTGATCTTTCTATCCCTTTCTGCTGAATGCTTCTTGGGCCAAAGGGTGTGTCACTCATTATCTTCCTGCTTACTCTAAGAAGAAAATATTAAAATGCAGACAAGATACATTCCAACTGCCAAGTTCACTTGTAACTTCTGCACTATATACTCCATTTTTAATTTTCAGTCTGGTGTAAGGCATTCAGATGTTTGATGATTCACTGGAAATTGTGTGCGTTTCCTACATAAAGCTTGGGGGCCAACATCGGTTTGAACTCAGATAATTTAGTATTAAATTGTGGGCCACTATCACTTGAGTTAAAGGAGTACTCCATTAGATAGTAGCAGTAATAGGCTCTCATCCTCTTATGTGAACCAGCCACTAGAGTGAGACAGAGCACTCATTGAACCAATGGGTTACACAAACTTATTTCACAGATTCAATTTCACAAACTGTTCAGTGCAAGAACTGGTATTTTGTATTTGCAATGTGAAATTATATTTGTTTTGATATATTGGGTTAGATCTTCCCTTTGCTCAAAACAGGAAAAGACGGAAGGGATGTAAGGGGAAGGTTCAAGGTCCAGCTGTGATGCAGATTCACCAGTTGGGAGTTCCCCTTTAATAGGGAAAATCTGTATTAGGCATTTGGAACTGGTTTCCAGCCCTTTGCATCATCTGAGTGGCAGGAAGTGGCTGTAGACAATCAGGCACAATTGTTTATTTCCTGATTATATGACCATAAATAATCAGTTTAAATCTGTGATGAAAAATACTTTTTACTAGCAGGCATGCCTGCTAGTCAATTCATTTGCTAGGATATTAATGTAAAGAGAACACCAAAAGGAACATACGATATGTCTGAATTAGTTTTTTTCCAGTACTCATCCAGTTCTAATGGGGATGCAACATCCATGTCGACTCTTCATATGCTGCATATTTCAAGTAGCAAATCTAGATTTGAGATGTCTGGAAATTTGAAGGGAGAGAGAACATCCCACTGCTGGAAAGCAACTTGGAAAAGGGATTGAAAATAATAATAAAAAATCCTGAAAAAAAAATTCCAGAGACAAATCAGTTCAGAAGTGTGAAACAAATAAAGAGTGTGAACATAAATTTTCTATAATATAGATGGAAATAATAAGACTCTGGTTTTGGATATAGATTAAACAATCATTATCAAGGATACAGGAGTCTGGCATTTGAGTGCCCCGCACCTTTAAGCCGGGGGAGAGGGGTTGGCTGGCTTGCCGAATGAAGGGAACAGTGCTTTATGGCTGGGAGGGGGAGGGAATGAAAACTGCTGCAAAAGGGTCAGCATGGTTGCTGACTCATCCCTTAGGAATGCAGGGTTTTAAAGGGAGCAGCCGTGGGCCTGAAGCCTCCCTTTTACATGGAGTAGTCTTAAAATCAAAACAAAAATAGGTTAAAAACTTAAAAAGAGTGAAACAGTAACAATTCTACAATGTATTTATTATAACAGCCTGTGGGGCAGAATGGTAGGTAACACGCAACACACATGCCCAAACTGGCTTCTGTAACTGTAGTGTTGACTAGTTACAGAGCATTTGTCAGATAATAGTCTAGCTAGCATGGTATTCAAATCCTTCACTGTTTCTGTAAGTAGCTGGTTAATCTGCTGGCCTTTTTAAAAAAGATTGTTCACCAATTGGCAGTTGTCATCTGGCAACAGAAGAAGGATCTTGGAATGGTAGGTATGTGGATATTTATAAACCAACATACATGTGAGGCTGCTATCTTGGTCTTGGATGTAGCATGGGAATTAGAGGTATCTTGCTTTTTGTGGCATGGTGAAGCATAGTGTAGGACATGATATTAGGGCTGTATTAACAAGAATAAGATGCAGGTGGCAACATGTTCCTTCTATGTAGCATTTTCACTACCATGTCCATTCCTCCCATCAGATGGTCCCAAGGTCAATTGCTATAAGGAGATGCTGCACAAATTTTTTGACTGAGGATGCTGTGTGGAATTACACGACCTGCCCAGTAGTCCTCTCAACACATAAGTTATATTGGCAAAGCTCAACAGCCTTGTGCTGGTATCAGAAGCTGCTGAGAGATCTCACACACACATGCACACACTTGATTTTCACCTATTGCTAGAAAGTGATAATCAGGGAATCACTATAGCTTCTATCCCCTGGTGTAATAAAAATAAGAAACACTTACAGATGTTTAGATAAGCTAAATAAAATGTAGGATGGAGTGGCAGTTTCAGAGAGACCGTACCCTATAGCTTGTATCTGGGTTGGAAGGAGTGTGGATTTTATCTCCGTCTGAACCCTACCGAGAAATTAAGAATAAAGCCTGATCACCAGGGCTTGAGGAGTGTTTTGAGAATTTCACCAATATGATTAGAAGTGTCTTATTGAGCCATTTTTCTCACTTGATTGTCTTGTTCCCCATGGTGAATAGTTCTTATTCATTCTGATCTTCTTTGGCATAACATTTTTTCAAGATGAATTAATTTGTTAGCTAAACAAGTGTAATATGTCCTTCATTGGAATGGTAGGAGAATATGATATCTCCTCAGGAAAAATAAATGAAAAATGAGGGAGGGAGGAAGAGACTCATAACAGGAGTTAATACGACCATCTGGAGCAGAGAAAGAGATGTAGCAAGCAGCAGCCAGTTACCAAATGATTATTTAATTGTGTCAGCTGCTTGGCTCTGCCATATTTAAAGGACCAGCCTTTGAAAGACATGCTGGGAAAATCCTATAAGAAGGGAAACATCCTCTGAGGAGAGCCAGTAGAGGTTCTAGCAAAGGAAGGTTAGTGGGCTGGCTACTGTGACTCTATCACAAATGTATATAGAAAGGTGTCTTAGAGTGAGGTCCTAGTCATGCGGTATTCTCAGCCCAGTTGCAGCCATGAAGTGTCAGTTATGGGAGAGAGACTCAACTCATTCTAGAGACTAAAGAGAGGTTTCTCTGTTACAGAATTTCACCCCCTTTGGAAGTCACTAAATATCTTAAAAATCCATGTAAATGTTCTGTGGATAACAAATATTCAATTCCGTTTGTTCACAGGAAATGAATACTATTTATATTAATTTTTTTCAACTTTGGGTCTTATCATACAATATGTCACCTATGTGTCAGATACAACCCTCTCTAATGTTCTAAAATTATGCATCACCAGGAAATCTAGATAGGATATGCCAAAAAAGTGTAGTTAAATTGTAATAAACAAAATAGCACTTTATACTTTTTTTAATACAAAGACTGCACCATCCCCTGAACGTTTTCTGGTTTCTTGGATGCTTCTTTCATTTCCCAGTATCTGTGGAACCATCTGGCCCATCTTTTGTAGCAAGACATTTAGATGTAAATATATTTTACAGTCCTTCCCAATTTAAAAGTAGTTGCCCAGCTGCTTCACAGAGACAGTTAGCTATTGGTAAACTCGTCTGTTTTGCCAGCCTTTGTTAGTAATCCAATCAGGATGTAGTTTAAAATAATGCAAATCATATTCCAATCCATTGGACAGACTGTGATTGCCACTAATCCAGAGTATGCTTTTGTTTTCTAGAGGAGGGAGTTAGGCTGAGATTTTGTTCCTACGCATGTATGTATCACATGTGTTTGTTCACACATACAGAGTTCTGTTTTAGTAGTGTTATTTTTACTGATGTACTGGCATGAATCTAAATATCAACATTGTACAATGTAACTTTTATGCAATGCTGACTGTGCTTTCGGATTCCAGTTCCTTCTATTTCATCAGATTAGGTGAAATTTTAATGTTAGATTCAAGAGATTGTCTGTAGGACAAGACTTTATAATGCAATTCCCATAAGAATCAATGGAAATTTTTCATTGATTTCAATGGGCTTTGGAACAGGCCTCTAATGATTTTTTCTCAATATACTATCTTCTATTCCATGTATCAATAACAAATTGTTTAAAAACAAAAAAAAAAAAAGGCTAATAATGCCTGCTGATAAAATTAAAAGTGTGGAGGTTAGCCACCAAATCTGTCATTTGCAGTGTTAAAGAATTACTTTGAATAGATCTATCTATTCTGGTATCTACATCTATATTGTATAAGTGTATATACATGCACAAAATCCTGCAGATTTTGGACTTGATTGTGCACCCCCTAAATGGGTGGTCGCATTAATTCCTGTGACACTGTTCTTGTAGGTCAGTACTTACTAGTGTGAGTAGGGCTTGTAAAATCTAACCATTTCCTCAGTAATACTTTTCACTGTTGATCACATCTCATATTAAGAGCACCTTCATTTGAAACAGTTTCTAGCAATGTTTGCCCTTGTAAAGCCCCCTTCAATCAAAGAAATAGATCACTTTTAACTGGAAAAAGCTCTTCACTTGAACTGAGCTGAACGGCCTTTTGACTGACACCAGTCAGATATTATACAAATTGTGCAACAAAGCTTTTATCAGTAATATTTGTATATGAATATAATTAAATGAACCTGAATGTAAAGCTGTGAAACTATGAAGAAAGATGGAAACTTTGTTAAAAATCCATGAAACATTCATCTACTGCTATTGGCTGAATTGCAAATTTCCTTGATGCAAGACAGCACAGCATCAGGTGAAATGTTAAGAGAGGAGCACAATGCCAGAGAAGTTTGTCTAGACCATATTTTTAAAAGAAATTTAGAAACAGGCAAAGTGTGAAGACAGATGCTGACAGACAGCTCCATGGTATAGATAAAAGAAGATGAGCTTCCAGACGGTTATGTCTTCAGGGAAATATTCAGTTGACAGTTAAGGCAGAGGGAGTTATAAGAACGTGCAAGTGAGTTGAGGATAAGAAAGAAAGAAATTGTGTTCAGAAGCTGAAGTCATTAACATACCACTTCACTAGTTTTTGTCCAACTTGTAATTGAATGGTAGCGCAAAAAAAACAACAACCCACAACCCCACCCCCACCCCCAAAATTAGATGGCTGGGTGACATGAAATTAGCTTAAATCTCAGCAAATGACTCCTCCCCTCTCCCTTTTGAGTGCACTCTGATAATAAATCTGTGTTCTGGGAGGGGGGGGTCATCTTACAGTTCCCTGTATGATTCATTCATAACTTCCAAGCAATAATCTCATTTGGTTTTGGGGAGAAAATTAAGGAGTGCTGGAAGTGACAAGTATCCATTATCAGATGTTTCGTAGCAGTAATTCTCCTTAATTAAACCTACTGTCTATGGAGTCATTGGCATTCAGCCATTAGAAAGCTCTGAGAGAGCTACTTTTCTCATAAAATAGTTACATGGTATTATTTTATGAGCAGTCGGTTGTTTTGCTAAATTCAAAGACTTCTGCAGTTTGTATTTTATGTATCTTTTCATCCTTATGTGCTATCAACATGATCTGTGAAGAATTTTGATTTCATTTGAAATTGACAAAATACCCCAGGTCTGTTCACCCTGGGGATGTTTTGAAGGCCACCGTGACAGATAATTACACATTTCATGGCACTTTTATGAGCCTTTATTTCATAGCTCATGAACCTCTGTATTTCATGGGCTTTATAGTCAATGAAATAAAGGGGTTGTGTTACAATACATTAAACAATTTATGTATCTACTCTGAATGTTAAATCAGAGGAACTGAGATTACAAAGGGTCTGATTTTTTTCCGCTCGCACTATTAGGTAATAGGAGTAGCTTCACTAAGTCAATGGAATTGCACTAGTATTAAATGATAGTCCAATCAAGCCCCAAATGCCCAGTGGCTACTAATGGAATTTTCTCTTTATATTATTAGAAAGAACATCTTTGTATTTTCAGATGTTTATGTTGATTAAAAGAACCCAATAAAAATAGAAAATACACAAGAAAAAACAATCACCAATGTACAATAAATTTGCCACAGGTGAAAGATTAGTAGTAAAATTTCATTGGCACATAATCAACTATAGGAAAAGTAAACAAGAAGAAGAGAAGTAAGAAGTTATGGGTGGAAAAATAAAAAAAAAATGGAAAACCTCTCAAATCGTTATCTCAAAATTATGCTAAAGGCATTGTTGCTGTGAACTCATTAATATAAGAAAATACTTTGCATGTTTATTTAAAGGTTTCCATCTTTCTATTCTTGTCTGCAGCTACTCTTTCATGTTTAAATATTAGCCTTACTTTTGTTTAACTATTCAGTAAAGGATGGTTATGAAATGTCTTCCCAACTGGATATAATGATTGATCCTTTTTCAGATGTTAATAAAATATCTGCCAGGATCTTCACTGAGATGGTTGTTTTGACTGGTAATATAGAGGCCTTTAGTAATACCAATGCAAAAGAAAATGGAGTATTTCTACCTGAGAGGCCACAGATCAAATCCTATATTTACATGGCACTAGAAGGATGATCTTGTGGGAAAAACATAGAACCTGAATTCAGTCACATATGTTCTATTTCTGGCTCTGTCATAGACTTCCTTTGTAACCTTGTGTTGAGAAAGCTCTGCATGGAACACCAGAGCACATCAAAGAAAGGTAGAGTGTGGCTTCTTTCCCTGTACTCCTTCACCCGTCACTTCTCTTCTGGGAATAATTCTGGTGACGAAAGAGAGGAGGAAAATGAGGGATAAAAAGGCCCCCAGATACTCCCCCTTCCTCTCTGCCTTCTTCTCCCCTTTTGGGCCACTGACTCATTGTATTTATATTGCAATGTTGTTGCCTGACAATTTAGGACAAGTTTTGGCCTTGAACAATAGTTAGTGCAAAGCACATGTTTTCCATGTGATGAGGGTGTAACAGAAAGATACATTTGTATGAATATAGCAATCGGTCTTTTACAAACATTTTGAAGTTATTTTTAAAAAAAAAAACATTTTCAGTGGCGAAATGAAAAGATGGTATATTTCAGTTGTCCCAAATGAAATGGATGTACGGTCTCTCTAAAGGTGTGTGATTAGGGTTGCCAATTTTGGTTGTATGTATTCCTGGAGGTTTTATCACATGACATAATCTTTAATTAAAGATTAATCTTTAATTCCTGGAGACTCCAGGACAGTCCTAGAGGGTTGGCAACCCTATGTGTGATGAGGTGTACCAGGCCCTTTGAGGTCCCCTGCTGGAGACCTTTTGGTCCTACCACACCCCACTCCAGGAAAGGAGCAGTGAAGGTGGGTACTCCAGACCTGCCAAAAAAGGCTGCACGGAAAAAACCAATCAGTGCCCAGCAGGCTCAGTTCCTGTCTGGGACCAGACCAGAGGAGCAAACTAGGGTGTTCTTTGATCATTGGAGCTCAAGGGAGAGCCAGAAGATGGGTTCTGGTGGCACTGGGATTCAGTGAGGAAGAAGAGGAGTTGAGAACTTTAGCCCTGTGTAAATGGTGAAGAGAGAGTGGCTATATGGGAATCAGCCCAGGGAATGCAGCAGCAGCAACTACTAATGGAAGCAGTAGCTGCTGTTTGTAGGGGACCTGAATTGGGACCCGGAGTAGTGGGCAGGCCTGCGTCCCCTTACCAGTCACTGGTGAAGTGGCCAAAGCCCGAGAAGAGGACAAGTTTCGTTTTGGAGCCCAAGCAAAGGGCTGGAATTTATACAGGCCCAGAGACAGGGCTGAAGACCCTGGAGAGGGCCAATCATTTGCTGGAATTTATTACCCCGAAAGGGGGACTGAAGTTAAGGAATAACCTGGCTGGAGAGCTGGGACACCAGAGAACTGCTAAGGACAAACGGTCTCCAGGGAGAAAACCCTGAGGGAAGTGCTCCCTAACAGGGTAGGGACAGACTTAAAGCTAGTACAGAAGGTGCTGAGAACTGAGCCCAGAGAAAGGGCTACAGATAACAAGGGCATGGTGATAGTCCATGTTGGACGTTTGTCATCCTGGAAGGGGTTCACCTATTCATCCAATTTAGACGGTGTATGACTTAGCCAGAGGGCTAAACCACTGAAGAACCACCTGATGATGGCAACAACTGACAGGGGTCGCTGGGATAAGATAGAGTGCAGGATTGCACCCAGCCAACAGGAGCACTCACAACAGGTGAGTGCACCCCGCCAACAGGTGCTCCAGACATGCAAAAACATTATTCTATTTCAGTCCAAAAGTTATGGAAAGCAGTGTATTCACAAAGTAGATACACCTCTACCCTGATATAACGCGGTCCTCGGGAGCCAAAAAATCTTACCGCGTTATAGGTGAAACCGCATTATATTGAACTTGCTTTGATCTGCCGGAGTGCACAGCTCCACCCCCCCGGAGCGCTGCTTTACCGCGTTCTATCATAATTTGTGTTATATCGGGTTGAGTTATATCGGAGTAGAGGTGTATATGAATGTTCCAATGTTACCATTGCAGGACCAACAAACTTTAGATAACGATAGTTCTGAATTGTTACATATTACAAGAGTTCACATTTACAACGGGCAAACCTCAAATCAGTCAGATAGTAGCAGACTACGTTGGGAGGCATTTTCTGAATCTTATCCAAACTATCTCAATCTGTAATATTTTCAGACTCTTAATTTCAGCTGAGGTGATGAAAACAGCCCTTCTCATGATATTTTGGCACTTTTCTCTAGTCCGAGCCTTAACCAAGAAGTGGTGAGGCATGTGAAAATGAATAATAATATTGTGCACGATGTTATGTATGCCTTTTTGAAACTCAGGAGATAGTTGTGTTTCATTTGGTTAGAGTTTTAGGAAAAGATTCAGGTCTTTTCTTACTGTATTCTCACTAATTTAAATATTTCTGATCCAAATACTGTGGTGAATGGTATAATCAGACATTGAGATGGTAAGTAACTAGTATTCTATCTCAAGTGCAGGAAGATTGATTTCCACTGGGTAGGCTACATCTTGATGTTAGAGTTGAAGGATTGGAGGTGTTATCAAAACAGCTGTTAGCTGAACAACTTTAAATAAATGAGATCTAGAATTTAGCCATTAGTTTAGCTGAAGAGATCAAATCAGTAAGCTCCATGGTTACCTTCATTGCTATACTATCATCACACAACTGCAAGCTATCAAAAATGGACTCTCATTTATAGAAATAGGCCCTCACTGTTTTACTTATAATTTTGAAGATCACTAAGAGCCTATGTAAATAACAAAAATTATAGAAAGAAGTAAAGCAAACATTTGAAGAGACTAGTGATTCTGATCCTAATTTCTAAACTTATAAAACAAACCTAGATTTAGAATATATGGAACTCTAAAACAACTGTTTTTCCCATTTGGAATAATAGCATAATCAGTGATTTACATGTGTTTCTCTATTTTGATGGTTTATTTTTTTATTTTTAGTGCACTGTTTGAGTTTATTGTAGAAGACAACTATTTTACTAGTCTACCTTTAAAATGATAAATTAAAATATAAAATTATATTGGAGGTTTATAAAAGATAAGTATACTAAACAACTCAAGTTAATTTAATATTCAAGGTTTGGTTTGAACCTGTGGCACTTAGAAAAAATCTGAATCTAAACCATGCACAACAGGACATGCATTGATTTCTGGGGTTTTTCATTTTACATAGTGGACATTGATTTGCATTCCTAATAAGGTCATTAATAACAAAGTGAAGGGAAGAGCAATAGCCTTCCGGTATATCAGTGATAAGCAAGAATATCAGTCATTAACTAGCACATCTGTAGTCATCCACACATTACAAAACACCAATCTTATACACAATTTTGAAAAGTATAGTACAGCAGAACAAGAAATAGTCATCTTTACAAAATGTTTACTGGACAGCAATGGAAATCAATACTAACTGCAGATATTACTTTCCATTTGTGCACAGATTAGGGTCAAAATCAGGAAACTTCAATCAAATTTAGACTAAACCTTTTCATTTACTATTTTCCATTTGAAAATGAAAGGATATATCTACAATACCAGAAAAAATGAATGGGGTGTAAATCAACAGACACGTGAATGTGAATTACCAGACAAGAGGTACAAGGGTGGAGTTGCAGCAGTTGTATTTGTAATGCAGCTAGCACACTGAGGCTTGATCTTGGTTGGTCCCTTTAGCTGCTACTGTAATACAAAGAATAATAAACAATAGTAGGGTGTAAGGTGTATTTGAAGCTGCTCTGAGCTTTGGAATATTAGAAAGTCCCAGGTGACGTGGATTAGTGAACAAAGTGCAGATGGTGTGATAAAAGCTTCTTCATCAAATGGCTATCACCACAACATATGTAATTATGGCCACAAGTCAGCAAGGCACTTAATCACATGCTTCGCATTAAGCACATGAATAGTCCCCTTGAGTTTTCAGAGTGCTCCGTGCTTTTCAGAATCACTCTCACAGAAAATCATGCACTTTTAGCACTTCACCTGCAGTGTGCCCACCATTATATTTTTGTAGCCTGTAAACAATTTGTATTTGGTGTTTGATCAGCAAATTCCACCTGTGTGTATCATGCAAGTTAGGCACAATTTATAAACCCATTTTTGTAAGAAGAATCACCATTATAATTTGAATATCCTTTGTATTTGTATAAGAGAGTTTGAATAGTTCATAAGATTTACTGTGCCAGTTTAATCTGTGTACAATACACCAAAATGAACTGATCCTGTATCTCTTATATAATCTATTGTCTTCAATGGGAAAAATGCAGGATCAAGAAAAGGAGGGTATGTGCGTAGACTGGAAAGCAGTTAAGTCAAACTCACATCATTTTCCTTTCTAACTTCTTTGGGAGCATACATGCTGTATTGATGTATTTGGGGGAATAACTCATTTTTGAGGTAAGTATCCCAGCATTAATCAGTCTGATGCCTTCTGTCTTTGTGGTTAAGAATGGCATTGAAAGGAAGATAATGTAATTTTTGAAGTTAAAGAATACTATGGGCCAGGAAAACTGGGACAGTAATGAGGAGAAATTCCTGTTGATTGTGCAAAGTTGAATATACCACAGGCCACACCATGAGATATGAATGTGAAAAAAAGATTAAATCCTGCAGAAATTCAGATTTGCACATAGATATCTGAGCATTTAAATAGTATGTCATTGGCAAAAATTGAATAGTAGCAATTGACACCTCTCGGAAAGGAAGAGTCTGCTATAACAAGAAACTTCTTACTGATGATCAGGTTTTTTTCACCTGGCAAAAATTTCAGGGCTTTGTTTCCTAACATACTTTTTCAAGTTTGTTTATATTGTACATAAATGTAAATGTGAAGATTTCTTTAATCTGCCTCAACTTTCTTGCAACGTTTAAGGCCTCAGTCCTGCAATAATGCGTGTAACCCATTGACTTCATCAGGGCTTTGTGCAAGCACAGGCATCTGCCTATTTGCATCTCATTGCAGGATCAGGGCCTAAATCCTTTAGAATATTCGGAATTAAAACTTGAACCTGCACTCATTTGCACCAGCAAATAATTTAGCCTTTAACATTCAAACTAATTAGTAGTAAACTAATCCCTTTGAACCTCAGTATAGGCAGCCTGATAGAACTATGGAGACACCCATGTTTGTATTCAGGTGGGGTGTTGTTGTTTTTTTGCTTGATTTTAAAAAAGAATCTCAGAGAATTAGGGTCAGATGAGGTTTGTTCAGTTCTCCGAGCTTTGCTGTGTTCTGCGTTCTGACTGCAGGAATGGAACGGAAGGGGAAAAAAAAAAACCCTTAGTTTTACAGAACATTTAACAAGACCATGTTTCATTAGGGAGGCAGGGAAGCTGACTTCTGCTATTAAGTACTCCCACGAATGCTAAAGGTAGGGTAAGAACATTAATATTAAACACATTTATACAATTTTCAGATAGCCATGGAAGCTATAAATACCTTTCTAGTTCTCAGAACTCTCAGAATGGTAGATCATGACCTCCTTCACTTGCAGCAAAGCAATTTCCATCTTCTACCATCAGCTGTCTCTCATATCAGGTCATGAACCCTTGTTACCCTGATCTAGTCCAATTTCAAGTGAATGAAGCAGTCACAAAGTAAACCATTGCAATAAATAAGGACTCCGATTTGGGATTTTGAAGTTAGCAGGATTAGATTCTCTCTTTAAGACATATATTTGTGCAGCACCTGATCCTGACTGGAATCTCTGGACCCTACCATAATACTAATACATAATAATTAATAATATGAAAATCTTCATAATCATAGAGTTAGAAACAGTCCTCTTTGCTCCCATTTGTTCCATTGTCCTTTCACCTGCAAAACACTCTTGACTGCTTAAAGGTTTTGCTAAGACAGATTTTAGAAGTCCTAGCTTTGCTCATCCTAGACTTTCACCTGGCACAACTTTCTATTGAACATGTATCATTTATTTGTGCAGAAAGAAGAGAAGTGTAACTGTTATGTTAACCTTTATCCAACTATCAGGAGTTCACCAAACTATTAGATGTGTTTCCATTTCATATTAATCATGTTTAGTATTGAATTTTATTAGTGAGGTATTTACACATTGCCATTAGTATGTGCCTACACAAGATTGGCCGAATGCAGCCATTAACACCGTTGGTTTTTTTTATTATTATTATTTTCAGTTTCCCATTGTGGTATCATTCATTTTATTTGGAATGTCCTTAATGACTTTTATAGAATTAAAGGGGTAGGTGACATGAACATTATCCTGCCTGTTACCGAGGAAATGTAAGCTGCAGTTTTTAGCTGCTCTCTTGAGGAGAATGAATGAGAAAGAGGTTAAACTTCGATTTGGAGCAACCTTTGCTGAGTGCAAAAGCAAAATTCCAAACTTCTCTAATCAGTAGTCTGAAGAGCTGAGTACCTAGCCTAATAGGGTTATGTTTCTATCCCACAGAGCAAAGATCAGGACAAGCTGTGTGGTTAATTGAATGGGCTAGAGAGGGGTGGCATTTTCAAATCCCCTGCAGAAAAGTGAGGATGATATGATCTTATATGGAAATACAATTGTATTCCTGTATTTGTAAATAAATGTTAGCTCTTGTACTACTGTTCATTTTTTAAGCCTATTTCAAGTTCCATTTTTAATTTTTTGTGTCATGGTCTATAACCCTGTGCTAGGATTATAGTGCTAGGGTCAGTAAATAGATTTTTATCATTTTATTTATTTTCCTGGTGGAGACTGTTATGTTAAAACAGGTACAGTTCAATGGAACCTGACTTTTGCTAATTTACAAAATTCAAGTCTCATTAAAATGCTTATACATGTTCTCAAATGCTAATATGTAGTTTTATGTCCATAACCTTTACAACAGCATCTTCAAAATAAGTTATCCATTAATTTTCATTGCGACTTGCCTGAAGTTCAAATCTTATTTTGAAATCCCATAGTTTTACACCAAACAATGTAGATATGTGGCAACATTATTCCTTCATCATTATAGCTGTTATAATAAGTAAGACAATTTATTCTTGAACACAAAAGACCAAACAAGAAAATAAGCTAAATACAATCTCATGGGATTACATAAGGAACAGCAAACAAGCAAGGATATTTATACATGATACATATCCCACCTACACCATTTGTTGAAGAATAAAAGACCTCCAGGTTCTTCAGATGTTGCTATTAAAAGCAAAGACTATTAGACACACAAACTTCCATGTAAGTAATGTACATTTTGACACATGCCAATAAAGTAAGGAAACTCCAAGTTAAACATCTTGTTCCATTGAATCAATGTATGTCTCAGACCATTGTCTGGTGGTCTGTCCATATTTTCTGGAATCAGTAACACGTAACACATCCAAATATGGCAGGAATGTCATCCTTAATTTTGAATGTTCTGCCTATGGTCACTGTATCTGACAAAAATACTGAGACTACGGAAAAAATTGTTTGGGTTCATTCTGAAGCTTTTCTATAGTTTTAAAATGTCTTTTTTTTAGCCTCATTAATGCGGAAATTGGCTTTTGAAATGACAGTAAAAGGAAGTTTTAGGAATTCAAAAAGAAAAGTGGATATTTTTCTCAGATATAAGGAATAAAGGATGGTGGTGAATACTAATTCCTTGCAAGTACCTTTAAAACTATAAAAGCTATGTTTCTGTTTGGAAAAGCCTATGTTACCATGGTCTGTCACTAATAACGTTTTCACTGAGACGACCTGAGGACTTTAGTCTTTTACTGTTCATCTGGTACCTGGTACAATTACCTGCTTAAAATCACCATTTTAGAGCAAAAATAAAACTTGTAAAGCTTCAACAGCTGCAGGAATTCATTCCTCAAAAAAGAAGTGGGAACCAAAGGATTTCTTCAGTTAGTCTTATGGGTCCATTACCCTTGTCAACTGATAGGATTTCAGATCCTGTATTGCCAAATAACAGGACTCAGTTGACTTCCCCTGGATTTTAATAGTTGTTCTTTTGAAATGATGGCTTAGAAAAGCATGACATAGGTCAGAAGTGCAGGTGAGTAACGTAATTTTAGTGTATTAATTGCACTGTGCATGGATGGGTATAAAACCTCATTTTAATTGTGATTGGTCAAATAAATGGTGTGCCAACTTTGAATTAAATTGACTGGCAATATGCCAGAATCAATATCCTTCTACTGTAGGTTTGTATATACTAAGATACCATACATGCTCCTAATGGAGAAATATTTATTTCAGACTTGTGTAATGGCCTAATCTATAAATTCCAATGAATAAAGTTTCTCAGTGCAATACTGTACTCAACAACTTTCATGTACTGTAGTTCACTGTGAATAAATTCACTATTTTGTAGCCATACAGGTGATTAATCATCTTTCCTATTAAATGCCTCTTACAATAATTGAAACCCAACAATAGCTCCTAATGATAATTAAGGGATATTAAATAAGGCTTTTTAAAAGTATATTTTAATATGAAGTTAACATTCAAAAAAGGTGTTGGATTCATAACACTGAAATCAAAGTCATTTACTGAGCCACCTAACAAGTAATCACATGGAGAGGGCAGTACCATCTTCCTTACCATATATACTGTAGTTCTGGGACACCTATAGTGCTAGGGCAGAGTGAGTGGGTAGCCTTCAAGCATATTCATTCCTTGGTTTCACTGCAGAGTATTTTAGGAACAAACTAACCTGTTTGGAGCCTGAAGTTTTAAAGAGCATAACTATATCCATGCACCAAATTTCCACATCTTGTTGGCACAATAACTGGTAACTTGAGCGTGCAATAATGGTAATTGTGGCCACAAATTAGACATCAATATATGCACAATGAGTTGTATACACACACTTTAGAAAATCAGGTGCTTAATGTAATCTAAATACATATGTTTGTGTTCTATGTCCATTGCCACTTACCCTCTTGTCAAATGTTTAGTGTGTTGTGATAGATCCGTAATTATTATTTACTGCTTCATTGTTTTCTGCATCAAGTATAAGAGACATGATTGTAAACTTCTGGCAATTGCTGCTATCTGGGGATCCACGCTCCTGGGACTGAGAATCACTTTGACGATACTGTATTGCTACTGAAGGAGCATCTGCCGTGTCAGATACCCTGGTCCAGCTGAGCTGTGCTTAGTCCAAGACTGATAGAAGTGGAGGGGGAGAGGACAAATGTGTCTTTTAAATGACTATTACACTCCCCCCAATGCTGGAGCTTGCTAGGGTTTGGTCTGATCTCTGGTGTAAATTAAAGCAGTCTCAAGGCTTCTCAACTGATTGCTGGCAGCCAGGGATCACAGGGACATATTGATATCCAGGCCATACTCCTTTTCCTCAGCTATGTCCCCTATCACAGGGGCAAAGAACGGGGGTGAAGGAGGAACCCTACGGCAGCTCTACACCATCTGTCCCTCTATATCAAAGAAATCTCAGGGGGGCAGATCCTCCAGCTTTAACCTGACCAAAGCCTATGATCTGGCACTTTATCTTTGTCAGTTTTTCAAGGTACTTCTCTTTACTGATCAGTAGCTGTTCCATTTTAAATAGATTGAGCCTAAACCAGGGGCCATTCTGGCTCTGGGGGGAGCTTAAGTGAATTTATCCCTCAAGAGTACTGAAAACTTCCAAGTCATGCAAGTTCATTTTCTTTTACTTGGCTCAGGACAAATAAATACAAGAAGGAATTTAAGTAACTAATTTCACTTATAAAATGAGCAGGGAAAAAAATCTATAATCAGTGTTCAAAATTTAAATGGAAAAGGCCCTCCCAAAGACAATGGCATAGGAAAGATTTGTTGACTTTAATGCAAATAATAACTAAGATTATGAAGTTAAGTAAATCATACTCATTTCCTTATTCCTGCACCTATTTCTGTGTATTCTGGAGAGCCTTAATTCTCTCTCTAAATATTGCCCATCACATGCAAAAAAGCAGAAACGTAATAAACCAATAGAAGCGCTATCATTATCCCCCTTCTTGTCTGGAGTGTAAAAGTGAAAAAACACAAATAGAAATGTTTTAGTATACCTGATACAGCTACAATACTTGCTCCCTAAGACCAAAGCGAAAATCAAATTTTTATTGCATCACTTTGGATATTAGCACATGGACTACAAAAATACTAGTAAGAAGATAGCAAAACTATTAAGGAATTAAAAAAAAAATTGATCAATCCAAGAAAACAGGAGAACCACCAAGTAGTAATAGTGGGGATGTCTGATTTTCATTTTGCTTCAGGAAACTTTTACCCTTGATCAGATTTTCATGAAAGTCAAAAGAGAGAATATATAGTTTTACTGGCAACAATAGCCCTAAAAGTGAGGTAGAGCAGAAGGAAAACAGGATTTATGTATCATAGGTCTCAGTGACCTCCAAAAAGGTGTAACAGTTTTAAAAGCAAAATTACAATGCATAGCATATAGGTAATGGCAGCAAAAGCTTTTTTAAGCAATTCCATTAAATGCTACTCAACCACCTGCCTCTACAATTGATCTGCCAGAACAACTGCAGTTATGTATTTTTCCCATCTTGGTGCTCAGCACTTAGATGCATCTGTTGTCAAAGCCAGAGAAACTGTAAGACTCTTGTGGAAAACTCTTGTTCCATTACAAGAAGAAACCAAAAACAACAAAGCCAAACACAGACCACTGTGTTTTAGCCAGTGTAATAATCCAGAAGTGAATGAAAGAGACATTAGATAGGTTTGATAAGAGCTTAACTGAACTCCACAAGAGGAAAGGAAATTTTGGGGTTCAACTAGAATTTCAAGAGGCTATCAAGTGATAATATACTCAGCCAACGAGCCTCATCATCAGGAAAAATAAATAAATAAAAACTATTTTCACTGGCTGGTTTTACTCAGAAGGGAAGAGATTGTTTCTAGCAGCTGCAGAGAGCTGCCTCTTTCTGAATTAAAGCTTCCATGAATGTGTCATACTGCACACAGGCCTTCACAAAGACATGTGCTGTTCTACATACAGAAGAACATTTGAAAAAGAATAGCACTCCCAGCAGTTGGCAGGACATATTCAACCCTAAAAATATATTTAATTGTAATGATATTCCTAGAACTGGACATATCTATTGTCCTAAAACAGGAAAGGTTGTCAGTACTTTTGCAGCAAGAAATCATCTTCCCAAAACAGTCCTGCAAACAGCAGCAGCATAAAAAAGTGTTTATAAGATTCTTGCGGTAATACAATAGAATGAGGAAGTTAGAGCAGTGTCTCTGAGTTCTGTCATCCAACAATACTTCATAACCCAAAGGACGTGGTTTTAATCAGTAGGTCTGAAATGTAAATGAAGTGAAATTCTGACAGCCTTAGATCAAAGGCGCAGAGAAGGATGGAAAATTTCTCAGTTAAGTCTCTAAGGGAGCAGTCAGAGTTAGTCAGATAAACAGAACAAAAGTAAAATATATTCACATCCCAAAGTTTACTAAATTTAGCTTTGATAGGAGAACCCAGAGGTTGCCTTAAGCCAGTGTAATTAACTGGTTAAGAACGTAGCAGTGGGCTAATGCATTTGACATTATGATAGCAGACTTTATGCCCACTGAAAACTTTGCTAATAAGGTGTGGGCTAAAGAGACTTCGCCATCAAAGGGATTTTGAACACTTTGATGGGCCCAAGAGATTTAGTTCCTAAATGACATTCAGTTACTTAGTGATTGGTAATTCAGAAGAAGCGGGTTAATATTTCTATATCTGAAAAGACTGAATTAGAGATGGGTGACTTAAAATTCATTTAAAAAAAGCAATGAGCTTGGATTCTGACTTTAGAACATTGATTATTATGGAAAGCAAGAATACGGATGTTAGGGTGCTAATTCCATTGCAGTTTTTTGCCCAGAAATGGATATCAATTCATTTACCATTAGGAGTCAGGTTAAATATGGTGTCTGAATCTCAGTCTTAAAAAGGGTATTTAATAAAATTGCCTAGATCTGTGGGCCAGAGTAAAACAACCAACCAAATGGCATGGCATGGCATGGCATGCGCCATTCATTTCAACTAGTTTACATTAAGTATGAAATTGTAGCAAATTATTTAGTGACCATCAAGATCATTGCTACTTCTCCTGGTTTATTGGGCCAGAAGGAAGGAAACATTTTGGAATTTACAAAACAGACTTAAGAAAATCTAGTCTCAAATTTAAATTTAAAAATTGTCATTTAATAGGTATAAAAAGAATTTCTATTAGACTCCAGAATATATTTCAGTTATAAAGTATATTCTGTAGTGAATTTCTACCATACAAAAATGCCGTATCATAATTTTTAGTATCATAATGAAAATGTTTTAATTTAGTTAGGAACTCGTACTCAATTTCTTATATTTATATCCATTGCCCCCCTGTGCTGTGAGTCTCAGTGAATCTCAGAAGCTAAGAAAGGGCAGCTTAGTCTAGTACTTGGTAGGGAAGCCCCTGCCCATCCCAGGAACAGACATCTCATAGAAAGTGATGTTTGTGACTCATTAAATGACACAATGTCACTCTTCTTTCTGAATTAATATTGAATCTCTGCCCCAGCCCACTGTTATATCCCCAAGAGGGATATAAATCAAGGTCGACGTGGCTACTTTAGGTCATTAAAGATCTCATGGCACTCTCACGATTTAAGAAATATTAACCCTAGTTACACGGACACCTTTAACTCAGGTATTATGGTTACAAGGCTGCTTGCTCTGTATACCCTTTCTGATCTCTCTGAGTCCAGCCCCTGACATGTCAGGCTTAATATCCTGCAGTGGAATTTCACAATTCTCCCCCTCTTCGAGTGGGATCTGTGTACAACACTAGTTTATGCCAAACACTTATAACCATGCAGGTTCAACTGTGTTTCTTCCCTTAAGGAGTCTGTGACCAGCTGAATAACATTCTTAAAACAAATATATTTATTTAGCAAAGAGAACGAAGCTTTAGAGGGTTTTTAAAAAAAAACAACCAAAAAACAACACAAGTCTTTAGATGTTTAGACCCATCTAATCTTACACTTCACAATAAGCTAAGTTTAAAAGACTTCCCCCTTTACTCTGTAGTTACAGGAACAGAACAGGCCCAGCCTACACTCTTTTGTGTCAGTGGGGAAATGGCTAGATTTTTTTTATCTGTTTATTCCAATGTTTGGATTTTTTAGAAGATATAAATTATTTTCCCAAGAAAGTGCAATATTGGTTTAAAGTGTCATTGCAAAAAAACATTAAATCTTAAATCTTTTTAATTGATGGTTTTTGTTTTTGAATATATTGTAGTTTACAAATCAAATTGTAAAATACTTCCTTCAGGATGAAAGGTGATACATCAATAACAATGTTATTAATTAATTTCAAAAATTCATTTGTGAACCTCACTAAACATTTGAAAATCCCATTATTTTTCAAATAAAGATTCATTTCTGTTTTTTTTTTTTTTTTTAAAGAGTCACTGGATAATGTTGTATTGGAGCAAAATATGAAAAACATTCAGATTTCAGACTGAGACTACTCCACATATTAAAATTGTTTTAGTTGAAGACGCACCTTTTGCAGCATATCTGACTATTTTTACTGGGTTTATTAGAAAAACAAAGGGCTCTCACTGAAATAACCCAAATAATGCATCATTAAATTAAACAATGGATGATTAGTCTAGAAATTTTTTAAAATGTACGTTTATGAGAAAACTGTCAAAGAGTAACAATAATAGGATGCCTTCTCTGTGAGCCTGATCCAAACTCATTGAAGACAATGGAAATCCTTATAGAGAATCATGTTTAAACAATTGATAAGTTTTAAAGAGAGAAACATGTTTAAGTGCGTAATATAGTTTTATTGTGCCTTTAAAATGATTTTGGGAGGGGAGGAGGTTTCTAAGCTGTTGAGGGCTCCCATTGATGTTAATGGAAGAAAGTGCCACTTTTATATCATAAGTACAGATATAGGCACCAATCCTGCCACAAAAGAAGTTGTCAATTTCAGTATGGGACCAGATGCACACTCCAAGTTATGAACATGCCTAAGTGTTTACAGATCGAGGCTTTAAGTCATTAAGTGTGGGCATGCACACTTGAAGCTACATTCTACCGATATTGTGAGAGGGGAAAAAAGAATCAATTTTGAGGCAACAAGTGTGATGTGATTTAAAATGTCTGGCCCAGAGTCTTCAGATACCGTTGCTGTGCCATGGAAAATAATTTCTCCATGGCAGCTGGATCACAGTGTATATACATTTTCCCTTTGTATTTTACTCTGTTTAGCTGAGTCCTTTTCATAACTGATTCTGCATTTATCTTCTAGAAGCCATGTGTCATCAACATACCAGAGCCCACAACTTGGAATATTTTATATATGTTTAGCTTTATATTTAAAATCCCTAATACCCAAGCTATTTGCAGTGCTTTTTGGTTTGGTGTGTTTGTTTGTTTGGTCTTGTAAATCCACTAATAGTTTTGCCCACCATAAAGACATTGGATCTTTCCTTATGACAGTTGTACTGTGTATGCCCTTTCAATATGTAAGGAAGGATCTTCTCTAGATCTTTTAGGCTTAAGCTTTGCCTTCATTTTAAATTAATGTATTTGAAAAAGACTAAGAGTGTTTTCTAGAACAGAACTTCACAGAACTGGAAACTAATGCACCTCTACCCCGATATAATGCTGTCCTCGGGAGCCAAAAAATCTTACCGCGTTATAGGTGAAACCGCGTTATATCGAACTTGCTTTGATCTGCCAGAGTGCGCAGCCCCGCCCCCCCGGAGTACTGCTTTACCGTGTTATATCGGGGTAGAGGTGTATATTATCTTTCAAAATAAATAGACTTGCCTTGATTTATGGAAGAAAGAAAACCCTATACGCACAGCTTGGGCCTGCTCCTTCTCCAAGTGAAGAGAATGGAATATATAATTTGCATCAATGAGATAAAAACAGGCAGAACAACCTGGTACAATCACAGGGTGGTGATAACTTCAATCTCTTATTTAGGGCTAGATTTAGTCTTTAGCACAGGCACATGCAAGCATAGCACCTAGCTCTGTCTCCCCAGGAGGAATCCAGAGCCTCGCTGTTCCCCACTTGCTTCTGTGGGAAGTAATTTGTTCCTGCTTCTTACTAGTAACACATCTTCCCCACCTCAGTCAATGGTTCAGCCACTCCCATATCACCTGCCCGGAACAACAGTGACTCTGCAGAGCTTGCTCTTCTCCTAGCACCTGAAGCATCAACCTGGGGAAGCTCTACATACGTACGTACGTACGTACGTACGTGTGTGTGTGTGTGTGTGTGTGTGTGTGTGTGTGTGTGTGTGTGTGTGTGTATTTAAGCCCACATATGGTGTAATAAGACTGGACCACCATGTAGCCCACTGTCTTCCTGCACAGTAGAGTGGTTCAAGGAGAAAGTGAGATTCCACCTGGAAACAGATACTAATGCATCAAACCCACCCACGGGCAACTTAATAATCTGATTTACCAGAATACATGCAACAAACAATGTGGCATGAATAGAGTCCATATATAATTGTTTGTAGCCCTTGTAGATTAAGTTATTAAAAGACATGTTAAACTGTAGTTAACATCATTTATCACTACTTCTTACCATTCCAGACATGTCACATTTTTACTACAGTTTTATCTTAATTTACAATATGTTGAACTTTAGTTTGGTTAGTACTCAACTACAGAGCTAAAAGAAATATAAAAAAATCAGAGGTGAAGATTAAACTAGAGGATTTATTCCCTGTTTTATATTGTAGAATGTTAAAAGCAGTAAACAGAAGTGAGGAAAAATAAAAACTATCAAGCATTCATGTTTCATCTTTACCATTTGTGAGCATCATAGATTTCAGGGAAGTTCATAAAATAAAACTTGGTCAGGAACTACAAATATAAAGTTAGAAGGAAACCCGAATTTCCAGGGACCGGAGGACTTAATATAGGTCCTGTCCATCTATCACTTCTATGAGTATAGATATTCTAAGAATATTAGACTTGGGAGCAGCTTAGGCTACGTCCTCACTACGGGGGGGGGGGGGGGGGTCGATTTAAGATACGCAAATTCAGCTACGCGAATAGCGTAGCTGAATTCGACGTATCGGAGCCGACTTACCCCGCTGTGAGGACTGCGGCAAATCGACCTCCGCGGCTCCCCCATCGATGGCGCTTACTCCTACCTCCGCTGGTGGAGTACAAGCGTCGATTCGGGGATTGATTGTCGTGTCCCGACGAGACACGATAATTCGATCCCCGAGAGATCGATTTCTACCCGCCGATTCAGACGGGTAGTGTAGACCTGCCCTTAGGATCAAAAAGTCATTTTTACATGAATGAAAATATGTACTCTTTATTAAGCAATAGCACTTTTTTTTTTTAGTACGCTCCAAATGTGTTTAGTTTTTAACTGAGAAAAATATCCAGCTGTCAACATTTTTCCATTCTGAGCAGTTGTCTCATAAATGGTAAGAGCAGGATTTGGCTAATTATTGTTAATTAAACATCACCCTACTAAAAGACAGCACTTTTTCCTCATTAGAGTTTTTGTACCAAAATGTTCCCCTGGACATTGGTGGTAGAATGATGGCAGCTTAAACACAGAGGATGGAACTTGAATGTGCAGGAACTGGAGAATTCATTAAATGCATTGTGAGAATTGCAATGCCTCTTGACAAGCGGGATGGCAACTAAAAATACTTTCCTCCTAGGATGAGTGAATAGACTGTTTATATGAAATATTCTGTTGGTGGGTGAAGATACCATCATGTGCTGAGCTGGAAAAACAATGTCACCATGTAACTCTGTTCTTCAACTTCTTACTGATTCAATCTGTGAATTTTCTTATATTTGTTACGTTACACCCATGAACAAGTATAACTGACTCGCCTCCTGCGTATGGTGTTCTGTCCCATCTAGTGGCACCAAGACCACTTAGAGAGAGAGAGAGAGAGAGATTAATGAGACTACTCTACAGCCTTAGCTAACAGCTCTATGGCTTTTAGCTCATGCATTAGAGGCTCATGCACTAAGCTCCAGAGGTCCCAGGTTCGATCCTGCCTGCCGAAGACTGGGGTCTGTCAGTGTTACACAAACATCATGTTCCTTTTTCCCTTTTAAATCTAAAACTGGAGATAGGTGTGGGAAGCTGAGAAGCAAAGTTCCCTATCATCTGTCACTGGCAGCCCATCCATGTGAAAAATATGCAGTTGGTGCCCTGGTACATTTCTGGGTGAATGCACATTCATATGGGGGTGAGGGGGAGTTGGCAAGCAACCACTCTAGGGTGTTTACTTCTATACAAAATTCATGTATTTTATGGCAGAAAATATTGTATGTCTTAATAATGCTCTTTGCAGCATCGAAGGTTCCATGGTTTCTATTGTTTTTAGAGTACATAATTCACAGCTGTGGACCAAGGGGTCAGCACTGTCAAATAATAACTATGCTTCCTGTGAGGAATGCAGAGCAGGACATTATTGAGAGAACCAGGCACCCTGCACTGATTCCTTGAGAACTGGAATGTTGAAGCCAGGATTTCCCATCAATCTTTGGGTTCAGTATAATTGTCCAGCCATACTGCCTCTATGCTTTCCATGTTGTCTTCCCCTCACCATGCAATGATAAATTCAGTCTTTTTAAGTGTGTGTGTGTGTGTGTGCATATATATAGCTATAGGTATATTTTGGACTGGAATGTCATACCAATTATCTTTTATTATTCAGGGAGCTAAGAACTGGGCATGGGAAGAAATGGCATAAGGAGTTAAAGAAGGCTTCCTGCTATAGGGCCAGCTCCATTTCCCACTGAGTTTTTCTACTGACTTTAATGAGGGTTGAATTGAGCCAATAATAAAGAGTTTTAATCCGTCCCAAACTAACCCTCATTAACTGCTCAGATCGCTCACACGTACACCAGAGACAAGAGAGAGACTCAGGGATAGCCTAACTTGCCAGAGGAATACAGCCTCCATCCTATAAATAATCTCTCTCCTTGTCCCATTCAATCCAAAGAAACCAACACAACTCCTTCCTTCTCCTCTTTATCTACAAATAATGAAAGGGCTTGCTGCTATTAGCCGGGATAAGCAGGAATGGTGTCCCTAGCCTCTGTTTGCCAGAAGCTGGGAATGAGCGATGGGATGGATCACTTGATGATTACCTGTTCTATTCATTCCCTCTGCCACTGTCGGCAGACAGGATACTGGGCTAGATGGACCTTTGGTCTGACCCAGTAGGGCCGTTCTTATGTTCTCTTGACACGGGAGAAGATTTTAATGAGTGTGTGTGAACGCACATGCACACACAGACAAAGCTCCATCCTGATTGGCCCATGAAACAACTGTGCTGTATAACCTACATTTGCAAATAAGTGTTGTTTCTCAAACTTCCAAACACTTTAAACATACAAAATTCTTCCAACCAGATCTTGCAACTCCTAATTCTGTATCTTCATAGGTATTTCGGTTTTTGGTAATGTATGTATATGAGGGCTCCCTTGCCTTTCTCTTTAATAGTAAAGAGCTTTCACTTGCTATTTATATCATTCAAACTCTTGATATTACCCATACAGCTTGTGATAGCATTTTCCAATTCCAGAGAAAGTGTGAGAAAGGCAGGAGAGATGATATGAGTATATAATAAAAGTTAATCTAAAATATATATTTAGTAATTATTGATGTTTAGTAAAACAGAATAATTAATTGAGTATAATTTATTCTGTCTGGTTTCAAATGAACTTTTGAATTCTGATGTGCATTCAGGTCTCCCGCAGTTGACTAATGTAAATCTGTTGGGTTTGGTTGGTAGGTGGCTTTTTTTTTTTTCTAAATGTGCTTTAGATTTTAATGGAAATGTATATGGCACTATGCAGATTTTGCTACAGTTTGGTGAGCTGTATTGCTGGATGAAGAATTTTCTGTTAGTCGGCCCTCTGTGACAACACTAGAAATGTTCTCTCTGTGCTTTACTGACACATTGCAGAGCAGAAATGCTAAAACTGGAGCCCACTCAATATAAAAAGCAATTAAACACACAATTAACTTTCTGCATGTGTTTAATCCATTCCTATTCAGCAAAGCTCTTCAACATATGCTTAATTCTCACTGAATTAAAGTAATCCATAGGCTGAAATTTGTTCACATGGCTTATGTTGTGAATAAAGAATGAATATGTTCATGGAAATCAAGGATGATTATTCACAAACAGGAAAAAAAGGACTCCCCCCCCCCCCCCCGAAAACTTAGTTATAACCAGTATGTCAACCAGCTATAAAAATGTGATGTAAGAATAAGGATAGCAGGAAAGGAAATTTGGAGGATAAACATGAGGAAGATGATAAAATAGCATTAAATAAATATGCCAAAAAAAGAGAAGGCGGGAAAGAAAAAGTCAGACGTATAGAACAGATTCAGACAAAGTAATAAATATATAAAGAGTTGCATGAAGGAAGGAACCTGGCAGACTAAATCAAGAAACAGCTGGATAAGCCTCCCATATTACTGGATCTCTGTCATGACTTTGGTAGTATAATAATAGTGAGGGGGAGGGAGAAGAGTGCATTTTTTCTCTTCTCCTAAACTGGTATCTGGATTATAGTCACAATATTGCTATAAAATTGCTGAGAAGTAAACTGAAGAATGCACCGTATTAAATCTTTTCTCTGCCAAAACCGAACAGTCAGTGTAGTAATAGCAGCAATATAATAATACCAATACCCTCCGCTCCTGACATGGGTATGCTAGGAATATTTGAACAGCACTATGTCCAAACTACTCCAATTCAACTCATTCTTTAGTGAATGTAGCCATTTCAGACAACCCAGCTTGTAAAACCGGGTTCAAAATTAAGCTGTCCTAGCTGGATAGGTAAAGGGCCCAATAATCTGCTCTCTGTAAAGGGGTGTTGCCAATTACTCCCCTTCCCTCCATCAATAGGGGAGCAAGGAAGTCAATGGCACCAGTGACAAGCTGGATTTATCCATTGATCCACAGCCAAATGGGGGCAAACTGAGTTCCACATTCATGACAATGGCAAGATAAGTACAGTCATCTCTCATAGTCCTCACTGCTAGATCTTTTAGGTATTATATAAAATAGATTTGTCATCTCAATACGGTATGTATTGTACCTCTCTATTGAGATATAACATATGCAGCAGGTTTAACATAATTCCTACAAGGTTCCAAGGGCCAGAAGTCATTCTGTATCCTACAGCATCAGGGTTCTAACTGAAAAAAAGCTTGTAGCAGGGGGTTTACTTACAGGGACATCACAGTAACTGAAAGGGATAGTGCAAAATGTGAAGTAAATCAAAGCAAGATTAAACATATATATGCAGCATGCGATCATTTTGGGACTTATTGGACATTGGTCAAATTGAAGAAAACTGAAACACAAAATTAAAATTTGTGAAGGGAAGTGGAAAGAATACTACACATTGCTAACGTGCATTCCATCTGGAAATAAATTAAACATGACTCCCCAGGTCTATGACATTCTTAGGGAGCCAAAAATTCTAATATTGGGAGATATGAGGGATCTTGTAAATTTAAACAGAGCACTGGGGAGGCGGGGAAATCCTTTCAAGAGGCACTGCAAATGTTAAAAGGCTTATAGTAAAAATTGGATTTGGCTATAAGACAGAATGGTAAACTGTGTTGAGAGAGCTAGTGAGTTTTGAAAAAAAAGAGGGAGCTTTGGTTTAAATGAGACCGGAAAAGACTTTGAGCAGATATGATCAGTACAGAGCCAGTCTTATGAGGAAACCAGCCTTCTGCCAGGTGCTGGTGACACTCAAATTCCTTTAAAGTCAATTGCAGTCAAAGGCACTCATTATCGCCCATTAGGTTCTTGGCATCTCAGAAGTCAGAGCTTTTGTGATTAATACAACAGCAAATATAGAACTATTACTACACCACAAAATCTGAAACATCTGTTCTTTCCTGTTCAAAGTACTGATAAACAGGGACATGGGGTACCAAAATAATAGGCTGGAGCTTGTCCAAAGATTCTTTGGACAAATCCACATCACCCATTAAAATAAGGGCTGAGTCTGGATAAAACATCTGACATTGTCTGACAGGAAGGTCCAGAAGGTGAAGGAGTGAGGGCACATATTCTGTTCTCATCCATCCTCCTGGTTGAGGGTCAGGGCTCAGGCAGGGGTGCGTACTTCCTGGAATGACTGAGTGGCTGCGCAGCTGGTGTCAACCGGAGGGTTTGGCTTCCTGGACTGCGGGATGCTGTCCTAAGAAAAAGGTCTGCTCAGAAGAGACGGGCACCTGATCTAGAATGGGAAGAGCATCTTCATGCACCAAATTGTCCACCTAGTGAGGAGGGCTTTAGATTACATTCAAAGGGGGCAGGTGACAAAAGCCTGGATGTAAGCATGAAAAGATGACCTTACAAAGAGCTAGATGTGGTGGGGGACATGGGAAATTACAATAGGGTCATAGGAGCAACAAGAAGGAAATTAGTGGGGGATGACTTAATTGGCATCACAGATTGACTGGAATATTGGTAAAGAGGGGTATACCTTGTTCAGCAAGGACAGGATGAAAAGGGAAGAGATGCTGCATTATACATCAAAAATATATACATTTGTTCTGAGATCCAGAAGGAGAGGAGAGACTGGTTGAAATTATCTGGGTAGACAAAGCGGGGGGAATATGGATGACATGGTGATAGGGGTCTACTATAGACCACCAAATCAGGAAGAGGGGGTGGATAAGGTATTACTAGAACGCATAATAAGTATCTAAAACACCAGACTCATGGAGGACTCTAACTACCCAGATATCTTCTGGAAAAGTAACATAGCAAAACACAAAATGTTTAATACATTCTTAGAATGTATTGGGAACACCTTTTTGTTTCAGAAAGTGGCGGAAATACCCAGAGGGGCAGTCATTTTAGACTTGATTCTGTGGAATTGGTAGCAAATCTGAAGGTGGAAGGCAAATTGTGTGAAAATGATCATGAAATGATAGATTTAAGGAAAGTAAGGAATGAGAGCAGGAGAAATCAGACTTTAACAAATGCAGAGAACTGGCAGGTAAGGTCCCCTGGGAAGAAAATCTAAGGGAAAAAGAGTTCGGGAGAGCTGGCAGTTTCTCCAGGGGACAATATTGAAGACACAATAGCAAACTATCACGATGCAAAGGAAAGATAGGAAGAATAGTAAGAGGCCGATATGGCTCCATCAGGAGCTCTTTAATGACCTGAAAATCAAAGAGGAATCCTACAAAAAGTGGAAACATGGACCAATTGCTAAGGAGGAGTACAAAAAAATAGCACAGGCATGTAGGAACAAAATCAAACTAACTAAGGCACAAAATAAGTTATACTTAGCACAGGACATAAAAGGCAATAAGAAGAGATTCTTTAAATATACTAGGAGCAAGAGAGAGATAAAAGAAAGTGTAAGTCCTCTACTTGGAGGGGAAGGAGAGCTAATAACTGATGACAACAAGAAGGCTGATGGGTTTAATGCCTATTTTGCTTCAGCCTTCACTAAAAAGGTTAATGGTGACCAGATATTCAATACAATTAATATTAACAACAAGGAGGAAAGAATGCAAGTCAAAATAGGAAAGAACAAGTTAAAGATTATTCAAATGTATTCATGTCTATGGGAGCTGATAAATTTTATCTTAGGTTACTTAGTGAACTAGCTGAAGCAATCTTGGAACCACTAGCAATTATATTTGAGAACTCATGGAGGACAGGTAAGGTCTCAGAAGACTGGAGAAGAGCAAATAAGATCTGGGAAATTATAGACCAGTCACCCTAACTCCAATACCTGCAAAGATACTGGAATAAATTATTAAATAATCAGTTTGTTCGCACCTAGGGAATAATAGGGTTATAAGGAACAAATCATGATGAACCAACCTAATTTCCTTCTTTGACAGGGTTACTGGCCTAGTGATGTAGGAGAAGCGATAGATTTTAGTCAAGCTTTTGATACAGTTCCACGTGCCATTCTCATAAGAAAACTAGGGAAATGTGATCTAGGTGAAAGTACTATAAGATGGGTGCAAACTGCTTGAAAAAACATACTCAAAACATAGTTGTCAATGGTTCACTGTCAAACTGGGAGGATGTATCTAGTGGGGTACCACAGGGGTCAGTCCTGGGTATGGTACTATTCAATATCTCATTTAATGACTTGGATAATGGCGAGGAGAGTATGCCTATAAAATCTGCAAATGACGCCAAGCTGCAAGGGGCTAGGAGTACTTTGGAGGACAGGATTAAAATTCAAAATGACCTTGACAAATTGGAGAATTGGTCTGAAATCAACAAGATGAAATTCAGTAAAGATAAGTGCTAAGTACTTCACTTGGGAAGGAAAAATCAAATGCACAACTATAAAATGGGGAATATCTGGATAGGTGGTAGAACAACTGAAAATGATCTTGGAGTTACAGTGGATCAGAAGTTGAATCGGAGTCAAAACCGTGAAGCATCTGAGAAAAAAGCTAATATTATTCTGGAGTATATTAACAGGAGTGTTGCATGTAAGATGTGGAAGGTAATTGTTCCACTCTGCTTGGCACTGGTGAGGCCTCAGCTGGAGTACAGTGTCCAATTCTGTTTACCACACTTTAGGAAAGATGTGGACAAACTGGGGAGAGTCCAGAGGAGACAACAAAAATAATAAAAGGTTTAGAAATCTTGACAAAGTTTAAAAGAAACCAGGTCCTATTTAGTCTTAAGAAAAGAAGACAGAGGGAGGACCCGATAAGTCTTCAAATATGTTAAGGGCTCTTATATATAAGACACTAATCAGTTGTTCTTCATGTCTACTGAAGGCAGGTCAAGAAGTAATGGGTTTAATCTGCAGCACGGGATTTAGGTGAAATATTAGGAAAAACTTTCTAACTATAAGCATAGGTAATAGGCTTCCAAGGGAGGTTGTAGAATCTCCATCATTAGATGTTTTTAACACGTTACAGATGGCCCATGTTTACTTAGTCCTGCCTCAGCGCAGGGGCTGGATTTGACATCTCAAGGTCCCTTCCAGACCTACATTTCTATGACATGCCAGAGAAAAAGCAAAACTCATGAGCCAGAGCCAGCAGAGAAATGTACAAGTATTTGCAAGCTCAAGTTCCCTTTTGTGAAGGTCCTGGAACAGCAGAGAAATAAAAGGGAATGAGCCAAGGCAATGTTGTCTTACTTATGGAAGAAACATCCACCAGTCTTGTAGCTACTGTGCCCACATACAAATCAGGGGAAAGGGAAACATTACATATTTTCATACATCCCATTTATTATCAGGGTTGTTTTTTTTTTTTTTACCATCAGAGGATATATCCACTTCAAATTAAGGTCCCAGTCATACAGAAATGTATGCACATATGTAACTGTGAAACAGAACTTTTTTGGGAGAATTTCTATGGCCTGTGTTACGCAGGAGGGCAGATTAAATAATCACAGAGGTCCCTTTTGGCCTTGGAATCTATGAACTTTACTTGTCTGAGTGGTCTCGTTGAGTTCAGTAGGACTACTCACGTGAGTAAAGTTGTGCACATGCATGTGTTGGTGGTCTAAGTGAGCATGGTTACATATTAGTATTAAGTAAAAAATATACCTGACAATATGCTAAGATCTCTCATCAGGGTGTGCCACCTGATCAGCAATCACTCCTTCAAGCCTAGACCTCCTCAAGCTATATGGTAAAATCGTGTTATTGGTTATCGATCAAATTTTACGGAAGTTTATCTTCAAGCCAAACACAATAAACTACATATTTTGTAAAGAGTTGCCATCTTGAATCCAATTGTTCTATTTGTGTGAGGAAAGTTATTTACGTATGTGAGTGTTTGCAGGATTTGGCCCTAGCACCTGAGGCCTGGGATTTTCAAATTCTCTTAACCTGGGCCTAACTCTGCTCCCATTGAAGTCCATGTTTGGCCAACTCAGAGTTCTTTTGATTTACCCGAGAACCATGATTTAACAGAATGCCTAAATACCTCAAAGAGAAACTGTCTATTTCATCTGGAAAGATTTGATGTAATGTTCTTCATTTTTTTTTAATATCTTTGGGTACGTCTATACTTACCTCCGGGTCTGGCGGTAAGCAATCAATCTTCTGGGATCGATTTATCACGTCTTGTCTAGACGCGATAAATCGATCCCGGATCGATCCCGGAAGTGCTCGCCGTCGACGCCGGTACTCCTGCTCCGCGAGAGGAGTACGCGGAGTCGACGGGGGAGCCTGCCTGCCGCGTCTGGACCCGCGGTAAGTTCGAACTAAGGTACTTCGACTTCAGCTACGTTATTCATGTAGCTGAAGTTGCGTATCTTAGTTCAAAGTGGGGGGTTAGTGTGGACCAGGCCTTTAACAAAATGTATATAAACATGATTAAGAAGTGAAATTGGACATTGTGATTTCCAATCATATCTGTATTTTCTTACATTTAGAAAAAGCTGAAAATTTAAACTTAGTTGGAAACCCACCATTTAACAACAACTTGAAAGTCTAAATCAGACATGGATTTTTTTTTTTTTCATTTAAGGCTTCACAAAATTCTCTATTTCAAGCCATCCAGTCCTGGATAGTTTTGTTTCTTTCAAAGCTGTTGATGCTAGAAGGAGTTCTTGTTCTCAATTTCTGTGTCTCACATGGAACATTTAGCATCTGAAAGTCATGATAAACTCATATTTTGAAGATCGTTTTCAAGTTCTAGACTATCTGCCATAAAAAAAATCTTTAAAATCCTTGGAATATTGGTAGGTTTTTCTACTCTCTTATCTACTTTCTGGAGCATGAGTCTCTTCTTTCGTCAGCTGACAAGCAAACCATTTAATACATTTATCATTAAATTCACAGATCTTTGCTCTTGAGTTCAGAAACTGTATTTGGGATTTATGCTGCGAAAGTTTAGTAAATTTTAGGGCTGTCAATTAATTCCAGTTAAGTCACGCGATTAACTCAAAAAAATTAATTTTGATTAATTGCAGTTTTAATCGCACTGTTAAACAATACAATACCAATTGAAATGTATTAAATATTTTGGATGTTTTTCTACATTTTCATATATATTGTATTCTGTGTTGTAATTGAAATCAAAATGTATATTTTTATTACAAATATTTGCACTGTAAAAATGATAAAAAAAATTATTTTTCAAATCACCTTATTCAATTGTAATCCCTTTATCGTGAAAGTGCAATTTACAAATGTAGATTTTTTTTAAATTACATAACTGCACTCAAAAACAAACCAATGTAAAACTTCAGAGCCTACATGTCCACTCAGTCCTACTTCTTGTTCAGCCAATTGCTAAGACAAACAAATGTGTTTACATTTACAGGAGATAATACTGCCCTCTTCTTATTTACAGTGTCACCAGAAAGTGAGAACAGGTATTTAAATGGCACTTTTGTAGCCAGCATTGCAAGGTATTTACATGCCAGATATGCTAAACGTTCATATGCCCCTTCAAGCTTTGGCCACCCTTCCAGAGGACATGCTAATGACGCTCATTAAAAAAATAATGCGTTAATTAAATTTGTGACTGAACTCCTTGGGGGGAGAATTGTATGTCCCCTGCTTTGTTTTACCCACATTCTGCCATATATTTAATGTTATAGCAGTCTCGGATGATGACCCAGCCCAGCACATGTTTTTCATTTTAAGAACACTTTCACTGCAGATTTGACAAAATGAAGTACCAATGTGAAATTTCTAAAGATAGCTACAGCACTTGACGCAAGGTTTAAGAATCTGAAGTGCCTTCCAAAATCTGAGAGAGACAAGGTGTGGAGCATGCTTTCAGAAGTCTTAAAAGAGCAACACTCCAATGCGGAAACTACAGAACCCGAAACACCAAAATGGAAAATCAACCTTCTGTTGGTGGCATCTGACTCAGATAATGAAAATGAACATGTGTCAGTCTGCACTGCTTTGGATTGTTATCGAGCAGAACCTGTCATCAGCATGGATGCATGTTCCCTGGAATGGTGGTTGAAGCATGAAGGGGCATGTGAATCTTTAACGCATCTGGCACGTAAATATCTTGCGACGCCAGCTACAACAGTGCCATGAGAACACCTGTTCTCACTTTCAGGTGACGTAAACAGGAAGTGGGCAGCGTTATCTCCTGCAAACGTAAACAGACTTATTTGTCTGACTGACTAACCAAACAAGAAGTAGGACTGAAAAATTTTACATTATTTTATTTTTGAATGCAGTATTTTTTGTGCATAATTCTACATTTGTAAGTTCAACGTTCATGATAAACGGATTGCACTACAGTACTTCTTTTAGGTGAATTGAAAAATACTATTTCTTTGGGTTTTTTTACAGTGCAAATACTTTTAATCAAAATAAATATAAAGTGAGCACTGTACACTTTGTATTCTGTGTTGTAATTGAAATCAATATATTTGAAAATGTAGAAAACATCCAAAAATATTTAAATAAATGGTATTCTATTATTGTTTAACAGTGTGATTAATTGTGTGATTAATCGCCATTAATTTTTTTAATTGAGCAATTAATCACGATTAATTTTTTGAATCGAGCAATTAATCACGATTAATTTTTTTTAATTGCTTGACAGCCCTAGTAAATTTGTATCATTTTCCTCCATACCATGGAAACATTTTAGCTCTTCTGCTTCCTTAATGTTTCACTGTATTATTCTGTTTCATTTGTAGTATTCAAGGCTTCTGTAAATACTTACGCACATGAGTAATCTCATTAAGTTCAGTGGTACTTCGTGACAGTGCTTTTCAGATTGATGCCCATAGGTGCAGTGTAATTATTCAATCACATAGAAAGGATTCCATGGTATAGCACTAAAATAACCACAGGAAAATTCAGTCATAGCCATAAATTTGAATTTTAAGTTTATTCAGAAATAAGTTATGTTTAATAGTGAGTTTATTAAAGACCAGTGGTCTGATTCTCAGCTGTGTCAATCAGTGTAGCTCCAGAAAAGTTAAAATGGAACAAAATAGTGGAATAGTGGACAAAAATAAAGTCATCACAGACAGAATGGTTGAATACAGAAATCTGCCATTTTTTATAAGACTTTCACTCCTGTCCAGGTAGCTCAGCATTTGCTAAATGAGGGTTTAGCACATTTGGATCAGCTTGGTCGGAATTCTGTAAGAGGCGAGGTGCTGAAACAGCAAGAAGTTGACATAATTGTAGTATCTAAAAGTGGATATAAAAGTGTGTGGTCCTAACTGGTTAGCAGCCTGGGGACTTGTTTGTTAAGTTTTACTAACAAAAATGCAGGTCTTCAGTTTGGACCATGTGTGCCCTTTTGTATTCGCGAAATAAATATGTTTTTAAGGTGAATCAAGTAGTATGTGCTTTGTGTTTTGCTTCTTTAAACCTGTCTGGGTTTTCTCTCTTGATTTTTCAGGGTGGAAGGAAACATCACTTCTTTGGGGGAAATAGTTACGGGTAGTTGGGGAAAATGGCAACAATCTTGGTTGGTTGCCCTGGAGCAAAGCAGCTCTAACTGCTCCCGGTGGAGAGCCATGGCTTGTGTCACAAGAAAGCCCATGCTGTATCTATTTTTTTTCTGCATTAATTCTACTTTCTAACAAGGCAGGTTTATTCCAGCAGGTGCCCTGCAAACAAAGATGTTGAACTATATCTAAAAGGTAAGAACTGCCTGCAGGCGCTCTGTGTGAAGGCAATTCCTTATCACACAATTATTAAGCACACCTTTGCCCACAGTTAGGTAACAACGTGCCAATGGGGCTTAACTCCAACTGGTCAACTACAGGGTGTACAATGTCTTTTTCACATGGAGAAAAGGCAAAAGAAATAGGCTGTGAAACTAATAGATCTGTCTGTATACCACCCCTCACTGAGCAGGGCATAGGCAAAGATAAGAACACAGAAGAATGTTCATATCTCTTTCAGGCACAGTCATCACAAGACAGAAGTGTATTGGCATGGTGGGTTACACAGCTGTCAGAGCCAGAGTCCATAAGTGCTTGTTAGCAGAATTCAGTCCAGCATAAAAATCCTGTTTCAATTTAAAATCACTCAGTTGCAAGGGTTTTGTCAGTCTGCCTCTTTCCCATGTGTCAACATCATTGATCTTTCTAAATTTGCCCAGTAAAATCAAAATTATATGAAGTATAGTTCTGCTTCTACGTATAAGTGTGGGCGGGGGGGGAGGGGAGAGGAGAAAGCTTCACGTGGCCTTTTGCTCAAGTGTTCATTGGCTTGTTGCCAATGCCCAATGAAACGTGTGTGTATAAATACCGTGTAAACTATTTTTTAACATTGTGAAACTAAGGGAAGCCCCTAACCACCACCTTCCCATCTGTCATTATTGGCTAAATACATTTGCGAGATCTCGTTCCCTGAAGTTAAACTATGACTATTAATGTGTGGCAAAGTGTAATCAAGTTTGTAATCTGATAAACTTTAATTATCCAAATCCTAATATTTAAAACAAAAATAGGTTTGATGTCTGTCTATCACTATTTTTTTTTTTAAATAGCCACATAGCTAGAGTTAGGAGCAAGATGTTTTGTCCTTTTTACATTATAAACCTGAGGTGCCATGTATTTAGCTGAGACCCCTTTCCTGTGTGTCAACATCATTGGTCTTTCTAAACTTGCTTGGTTCTCCAGAGAATTTTGTTTGTCCCTTCATGTGGGAAATGTAAAATATTTTTGTTAATGAAAGTAGGGTCTGTTTGTTGGTTTTGTTAAAACTAAAGATTTTTAGTTACACTATACATTTTTATTGCCAATATAAGGAAGAGTGAACAAAAAGATGACTTGTGACACAAACATAAACAAACAAGAGGTGGAATCCTGGACCTACTCAATGGGAGTTTTGCCATTAAATTGAATGTGGCCAAGAGTTCATCGATAGTACTTTCACTATGAACATATAGACCTAATTCTATGAGTTTCCTTCATTATGTCCATCTACAAGTATACCAGGCTTCCCTAGGTATTTCAGCTGGTATTATCAATTTCACTTATTGTGAAATTTCGTAGTGATTAAACAAAGACACTTGGGAGTAAATAGATTGAAAGTTTTGCTTTCACTAATTCCAAAAAAGCAGACAGGAAATCAATAAAAATAAATTCTGGCTCTTGAATTAAGTTTACTAAATAACATTGTTAATATCTTAGTCGGTTTTGAAATAATTGAGCTGCAACACTGTGTAGAATCAAATCCTCAGTGTACACTATGCATGATGTTTTGCATACAAAGTATCTTCTACTACTTGACTATATTCAGGTTATTAAAGTATATCAAAACAAATTATTCACTTCAGTTTAGTTGTAGTTAACATTTTATACTGAAAAGTACTTTTCCTTTTAAACATTCACCAAAAATATGTTTATGATAGATGTCTTGTTTTGTTCATCTTTCCACTATCCATTAAAGTCACGTGCTGTTTATTCCTAAGGGAGATCTCATAGAAATGAGGGAAGCTGCAGAGAATTTAGGGAGGGCTCAAGCTAGGAAACTAGTACAAAAAAAATTGTGAACATTTTAGGGATTTCTAACATACTCACACCCCCTTTTATGCATTTTATTGAACACTCATGAGAGTGAAGGTCTGGTTCATAACAGTGATCATGAAAGGTGAATTGGGTCCCATTGCTATAATTACTTTAATCACCAAAGTTTATTTTGTGATGGGAAAAAAATCCCTTCAGAAATGAGTAGTTTATAAAGATTATTCTATTCCTTCAAAGAATAGAAACAATACCTCGTTGCTTAGGTGACCAGTCACACAGATCTGACATCATGTATTCAAAGGAATACTAGCAGCAAACAGTTCATGAGCCACTCATAGTCTGAAATACCTTCACCAAAAATAACATCTCCTATACTGAACAAATCCATGAAGACTGCAGTCTTATCATGGATGATTCCTGAACTGGATCAGGGCAGGAGTCACTAGATATATTGTTTGTTGACAATTGTTTGCCCATTTCTAAGAGGGGTAGTGGAGCTGGTTCCAGTGAAAGTTCCCTAGCATCTTGACGTGTTTTCCTGAGTTTGAAATGCAGGATTGTGTTCACAGTTGCTGCTTTTACTTCAACAAACAGTCCACAACAATAGAACTCTCAGTATTTTGCTTTATCCCTCCCTATTATGTCTCTACCAGCTACAATTGCCAAAGAAATTTCACATTTGTGAAACTAAAAAATGAGTGGATTCAACAAGCCAATTTGTGGAAAATTTTAGGGCCTTTACATTTCACAAACGTGGAAGAGTGAGAGCCAAAGTGAAAATGTTAGAGCAAAATTTTGTGGAAACATGTTAATCAGTTTCAGTCAGCCCTGAAAAAGGACCTACTAAAGTGATTGTTACGTGTCCTATCACATCGCATTACCTGTTGAGAATGGGTGTGTCTTAATAACACAGTAATAAACAGATACATAAAATAAAATCTAATTAATACATAAAGTAAATAACAGCTGACAAAATATTCAAAGGAAAGCAAGGACAAAATTCATATATCAAGATAGTTAATTATTATTTCCAATACTTGTTACGATGAAAGATGGCACTATCTAGGCTATTTCTCAGTAGGATATGTCATAAACAGATGTCCACTGCCTTGGGTGAACATGTGCAAACTGAGAAGTGTCTACTGACACATCATTAGTTTCCTTCTGTTTTTAAGCCAATGAGGCTGAAGAACAAATTAGTCACCTGGTCCTTGCCAAACTCTAGTTTTATTAACCAAAAGTGGTACAGTACTTAATCAGTGAGGGGTGAGGAAATGCTAGAGCTGAGCTCAATTTGGATAACAAACTCAGATTAAGAAGGAATTTGGCAATTTCAGATTGGAATAGGAATTTACAAATTTCAGAGTTTTCCCCCCTTATGTAGCTTTATTAGTGTAAATTAGTGTATCCACTTAGGACATACACTTTGGATATATTCAAAATGTGGATATAGCTGATATTCAAACAGGTAACATTCAGGTAAGAGACAAATAGGAACAATGAAAAATTCTAAACGATCACCAAACTTACTGAGAATGAAATTCTGTCTATGTGGGCATTTGAACTGCACTCACACTTTTTCTTCTTGGTCATATCTAATAAATCCAGTGGGCCAAATTCTGAGGTTCTTGCTAAAATAAAGCCTGAAAGTAATAGGAGATGATAAAAGTATATGTGATATTACACAGCAATATTGCAGCAGAAGAGGCCAATGCAGGTTGAGGGTGAACAATATGCAGAGATGTCTCACAGCACAAATGTGAGATGCCCTCTCTACACACCTCAATATTGAAATCATCCATTCAGTCTTGGACACCTGTCCTTCTTTTGCAGTCACTTCAAACCTGTGTCCGTTTAGGCTTCATCCCTGTGACACAGCCTTAACCCTTGGTCTCTTTACAATGGTGCCTACTTCCTATCTGGACATAAACATAAAACAGGGATTACCCCATTGATGATGAGTCTACAATTTAAACATATTCTCATTGGCCCCAAGTGATAAAGATTTAATTATTGAACCATAATGGATATATTATTGTAACATTCCTTCACCAAGCACACTAACAATTTCCCTTACACAGTTCAGACAAAGGGGATGTGTAGATAATGGCCTGATATGTGAGTATATCAGTCCATATTCTTATCAGGTATAACTCCTTTTAAGTCAGTGGAGTTAATTAGCAAAGAAATGGACCAACTCTGTATATGTGTAAAACAAAAAATATATAACCTGTCACAAAACCTCAAAACAGAAAGATAATGAGTAGAATATTGGTCCATGGGGAATTCTAAAATTTCATGTTATTTCTAAATCAGAATGAAAAGCCAAAATTTCCTATACAACAAAAATTTGAAACAATAAACATTTAATGTTGATAATTCTAAAATGCTTTCTTTTGTCTTTTATACTATATATAAAATATGAAATTCATGTATGATGTATAATATACAATATTAAAATTGTTTTAATAGACAAGTCAAAACTAAATTCATTTGGAAGTATAAAGTCAATATGAAATATTTTACCTTATCAATATGAAACATTCTGAAATTTTCAAACTATGAGAAAGCTGAAACAAAACATTTTGAATTTTTTTCCAATGGAAACAAGACGTTTTGATTTTTTTCCCCCAACAAAAATTTCATCAAAATCACCACTTTCCTCCAAATCCCTTCAATGTTGATGAAAAAGACATTTTTGATAGAAAACTGTTTTGTCAGAATTTTTTTGACCAGCTTTAATCATGATAAAGTGGAGAGGATTCAAAGACGAGCAACAAAAATTATTTGTGGGGCTAGAGGAGCTGATTTATAATGATAGATGAAGTAATCAAAATATGTATAGTGTAATGTAGCTACATTGCAGCAAAAGTGGGCATCATAACCATCTACAAGTACTTTCTTTGAAAAATATACTCTCAATATCAACAAGAAAGAGGAATTGTTTAGGGTACAGTATGATAAAAGGAGAAGTAATGGGATAAATTATTATTATTAGGATAGAAAACCAACAAATTACAAACTTTACTTACCAAGGAGTGCTGCTATATGGTCAGCAACCATGTGGTCACCTGAAGATTCGGTGTTGTGATCAGGGCCGACAAGAGGGGGAGGGAAGCCGGTACAAAATACCGGGGCCCGGCGGTCTGGAACGGGTCCCGGGGCCCGGCTTCCCCCCCTCCCCCTCGTCGCCTTACCGGGGCCCAGAGGTCCAGAAGGGGGCCCGGCTTCCCCGGCTTCTCCCGCCTCTCGTTGGCCCATCCGCCCTTGCTGGGGGGCCCCAAAAAAATTTTTCACCGGAGCCCGAACCCGCTCTCGGCGGCCCTGGTTGTGATATGATAACCAGTGATGGTCATAGAATGAACAGACCATCTTAAGAACCCAGATAGAGAGTATGATCCAGGTGGTGCTTGATTTGCAGGGAGGCTACACCTCTTTGGGATTTGCCATGATGATGATGAATGGGATAAAATTAAGACAGATAATTTAGAGTGGATATCAGAAAGAACTTTCTGACAGTGGAAGCTATTAGACTGTGAAAGAATCTTGCAAATCAAGTAATGGAAGATATTTAAACAGCTATTTTTGTTTTTAAAAGTAGTCTGGATAAAATCATAGCAAATGAATTACAAGGAATAATCCTGCATTAGGGAGCATATGAATATATGACACGATTAGGTCTTTTCCATCTCTAGTTTCTATGAGTCTATGCTTAGTTTGTGGGGTCACAGCATAGTGTTGCAGAGCCAAAAACTAATAATCTAAACCATAAATGTTCTTAAGAGAAATTTCCAGTTAGAGGACTCCCCCACTCTCACACACACACTTTTGCCTTTAAACTGAATAACATTAAAAGATTCTGGGGTTAAATGGAAAGGCATGAAAACATGTATATAAAAGCATGAAGCCAAATTCTCTCCTCACTTATTCTTGTGAAATCACGCTGAAGCTAATGGAATAGCAAGCTATAAGTGAGCAAATTATGGCACATGGATAGTATTACAGAATGTTTCTTCCACTACATCAGAAATGAAATTAAACAGGACCTGCTTGCATCTGCAGACATTTTGCTCTAATGGCTTTAATGGGAATTTGCCTGAGTAGAGAATGCATACAACCTGAGTAAGAGCCCTGGGGTATAGTGCCTTAATGAAGAATGCTGTCCTAATGCTGTAGAAAGATTTTGCCATTGACTTCTACAGCAGAAGGATTGAGCCTTAAGCATCTTGCTCCTGAATAGAATTGGAAAATTTGCTATGTTCAGATGGAGGCTTCTCAAACTGTTTTCTTTGTCTAGTGTGATACAGCTCCCCAGTTCTCGTCATCCTGTGAGTCTTCTCCATTTGACCGCTTACTATCTTAGTATTTCTTTTTTTCCACAGTGCTCAGTTGCTGAATTTGTCAACTTGCATTTCAGGCTACACAATACACTAAGCATGTAAAATGTGCACCACATTTTTTTAAATGACATCCTGGATTACAAATTCCTTTATTCTTCTTTGTTTTATGGTTGTGCATTGTAGGTAGACCTACTTCTGAAGACAATATTTGCTTTCTTAACTCACTAGCATTATAAATATTAATGAAGCATGTTCAGAAATGGATTTGATTAGCAATATCATTAGCTTTGAATAGACAGCAAAGTAATGTCAACATTAAATTTAACTTTATCTTGCAAGCTATCATAGTTAAAATAACAAGAAGCATTTTAATTACAAAAAAGTCAACACTCATTAGATGAAAATAAAAGTATTAGTTATTTCTGTCTCTTTGCCCTATTTCATATTTCTCAATAACAAAACAGGACTAATTGGATAACAAGATAACATATCTTGTTAGAGCCTTTTGAAATATATTGAAGAGTTTTGAAAGAACTATATTTAAGAGTAAGGAAAGTGTAAGAAATGTCATTTTAGGCAATTAATATATATATAGTCTATTTTTGAGACAGGTGGGATAAAACAAATCAGTAAAAAAATATTTTCTAGCATCCACCACATACCTACAACTAATTTCAACCCAAATGCTGCAAATGAAGTGAAAAATAAATATTAAAAAAAATTTAATTAATAGGTTTTAATAGTGGCTTGTTAGATTTTTTAAATAAGGCTGTTTTTAGCTTGCATTGTCACTATTGTGGCAACCACTTGAAGTTTTATCACCCACCAATCACTTTTTATCCAAGATAACTCTCGGCTCTTTTTATTCTAAGATGTTTTCTACTGAAAACAAGTCTCAAAACCACTGAATATTAGCTATTCAGATCCAATTTAAACTGAATGCTAGAACTCAAATTTTTTCTACTATATCTTTACAACTTCTGTAAATATATTTGTTAATGTATCTTAGCTATTACAATACAGTAACCAGATATAATAAATATATAAGCTAACACATTGGGTTAACAATTTCAGATCAGAGAAAATGTCAAATGAATGTTTAAAAAGAACTAAAGTCTTTGAATTTTACAGAGTAAAAAACCTATAATTTACCGGGCTCTTAGAAGATTAGTGTATTAAAATATGCACATACTTAACATTTTTTAAATATTTTTATCATTACTATTATTATCTAAAGCTCAGCAAGTATATATTTTTCAGGGTAATAGAGTAATTATTTCAAATGATATTTCACATAACTGAGCTCCAGTGTGAATCTGAACTCCAAGAATAATCTCTCTGCCTCTACCGCTATAGCTCTTGTGCTATATAATTATTCCAATACAGAATAAACCCACCAGTTCTACATTTCATATCTTTGGTAATTCAAGGCCTTCATGTATTCCAGGCTCACAACTAGAATTATGAGCGAGGGCTTCTTATAAAAATATGGACCTCCCAATAGTAATTTCAAGACCTGATTTTTTTAAAAAAAATCAGAAGTTAAGGACTGTATACAACAACGCGAGCAAGATTTCTGTGTCTAATTGTATATGCAAGTTCTTGCACGGCACATAAAGGTACCTGGTTGCCATGCTTCTGGACAGCATGACAAAATTCACAGCTGAGGATTATATTAGAATGATTCTGGCAATAACCTCATTTAAGCTTTTAACCTCAGTAATACTTAACACAAAAGAGAAAACCAGTAGCCCTGATTTCTTATGGACCTACTGCCATTTGTAAGCCTTGGTGGTCTGCATGTGCAGATACTGAGGAAGTTCTAGAGTTGTAAATGCCTCCTGGACCTATTTCTGCTAGAGAATCAGGCTTATCAGAGAGTATTTTATATCGGGAATTGGCAAATTGCACAAACACCATTTTTGGTTTAGCCTCCCTGGATTCCCAAATCCAATTTCAAAGTTTGAGACAATAAGTGTGAAGGTTCAACCTAAGGTCCTATTCTGATCTTCATATGGGGATCCTGTCAAATTCACTCAAAGTTATTCCACAGCTCAAGATCCTGTTTTATGCATAGGCATAATTTGACTTCTATATTTTGTGGGAGGGGGAGCAGCTCCAGTCAAGCCAATGGTGCCACATGTGTGGGGGAAATTCCATGCCTGTCCAAGTCTTGCAGAATGGGGGGCAACACACCCTGCCACCCCCCCAAAGTAGGCCCATGGTTGTAAGTTTTTAATTGTCCTATGAAATGGCAGTATTGCTAACCGCAAAGCACTCAAAAATCATGGGTCAGGACTCCTTCAGTCCCCCAAATTCAGGAGATTAACTTAAAAATCATTATCTTTAAAATAATGTTTGTTTACTTTTATGTATCTTCTGCTTTTTTTTTTATCCTTTCAGGTTCACATTCTCCAGTTTTCCTTTGCAATCATGAAACTTAAAATGAAATCTGAAATTCCCCTATAATCATAGGATTCTAGCAGCCAATCATTAAAGAATGATACCAAATATTGTGAGACTCATGATAAAATCATCAAAAATGGCAACACTAAGAGGTGTTGCTACCTGACTCAGTTAGTTGCAGCAGCAAGATGGAAGCAAAAGGCCCTGTGCAGACCAAGGACCAGGCAAACAAATTTCAGGGCTTAAGTAGCAACTGAACCTGATTTAGGTTTCCATATGTTACTCCTTTTCAGCGCCTGGAGTCCTACCACCTTTTTCCTTGAAACCTGGACAAGTTTACACTAAATATAGCAGGAGTTTCCCCCCAAAGATCAACCATAATTTCAAATTAAAAGTCATACACCAAAGCTCTATTTCTTGTTCCACTTCTTCCTACAACCTGGAGAAAGTGCAAAGGCTGTTGTCAAAAGAAAATTTAAAAAGTACTAGGGAAATTGCAGGTGTTAGGTGGGAGAACCTGAACATTATGATAAAATCACCCACATTCATGCTTACTGTTTACAAAGCAGGACAGAAAATGTGACAGCTGCTTAAATTAGGGATGGAAAATGATGATTCTAATAGAAAAAGTAGTAAGAGACAACAGATTCTCAAAGTACCTACCCATATGCGGAGGAGTTTGTCATCTGGCACTAGTCAGGACGTAAACCCAGGCAAGAAGTTTAAAATAAAATGAAATAAACCCTGGGGAATATATCCAGTACTTCAAAGAGACCCAAAGTAAGTTCACATGTTTAGTTAGTGGTAGGCAGCCCTTCCAAAGTTTCAGAGTAGAAATATTAGAATTATTATGTGTGAATAATTATCCAAATAATTTAGCCCCATTTTTGTCTGTTAGAGAATACATTTGTAAAAATATAATCCTAATTGCTAATGATTTGCAATTATTTCTTGATGAACAGTTTATGCAAATACATTTTAGCCTATGAGTCACTCATGAACCATTCAATTTGAATTTGTGTGTGTGAGTGCGTGCTTTATCTGAATCACATGCTATTTCTGATTCCTGATTGAAATGTTTTATTTATCTAAACTAGAGAAAAACAAATGACAAATAAGGAATTATTTTGTTTGTGTATGAATGCAACTCTCTTTATCAAGTGCATATAGGTATTTGGATATACTACAGCAATTCCCCAAACATTCATGCAAACAGAATGATGATAGTCCAGATGTGCATGAATAGTAAATAAAAAGCAGCAGCAAAACTTGAATGAACTGAACAGCTGTTCAAAATGCAAATGAATGTTTGCAAACACTATTTTGCAGTACTCAATCAGCCCTAGTTCAGAGGAACAACTTGGATAACCAGCCAGAAATTAGTATCCAAACATATCAGTAGCATTATCTAGTTCAGTCAACTTTGAGACTGTACAACTAATCTAGAAACCTCATAGTCTCTTGAAATAGCCACTATTTCTTTCTTCCAGCTGGCCCAGAAAAAGAAAAAAAAACAACACTGGAAGGTGTTGGCATATGTGACCTATATGAACACTTACCCCATACAACACACATAAACAATGGCCCAAAGTGCCCTAGTGTGGTTCCAGCTGACTCCAGCAGCAACAGATTGCAACAGAGAATAAATTTCCTCGCTGCTTTTCCTGTATTTCCTGTTTGCAAAATTTGCTTTGTCGATATGTGTGTGACTAGTCATGTTAACAAGCTGATAGGATTTAATCAAGTAAAAGACAGAAGGTGGAAAATAAAAAACAGCACGGAGAAGGTAGGAGGATTATTATTTTACTTCTCATTAATAGCTTCTTATACCCATCACTTTACTGTGGGTGTTTTTCTTTATATTATGGCAGCGATAGTACTAATGATGAGGAAACCTGAAGCCTGTTCCTTCTCTTACTTACACTGCTTTAAAGCAGGTGCCATTCCACTGAAGTCAAGGGAGATTCAGTGGTGTCAAACCTGTGAGAGAAGAGAATCAGTCCCAATGTGCGGTGTTGCACATAGCAACAGATAGTGAATACTGTACCCCCACACTCTTCTGGTACTAAATGTATCTGGAAATCTGTAGACACTTTGGTATCTGAATTTTACTAGTTGAATTGCATACCGCAGTTTCAAACTTTTTCTAATTGTGTTTAGTGAGCCTAATCTAAAGCCAACTGAAGCCAACAGAGAGATTTACATTAAACTTCAGTGAATTCTGGATCAGACCCTGTCATTTTAATCAAACCATAAATGGAGAGAATACTGCTCTTCATAAATATGGGTAGAATACATCATAATAGCTCTCAAGAATGGATGAAACAGAATGAGAAGCCCACTACCATCTACCATGGATAAATACCCATCTCTGCAGACCCAGGGAAACTTATCAAAGGTTTTATAACATTATAGTAATTTTCATTTTATAGTCTCAGTGTGAAAGCTGGGTCCCACTGAAATCAATGTCAACACTCTCGTAGAATTCCTTTCAATATAGACTACCTGAACATTACACTCAGCTGACACCCAAATGTCATCAGATTGTAATATTTAGTGTTGGCATTACCATTTTAGGTTAGATACAAACTTTAATTCCAGCCCTAGTGCAGCTGTTTTTACCTAGTTACAACTCAGACATTTTCCAGCTGTCTATGGGAAATAAGTAGGCTTATCTGCTATCCTCTCTGTTATTTTCATTAGCCTTTGTAACTCTGGCAAATTCTCTCTGTCAAAATAAAAATATACAAAGTGTTTGATTTGGCTCTGCAGTATCAAAAATTCTGTTAGCTTAATGTTTTCCAGCTGATATCTCATTTATTCTTATAGATTTCACATCATCTGTCTCATTCATCCTCTCTAAAATTTGGCTGAACAACTTGTACACTTCCAAAAGGAAATTTTAAAAACTCCTTTTTTCACTAACATGAAACGTTTATACAAAAATAAACAAAGGGACCGACTTTATGTTCAGAAAAGCAATGAAATCCAGAGCAATAGCAGAAACTCTTTGTTTCTCAAATGATCACAGCTGATGAGCCAAATTTGCCTTCCCTTCCACGGGAATTAGCCCACTGAGATCATTAGCCTAAATTCACTTCTTATGCAAGTTCACCAAAGTTGGTAGAATTATACCAATGATGAATTTGGCCAGTTGACTTCAATGGCATTGCATCAGTTTAAATGAGGGCAGAATTTGGCAACATATAGTCATGTCAAGGAGACAAAGGATGATGATGTAGATAAAACACAGGACTTAGTCAGGAGAGTTAAGTTTTATTCCTGTATTAGCCCCAGATAAGCAAAGGCATTTAGATAACTAATGCTCATCAAAATCCATGGGAGTTAGGCACTTACATACCTTTGAGGAGCTGGACTTTAGTCAACTAACTTAGTCCAAAATGTTCAAATTAAGAGTTTAATCTTCAATAGCACTATGTGTTGGCCTAACTGCTCATATTGACATAAATAGTAAAATTCTCATTGAGCTCAGTAGGAGCAGAATTAAGGCAACACCAAGTGGCTTTCAAAATCCCATCTCAGGTGTTTTAAGACAGGCATCTAAATCTATATGTAGGCAAGAAAATGAAAGTGGCCTGATGTAGAGTTGCTGAGCATCCATAATTCCCAGTGAAACCAATGGCAATGAGGGTACTTTAGTGCCTTTGAAAATCAGACCTTTTTTATTTATGCAAAGCGCTATAGAACTACATAGCATCATTTTTAGATTATTAAGAAACATCAGAACAATGATATGTAAAAACAATGGTAAAGTTTGTCTTACTTTTTCATTTCCTTCCCTTTTTTGTGCTTAATCCATGTTGTTTTAAGCCCACACATTTTTGTGATATTTTAAATAGTGCAGTACACACTTCAGCATCAGTTAAACCACATTATGCTTTTGCCGAAAGTACCCTGAGTTTACTTAAAACAGCATGCATTTTGCAACAGTTTCCTTTGATTTCATGCTTTGCAGGTCTAATGCCTTTGCTTCCACAACTTAATTAGAGGATGCTGAATATTATAACAATGAGTAGTCAAAGGAGCTTGTCGTTTTCTCACATTTGGGATCCCACATGCTGTACTTTCTACATGAAAATGGATGATTGAAATATGATTGGTAATAAAGCTTTTTTCTCTCTCTCTCTCTGAGTACACTGGACTAAAAGGGTATATGTGTGGAGCTAACTGTTTAAAATGAGATCTATATGGCCAGCTTCAAAACTGAGAACAATGGACTGAAAGTGGTCACTAATGGCATTGCTAATGATGGATAACATTACCTTAGAACACATGTCAAACTGAAATAGCATTATAGCCTTTGAGATACAGTGCATTGTCCTTCTCAGAAGATCTATTAAAGTACCATAGGAAGAAGGAAACAGTGGTATTTTTTCTGAAATGTGAAACATATTGTTCTCTAGATGTATCACATTTACCTGCTACAATCACATTTCAAAAAGCTCAAATGCTTTTTGCATCAAATGCATCAAAAGTCTTAATGCAGGCCCAAATTTTGAGAGTGGAAAAATGGGTTGGAATGAAATATTATAAGGATTACAGACCAAAAAACCCCAAAAAACCTAGTGCAGATGTATTTTAAATCAAAGTTTAATTCTGACCAAATTTTATCACAAATCCAGTTAATCTAATCAAAAATGAATTGTTAGACCATTGTCCTACTGATTGAGTAGTAATAATCAGTATTTTGCTTTGAAAAGTCAGCTATACATACAGACTGTGGATAACTCTGAACAGAGGTAGGAATTGGAGTTGCCTTCTAGCAAGGTTTAATTTTAGGTCTGAGGATTCCCATGTCAGTATGCAAGGAATATCAGATAATGTGCTTATATGCATAAACACAGCCATGAATTTTTCTAATACACCAGTGAATTCTCTAATATGCCAGTGATACATGTCAGTGCTGATTAAAATTCAACAGAGAGAGAAAGATTAAATCTGAATCTCATTTTATTTTATTATTTGTATTTAGTCACTAGAACAGTTAGGATGAAGTAGGTTTATAGCTGCTAATTGAATTCTATATAAATACCAAAAATAATGTGCAGGGTAAAAGACAAATATTCCAAAGCACACATGAGAACAGTGATGCAAGAAAAGCTTTGAATCTGTTTCATATTCATCCATATTTCAATAAAACGTATTGCCTACATATGCCAGATGTCCCCTCCTCAAACAGGCGAATCAAATCAAATGCATTACAATGGAATGGCAGGCTCACTAGTTACTTGGCTCTCTGACGGGAGTATTACCTGGTCATTACGATCTGCAAGAGCAAGTTACGTAAAGGACAAAATTATTGTTCACCTCAGATGTCCAGTAATTAAGATAGCAGCTCACACTCTGAAAATAAAAACATTTAGTTGCAAAGATTTGTAATATGAGAAATTATTAAATTGATTTCTAATTCCTTCAGCCTTGAAACAATAAACTGTATTTACCCTAGTCAGATAAGTTAAGCACTGGCTAGTGTTTTAACATCATTTTTGTCCCTTTTGAGGGTGAAGGGGAGGGGAGAAATTAAACGTTACTAAGTTATAGACAGATAACTATATTTTTGGAAATATTCCTTCCCTGTATCTGTAGGTTTTATCTACTATAATATTTATGTCTATATATGTTTGCAGCCTCGGTTGGTGCAGTAAAAATGGCAAGTAAGTGTGTAGAATCTTGTGGACTGATTTTAAATTACCATCAGCTAAACTGAGCTACCTTTATAAAGAAATACATGAAACACTCATGTCGTCATGCATACGTTTTATCTGAACAATGTTCTGGCAGGACATTTGGAACATAATTTCGTTTTGTAGATCAGCTTTCATCCTTGTGAGCTTGCAAAGCACTTTACAAAGTCATTTGTGTGATGCTAATATTAGGAGGATGATACAGGCAAAGGTAATAACTAGTATGTTCTCTGAAATCGTTCTCCATAATTAAAGGCCTGATCCAGAGCCCACTGATGTCAATTCTCTTAAATATGAGTGTTAATTTTGAGAGTGTTGATTATAAGGATTTGACCCAAAGCCCAGTAAATACAATGGGAGTCTTTCCATTGACTTCATCAAGCTTTGGATCAAGCTCAGAGAAGTAGGATCAAACAAAAATCCTGGATCTTAATATGCCCATTCCTATGGGTGGAGCTGAGTATGAATCATAATCTGAACTTAGTTCCAAATTTTACAGCATTCCTGCCGCATGAATCAAAGGAATATGTAGCTATTCTCGGTTGCTTCATACAATAGTTAATAAAGAGGGAGAAATACCTCACTCCCCCTTTTGTCCCATGTACCAGTTATACTGTCTTTTAACCATTTTCCCCTTCTGCTGGTGTATGGGTGCTGTAAAGGGAATCAGCAGAGGAGAGGTAAATTAAAGTCGCTATTCTTGCATTCAACAATGCCTGCACTAGCTTGACATGGGGCGTAGCTGAGGTTGCCTGAAACTAGATGTGGGAACTTGGAGAATATATTAAGAAACACTGGATTTAGTCTGAGCATGTTCTTCCAAGTCCCCAAATCTTCTTTTCAAGAAGAACAAAAGCATTCAGCACAGGATTGAAGAGGGATCTAAGGCTAGACACAGCATCAGGGAGAGAGACAGTGCAGTGCAAAGTAACAGCAAGGTATAAGCAAATTGAATGAGAGCCTAATGAGTGAATGGCGGGGTAAGCCAGTGTATTACTGCAGCCCGATGGGAGCCTGTTTGCTAGAGTCTGAATCTCTGATGGAGAGCTTACTGCAGCTATGTTTATTGTTAGCATCTCTATCAGAGGTTGCTTATTTGGATTTCAATTCAAACTGCACCAGGAAAGGGTATTTGGCTTTGGACTTGACGTTTAAATTTTTTTCTATAGATTGTGACACTGCAGCAACCATGTTTGCCAAGTAACCAGGGTTTCAAAGTAATTCTGAGAAGAATTACAGTCCCCCGGGACAGAGAACTTCCATGAAATCAGATGTATTTTTATCCTCCAACAAACAGTGGAGTACATGCAAAAGTAACAAAGACTTTTATAGAGTTTTTTTAGAAATAACAAAAAAGAAATACAGGGTCCTGTCTGATGCTTCACAGCATACAACAGAGAAGTTAGATAAAAAAATAAAATACTCTTCCTGGAAGGTTGCAATGTAACATTACTTTATTTCTTCAAATTCAGAATAATCGCACACAAGAGGCTTTCTGCCTTTTAGTTACAACGGTACAGGCGATTGCTGTGCTTTAGCTATACCTTACACATGACTAACAAAGAGGTATTCACCCCAATTTACAACATAATCAGAGTGATTCTCGATATCATCAAAATGATCAGAGGAAGAAAACTTGAGTTTGTGGCCATGTGTGTCAGATGAGCAGAGGAAGATTGTTGAAATGAGTTTTGCAGATACTAGTGCCAGGTGCTAGGGCTAGGGGCACTCACCATGAGTGTGGTTCAGTGATACAGCTGACTAGATGGAATGTGGGATGGCATGCTTCTCAAGGCTGTCTGAACACCCCAAAAGGGGGAGGAAGATTCCTGGCCAACGACTCCCGTGTGTGGTGTTTATCATTCATTGTGATGTGACTTTATGGTGCTTTGCACTATGAGAATAAATAGTAACAACACAGAAGAACCCAGACAGAGAGAGAAAGCAGGCTACTCCCAAAACCAGAGAGCACTATCACTCCAGCCTACTCTAGACTGGCTGGCTGGCTGCAGACTAACTCTGAGTGCACACTTCTCCACAGAGCCTCCCGACTGCACGCAGGAGCAGGAAATTCCCTGGGAATTTGAAGTGATAGGTCACAATTTCAATATACCACAAAGTTGCCCCAAAGTAGCAAATGCTTAAGCAGCCTGCATAGGCCTGTGCCAATTATGATTGCTTGTCCTTAATTTAAAAAAATAGTATATATTAACAGCATGAGCACAATAAAGAATGGGATCTATAAACAGTATTATCCCAGTGCAAAAATAGAAACACAATGAAGAAATGAAATAAACACAGCCTGCTGTAAACAAATCAAGCACAGATGGTTCTGAGAGTGCTCGGCACAAATAAACCTGACCACAAGCGAGGGAGATTGGGCCTGACTAGTCATTAAAGAGCGAGTAAAGGAGGTGGTACGGCTCGGGGACACAGTATGTGCTCTGGCATACCACACCTTTTCACTGGGGACAACACCATGCCAGGGGAGCCTGGATGGACTTTGCCTGAATCTCATGTCTCTGATTCAGACTAGGACCCTTGCCCTATGGCAAGAATATAACAAAGGACGTGACAGACAACACTGAAAGGGAGTCACTGGTGACCAATTTCTTTGCACCCATACCTCCCTTATTCATTAACACCACTAATTTAGTACAAAGGAAAATAGAACTGTTGGTGTCCATTGCCCAATTAGTAGCTGAGCATCAGGAAATTGGAGACAATACTGTACAGGCAGTGGAAAAACCCTTGTAGGCTGTAATGGAAAAGGTCATGCTGTAAACCTAATATTAATAGTAGTTCAAATAGTTACAACTACTATAGTCTTATAAATGGATTGCCAAAAAATAAACTTTTTTTAAAAAGCACAAAATCCCAAAAATAGAATGCAAATAAAACAAATATGAATATAAAAAAAGAAAAGGAAAGGCAGTGGAATGTAGGCCTGGCTTGACATACGCAATTAAACATGGGGAGACCTCATTTCTTAGAAGACTGGCATGGTGAGGTAAATAATTCAGCAGATTGGAAACAGAATGTTTGTGTTATCTAAGATAGGCAAATGGGTCAGTGAGCTAGGAGACTGAATGTCTGAACTACCTAAGATAAGAGGAGGGGACACCCAAGAACAAAATAACAATGGACAAAATAAGTTGGGTACATACAGCTGAGGTAAAGAGTAGGTCAAACATGGAAAGTGCATGGACAGAGTATGCTGTACAGGGATTGATTTCTACAAAGTAACCAAGCCAATCCCCAAATGAGTAATGCAATGAGTAGCAAATGCAATGAGATGTGTAAATGTATATAAAGGGAGAGGGTTTCTGTGTAACGTTGGATATGTGATATATCCTGCATCTACCCCCTGAATTTGAGTCTGATCAACTCAGTGTATTGTTGCTGTCTGCCAAACAAAAATACCTGAGTGACAAAGTCTGGATTTGAACTGAGTTCTCGGAAAGCCGAGTGGAAAGGCATCTCAGAAGACATCCCAACACCCTGACAACCATGTGGATAATCCAAACCCTCAATTCTTTACCAGAGATAATAATGAGAAGCAGCATGTAGCGGACCCCAAATTCTGTCCTTTTTCCCAGCCATTGACGGACAAAGGTTTAGAGGATGACTTGAACTTAATATTCCCCCAATATTAATATATAAAACAAGCCTGACACTATTTTTCCCTGAACTAGAGGGGAGGGGCTTATAAAACTGTACCCTTCCCTTCTTTACGCATAAATACTATGATAGGGTGTATCTGGCCCTTTGATGACTCCTGCTGGAGGCCCTATGGTCCTACCACACCACACCCCAGGAAAGAAGCAGTGAAGGTGGGTCCTTCAGGCCTACCCAGAGAGGCTGCATAGAAGCAGCCAATCAGAACCCAGCTGGGTCAGATAAAAGAAGCTGATGGGCCTAAGCACCTCAGTTCTTGTCTAGGATCAGAGGGGTAAGGAAGGGTGTTCTGGTTAAAGGAGCTTGATGGGCTGCATTTGCTGGACCTGAGAAATGTAACATTAAGGTAATGGGTGAAAGGAAAGGGGTTATGTGGGGAAAGGCCCAGGGAATAGCAGCAGCAAAATGGAGGTAGCAGTATTTGGTTGTTGGTTAGAGCATTGCTTCTCAACCAGGGGTACATGAACCCTGGGGATATGCAGAGGTCTTCAGGGGGTACATCAACTCATCTAGATATTTACAACAGGCTACATAAAAAGCACTATCAAAGTCAGTACAAACTAAATTTTCATACAGAGAATGATTTGTTTATACTGCTCTATACATTGAAATGTAAGTACAATATTTATATTCCAATTGATTTATTTTATAATTATATGATAAAAATGAGAAAGTAAGCAATTTTTCAGTAAGAATGTGCTGTGACATCTTTGTATTTTTGTCTGATGTTGTAGTCAAGTATTTTTAAGTGGGGTGAAACTTGGGGGGTATGCAAAACTAATCAGATTCCTGCAAGGGGTATAGTAATCTGGAAAGATTGAGAGCCACTGGTTTAGAGGATCCATGGGTTGTGACCTGGAGTAGTGGATGGACCCCACTGGCCAGCAGCATAGTGGCCTAAGCCCCAAGAAGGGCCTTTAGAAGTTTCCTTTAGAAGCCTGAGCAAAGGGCTGGATTTAAAGGAGCCCAGGAGGAGCTGAAGAGAGAAGGCACCCTCAAGAAGGAGGGACTGAGCCCAGTTTGAGACTGGGATTGGAAGACATTTGTTTTGTTTATTTTGGACTTGTATACCCTGGAAGGGGTTCATTCATATTGACTGTATGACTTTGCTGGAGTGCTGAGCCAATGAAGACCTGCCTAGTGAGGTTGGCAACCACGGGGGTAGTTGAAATAGGGGAGGAAATTTCAGGACCATGCCCAGTCTAGAGGAGGCACTCAAGGTGTAATCTCTGTCACCATATATATGAAATGTAGGCTTTTAGCTGGTCCATCCTGCTTGGGGATGTTCAGATCAGGGGGGTTGACTCAGGCTTACCTCCAGCCATCCTTCAATACATTGCCCTGGAAAGGCTGAGTTTTCTTCTCAGCTGCTTTCCTGGAAATTGCCAAACAAGTATGATCTGTGAGCATCAACTGGCTGTCAGCCATTTTGTTTTAAAGGACACTGTCTGCCTAACAAACCTGACTATTCTAATAATAAATTTTCTTGCAAAATTCAGCTCAGCCTTAACAAAAGTGCCCTGAACGGTGTCGCTGATAATATTGATATGCTCTTGCTTCTCCTAAAAAGATAATCTCCCAGGGAACCTGATAGAGCATCACCTGTCACTACCAAGTTATTTTTGAGGTACCAAAATAATCCAGCCTGCCTTTTGATTCATCCAAATAAGTAATTCAGCATCATGACCAGTCTCCCTAATTCCTACTATCAATTCTTTCCAAAATGATATACTTCCCTGAACTGCTGTGAACATGCAACCAAAGCAGAAGCAAGGAATTAACCCTTTTGCCATGCAAAAGGAACCACAGCTAAGATAGGAGGAAAAGATAAAGGGAAGCCTACCCTGAAGGTTCAATCTTTAGCCCCAAGAACATTCTAGGAAGGAAAGTTACTGGGTTTCTCAGGATTAAAGACACCTCCCTTTCCTAGAGGCTGCTTTCTTTCCCTTGACGACACCAACACATCAGCACTGTCTGTCAGAATAATATACCTAGTAGAGGTATAGAGGTAGCATCACATAAGGAGGTTATTCATTGAGACAGGTGACTAAAAAAATAAAATTAAAGAACAAAACCATTGCATACCTGTGTCACAAGCAGAGATGTGTTCAAAAGAGATTTGAACCTCTATAAAATAGTCAATGGGAGAGGGGAGGGAGGTTGATTCAGGCTTATCCCTAATAATAATAATAATTAATAATATATATTGGCTCTCCTAAATATAAGCACTTACCTTTTTGAAAAAATCATATAATCTTGAGAATGTACCGTTTCCTTCCACCACCTTTGTCTTATGTTTTGCATATTTCTAGTGAAACAATGGAATCAGATCATTATGACCAAAGCTCTCTTCAGTTGCTGCTCACATCTGTCAGAACAATCCATATCTTTTCTCTGAAATTCACATTATCTTGCTGTATTGATTTAAAGACAGAGCTGCCCCCCGCCCCCCAGCCAACATCAGATACTAAACTCAATTTAAATATTTTTTTTCCCAATTTGATAAAATTTGGTCTTGACATTTTTTTTCCATTCAGTGATATGGCAACTATGCATCTCTGGAGAAGGCCACTCAGAAGCAGTCAGAAATGGGAGACCTTGATATTTTTCATGGGAATAGAAAGGTTGTAACTCTCATCATAGACACCAGGGCTTTAATTCTGGCCACGATCAAGAGAATGGCAAAAATCCCAGGATGTCTAACAAAGACTTGGATTTTCAGAAGCAACTGTGACACTCAGGAGTATCATTTTCATTGACTTTTGTTAGGACTTCTGTTGCACTAATTTGCACAACCAATTATACAAGTAGCAGGGTGTGATTTGAGAATCTGTAGAAACGTATGAATTCTGTTTGATATTGGGGACTCTGATTGTATCTGTATTGCTACAAACTCCATTTTGAATGTGGGGCTAGTTGATTTCCCTGTTGTGATGTTGCCCCATAGTGTAGCTGAGGGTAAAGGCAGGTAAATCCACTTCTTATCTGGGCAATATTGAGGTTAGTTTACCCACTTCTGCTTTTACCACTGATGCTGACTCCATATTGGAAAGAAGTTCCAAGCCAAAGTAATACAGGGATTTAACTGAGAAATAACCCTCTATTTAAATGTAATTGCTCTAGACAATAGACTAGCTCCTACCCAAGGGAACTGGTTTGTCGGGGGGAGGTTATCTTGGCAATGAAGTCACTTGGCAGGGGTATGGCCTCCCATAGGACGCTTGCAAGGGTACCACCTGATAGAGGGAGCTAAAAGTTATAAATAGGGAGGAGCTGATTTATCTGGATCTTTGGCCATTTTCTCCAGCCCATGAGGGGGAAGCAACCCAGCATGTAGCATCTCCTGAGGCAAGGGAGCCTGCCTTCCTGACTGAACCCACAACTGGTCTTCCAAGGACTAGCAAGGGAAGGGTGAGCTAGTGGAGGACACTGCAGTTTGATGCTTACTGTTTTGTAGGTTCTGTACATGATTAAGTAGAAGAGCAAATGTGTTCAACTCTCTGGACAAAGTGCCTCTCTGCATGTAAAATGGCTTGTTAGCTACTGGAGAGAGTTAAACTGTAAACCAAAAGCTTCACACCTTTGGGGTGGAGTTCTGGGAGAGGAGTGTATTTTTAGTACAGGAGGATCTGAAGGGTCAGCACTGCAGTCAGGGTGAAGGTGGCTGGACAGTGGGTTCCAGCTCTCAGAAGGGGGTGTCATATAGAAGGTCTGAACCCCGAGAATGTGTGAAGGAGCCCAACGTTGGGGAAGTGGCTGGACTCCATTCATGCTCTAAGCTTAAAACACCCAGGTAGCCAGGGACACACAAGCTTGGATTCCCCTCACAGCAGGCTGGTGGGTGGCCAGAAGGGTTGTGGGAGATGTGACATGGAGCAAATAGAATCTTCAAATATTTGTACTGGGCAGTTTCTCTTTCAGTTATCATCTGGCCACTCCTTACCTGAATGTTTTTGAGTATATTAAGGGCCAAATTCACCTTTCTTTGAAGTCATTTGGGTTACACTAGTGCTGAGTTTGGCTCACTACCTCCAGGCTCCCTTTCTGTACTATTTCACCCTGTGTGACTAGTATATTGAGAGATTTAGTAAGTTTAATTATCTTTTTAAAAAAGAAATGAACAGCGTATACAATATGCATGAAAAATAGGCTACTCAGGGAGTATTGTATACATCTGGCATATTTAAACATATGCTTCCACTTGTCTTTGTCTTTTTTCAAATCAGTTCTTAATAAGAATACACAATATATTTTGGATGAGCGGTTCTGGGAATGTTTCTCATCCAGGGTAAGCATGCCATTTCCAATCATATCTTCATTTCACTTATGAGGAAAGAAATGATATTTCTGTTGTAGCAGGTATGTCATTTGAAGGCTCAGTCGGTTAACTATATGAGTTCACTCTCTGATCCTTAGAGCGGAGAATAATGCCCTGCATTCTAAATATTAGGCATGGCTTTCTATTGCAAGTTTATAATAAAAGAACAACTCTCATGATTGCTGCCTCTCTCCCCTCAGGGCCTTTTCAGCTCATCTGCACCACAGGCTTTTTGTTTGTTTTGGGGGTTTTGTTTGTTTGGTTTTTCACATTGTTTTATTCTTCCCTTCCCCTCTTCGTGGGTGTTTTCGCTACACTGACTTGCACTCAGCTGATTGTCTTAATTGCACCTCTCTTCATACCTTGGAAGAAATTCTCTTCCCCAATCTAACACCACTGTGCAAAGGGGTTGAATACTGGCTGCATCTGGCTAGCTGAGAATTCTTCCCATGTGCTGTAGCCCACACCACTTCTCCAGCTCTGGCACGGCAGCATGCTAGTGGGTGGGAAAGGGCACGGCCACAGTGCTGCTGTGCCCTGCCAGTTCTCAGCTGGTGGACTTTGCCCTGGAGAGGACTGCCAGCTAGCGTAGCTCAGAGCAGACAGGGCCAGAACCAGAGGAGCGTGATGCCTTGCTCCCATCTTCTTGACCAAACACGATGGCCCATTAGTGTTCAGACAGTTCATTAACCAAAACAGAGCTATTCTCATCATGACTAGTTTTCCCAGTTCTAATAAGAACTATTTATTATTTTATTTTATTATTATTGCAAGTGAGCATACAACAGGCAGGAGAAGAGCAGAGTCATCGTTCCATAGGCACAATGAGGGCATCTAAAATGTAGTCTTTTCCTGCAGAGAAGGTTTGCAGCTCTTGATTTCAATGCATTAATTCTGCCTCATTGGGCCTTTAAATCCCTTTATAACCTACAGGAACTGTGAACAAAGTTGTAGCCATATCTAGTGTAGCTTGCAAGGTAAGGACACAAGTGTGTCCATTGCAATTAGACTTCCATGAAGTGGCTCTGGATTTACACCAGTATACATCAGGTCGGACCAGCAGCGGCTCCAGGCACCAGCGCACCAAGCGCGTGCCTGGGGCGGCCTGCAGGTCGCCGTGAGGGTGGCAGTCAGGCTGCCTTCGCCGGCATGCCTGCGGGAGGTCCACCGGTCCCGCGGTTTCGGCGGCAATTCGGCAGCGGGTACGCCAAAGGCGCAGGACCGGCGAACCTCCCGCAGCCGCACTGCCGAAAGCCGCCTGACTGCCGTGCTTGGGGCGGCAAAATACATAGAGCCGCCCCTGGGTCGGACCAATGTATACAGAACTTGAAAATATCTGTTTCATTTATGAGGCACCAAGTGTCAATTTGATGTGTTCCAGGAGAGGATATAAGAAAATTAAACTGTAAGAATTTAATGTAGAGGAGGTGGTGCTGTGTGAATTCCTGCAAGTAAATATTTTTGTGCAGAATTGGATAGCTTAATAAAGTCATTGGAAGCCTAATGAAGGTTGACAGTAAGCAAGTTCCTCTTAAATGTTTGTTTATGGCAAATAGCATCTCTTGTCTCTCTCTTAATCAAAAGGAAGTAATGTCAACCACTGATCCAACTGAGCTGGGTAAGCATACACAACACAGCTCAAATCTCAAACCCGTCATATTTTGAATTACACGCTAGGAAATGCCTATCTATCTATCTATATAGATAGGCATTTCCTAGCGTGTGTGTGTGTATATATATATATATATATATATATATATAAATATGGGAGAGAGGTAGCAAGCTGAATATCCCAAACCAAAAGGTTCAGATGAGAACATTAAAGAGCCAGACGTCTTATCACTTTTGGGGTGATTGAAAACCAGAAAAAACATAGATAAGCTACTTCATAATCACAATAATTAACTGTGACGTTCCCCTTTGGTGTTATCTGGACCAGTGATCTGCTAGGTCATTCCAATCCTTGACTTTGGGAGCCAGCCTTACCCTGCCCTGCTGTGAGAACCCCCACTCCTGGGCTGTTCATGCACAGCCTCTGGATGTAAGCTGCTCCTTGGATTATGCAACCAAATTACACTAGCCAATATCTCCGGTACCAGACACAACCCTAGGAACCTCCATCATGCAGGGTCCAGTTATGCCGCTGGAAGCTTACATGAGTTTGTCACTTTAACAAAGAAATTGATATGTACCAGGCTTGTTATCCCAAGGGGAGTCTCTGACATGCTTCAAACCAAACACACTGCTTCAGGTAGAATAAACAAACAGATTTATTAATGACAAAGATAGATTTTAAGTGATTATAAATCAAAGCATAACAAGTCGGATTTGGTCAAATGAAATAAAAGCAAAATACATTCTAAGCTGATCTTAACACTTTCAGTGCCCTTACAAACTCAGATGCTTCTCACCACAGGCTGGCTGGTTGCCCTTCAGCCAGGCTCTCCTCTTTGATCAGCACTTCAGTCGCTTGGTGGTGATGTCTGTAGATTTAGGTGGAAGAGAGAGGAAGAGCATAGGAAACGTCTCTCCCTATTATCGTGTTCTTTCTTCCCTCTTGGCTTTGTCCCCCCCTTCAGAGTCAGGTGAGCATTACCTCATCGTAGTCCCAAACTGACCAAAGGAATGGGGGTGACTCACTCGAGAGTCCAACAGCTCCTTTGTTGCTGCCTAGGCCAGTGTCCTTTGTTCCTGTGAGGCTGGGCTGGGTTTGTCCCATATATGCCCTGATGAGGTGTGAACTGCCCCTCTTCTCTTGGAGAGTTTTGCCTGGGCCTGTTTTCAGCCATGAGGACACATTTTCAGCCTCATAACTATATACATGAAATTACAACCTATAATATTCCCGTAACAGCAATTACTATAACATTATTGTAACAACAATGCTCAGTGCATCATGAGCTTTCCGAAAACACCTGACATGACACACTTTGCATTGGATACCACACAATCATAATATGAGGATAAACATTGGGGTGTAGGGTGTTCCCCCGAGGTACAGAGCATCACAAATTCCTACCAGCGCAGCCTTCCTAGGCATTCTTTTAACCCCTTTTATGCCCCTCACTGGCAGAAAAGGGGTTAAAAGAAGGCCTAGGGAGGCTGCGCTGGATTGCAGCTAATTAGAAAGGTGCTGAGAGGAGTAGCCAATCATGGCCTGGCAGACTCACATAAGAAGGCCTGCAGGGCAGGGCAGAGCAGAATAGCGTTCAGTAGCTGACTGGAGCTTGACCAGTCTCCTAGCAGGAGGAGGAAGGAGCACCAGCACCTGGGACAAAGTAGTGCTGCAAGCAGGGACCGGAGGAGCTAAAGAGAGTTCCTGGCTGGCTGCTAGGGCCTGCAGGCTGAGGCCCTGAGGTAAAGGCAGAAGAGGGTGCTGGAGCTGCATGTGAAGCAGCCACGGGACAGTGGACTTCAGTTGCCACTGAGGGAAGTTGCAGTCCCCGGAAGCGGGGGAATACAGTGTGGCACAGCTGGAGGGCAGTGTCACGGAAGAGGACACCACAGTCCTGGGAGTGTCAGGGGAGCAGAGCCAAGGACCTGTCTCTTCCTCACAATCTTTCAGGTGCTCTGTTCCCCCACAAGAGTACAGACGGGAAGTCTTCTTACTCCTTTTTCCTTTCCCCCATTACTACATAAGTGCCGGACAGAATCCGGCCCTAGATGATTTAAATGGACTGCTGGATTGGGAGCAGTATGAAATCCCACCACTGTTATGAGCATTTTGTAAATAAACTGAGACATTTAGTATAATTAGATGCCATCTTAGGAAATTGAAAAAAAATTAAAAAACTAATTTAGAAAACCATTTGTTAGGGCACATAAAACATGCTGCTCGAAAGTGTTTCATAGTGATTTCACTGCAGAAGTACATATGCCAAGGCATTCATGAACAATTGCAATTATTCAACAAATGATCACAGAATCTGTTTGTTCCTCACTCAGGGCTGTTCATATGGCATTTTGTCATTGACATTGTTTTAAGAGTTTCACTGCATCAGAAAAACCACTTAACAGGAAATCTCATATTATGAATCTCAGCTTGTAATCATAGTCAGTTTCATGTGTCCCAAGTGGCTAAGCATTTCCAGCCTTATATCAAGAAGTGAGCATCTCCTGAGAAGGGAAGGGAGGTCAAGTACTATAATAAACCAGATTCCATCAGGGCTGTGAAAAAATGCAACTCCAACCAACGCTAAATAGAAGTGTAGCTGGCTGGAAATGTGACTTGAAAGTATAATGAATAAGATGACGCAATTTCTAGAGTTTATGTCCACTGCTGTTGATTCCTCCTCATTCTCTCTGACACTGTTATTTACTCTGAACAGCACTGAAAACTGTTTACTCAATACATGATATATTCAGAAAATCAGGACCACGGCAGTTCAAATGCCATAATTTTACCACACAGCTGTTTCTTTAGACTGTATGTCTTAAAAATGATAAACTCTATGAAAGCTTTCAGATAAAGAACAAACAAGGAAAAGGCATTGCGATGGGGTGTTCACCCCACACAATTCCTGAAGGGGTTAAGATAGGCTAAATGGGCCAATTAACTGCATAGGTTGCACCTGGAGGAGAGCCAGGGATCAATAATCCTTAATTAAGGATGAAGCTCACCTTGGCAGAAACAGGCAGGGCTTCTATAAAGCTAAGAAGCTGAGAACAGAAGTGGGCTGAAGGAGTAAATAGTCTTCAGTCACTCCCTCACAGGAGGGAGATTTGTTAGAAATGACAAAAAGCCAAAGGGGGAAGTAGCCACAGGCAGTGGAGGAAGCACAGACAGGTGGTAAACCCAGAGGTGCCGGAGGAGGAGGAGGAAGAAGAAGTAGGACAGAGCCCAGGGAAGTAGCAACTTGGAGTCGGTACTCAATAGTTGTGGAGCACAGAGTCCCTGGGCTGGAACCCGGAGTAGAGGGTGGGCCTGGGTTCTCCTTATCAGCCACTGGGGAAGTGGCACAGCCTTGTATGTAGAATGGAAGGTTTCCTGGAATGGCAGAGGGACAATTTGTCCAGAGAGACATTGACAGACCCGCAGAAGGGGAGAACTAAAATGACCTGGCTGGAGGGCCAAGTCACAAAGACGATGACTACCCTGAGTCCTGGAGGGTGAGATTGAGACAATAGGCTAAGTGACTGCAGGAAGGGGTGTCTGATCAGTGATAGCTAATCCCCAGATGAGCCACAAGGAGGCATGCCAGTGGTGAGTAGTAAACCCTGTTACAGACCCCCAAAAAGCTGATGAGGAACAAGATGTTGGTTTGAATGGATTTTTGGTTTACCACTCTGGTCAGGAAGGAAAGGCAAAAATGCATCTGCCCTTCCCTGAAGCTATATAGGTGAAATGTAGCTCCATTGAAAGCACTGGAAAAACTCACATTGACTTCTGTGGAGCCAGGTTTTCACCCATAGCTTGTAGTATTTCAGAAGGTATCTCCTTTGTATTTTGAGGAATCGCTACCAGAGTAGAAGAGGAAGTGTTGTTAAGGAAAAAGCCTTGATTGACTTACCCACCACAGCAGGCTACATTGGCTTGCTCAAATCTAGGGCTGATCAAAAGCCTAATAAATCTTTTGTATCATAAATGTGAAACAACTCTTATGTGCAATTCAAAGTTTTTTTCACAATTTTTCTGGGTTTTTTGTGTATGTGCACACAATAACTTGCAACAATCTGTTTCAAAATCAACTGAAAGTGAAAAATTGTTCTGCTTCAGATCAAATGGAATAAAAATTATTTTTGCCCCTTTGGTATTTTTTTCTTTATTACTCTCTTTGGTGGAAAAATTTCAACTAGCCCTACTAAAGCCTTCCCTTGGAGCTACACAGGTAAATGTATCCTCCCCACTCAAACTGCATTTGCAGTGACTGAGGGGAAAGTAAGACGGAGGGTGATAATTCTCCCACTGCAGGTAATCCGTAAAAGGGGATGAGATAAGGCATGTACTGTAATTTAATGGGAGGCTTTCTTAGAATCTATTGATCAAGCTATGGAGGGAACATCCGACTGATAATGAAGAGGACAATTTGGAATTGCTGGTTATTGTTGAGACACTGTTCTGAAATATTATGGTACACCAGACCCCTAGATGTACTGAATTCTATAATGGAGAAAGAAAAGAAATAATTAAAATTATTATACTAGACATTAACCTGAGTTTCTTAGAGTACCCTAAATGCATTGGGGCTGATTCTGAGGCTACATTTTAATAACAATATGTGCAAAAGAAAATGAGTCTAGATTGCAGGCTCCTTAAGGCAGAGTTCATAATTCCTCTTGCCTGTTCAATGCTATCAACAGCTATATTACTAGATCTTAGAGTTGAGTAAAAAAAAAATTTCTGTCCTCAGAGTTTTGAAGATTGACATTTTTTTCCTGTCTTGAATTAGGCTGGGAAGTCAAACTTTCAAAAATGGCTGTGGACTGAGAATTTGAAAACATTTTCACAATTGGGTCAATAGAAAATTTTCATTACAATAATTTCAAAATGTGTTGATTTCAACCTTTCAGAAAAATAACTTTTTTTTTTTTTTTTAAGCAAAAATGAACAAAACTTTTGACAAGAAAAGTTGGATTGGACTGAGGGGGGGGGGGAGAATTTTTTGTATTGACAATTTTGAAACTTTCCCCCCCAAAAAATCTGGAGATTCATGTAACCATCCATTTCTTGTGAACTGTTTCACTTGCAACAAATTGATATTTGCTGATTTAAAAGTTTCACTGGAAAATTCCTGACCAGCTCTCCTATATATAAATAAATAAGAAGTTTTCCTCTTCTGGAACTGGAATACATTTTCCCAGGTAAATACAGAACAAAACCAGCTGTAGATATGAGTTAAATAGGAGAATGATGAGGTGATATGGATAATTCTGTTTGTAAAGCTCTAGAGGTTTCTGAATCAGGCCAGATATCTGAAGACTCCTGCTATACTTTCTTCCCCCTCTGATTATAAAGATCAATTTTTCTAAATATTTCTTCAGTACAGAAATAAACATATAGTGAAAAAATATTCACCTTTTCCCTCATCTTCCACCTGGCACATGATTAATTCTTGGCTCACTTTTTACTTTTGTCTCCCAGCAAATAATAAATGAAATTCCAAAGGAGTAATACTTATACCTTAGAAATGGATCAATTTGCAGCATTTATTAGAAGAAATGCCAAGGTAGAAGCAATTTGATTTGTAATATTTCTCCACTGGAGTTCATATGGAACTTTTTAGTATAGCTTTGATGACAATTAGAAAAAAAAATTTCAGAGCTTTATAGACTTCAGCACAGACAAAATCTTGAACAGCATAACCTAGTATTGTGAAACTTCAAATGTTCTCTGCATGTGCCCTTTTAATTTACAAAACTGTGAACTAATGAATATTTAAAGATGTGTGCCTGTTTATTTTAAGTTATGATTAATAACCATCAACTAATTAGGATTTATCAAAAACATTTGAAACTTTTTCCCATTGGAAAATGGGCTCTAGTCAATCAAAATTTTCCATTTGGAAAGATCAGTTTCAGTGGGATTTTCTGTCAGGAAAGCGAAACAAAATGTTTTGTTAACTGGAAACAAAGCATGTTGTGGTTTGGGGGAGGGGTTGTTTTTTGTTTTTTTTTTCCCCCCCTTTTGAACAAATGTTAACTTCTGCTTCTCAGCTACCATAGTGCCTTATGGGAGCTGTCATTCTGGGTCTCTCATTGCCCATAGGAGATAATCAGGACATGGCACTCAGCTGTGGAACATCTCCCATATTGCACTCCCCCTATGGCTGAGTCATTGCAGTGTCTCATGGATGTCCAGTGACTATGGCCAATTTATGCCATTCTGGTAGCATAAAGGGGGTGGATATACTTCCAGTGATGTAGGGAGGGTTACCTCCTCAACCATATGGGACAGACCAGAGTGGAAAGGGTGTGTGGCCAAAGCGCGTTGTACTATCATTATTCTGTGTTCCCAGAACACAAATGAGACCAAAGAACCAAATTCGGAGACTGTTCTAGCCTATACTAGGATCCAGGCAGGCACCAGAAAATGGAAAAGTCAAAGGTGACTTAAACTACATGGATAGCCTTGGTAATAGAAATTGGAGTAAGCACGACCCAGACCTAGAGAAGTGTGGGGGAAGTTATCCCCGTTTTTCTATAAAAGGACTGACTATGCCTACCTGCCCTTACTGCAGGGATCTTTAAGGGAATGCCACAGAGTAATTGTTGTGACCACTGACTCCTTTCAGTGCTCTTAAAAATGGAGCAGAGAGACAGGCTCAGAAGGAATTGAAGGTGCTCCTGGAGTTGCCCTGAGATGGAGCAAGCCCTAAGGGAAAAGCTGAGATAAATCTAGCTCTTTCCCTTTGTATATGAAAACCTTATAGAGTCAGGACTCTCTTGATTTTGTTAGTTGCTTGAAATAAATAACCTCTGCCCAAAAGAATGCTATTCAGTTTTATGGTTTATTTCCAGAACTTGTATGTTCATGTGCCCTACCCGTTAGGTCGGGGGGGATGGACAATGGAGATAATTCTTCCAGCCCTAATAATTGAGTTGAAGCAGCAGCATCACTGGTTCCAGTGGCAGCTGGCAGGCCAACAGGAACAGATGACCCTGAACCAACATCGCACACAGTTGGAACAACTTATGGGTGGTGGGCATTCTTGTCCATGGCCTGACTGGGCCACCCTCCCTGTTCCAGAATCAAGACCCTTGGTAATGTTAATTTCTTTAGTCAAGATGGCCTAGGAGGATGAATAGTTTACTGAGTAAACACCTCAGCATTGGACCCATTGTTGTTAAATGCATGAGTGAGATGTCTTCATTCCAAGTTTCTTTGTGTGTGTGTGTGTGTGTATGTGTGTGTGTATATATATATTCCTCATGGAATTAGGGTGACCAGAACTGAACAGGCGAGAGCATATCATTGATTTGTTTAATGGAATCATATCTTTTTATCATGGTTTGGCACAGAAATAGTTCTTTGAGCTTGTTCAAAGTTTGTTGTAAGGAATACAGAAATAGTTATGATTTGTTTTCCAGTACAACAACAAAAGTAAGTCTCAATGTCAGGAGAAAAATACAGACTCATGGGGCTAAAGTTTCTAAAACACCTCAATGCCTGCACAAAATTCCTATTCTTACATATCTTACACTTATTAGGACAAATTCTATTGCCTTACTCACACAAATAGCTCGATTGATATTAGTAAGGCAAGAAACATTTGGTCCATTATATAAATATGTACATATGAAGAAACAAATAGACATAGCGTAATGTATATCTGACTAGCTGAAAACTCCTGTGCTCAAGGAGGGAACCACAAAAGTTGGAGGTGGAACAGCATATTAGCTCCACTCCTACTTAGTTGTCCTCTATGCTATCATGGTCCAAAGTTTGCTTCCATGCTTGGGCATAAGGGGGCATTATTTAGACTATAAGCTCTTTGGGTCTGCACTATGCTTGTACAGTACCTGGTACAATAGGGCCTCACTCTTAGTTAGCTCTTAGCCAGTGTGATAATAAACATGTTAAGGGTTTGTCTACACTGCAGTGTAAGCCCAAAGTTCAAACTCAGGCTCAAGTCTACCCTCCCAATCTAGACACAAATTTCACTAATCCAGGGTCCCAGGACTCCACAGGGGTAGAGTGTCCAAGCCTGAGTCTAGCTGCGATCCAGGGTTCATGCCCTGCTGCTTTGAAATGTAGCCCCATCCCGCATGGATTCATGCTCTGAGAATCTGCCAAAAGTGTCCCACAATTCTAGAAGCTGACTTTCTTTGACCTGTGGACAGTCATTTTGCCACACTACACCACAAACAAAGGGCTAGAGCGGCCACATTTCAGAAGGGTGCTAAACAGGAGCGCCACCAGCTTTTCTGCCGCCCTAGGTGGCGGAAGGTCCCGCCCTGAAATGCCGCCCCCCACAGAGGCGGCGGAAGGTCCCGCTGCCGAAATACCGCCACCGTCGCCGCCCCCCAAATTGTAGCGCCCTAGGCGACCGCCTAGGTTGCCTAATGGGTTGCGCCAGCCCTGGTGCTAAGAAGTCTGGAATATGATTGGTTGAACTTAGTAGCTGTGTGGGCACTGAAGCCCTGGGTTCACGCTCAGGTTAGAAAATTCTTTATCCAAGGGTTGACAATGTAAAGATGTTCAAGCCCTGGGTTCTCTAATCCAGGGTCCGCTGACTTGAGTTCCACTAACCCTAGGCTTACACTGCAGTGTAGACCTAAGGCACCCATTTGCATTATTCATGAGCTAGTCATACTCTGGGTAAGAGCACAGGGGCGATGTAGCCTTCACAGCCCTTCCCCCAAAGTCCCAACACATAGAGGTGCGATTGGACAGAACCTTGGTCGCACCTTCCCTAAGTACTAGCCTGCACTCCGGGGGACATATACTTTGCCTGATATAGACCAAGCACACTGTGCAAGGGGAACCCAGAAGTCAGAGTTGGAGAGTCACAATCTGCTTTCTGGTCAGCTTCAGGAGCAGCTCAATTCACTGTTCCTTATTCAGGGCTCCTGGCATGGCCACAATTTAGCCAATATTCTTACGACCCAATCCTCCTCCTATTGACTTCTTAACATTGGGTCTAGTCTTGCTTGAAAAGCACCAAGTGATGAAATGAAGATGTAAAATAAGACAGGACCTAAAAGCAATATTTGTGGCACCTGATTAGAAGTTTCTATATCTCTTTTAAACAGAGGTGAAAGAAGGCCGGTACGGAGGACCGGTAAGAAAAGGTGCAGTAGCGTACCAGCAAGAAAATGGAGCATTATCTCGCTCTCTGACTCCTCCTCCTGGCTCCAGCAATATTGAGGGTCCGGGGGCCTGGCTCCACGAATGTTCGGGGCCAGGTCTCCCCCCTGGCCCCACCTGCTGCCCCCCCCGTGCCTCCCCTGAGTGTGGGCTGGCCCCCCTTTTGCTGCCCCGTGCACCTCCCTGGGTCCCGGGTCCGTGTCTCTCCCCTGAAGCTCCATGCTGCCTGCCTGCATTAACTGCCGCCGCAGGGTCCTAGTGCCCCCCTCCACTACTGCCAGGGCAGGCTGCCCTTCCCCCTCAGACCCTTTCATTTTCCGGTGGGACCCTCCACCAGTACAGCCACCCCTCCGCCCGCAGTCACTGCTCTTGCTCCACGCTGGGCAAGGGGCAGCCCCATCCCCCACCCCCAGTGAGGCTACAGTGAGGGGCAGCAGCAGGGGAGGAGGTGCACATGTGATGGCAGCCCCCCCAGCATGGCACCCACCACAGGGGAGGCGAGGGGGCTTCCTGGACCTGAGAGGGGCCCTAGGAGCACGTGCAGTGACAGTGGGGGGAGAAGGGGGTCCCTACCCCAGAGCTCGCTGCTGCCAGCAGGGAGAGGGCTGGGGGGAGTCCTCCTCTCTGGCTCCAGTCCCAGGGCAGCCTGCCTGCACCCCAAACTCATCCCCAGCCCTACCCCACCCCAGACCCACACCCCCAGCCAGAGCCCTCATCCCCCCACACCCCAACCCTCTGTCCTAGCCCTGAGTCCCCTCCCACACCCCAAACCCCTCATCCCCAGCCACACCCCAAATCCACCCACAGCCTCACCCCACAGCCCTCACCCCTGCACCCCTCCCTCCGCACCCCCTCTTATCACCAAACTCCCTCCCAGAACCTGCACCCCCTCCCTCCGCACTCCCTCCCTCCCAGAGCCTGCACCCCTCCTGCACCCCAGTCCCCTGCCCCAGCCCAGGGCCTGCACCCCAGACCTCCTCCCCCACCCAAACTTCCTCCCAGAGCCTTGGGCAGGTGGGGGATGGAGTTGGGGGGGGCAGAGTTGGGGCAGGGGCAGGTTCTGGGCACCACCAAAATTTCTACAAACCTGCCACTCCTGCCGGCAAGAGCTGGTGCGCCATACCGGGGTGGACCGGCTTCCTGAGGCAGCAATTTAAAGGGCTGGAGCCCAGGGCCTTTTAAATTGCCGCCAGAGCCCCGCTGCCAGAGCCCTGGGGTAGCGGTGGCGGGACTCGGGTGGCGATTTAAAGGGCCCAGGGCTCCTGCTGCCTCTACCACCCCGGGTCCTTTAAATAGCCACCGGAGACCTGCCGCCGCTACCCCAGGGCTCCAGCAGCAGGGCTCTGGAGATGATTTAAAGGGCCCTGGAGGGTAGTGGCAGCCAGAGCCCCGGGTCCTGCTGCTGGAGCCCCAGGGCTCCGTCGGCAATTTAAAGGGCCTGGGGCTCCACTGCGGTAGCAGCAGCTAGAGCCCCAGGCCCTTTAAATTGCCCCCTTTAAATTGCCCCCGAACCCCAGGACTCCCAGACACCTCTGCAGCTGGGAGCTCAGGGGGTGATTTAAAGGACTTGGGGCTCCCAGCTGCTGCTACCACAGCCCTAGCCCCGGGCCCTTTAAATCCTGATTTAAAAGGCCTGGGGATTTAAAGGCCCCGCCTCTTCCGGTGGAGGCCATGCCTCTTCCGGTGGAGGCCATGCCCCTCCTCAGGACTCCGGAGTACCGGCAAGTCCTTTAAGTTACTTTCACCCCTGCTTTTAGAGCTCTTAAACCAAGCTCTCTGTTGCAAACTCACAGGAGCATGATCTTAAAAATCATTCTGGCTTGCCAGACAGTGTTGCTATTTCTCACCTTCTAAAAGCAATTTGATCTTCTCCATGCAGCTCTAACTAGAAGACTTACAAGATCATCTCTCTTAAGGTACAAGAGTTGGCATAGACATATCTGGCATTACTTATAATAATGTCAGTGACTTGGGTAGTTTACCAACTGCCATTGTCATTGTTTCCTATGATTATAATGGTTACAATTAGGGCCTGAATATCCGAAGTGTCAAGCCCCCACAGGTCCCATTTCTTTCAGATGGAGTTGTAGATGTTCCACACCTCTGAATATCAGCCCCTTAGGGCTGTTAGGACAGGCATACAAAAATTACGTACCACATCATAGTAGCAAGGAAGATAAAACACATTACCAGTCCTTTTGAAAGTAATATCTAAGATGTGAAAGATGGTGCATATGGAGGACCCTATAAAAGTAATTGTGCTGTAAGCCTATGCACACATCAAAGGGATCCAATGATCTCATATTACCTATGATTTGAACCTGAAATAGTAGTGATGTCATCAGAACCTAGAGAGGCACATTACACTCCAAACAAGACGTAGTAGAAAACAGCCAAATTCTGCCTCCTATTATATCTGTGAGACACACCACACCCCTTCCATTTGACTTCAAAGTTGCTTCATGAGTGGAGGGCACAATTGGCCTGACAGTATTGAATGCTTGAATTGTTATATGATTAGCAGTAGAAAAATAGCAGAGCAATGCCTGTTTAGGGCTAAAATTGTGGCATGTAACTACTGCCTTGCAGTAAGTGCATTGGGGAGATGCACTGCCCGGGGACAGAGCTTGAGGAGAGTTTCTGCCTCAGGGGTACCTCTCCAAGTGTCTTGGTAGGAAATGTGCAAGCTATGCTGTCCTTTAAGTTGCTTCACCCTGGTGGGCACAGCTCATGTCTCATACCAGCCATGTGACAGACTGGGGATATGTCTGTGTCAAATTGTGAACTTCATTTTGCTTCAGAGAGATGATTTTTGTATTGTAAACTTTACTTAGAGTGCAACCTTCATGTGTTGTTATGACATCTTGTGGATTCTATCATTTGTGGTGGTGATTGAACACCTAGTGGAAATCCTGTCTCTGAGAAGCTATGATAGAACAATCAGGAGCTATCAGTGTTGAATGGCTCTTTTACCCATAGGCCCATTTACTTTGAATGGCTCTCTACACAGAAGCAAGAAAATCTGCATAGCATAAGGATGCTTCTCAAACCCAGGACTCACAGTAGGGTGCAGAACAGACCAGGGCATGCTGCAGTCATAATTTTTTATTTTGCAAAGATTTATAACTTTCTAGTATGCTTTGCATTTAACAAAGAGCCTGTAGTCCAGGGGTTCTCAAACTGGGGGTTAGGACCCCTCAGGGGGTCATGAGGTTATTACATGGGGGGTCGCGAGCTGTCAGCCTCCACCGCATACCCCGCTTTGCCTCCAGCATTTATAATGGTGTTAAATATATAAAAAAATGTTTTTAATTTATAAGGGGGTCACACACAGAGGCTTGCTGTGTGAAAGGGGTCACCAGTATGAAAGTTTGAGAACCACTGCTGTAGTCAGTACTGCCAACCTCATATATTCAAAAATCACGAGGTAGGCTCACCAAAAATCATGAGATTGGCTTTAAAATCATGAAATTTTGTCAAAATAGATTTGCCTTCTGCTTTTTGCGCATTTAGGGTGCACTGGGATCACATTTCTTCACAGCCATGAAGGCTAGAAACGTGCTTATTCTTTAGGAATGAAGGCTAAAATCATCACATACCCACTTGACTCCAAGAGCTGGGTCTTTAAGGAAAACAATAATTATCATAAGACTCACGACAAAATTATCAGAGTTGGCAACACTGTGTAGTTACATTCCATTGCTAAGCTTTGCTTTCCTGAGATGATGTCCCTGAAGGCATTAATTGAGATGCTCAGGGTGCCGATGCTGAGGTGGAACTTTGGAGAGAATCACTAGGTTCAGAGTCTGACAGCCAGGCTGTGGGGTCCCACTGCTGAGGAAGAATGTCAGAGATGGGTTCTGTACCTTGGAGTGTTCCTGGGAGACCCAGAGCTAGGAACCATGACCAGTCACTATCCAGATCCAGGACACTTAGAAGCACATTGGATCCAGCAGTTGGGTTCACTCAGAACAGACTGGGGTCCATCCTGAGGGGAGGACTGGGCCAAAGGAGCCATGTCTTCAACACACCCCCATCCTCTTTGGCATGATGGGGATCTCCAAGGTACACAGAATTAACAGTCCCTGCACTCTACTAAGAGCGGGGACTAAGAATCCAAGTGAACCTTGAGCTGAACATCGAACATGAAGGGAAAGCTCCTTAAACACTCCTCCCGCCCATGCAGCTGTGTACGTGCTAGTCACAGACTTGTCCTTAATAGTTCAAAAATATGTTCTGCCTTCCGTTTCACCATGCAGCCCCACTGACATGAATGGGATTGCACAGCATGTTATTGAGGGCAACGTGTACGAACTACAAGGGAGTCATAGACCTGAGACTGCAGATAGCTGACTGAACACAAAAATGACTGTGCATAACAGCCAACATCCCACTGCCAGTGACTACTTTGGTTACTTTATTTCATTCATTACTTTTTAAAATAGCATAAATACACTCAAAATTTGTGTCTGCAATCTAGAGTCTGTGATGTAGCCGATAATATTTCAGATCACATGGGCTATTAGCATGAATTGTTTTTTGGAGTGTATATTATGTTTTCCATATATCAGCAATATTCTGAAAAATATAAAGCATTGGCCTAATATTATAAATGTTAATGCAATGTTAAGTGGTGTGTGTACTACAAACACATTATATTAACATTTTTTTTCTAGCAGCATCACTCTGAAATCTTGACATCATTTTGTTCTCCTGTGCCTTTTAAAATCCAGAAATTGTAACAAGTATATTAAGAGCTATAATATTGTTATCATTAACACCTGATACATGTACAAACCTTTTCTCTTTTCTTTTCTGATGAAGGCAGTACTTAAGACCAATGTACTAGATAAAAGCTACCATACAATCCTTTTAAGTACAATATGTTAAATATGCAAAATTGTTAAATTAAAATCACATATATCATATGATGGCCATATTAATTTCCTTTCAGAATAATCTTATCCCCAAAGGAAAATTGCATTACCATGTTTAGATGTAGCAGAGAGAAGATATTAGAAAGATTGCACTGTTTTGTGCAGTAAAGGAAAAGCTAGTGTAATGGAGCAGCATTTTAATTATGTCAATTCCAATACAGACATAGAAAAAGAAGACTTGTGCAAGATTCCAGGTAACCTACTAGATGATTTAAAATACAACAAAACTCATGGCAGGAGTGGGGAGTGAAGTGTTAGAAAGCCAACAGCCTTGTTCCACGCAAATCAGCAAATCCTCAAATTAAATTCCCCACCCATGTTCCTTTAAATTGCTAGTCCCTCCCTGTAAAAAATGCCATAACCATCCCAAATCCAAACCTCAGCCATCTCCAAATAGATCTCTTGCCAAACGCTTGGGGTTTGCAGCATGACCAAAGGTCAACACACTATGGATATTGTAGATGACGAGATGGAATGCATTATCACACAGGGATAAAGCTGGTCTCTCAGTTAGGCAGCTTCCAAGCAATTTAGAGCTTTGTAGTTCAGAAGTATCACATAGAACTCCTGCTGCATAGCACTAACATCATATGCTCATAACAAGACGTATCTCTTAATGTGAGTCACTGCTGTCTGTATCCCCTTGTTTCTAGGCTGATTTAGGTGCAGTGCTCAGTAGAGTAGTAGTGACAAAGGCATGGATGATTGTAGTAAAGGCTGTATGTTATAATGTTAGAGAAAGGATCAGTCTGGCCACTACTGTCCTAGGATCATCTAGCAGTAGCTGGTGTTTTACAAGGCACCCACATTACAAACTCAATTGACAAATGATGGACAAGTTAGAAGGGCTATTATCCTGATTGGGGGAAGCAATCTACCAGCATATTGTCAGTCTTCTCTGGGCTTAGACACTGTTTGTGCTCCTCCATCAAGTCACTACTCGACTCTGAGACCAAGTGGAGAAAGCTGAGTGTCATGAACACACTGGAAACTCTTCAACCCGTGCCTCCTTATTAACCCTCCCAAGATCCCAAGGTGGAACGTTGTGGAGCACACATGAAAGAGTCCTTAAGGTGACAAAGACCCACAATTCTCCTCTGGGATCTCTCCAAGAGAAAAGAATGATACTTACTTACTTTTAGGCTCACATGCATCTGAACATCACCTAATGATCAGCTGTATTGAAAGCAGCTAATAGATCTATCAGCATAGACATGTAGGATGAAATCCTGGCCCCATTGAAGTTGATGCGGCAGAGCTTCATCTTTGAACTTTATCCACTGCCAAAAGACTATCCCCCAACACCGCCATTGCCAATAACTAATTAAAAATTCTCATTCCAGTTCCCTTTTTGTATTTTATTTGTAAGATTCTGGCTTTTCTTAAAATTGAGACTTTTTTGCAAACTCACATTTTTAAAAAAAAATATATATACCTAATTTTCTTTCTTCTAACAACATATCTAGCTTTTTCCTACTGTTAAAACTACAACCAACTGCAAAATGCAAATCCTCTTGATTTATGCAGAGGCTTCATTTAAATTGTTTTTGCTATGTAATTTAACTGAAAATTTTAATGTACTTTTTTAATAATTATGTCACTGAATTGCCTTCCAGAAGGTACATAAATGGGTTGTTATACCTTACTTTGCCACAGATTTACTATTTAAAACATCTCCTTCATTTCAGAATGGTTATTTTTAAGGCTGCCACAATCCCAAAGTCAGGATATCTTTCTAAGGATGGCACTGGGGAAAGTGGGAAAACTCATATGGGAGGGATTTTGTGACCTGTGGTAGGACACCCTGATGTCAGGTGATCTTCAGAGGGTTTTTGGTAGGTGAGAAGTTGGCTATTTTGGAGGAGGGTGAAAAAGGACAGTTTTATGAGAAGATGCGGGTCAGTAGGGACATTTCCTGATCACCTCCACCAACTCATCCAGCATCCAACATGCTTTTGATAGACGTTTTCTAGCGCAGTGAGAGACCTGGGTTGGAGACTGAACTCCCCTCCTCCACCAGGAAAGAGAATGGAAAGATGATTTTCAGTATGCCTGATAATAACTGACTCCCAGAGGAAGCTGCTGATGCCTTGCCTTCCATCATTCAGGTATGGCTTGTTCCATGAAAGGGCTTTTGTGGAAGATAATAGGTTAGATTTGTGATGAGCGACATTTTTTTTAACCTATTCTGTTAACTGAACAAAGCTGTCATTACAGTGGTTGCCATTAAGAACTCAACATCTGTCAACAGCTACCTCACAATGGTTTTTGTATTACCACAATTTTCCATAAATTTGGAAAAGGAAACAACTGTGGTGTCTCAGATATTGTGATGTGTTAATTTAAATGTGTCCAACTTCTCTGCTGTTTCTCAGCTCCTACTTCAACAGGGATATATTCCACTAACTTTTCATTGAAATCTAGGCATCACAACACTATTATGGACTTGGTACTGGTACATTCAGCGTCCCAGAGGTGCATTCTGCAGAATGGCTGGACGTACCAGATACAATATGTTTGACAGCAGTCAAGCAATTTATTCATGAAGTCTTTTGAACTGGGAATTCTGGCATAATTGCATTGTTGTAAATACTTAAAAACGTGTAAGCCTAAATGCAAAGGGAATTGCATACAGTACTTAGTGACAAATGTTCCATGCAATATACTAGATTTAGCTGCCCCACTTCCCTGATGCTCTGTGGAATTGAATGGTTACATTTATGCGCATAGCAATGAAAATATTACATGCAGTGGCAAGGTAAGGACTAATATCTCCCAAGTTTTATTATAAAAATATATTTAAGAGATAATCCTGTAGGAAAGCTGCCCACAGTCCTCCGCATGGTGGAGGACTGTTTGGCACACTGAGAGCAAAGAAAGAGCTCTAGCCCTCATGACCAAGCTTGTTGTACCATGTCACATTGTGACAGTCCAGGAGACCCAGCCCTCACATTCATTGGTTGAGTGGGTCACAAAGGCAAGGGTAGGTTGGGGCATGAAGCATGTTGACTCCTGTTTTCCTGCATGATCTACTGAAGGTGCTTCTATGAGCTGCTGCAATTGATTAGGAGTAGGGAAAATGATACTCATTGACTTGTTTATCCCCTATGACATCTCACAATAGCCACTTCACCTCTTTCTTTCTTTGGTGTTCTCTTAATCTCCTGTGAATAGATCTGTTTGCACTTTCTAGGAGAAGTATAATATTGTGAAATATAGATTTAGCCTACTCCATATTCTGCAGCTTGTAAAAGAGCTATTACTTGGTTGCTTAAACCAGTGGTGGGAGGGGGGAAACACTAGGAAAAAGTCCAGTTGTTTATGGGATTGATCATTTCTACATGCATGTGTTGCACAGCCAACTAGTCAAAGTCCTGCATTGGCTGCTACCAAACTCCCCTAGCCCTAAACCAGAGTGCTGCATAGCATGCTAAATTCCATTGTAGTGCTGTGAGACTAATAATTGTTGATATTTTATATATGATTAGATTGTTGAGATGTATAAGATTACAATATCAAACACAATCATATATATATATATATAAATGGAGGATACAGTCCAACAGTATTTAAAGTGAATTTAGAAAGTATATAAAAAGGGAACCCTGACTATTTAACATGTGTATTTCACAAGAGATAATATACACTATTACAATCTAATGTATTTAACATATAATCTACCGTCTGTATAATAAAATCACTTAGCTCTTGTGTAGCACTTTAATCTGAAGCTCTCAAAGCACTTTACAAAGAAAGGTGGTGGTGGTTGTTGTTATCCTCAGTTTACAGATGAGGAAAATGAGGCTCAGATAGTTGAAGTGACTTGCCCAAGGGTGCCCAGGAAATTGTCAGAGCCAGGAATACAATCTCCTAGTATAACATTGCAGATTTATTGGGGAGAAAATACTGGGTACTAAAGAGCTCTCTAAATTAGCACAGAAAAGCATAACATCAAGCCAATGGCTAGAAGCTGAAGCCACACAAATACAAATTAGAAAGAAGACACCATTTTTTAACAGTAAGGTGCTTAACCATTGGCACTAACTACTGGGGTGAAGTGATAGATTCTTCATCTCTTGATGTCTTCAAATCCAGTCTAGATGCATTTCTGGAAGATATGCTTTAGGAAAACACAAGCTATGCTTTCATTAATCTGGGTGAAAGATGAAGGATCAGACAGGAGCTCTGTGGCAAGGCCAACAATAGAAACCAGATCACCTGACTCCCCTAGGTGTGCTTGTATTTATATACAAGTATTCTGATGAACACAGCCTGGAAGTGATCTGAAATCCTGTGAAAAACATATGTGCAGATTCACAATTGTCCTTCATCGTGCAGTACTTCAAATTATGTTTCAGAGCAGTGGGTAACAGGTTTTGCACCTAGTGAATATTTTATTACCATGCATCTAGCACCAAGTTCATAATTGGCATAAGGAAGTAAAACTCTCACTGACTTCAGTGGATGGTTTACCTGCTTATTGGGGGGTTGAATTCGTCCTCTAGAGTTCCAGAAACTCACTTTTACAATATTCCACTTTACTGGCTTCAGTGGAAGTTGTGCACAAATTACTGTAAGAGACAAAAACAGAGTGAGACTTGCATTATTTAAAATACCAACTGTGATAGTTTCATGAGTGTTTTTGTGTGGGTGGGGCCCTAGGGATCTTTCTAGCCTCCAGCCTGAAGCCTAAGAGACAACAAAACATCAGAATGAACAGCAGTTTCCCTTTCTGACTTCCTCAGAAATAGTGACTTGTTCTCGATGGCTGTCCTGCTATGTCTATTTCTATCTCTTGCAACTGGGTCATGTTGAACACTGAAAAAAATTATGTAGGCATTTCTAGCACTTTGGTTTATTAACACGGCTTGCTGTAAAGAACCTGTTTCTCATTTGATCAGGGCAATCTCTTTATATCTTGCATCTTTCAGAACCTAAATGTCTGACACAAAGCATTTTAACCTTTTTCTACCCAAAATGGGCACAAAAAAACCCTTTTTCAATAAAGGTTCATAAACAATAATTTTCTCCATTATATTCTATTTGCTAAGTTCATTGTGATAGTTTCACTAGATTTAAGACAGAGTGAAACCCGGCCCCATTTAAATCAATGGTAAAACTCATATTGACTTCAGTGAGTTCAGCATTTCACCCCTAGTGCACTAAGCTTGCTCTCTGCTGTGACTGCAAGTACTAGTGGTGAGAAATATCAACATTTCTGTCCCATGGGAAATTCTGATAGTTCAACATTTCTTTTCATTCAAATAGGAGTGAAACATTGGAATATTTAAATTTTTCATATAATGAAATATTCTGAACAATTTTGATTCCGAAAAGTCAAAACATTTAATTTTGACACTTTCGATAAGATAAAGCATTTCAACATTCCAAATAGAAATTATTCACCTCAGTAAATGCTTCATTTGAGTCAGTTCAGCATTAATCTACATTTCCCTTTTAACTGACACACATCCCCATGAGAGTCATAGTTCAGGAAATTAATTTCTCCCCCCCCACCACCACCATTCTATGGACTGAGTCCTAGCAGGACTATATATCCCATGATGCACCACCTAGCTTGGTCAGAGGGGAGGTTGCATTGAATTCCAAGAACCCTGGCCTGTAGAAGAGAATTGGGACCAGAATTACAATTTCCATGAGGCAATGTACCACAATAGGCAGTGCAGTTTAATATTGCTCTGACATGAAACAAATGTTTTGGGCCAGTTCAACAAAACAAAATGTTCCAGTTCAGGTTGAACCAAGCTAAAGCAAAATATCATCTTTTGTTTTTTCTGAAAGAAAATCAAAAATATGCAGCAAAATTGAAATTTTGCACAAATTGCATTTTCTATCAGAAAATCATTCTGATGAAAAATTCCCCACCAACTTGCAGTAATGTTTTTATAAAAAGGAAATGCTTTAACAGTACATGCTGCTCCTGATTTCTGTGACATTATGCTAATATAGGGCCTTATTCTACAAGGTGCTGAGCTTCTACCACACTATAATTCCCAAATAAAGTTTAATTATTTTAATTAGAATAAAAAACATGATTTTAAAATTGTGCTTCAGGGATATGATCCAAAGCTTACTGAAGTCAAAATAAAGTCTCCAGGTAATTTCAGTAGGTGTTGGATTATGCACAAAGTCAGCAGAAATGGCCAGGCACCAGTAAATGAATGGGGAGGGGGGGGACTTCACCATACCAGGTATCAAGTAGCCTTGACTCCTGTTTCTTTTTGGTTGAGATTAGGGAGAAAGTTTGAGAATTACACACTTTGTAAATCACACGATTAATCCCGTCCCTGTTCACTCAGCACTCAGACACCCTTAGCAGACTCTACTCACATGAAGTTCAATGGTTCTACTAATGTGCTTAAAGTTAGGCACATGTGTAACTGCTTTGATGAACTGGAGCCTAACTGAGAATATAGGGCAGGCATTATGAACAAACTATAAGATACTTTCTGCTATCCAAAACGAAAAGTCCTAAGTTCTAGCCTAACAGCTGCAAGTTCCTTTATTCATGTTTATACAAGGAACTGTGTAACAGCCCTTTGTGTTGTATCATGTGCACAGAGGAAAAACAAAACAGCAGAAAAGGAGCAAGATGATAGCTAGAGCAGTATATGGGTATTTTGTCTAGTTTGTAAACAAAGGGCCAGATCCTGAGATTCATTTTGCGTGCAGAACTCCCACTAAAATTCAAGTTTCGGTGTCTCATCCTTTTCTTAGTGTCTCTTTTTTTTCTTTTCTCTTTCCATGTTTCCTTGAGGATGTTTCAGACCAGTTGTGTGTACTTGAAGAGTAGATTAGACAAAATGAGCCAAATTCTGCACTGACCCACACCTCCATTGACCTCAAAGGGACTACATACTTCATGCCTCTCCTGCTTTAGGTCCCTTCTTTCAAAAAGACTAGAACAACTAGTCATTTCCTTTAAAGAAGTACTAACACAGTAGGCCATGAGCAGGGAAACCGTCTCTATCCAACAATCGTGGAATTAAAGAGACAGTTCCTAATTTCTATGCTCAGTCACTTATCTACTGATGCATCAACCACACCCCATCCTGTCTGTAAGCCCATGCTTTGCTGTGGAAACCCCACCTTTGAGGGGTTCCCCCACCAGTGGGAGAAGCTCCAGCAGGGCTCCTCCACTTCAGTCACACTGCTAGGGAACCAGAGGGGTAGCCAAGCAGTCTCACCACCAGAATGGACTACTGAACAGTTGGCCCTGTGCCACCTGCAGATGTTGGGGACTCTGCAAGGTCTGGAACCTAAAATGCCTCCTTCTGCAAGGGTAAACCCTACTCCTGGTTTTAATATTGAGGAAAAATATTGAGGAAACTCTGTTTCCCATGGCCCTCTCCTGGAGGAGGGGATACTCTGGCCCAATAATAATAATTGCAAGAAGTGTAAGCCAATGAAGAATTTAGCCCATTGTCCTTTTCATAACTCTTCTTATGAGTATAACTCTTTCCTTGCTGGTGAATATACCTGCAGCTCAAGGAGTTTATCGAGATAAGGAAAACATGACTGACAATCATTGATCCTGATCTAGCAAAGCACTACAGCATGCACTCACTTAGGCAGGTGAATAGTTCCACTGAAGTCACTGGGACAACTCAGTTAATTATGCACATGCTAAAGTGCTTTGCTGAATCAGGGTTGTAGTGTTTGTGAATTGGTTTAATCACATGAAGGGTGAAATCCTGGCACCATTGAAGTCAAGTGAAGGCATTGCCTTTGGCTTCAATGGGGCCAAGTTCTCACCCACTGTAACTATGGGTTTAAAATATTTGTAGTGAACATTTCATGTTAGGCTAACAGTCTCAAGACTAGTATAGCTGCACCTTCAGATACAGTATGGCAACATGTGGATTTTTTTTTTTCTTTCCCCTCCCTAATTCCCTACTTGGTTGGTTCTGACCACAGGTAATTATTTTGTTCTTACAGCAGTTTAGTCCTGAAAACACTTTTTTCCAAAATGTATTTACATTTTCTTTTGGGTTTTGAGTCGTTGCTACTTTAATAGAAAGTGTTAGTGACAAGTACACCTGTATACCATTTTAGGTAATGCCATTAAATGCAGCAGTGACAAGTTAGCAAGCATGTAATATCCTAAGGCAAATAGATTTGTATGTTCTTTTTCAGACTGGATGATTATGTTGCACTCTGTGAAGACATTTTAGATCAGTAAGAATGTCTCCTCAGGGAATCATAGTGATAACTACTTTTGACAAGTAGTAATAACAGAAGTTTAGTCCAACCATGAAATGAGACTCATGCTGCAGCCAGGCTTACTGGTAGTGGACTGCAGGGGCACTATAATTATACATCATTCCTCTTAGTGATGGCACATCTGCCTTCACTCAGTGTGTACTTGTGAATTCAAAATTGGCTGTTGCATAGTGTCATGCAAAAAAGCAGGGTACTGATTTGAAAGGTTCAAGCAAGAGCATTCTTTTAACCTACTAGTAGCTAAGATTAAAATCACACCTAAAAGTAATTACATTTACTGTACAGGCACTGTCAGAAAAAAGATGTTCACAAATCCTGTGTGTTTGACTGTATTGATTTACATCATTGGTATCCAAGTGCTAGCACATAGCAATCAACTTGGTCATTAAAAGGAGTTGTAGAGAGCCAGAAAATAAACCCATCGTGATATTTCAGTGTGAGCCTTTGCTATCATTATAACATTCTTTCAGTAGGTGATGACACTGAACCATCAAAAGTAATCATTATATATTGACAATACGCTAAGCTGCGGCAATGTTCTTCCTTCTACAGAATGACTTTGTCCATCCGGTATTACAGTGGCCACCATTAAAAGTGAATGCTTATCAACAGTTACCCTATAGCAATGGCTGAGAGAGTGAAATTACAGGAAGTAAAGGCCTGCCCCAAAGCTCACTGAAATCAATAATAATTAATGGAGATATCCCATCTCCTAGAACTGGAAGGGACCTTGACAGGTCATCAAGTCCAGCCCCCTGCCTTCACTAGGAGGACCAAGTACTGATTTTGCCCCAGATCCCCAAGTGGCCCCCTCAAGGATTGAACTCACAACCCTGGGTTTAGCAGGCCAATGCTCAAACCACTGAGCTATCCCTCCCCCCAATGAAAAGACTTGCATTGATCCTTAGCTTTGGATCATAGAAACATAGAATATTAGGGTTGGAAGAGACCTCAGGAGGTCATCTAGTCCAATCCCCTGCTCAAAGCAGGACCAACACCAACTAAATCATCCCAGCGAGGGCAAGCCAGGCCTTAAAAACCTCTAAGGGTGGAGATTCCTCCACCTCCCTAGGTAACCCATTCCAGTGCTTCACCACCCTCCTAGTGAAATAGTGTTTCCTAATATCCAGCCTACACCTCCCCCACTGCAACTTGGACCATTGCTTCTTGTTCTGTCATCTGCCAGCACTGAACAGCCTAGCTCCATCCTCTTTGGAACCCCCCTTCAGGTAGTTGAAGGCTGCTATCAAATCCCCCCTCACTCTTCTCTTCTGCAGATTAAATAACCCCAGTTCCCTCATCCTCTCCTTGTAAGTCATGTGCCCCAACCCCCTAATAATTTCCATTGTCCTCCGCTGGACTCTCTCCAATTTGTTCACATCCCTTCTGTAGTGGGGGGACCAAAACTGGACACAATACTCCAGGCGTGGCCTCATCAGTGCCAAATAGAGGGGAATAATCACTTCCCTCGATCTGCTGGCAATGCTGCTACTAATAAAACCCAATATACCATTGGTGGTCTTGGCAACAAGGGCACACTGCTGACTCATATCCAGCTTCTCGTCGACTGTAATCCCCAGGTCCGTTCCCGGCTAACTGCTGCTTAGCCAGTCGGTCCCCAGCCTGTAGCAGTACATGGGATTCTTCCTTTTTAAGTTCAGGACTCTGCACTTGTCCTTGTTGAACTGCATCCGATTTCTTTTGGCCCAATCCTCCAATTTGTCTAGGTCACTCTGGACCCTATCACTACCCTCCAGCATATCTACCTCTCCCCGCAGCTTAGTATCATCTGCAAACTTGCTGAGGGTGTGATTCATCCCATCATCCAGATCATTATTAAAGATGTTGAAGAAAACCAGCCCCAGGACCGATGCCTGGGGCACTCTGCTTGATACCGGCTGCCAACTAAACATCGAGCCGTTGATCACTACCCGTTGAGCCTGACAATCTAGCCAGCTTTCTATCCACCTTATAGTCCATTCATCCAATCCATACCTCTTTAACTTACTGGCAAGAATACTGTGGGAGACTGAATCAAAAGCTTTGCTAAAGTTAAGATATATCGCATCCACCACTTTCCCCATATCCACAGAGCCAGTTATCTCATCATAGAAGGCAATGAGGTTGGTCCGGCATGACTTGCCCTTGGTGAATCCATGTTGACTGTTCCTGATCACCTTCCTCTCCTCCAAGTGCTTCAAAATGGATTCCTTGAGAACCTGCTCCATGATTTTGCCGGGGACTGAAGTGAAGCTGAACGGTCTGTAGTTCCCCGGGTTCTCTTTCTTCCCTTTTTAAAATATGGGCACTATATTTGCCTTTTTCCAATCGTCCGGGACCTCCCCTGATCTCCACAAATTTTCAAAGATAATGGCTAATGGCTCTGCAATTACATCAGCCAACTTCCTCAGCACCCTTGGATGCATTAGATCTGGACCCATGGACTTGTGCACATCCAGCTTTTCTAAATAGTCCTTAACCTGCTCTTTCACCATTGAGGGCTGCTCACCTCCTCCCCATACTGTGTTGCCCAGTGCAGCAGTTTGGGAGCTGACCTTGTCTGTGAAGACCGCAGCAAAAAAAGCATTGAATACTTCAGCTTTTTCCACATCATCAGTTTCTTCTTGCATTATTTAATCTGTTTGTACAGCAACTAGCACAATGGATTCCTAGGTTGGCTAGACACAGGTGCTTTTGCAATTTAAATGTTAAATAAGAATAATAACAGTATGTTAAGTTGGCTTTTTGCACTATTTGTTAATGTTATGCTTAAGTTGCATACAAAATATAGACAAATACATTTACATCCAAAATATTACAAAAGTTACAATGAGATGGCAATTTAGAGCAACAAGTTTTGAGTCAAATTGAGACTAATTATCAACCTTTCTCCCCCCATATTTTAGTGCTTTAATTGAAGAGTGGAATATTTCCTTAAGAAAATTTTGTATTAATTGGGGCCACTGAGAAAAATGACTGAGCCAGATATACAGCTTTTGCCATTAAAAATCCAACATTTTAAATTAGTGTTACAGCATAAATGTTGTCTCTTAAATGATGAAACTTGCATGTCTGGCTCATACCAGCTCAGTTAGTCATTTGCTTTCCTGAGCAGCCCCTAATTAATACATACTTTTGTTTTTTAAAGAATTAGTCTACAATTCAATTAATACCGCATAGTATAAGAAATTAAACTGTTTTTGGTATATAGCCTTAATTTTTGCAATGATTAAATATGTTCTAATGGAAAAATACAATTATTAATGTATTATTCAAATTGTATGTTTGAGGAAAATGTTTGGTTGGAGGAGAGTCTGAAAAAAGCTCTTAAGTGCTAAAATTAATTCAACCAGAATTGCAAAATGAAGGATCCTGCAGTCCTCACAAACCATTGTCTGCCTTCCCCACCAATATGTTATGCTGACAATACAGTCAATCAGTGAGGTATAAGATAGAAACATTGATTATCAGAACATGCTTATGGGCTCAAAATATCTTCAGGGAAGGGCACTGTCACCTAGCTATTAGAGAGAGATTAACTCTCAGACCAGAGTATCTGCTAAATAGTTGGGTTCAATAATAAAAGTAAATACTGAGAGTGCCTATTCATTGAAATAAAGGTTGTTACTATTTTAGTGCCTAAATTTTACTCCTGTATTGAACTCAATAACTTGTGTTTAACTAAAGTATAACTTGTGTTTGGCTTAAGTGCAAAGCTTTCCATTCCAGAATGGCCTCCAGTCTTGATCTAAAGACATTAAGAAATGCAGAATCCACCATTTCCCTTGGTAGTTAGTTCCAATGGTTAATCATTCATGGTTGAGAACGTAGTGCCTAATTTCTCATTTGAATTTGTCTGGCTTCAGCTTTCAGCCAGGTCCTTGTTATGCCTTTCTCTGTTAAACTGAAGAGCCCTTTAGTATCTTGTATTTTCTCCTCATGAAGGTCCTTATATAAGGTGATCAACTCACCTCTCAATCATCTTTTTGATAAGCTAAACAGATTGAGCTCTTTAAGTCTCTCATTGCCAGGCCTTTTTATTTTTATTTTTCAGTCATCAAACCATTTTAGTAGCTGTTTTCTGCACCCTCTCCAAAATATCAACATTCTTTTAGATTGTGAATACTAAAGCTGCACACAGCATTCCCGTATCTGCTCACCAATGCTGTATTTTCCATTCAGATCACAGTGAGTGGAAATAGCTCCAATAAAGGGAGGAAAAGCAAGGGTAATAGGTCAGAATTAAAATTTGACTAGTTCTAGGCTTTTTCATTTAGGGTTTGTTTGTTTGTTTTGTTGTTTTTTTAACTGTAATGATGTTCCATATGTTTCCATATGTTTTTTTAACTGTAATGATGGTCCTGGATTTCAACCATTTCAACCACCAACCAGGATTTCAACATGGATTTCAACCACCATTGTCTAATTTCCTTTCTTTTAGACATTTGGCTCTTTTTTAAATTTATTTTTGTGACTACAGTGTTCTCATAATATTACTTTAAATGACTGCATAGCTATTTACTACTGTCATTCTATCTTAATGTTTTTGTTTTGTTTTTTGAGGGAGTATCTTAATGAAGTCTTAGGACTAAAGCTAAACACATTTATTTTGCATTTGTGTCTCCCCGCGCCCCCGTTCATTATATGGTAAATAGCTGTAGAATAAATAGAAGCTTTCATGCAAACTAGAAAAATGGCTAAGACAGCAAAAGTATCCTTTACGTGGGTGTGTTAGGCCAAATTAGGATGTGATTTATGATTTTTTTTTTAAATGGGTGTGAACAACGAAAGGGTGATTTTTCTAGGCAATGAGTCTGTGTTATACACGGGCTGATGTGCCATGTTAAACAACATCTTACAGGGAGTCCTACATCGTAAGTAATCGTCTTCAGGTTTGTCCAGCTGCAGTATCATCTGAGGCCACTACAGTTCCATTTACAGGGTGGTGTGTACAGACTTAGAACCACATAAAGCTAAATGTTCTGAAAAAGCTACAGACTTTTACTGGTGCTGGGATGCTTGTAAAAATCCATACAGGAAGCACAATCTTTCATTTAAAAATAAATAAGTACTGAATAGCCTGCAGTAAACATACATAAAGACAATGGAGTAATTAAAAAATAAGAAAACAATTATATCTTGATAAGCTGAACTAGACAGAGATTTATACAAGACAAAGCATGAAACTGCCAGGAAACAGTTTATTCAATGTATTAGATGGGCCAGACTACAGCCTCATTCATGCATAGGCCACAGGTTTGTTGTGCATACAAACTGCATACATATGGTAGAGAGAGTCAAATTCAGGATTTCCTGAACCAGAAGCACATACTTCACGAGCTAAATTATGTGTTAATTATTACTACTAGTAGTATTTATATGGCACCAAGAGTGTGGTTTAGTTCATTGGAGACACATAAGAATGTGGAGCTTGTATGCTGAACTTGAGTCCAGCAATTGAGTCCAGGCAAATAGACCTTTGCACTCACAGGGCTGGTCTACACTGGGGAGGGGGGGATCGATCCAAGATACGCAACTTCAGCTACGCGAATAGCGTAGCTGAAGTCGAAGTATCTTGGCTCGAATTACCTGGGGTCCACGCGGCGCAGGATCGATGGCCGCGGCTCCCCCGTCGACTGCGCTACTGCCGCTCACTCTGGTGGAGTTCCGGAGTCGATGGTGAGCGCGTTCGGGGATCGATATATCGCGTCTTAACGAGACGCGATATATCGATCCCGGATAAATCGATTGCTACCTGCCGATACGGTGGGTAGTGAAGATGTACCCACATAAATGCAGTCAGACAAAGGAGGAGGTTTGGCTGCAACAATCAAATAAGGTCAGATTGAGGAAAAGAATCCCTATTCAGGAAAGCACTTAGGCACAATTCTAACTTTAAATATGCTTCTAGGATGTTCTAAATAAGGATAAACTTAATCATATGCTTGGGTGCTTTCCTGAATTAGAGCCTGACTGAGCAATGGAGCTTAGCATGTACATTTTGGTACTGTATCTTTTTATATAATCCTGGGTGAAATTATGGATGAGGAGTGGGTAAAATCATTAGTAGAGTGGGTCAGAACAGAACGAAGAAGAAGCCGTGATGAGAGGCAAAAGTGTAAAAGCCAGAATAATCATGCTATTTGAACAGAACGGGCGGGAGCGGGGGACTGCTGACAAGGCTAAAATGAGTCACTGTAGTAGTTTAAACAGTAGAGAAAATGTGTGTAGATCTGAAGAACGTTTGTCTAGAATGAAGTATCAATGACCTCCAGAAGTCAATACATCTGTCACCCACTGCAGAATATTACTTAACATCAGTTTCTTTCCATGGGCTGGTCTTCTGTTCGCACTTTGCACTGCAGTATTAAACAAATTGAGATATTCTTGCAGTTCAAGAAATGTCAAGAGATCTCTTCTTTGATTTTTGAGGAGTGTTTCTTTGGTTTTGCATGTATAAATATTATTCATATAAGAGGTTTATTATTCAGCTGAAAAAATACTCACAATAAAAGCACCCCAAAGCCATATAATATGTGAGAGAGACTTGAATAGAGTTGGTTTGAATAGGAGAGATTTGTACACTGTAGTTAAAAGCATTGCCTGTTTGTTAGAGAACTGTCCTTGATACAAGGCAATAAATAGGATAACTTACTAGACCTTTTCCATCTCTAACATTAATGATCCTATGAAGTATTCTTATTTAAAAGAAGATAAATTAAGGGGTGAGCATCAATAGTATTCCCAAGAGATCATAAAAGAAGAGAAGTAACTAAAAGTTACAAGATCACAAGACAAAAGTGGGGATGAGTTGTTTATGTTCCTTACTGCATTAAGTGTTTTATTTCTAGGGCATCTTAAAGTTGAGTGACTCATCTTTATAAAAAAGGTTTTCTCCTTTTTAGCTTGTTTGAGTCTCATGAAGAAGCTCTACTTTATATGAAGTATCAGGATTTAAAAATTTTCTATTGAAGTCAATGAACATGATGATGATTGTTTTTGTCTATTCTGAATGTTGTAAAGTCTATTCCTCTTCGGATAAATCATCTAACGTCTTAGCTACTTGAAACCCAAGAGATAACTAAAAGGATCTTCCAAAAGAATATTTGAGAATATTTCTGACACTGATTAACAGCCAAAGTTAATTTCCCCCCCTAATCTTAAGGTACCTGGTGTGCAATGAACACAGGACACAATGCACAACCAGAGCTATCAGAGCCAGGGCCTAAGAAGTCCCAGTCACCTTGTTCAGAAGTCATTATAACATTTCCATATGTTTGTTTTTTCAATTTAGCTATCATTTCCTCTTATGACACCAGCTTAAATCCACAAAACCACACTGGTGTATGAAATGTACCCGGGAGTTGGGCGTAATATTGTGTCCTAATAATATCAACAGCTGTCTTCCAACATTTCACCATATAATAATGAACCCATTTGGAGAGAAAAAAAGAGTTGAACATACACAAATGACAAATTCAATGTGACCATCAGGCAATCCATTAGATCGCCATAATGCTCACAGCTGGAAATGTGTTGAGAGATGGCATTTGATATCATCATTGTTAGCTTTCATATAATGCAATATTTATTACAGTAAGAGAGGAGGGGAGTATTTTTAGCTGCATCTTGAGTAACTTATCTCCATGGCAACCCCTTACTTGCCTGCACTGTTTCTGTTACATAGAATGTTGTCACATTAATAATAAATGTGACACATCTAACACATTTGGCTGCTGATTGGCTTACACTCATGGATTTTTATTGTTTTAGTTGCAAGATTTGCAAAGCTTAGGGTTTATAAGAAACAAAATGAATGAAACCTGCTTAAAACACATTGCCTTGGAATTATGTTAACTCACTGAGATTTCAGCAATATTTGTAGTGTCTTGTTTGTGTGTGGGTTTTAGTGCCATTTTAAGATGCCATGGAAGTCAATGATCAAATACCGTTAGGAACCTGGCAGGTGTGTAATAACTTTATTTAATAGATTTGTAAGGACAAAGAAATGGCATGTATGTAAAATTGTTTGAGGAACCTCAGTGACATATATTTGAGAAATGGCACTTTCAGTAACAGAACCTAGACATGAGCAGAACTCCAAGTGAGACCCCACGCTTCCCAATCATCCACTCAACTACGTAAAAAAACAGTTGCCACTAGGTAACACAAATTCTTGGTTATTATATTTGGATATAAAATTTTGTAACTGCTAGTTACAAAAATAAAAAGTCAAGAAAGAATGTACATTGGACTTCAAGTTAAAATGGTCATAACTTCTCTTGCCAGAGTTTCAACTCTGTTGAGCCATTCCATCCCATTTGCTTGCAGAAGTTCATGTATTAAGACTTGGATTTCACCTGCTTGGCTTGCTGTACAGAACAAGTTAGAGCTTCTTCTACTGATCTTAAATCCCACCAAATGTTTTAAACCATCCCAAGTATGGTAACTATTGGTTCCTTTCAAAAACATACTGTGTGGTATTTGAGCCATATAGGAAGAAAAAATCAGGGATAAGCAAGGGCAATTTAGTAGGAAACTAAATGAAAGTTTGTTTGTAATAGGTAGAATGACAAAGTCAAACCAGTAAAGAAATTGGTGGAACTTTCTAGAAAGATTGTAATGTACATTACAGCCAATAGATATCAATAGATCATCAGTCCAGAATGACACAAGGATCCAATCCTGCAAACATTTAACTCCATTCTCTTTACTAGGATTATGCATGTGCACTGGTGTAAATAGTCACACCTCACATCCGCTTCCTCTGCTCCTACCTGTCTCTGGAGGAAATCCCAGAATACAATGGAAGTTCAACACCCTCATTGAGTCGGATCCCCACAACCCACCATTGCCTGTTTATCACTTTTGACTCCAGCCCTTTCCAGGCCCTTGCCAATCTCTCCATTAATCGCCTCAATTCTAATTCCTGCCAGCCACCATACTAATTTACCTTGATCTCTCCTTCCCTCACCCCACCATTCCTCAATCTCACCATGAATATTTCCTTTTTCCTCTGGCTTATTCCTTACTGCCCTTGAATCCCCATCCTAAAAAAAAAAACCTCTTGAGCCAACCTCTCTCTCCCTCTGTTGTCCTATCCTTCACCTTCACATTTAACATTTACAACTGTTGCATTAGCTCCCTCCCATCTGCTCACTCAGGGAGTCACTCCAATCTGTATTTCACGGTCTCCATTCCACTGAAACCACTCCCACTAAAGGCTTGAAGAACCAATTCCTGGCAAACTCTGAAGGCCTAGTTTTGATCCTCCTTGGTCTTCCTGTTACCTTTGATACAATGGATCACTCCCATCTTCCTTGCTGTTATCCCTTGACTTCTTTTTTGATTTGTTTGCCTTTGTGATGTACAAACCCCACACTGAGCAACAAGGGCTTAAGGGCTCATTTTAGTCTCAGCCAGCCCCACCCCGCCACACCTGCAGCAAATGCTCCATCTGCTGGAGGAATTAAAAGGCATTGAATTAGTTCAGTAGGTGAGCAGACCTGCAGCCCATAGCTCGAGCAGAGTGAAACCTAAAGGCTTTGACGCAGCTTCCCAAAGGGGCCCTTTGTGACGGAAGAGAGGACCCTCCACAGATACAAGCAGAGAGGGAATTATCCTGTGGCCCTGGACAGTGGCAACTCCCTTTTGTTTCTTTTGATTTGGATTTTCCCACCAGGCCAAGGCCTTAGACTGAGGTGACCCCAGGGGAGATGAGAGGAAGAGGCCCAGGGAGGACAGCTTTAAGTAGCCTTTGTTGCCAGGTTACTGGTAGCCCAAAGGGCCCTGGAATAGAGGCTGGTGGAATGGGAGGGCCCGGGTTCCCCTCCCCACAATCCCCTTGGCAGTCCGGGTTGTGGCCATGACCATTAGGCCACACTTCTGAACCAGACCCTGAGTGGAGACCATTACAGTTCTCTTAATGGTATCATGTAGCACTTGTCTGCATCTCTGACTTGATCTCCTTTCATGTGTCTTCTAAAAACCTGTGCCCTTCAACAAAACAAAAAAATAAAAAAAACACCAGTAAGTTTGTTCAGGTTTTAAAAAAAATACTCAACTATTAGTGAAGTAACAAAAAAAATTTAAATAACGTTCATGACAATTCATTAAGATTAAATTATTTAACATGTATAACAAGTTTTAATGTCAGAATTTTCACCCATTAACTCCAAATCAATATTATAGCATTGGTGTCCAGATGCTACAATTAAGGGTGTTAAATAATTCTAATAAACATAGATTCTTGGAAGTGGGATTTAATAACTTCTGAACACTGCAATCAATGGGAGACTTCCCTTTAACTTCAGGGGACTTTGGATCAAGCCCTTAGTGATAAGGCTGGAAGCCAGCAAAAAGGTTCTTAGCCCAGACAGCAATTTTTGTTGTAAAATGGGGAAAAAACAACATCTTTCTCATTATTTTTATCTAAACATAAGCAAAAAACAATTGTATTGAGGAAAATAAATTGGTGACATTTATATAGGAGCTAATAATACTGAAAGCCGAAGCTAGTGAACACTTGCAACACTAGCATTAGTGCAGTTCTTTGGAAAATCCTGATTCCCAGTAATTGAGGATTAATTTGAGATCTTCTGTGATTTGGGCTAGGGTTCACTGTCAAGACAGACTTCTTACTAATCTTACCTTTGATAGAAAAACACGGTGGATCCTTGGAATCCAATATTTCTTGTATCTCGGGCCTATGCTGAGTTCAAGGCCTAGATCCTGGTGCTTCAAGTTTCTATAGTGAATTTGTTTTTGAATATTGGAACCCATTTGGCAGATTCTGCAGAGAGGCCAAGGAATGAACATGGAGACTAAATGATCCTCTCACACCTAGGGGTATCGCTTCACCTTTATCTGAAGGGATGATTGGCCAAGAAGTGTGGCTGTTTTATACGCACTTCGCACAGTTGCAATTAACAACACAAGGTTCAAGGCAGTGAAGAATCAAAGTGGAAGTGCTACGCTAAAAGTGCACAAAATGGGGTGGGAGGGAAAAGTGCTCTACACACTTTTGCTCCCCATTGTTTATCTGCTCAGGGCAGCCAGAATTTGTCTGCTTGGGGTGCTACATTTTGAAAAGCAGAAAGGTGAGTTACTAATTGAATAGCTAATGTTTCAAAAGTGCTATGAATATGAATATTGTTATATAACTGTTCTTTTTAGCCTGATTAGAACCTTCCCATTCATGGTCCCTCTCTGCTGGATATAGAGCTACATCAAAGGTTCTCAAACTGGGGCTCGTGACCCCTCGGGGTCACAAGGTTACTATTATAAATGCTGTCAGCCTCCACCCCAAACCCAGCTTCGCCTCCAGCATTTATAATGGTGTTCAATATATAAAAATATGTTTTTAATTTATAAAGGGTGGTCGCACTCAAAGGCTGTGTGCAAGGGGTCACCAGTATAAAAGTTTGAGAACCCCTGAGATACAGTCAGTAAATTAACTATTGTTTCTATAATGAATCTTTCATGGCTGGATTTATTAATAAGCACTACTGATGTAATCTGGAACTTGATGGGGCGGGGGGGGGGGGAGAGCTATGTTATATTTAGGGTTTAGATGTTTGTGGGAAATTAACATAGCTGCCTTACTTTTAGACACTTGGGATCATGGGAGTCTTAAGCAGCTAGACTTAAGGGAAGCAGCCTGTGTAATCAGGGCCTGATCATATAACCATTGACTTCACTGGGGCCAATATCTGGCACTCAGAGAAGTTTAGGCTAAGCTTCTTGCTGAAAATAGGGATTCTTCCTCACTTCATATAAGATTCTCCCTCCCATTATAAAGGGACTTCTTGTCTGTTTTCTGTTTGTGACAGGTTTCTGTGATCATGTCTATCCTGAATCCGTGCCCCCCCCCCCCCCAAAGCATCACTATTTTTGAGGATACCAGAAATATAGCTGCCTTTATCATCCATGGAGATTTGTTTCTCAGTTTTATACTTAGAAAACTTAAAAGACTGAAAACAAAAACTTGCTCTGATGTAGTGTTTAGTGGATGTATCGTGTAGTGTTTAGTGGATGTATCTCAGATATTCCCCATTGCAGCTGGGATTACATTTTATTTTGCAGGGAACAGATCCTTTATTACAGATATAAGGTTACATGTTTGGAGATGCATTTGAGAAATGCTTCTACCCGTTCTCCCTACACTAAATGTCTTCCTTATTCATCTTAGAAGTATTGCACTGTAAAACAAATTAAATCCTTAGCAAAACCCCATCAGATCATTTCTGAGAATGAAGTCTGGACAAGCAGCCTCTTTTCAGAATTACCTGACATTATTTCACATGAGCTCTGTGTAAGCTCAAAAGCTTGTCTCTCACAAACAGAAGTTAGTTCAATACAAGATATTACCTCACTCACCTTGTCTCTCCATTATTTCACTAACTTCATTTGTTCCCACCAGCTTGAGGGCACAATTTTTGAACTTTATTTTTAGACTCACTTCTTGTCTCTATCCTAATGAGCTACTTTAGATTCAGAAGGAAGAGACAGCCCTACCAGGTGACTGGCTGTTAATTTGTGAATTTCCAAGAACTCAAATCTTCCGTGTGTCATCTCCCATTCTCCTTGGGAATTTTCCCCTTGCATATCTAATCCACATAGAACTGCTTGTAAAAACGAAACCAATATGAGACAGCTGCACGCGCGCACCCGCACATTCCTCACAATAAGACAAACATCCTCCGGCTCTTCACAGTCCAATTTATTTTTCACCTGATCATTTAATGTACACCTGTCTCATGATGGCACTGCTCTTGGCTGCAGTAGGGATGATTCTGAGATTAAAAACCAGATTTGTTTGCATAATTATTTCACTGGCACACAATAAAAACTGTTGTGTACTCAGTGAAATGCAGCTAAATAAAGAACTTAGGTGCACCATGTATATCATCCTCTGTATTTAATAATAGTTAGGTTTTGGCCCTAAATAAGTGTCTATAACAGATTTTCTGTGCAACCCTTTGACAGTCCACCCCAGGTAAGGAAGGGAAGATGTTGCAGACTACTGAACACTCTGAGTTTTCACAGTGGATCTGCACAAAGATTTTTAGCACAAGTGTTTCTGTAATTGAAATAATGATACATTAGGAGCCTACCCACTGTTCAGATGGCCTTCAAACTAATACTTCCACCTGAGTGGCAAAGTAGTTTACCATTAGTATGTTGGGTTCCAATATAAACCAAGTGGGAGAGCCAGCTCAAGTTGTATAAAAGACTTTAATTTTTTTGCTGCTTCTTACAACATGTAGGTTGGGGTTTTTTTGGTTAATCTCTTTTTTGTGTTTGTATTATACATCACCCAGACGCTTTATATCAAAGGTACATTTATAAATAGTTTGTAATAGGCTAATAAGAATGGCCATACTGGATAAGACCATGGGTCCACCCAGCCCAGTATCCTGTCTTCCAACAGTGGTCAATGCCAGATGCTTCAGAGGGAATGAACAGAAAAGGGCAAATATCGAGTGATACATCCACTCCCCGCTTCTGGCAATCAGAGGCTAAGACACCCAGAGCATGGGATTGCATACCTGACCCTCTTGGCTAATAGCCATTGATGGACCTATCCTCCATGAAATTGTCTAATTCTTTTTTGAACCTAGTTATACTTTTGGCCTTCAGAACATCCCCTAGCAATGAGTTCCACAGGTTCACTGTCCGTTGTGTGAAGTACTTCCTTATGTTTGTTATAAACCTGCTGCCTATTAATTTCATTGGGTGAACCCTGGTTCTTATGTTATGTGAGGGAGTAAATAACAGTTACTTTCTCCACACAATTATTGATTTTATACATTTCTATCATATCCCCACATCAGTCATCTCTTTTCCAAGCTGAATAGTCCCAGTCATTTTAATCTTTCCTCCATATGAAAGCTGTTCCATACTCCTAATACTTTTTGTTATCCCTCTCTGAACCCTTTTCAATCCTAATATATCTTTTTTGACATGGGGTGACCAGAACTGCATGCATATTCAAGGTGGGGGCATTCTATAGATGTATATAATGGTATTATGATATTTACTTTCTTATTATCTTTCCCTTTCCTAATGGATCCTAACGTTTTTAGCTTTTTTTCCTTGCTGCTGCACATTGAGCAGATGTTTTCTGAGAACTAGTCACAATGCCTTCAAGATCTCTTTCTTGAGTGGTAACATCATTTTGTATGTATAGTTGGGATTGTTTTCCAATGCGCATTACTTTGCATTTATCAACATTGAATTTCATCTGCCATTTTGTTACCCAGTCATTCAGTTTTGTGAAAATCCTTTGTAACTCTCCAGTCTGCTTTGGACTTACCTTGAGCAATTTGGCATCATCTGGCAACTTTGCCTTCTCAGTGTTTTACCCCTTTTTCTGGATCATTTATGAATATGTTGAACAGCACTGCTCCCAGTATAGATCCCTGGGGATCCTGCTATTTACCCCTCTCTCTCCACTGTGAAAACTGACCATTTATTCATTCTTTGTTTCTGATCTTTTAACCAGTTACTGTTACATGAGTTGACCTCTCCTCTTATCCCATGACAGCTTACTTTGCTTAAGAGCCTTTGGTGAGGGACCTTGTCAAAGGCTTTCTGAAAGTCCAAGTACACCGTATCAACTGGCTCATCCTTGTCCACATGTGCACTCTTGGGTGAATACCATCCAGTCCTGGTGACTTATTACTGTTTAATTCATCAATTTGTTCCAAAACTTCCTCTATCAATACCTCAACCTGGGACAGTTCCTCAGACTTGTCCTCTAAAAAGAATGTGTCAAGTGTGGGAATCTCCCTCACGTTCTTTGCCGTGAAGACCAATGCAAATAATCCATTTCGTTTCTTTGCAACGACTCTGTCTGTCTTGAGTGTTGCTTTAACATTTCGATTGTCCACTGGCCCCACTGATTGTATAGCAGGCTTCCTGTTTCTGATGTACTTGAAAAATTTTGCTATCGTTTTTGGGTCTTTTGCTAGTTGATCTTCAAATTCTCTTTTGGTCTGCCTAATTATACTTTTACATGCGACTTGCCAGAGTTTATGCTACTTTATATTTCCCTCAGTAGAATTTGACTTCATTTTAATCAATTGATATTTTAATGGAGCATTAATTATTTTAGAGTTATAGATTATAGAGGGGAGGGATAGCTCAGTGGTTTGAGCATTGGCCTGCTAAACCCAGGGTTGTAACTTCAATCCTTGAGGGGGCCATTTAGGGATCTGGGGCAAAAATCTGTCTGGGAATTGGTCCTGCTTTGAGCAAGGGGTTGGATTAGATGACCTCCTGAGGTCCCTTCCAACCCTGATATTCTATGATTCTATGATCCCAACAGCTCAATGAGTTGCTTCTAATAATCTATAACACTTTCTAGTGATATGCTTATACCTATTTATTTCCATGTGATTTGTGGCTCAAATATATATACACGTCTGTGTGTTATGCACACATACACTCTTAAAAAAAATCTATATTTCTAACAGATTCAGATGAGCACATCTTGGATTGTGTATTATGTAGTTGTATTATGGTTGCAGGAGTAATATCATAACTCTCAAAATAATATAGTTTTCATGGAACAAAGTACACTCCCCTTGTTGCCCAATCAAACCCTCATTTGTTCAATACACTTAAGCATGTGCTTAAAATGTAAGTATTACTTCAGTGGGACTCACACATGCTTAAAATTATGACCATGCTAAAGTGCTTTTTTTGGACCTGGGTCCTAAGTTCCATTCATTTAACCTTGGTCTGTGTAAAAAGGAAGGCATGAGGCACCAAGCTGCCCCTTTTAAACCCTGCATTCCCAGGGGATGAGTCAGAGACCACGCTGTCCCTTTTTGCAGCAGTTTTCATCTCCCCCTCTCACCCCCCACCCCCAGCCATAAAGCACCGTTCCCTTCACTCAGCCAGCCAGCCAAACACCCCACCCCTGACTTAAAGGTGCAGGGTGGTCAATCTTGTATAGAGCAGCGAGGGAGGGAGAGGGTTTTCCCATCCCAGGAAAAAATTTAAGCTGTCCCAAATTTTCTTTTCCCAAATCAGGATAAAAATTTGAAATCTTGAAAAATGTCATTAAGCAATTAAAAAAAAGTTTAATTAAACTTAATTAAACCTTATATTTCAAAATGAAAAGTTGTTTTAAACAAGACTAATCAAATTTTTCATTTAGAAAATGTCAAAACAGAGCATTTTCACAATATCAAAAAAAAATGTTATAAAATATGAGTTAAAAAATTCATCCAAATGGACCTTTCCCACAAAAAACTTCTTTAGTTTCAATAAATCCTTCGGGAGATTCCTGTATGCCCTTTTAATGATTTTGTTGATAAAGGACCATGTACATTTTAATTCTTGTGTATTATTTTACTATTGCAAGAGTTAGATAACTCTTGTGAAAGACAGACTAAAAAAATGAAAGAAATAAAGTTGTGTATGTACTAATTCATTACAATAAAAGTGTTGTAAGCAGTGAGCTCGCTGATAAAATAACTTATTTATACAGTTTTAATTACATGATTAAGAGGAAGACAATACATTTCCTCAAAGATTGTTGTTTGCCTGACTTTCAAAAAGCCTAACTTGTGTGACATTATTTGTTTGTCTAGCATATCACGCCACTTGAAAATCCAAGTGCTTGTGAGATGGACCCTCAATTAATAAACTCTGGTAGATTATGCAGCCTTCTCTTTCACTAATCCCCTCTCAAAGATATTTACTGATTAAATTGTCATCTCAGGTGTAATGGACTTTTCAAATTTAAATCTCACTCATCAGAGTCCCATGTCAGCAGTGGTGAGCTGGAGCCTGTTCACACCGGTTTGCGCGAACCAGTTGTTAAATTGAGAAGCCGGTTTAGAACCAGTTGTTAAATTGAGAAGCCGGTTTAGAACCAGTTGTTAAAGGGGTGGGCAAACTCCGGCCCGCGGGACCGTCCTGTCCGGCCCGCCTGAGTACCAGCTGGGGAGGCTCCCCTGGCCCCTCCCCCGCCCTCCCCGAGCCTGAGCGCGCCGCGCCGCCGGCACCAGCACTCTGGACTGCTCCTGGGCAGCTCGGCAGCTCCTGCCGCTTTGAGTGGCATGGTAAGGGGGTGGGGCTGCGAACTCCAGCGGGCCGCATGGCATCCATACACGCTGTCCTGAGCAGCATGGTAAGGGGGCCAGGGCTGGGAGGAGGGGTTGGATAAGGGGCAGGGAGCAGTTGGAGGGGGCGGAGGTTCTGGGGGGGTGGTCAGGGGACGGGGAACGGGAGGGTTGGGTAGGTGTGGGAGTTCTGGGGGTCTGTCGGGGTGGTGGTGGATGGGGTCGGGGCAGTCAGGGGACAGGGAGTGGGGTGAGTTGGGTAGGGGTGGGGGGTCTTGGGAGGGGGTGGTCAGGGGACAAGGAGCAGGGGCGGGGTTGATGGGTTGTGGGTTCTGAGGGGGGCAGTCGGGGGCAGGACGTCCGGGGGGGACAGGCTGTTTTGGGAGGCACGTGGGGCTTGTACTCACCAGGCGGTTCCCTACTGGGTCTTCAGCATCACTTCGGTGGCGGGTCCTTCACTCGCTCCTGGTCTTCCGCCGGAGCGAGTGAAGGACCCACCACCGAAGTGCCGCCAAAGAACCGGTAGGGGACCGGTTCTTAAGATTTTGGCAGCTCATCACTGCATATCAGTCAAAGGGCACGTCTAAACTACAAAGTTAAGTCAACTTAATTATTGTGATGGCAGGATGTCAACTTAAATTAAGTCAGTTGGGCATGTCCACACCATGCTCATTGTGTCGATGGAGTGCATCCTCATTAGCAGCGTTTGCATCAATGCAGAGAGCAGTGCACTATGGGTAACTATCCCACAGTGCAACTAGCCACAGGGAGTTTTGAGAAGGGCATGGAATGCCTCATGGGCCCAAAACATTGTTGCAGGGGGGAATGGGAACATGGCTATAAGAATACAGTTCTGTTCGGAAAACTGCAAGCAGGGACTCTTCCAGATTGCAGAATAACAATTGATGAAATTGAAATGCCAATAGTGATCCTGGGAGACCCAGCCTCCCCCTTTCTCCCATGGCTTATGAAGCCAGACAGTAGTAAGGAGCAGTTCAACAATAGGCTGAGCAAGTGCAGAATGGTGGTGAAATGTGCCTTGGGACATTTAAAGGGTCGCTGGCACAGTTTGCTTACTAGGTTAGACCTCAGTGAAAGCAATATCCCAATTGTTTTCACTGCCGCCTGCATGCTCCAGAATATCTGTGAGGCAACGGGCGAGAAGTTTCTGCAGGGGAGGGGCTTGGAGACGAATAGGCTGTCTGCTGATTTTGAGCAGCCAGATACCAGGGCAGTAAGAAGAGCCCAGCAAGGAGCTTTGTGTCTCTGGGAGGCTTTGAAAATCCATCTCAGTAATGAGACACAGTAATGTGCACTGCTTTGCTGTGTTGTGCTTTCCTATACCATTCCCTCTGTTGCATCAGTTTCCCTGTACCTCCCCGCCCCCCCAAACTCCCCCCCCCCATGTTTGTGCAATAAAAGTCAGGGTTTTGAGAATGAAATGTTCTTTATTTATTCCAAACACGCAGAAACAAAGACCAGGAAAATAATTTAGCCTTGGACACGTGGTGTGATAAAATTGGGAGGGGAGAAACCAAGTCAGCTTGTCTGTAAAAGCACAGTCTTGCCCATCTAAGGTCTTTGAATAGCTACCTTTTGTTCTTAGTATCCTCCTCCACTGTTGAGAAGAAGGGATACTGTACTCCCCAACCCTCCTGCCTCCTGGAACATTTGGGGGAGGGGGAAGGGATACGATAATGTTTCCAGGCCATTCTGCAGTGGTTTCTTTCTGCAGTGGGATCACCACTGAGAAACACATGCAGCTCATTGTAGAAGTGGTATATCTGCAGTGCAGAACTAGAATGACTGTTTGCCTCCCTTGCCTTCTGGTACGCCTGCCGAAGTTCTTTGACTTTCACGTGGCACTGCTGCATATCTCAAGTGTAGCCCTTTCCCCCCCATACCCCATATGATCATCTCGTAGATGTCTAAATTTTTCCAGCTGGTTTGGAGCTGTGACTGCACAAACTCTTCTCCCCACACAACAATAAGATCCCCCACCTTCTGTGTACTCCAAGTTGGAGTGCATTTGGATCATTCAACCGCCATGATCAGCTGGGCTGGCAAGCTCTCCATGCTGATCAAACAGGAAATGAGAATTCAAAAGTTCCCAGGGTTTTAACAGGGGAAGGGCTGTTTCCTGTGTACCTGGCTACTGTGCAGTGGAGTTGAAAACTATCAGCAGCGCGGTCACAGCACAGCATTGTGGGACACCTCCTGAAGGCCAATTCAGTCAACTGAAACAACGCTGTGTCTACACTGCCTCTCTGTTGACCTATCAACATCGAATTAAGCCCTATGCCTCTCTTGGAGGTGGAGTAATTAAATTGACTTAAGGTGGAAGGGACCCTGGTAGTATAGACACATACATTATTAAGTTGACTTAAGGCGGCTTTCATCAACCTAAGTTTGTAGTGTAGATAAGGCCTCAGTCCCTGAATTTAGGCTCTCCCCAGACAACTTCCTCATTCCTTGAGGGTTGCATAATTCATTCTAGTGTCTCTCTACTTGAAATGGCAGTTCCTAAGGGCTTGTCTATGTAAGGACATCCAGGGAACTTAATCCAAAATAACAAAAGATGTGACTGTGAAATGGATTAATTAAACCATATTTAACTCCTGCGTGAATATCCTCATTCAGAATTAGAGGCTTGAGTTAGGTTTAACTTAATTTATTTGCTTTAATTTTGAATAACATTGTCCATACAGAGATTTAATGAGGCTTAACCAATCCACTTCAAGTTCACTTATTTTATTAATTTGGATTTATTTTTCTGGATGTCCCTGTGTAGACAAACTCTAATTCTCCTTCAACTCTCATTACATGGGAAGTTAAGTGTTAAATTGGTGAATTATTTATTGTTATCACAACCCTTTTGTGACTATTATAACTCTTCAGTTTATGAAAATGTTTGCCAAGTGAAATACTTCAGAGACAGCCAGTCCTATAACTGTCTTTTTTTTTTTAACCTTGCTTTAATAGGAACTTGTTGAAAATCAGTCAGTTCTAGCTCTGCTCTTCCACCCTGCAGAACAATGCCAAGTATTGTTTTTCCATGTTAGTCTCATTGAACTTTCCAATGTGAATGGCTCTATATGGCATGACTCCCTTCAATATCAGAGTGTATTGAATTATGTAATCAAGGACACAGCACCACAGAACTAATTAAAAGAACAAACATTGAACAATTAGACAGCATTATTTATTGTGCAGGCTAGAAACGAAGCAACTATGATGCATACAGAACGTCAGAGAGCATTCAAGGGTAAATCTTTTTAGGCCATTTCCATGGCTACAGTATTATTGGATATGCTAGAAAAGCCAACTCCCCACCCTGCCTACCTTTGGGTGGCAGTGTGTACCCTCAACACCAATTCTGTGTCATATTCCATTTTCACGTCTCAACCCTCAGGATGCCTACAAATGCCTCCTTGATGCATTCAACTGCCTGTCAAATGGAAATACAGCTGTGGGTCGTAGGTTAAGTATTCCCAGTCACACTTTTGTTGGCTGTATTTCAGATGACACTGTATAATCACAATCACATCAGTAAAAGGAGGTTGAATCTGTCATTCATCCATACTTTATTATGATGGAAAAGCATTGGAATATCATTCACTTTGATGCAACATCCAATCACTTGTTATTGATCTGACTGGCACCACTCCATATAGAATCAAAAGTTAACTCTGTTACATCATGATCTCAATTAGCACTGGCATATATATCCCCGTGTTACCATTTCTCTCACCCTTAGGATGTTGACAAATGGAGTACATATTTTGTTTATGCAATAGTGTTCAGCCACAAATGTAAGGTGGAAAAAGGATATTCTCATAGTTCCAAATATATCTGTCAGATGTGTTCAATATTCAAACTATCCCCAACAACCCCGGACACATGTTTGCTCACTTATATTCTATTTTTATGTTCATGTAGTATACTGTTGTGCAAAAAGGTTGAGTTATTTCTAGGTGGTAAATTATACAGTAGTAATTCGGATGCTACCAAAAATATGGTCAAATATTCTACCTACCATATCTGAATTTTACTGCAGCTGGAATGGCCAACATTTTCAGAAAATGAGTAGTGATTTTGAGTGCTTCAACTTTGGGATGTGCAATTTGAGATATCTTAAAGGGGCCTGCTTTTCATAAGGTGAATGTTAAGCACTTTCTGAAAAATCAGGAGTTTTTAAGGTGTCTTGGTTGCAACATTCAAAAAAAGGCACCCAAGATCAACAGTCACTTTTGAAAATGTTGTCCTTGTCTATATTTTCAAAGTAATGCATTTTTAGAGAAATTTTAATGGTCCACTTCTCTGGATGTATGCACTTGCATTTTCAGATGCAATTATTCTAGCAGAGAGCACTGAATGCTATCAGTATTTGATTGGTGATAGGTGTTTTATAATTACTGAAGTAGTTACTTGGGAGTAGGGAAGGAGGAAGTTTGGGTAGAAAAAAGGGGTGAAAGTTTTCACTAACCTACTTATAGTATTCATTAATTGATTGTATTCTTGTGGTTACCTCCCAATTAAAAACCATTTGAAACAAGAGTGCTCGTGTCTAAATTATTATATTATTCAAAATTTCATTTAAGTGATTCTGCAAAGTCATCATAAATATATTATTGAACTGATAATCTATATATTAGACAGTAATACTGGTTGAAATTTTCAAAGCCATCAAGGGTAGTTAGGTTCATATTACATAATTTCCATTCAAATTAATGAATTTATATTACCTAGGCTCCACTAAAAAGCTCAGCTATTGACCTTCTATATTCTTCTCTCTGTTTATTAGTTGTTTCCACCACTAGTGGCCATTGTGGTGGACCAGCAAAACACTTATTTTCTTTTCCCTTTTCATTGTTTGTTTGAAAACACTCTTTACTTTATAGAGTGGAATGTTGAAAATGCTTCTCCCAGATTTTTCTCAGAATCCTCAGTCAAGGTTAGAGACCTGGGTAAACATTTTGGGGATACAGGACTTGGACTGTTACTGAGACTGTAGATGGACACTGGCCAAAGAAGCAACAGCAGCAGTTAGAGAAGTTAGCATGCTCCTATCACTTAGCTACTTCTGTCTTCCAAAAATGAATGCATCACATTCTAGTGGGACAGATTCAACATTCCTTACTCACGTAACTCAATAGGATTTGTATTCTTAAATCCTTTAGTCCTCTCTGAATATCTACCTCTTATTCTGCCGATAGTGCCATTTATTTCAAAGGAGCTACCTGTAAATTGCTACTCAAAGTAGTAAGTTTAGGAGAATTTCTGTATCCTGGTCTCTGGCTTCTGCTCTGTCAGACTGGAAATAAGGCATAAATTGTTAACAGTAATTAACCATTAGAACAATTTACCACACCCCATGAGCCTGGAAAAGGTTAATGGAGTCTGGAAGTGGTTTGATAACCTGATAGGCCACACCTGAGGGAGAGTTAAGTTTGATAAGCAAGCACTGATTAAGGATGGAGCCCAGCTGAGCAGGAGTAGGTAGGGATCTTGTATAAAGACAGGAAGTGAGAGGCAAAGGGGCTGCAGAGTGAAAACTTGCAGTCATTTCTTTGGGCTTTGAGAGGGAGAGAAGACCCAGGGGGCAAGTAGAAGCTCTGGGATCCTGCCCCTGAAGAAAGGGTTTACCCAGAAGAGTGGTGGAGCAGAAGCCTGATAGTGACAGAGTAGGAACAGACTTTTCCTGCTAGTTGCAGGGTTCTTGGGCTGGAACACAGAGTAGTGGGTGGGCTTGAGTTGCCTTACCAGCCACTAGGGAAGTGATACAGACTGGAAGACCACCTGAGACAAATTGTCCAGTGAGACATTGATATCCTAGAAGGAGAAAACTATAGTGACCTGGCCAAAAGTTCAAACCACAAAGAGGGAGCAACCAAGTCACAAAGAGGAAGCACTGTAACTTTTAGCACGTGAGAGGGGCATCAGACCAAGCAGTATATTCCCCAGACTTCTCCACAAATAGGTGCCCCTGTAGTGAATAAAGAACTCCATTACAGAATTATTTTGGGTATGTTTTATGGAGTGTGTTATACAAGAGGTCAGACTAGATGATTGCAATGGTCCCTTCTGGTCTTCGAATCCATGAATCTGACAGTTATTTAGCACTACTTTGCAGTGCAAGTTTCATAGATCTCAAAGCACTTTCTATAACCTGAGCCAAACTCATATGAATGTGTCTCATTATTTCTTGTTAGCTCTGTAGTGGTGTGTGTGTGTAATCATGCCTTCTTCAGAGGAGGAGTTGTCCTGTTTTTAACAGTATATCTGGCCTTATCAAGTTGGCAGATGGCAGTTGCATTGTATAGAGTGTTTGTCATTTTAATGAACAGTACCTCAGTGTCACCGGATGAAGGAGCATGCTAGCACTAGAGGTGGTAGCATATTCTTCTGATGAATTTGATTAGTGAACGAGAACTTGTAGAGCCAATAAGTATTCTACCTACTGCATATGACTACAGTATGGATGAGTTTCTGTGACTCTTACTTACATTTGAGTAGTTCCTTACTCGACAAGTGGTCCCATATAAGTGCTAGATCTTAGTTTGGCCTATATGGGCAGGAATGCTCATAAAGGGAGAATAAGACCATCCCTTATGCCCCTTCACAGCCACTCCCCACAACTCCACTACTGAAATGGGTGGGAGAAGTTAAGAATAGGGCACCGAATACTTATCCCTCCACATGTAAGTAGGCAGGGATGGGAAATAGATAGAGTTGCAAGCACAGGTAGGTTATTAATCTGCTACTGGTATCAGCCAGTGGTAGATAGCTACCTTCTCCACTACAAGGCATGGTTTCTTGCACATGGTGCTCCTGGAGTGGTGTACAGATGTTCTGCTCCATGTAGTAGACTATAAGAAAATGCACACTATAGTCCTGTATCATTATGGGACAACTCATGTTGTAAGTTAATACTCAGCATGAGTAAAAGTGACAATCTATCCCTACAAATTTGTAAAGGACCACAAAGATTAAAGAGCTATATAACTGTTACGTTCATCCCTTAATATCAGGTAAAATGTAACTACATTTTTCCTCCAACAAAATCTTATTTTTAAATCATTTTATTTATGAAGGAGTGAAATGTTCTATAAAGTGTTATACAATCAGAAGTTTTTGTCACACTCTATAAACAGAAAGCCATAAATTATTCAGGAGTTTTAATGTAGAGATTTAAATGACTGGTGCTTCATAACATGAAATCAACATGATTTCTCTTATTACAAATTTAAAGACAGAAGGGAAAAATACAACTTTTACATCATATAATCCATCATAACAAATGATCTGCATCAGAGAACATAACATCCTGGCAAAACCTGAAGTTTACCCAGAGGAGAAGCTATGGATAGCCTGTCAAGCCAAAGTAATCCCAGAAACTATTCCACATCTTATTTATCCCTGGTGTGATTCAGGGAAACCATGAAACTCGCTAGCACTGTACCTTCATGTGTTTGCTTAACCCAAACTAGGGCTAGTTTTTCATCCTCCCCAAAAGAGTTATAAGCATGTCTATCATTGTGAGGGATAGGGGATTTCTACACAATCCCCAAAACAACAAGGAATATAATAGCCTTGACTTGTTTCTCAACTTTAGCCAAAATCTTCCACAACTTTGGAGCAAAGAGAAGAATTATCATGTGCAAAAATGGGACTCTGTGTCCACATCACCTCCAGCAGTCAAACAGAGATGTTAGAGCAATATGTGTAAAGAAAGACAGGGCTGTTTTAAGACCATGAATCTCAATTCTCAGCTTGTGGTCAGTAGCATACTCACATGATACGACTGACTTCAGTGAAGCTATGCCAGTTCACACCCGCTGTGTATATGCCATCATGGAACAGAAATTAGGGAGCAATACTGTATAACTACTATACTGTAACAGGCAATTTCCATTTCTATAATACTAATCAGACAAAGTTATCTACTTTTTATTACAGAAGCAGGTTCTAGCATCCCTGTCTAAATGCCCAGCCAAATGTCACTTTAAGAACTTGTGTATGTGGGTAGCCTGGCTAAATTGATTTGTTCAGTGAATAATACTAGAAGAGCAGGATCTCCATTCATATTAAGCATACCTGAATAAGGCACTAGATTTTCCTGGGACTAAAGCCCTCTGAGAAGGATATTCTTTCCATATACTTAATACATTGATGTGAACATTCTGGCAGTGATGACTTGAGTCACTGCCTCTGATGGAAGCACTGGAAACTGAAGAAAACCAAGATCTTTGAAGAGCAGAGATCCTGTCCAAATAAGTGTTAGAGATGGAATTATCCACATCCCTCATCCAACTTCCCACACCAAAAAATTCAAAGTGGTAGGAGGATTTGTCATTTAACCCACTGGGGATCTTGGGAGAAATCCCTAATCCTTAAACAGGACTGAGGTGCTGACGGACAAAGCAAAGGACCAGGTGTACCTTCAGTTACATCATCTAAATCCATTGACATCAATGGGACTGCATATTTTAACTGAGACCAGAATTTGGCCCTAGATGTGTGAAAGACATTAGTTATTAGCTGTAATGTTTGGTCAAGTAGGGGTGACATCTGATTTTTAAAAAATGGCATGCAAAGGCATCTCAGAATACTGGAACAGCTGTAACCTAAGGCAAGGACTGTCTTTTATCATGGGTGTGTATAGTGCCCAGCACAATGGGACCACAATCCTTTATCAGACCTCTAAGCACAACCATAATAAAAATAAGAGTGAGCTATATAGTGTATTTTCTCTCCAAAGCCCTTTAGGAGCTGCAAAACTGGATATTAAATCTACAAAAACTCTTCCTTCAGTGCCCCACCTGCTTTCCCATTACAACACCTCCTAATTAAATATTGATTGTGCATGTGCAGTTGGTGTTTTCCAAATTAAATATTTTGGTCATTTTGTTTAAAGTCTTTGATCGTAAGAACGGCCATGCTGAGTCAAACTAAAAGTCAGTCTAATTCAGTATCCAGTCTTGTGACAATGGCCAATGCCAGATGCTTCATGGGAAAATGAATAGAACAAGCAATCATTGAGTGATCCATCCCCTGTCATCCACCCCCAGCTTCTGGCACTCAGAGGTTAGGGACACCGAAAGCATGAGGTTGCATCCCTGCTCATCTTGGCTAACAGACACTGATGGACCTATCTTCCATGAACTTATTTAGTTCTTTTTTTAAAACCCCGGTATAGTTTTGGCCTTCACAGTATTCCCCCATCAATGAGTTCCACAGGTTGATGGTGCATTGTGTGAAAAAGTATTTCCTCTTGTTTGTTTTAAACCTGCTGCCTATTAACTTTATTGGGTGACCGCTGGTTCTTGCGTTATGTGAAGGAGTAAATAACACTTTCTCCACACCTGTCATGATTTTATAGAGCTTTGTCATATCCCCTCTTTGTCATCTCTTTTCCAAGCTGAAAAGTCCCAGTCTTTTTAATCTCACCTCATACAGAAGTTGTCCCATACCCTTAAACATTTTTGTTGCCCTTCTCTGTACTCTTTTCCAATTCTAATGTATCTTTTTTTGAGATGGGGAGATGCAGTATTCAAGGTGTGGGTGTAGCATGGATTTATATAGTGGCATTATGATATTTTCTGTCTTCTTATCTCTCCCTAATGGTTCCTAACATTCCGTTAGCTTTTTTGACTGCCACTGCACATTGAGCAGATGTTTTCAGAGAATTATTCACAATGCCTCCAAGATCTTTCTTGAGTAGTAAAAACTAACGTAGACCCCATCATTTTGTAAGTATAATTGGGATTATGTTTTCCAATGTGCATTACTTTGCATTTTATCATCACTGAATTTCATCTGCCATTTTGTTGCCCAGTCACCCAGTTTTGTGATCTCCCTTTGTAAGTTTTGTTCTAAGAGGGGGAGAACTTGGGGAATTTCACCTTCTGGAGTGGCCACAATGACTAGCAAATCTTCTTTTGGTCTGGGAATTGGAATCCCAGTGGGATGAGAACATAATGTGGGACAAAGTTGCATTGGTGTGTCAATTCAATTACACATTAGGTTCATTAGTCAAATCATTCAAACCCTAGCTTCTTCGCATTGTAACAAATCTGGGGCCATCTAGAACCCCAGGGTAATCTGTCTGTTAGACAGTAGTGGTCCCTCGCACTCTAGTCAATTCATTAAAATATTTTGTTGTAACAAACAAAATCCCATTTGAAAAATCACAATTGATCGACCTCTTAAACCAGCAATTTGCTTTAATTTTGGGGAAAATTTGTGTGTCTGGGTGGAATTTTTGAATATCAAGTTGCATCCTCCAGAGGGTGATGTTTGGTTGGTTTGTTTGTTTTTAAATGTTACCTGATCACAAGTTTTGTACCATTTTAGTTATGAAATCTAAATCCCCTCAAGTGTGTTTCACTGCATACTTGAAACTCGACCCATGGCCCCTCAAACTGTTCCCCGGGAGGCTGTTTTGATCCAGCTGGCACTGATTTAATGTTGTGACATGATACTAGGTGATGTTTTGATGTTGAGTGTCGCTTTGAGATTTAGGGTTTGCTTGAACATGAAACTGAGGAGGTGCGAGCCTATTTTACTGAAACCTAAGAGAGGTTCACCTAGTAGCCTGCAAATCTGAGTCTCAGTTTTACACAGAGCGAATTATCAGCCACTGAAAAATGAGATCTTACTAGAAATAATGTAAAACACTTGACCACAGTATAGTAAATAGCAATGATATAATTCTTTCAAACTGTTTTAATGTAAGACTAATAAATGACTATGGTATTTCTGGCATTTGATTTCAGGAGAGCTCACCAATTAATCTGTTTGTGATCTCATGTTCTTATTGAATCTTGAGTCCTTATGCACAGACCCATCTAAGTTAGAATATTATCTGTGGTCAAAGACTGTAGGAGGCCCCTACTTGGGCTCATGATCAGAGTACAGCTAGCTTATCAGAACTTTCAAAAGCCTAGTGATTTATTTCTAGATCTTCAGCAAAATAAGTCTCAGCCTCCCTGATAAGAAAATCAATTAGGAGGCATAAGGAAACAGATATGCCCAGCGTCTATTGACTCTTTAGAGACTGAAATTGTCATGTATGGAAATGAGCAGTCTGAGTGTGATCAGTTTCAGGCTACAAGCGAGTAACAACTATTTTTAAGGACAGAACAAAATCTCACTGAGTAATTTTAAAACACCACAAATAACTGAAGCACACAGTTTTCAGAATTAAGTTTCTTCAAAGTGACCTTCAGCTGCCTCAATCTCTGGGGTTTGCTGCAGGAAACAAAGAGCTTTAAACAATGGATTTGGTTTCAGTATTCTAAAACTAGCTCCCTCATTGGCTGTATGAAAATGTTGAGCTATCAAAGGAAGATGCATACAACATCCCTGTATGCCACTGCCTGGACTGCCCCTATTGATGGCCACAGTGCAAGCAGACAGAAGCCTGCACTGCAATGCTACTCCCTATCCCATGTAGGTGGAAGGGGCCTGGGTAAAGTCAAGGCTCTATTCCTCCTCCAGTGTGCTAATCAGAGCAGCTGAGCCAGTGCAGAAGAGAAGTAATCTGTTCCAGGTACAGGACTGCCAAAGATTCCTTTTCCCTTGGCGTAAAAGGGCAACATATTGAGTCAAAATCTGGTGCTTGACTAGCACAATAACTTCTGACCCTTGCTCAGAGCATGAGACAAAGCTACAATCTAGCCCTAGACAGACGAGACAAACAAAGGAAGCATTATTGTACTTGCCGTATAGCCAGAAGACTGAGGTACAGAGATTTATTGACTTGACCAGATTCCTACAGGAAGTCTGTGACAAAGCTGGGAATTGAACCAAGAGCTCCTGAGCCCTCTCCTGTGCCTTAACCATACAACTATCCCCTGTCACAATTCTAGCCCTGTGATTTATCATTTATTTGGAGAGCAGACACATCTACTTGAAATTCAGCACAAGCTCAGCATATAGGAGCTCTGTAAACAAAAGAGCTTTGCTGGGGGGAATCAAGAGGAAAAGCTTCATTGAAGCTTATTGTTCTGGCTCGCAATGATGATGGTACTGTATACCAGATATCGATTTACTTAGTGTGTCCAGTATACATTAGATATTATATAAGTATATTATATCTTATCAAACAAAGAACCGATATCATTAACATCCAGTGCAATAGTTGAGTAAATAGCTTATGTGCTGCAGAGAACAAAAAGTTGGTAATATTAAAATAACAATTCTATCTCAAAGTGAGTCATGACTACTACTGTCGAACATATGACCTTCAGGATACAAAACCTTCAGAGGCCATTCAGACTCCATTTTAATCCCTGATTAGTAGATCTTGAATGAGACTGTGACTCTCTGGTTTTCTACCAACCTTTACCTGGAACAGATTATTTCCTTCCCAGGCACTGGCCACAGTAGTTTTGGAAGCAGAGCCTTAGTTCCACCCACATGGTCTTATGTCATTTCCTGTTCTTATGCTGCTTTCTGTGCAAGAGAACTGTTATCACAGCACTGCAAGTGCTACTATTTAGAGCCTACCAAAGGCACTTTTTGGTTCGGTCCCAGCAAAGCCGCCTGAAATACAGACACATTAAAGCTCTTTTTGAATCTTACAGCCAAGCTAATATATGTGTGTTCTGTATACATACATACTCTTGCAAACTCTCCTGCATGGTTCTTGAAGTCAGAGAATCATTCTTGTAATTCTTTTCTCTGTTCAGTAATTTTGCGCACACACCTTTCTGTGGCATCATCAGACTGAGTCCCATCAGTGTCATGTAGTGATTTCACGGTGGGAAAATGTACCAAGTTATACTGGGAAACTTGCCCTTCAAAGCTGAAAGGAGACCATTTGAACAAAAGAAGAATGGGGAAAAAATATTTGTCTCTGTTTGGCTTATAGAAGAATATTAAAAGAAATACTAAACCTTCTGAGGTATTTCCTAACTCAATGTCAGCTTATCTGTAAATCCGAACTCTAAGAATTGGACATGGGGATCACTTCTTCCCCATAAACTATTCCACCTGTTGGAGGAGACTGTAGTTAATCAACTGTAGTTGACTGTATTTAATGTGGTGTCAATCTGTTTTCCCCTCTAAGACATCCAAGTGGATCATGAAACATTTTAAATCTGTAAGTGGCAATGGGTGATTAATATATTCCCCAAACTACTGTAATCACTATGTTTTACGGCTGTGATTATAATAATTAATTTATCAGCCATACCTCTAATAATTGTATTGTGTGATCATGTGAATCGTATCACAGCAAATCCATCTGTGCTTGATGGGAAACAAAAAGAAACAAACAAAATAAAACCTGTCACAGGAGAGACCTGTACTTATTGCTCAAGTCAAAGACCCTAGGAAAGAAATTTCAAGGACACCAACTAAATTAAGAGTACACAGCTTTGTTTTGTCAGAACAACCACATTTAACTGATGGCTCACTTTGGCCAGCTTTTTCTCTGCCATTTGCTTCTTTGATTTCAAAATTTTCCTTGTATTGTGCTTTATTATAATTACTCATTTCTGCAAACAAGACAGAACCCAGTGATCAATAATCCAAGCAACAATAATCCGCAGCCTTATGAAAACAACTGGCTCATGATAAAGAACCCTTGCTCTCACAGGACTAGATCAGGTGGACTTTAGCAGAGCCCAGTTTCAAAAAACAATTCCCATAGCTCAGAAGAAAAACTTGTATACAAGGTTTAAAAGGAGGATGTGCTGAAAAAAATAAATAGAAATAAAGAGGGGAAATGAAACTAGTTCCGTTTTTGCATGAAAACACAGAACTAGACTGAGCAACCTCTGCTTGCCTACCCTCACCCCTGGCCAGAGGGGCGATGAAGTACCTTTCTCCCATGATAACTGTCTGTTTCTTTTACTCTAAAGGATGAAGGTAGTGTTTGCTTCCATTGTTGAGTAGGACACTGGAAAGGGGGTGGGGAAGAGGCAGGGCCATGTTCTTGCCCGCCCCTCTGCAGTGTCAGGGACATAGGTTGTGTTCTTGACCATCCTCCAAGTTGAGAGTAAGGGCCAAGGCAGGGAAATGTGCATCTTGGACATGAATGTATGGCTTTGCAGATGGTGTCAATGGGAGGGCTCTGGCTTTCTCAACCAGGGGATGATGTTCCAGGAAGAAGCTCTGTGGGGAAAAGATGGAGTCCACCTGACCAAGAAGGGGAAGAACATCTTCCTGCACTGATTCACCAACCTAATGAGAAGGGCTTTGAACTAGGTTTGAGCATTGGCCTGCTAAACCCAGGGTTGTGAGTTCAATCCTTGAGGGGGCCATTTGGGGTAAAAATCTGACTGGGGATTGGTCCTGCTTTGAGCAGGGGGTTGGACTAGATGACCTCCTGAGGTCCCTTCCAACCCTGATATTCTATGATTCTGGGTGACAAAATCCCACAGGTAGGCATAAAAAAGTGACCTTAACAGAGAGCTAGATGTTGAAGGGGTCATGAAAATTTATAATAGGGTCATAGGAGCAACAAAAATAAAATCAGTGAGGGGCATCTACTCAACATTATATACATCTATACACAAATGCAAGCAGTATGAGGAATAAGCAGGAAGACCTGGACATGTTAGTACAAGAGCTAAATTGTGACTTAATTAGCATCACAGAGACTTGGTGGTATAAATCTCATGACTGGAAGATTGGTAGAGAGAGGTATAGCTTCTTCACAAAGCATAGGCAAGGGGAAAGGGTGGAGGTGTTGCATTGTATATCAAGAATATATGTACTTTGTTCTGAGGTCCAGAAGAAGATGAGAGGCAGACAATTTAAAACTCTCTGGTAAAGAGAAAAGGAGAGAAAAATAGGGGTGACATCATGGTAGGGATCTACTGTAGACCACCACATCAGGAAGAGGAGGTGGATGAGGCATTTCTAGAAAAAAATAACAGAAATATCCAAAACACAAGACCTGGATTTAATGGTATTCGCTACCCAGACATCCTTTGGAAAAGTAATACAGCAAAACATAAAATGTCCAATACGTTTTAGAATGTATTGGAAACAACTTTTTGCTTCAGAAAATTGAGGAAATAACCAGGGTGAGAGCAATTTTAGACTTGATTTTGACAACAGAGAGGAATTGGTAGTGACTCTGAAGGAATGAAAGGCAATTTGGGTGAAAGTGATCAGGAAATGATAAATTTCATGACCCTATCGAAAGGAAGAAGTGAGATCAAGAAAATAATGACAATGGACTTCAAAAAAGCAGGCTTTAACAAATTCAGAGAACTAGTACTGGGACAAAAAGCTAAGAGAGAAAGCAGTTCAGGAGAGCTGTCAGTTTCTCAAGGAGGCAATATTAAATGCACAACTGCCAACTATTCTGATGCAAAGAAATAGAAAGAGGACAATTGGGCTCCATCAGGAGCTCTTTAATGACCTGAAAATCAAAAAAATCCTACAAAAGTTGGAAACATGGCTAATTGCTGAGGAGTAGCACAAAAGAATAGTCCAAGCCTGTAGGGACAAAATCTGAAAGGGTGGGAAGTGGGGGGGGGGGGAGTTTAAAGGGATGGGCAGGAACCATTTGGAGCCTGGTCAAGAGTAGGTCACTGTACTGCCTTTCCAGCTACCCATAAGAGTGGGGTATGTAGCCCCAGGAAGGCTCTCTTTTACTGGCATCAGCCTTGAATTTGGCAAAAGGACTGGGTTCTCTCCTACTGTGGGCCTAATGCTAGTTGTTCTTTTCCTTGGGGGTGCTGGGAAGGAATTTTACCCTCACTGCCACGTTAGCTGAGGTGGGGGTTGCCTTCCTCACGGACCTGGGATGGGGGCTGGGGAGGGAGGGGCTTGGTTATAATGTTGCAGCTTGGTAAGGAAAACTCATGACAGATTTCCAGTGCAGGTACTTGGTATGGAAGGGATACAGTTAGTGGATAAAATAGATTGGAAAATTATTTGACGGAAAGTTTCCCGATGAGTAATGAGTATTCAGGGCTCCTACATCAGATACAGTGGGCATCTGACCCCCCTTTTTCTAGCCACCGTTCACCTCATATAAAGGGAAGGTGCCAGGGTCCCAGTGATGTGATGGCTGGGACCAGGTTAGAGATTATGTGGAATTTATTAACGAAATGATGACCTCTCCTGTGCAACTTATTACTGGGTACTCCCAGATATGAACTATCAAAACTTTGGTTTTAACCTTTAAATCTGTATGTCTAGCATGTAACCTTTGGAAATCGTTCTAAGAACAATAATTGCAAAGAATAAAAAATGGAAAGGATTTTAATCATTTACTATGTAACAGTTCTAGGGCCACTTTAGGGACATAGAAATACCAGTGTAGTATACTTGCTAAGTGCTCTTAATGTGGACACAGCTGGATTGATCAGAAATCCTGCCTCTTCACAGCCCTGACCAACATAGCTGTGCTGGCAGAAATCTGTATTGTGTAGACCAGGCCTCGCTCTAAGGATCAGACTCTTGGGTATTGGGCCATGGTACAAGGACGAGGGCATGTAGCAATACACCATCTTACAAAGCAAAAAAAATGTCAGGAGGGTGAACCAAAGTATTTTTGTTCTCATATACAGTAAAGAAGGTTCATCGCTGGAAAGGGGAAAATCCTTCAAGACCATGAAGTAGAACAGTAAAGTAAGATGACTGTGTATGCTTTTGAGAACAAGGTAATGGAATTTGCAACTCTTTCAAAAGATTGAGAGAACTAAAGAGAAGGCTGGATCCTTCTCACCTATTCAAATGTAAAACTGAGAAATTGACGTTGTGTATTGAGAACAAAATAATAGTTTTCATTAATTAACAATGTAATGAGCACCCTTAAGTTTGACCACTTGAAATGTTGCTATTAATTCAAATGAATTTCCATTTCACAAATGAGTAGAATCTTTCATGCTGGTGCAACTTGTTTTAAGGTTGCCCACTGTAATTCTTTTTAATTTAATAAAAGTATCTGTAATTCTAATTATTTTATTTAATTAAAAATTCTGCTCTCAATTCCGCTCAGTTGCACTATTTTCAAAACGACAAACACTCCGCTGCAGAAAATCAATGTCCCTTCTTGTAATTTTTGTACATAATGTGGGGCTTGGGGCTCTGCTGAGTCCCCAACAGACTCCATTTCAAGTTATTTATAATGTCCTTCCCCTGGTTATAGCACAGGTGATGACCTCTCTTTTGTTTGGAGAACCTTTTCTCTCTCTTTCCGTGGAGAGAGAGGGGAATCAGAATAAAAGAACAGCAAAGGCTGTCTGTTTCTAGGCAGTCTTTTGGGGTCACCCCTTTGGGGCTTGGCTTGCCAGCTGTTATAGTGTCTCTAATTAGGGCCTACCTCCAGCCCATCTTCTTGAAGCACCATGCTTTATAGCTGGCCCATGCACTTTTAGGGGAGTGAGGCCTGTGACTGTCTTCCTCTTGGCTGAGCTACCTCTATGGTCAGCAGTCTCTGAGGTACAGCAGCCTTCTTCCTGTTCACCACCACTTCCTGTGGCAGGTCTTTCCCTTTTAAGATCCCCTCCTCCCGGCAGAGCAAGCCTTACAGGAGCGTCCGATTAGAGTCAAAAGAGCCCAGAAGAGCTTGTTAGTCTCCTCTCCGAGTGTGTCCCTTCAGATACACCACCCCTCAAGTTGGAAAGACAGCCCTGGGGCAGGTTGCTTCCACTGCCAATTTCTCACGAAAAGAAATCTGCATTAGGATGGTCCTTTCCTGCCTGGCGTTGCACTCTGAACCCATAGGTCTGTAGCGGAAGTTATCATCGCTTTATACACAGATTCACATCTTTCACAGTGTGGTTCCAGCGTAGGGGAGAATAATCTGTGGTCGAAGAGAAGGGGCTATCCGACAAGTGATACCTGAGGGAATCCATGGACCCTTTGATTGGTATTGGCTCCTTTTCAATACTTGAATAGGCCTCTTATTTAAGGAATAGCTTGCTACTCAGGTATACGAATGAATTTTCTTCTCCTCTGAAGTCTTGAGAGCATGGCACTAATGCCAATGTCTGAGGTGTCTGTGTGCAGTATGAATTCATGGGAAAAATCAGGACTGAACAGCATTGGCTCCTAGCATAGTCATGCTTTCAGTTCACTAAAAGCTTCCTTGCATTTCTCATTCCACTGGATCTTCTTGGGAGTTGTTGCTTTCTTTGAGGTCTGTAAGGGGGAGCCGCAACTGAGGCAAAACTGGGGAAAAGCCTCTGATAATACCCTGCTAGCCGATAAAATACTTCACTTACCTCTTCATCTGGGGAATTGGGCCATTAGAACCTGAGCCTTGTCAACCACTGGTTTCATAAGGCCCGCGCCTACGTGGTACTCCACCATGGCTAGTCTACATTTTGCAGGGTTGGCCATAAGACCTGCAGCTTGGAGAGGTTTTAACACTGCCTTGAAGTGCTACAGGTAGTCTTCTCAGGGAGGATTATAGACAATTTCATCTCTGTAGGGTGCAGCTTTCTGATGGTGTGGGCTGAGAATCCTATTCATAAGCCACTGGAAAGTCATGGCAGCTCCATGGAAGCCAAAAGACATAGTATTGTATTGAAAATGCCTCAAGGAAATGGAGAATGCTGTGGGGGGGAGGGTGTTTGGTGATAAGGGAAATAAAGGGCTCTGCAAATAACATTTTGTCAGATCAATAGTGCTCAGGTGCTCTGCCAGTCCCAGTTGTAGTCTCTCTTCTTAACATTCCCTTCAGAATCTTATTAAACTGCTCTATTAGGCCATTGGTCTGCAGGTGGTACTCCAAGGTTTTTAGGGACTTGACCGTCACAAGAGAGCATAATTTATCAATTAGCTGCGAGGTGAAGTTAGTCCCTTGATCTGTTAGCGTGCTGTAGGGAAACCCCACACATGAGAAAAACTTCAAGAGCTCTGGGGCTATTGCTGTAGCTTTTGCAGAATAAAGAGGAACAGCCTCCGCGTACCCAGTTGCATAGTCAATGATAATTAATATGTACTGATGCCCTGATGTGGTTTTTTTCTAGGGGCCTGCCCATGTCCATTCCGATTCTCTTGAAGGGTGTCTCAATCAAGGGCAGAAAGACCAAGGGTGCCCTTGGAATCTCTTTGTTGCTAGCTAGCTGGTACTCTGGGCAGGAAGAACAGTATTTGCTCATGTCCTCATGCATACCTGACAGGTAGAATCAGGCTAATACCCATGACAATGTCGTCTCTCTTCCCAGGTGTCCAGCGCATGGGATGTCGTGCATGATACATGAGCTGCAGCACTGTCTGGCAGTACTTGCATGGCACCAGCAGTTGGGTCTTCACCATCCCGGTTTGTTGATCCCTTTTGATTTAATACAGGTGTTCTTTCTTGAGAACAAAGTGGATACAGCTTGCCCTACTGAGGATGATACCTCCCCATTTACGGAGATCAGTTGTCCATATGCATGGCTTAGCATAGGGTCATTTCTCTGTTCTTGCACAAAATTCCCACCCTGTAGGAAAACTTCCAGTCCTGATTGCTTATCTCTTCTTTCCCTGTGGAGGTCAATGACCAAGTTACCAGGATATTCCCTTCTCGGGGTCTTCAGATTCCCCAAGTCCTACCAAGCTTTTGGAAATCGGCTTCAATGATTGGACCAGATCCTCATTTGCTACATAGGCCTGTTTGTTAATGACTTGCCAGGAAAATGGCCAGTCCCGGCCTATGATTATGGAGTAGGCCAATTTTTTGGCAACGGCTACTGTTATCACTGTGGTATGTGCTCCCATTGTAAATGCTGGCTGAGGTACATTTTGACATTGCCATGTATACACTACAGATGGATCATATTCTTAGGGGTGGCATCATCTCCTACTATGGAGGTCTGAACTACCATCTGGCTATAGTATGAGTCCTTGAACCATCTTCCTTTGGACCACCACTGGTACCATTAACTGAGGGGAAGTCTTTTTCTATGCACAGGTTCTGCTGTCCAGCCCTGCACATATTCAAATTCCCTCTTTGTGTTCTGTCTGCCCACAGGAGTAGCAAGATATTGGGCTGGCACTTTTGGCATCTTTCCTAGGAGGGGATGAGCCCCATTGTGGAGTAGTGGCTGGACCTCATTTGCAAGTCCTACTGCAGTTGTTTGAGGTGCCTGGCAGTCCACTGATGGTGTTGTATTTGCACCCAATCCCCTTGCCTCCCTTTGACTACCCTCAGTCTCAGAGGCAGTCTGATAATCTAAGAGGACATCCTCAGAGTTAGACCCCTCAGAGGGGTTGTTACTGGTTTGGATTCGCCCTTCCGGGTCTCCCTCCAGTCCATTTCCCCGCCCTGCCAAGGCCTTGGGATTGTGCCTCTAGTGACCCTTTGGCTTCTACAAAATCCTCCATTAGCCTCACCGCATCTGATAATATTCCAGGGTAGTCCCATAATATGCAACCCTTGCCTTTTATGGGTAACAGCATTATAAATTGCTCCATTACAATGGCCTTAGCCACTTGGGCCTCTGATCATTCTTCTGGATGAAGCTGCATCCAAACACTGCACTACTATTTGGGGTCTCGGCCCCTTGGGGGTAGCTCTTGGATCTAAACCGTTGATGGTTGGTCTCTTCAGAAATGTCCAAATAGTCCAAAATGGTAGACTTTACCTGTTTGTAGTTTTTTGCCTGTTTCAAGTCCTGATTACAATAGGACACCTGTGCTGGACCTGTCAAGTATGGGGCCAAATATCAAATCCCACTGTTCCAGGGGCCACCAGGATTCTAGTGCCACCTTCTCAAATGTAATTAAAAAGGCTTCAGTTCATCATCTAGCTCCATCTCTCTTAGCTTCACAGGCACTAGTGGGATAACACTCTCGGCAGAAGTGTGTCTCACTGGGACTCCCGGGGGACATTGGGCCCACACTATCTGTTATATCATTTCTTTTTGAAACTCCTGCTGCAGGGCCATCAGTCCCTCAGAAGCTGTTGCTGTTTTGTGGTCTGAACTTGGTGTTGGATGGCCCATGGAACTGCTGCTGCTGAGTAGGTTGCTACACCTCCACTAGCCACTTATACCACCATTCCAGTTCCATCTTGCACAGGGCTGATGAGCTCTATCCCCACTAGGGCCTTTGTTTTAAAAAAAACAAAACACTTGTATCAGGTCCAGCATTTTCTTGCAGGGAGGGAGGTTGGGGGTACTCCAGAGTCCCCACTAGACCCCATTTCAAGCAGTTTAGAATGCCCTCCCCCCAGTTGCAGCATACAAGGGGTTCTCCAAAGAAAACAAACCAACTAAGGAGAGGTCCTTTTTCTCTCTTTCCCTTGAGAGAGAGGGGAGAATCAGAGTAAAAGAAAAGCAAAGCAAAGGTGATCTGTCTCTTAGGCAGTCTTTTGGGGCTTGGCTTATCAGCGGGTAGCGTCTTTAATTAGGGTCTATATCCAGCCCCTCCTCTTGGATCACTTTGCTTTATAGCTGATCCATACTGTTTTAGGGCAATGAGGCTGGAGACTGTCTCTCTCTTGGCTGATTTGTCTTTGTGGTCAGCAGTCTTCTTCCTGTTCCCCACCCCTTCCTGTGCCAGGATTTCCCCCTTTTAAGCTTCCACCCTCCAGGCAGAGCAAGACTTACAGATACATCTGGTCAGTGCTGAATGAGCCCAGAAGAGCTCATTATCTCCTCCCTACTAGAGTGAGGGTGTGTCCCTTCACACATGCTATCATGTCCCATAGAAGATTCTGAATTAATTTACATGTAGATGTACCATTTTTTTAAAATAGGCTGTTATCCTGAAAGGTGCATGGCTGACATCCGGGTATATGTGTTGGATCCAAAGACAATTACATAATTCATTAAAGCTAATCGGTGCACCAAGCACTGTCTTCTAGGTTCAACAGAAGGACCTATCGATCCCCTCTATATAGTGAAAACAACTATAGACAATGAGGGTGACCATGACAGGGAATAAATTACATGACAGGCCAAAGCTAAACTAGGTGGATTAACAGTCTTCCCTGCCTGCAAAGGCAGGGGGCCTAGGATATTTGTTTGCAGGCATTGTATCTTGGAGGGGCAAGCCAGCAAAAGGAGTTGTGAGCATGCCCTGAAATGAAGCAAAAAGAGAGAGCTCCTTGAGCACAGAGTAGCATGCTTGAGGATGCCTGAACAAGGAAACTGCTGTTGTTTGTTTCTACTGTGTTCAGGGAAACAAGACTTTGTGTGCATTTTTCATGAACAATGAATGAGATTACACCAAGAATATATCTGTCTCCTCTGACGGATTTCTCATCCAATTGGATGTAATGCCCCAAATTCTGGCAAACAACACAAGCCAAAAGTGGACTGAAAAGCCTCCATACCCCTTGTTCCTCTGCTCTGATTGCTAACAGGATTGTTCACTGTGTGGGGGTGGTCATTTTGTCATACTAATGGGAATGGGAATGAGCGCACTCAATTTATTTCAGATCAATGAAATGGCCATCTGACTAGATCAGCTTTCTGACACACACCTATGTCCGGACAAACCAATTTGCACTTTTTCCACTTCAGTGACATTCACGTGTTTTCTGTTTGTGTGTGTGGTTTGATGTTTACATTCATCCAAAAAGACACTCCCAAAAATAAAGTGAAGCTTCTGATAGGAGTATATTGCTGAATAAAAAATGCATAATACATACACCATGACATATAATACATTTCAGAGACGGGCTCCCAACACAGGCAGAAAAAATGACAAGAAAGGCAATGAGACCCACGTGAAAGATAACTAACACAATTTTGTGTGTGTGCACAGTTTCCTCCTTCATCTCCCAAGTGTTGCAAAGGCAACTGGATATTGTGTACTTCCTCCTATATTTGTTTTACCAAATTCAAGGAGTGTAAATGGGAAGTATTCACACAAGCAATTAACACCTGAAGTTTATCACCACCCAAATTTGCAGCTGGATTAGCACCTCTTTAATTAAAACCCCAATCCAGAAGCATAAGCAATTTAAAAAACCACAAACAAACAAACCATTCTTGAAAAGTTTAAAACACTGATGCATTAAAATGGCTTACATAATTATGGCTGAACCTCCAAGCCCAGTGTTCAAGTGACAGAATTCTCTAATGTCACACACATGGCAGTCAGTTTGGAACAGTCTGAACAAGCTGGGCAGGATATGTGCTTAAATATACAACTAACCCCAATGTACAACTCACCCCTATTTTTAACTAAAATTGTCTATGACACCCCAGTCACTATATTACTTTACCTGTCAATATGTGTACTGCAAGTTACTGTTTAGCTTTGGTTTATACTATATTGGTATATAATATTAAATAATAATAATCATGGCATGGCATTACATTACCAGCCAATATCACAGAATGTGTTACCAACCATGATATAAGCCTAATGTATTTCAAAATGACATTCTGGGTGAAAGTTTGGCCCACTTGAAGTTAATGGCAAAAAAAAACATTGACTTTAATGGGGCCAAGATTTCAGAGAGAGAGAGAAAAAGGCCTGGTCTACACTATGAGTTTAATTCGAATTTAGCAGGATTAAATCGAATTAACTCTGCACCCGTCCACACAACGAAGCCATTTATTTCGAAATAAAGGGCTCTTAAAATCGATTTCTGTACTCCTCCCCGACGAGCGGAGTAGCGCCAAAATCGATATTGTCATTTCGAATTAGGGTTAGTGTGGCTGCAATTCGATGGTATTGGCTTCCGGGAGCTATCCCACAGTGCACCATTGTGACCGCTCTGGACAGCAATCTGAACTCGGATGCACTGGCCGGGTAGACAGGAAAAGCCCCGCGAACATTTGAATTTTATTTCCTGTTTGCCCAGCGTGGAGAGCACAGGTGACCACAGATAGCTCATCAGCACAGGTAACCATGCAGGCCGATAATCGAAAAAGAGCACCAGCATGGACCGTACGGGAGGTACTGGATCTGATCGCTATATGGGGAGAGGATTCAGTGCTAGCAGAATTTCGTTCGAAAAGACGAAATGCCAAAACTTTTGAAAAAATCTCCAAGGGCATGATGGAGAGAGGCCACAATAGGGACTCAGATCAGTGCCGCGTGAAAGTCAAGGAGCTCAGACAAGCCTATCAAAAAACAAAGGAGGCAAACGGTCGCTCCGGGTCAGAACCGCGGACATGCCATTTCTACGCCGAGCTGCATGCAATTCTAGGGGGGGCCACCACCACTACCCCACCTGTGACCGTGGATTCCGAGGTGGGGGTAATCTCATCAGCCACACCTGAGGATTCTGCGGACGGGGAAGAGGAGGAGGAGGAGGAGGAGGACAAGCTTGCAGAGAGCACACAGCACTCCGTTTTCCCCAACAGTCAGGATCTTTTTCTCAGCCTGACTGAAGTACCCTCCCAAGCCAGTATCCAAGACCATGACCCAATGGAAGGGACCTCAGGTGAGTTTACCTTTTAAAATATAAAACTTGTTTTAAAAGCAAGCGTTTTTTAATGATTACTTTGCCCTGAGGACTTCGGATGCATTCGCGGCCAGTACAGCTACTGGAAAAGTCTGTTAACGTGTCTGGGGATGGAGCGGAAATCCTCCAGGGACATCTCCATGAAGCTCTCCTGGAGGTACTCCAAAAGCCTTGCCACAAGGTTTCTGGGCAGTGCAGCCTTATTCCGTCCTCCATGGTAGGACACTTGACCACGCCATGCTTGCAGCAAGTAATCTGGTATCATTGCATGACAAAGCCTGGCAGCGTATGGTCCCGGTGTTTGCTGGCATTCAAGCAACATCCGTTCTTTATCTCGCTGTGTAATCCTCAGGAGAGTGATATCGCTCATGGTAACCTGGTTGAAATACGGGAACTTAATTAAGGGGACAGAGGTGGCCGTTCCTACTGGGCTGTTTGCCTGTGGCTGAAAAGAAATCCTTCCCTGCAGTTAGCCAAGCACGGAGGGGGGGAGGAATTGGCCCTGAGGTTTTCGCATTTGGCTAGCGGGGATCTTCCCTAATAGCAGCCATGCGGTGGGGGGAGGGGTAAAGCGATCATCCCAGAGAATTCATGGCGGGGTGGGGGGTGTTAGTTTGGTTCCTGCAGGGATCTTCCCTGATACCAGCCACGCGGTGGGGGGAGGGATAAAGCGATCATCCAGAGAATTGGATGGGGGGGGGTTAGTTTGTTTTCTGCTGCTGAAGGTTAACAGGAAAACTGCAGCACTCAATGGGCTTTGCTTGGTATGTGGGAAAGGAGGGCGCAGAAGCCAAAAGACAATGGCTTACCATGGCCGCATGCAAGCCGAATTCTGTTGCCCGGACCTGCGTCTGTGATCTCTAGCAGCAAAGCCACAGGTACTCAATATTAAGAGGCAAAATGCGACCTTGCACAGAAATCACATGTGCTATGTAATGTGAATAGTGTTGGTCACCGTGAAAGAGTATAAGCATTGTTCTGTAAAATGTATCTTTTTAAAAAATTCTCTCCTTTTTTCCCTCCCTCCAGCAGCTGCAAATTTTTCAAGCCTCCCTCCTCCATCCCGAAGCCTATCTCAGATAAGGTGTCGGAAAAAGAGGACACGAGACGAGTTGTTAGCGGAAATCATGGAATCCACCCGCAGTGAAAGAGCTCATCTGAATGAGTGGAAGGACATGGTTTCAAAGTATAGGAAAGATGCCAGTGAACGTGAGGACAGGAGGGACCAACGTGAGGACAGGAGGGACCAACGTGAGGAGAGGAGAGACCCTCGAGATGAGAGGTGGCGGCAGGAAGATCAGAGGAGGCAGGATGCAACTCTGGGGCTGCTGCGTGAGCAAACAGACATGCTCCAGCGTCTGGTGGAGCTTCAGGAACGGCAGCAGGATAACAGAGTGCCACTACAGCCCCTGTATAACCCCCTTCCCCCCTCACCATGTTCCATAGCCTCCTCACCCAGACATGTAAGAACGCGGGGGAGGGGAGGCTCCGTGCACCCTCCCACTCCACCCCAATGGACAGCCCAAGCAAAAGGCTGTCATTTTTTTAACCTTTTTTTAGTGGCCTTTTCCTTCCCGCCGATCCTCCTCCCAAACCCCACCCAGGTTCTCTCCCTCTTTTTATAATCAATTAATAAAGAATAAATGATTTTTAAACTATAGTGACTTTATTTCCTTTGAAAGCAAGCTGTGATCAAAGGGGGAGGGTGGGTTCCTTACAGAGAATGAGTCAATAAAGGGGGCAGGTTTTCATCAAGGAGAAACAAACAGAAATTTCACACTGTAGCCTGGCCAGTCATGAAACTGGTTTTCAAAGCTTCTCTGATGCGCAGCGCTTCCTGGTGTGCTCTTCTAATCGCCCTGGTGTCTGGCTGCGCGTAATCAGCAGCCAGGCGATTTGCCTCAGCCTCCTACCCTGCCATAAAGGTCTCCCCCTTAGATTGTGGAGCACACAGCAAGCAGCAATAACAATGGGGATATTGGTTTGGCTGAGGTCTGAGCGAGTCAGTAACAATCGCCAGCGACCTTTTAAACGTCCAAATGCACATTCTACCACCATTCTGCACTTGCTCAGCCTGTAGTTGAACAGCTCCTGACTCCTGTCCAGGCTGCCTGTGTATGGCTTCATGAGCCATGGCATTAAGGGGTAGGCTGGGTCCCCAACAATAACTATTGGCATTTCAACATCCCCAACGGTTATTTTCTGGTCCGGGAAGTAAGTCCCTTGTTGCAGCCATTTAAACAGAGTAGTGTTCCTGAAGACGCAAGCATCATGGACCCTTCCCTGCCAGCCCACGTTGATGTTGGTGAAACGTCCCTTGTGATCCACCAGTGCTTGCAGCACCATTGAAAAGTACCCCTTGCGGTTTATGTACTGGGTACCCTGGTGCTCCGGTGCCAAGATAGGGATATGGGTTCCATCTATCGCCCCACCACAGTTAGGGAATCCCATTGCAGCAAAGCCATCCACTATGACCTGCACATTTCCCAGAGTCACTACCTTTCGTAGCAGCAGCTCAGTGATTGCTTTGGCTACTTGCATCACAGCAGCCCCCACAGTAGATTTGCCCACTCCAAATTGATTCCCGACTGACCGGTAGCTGTCTGGCGTTGCAAGCTTCCACAGGGCTATTGCCACTCGCTTCTCAACTGTGAGGGCTGCTCTCATCTTGGTATTCTGGCGTTTCAGGGCAGGGGACAGCAAGTCACAAAGTTCCATGAAAGTGCCCTTATGCATGCAAAAGTTTCGCAGCCACTGGGAATGGTCCCACACCTGCACCACTATGCGGTCCCACCAGTCTGTGCTTGTTTCCCGGGCCCAGAATCGGCGTTCCACGGATAGAACCTGCCCCATTAACAACATGATCTCCAAAGCACTGGGGTCCACGGTTTGAGAGAATTCTGTGTCCATGTCCATGTCCATGTCCTCATCACGCTTGTCGCTGCGCTGCCGCCGCCGCCTCGCCTCGTTTTTCTGGTCCTGGCTCAGCATAAACTCCACGAGAATGCGCGAGGTGTTTACAATGTTCATGACTGCTCCATGCTTGCCGTGGTATGGAGTCTGCAGTGTTCACCCAGGAAAAAAGGCGTGAAATGGTTGTCTGCCATTGCTTTCAAGGAGGGAGGGGTGAGGCTGTACCCAGAACCACCTGCGACAATGTTTTTTGCCCCTTCAGGCACTGGGATCTCAACCCAGAATTCCAATGGGCGGGGGAGACTGCAGGAACTATGGGATAGCTATGGGATAACTACCCACAGTGCAACGCTCCGGAAATCGACGCTAGCCCCGGTACATGGACGCACACCGCCGAATTAATGTGCTTAGTGTGGCCGCATACATTCGACTTTATACAATCTGTTTCCAAAATTCGAATTCTGTAAATTCGGATTAATCCCGTAGTGTAGACATACCCAAAGAGAGTGTGTCAGTAGCTAACCTGAAATAGGTGTAACTTGTAACAGCATTATAGGCTTTAAATTATATAAAGTGTTCCACTGGAGTATATGCTTTGCCTTACCACCACTGCAAGTGCCCTATAATGCTTCTGACTCAAGAAAATACAATGCTGTATCTTGTGAGAGTTAAATAATATAGATAACCAGAGCACAGTAAACCCACTGAAAGCCTCAGACAGCAGGATGAGAATAACAGCAAAGGTAGAGGGGAGGCCTGTTAAAGGCAGAAGGAATTGTGGGAGGAGGAAGAAATTAGGAGAGGGAAGTTTGGTTTAAGAAAAGGTGTAAGGCTCAGACTGGTTCGTATCTTTCCTCCTGCTAAGCTTTACTAAAATGCACCCAAGATGATGACATCCCATCATTCCTGTTGTGTCCTATTGCCTACAACTTGTATCCTTACCCACTGGTCTGTATTCAGAATGCCTCAAAACTCTGAAGTGCTCCAATCATGTTGAAAGTAATGTCTCATGGAGTTCTAAGAACCTGGGGCTAAGTTGGCCGACTGTTGTGAAGGATTTTTTTCCCTTTACTGAAATATTCCTTCATTGCAGGCATATTGCCTGATTTAAAAAAAATAAAGTATAAACAAAAGCAGTGCAGAACATCGTAACTCCAGAACAACAACATAAACTGTTCATAATTTTAACTGACTCACTGTTTGTGATTCTGGGTCATGTACAGCTTTTTCAATACATTCTTTTCCCCTCCCCCGCCTTGTTCCCTTTAAGCAAATGAGTCCGGACCCGGAGAAAAGGCATGGAGACAGTCCTGGCAAAACTTTCACTACACTGCTGTTTCACTCTTTAACAGTGAGACTTCTGGATACAGACTCTTCTCATTGTCCATCATAGAAACATCTGTTAAGAACACCGTGCTCCAGCATCAGTGTTGGATGCAAAGCTGAAAAGTGTTATTTAAACAATGCCAGGAGCTCATTATCCTCTTCTAATTTTTCATGTCTTCCACAACTGAACTAATGATTGAATTAGCAAAAGCTATTATTAGGATATCAAGAATTTAAGACTTTGCTAGGCATTGAGCATCTTAGTAGTAACTCTTTTGTTTATCCATTTATAATGATCTCCTACCCAGCAAACGAAAAGAGTAGTGACTTGGGCATAGGGAGGAGAGCAGCTCTGCCTCGTGATTTGAGCCTATTATTCTGGAAGTTTAATGTCATTAGGCTTCTTTCTCTCTCACCAAAACCTAGCATTTAAACCCATGATTAAAATACCTACGCTGTATGGTCTGTTGTATTATTACTCAAAGGCTATTGCTAATAGATAACAAAGCATAGCATGTGATCAAGTAAAGCTTGTTAGAGTAGTGCCTTAAATGTTTTTTTAAGGACAGCTGCTCTACTAATACGCATCACAAGATAATTCTAATATTCTTGTTATTGCTACATGGTGAGCCTGTATTCCATGCACCCAGATTCACAATCACTCACACAGATCTGTGCTTCCACAATATACATATTTCATATATTAACATTTCTCATATCTACATATTTTATACAAGAACAGAAAAATACAGATAACTATTTAGACATATTCAGAGACCTGCTTAGTCACCCCATATTCCTCCAGGGCCTTACAGATGAATAGACCATATGAATTGGCTGATCACTGACCAAATCATTGCTAGGTGATAAAGATATTTTTTTTCCAAATGAAAGAACAATGACAGCTGATTTCAAATTTGCTGGTATAATGCTAACATAGAATGAAGAATGAACATGTGTGATAAAAAGAAGTCAAAGTGAAAATGAAATATAACAAGAGCGTACTTAGATTAGGGTCACAGAAGCTAGTGCCTGTCTCCAAGTCAGAAATGTTCTACAAACCCTCATTTCCACTAGTTGAGTCATATTCTGATAAACCTGTGATAGAGGAGTTGACAGGATTGAGAAATGGTCTGGAAAGAAACACGGAGATCAGAAGAAATCATTTTAAAGCTGGGAAAACTTGAGCAAAATTCAGTGTAGTTAATATTAAAAAGCCTGCACTACTTCGCAGATGGCTAATAACAGAAAAAGGTAGGTCAGAACATCACAGTAATTACTCAAACTTAGAACACCATTTCCTGCAGGAAAACAATATAGGTTTTAAATAAGTCACAAAGAACAAAGTTGGTCTAAATCTACTACCTTAAACTTCCCCAATTTTTTTCTGGTTTCCAAGGACTACTGACATGGTGTATATACTATGCATAAAACCTACTCCTCAATTATATGACCTGCTAAATTGATACATTGAGATGACTGGCACCATGGGCTAATATTTCCAGTTAAATCAGTGGGTCAAATTCTTCTTTGTTACACCACTGTAATCCAGAATAAAACTACTGATTTTAGTGACTTATAAGTGACGTATACTGGTGTATGAGAGGATAGAATTGGGCCCACAGACACTTTCTTGGTGGGATAATTCAATTTAAAATAGGATCTTCATGTTTTCTTAATTATAACTGATATACAAGTACAAATCAGTAGCAAATTCCTGTTAGGCTAACTCTAAACTGTTCAATTACTTGCTGTCCTCTTACGAACAGTCAGAAGACAAAGTTTCCAGGCATGACTCTGCCAAACTTCATTAGATCTATACCAGGGATGAATTTAGCTTTTCATATTAATCTAGGCAATAATCCTGTAACTAATAACTTTACTATTTTAACTCTACTATTTAGACTCCGTTCAACCATTTTAGTAAGTTAACATACACTAGTCCTGATGTACCGAGGTCCTTCTCTACATTTTCTTGCTGAGTGCTTAATTCCTACTTTGGCATCTAAATTCTACCAGTAAAATAAGATTTGTTCCTCTGCAACCACCTATATCCAACATACATAAGATGAAAAGTGCACTTAACTGAGTTAATAACAATACTAGAACTCAAGATGATGAAGTGGTTCAATGCAGAGCGTGAATGAATGTGATCAATATGGTCTTAAACCCCATCTAGTAATACAACAAGGCAGGTTTAAATGCTCTTCCAGTTCTGTGATTCCATTATTTTTGCAGTATTAATGAATGGTTTCCGCTACATATATCATTGCAAGTATATGAATCTTAAATACTTTGCTAGCAATTTATAAGATACTAAACTATTATTAGAGGTTAGCAAGCTTTTACAATTAATTTTATGCTCTCAGTTTGTCTCCATTTATTTCTCTTCCTTTAAAGACTCTTCCAAATGAAGGGAAAGGATGACCTTTGAAGCTCCTTCATACTATCCCTTGGCCAGTACAAATAAGGTTCCAATGCAGTACTCTAATTAAAGATGCAAGACAAAGCCTCTAAAATGCCTTTTATAGTTCCTGCTCCTCTCCACCATACAATGCAGTGCTGTGAATTCTAGAACAATATGCTTACTGGAATGATTTCATCCACCTCAGCTGTCATAGGAATAAAAAAAAAACGTGTTAGAGGAAATGTATGTAGTAGTAGTATGCATTAATTGGTTACTAGTTTATAACTGGCACATTTAAATTAATAATTTCTATTCATTATAATTCACCCTTGCTAATATTAGGATAATTCACTAATGGATAGTTACAAATATACATTGTTTGGAAATTTAAGGCAAAGTGTTAATCTTCCTGGGATTAAGTATTAAAATTAATGAAATCATGGCATCTCAATCTGCATATGCAAATGAGGATAAATGGTCTGCCAAACAATAGCATAAGCAAAAGATTATGATAATAAATCGTGTTATCTGAATTAATGACTGGCTAACCCCACTTGATAAGGTCATAGGAAGTCCCAGTGCACTTATTACTAAAATTTATCATTCAAGCCTGTGAATCCTTTTAATTATTACAGTCTATCTTAATGAGCAGACAGAAGTGTAAAGTTTTTCTGTCAGAGTACAAGTCTGCAAAAGGAAAACTTCATTTTTCTTCGTTCAGAGTATTCTCAATTTTTCAGTGTTACCTTTTATATATTCTGTATTATGTACAAATCCAATCAGGCTGCTGCAGTTATAATCATACCAAAAAAGGTTATTAAAATATTTACTCAATAGTTGTTCCCAATTCCCCACTCTACTATAGGTGTCACAATTTCTGCCTTTTATGACAACACATGAGAGAATCAGAACTGAAATAGCCCCACCAAAAATGCCAGAGAGTCTACTTTATTCACACGTCCTTTATTTAAGGGCATCTCTTTCCGTAGGGTACATTCCTGGAGATGATGGTCTTAGGACAAGGGCTATTTCTTCCTAAGTGTTTATACAGTGCCTTGTACAATGGGAATCCAGTCTCATATGAGGCATCTAGGCAACACTGTAATAGCTTTTCATCTATAGATCTCAAAGCACAAAAGAAGGTGGTATCCCCAAAGTATTTTCTGAAAGAGGTGTCATGATCTACATTTTAAGAAGTCTGACTGTACATGTTCTCTGATTTCTATCCCTAAATCAGAATTAATTACGTGCATACAATGGTGTGTGTGCCTAGCATGCCTCAAATACCAAATGTGTGCATTCAAGTCAGGTATTTCAGCATGGATGAAATCAGTCAAGCAACTAATTGCTCATATACATATACATATACCTGACCAGCATATACACATTTTATGTTTGTATCCATAAATTAAACAGGTACAAATGTATGCATGCAGTTGTGTGCCCTGGATGTTGACAATCTGACACTAAATGTCCAGCCTCTCCTCAGATTGACCTATTTCACACCCTGGAAGGGTAGACTGAGCCCACCAGAACAAAAGGTCCATCCCCTAAATTGGGGGTAAGCAACAGAGCAAGGTATCAACTAAACACACGGGACAACCAATGAGAAAACAGGAACAGGAATGAGGTCAAAGTCGTAAAACAAGGAAAGTGGATGGGGATTGAGCAGAGAACCCAGACAACACCCAGTGCTCTGGGAAGGAGTCAGTGGACACTGCTGAGAGGAACTCTGCCCAAAGATGTGAAATGACCAGAGCATGGAATTAGGCCTCACATTTACATAAGACCTGCCCATCAAGCCTCCTCTTCCTCCTGAACTGTAAGATAGCCATTTTGACCATTGCTTCGGGGAGGTCTCCCAACTTTGTACCGCCATAGATAGAGTGTACATATAGGAGTAGCTATAAGGCAAAGTGCAGCCAGTTCTGAGGAACTGAAAAAGGGGCTTCAACCTGACATACTGGAGGTAGGCTTGCACTAGAGACACAGAACAGACCGGTGTCAAGGGACATCATGAACTTTACTAACAACATGTCCATGCTCACAGCTCCATGGAGAAGCCACCAACTGATGTCCCCATGGGCCACAGCTTGGATGAACAGGCCTTTTTGTCATATCCAAAGATAACCACATTTTCATGGGACTTTTGCAAAATAGAGCTAAAGCCTTGAGTTTTTTATACAACTGCTTTTAGAGAAAGCTCAGTGGCCATCTAACTGTAGAAGTGCTTCAGCTCAAAATTATTGCAAATTAACTGTAATAAAACAAATTCTAATGTATTAATGATGGGAATCCACATTTTACTCCTGAAATAAAATAGGTTTGAGCCAATTAACTAATTTCTGCAAAGGCCTAAAATTATTTTATTAGTGCTTTTAAAAATGATTTCTGCAAAGCAGCATTTATTGTCTGTTTGCTATAGTTATCAGACTATGCTGTCTATAGCCTGCTGTTGAGGCTTATCTGCTGTCCCTTATCACATTAACTGTGACATAAACACCTTTGATTAAATGAAATGGTGAAGTGCAGCAAATGAGGTAAGCGCTTTTACCACGCTGTAATACCCTGCTTCATACTGGAGATCTGATTTGCTGGCCTTTATTGACAGATGATAACACATTTTGTGTGAGTGCCAGCCAAAGATAGCCATTTAGAGCTTCTAAATAATTAAGTATTGATTAATCAACCCAGAAATATATAGAACATTTTTCAAGATATTGCCCATTCGTAAAGGTCTTATTATTTCTGCCACAACAAGCAGGGAAAGTGCAGACCGTCTGTAACTTGTTTGAGTTTAAAAAATTACAGGTCTGCACTGTGGTCTCCAGAGAGAACAGCACAGATGAACGACTGCCATTGAACAAATGCATGTGCCTTTTTGCCTTGCTGTGCTTGTTGTCCCCATTGTCAGCTGCCTGTCAGTAAGAATGGGTTTCAACTGCCCAAGTGTCATAAGTAACAAAGCAGTTAGTGATGGGTGAAACTCAAAATGTTGAGAGGGTTTGTTCATTTCAAACTAATCTAATTATTATAGGAGGGACTCACAGCAAACTCACAGTTTGTTCTTATCAGGCCAGGAGGGATATAATCCTCCAGTGATCTCAGCTGCTTTAAGTCCCTCTCTTTCCTCCAGCTATCAGCTGGCTCTTGGTAGCCAGGGCTGCGAAGATCTCCCCTATATCAGCCTCTGGCTTCTTTGTTCCCTGGCTGGGAAATGATCCAGCAAGCAGGGTCTCCTACTCTTATGAAGGGGATTTCTGAGTGCCTGGGTGAGGCTCACCTGTCTGTGTTTCTCCCACTCTTTCTGCTCTGCAGCCTGCCTGGCTGTTTCCTTCCTTCTCTTTTGATAGGTACTGATCCATCTTCTCTCTCTCTGTGCAAGAGGACTTCCGATTCCCTGTCTGCGGGGAGACGTGGGGTGTGCCTAGAATCTTCCATTCTAATGAGGCCGTCTCTTCTTTCCTCCCAGTGCCCACACAAGTACCATGTGCTCTTTTCACAAAGGAATAGGATGAGGCCAGATATTATGGAGTCCATTATTCTTTTGAAGCCTCTGACTTTAATTCCATCATGCCTGGGGAAGGGGGGGGTGTGGTCAAAGGGCCTTCAGCTGCCATCTTAATTGTACAGGTCTGTCGCATCTTAGGCGCATTTAACATGTGCGATTTCAGCTTACGCGGTCGGCAAAAACAAAAACAAAAAAACCAAAAAAAGAGAAAAATAACAATTTAAATACTGTTTCTGTAGTGCGGGCGATTCCGCCCGCCATTACACTCAATGTAATTTTGACTATACGCAATTTTCGCTTTAGGTGCTGACTGCGGAACGTAACCCCAGAGTAAGATGAGACAGACCTGTAGTCTTTTCCTTATCAGAATCTTGGGTGAGAGGAATACAGGGGATTATGTAAGCAAAATATCAAAGCAAGTGTTTTCATGTGTAATCAACAGATCAGAGGTAAGCTGTTCCCTTTCTTCATTCTGCCACATTCTAGAATGTTCTACAAAAATCAGAGTGACTATATAAAACCAAGTCACCAATTAAATATTTCAGTATGCCAGAGAGTATTGTGCATTTTTTAAAATTCTGCAATCCTATCTCATCTTCACTAGGGTGAGTAGTGACAGAGTGAAGTACCAAAAAGTATATTTACAAGGTGCTAAAATGAAATAACTTTCAAACATGGCTGATTAATAAGGAGGAAACTAGACTTCCAACAACAAGTGGAGTAACTTCTGCTGGTTGGAGTATGGGGTTGTCGCCAACATCATCTGCAGCAGATGCCAAATACCAATTGCCTGATACTGTTAACATTTCTGAGACATCTTAGCAACTGTGATGGAAGTCTCTATGTGTGCTTACCAAGGGAAAACAAGGCCATTCTTTCTGCTCATGTTAGTTTGATGATTTTCCCTAGTTCCATTATTGTGAAACTAATAACAATGTACTTTGTTTCTATTGTTGTACAGCTTTCAGGCACAAACTACTTTTGACTAATTACGCAAATGAAGTCTGGTTTCTTAAACTGGAAAAAGGCTTGAGACAAATTCAAGAGGCACCAAGCTTCTTCATGGTATCACAAACCATTTGATTGTCTTCAAAAGACAACAAAAATATTGATGCCATGCTAAGTTTTCAGTACTCTCAGAAGAAAGAAGAAAGCAGGAAGATCGTAATGAAAATATTTAGTAATATGTTTTAGCTTGCCAGACAAATACTTGCACTAAGGCTATTCAATGACCAGGCTGAAAATATGCCCTTAAGTGCAGAGGCTGACTGCAACATTATTCAACTGCTTTTTTGCAGGTTGAATATGATCCTTATATTTTAAATTTGCAACAGGAGGAACTGCAATCTACAGATACTCTGCTATAGACACTCCTTGCTATGGACATATTTTGCATTTGAAAACATTGCTTTCACTTTCTGAGAACTACTTGCAATTTGTGCAATTTGGAAGATTGTGAAGGATGCAACAAAAGATCCTCAAATGGTGGCATCGCACCTCAAATGGAAAAGTTTAACTTCCTCTTTTGTATTGATCGAGGTAGAAAAGTCTTAAATATGGCAGACAGTCTGTCCAACACTCTGCAAGCATCAGATGTTCCAATAACAGACGGCCAATTTCTTATGAAAATGACAAAGTTCAGTTCAGTCCATCTGATCAGATGAAAACTACAGCTTATTCTGAGAGTAAATCCACCAGAGATTTTTAAAGTTGGAGATAGTCAAAATACCTGAGCTTTCAAGGAAAAGAAAAGTTCCTAAGAAAATAGGGTGGACAGGTGAACCCAGCTATCAAAATTCAGGAAAGAAATGTTACTGTAAGTACACCTCTACCCCGATATAACGCTGTCCTCGGGAGCCAAAAAAATCTTACCGCGTTATAGGTGAAACCGCGTTATATTGAACTTGCTTTGATCCGCTGGAGCGCGCAGCCCCCCCACCCCCCCAGAGCACTGCTTTACTGCGTTATATCCGAATTCATGTTATATTGGGTCACGTTATATCAGGGTAGAGGTGTACTTCTACTTTAAAATCATTGTTTTTACTATGTCCAGTATTCAATCAAGAGTTGACCAAAAACTCTACAAAATTTTTAAAGATCTTGAAACTCTCATAACAACTCCAAAAATAAGAGAAACACAAGTTGAAATGTGCTTCCAGTGTATGGTTCCAATTTTAACCACAATTGACTGATTTCTCAGCTTCATCAGTTGCAAGCCAACTGTTAGCTTGCAGAAAGATCATGGAAGTCAGTTCAGAAATATCTCAATTCACTCAGCCAAACCGTCAGCTGTTTGATGAAGCTGATTAAAATTATTTTGGTGACACTGGCAACCAGTGCTGTGTAAATTCAGTGCTATACATCTTATTAAAATGTAGCATTGACCAACACTGTGTCTTTGATCCACACTGATATGTGATTTTGCATGTACACAAGGACAAAACTGATGACTTAATGCTTACAGATGTAGAAGAATAATTCACTTCAAGAAAGATTCACAAAGGCTGAATTAGGCACTCAGCTTCCTATACAATGAATGGAGAGAGAGAGAGAGAGTTTCCGAAGAACTGGATTCATAAAACCCAGCACACTAGTAAGCTCATTGCCTAAGCTAGCCAAAGGCAGGTGCCAAGGAGAGGAGTGTGTCCTAACCCCGATCCCTTTTCAGGGAGATGGGCTGGAGGGAGGCCACTATATCTGCTTGGGATTCTCAGCTACAAACATCTAGTAGAGTTAGGAGCCTGCACTGTTTTGGGCTGCAGCTTCAGCAAGACCTCCCTCATGATTTTTAGTTCAGTAGTTAGGGTACACACCTTGGAGTTGAGACCCCCAGTTCAGGTCCCCTCTCCATTGGGGTTGGGGGAGAAGGAATTTGACCAGGATCTATCACTTCTCAGGAAAGTGCCTAGCCACTGGACTACAGGTTGTTCTGCTATTGGGGTCCCTTGATCTCTCCTACTGAAGCTGTTCTATTCTGAATACATACTTAAAGAGTCATTGGGCCAGAGAGAGCGAGGATGAGAGAGAGAGAGAGAATGACTGTATAGCCTGGTGGTTACCATACTTACCCAGACTGTGAGAGATCCAGCATCTAGTGCCCTTGCTACAGTCACTCTTCAGCTAGAGTCTCTGATTAATCAGAAGAGTAATTTACTTCTTGAAAAATACAATTCCAGTCAACCCAAAACTGTTATTGAATTCACCAAATAGTTTTGGGCTAAGTTTGCAAGGGGAGCTGGGTGCCATTCATGTGGAGTGGTGATGGAGAAAAAGGAGCTACTCCTATAAATTTTAGCCTAGTATATTCTCATGGGATGGGGAAACCCCAGCTTCATGTTTCATTGCTATGATCAAGGAATTTGAACGTGGCTCTCCTACATTATAGGCCAGAGCTTCAGCCACTGGGCTATAGCATATGCTGGTGCAGGTTTTTCTAATAGAAGCTGTTCTACTTTGTATAAATTAAATAGTCATTGGCAGAGGAACATAAACTTTAGTCTCTTAGGGGAGCACCCTAACCACCAAGCTTTGGAGTCATTCGCACACTGTCACTGTCTGGCCTAATGATTATGTAATTATGGAATAGCTTCAACAAGGGAGATTGATAAATACCTTCCCCATGATACCCAGGGCACTGTTCTGAAATATGGAACATCCTGCTTCAAATCTTTGTGTTACATCAGACAAAGGGGAGAACTGAACCTGACTCTCCTGTATCACACTTGAATGCCCTAACCAATGAGTTACCATATAAAACTGCCAGTAAACCAAAAAAATCAGCCATTCGCTCAGCTCTGTTCCCTACATCATGTGGGTGTTGTGAGAATACATTTATGTATGTAAGATGGTTAGAATCTACCATGATGAATACCATAGGAAAAGCCCATAAATAAACTAGCCAAACTGTTTTTGAACATTATAAAAGTTAGTTTGGGGGGGCTGAGGAGGGCTTTACTAATATCAGACCAGATTCAGTCTGCCACTACTGAAAAAACATTGCCATATTGAGGTCACCCAGTTTCAGGTTACTGTCTGGTACGATTACTGGCTTATTACCAATCACTTAAACTACATTCTATGAGGTTGTGTGGATTTTGAAGTGGAGGGGTATCGTGTAGATGACATAGGTTCACTTTGGATGGGAGGGGTTGTCAGACTATGTGTAAACCAGAAAGTGGAATTGTTTCTTCATTTGAAAAGCTAAACATGTGCCAATGCTTGTTGTACTATGAAGTGCCTGGGGTAGAGTGTGGAAACCCCATGCAGCTGGAGATTAATAGGGCTTAATTTCATCAGGAAGAGAAAGGAAGTGGACCAGCTGGAGGCAATTGTGATCCATTATAAAAAGGCTTGTTTTCCCAGTAGCACTGTTTGAAGGAAGAGAGGAAGCATTTCTTTCTGAGTGGCCTGGTGAAAGAGTTCAAGGCTGTCAAGATGCAGGATCCAGCAAGTTGAAGAGCCAGGTGCTTGATGGATTATTCTACATTTACAGACAATTGGTTTTGTTTATGTGGGGGGAGATGAGAGAAGTAAGTTACCTTCTTTTATTTCTCTCCTGCCCCCCCCTCCTTTTTTTTGACTGGGCTGCAGAAAGCCCCAACGTGTTCCTATTTTTGTGGAACTTAATTTTCCTCTGTGATTTTTTTTGTAGATTGGCTACATGCTAGAGAGAAATTGAGGTAGTAATTGCACTCTACAGGAAGAGGTAAGGTGCTTATCCATAGAGCTGTTTTCCAAAATATTTTAGATGTTATTGGTATGTCTAGCATGCTCATTCTCGAGGCAGTGAATATGTGGCCAATGGGATAACTATGCAGCAGTTTTTCACAAAGGGTCTGTTCCAAAGCACACTCCAGTCAATGGAAAGACTTCCATTAATGTCAGTGTGCTTTGAATCAGTCCCATATTTCCCTTTTGGAGCTAGGACATCATCAGGAGCACATTTCATGATTGCAGCATGTTCCATGTCCTTACCAGAATAGGCAACCCCCACAAGCATCCTCCTACATAGTTACTAAGCAGATATGTTTTACTCGTGATAAGCCAAAGGCTGTCTCTAGAGCTCGGGGACAACATATGCCATTGTGACACATTCCAGGAGACTCTGAACCCATAAATCAATGACTAGCTTGTTATAATTAGAATGATGTTTCCTAATCTGTAATAGATAAAAGGGATGGCACATATTCTTCATATAAAAATAACCTAATTATAATTTGCAAGCTAATAGTGTAAACTTATATTGTGCATGTTCATTAACAGTTTCAAAACACAGGGTGGTGTGACACAACAGAATGGAAATCTCCTGAAGCAAAGATTGCAGCACTGCCTGGTATATGACAAGTCTCTCAGTAAAATGAAAGGCCTGAATGTCTATGATGCTAGCAATAACCATGATTGTTGTTGACAGAGTTTGTAGCTAATATTTCAGGAACTTCAAGCAAACAAACCTTATGAGTGATACAGCACATGGTAGCCCTAGCTCCTAACAAAAAGTCTCGTAATCCTAAATCATAGGTTAAGTGTGTCTTTAGTTTAACAAATTGGTATACAACACACCAAAAAATAATGCAGCTTTAACTGCAAAATGGTACAGTGTGAATATTTTACCCTCTGCCATCAGAGAGCAAGAAACCTCTTAAGGATTGTCAAAATATATAAGAGTGGATCATGATTTTGAGTACACCTTAATGCCTTGCAGCAGCCAGGGTAGAGAAACTGTCAGGTTGAGGTAGTAAGGCAAGGGAGTCTTCTGTCATAGTAGCTGCAGTTCTAGTTTCTTATGGCTGATACAGAAATGGGTTAAAAAGATTGTTGTGGACTAGATTGTCAGAATGAAGTTTGTGACAGACAATAAATGAAACTTGGATATACAATGTTATACAAATAGAGGCTCCCTATAAATTTAGTGGTAAAACTGCAATTAGTCTGAAGAGAGGTCCCTGAAGTTACAGTTCATTGCACAATGTTTGTAATGGTTGCATAGGAAAAAAAGGTTGAATCAAAGGTATTTTATGAAAAAAAATACTTAAAACGGTGAAATTCTTTATATAGTATTCTCTGACTACTGTCTAGCCCGCTGTAGTTGTTGTCATGGGTGAAATGCTGACCAATACCTAGATCCAGACATCATAAATACAAGGTTTTCACCCAGTGTTCTGTTCAGATGGAGCATTGCAATTTGTGCTTGTCTTATTTAAATTGGGGCAGAACTGAACCACTAGAATTATAACACTGTTTCTAGAAATGATATTGTATACACATTGTTGGTTACAGAAAATTAGCTGCAGTATAAAGCACAATTTCAGCCTGGGGGAAAAAATCAGGGCAAAATCCTGGCCCCAATGAAGTCAATGGGAGACTTAGTCATCGATTTCAATGCATCCAGGATTTCCCCCCTAAGTTGGATTCTGGGTTTGATCAAAAAGTGGTGGTGGATGGAATTTTGAGCAAAAACTTTCACTTGAAACTTCTCATATGACATTCTTCTGGCTAAAAAATTGTTTTGAAATTTTCAAAAATGTTTTTTTTATTTAAAGTTTCTCCATGCCCCCACTAAATACAACAGAACAAATGTAATTTAGGCTATCCCCTACATTTTCCTTTTCTCCATTCAAATGTTTCCCAACTTGAGCATACTTTGAAAAGTTTACAGTGGCAAAAGGGAGGAAAAAATGGAAAGCAGGTGGGAGGGAAGGAGGAGGGGCTTGGAGCTAGACACCAATCATTCTGTTGCATTCCATGGCAAAAGTAGAATAAAAGGTGGAGGAAAGTGAAAATCTGAAATTCTGGAAATGTTTTATCGTTTTGAAAACCAAAACATTTCAATTCAACACAATCTTTGTTTCATTCTGAAATTTCTTATTGAAAAACCTCATCAGTGTCCCATGAAATACTTTTTCACAAAATCCCATTTTTTATTGGGAAAATCTTCCAGGAAATGTTGACCAGCTTGCTCTAAAGAGTTAACAGTAGGTAAGACCACATGAAGAGGTGTGGAAGATGCTGGAGATATTAGGATTTGTGTCATCAGTGAGTGAAATAGCCAGTATACAAAGGAGTGTGTTCTTAGGCAGCCTTGTTTGGGAGAGTTTTAGAAGAAAAAAGAGCTTTTTCTTGTTGATGATAAGACAGAGAAGTCCTACTCTATGCAGGTAGGATAGATGGCCATGTGACCTAGAATTTTTATTAACAATGGTTTGTTCCATTTACCCAGTCATATTGGTTATTTGTTTTTCATTTAAGTTATAGAACACAGTTAATTCTAATCTGAAAATAATAAAGTTCTCTATAGTACCAGGTCCCTTGGTTATTCTTGTACATTAGCTTCTATTGATTATATCACTAGTGCTTATTTATTTTTTATGAATGGAGTTTCCTTGTACCACTCATTTTATTGGGCTCTGTTCCTATTTATTTCTACTGATTGGGCTCCAAGTTTTCATTAACTTATATTGACTCCATTCCCAATGTTCCTCTTAAGCTATGTCTATATTGACCTGCAGTATGAACTATTGGGGTGTGAATAACAGTGCGCACCAAAGTGCTGCACTGTAACTCCCCCATGTGGATGCTGTAGGCACAAATTAAAAGGTTCCTAATTTCAATTAATGTAGTCCTGTTTGAAGAGGACTATGTTAAGGTGAATTAGGATTTTTTTAGTTCACACCTGCAGCATACACATGGGGAGTTAGAGTGCAGACAAGCCCTTGGTCTCCATTAATTCCTTCCCAAAGTTTTCCACAGGCTCCATGCAAAATTTTCTTAGACCCTTAGTCCATTAGTTCATACTATTTAACTAAAACCATGGCTAAAGATGTTTAGTATTAAAACTATATTTTGCTTGTAAAATACTGTGCAGTACTTGGATGAGTTATAACTGCATGTGAAGATTCATGCTGTCACACTTATAAAAATATAGACTGTTTTCCGTGAATTACTTGCAGTTCTTTTCTTCCCTTAAAATGGCTGATTACTGAAGTAGAATTCTCTTATATTCCCATCTGAGGTTAACTACCACACAGGGTGAAATTGTCCTATTCCAGCCAACTCAGCAAGGTTGGAGTGGGTGGGTGAGGAGTACATCAGTGAAGGTCTAGATCATAATGGTTCTCTGGTTTATGCTGTTATAAACAGAATATCTACAATGTATCAGAGGATGGCTGTGTAAGTACAGCATGAACAGGCAGGAATAGAAAACTGATTCAGATACTGTGGAAAAATATAAGGCCAAATCCTATTCTCTGTAAACACCACTATAAAAGGGGGGAAAGGGGAATTGCACTGAAGTCATTACAATTAAAATTTAGGCTGCTGCAAGTGAGATCCGAATTCAGTCCATCTCCTGAGATGCACTTGGTTTTTATGACCAAAAATGTTATGGCATGAAGGACTTGAGTAGTGGAGTGGTCAGACTGGGTGTTGAGGAACGAAGGGCTGGGGAAGATGGAGTTGTAATAATGGATGATAGAGAGTGATTTGAATGGGTTTCGATGCACAAAGATGAGATGTGGAGGGAGCAGAGACTCCCGAAGACTTGAATAAGTATTAATGATCACAGAACCTGTTCAGCTAAATTACGAACCTCCTCTTCAGCACGGAATCTTTTTCATCTCTGAGAATTAAACACAATATTTCTGAAGTTTCTCAAATTCTCTTAAGAAAACCTTCCACTCTTGATTTCCAGCAGTGACTGAAACCTGATGTGCCAAAATACTGAATACTGGGAAGGACTATCCTGTTGGTACATCAAACTATCTCACGGCTGGATTGTAGCACAGGTTGCCCTAACTTTGCCCCAAGGAAGCAGTCTGCAAGCCATCAGCTAAAGAAGTATAGGCAGGGGACAGGTCTGTTGGACCCAGAGAATGGATGGGCTAAAGATATAGGAGTGGTTAGCAAATGAGTTTTTTCACCTCTGCTCTTGAAGAAGGGTCAAGAACTTGTGAAATATGTGATGAAGGATGAAATATGGTGATGAAAGGGTGAAATATGTGATGAAGGATGGAGAATTACTGGGGCCTGTTGGAGTCCCACCCTCTGTCCCCCACCCCAAACTCCACGCATAACCCCTTCCCCAAGACACACAGATATTCTAGTCTACTGTTTATATGGAAGATCATCTATCACTAATAAGCATCCAGAATGGAATTTTCAAAATCACTTGGTGTGTCTTAACTCTGCTCCAACTGAAGTCAATGATAAAGCTCCCACTGTGAGCTTCAGTGGGAGGAGACTTCAGCCAAGATGGAGCATTCTTGAAAATCCCACCCTGGAAGAAATCTTGAGGTTTAAATGAATCACACCTTTGTATTTTGGTGAGTCTCGTATCTCCCAATGAATATAGATATTTGATAAAGAGAATCTATATAATGGGCCTGAAAATTTTCCACTTAAAATAAATTAGACCAAATTGAGGGAAAGCCCGCATCCCCATCTGACAGCTCTTTATACCACTCTTTACTGCAGGAAGATTTATTTGTGCTAAACTGAAGCATATGCAATCTTGTTGTTCAGTTGCAAAAATGAAATATGTGACTTTGATCTGTTACCTTGATATTGATTTTTTTTTTTAGAATATATAATTCTTGATGCTCTTTACTTTTTAAAGGGGTTGAGATATGAAAACTAGTAATGTTATAACAATTGCATAAAGAAAATTAAGGATGAATAATGAAATCCACTACTAACATTGATGTATAAAAATTAATTGATTTTTTTTAGTCTGATTTAAATACGCCAAGTAGCCATCTTAAATATTGAGTAGAATCATAGATGTGGTAGTTTGGTTATTTTCAAGATAAAATTGTTTCACAATAAGTCTTAAGTATGTCTAGTAGGGCTAGGGAAATTGGTTTGATCAATCAAAGTATTTACTTCAACTTCTAGCTCCCCCAACATAATCTTCAGCCTAGCAGGTATTTCATATTTACAGTCCAAGCCGAACAACTGGATTTATTCAAATCTTTATCCACAGAAGACATAAAGTAAAATGATTTTTCATCCTTCAGCAGTTGAGAGAGTCCTCTTTCAAAAGAGTGGTGGCAATAAAACTGAGGCACTTGCACTTTAATATTCAGTAAAGGCTAACTAAGTGCATTTGAAGTGCTCTAAGGCTGAGTGACCTTCAATGACTTGTACATATAGATTATCAAACATCGGAGCTGAAGTAACAGACCATGAACAGTGTCCGATTCTTTTCAGGCTAAATAGTGCAGATAACCATAATTATTCTGGGTGCCAGGGTCAAAAGAACTGTTTATCACTTTTCTGCCTTATTGAAGAATCTTTTAAAGTACTAAATGATACATCATGCCTGTCAGTGTGTTATAAAAGAATTAAATGAAGCAAGTTCTAGGAGAGATTTTTGACAGCATATTATTGCATACATCTCTGTTCTTTCATTCAAGTATTTCTCCACTTTGTAATGCAGATTTGAAATTTTAAGTCTCCATTTTGTTCAACTATTTGGTTTACTTTGTAATGGGTTGGTTCTCATCTTTGACTGCATTTCTCTGTATTCACTTAAAGGGACAATTAAAAAAAAAAGTAGTTAATGAATTCAAATTACCTTTGGGTGTGAAACACTCATTCAGTAATTTAAAGGGGAAAAGTGCCAGGGTACGGCATGGAAATAATCATAAAAATAACTTGCACGCTCAAATTATACTAGAACTAGAAAGTGCTATTAACTAACATGTCTAAAAAGTTCCATACCTATAGCCTGTTTTACATGCAATGTCACGCCAACCTACATTAACAAGAAGAAATTGATTTCATTTAAAATAGTAACTTGAAGACAGACACTTTCTGATGAATTATGAGTAACTGAAATGCATCAGGAAAGAATAATACCTTGTAAGCTCTTATTTATTATTTCTGCAGTGCCATCAATAGGTGTACATGGCACTTCAGACACGTTTTTAAAAGACAGCTCTCTGCCAAGAGAATTTTATAATCTAAGGGCTCAATCCTGTGAGGTACTGATTCAACTCCATGAGAACTGAGAGCAGTGGAAATTGAGGGTACTGACATCTTGCAGGATCAGGTTCTCAATTAAATGTAGTACAACAAGGGTGGGGGGGGGCGCAGAGGGAGAAAGGGAAAGGAGCAGAGGTGTAAGAGAAGGATTAGGGTGAAAATAGTGAAAGATAATAAGATATTCTTCTGTCAGGTACAAACAGAAAATAATAGACCAAATCCTGAAGTGCTTAGTCAGTTCTTATTCTATCTGTACCCTCTTTACCTAATGAATCAAAAAATGCATAATGCCAGAGTAAGGGCTATGTAAAAACAGTAAAAGATCAGCAAGAACCTCATGATCTGGCAAAGTATAAAATACATGATTAAACCAATGTTTAAATGACAAAATCATTCATATCCAATATAGTAACTGTTTTATAAAGTTAAAGAATCTAAACAATCCCAATGGACAATAGTTTCATAGATGTTAGATCAGAAAGGACTGGTCGTCTTTGTGTGACCTCCTGTTCAGCGCACAGGCCACAGAATTTCATCCAGTGTCCTCAATGGAGGGAATTCGTCTTGGTAGAGCTTGAAATAAATTGCATATAAAAGGCTAATGGAAATACCTGTGTACAACATGAAGAAAAAAGCTTTAATTTGATATAATAATTTTCCTAAAAAAAAAAAGGTGTGCAACCAATTTGTTCTGCGCAACACTGAATATCTATCATGGCACAAAAATGCATCTTCTCCTGTGTAAACTGTGAGCTCTATTTGAAAATAAAATTCATAATTCAAATTGGCATTTAGGAGCCTCCAGCTGGAGAATGTTGTTTTGCTGGAGTGTGACATCATTCCTGACACCCACAGTATGGTAACTCATAGGCAGACTGTTTGCCAGCTTCCCACAATTACAGTCCCTTAGATGTTGCAATCTCCACAAAATGGTGCCTGCCAGCAGGAGGCTCACAACTGTTATTTCAGTTTATACAGGAAATGCTTTCTCTCAGCATGGGAACCTGGGTTTTTTTTCCTCATAAACAATATTATTGACTTTCATTTGTGTGCACAAATCAACCAGCCTCCTTTTCGAACAGTACTAGCTGCTGTTCCAAAATGTTTGTATGTCACATTGAGTGGGGTGCTTAGACAATGTAGCATAATGACTGTGCTGTATAAAAAAGACAAGAAAAAACAATTCTGAACTATCAACAGAATGTTAAAGATAATGGACCAGATGCTCTCGTATGAGCTGCCCCCTTTGTGGTGTGGACCTGTTGTAAAGGCTACAGATTCAGGATGTAAACAGCCATATGGGAATTCAACTTCCAGAGGAGACTTTTTACCATTGGTGTAACCTTAGCAAAGACTTGACTTCTAAAACTACTCAAATGAGTAAAGTTAAGTATGTGTATAAGTCTTTGCAGGACTGGGACTTAGAGCTGGGAAGAAACTGTGATTTCTGCTTCAGGGAGAATTCTGTGATTCTGAAATTTGGCTTCTTTCTAAAACGAAACCAATGAAATTTCTCATAAAACACTTTAAAAAAAAAAAAGAGAGAGAGAGAGAGAGCGCTGTTCTGGATCAATGTTTTGTTTCAGCGTTTACTTGTTTTTCATAATATACAATAAAAAAAGAAACAAATTTTGGAACAAAAAAAAGCAATATCCAAAAATGTTGAAATGCCTTTTTCAATTGCTTTAACCAAAATTTTGTTGAAATTGACACATTTCTGCAGGAAATTCTGGTTTCAACAAGTGTGAATTTTTCTGACAGAAAAGCATTCTTTTTGTAAAATTTTTGACCAGTTCTAACTGGTATATAAGTGAGGGGAAATCTAACCATTGAACCACTACCTATTAATTTTCAAGGATGGATTATATATGCAACAGGCATTGAGTTTATTATTTTGTCCTTCAGTATCATCTAGAAGTCCCAGACATGGCCCTTAACCACTTTCTGCTAGATGCGGTGAAGAGCAAAAATACAGTCCAAGCCCTAAAGCACTTACAATCTGAGTAGTTCTGTTAATCAATTTTGATCAGTATGGTAAAAAAACAATGTTAAAGTCCTAGCCCTATCTTTACTGAATGTTTAGCAATAAAAACAGAGCAGTATGAGAGACAAGCTTTAGATGATACTTGGTGTTTCTGTTTAAATGGCTTTTTTCTGTACCCTCGGTACATCCTTCTGCAAATGCATCTCTTCATAATCTTGTCCTTGAGAAGCAGACAATAGCTGCAAAGCTGTTTTTTCTCAGCAATAATATTGCTAGGTGACAATGTAAGAATCACCAAAAAATGTTTCATGGAAAAACACCACATATTGCAGGTTCCTGTGACCTTTTAATGCTTTCAGCTGTGCCCTTATACAAATTTGAAGAATGAGATAATTACACCAGCTTGAAGGCTCACAGTGTAAATTAATCTGGGTAGTGATTAGCCAGGCTCCTTGAGTTAGAAAGAACAATGAAATGAGGAGATATTTTATAGGCTAATATTCTTAAAATCACTCATTTTTGTAATGCCAGCACAAAGCAAAGATCAATTCTGGCACATTAACTATTTCAAAATATTATGTTTTCCCATTTTAGTAGCTTTTTCTTTTTGCATCAAAATTTGAGATGCAGAGTATTGCACAGACAGGGATCGGCAACCTTTGCCATGCAGCCCATCAGGGAAAGCTGCTGGCGGGCCAGGAAGGTTTGTTTACCTGCAGTGTCCGCAGGTTGGGCCGATAGCAGCTCCCACTGGCCGCGGTTCGCTGTTCCAGGCCAATGGGGGCTACGGGAAGCGGTGCGGGCCAAGGGATGTGCTGGCCACCTCTTCCCGCAGCCCCCATTGGCCTGGAAGGGCGAATCGCGGCTAGTGGGAGCTGCGATCAGCTGAACCTGTGGACGCTGCACATACAATGCAGTGCAAAGAAATAACTTGGATTTGTCTCTATTTCAGATTTAAAAGCTCAGCATTTGTGGTCTTCCTTAATCAACAAAATCCCCAATATACTACCCTCTGTTTCCTATTTATGTTCACTTCCTACTAAATGACCACCCCATTAAGCTGTACAGCTGCAGTGACTTTATTCTCAGAATACTCTATTATAGACTTACCTTAACCTAGTAGTGTTGTAGGAAAGACTGGATATCAGTGAATTTATGTACAGAAGTAGAAGGTCCTTTCTCTCAATTGTTGAGTTAAACTACACAATCCAGAAGGTACTTTTCAGCCTCACCATCCATAATTATGACCTTCAATGGTTTGTGTATCATGAATTGACTGTCTCAGTGCCATTCCTGATCATCACACGAAACCACCCTTACAACTGGCATCTTTATTGCCAGTCTCAGTAAAAAGTGAAACGATTAAATGGACGTGGGAATGAGCTACCCTCACATGCCTTGGGGTGGTTCCTTTATTTTAGGATTGAGGAACATTAGCACGGCAGCTTGGGGAATCTTGCATGGGAGTGACTATTCTGGCTCTGTTCTGTGCTGTATACAATATTTTAACTGCTAAGCTGTCACTATTTCCTAAACCATGTTGTTATAGCAGCCAAGTTAGTTCCAGGATATGGACGGCCCAGGTAGGTTAAGTAATATCTTTTATTGGACCAACTTCTGTTGATGGAAGGTACACATCACGTTTTTGAATTACTCAGAGTTCTTCCTCAGGTCTGGAGATGGTAACTAGAGTGTCCAAGCTAAAAACAAGGTGGGACAGATTAATCATAAGCAGCTCACATGCTGTTGGAGGCCACTTACCGGGAAATGAAGACTCGACATTTAGCAGCAGCAGTGTGTGTTAAAATTGTTGTGAAGAGCCCCAGTGTCTCTCTTAAGTCCATGGCTTTTAGTGTCCAGCAGAGTTATGAATTTAAGTTCCTAGGCTCATCTTTTGAAGGTGGTGTTCTGGTCCCCTTTGAGAATGAGGACTGAGAGATCAGATATGGAGTGATCATTTTGTGAAAAGTGTTCGCCCAAGTGTGTTGTGAAGTTGAAAGCAAACCTGAAAAATTAGTTAAGCCTTTTTTCCATGATGAATTCTTCAACTGACAGGCTGGGGGCGGAGAACACATATATACATATTATATATTGTAGGGGTGACTGAAGCCTCTACTCAGCTTCCTTTTTGTATGCATACTATCGTTGTGCAAAAAGATGTTTGTGCAGTTGAGTGATACTTGAACATGTAAAAAACAGATAAAAACAACAAGGAGTCCGGTGCCCCCTTAAAAACTAACAAATTTAACAGATGCATCTGAAGAAGTGGGGTTTTTTACCCACAAAAGCTTATGCCCAAATAAATGTTAGTCTTTAAGGTGCCACCGGACTCCTCGTTGTTTTTGTGAATACAGATTAATATGGCTACCCCTCTGATATTAAAATACAGATGAAATTTTTTTCTTGAAATCCCATCACCTGCATAAATAGCTGTTAGTGCACCACAGTAGCACATCCAAGGGAGAGAATCACAAGATTCACACTAGAAAGTGAAGGCTGGGTTCTGGAAATTAAGACCAGTGTTGTGTTTCATATGGGAGGAGGGGTGCAATGGGCAGAGAGCATTAATTCAATGTGAAGGTTGAAAAGTCAAGCACTGAACATTCATGACAACCCAAAATTTGGTGATTTTTGCCCAAGGTTTCTGCAACAGTTTTAAACTAGTTCCATTGCACATCTTGAAGGAAGAAAGGTAATAGGAGCCACTAATGGGACCGGGTCTGCTATCCATCATAAGGTGAAACATCTCTAGTGGGAAAAGAGGAACTGAACACCTGGAGGGGGGGTACAGTTAGAACAGACTATGTGATAACTCCTCTGTCAAAGGAGTTAATCATTTTAATTACTTTAAATACATATTTTTCTATTTGCACAATAAATGTACTAATGTTACCACAAGGATTTTATGCCTTTCTGAATTGGAAGGGAAGTAGCCCATGCAGTTGCAGAAGGGGAGATAGGTGGTCCATGACACACATTCTAGTAGTATGAAGCAACACTATGAAAGTCTGAGGACCTCTGCCTTAACCCACAGACTTTATTCAATGGGGACAACTTCTTATTGTCATATTCATGTTAAATATTTGCATTTTATGACTTTTTTTGTGGATCTGGCTAAAAAATTTCCTTCAAAATGTCTTGGATAGAAAATCCCCTTTGGCTAAAATAAGAACAGCCATACTGGGTCAGACCAAAGGTCCATCTAGCCCAGTATCCTGTCTTCCGACAGTGGCCAATGCCAGGTGCTGCAGAGGGAATGAACAGAACAGGTAATCATCAAGTGATCCATTCCCTGCTGCTCATTCCCAGCTTCTGGCAAACAGAGGCTAGGGACACCATCCTTGCCCATCCTGGCTAATAGCCATTGATGGACCTATCCTCCATGAATTTTAGGTTGTTTTTTTTTGTTTGTTTGTTTTTTTTGAACCCTGTTATAGTCTTGGCCTTCACAACATCCTCTGGCAAAAAGTTCCACAGGTTAACTGTGTGTTGTGTGAAGAAATGTTTCCTTTTGTTTGTTTTAAACCTCTGCCTTATTAATTTAATTTGGTGACCCCTAGTTCTTGTGTTATGAGAGGGAGTAAATAACACTTCCTTATTTACTTTATCCACACCAGTCGCGATTTTATAGAACTCAATCATATCCCCCTTTAGTCATCTCTTTTCCAAGCTGAAAAGTCCCAGTCTTATTAATCTCTCCTCATATGGAAGCCGTTCCATACCCCTCATCATTTGTTGCCCTCTTCTGAATCTTTTCTGAATTCCAATACATCTTTTTTGAGATGGGGCAACCACATCTGCACGCAGTATTCAAGATGGGGGTGTACCATGGATTTATATAGAGGCAATATGATATTTTCTGTCTTATTATCTATCCCATTCTTAGTGATGCCCAACATTGTTTGCTTTTTTGACTGCCGCTGCACATTGAGTGGATGTTTTCAGAGAACTATCCACAATGACTCCAAGATCTCTTTCTTGAGTGGTAACAGCTAATTTAGACTCCATCACTGTATATGTATAGTTGGGATTATGTTTTCCAATGTGCATTACTTTGCATTTATCAACATTGAATTTCATCTGCCATTTTGTTGCCCAGTCACCCAGTTTTGAGAGATCCTTTTGTATCTCTTCGCAGCCTGCCTGGGACTATCTGAAGTACTACTGTATCATCTGCAAATTTTGCCACCTCACTGTTTACCCCTTTTTCCAAGTCATTTATGAATATGTTGAATTAGGACCGGTCCCAGTACAGACCCCTGGGGGACACCACTATTTTTACCTCTCTCCATTCTGAAAACTGACCATATATTCCTACCCTTTGTTTCCTATCTTTTAACCAGTTACCAATCCATGAGAGGACTTTCCCTCTTATCCCATGATAGCTTACTTTGCTTAAGAACCTTTGGTGAGGGACCTTGTCAAAGCCTTTCTGAAAATCTAAGTACACTATATCCACTGGATCCCGCTTGTCCACATGCTTGTTGACCCCCTCAAAAATGAATGAATGAATTATAAAGACAATTCATTTTTTCCAGTGATAAATTCTGAGATTTTTTGGGTGGGGAGGAGAATTATTTTGATGGGGAAAGTAATTTTCTCCTACAGTTTAGCTGCTCTGGCAACAGAAAGCAACCACCAAGCAAGCTTACCTATGTGAAGCAGATTCAGCATAGAGCAGGGGTTCTCAAACTGGGGGTTGCGAGGTTATTACATGGGGGGTCATGACCTGTCAGCCTCCACCCCAAAACCCATTTTTCCTCCAGCATTTATAATGGTGTTAAATATAAAAAATGTGTTTTTAATTTATAAGGGGGTCGCACTCAGAGGCTTGCTATGTGAAAGGGGTCACCAGTACAAAAGTTTGAGAACCACTGGCATAAAGGCACTACTCTATGCTACCCCAGTTACCAGGTCCCAGCAAAAAGGGCATGGCCAATGTGTCAACTATGCTTTAAAATTAGAATATCTCTAACTTGGTTATGCCAGGTGGAACTGTGTGAATAACTGATTTTTCAGTTTGTTGGTGGTTTCAAAAAATCAAAATTAAGGTGGACCCGAAACAATTTTTTTTAAAAGTTAGCAAACAGAAAAGCTAAACTTAATTTTGAATCAAACAAAACATTTTGTTCAACCTGAAAAAATTTCATTTTGATTTTAAGCTCTCTACATGGTTTTTAATGAAATTGAAGGACATTTCACAAGTCATTTTGAATAAAAAATCAAAACATTTTATTTTGAAAATGTGAAAATGAAACATTATTTATTTTTTTAACCAAAACAATGTGGAGCAAATGACATGAATTTTCGAATTGTTGCAGTAGACCTGAATCTGCATTTTTATGCCAAAAAAAGTGGCTGAAAAATTCTGCTTGGTTCTAATGTCAGGGGCTAAACAGATCCCAGGAATAGGGCAGTGTAAAGCCAATATAAAACAGCTTTTTTGCCCTCCCTTTCTCCCCAGATGAAAGAGTCTGGAGCAATGTTCTCACTTCATGGTGTAGGAAAAAGTCCCATGTAATAAATTGAGAATAAAGAAATTAAGAGCACAGGAAAAGATTGAGGGAGGGAAGAGACATGGAGAGGAAAGAAAGGAAATGACCAGCTCCAACAAAGAGCCCATTACCCTTTGACATCTTGTAAGTGACCTAAAAGCTACAAACAGCAACTGCAGCTAATGCATAAATTCTACATGCATCTGTGGAGCTCTACCAATAGAACTAAAGGAGAACTCCTGTGCTGCTGTTCTATCCTCAGTGGGCCTACCATGGAAAGTAACATCACTAGCTCTTATGCGAAAGACAGTATACTGCAAGATGATCCATGTCTCAACTTCCTCCCTTTCATTAATCGATATAGCTAACTAGGGGGACCTATCACTTTTAACTTTGCACACTTTCTAAATGCCTAGTCAGCAAGTAATCCCAGACAAAGCTGCCAGTTGCTCATTAGTTGTAAACTGTGCTGCGTCAGGTTTACATGACGTGGTGATGCTGAGAAGTTCCTGATATCTGTGTAAACAGCTATAGCTTCAAGGCAAATCAGTAGAAACGTAAAGTTTCCACTGGGCAAGTTCACAATTTTCCATGTGTCCTATTTTATTAAATGAAAAACCTACAGGAAACACATGGCTGGTACCCCTAGAGGTACCTCTTCAATTTCCCATGTAAAGTTAATAGAATTGGCTTCAAATACTTCTAGAAAACTTGCATCATTATTTGCCAGTTTCCTTCTAGTGGTCTCCTGAGAGATGTAGATAGTCTGTGTTGCATATTAAACTTTAATTACAGATTTCTGTTATAGGAGTGAGATAACATTCAGAAGGAGGCATCTGCACCAATCCTTGTGAGTTTTTTATGCTAAAAAAAATCCATAAAGTAAATGAAAAATGAGTCAGCGACCTATCACCAATCTCTGTCAGCACATACAGCACCTCCAGCTTCACAGTAGGCTGCCAGCTGGTCTTCTATTAACAGTAAATTGAAGATTTTTATTTATTTATAAGTGTTATTAATCTGGTAGTTGAAATGCAATTTGTTTTCCAAACTGGAGAGCATGCAAGGTTTCTGGCACTATTAGTGCAGATAGAATGGGGGGTTTACTAAAGATCTCACAATATATAAACCATACTAGCCCTGCTGTTGCAAGAATTTACAATATTGTTCTTAGTACCATAACATACAAAGTAGCAAGTCCTGTGTGTCTGGGACCTGACTTTTCAAAAGGGCAGAATCCCATGGCCACATATAAAACTGCATGCGCTACACAGGACCACTTTGCAACTGTGTGCAAAATAACGTATCTGCACTTGCAGATCTTAAAATTAAGACATTCTTGTATATCAAAGTGAAATAATTTTATATCCTACTTCTAATTTATTACCACTAATATTTCTGCTTCACTGATGCACGTACCTCTGGACTAATGGTGCTAAGACAGCTTGACTTTATTGGCAGATAAGTATGAAAGATATAGCAGTGCCAATAACTTTGTTGTTTACCTTCTCTGAAAATAAACACATTTTTGCAGCAAAATACATGAGTCTGTAGTGATTTACACTTCCCAAGAATGAGACTGGCACAACGAGGTGCCCTACATATATACTATACCTTCTCTCTGCTCCTCACTGCTGCTTTCTCTTACAGTCCCTCTGTATTGGTCTTCAATTCTGCTGCTGGCTTCTCAGTCTTCACCCCGTATTTTTCCAGTCTGCTCCATCCTAAGTGGGATGCAAATACAAAAACATTTGTGTCAAATGTTTATACCCATTCGCTCACAGATATAATACAGGTCTGTGTGTGTGTGTATATATATAGAGAGAGAGAGAGAGAGAGAGAGAGAGTATATTTCAGTACTTGAGTGTGTTTGGTGAGGTGTGAGACATAGATCCTGGCCTTCAATGGGGCCAGGGCTTCATCCATGCTCCCTGTTGGAAGGAATTTCCTCCTCCTATGTCATGGTGAGTGAGTCTGAATGAGGTTTTGGAAGAATAAAGTTTAGGTGCCTGGAGCATGAAGAGTAAATGATGAACTTTATATACCATGCTTTAGTGTAATCCATGTTATCTTCATAATCTTCTATAATCCAAGTTGAAAAATTCTCATTGTGTAATCATTAGAGATGAATGGGTACGATGAGATTTAAACTGCAATGTCACTACCTATTAATTCCCCTGCCTACCACCAAACCCTCATTCTAACACATAACTAAAACAACTGATAAACAGAACCTTATTACACAGTGATTTGATTGACTAGATAACATTGATACAACAAAACAATAACTTTGCTTAAATTTTAACAAGTATAAATTACTCAAGAGTAGAACTGAGATAATAATTGATGTTTTGTTTTGTTTTATCAGTGGCTGAACTTGGGGGTGGAGGGGATTGGTTCCTTTTAAATCAAAACTGAATCTTTTCAGTTTTTCTTAACAAAGCAAAAAACATTTCTTGCAGGTCAAATGAAATGCTTCAAACAATATTTTGAAACTAAACAGTGTTCATTTTGAAACAAAGATTTGAAGGGATTTTTTTTTTTTTTTTTGGAAACAGTTCACTTCAACATACTGGGAAAAAAAATCAGACAAAACTATTCACTGAATTTGACCTAAATTCACAAAAAGTTTCAGTGTCCTGAAAAATTTACTTTTCAGTTAATTTACTCTTTGCTGAAAAAAATTCTCCCAGCTCTACTCAAGAACCACCAATAAATTGAAAGGAGACTATTGTCAGGGTTTAAAGAGTAGGATTCATAATTAAGTAATCAGGATGGTGTGGTGACTATAATGGGGTTGTGGGGAAGAGAATATGACACCATCCTATGGATGGAATAGGGACTAAACCCTGTACAACCCTTTCATGGTGGGTATTTGGCTACTGTTTCAGGATAATCATGTATCCGCTAGTTATGCCCCAGCCCTGCATCCCACTCTATTAGCCTACGATGACAGTAGTACAGAAAGTTTGTTGAAAGACTCCATAACAAGCTTTATGCACAGAAATTGTTGAAAAACATTCTACGGGGAAAACAAAGGACTTCAGAGTATATGCAATGGAACAATACATGAGTATTCCATTGCTTTCAATGCAATCACTTGCATGAGTAAAATGAGATGATGGATTTGGATGGTGGTAGTGTAGTGTTTGCTGCAGGAATAGATCTTGCAGATTATCACAAAAATCATCCTTTTTCAGTTGTCACCAGTCTAAACTGTTATCATTATTTATATAGCAACTGCTTCATGCTCTATAAAGAGAGCCACTATTAAATACAAAAGATATTATCCTCTGAACTTATCCATGTATCATTTGGTATTAGTCAGTTTTATCTGATAGACCTCACTTTCATTTTGGAGCACTTTCAAAGAGAGGTGCAGGAGCATGAAACATCTGCTTGTCTGAATCTTGTGAATAACTTTTTTCTTAAGTCAAAGTATTTAAGTTGAAAATATAGGAGAGGGGAAGCTGATGTTTTTTTTATAAAAAGGTTAGATTCTGTATAAATTAGTGCCTTGAATAAATTGAGGGTGATTATCTGGAGAATTCCAATGATCAATATGCTACTCCTCTTACTCATTTGTGTCATCCCACATAAGTCAGTGGGACTACTTGCATAAGTAAACTGACCTGGATTTTCCCCAAAGAGGGTAGGTAAATTACTACCAAGCAAGCAGTAAGCATTACTATAACAAGGTGTGATGGTTTTTCCATTTGCCTTGTGTTAGTAGGTGTTAGAATCCTACCAAAAGCTACAGACATTCTGCTCACTCATTGTAGCATGTGTGAGTTATTTCCTGGCTATAAAGGAGATGAGAATGGGTCTCTAAGGAGAAGCAACTAGGACATAAAGCTTAGGGACTACCAAGCTCAGAGGAAGCCTGGACTGAGGTTTATGTTGTCGTGTTGTCTAATAAAGCCAAACCCCAGAATGGAGTGAGTTTGGACACCTTCTGTGCACTCATGGCTGACAATGCTACGGAGTCTTGGCCTATTCACAATTCCAAACAGGCTGTAGAGAGCTGGATCTCACAGGAAATTCCCCCGTTTGAAAACAGCCCAGACTGGTAGCAACTAAAGATGATTCTATCCAAAGGCTGTTCTGTGAAGCCAGTGTGGTAATGGTTTCATATTTGTTTGTAATGGATGGATGTTTACAGAATAAAACAATCACCACATTTCCCACTATTGCTGGCCATTTTAACAGAAAATCAAAGAGCACATGAGAAAACAGTTCAGTCGGCAGGCTCATCCCTGGCAGCGGCCCCTAGAGGACAAGTGTGAGGTATGTTGGCAGAGGTAAGAGGAAATTGCCAGACCATCTTTATGGCTAGAGAAGCCAGTGCAACCATTAGTGTGAACAGCAAACTTTGAAGGGGTGTGCTCCTTCACCAGTGAGTCATCAAAGGAAGTAGACGTTACCCTTTCCAGGAGTAACCCCACACCACTGATAGCAAAGAGGACATTAGTGACTTGAATGGCAATGGAGTGTGATGTAAAGCAGTATTAACTTTGGGAGCATAAGGACTGTAACTCTACCTGGCTTCTACAGGTACCTTCAGCTAACTACTACCCTAAAGCTCAGCCTTGAGCAAAACACATGGTTGTGTCCTGGAGCAAATGTTTGCCCCCATCTAGATTAGTATTTACAAAGGTTATCAGGAATTAATTGCCAAGCAATTAATTTGATTTTTCGATGACCAAAAACTCTAGATATACCCTTAACTATAGGAGTAACTGGTGCAAGCCGGCTGCTATACCCCATGTAGACCAGCCCACAGATGGAGAGACAACACTCGCTTTGTCAGTTGGTTATAAAACCATATGTGAAACACTGGAATGTTGGATATTGGGATTTCTGGGTTCTATTCCTGCCTTTGGTAGCAAAGTATGGTCTAGTTACAGTACTGCCATACACCTTTCTTCCAAAAGACAGACGGGTTTGTCTTTTGAGACATTAGGGTACTATTCCTGCTTTGTCTGAAGTGAAATTGTGCAACCTCTGTTATCTGTAAAATGGCTGAATGATGGTTCTACTCTAGAGCAGGGTTATAAGTCATTGTTTAATATTGTGCTTTTACAAATAGCAGATGGTGGTGGAAGAGCTAGGATTAGAACTTTTTTTTTTCTGCCTGGCAACTGAGTGAACATTTCCCTCAGCTACAGATTTGAGGGAGGGAGGAGAGAGAGGTGTCTTGTGTTTATATTTCCCCCCCCGAATAGTAAACAGCTCTCCCAAATGACTTGGCAGGTCTTCATACAGAAGGCAGAAATTGCTGTAGGGAAATAGTACCTCTGTAAGGGGGTTCCCCAGCTACCAGACAGCTATCAAAATAGCTGTCCACCAGTCCCCCTGCCAACCAGAGAAAGGGAAAAGGGCATGATCAAAGATCAGCACTTTCGGGGTATTTTTACCTGGCAGATATTCCCTAAGGACTGTGCCAGCTACTCTAAGTTACATCAACCTTGGGATTCTTCTGATTTATACCCGGAACTAGGCATGCCCCAGGGTAGCATGAAAATTCAGGAACAAAAGGAAGTTTAATGTCACACTATAAATCAGATGTAGAGCTGGTATTTTAAATGCCAAATCCCCTTGCTCCCTGCTTAGTCTCCTAGATAACACTGCCTCGCATCTTTGCAGGAGTGTTTAAGATAACTCTTAGAATGATACATTTGCCTAAAAGTTTTTTTCAGTTTAGTTTTATTTTAAGAGTTGATAAGTAAGATTAACGTACTTTCTAAGATTAACCTAACATTTCAAGTACAATACACTGTAATAAGAAATGCAAATGTCATATCTTGTGTAAAAAGACACAAATAGCTGAAACTGTAATTCTCATATATCTCCTCCAGTCAGATGTGTTTTTAAATGAATAAGTAGACTTCCATTTCAGAGCTCAAGCCAAAACAAAACAACTCATTGCACAACCCACTGTGAGAACCCTAAAATCTGGATAAGACTTCTCTTTTTTTCCTAGCACCTTATCTGCTTTCTTTTTATTTAGTGGGATATTAAATTTTGTCCTCTGTATTTGAATAAAGCTTGGATTTATCCTCTTTAAAATAAATTACTTTCTTAATATTTATAACATCAAATATTTCCTGTGCTGCAGTTACTGTCTAGTCTTTCATTTAATTTAGATGAAATTATTGTTTCTAAAACAACCTGATACTTATCGCATTAGATCTAGGTGTGGATGCATAATTTAAAATATGGTGAAAATTTGTTTCAAAGGTTACATTTTACATACCAAACTATAAGATTTCCATATTGAAATATTGCATCTCATTACCCAGATTTCCATTATCTCACACAGTCATACTTGTATGACTATTTCACATATATTATATATGGCATACCTCTGAATACCACTATTAAGAAGGAATTATGATATTTATTATACTCTGTTCACTCACTCACTCAAAAAAATAGTTTCTTATCATACTTCTAACCTTAAATAATCCCAAATAAATATTCACCAGTGTAAACTATGAAACCAATTATCTTCCAAAAGTGAATATTTTTCATTACTTTGTGGAGCAGTCAAAAGAAATCCTAATGTATTTCCTGGCCTGTCTCTTAAATCCTTTCTCACTTTTAAACCATTTCTAGCTTTCTCAAAGTGTGCTGGAGAAAAATAAGCTATTGAAATGCAGTAGAGTGATTTATATTATGTACTGTTTTTATTAATACACTAGTATGGGAGGAAGAGTCAAACAGCAAAATACCTCTGAAGTTTAAAAACAGTCATTCTGTAGCTGAATTGTTAAGTTGTCACATTCAAAAGAACAGGAAAGGTTGGCTTGCAAGTAAAGGGCTGCCGTCAATTTGACTGTCAATCTGAAATCTAGTCAGTGGCAAAGTGAATTAAACATTGTTGGAGGCACTGTGCATCTACACATGAGTTCCCCACTTTACTCTTGTATTTTCTACTTTACTAATTGTCTATCCTCCCTCCTGTTACTGCATGAAAGGTCCGCAGGAATGTGGTTAAGGCCCTGATCCAGCAAGGTACTAAAGCCCAATTTTAAGCATGTAGGCAGTTCCTTTAACTTCATTAGGACTACTGTGATGCTTAATACTAGACATGTACCTTGCTCAATGTACTCCACTGAAGTCAATGGAAGCTATTGGATGCTCAACACCTCTTCAGAGGGAGACCAAAACTACCTACCTAGCTAAGCCAAAATTAACAGGGTAAAACGTACCTGTTAGGAACAGAGCGGTAAAGCAGAAAAAATACTCAACAAAAAACTGTTTGTTCCAAAGGACATGGTGTAAAATATTCTACGGCATTAAGGTCTATATAAAATTGACAATCTGACAACTTTGAAGGACTTCCTTTTAATATCAAATTCTCAGAATAACTTTTCAGTCATAAATAAAAGATTTAACAGACAAACACTATATTTGACGATTGTATTAAGGTTTACAATATGTATTAGTAACTTGGGGGGAGGGGATTTACAGGCACAATGTAATTATCCCCAAATCAAGCATTACTGCATAGAAATTCAGTAATGGTTATACTTTAAAGAAATTCAAATGCATTAAGTTATGGAAAGGCACCGTTAAGGCACCCGGACAACTTTAACTCTGCCCTGTAGTTACACCACGCAATAAACATAGTATTTGTGCTCTCAAATTAGATTAACTGGTTTTTGAAGACACATCAGTTTTTTAACTCTAACTCCCACCCCGGTGCCATTTATAAAAATGAATTATGTATAAAAGTATTTTGATGGCATCAGCAGTAGTGTAATATGTATCTTAACCATAAGAAAATATTAATAATTATTTAAAATCCCTTCAAATGTCCATGTTAATAAAGGGCTGGGTATCATAAATTGACTTACAAATAGTCAGATGGCTACACTGATTAAATCTAACATGAGTGGGTAAAGACCTAGTTATAGTACTATGCTAAGTGCATATGGTAGCTACATAAAACTGTACCAGCTTTATGTATCTGAAACTTCTGTAGAAAACAAATGTATATAAACACTGTTTAGCTTTTTCCATCTTCTCAATCTCTCAAAAGATTTGACAATTGATTATACTGTATTTGTGCATCCTTCTGTTCAGGGAAATATAAATTCAACATGTCTTGGCACCTCCAAATGTAGATTTACTGCTTTCTGGTTACTTTAAATGATTCAGAATCAGTGAGACAGGCTTAACTGAAATATTAATCTTAATTTTTACAGCAATTGGTAAAAATGAAGTTGAAATCCAAAATGTAAAGAATGCAATTCCTTATGATAATTTAGATATTAGAGAACTACAATAACTTTAGGAATGGCATTGCATTTGGGGGCAACTGTATTGATATACAATAATTAAGTATCGTTATTATCACATTTTTGCTACATGAAACAGACAAGCTTAAGTGAAACCTGAGTGGTTTCATGTTTACTATTAACCAAGACTTGGCTCAGGTTTATGGAAAAAGTTTGCTGTGGTTTTACCAATCAGTTCAGTGAATCTGGGTTGAATTTTCTGCTATTATCTCTTTTCCCCCCCACCCCATATAGGACCTACTTCTGCAGTCATTGATGTAATCTACCAAACTCCCATTGATTTACATTGTAGCTGGATTGTGCACCAAATTTACTTATCCCAAAGAGGCCCACAGTCCCCATTGAACTCTTACTCTCTTCTAGGGGGTTGTGTAGCTGATCCAATCACATTGAAAAAAGGAAAGGTGAGGAGTAATATTAGAGATAACTGACAAGCCTGGACCTGTAGATGCAGAAAAAGGATAGAAAGTGGGAGATATTGCAGAACACTCATGGGACAACAAACTGTGGCTTCTACAATACTAGTAGTTAAACATGAGGGGTATGAGGCTCCACTTGGTTATACTGGTTTTGCAATGGTGTAATTCCATTAACTGCTGTGGACTGGAAAATTGGGCCTATGGTCAATTTTTTGATGAGCACCGAGGAATATTGCATGGCCGTAACCGACTCCATTTTCTCCAAGGAAAAAAATATTCATAAACTTTCCTTTCACACAGTGAGTATTATCCATGTAACTTATGTATGGCAATACTTACGGTGTTACTATGTATAGTCATCACAGAAAAATATCTTAGGGACTGATACAAAACCTCCTGAATTTTTTTTAAAGCCTTCCATTGACTTCAATAAGCATTTGATGAAGCCCTTATTGAACACTCCAGCTGCTTGTTAATGCAAAATCTGTCATTTCACCTACAACATTATATGCATATCCAGAGATCACATAACTGTCGTATCTGATGCTCTTCACGTCCACTTCCCTCTACAAGGAACATAGCTCTCCTCCCTTAGTCTTTTATGTGAACGACAAGACTTCAACTAACGGCAGGGCAACCCCAAGCAACATTTGCACAAAGATTGGTCTTGCACTATCCCCTGAAATTTATAAGACTATTCACATTTGTTAATTATCTGTGTGCTAACGAAACGCTCTGTATGTGACACTGAATGAAGACAGACCATGTCCCTAAGAGCTTTCAATGTAATACACAGAAATAGAGGAGATGGGATGACCAGGAAGGCCCAGAGAAAGGAATATCTTTGTTTTTCTTCACTGATTTGGTTTAGTTCTCATGGAGGCACTGAGTCTTTTGACACTAGGACTTTGCCTGATATCTGACAAGTTTCAGAGCCACAGGTTCTCCATGAACATTGTTCTTCTGGGCCTGACCCTTTGCTCAGCTAATAAGGCAGATGCCTGGAGATCTGAGATGGATGAGCCCCAGTCTATTTTAGATATAGTACAGGAGGGAAAGGATCTTGATTTGGACTTTGTCTGGGAAAGCCAGCTAGTGTAGATCATGAAACGTGGGCAGGATTTGTTCTCCTGTTCTCCTCAGTCTACTCTGCTTAGCAGGGGAGCTGCTCCATGCTGTGCCTGCCTCTTTCATAATTCTTGTAAAGGGAATGCTGCGTGAGGGATCCTAATAAGTGGTGATAGGCTAGAAAGCCCATGAATGCTGGGATGGTAATGTATAGAGAAATGGTTGGGGACCTCAGATGAGGCACTGCTTTTTCATGATCCACAAGGTTTCACCCCAGGGGTTGCATAACGTGTTGATTTATATTTCCAAGTTATTGGACTTGCAAAACTGAAGTGCGACATTTATCTGTAAATGTGTGACTTCTCTTTTCATGGTTATTGGCTAGAAAAAGTAATTTCCTCTTCTCCTTAGGTACATTTATATTGATGCTTTTGATGTAGTGGGAATGGCACCTCTAAATACAACTCATTACTCTGTAGGCTGTATGACATTGGCAGAGCTAGTAAGAGCCTTGAGCTCCTGCAGTGCTACAGCTCATACTGTACCTCATGCATAACTTGGATTATTTGGGGGTTTTTTTTGGGGGGGGGGGGGGTTTGCGGGAGGAGAGGATAGACACTAAATCACTTGACTTCAATGGAGTTAGGACAATTTATACCAGCTGAGGATCTGCCCCTTAGTCTAGTCCTGGTTCAAAAGTTAGCCTGATCCTGAAATCACACAGATCTCACTTTGATTGAGTTCTACCTGAGTAAGGATTGCAGAACTGAGACTTAAATACTGTCCGTTGTGTTAAGAACGATGCTATAATGCCATCCTTAAATATGAAAATATACAATGAAACATATCCCTTGCTCCTGACCATTTTCTCTGACTATTAGTCCATGCTTCCTTTCCAACATTATTAGAAGTTACCAGAGGTGCCATTGCAGATGGTCTTGATAATTTTGTTTGTTATATAAGCAGTTTGGGGGCAGCCTAACATAATGGGGTCCTGGAGCATGATTAGACTCTTACATGCTCTGGTAACACAAATAATAAATAATTGTTGTGGAACAGTGTTCTGGAAATACTGTATATTGCCAGTAAAGTTTATCCTACCTGAATCTCTACGAATTTGTATATGCACCTCTTATCTATGTCTTTCCATATAATGAAACAGTGTTGCATGGTTCCAAGTGCAACCTCCAATTTCCATTTTAGAAACAGTTTGACTGAAAAAATCACTTTTTTTTTTTCAGTAAAAGCTTTATTGGATCTATTTGAAAACTATGGATATAGAATTACTAATTACTAAACAAGAAAATAAACTTAAGTGTTTGAACTGCTGATACACTGAGCTATTTTAAGTCAAATGTTTAAAGAAAAGTTTCCCTTATATTTTCTTGGCTATAGCAAGTTGTTACAAATACCCCTCTTAAAATAAAGAAGAATAGAGAGAGGTTCTTTAGCATCCTTCAAATTACTTGTAATTATTGGCCCATCAAACTGCTTTTAGAACCAGCATGGTTAAATATTTTATTTGCTGTCTGAGGAGGTAATGTTACTGACAAGTAATACTAAATTTAGACTTCTAGCATTTTGTTTACTATTAGATGGAAAAAAGTGTCCCTTGTACTAAGGACCTTATCATAGCATCAATTTTTTAGCAGTACTTCCCACTGACTTCTATGGATAGCTCTGCTTTTTAAAATAAGTCATGATGTGGCCATGAAACAGTATCAGGTTCTTTGAGGTGTGGGGGATGAGAGAGGATTCCCATTTAAAAAAAAAAAAAAGGAAGATCATTCCATTTCCATTCAGTATTCACAAGGCTCACTACTGCTCTAAGCCCAGCCCTAAAGTAGAATGCACTTCTCTGGAATAAGAATGAGGGTGAACTGGAGATAACTATGCTGGAAGCACAAGCTGCTGGTATTAAATTCCTTGGAGCTTTCCATTTAATGGTATGCATCTTTTGATGTCAAGAAACAGAGGATAAAAATCCCATCAACACACCCAGAATGGTCCCAGTTATAATGCTCCCAGGAAAATGCAGCAATGGAGAACTGTCAGAAACTGAGGTGAGGGTGGTCTAGCCTAGAGGTTGGAGCAGCGACATTCAGAGCCAAGGGTCAGAGCTGGAATCAGGTGTCAAGAGTAGGGCTGGAGCCCGGAGCTAGGCTGGAGCAGGACTAGGGGTAAGACTGGGATAGGCTGAGGCCTGTGAAGTCTGTTACCCCTATCAAGCAGGTGAGAGCTCCAAGCTATGTAATGACATTGAGCAAACTGAGTTGCTGTTTCTCCCGTGAGGCTTGTATGCCTGCTCTGAGAGTCTGCAGACCATCTCCTGGGTCATGGATTGGTTAACACAGGAATGACACTTCCCCTCATGTGGCTTAATCAATTCAAGGATGACTCATCACTTCACAAATTGTTTTTAGAAATAAAATGTCCCCTATGGACTAAGCATAGGACTTGGAGGAAGAAACGCCTTTGTTGTAAACCTGATTCTGGGGCTGCGTCAAAAAAAAGACCCATGGGGCAGCAAGTCTCCAAGGCCAGGTCAACTGACTTTGGCTCACGCTACAGGGCTAAAAATAGCTGTGTAGATGTTCAGGCTCAGGCTGGCACTGATGCTCCGACTCTCCCGTTTCCAGGTTTCAGACCCTGGGCTCCAGCCCAAGTCTAAACATCTACTTTGCTGTTTTTAGCCCTGCAGCAAGCCCTGAAAGCTCAAGTCAGTTGACCCAGGCTCTGAAACTAGCTGCCTTGCAGGGTTTTGGGCTGTGTAGATGTACTCCAAGGGTTTTGGGGCAAGTCACATAACCTCTTATCTGTTTACCTATTGGTATACTGGGAAACCACAATATGTGCCTCCTCGGAAATGTACTAATCATCTGTTTTATGGTGGTTTGTGACTACAGAGCTTTGTACATGCTAAATAGTAGTAGTTTTCTGCTCTCTAAAGATCAGTGGAAAAATACTTTCCATTTGTGTTATATTGTAAAACAAGTTAAATGAATATTTTTTTCTAATTAAGGGGAAAATAAATTAAGTATCGATTTCCCTTTGCCCAGAGTCTCCTACAGCTTTGTCAGAGGCTTTTGGAATTAACATGTAAATCTATGGAGAGCTCTTCTGTTGGAAACTTTTGCAAGATCATTGACATCAGAGATTGATGCTGGTGCGGTGTGGCATCTCACTGTGAGCATACGATACAGTACCCGCACTCCTGGATCTGTCCTGGCGGCTCATAGATCTCTGGGTGAAGTTTAAGGTGTTGGTTATGCGCTATAAAACCTTAAATGGCCTGGGATTGGCCTACCTGAGAGCCCACTTTTCTCCCTGTGCTATACTGCCACAGCTATGGTTAATGGTGGCACTTGAGCTAGTTCCTCCCCACATTGAGAGGGGGAAGCTGACAGGATGTTCTCTGTGAAGGCTCTGAGACTACCTTTTGAGTCTGAAATAGCTGGAATTTGAGATCTTCCAGGCACACTGCAAAAGTATCCATTGGAGAAGTTTGGGGAGAGGGCTTGAGAGCATGATTCCCAGAATGATGAAGCAGTGGAAAGCACTGGTAGGCGGGTGGTTGGCTGATTTCCTGTTGAAATGATTAATCAATGCTGATGAGACTTCATTGTGTGTTAATGATGTTGGGGCTCCTACAGCCTTGGATTAGGTGCTTTTTTTATAACTTTAAGTCTAAAATAAATAATTTAGACTATTTAAATTCTGAAACCCTGTTAGTGAATTACTACTTTACTGTATCTAAATGTGAGTTGTACTAGTTTTGGCTACATAAGGCCATTTGCTCCCTGGTGCTGTGCAGTAAAGCTGTATTGTGAAACCCAAGCATTTTTTAAAAAGTCACGATTTTTAAGCCAATCCCAAGATTTTTGAAGGGTTATTTTTGTCTTCTAGTTTTCTGAGCCTTTAGTCTTCATCTTTGCAAGACATTTCCAAATGTATACTTCATTTTAAAATACACACTGAGGTTCTCATGAAATTGCATAACTCCAGAAGATGGGACATTACATATCCTAAAACTCTTGAAGAAATCTCAAGAGTTGGCAGAAAAGTAACGTAAAGAGTTTGAAAAGCCCTATGCACACAGCAGTGGGAGTGGTGGCATCTTATGCTGCTACCCTACTCTCTTCCATAGAACCAGTGCAAGGTTCAGGATCTACAGGTTTGAGGGGGTGAGGTGTTCTATCAGCATCTGGGTGGGGGAGCAGGGATAGCCATTTGATGTAGCATATCCCCTTTGTAGCTTCCCCCTCTATTGTTTGTATGCCTGTCAGAATGGAGAGTGATGCACAGCCTTTGAGGGGGGAACCAATGGAAGCATGGACTTAGCTGGAGCCAGGATATTTGGAGATAGGGGATGGTCCAACAAAGAGAGCACAGAGGGCTGAAGATCTACTACAGGGATGGCTCTGAATTTCCTGGTGAATTTCTGGGTAGCTTGAAGGTCACATCCATTGCCCTCCATGTGAGGACAAACCTTCCTGCTTCCAGAGAGAAGCATCCTCTGTTTATTCTAAATTTTCAGAACACTTCTCTCCCCCTATCTACCCCCATGAGTTTTCAGCCAGAAGGGAGAATGTCTTGCTTTGATTTAAAGAAAAGACACTTCAGTTCTTGTGCCTTCCTCTTAAGCATCTGGTGCTGGCCACTGTTGGAGACCGGTTACTGGACTAGATGGACCTCAGATTTGATACAATATGGCAACTTCTGTGTCTCTGCATTCCTGTAAATACTTTCGAAGACTCCAAGTTCCCCTGTCAGCAACTGCCTCAGATGATAGTTTGGTTTAAATTCAGTTTGGGAGTTTTACTTGAACATTTTATTGAAACTACAAATAGTGAAACAAGTAGATGAGAACTATGAAGGCCTTCATTAAATAGATGCCTAATTTGAAGTTAAAGTATATCCAGATGATCCACTGGTCTACAATTTTTGAGAAGTCGTCTGCTTCAGAGATAAAATGTGCTATTTATTATGTATTTTGATGTGCTGAATTCAAATATGACAATTAAAACAACTGATTGGCTACTGTTTCTAAGATATTTAAGTTTTTACATTTTATGTCTATGTATATTGTGTAGATAGTAGAGTTTTAATCATAAATTGTAACCCTAGGTCTTTTCATGTGTTTATGGTTGCTTTACATGATATTTCACCTGTCCTGTTTATGTAACACTTTAAAAATCAGCAAAAGGGTTATATAAATAAAATTTATTATGAAACAAAAGGCAAAAAACTATTATGTACATCGTTTAGTCCTATTCAGTGTCTACTCGGCGCTTCTTGGCTTGTCTCTTGTATTCATTAAATGGAGCATCTCTTGTCACTGTCCAGCAATAGTCTGCAAGCATTGATGGGCTCCATTTGCCCTGACAGCATTTCTCCATTGTTGTAATGTCCTGGTGAAATCGCTCGCCGTGCTCGTCGCTCACTGCTCTGCAGTTCGGTGGAAAAAAATCTAGATGAGAGTGCAAAAAATGTATCTTTAGTGACATGTTGCAACCAAGGCTTTTGTATGCCTTGAGGAGGTTTTCCACCAACAACCTGTAGTTGTCTGCCTTGTTGTTTCCGAGAAAATTTATTGCCACTAACTGGAAGGCTTTCCATGCCGTCTTTTCCTTGCCACGCAGTGCATGGTCAAATGCATCATCTCGAAGAAGTTCACGAATCTGAGGACCAACAAAGACACCTTCCTTTATCTTAGCTTCACTTAACCTTGGAAATTTTCCACGGAGGTACTTGAAAGCTGCTTGTGTTTTGTCAATGGCCTTGACAAAGTTCTTCATCAGACCCAGCTTGATGTGTAAGGGTGGTAACAAAATCTTCCTTGATTCAACAAGTGGTGGATGCTGAACACTTTTCCTCCCAGGCTCCAATGACTGTCGGAGTGGCCAATCTTTCTTGATGTAGTGGGAATCTCTTGCACGACTATCCCATTCGCAGAGAAAACAGCAGTACTTTGTGTATCCAGTCTGCAGACCAAGCAAGAGAGCAACAACCTTCAAATCGCCACAAAGCTGCCACTGATGTTGGTCATAGTTTATGCACCTCAAAAGTTGTTTCATGTTGTCATAGGTTTCCTTCATATGGACTGCATGACCACCTGGAATTGATGGCAAAACATTGCCATTATGCAGTAAAACAGCTTTAAGACTCGTCTTCGATGAATCAATGAACAGTCTCCACTCATCTGGATCGTGAACGATGTTGAGGGCTGCCATCACACCATCGATGTTGTTGCAGGCTACAAGATCACCTTCCATGGAGAAGAATGGGACAAGATCCTTTTGACGGTCACGGAACATGGAAACCCTAACATCACCTGCCAGGAGATTCCACTGCTGTAGTCTGGAGCCCAACAGCTTTGCCTTACTCTTGGGTAGTTCCAAATCCCTGACAAGGTCATTCAGTTCACCTTGTGTTATGAGGTGTGGTTCAGAGGAGGAGGATGGGAGAAAATGTGGGTCCTGTGACATTGATGGTTCAGGACCAGAAGTTTCATCCTCTTCCTCTTCCTCGTCTGACTCAAGTGAGAATGATTCTGGTGCATCAGGAACCGGCAGTCCTTCTCCATGGGGTACTGGGCGTATAGCTGATAGAATGTTTGGATAATGCACAGTCCACTTTTTCTTCTTTGACACACCTTTCCCAACTGGAGGCACAATGCAGAAGTAACAATTGCTGGTATGATCTGTTGGCTCTCTCCAAATCATTGGCACTGCAAAAGGCATAGATTTCCTTTTCCTGTTCAACCATTGGCGAAGATTTGTTGCACAAGTGTTGCAGCATATGTGTGGGGCCCACCTCTTGTCCTGATCTCCAATTTTGCAGCCAAAATAAAGGTGATAGGCTTTTTTAACCATAGTGGTTATACTGCGCTTTTGTGATGCAAAAGTCACTTCACCACAAACATAGCAGAAGTTATCTTCACTGTTCACACAAGTACGAGGCATCTCTGCTCACTTTGGCTAAACAGAAATCTGTCCCTTTGCAAAATCAAACACTGACAAATAAGAGAGCACGACACTGTATGATTTCTAGAGCTGATATAGGGCAATTTGTTCAGCAGAGTGATGTAAGCTTCGTTATGATTGCATCATCCATGACTTCTAGGAATAACATGATGCAATTCATATCATGTATGATGCAATACCAGCTTCAGATTGCATCATTCATTGTTTTGCCTAAAAAGCAAGTACTGTCCAAACCCAGTCATAGATTTATTCATAGATCCAGTCAAAGATGTATTTTAGTCATTTCTGGTTTAAATTGAGATTCCTTCCCTTTATAACTCACGTATCCTCCGCCATTCCCAAGTCAAGGGTCGTATCTACTGACCCAATAGCATATCTTGAAAACTAGAGCCAATCAACAATTTTAAGCATCATTTTCGTTCTCAGTGACCCAGAATTAGTAAAGTTTGACTACATTTATTTCAGAAGCATTTTGGCTGTAGAGCAGTGTAATATAGAAGAAACCTGCCTACTCTGCTTCTGATCAGTCAGAGAAATAATAGGGTGATAGGTTTCTAGTATGGGGTGTACCTGAAGAGAGAGGGTATAAGGTTATCTCCAACAACTCAGCTCTCATGGCCAATTAATATTTCCATCTCTCCAGGGCCAACTTCTTACACTCAACATGGTACATCAGTGTTTTGTAGTATCTATCTTCTGTCAACATACTGTCTGTCTTTGATCAAAAAGCAATATTATTTTTTTCCAAATGTATAAAAGACTTCCTTTTTCCCCCCCCTGTTTACCAGCCTCTCTTTCATTGCTGTAAAATGAAGTTTTAGTGTTCTATCTTTCATCTGGAATACATAATTTGACATAACCACTGTCTTTTCCTCTTTTAATTTTCACTGGTGAAACCTTTTAAAAATATACTAAATGCATTTTCTGGTCCAAAGAATGAATCCATTTTGCTGTTTGAAATAAACTGCCAGGAATATTTTTTCTATTAGCAGTATTTGAGATTTAAAAAGCTGTTTATCTAAAGATCCATCTTCTCTTCCTGTTATCTGGATAAACCTCACTTTTGACACCTTCTTAAAAGAGATTTTCCCATGGAGTATCAATGATTTATGACTCATTTGTGTAAGGAAGAAAGTTAGATCATACATGGTCTGATCCTTCAAGGACTCTATGTCTGGAACACCCACTTGTAACACAAATACAACTGTGGCAAAGATTAATAATGTACACGTCAACACAGGAAATCTAAATACTACATAGAGATAATTTAATTGTCACAGATAACTAGAAACCTATTGTTGCATCTTGATTTGTCTTAAATGTTTCTTTATTCACAGAATTGGTGTCTCCTGTTTCTTGTACCCTACCATAAACCAAAACTTCTTGACTTCAAAACCCATTAGACAAGTTTCCTCCTGGAAAGATCTAAAAAAAAACCAGACATAACATACAGTTGACAGATCTTGCGGTGTAACAGCTGGCTAAATTTTTTGCACAAACAGATTTTTGTTGAAACATGACCTTTTTCCCCCACACTGAAAATGTGTGAAATATTTTGCAAATAGTTTACTTTTTGTTCTTTCCTTTTCCCCCCCCCTTTTCGCCCTGTCTTTCCGTCACTTCTGAAAATGACTGGGAACAAAACAAAAGCATAATTTGGTGGAATCCATTTATAATGGTCAGATTTTATGTGCAGAGTTAGTTAAAAATGGAGATTTTTTTTTTTAAATCTCAACATTTTAAAGTTGGTTACAGTGCTTGAAATGGATCAATTTTTTTAGATTATTTTTGGAAACATTTTATGAAGTTGTTTCCCCACTTCTTTTACTCTTTCCTTTACTTGTGTCTCTCTCTCTCTCTCTCTCTCTATATATATATATATATATATTATTATTATTTTTTCTCCTTTTTAGGTGAGCTCTAGACTTAAGAAGTGATGGGAAATAGGATGACAACCAATTCCCTGACTCTCGTTTTCTCCAGATCTGGGTGCAGAAGTGAATCTGGGCCCACAAGCAGATCATCTTTTAGAAAAATATCTTGCAGCAAGAAGGGAGTGGTAAAGGATTGGGAGTCTGTGTAGCAATAAATTATTGGAATTGTGGACCCTGGAGACAGTGAGTGGAGAAATATTACTGTTGTGACCAGGATAGGAAAAGGGGGGGTGTTTTTCTTTTCTATCTTTCTGTATTTATATGCAATCAATAGGTGATGATGGCCTATTTCTTTACATGCTAATTGCATGAAATAGCATGATCAGTAGCAAAAACAGTGAAGGGTATAGATGATATGGAGAATCTCTCTAACCTTGCAATTTCTTCCCTGGTATGAAGAAACTGTTTAATATGTTCTAGTGATGAAAATACATTGTTGATGGTGTTGATCTAAAGCCTCTAAGTATTCTCCTTGCTGGAATATTAATCATACTGTAATGGAAAGTAAAACCAAGCAAGTGATAGCTCTCTCTTCTCCGCCCCCTCCCCCCCGCCCCTGGTCCTCTTTCTCCCATGCCATTAGATCAGTGGTAAAACCAAAGAAAGCAAATGTTGCTAGTGAGAAACATTCAGCACAATTCTGAATATCCATGCACTTTCAACCCTGCACTCTTGGGATCTAGGGAAAACATTTGAGCTGTGCTGCAGATGATAGTATAACTTCTAGAATACTTCTCAGATGATTTATATCATTTTGAAACATGTAGGCACTTTATGATATTTCTGAATAGGATAAATCCCCACACTGCAAAGTACACCACTGTAGAGCACATTTCATAATGTGAAAATTGCATTTGGCTTTGTAAGCACTGATTCATCTGAGCTTTAGGGCTGAATCCTATTGCAAACTACCTCAGAAGACTCGATTTGCTCAAACATTACGTTCATAAATGGTAATCCTTTTTGGATGCTGTCTTCTGGGAAAGTGGCAGCACAAATGATATCATTGTGAGTGGATGCTCCTACAATATGGAGTGTCAGGAAAGAAGTATCCATGAAAGTCATTGCATGACAATGAGTAGGAGGTGGTGGGGGGATGAATAATGATACAGACATCAGATACTCATAAGTTTAATTTTGCTCACTCCGGGCTTCAGTGAGGCCAATGAATCTTCCGTTTGATTTCAATCTACTTTCAGTCAAACCCTCTAACATCACCCTAAAAAGTTTAGCTGCTTTCATTAGAGGGGCTCAAAAGGCATTGCCCAGTGATTACAGTACCTTGTGAGGTGAAGCTGCATTGTCCCCATTAACAGATGGCGAAACTCGGGCAGAGCGTGTTTTGCCTCAGATCAGAGTGACTAGTTTGGCTCCCAACTCCCTGCTTGAATAACTAGACAATCCTCCCTCGTTAAGTGCTTACGATGTGCCTGGTAGTAAGCAAGTGTGCACATTATCAAGCATAACACCCAACACCGAGTATCTCTGGTAATATCATAGGTGATCCAGAGCTATACAAAAATGAAGGTGACCACAAAGATGAAGTGGGAGAAGGTGGGTACTTTAGTTTCTCCTTTTCTTTTAAGTTCAGACTGTTCTTAAGTGGAAAAAAATAGGTAATTATTATCTTTGCTGTGTTACCTCGCTGTGCGTAACTCACCTCAAAAGCATAAAGCGGAGAATTCAAATGATCAAGTGTAAAGCAATCAAAATCAGTGGCAGTTAATTTTGTGCTGCCTTTAATGTCATAGATTTATTTACTCAATTGAAGCTGTGTTCTTGCGTTGCTGCTCTCAGAAGATTTTTGGTGCTAGTCTTAGACAATTCTGTGTTCACATCACATGCAATCATAGGGAGGTGGGAGGGATGTCTGCATAGACTTCCAACTTGAACTTTTCCTTTCACTTGCACCTTACTCCTGAATTGAAGATTCTGCTCATCTTTCATCTCTCAGGTTTGAAGACCCATAATTATAGCTGTTTCCATTCATGACCATGCTTAATTTCTGAGAAACCTTCATTACAGTTGTTCTGCAGTGTCTGATCCAAAGCTAATGGGAGTCTTTCCAATTACTTCAGTGACCACTTGATCGGGCCCTATAGGCTTGATCCGTCAAACTCAACTGAAATATCCCTGTTGATTCAATGAGCTTTGGATCAGGCCCTATATGAATAAACTTGGATTCTCTACCAGTCTGTAATTGAAGAGCTGTAGCGTTTACTGAGACAAATCCAGTGGACCATGACAGCATGTATTCTGTACTTTCTCATCTAAATATGATACCAAAAATATTTTCACACTGTGAAAAGCCATCATTGGTGGTAGTACCAGCATCAATATGGCTGAAGGTCTGTTAATGTTCCCACAGAATTCAAAGGTGTATAAAGTGAAAGAGAATTCCCCCAGGTCTGCAAAATTTAAAATAACAATCAATCAGTTGGAAAACCACCTCTAAAAATGACCCTTTCCCCCAGTTCTTAGCACTGAAACTCTTCTTCCTCAGTCCCAGATCTTCAGAGTAGAGGAAAGTGACTCAATGTCTTGGCCTGCTACATCTGAAGAAAACTCTTATCTACCCCATAGTGTTGTCCATGAGTCCATCTCTAATGCAACCGAGGGTGCTGAGGGAGTTGGCTGATGTGATTGCAGAGCCATTGGCCATTATCTTTGATGGTGATCGGGGGAGGTCCCGGACAATTGGAAAAAGGCAAATATAGTGCCCATCTTTAAAAAAGGGAAGGAGGAGAATCCGAGGAACTACAGACCAGTCAGCCTCACCTCAGGCCCTAGAAAAATCAGGGAGCAAGTCCTCAAGGAATCCATTTTGAAGCACTTGGAGGAGAGGAAGGTGATGAGGAACAGTCAACATGGATTCACCAAGGGCAAGTCATGCCTGACCAACCTGATTGCCTTCTATGATGAGATAACTGGCTCTGTAGATATGGGGAAAGCGGTGGATGTGATATACCTTGACTTTACCAAAGCTTTTGATAGGGTCTCCCACAGTATTCTTGTCAGCAAGTTAAAAAGTATGGATTGGATGAATGGACTATAAGGTGGATAGAAAGCTGGCTAGATCGTCGGGCTCAATGGGTAGTGATCAACGGCTCGATGTTTAGTTGGCAGCCGGTATCAAGCCCCATGGGTCAGTCCTGAGGCCGGTTTTGTTCAACATCTTCATTAATGATCTGGATGATGGGATGAATTGCAACCTCAGCAAGTTCGCGAATGACACTAAGCTGGGGGGGAGAGGTAGATAGGCTGGAGGGTAGGGGATAGGGTCTAGAGTGACCTAGACAAATTGAAGGATTGGGCCAAAAGAAATCTGATGAGGTTCAACAAGGACAAGTGCAGAGTCCTGCACTTAGAAAGGAAGAATCCCATGCACTGCTACAGGCTGGGGACTGACTGGCTAAGCAGCAGTTCTGCAGAAAAGGACCTGGGGATTACAGTGGACGAGAAGCTGGATATGAGTCAGCAGTGTGCCCTTGTTGCCAAGAAGGCTAACGGCATATTGGGTTGTATTAGTAGGAGCATTGCCAGCAGATTGAGAGAAATGATTATTCCCCTCTATTTGGCACTGGTGAGGCCACATCTGGAGTATTGTTTCCAGTTTTGAGCCCCCCACTACAGAAAAGATGTGGACAAATTGGAGAGTGTCCAGCGGAGGGCAATGAACATGATTAGAGGGCTGGGGCACATGACTTGTGAGTAGAGGCTGAAGGAACTGGGCTTATTTAGTCTGCAGAAGAGAAGAGTGAGGGGGGATTTGATAGCAGCCTTCAACTACCTGAAGGGGGGTTCTACAGAGGATGGAGCTAGGCTGTTCTCAGTGGTGGCAGATGACAGAAGAAGGAGCAATGGTCTCCAGTTGCAGTGAGGGAGGTCCAGGTTGGATATTGGGGAAAAACTATTTCACTAGGAGGGTGGTGAAGCACTGGAATGGGTTACCTAGGGATGTGATGGAATCCCCATCCTTTTAGGTTTTTAAGGTCTGGCTTGACAAAGCCCTGATTTAGTTGGGGTTGGTCATATTTTGAGTAGAGGTAGGACTAGATGACCTCCTGAAGTCTCTTCCAACCCTAATCTTCTGTGATTCAAGGGGAATTAATTATTTCAGGCTCTTTAGAATGTTAAACCAACACTAAAAATGCTAAGGAGTATTTCTGCCTAAGATACTTGATGTTTGTGAATTCATATCAGATTGACAGCTATGAAGAACTGTTATCCACAAAACAGATACAGCATAGATAGCATAGTGAAACCTTCCCCACGGTACCCTTCCCCCCCCCCCAGTGCCTTTGCCCTAATTTGGGGGACCACTCCTAGAGAAAAGTTAGTTAGTACCCATTACACTCCAGCATTTAGGGCAGCAATGAAGCTCCTCCACTCCTGTCTGTTTCTGGCAAGTCTTTCAATGGTTCCCCAGCTGTGCACCAGGTTTTTCAGCTCAGCTTCGAGTTTTTCGCCATGTTGTTTTTGGGTGACCCAGTATACACTTGCCTTCAGTGTCCATCTTGTTGCTATTCTGGTGATGGACTCTGAAGCACATGACCAATTCATCTCCAACACCTCCTGGTAATGATGGTGCTCTCATCTTCTTGGCTGCACTGTGTGTAAAAAGGTGTTGATCTGAGATTGTTCTGAGCCAAAAGATACGGAGAATTTTTCAGGCAGGTTGTATGGAATGAAAACAGTTTGGACATATCATACTTTGTCATTCTGCACTATTCTGCTCATATAAATACTGAGTTTGGTTTTGGTGTTGTATTTTGATGATTTCCAGACTGTTTTTAAGCTCCTTGACCCTGCCAGCAGGTAGGGGATCTTGGGGGACAACTACTGCACTGGTGGGGTGCAAAATAAACTTTATTAAGAAAATGCAAAAACAGGGAAAATTCAATAGTGAGGGGTATGGGGTTTGTTAAGGTAGACAATTGGGGAGGGGTTTCTTTTAGTAAATAGGATAGGGGGTTTCAATAGTGGGGTACAATACAGTTGGTACCAATTAACACTGAAGTATAAATGTAACAGGTAGCTAACAATTTCTATGTAAAGGGTGTGTCACAGCAGCATATAACCAACTAACAGTTATGGATAAAATGTGTTAAATAACCAACAACTTTGGGTAAAAATGTGTCACAGTGGTGTAAATGTAAAATGTGAGGGGTGTTAAAGAGAAAAAGGGTAACCAATGGGGTTTTATGCTAGACTTCAGTAATACAATTGAGGTTTGGCAGCAGTAGGAGCGGGGTGAGCACGTGGGGGAAGGGATTAAGAGAGAGAGAGAGAGACACACACACACAGAGAACAGACAGGCTGCAAGTTTAAACAGCAGAGAGACAATTATACAGAACACAGCAAAATCTCATCTATGATTTAACTTAACCAAGACTACACAAATTAGCAAGTAACAAAACACAATGCAACAATTCTTTAAGCCTAACTTACAGAGTACAATGCAAGCAATTTTCTAAGCCTAACTTAACCACAACTATGCAAAATGAAATTACAATTTATCTAGACTAAAGGCTAAATCTAACCTAATGGGTGCACCTTATACTAGGGGTAGTTCCAGAGGGCAGAGTGGTGTGTGCCTAGGATACAGCTTCAAGAGGGGGGGGAGTGTTTAACTAGTGGTGGCTGCAAGCAGGCTTATTTCTAGCAGCAAAGGCGCTGCGGAGCTAGAAGCAGATTACAGATACAGACCAAGGAGTTAGCTTGGGTCTGCCTGCTGGGAAAAGAAAGCCAGCAGCTAGAACAAGGGGGGTGTTTAAGAGGTTTTTCCTTACCAATCCCCAAAGCAGCAGCAGGAACAGCAGTTTCAGCATCAGAGGACGCAGAGAGGACTCGATTCGCTTACAATAATCAGGAGATCTCCAGGCACAAATTCGTTGTTCGTGGGAGGGGAGTTTAAAAACGGGGGTACGCTCAAAAACAAACGAGAGCGGGGAGAGGGCCCCCCAAAGACCCCTAGCTGATCAGACCAGGTGGCAAAGCAAGGACCTTCTCCAGGGGTCTGATCAGAAAATGTCTGGTTTTAAGGGCAAACTCAGGCAGTTTCCCGCCAGTAACTTTGATTGGTTCCCCTTAATCCAGGGGAGGAGAGAAGGCAGGGAAACTGCAGGTAGGCACAGGACATGTCTGGGCAAGTTCTGAGTCACAGGTATGACTCCTATGCTCAGCTATGTGGCCACTTTAGGTCTTGCATACCTGGGCAGAGCACCCTACACCGAGCCGGGTCCGAACAAAGAAGCTAGACAAAGGAGCGAAAAAGCCCCCACCTCCCTGAGCAGAGCAATGGCTCCAGTCAGTGTGCACAAGCCATTTCCATGAGCAGGGCCAGGCTGTGACTTTGGTCAGTTCCATGGCCGGGGGGGCGGCCACTTAGCACAAACAGAAAGGAAGGGGGGAAAAGGAATCCAACAGGGGGACAGCTGTAACAGACACTCCTGAAGGTGTTCCTGGCTTTGATTCTGTTCTGGATGTCCTGGCTTGTTCCACTATCCTCACTGATGGTGCTGCCCAAGTATGTGAATATTTCTACATTATTGAGAACATAATTCTCTATCCATACTGGTGATGGTGAGGCAATATTAAGGGTCATATATGTCTTATTGCATTTGATTTTCAGTCCAATTTGCTGGCTGAATGTGTTGAGTTGGGTTGTTTTTTCTTGTATGTGGTTGCCCAGGGGAATGAAAGGTTTGGTAATGAGCTAGAGCTTTTCACCTTTTTGCCACATAAAGTCTAGCCCAGCTTAGTGGTTAGTTGTTACTATCTAATGGTTGCTTGGTGATCCCAGGTCTAGCTCCTAGTCAATGAGAGTGCATCCAAATCTTGCCACCACTTCAACATTTTGAAGATCTGACTGTTCTCTATCCCAAAATCTAAAACTCTCATCTCAACTATGTTTTGATCACTTTCCACACTGTCACAATTTCTTCCTCTCACCCCTGTTTCCTAATGCAATCTAGCAAAAATTCAGCCACCAAAAGGTTCTTCCTTGGCCAATATGACCGCTAGATCCCCTCCTTGTATCTCTGATCTGGTTCCTTTCTTCCACTGAATTCAAATTTAATTTTTTAGATCTTGTCTTCAAGGTTCAGCCTACAACTCTGACCTGATTTCTTATTGTGGCACCACCCAACACCTCTACATTGTCAATGATCCCAAATTTGATATCCTTTCTGCCTGCTTCTGCCCTAACTGTCTCCATGCCGCGTTGTCTATTCTAATTCATGGCTCTGTGTAAACTTCCTGGATGTCTTTGGGCAAGTTAAAAGTTACAACCTCTATCTTTATTCTCTTCTGTAAAATGGGGAGAATACCTACCCACTTAACAAGGTGTTGTGAGGCTAAATTCATAAACCTTTGCGAAACAGTGAGAATCGGAGATGGAAGGTGCCATATGAGTGATACTTGCATAATTTTCTCTTTTGTTGTCTACTTGCAATTTTCATTTGGAAAATTGTTGCCCTGTTCTATTATATCCACTCAGTGGAAAATAATCAGCTAATGTAGAAAATGGATTTTTGTATTAATATAGATACAAGTTGGAGGAAAGCAAAAGGAGGAATAAATCAAATGTTTGTTAGCTTTGTTGGCAGACATCTTTTCTAATACTTCCAAGAAAACACTGGACTCCACGGAGAATAGACAAGCCAAGTTTAAGAGATTCTGATGTATGCTGGTCTTTGGAACCTGATACAAGGACACTTACACTGATGCTGTTGCAGTGCCCAATAATTAGGCCATCTGGTTGCTGAGACAAAATAATTCAAGATCATGTTAATTCACACTGTTAAATTTCTTCCTTTCTAACTCTTCTGAAGGGAACTGAGGATAATGGATGATTGTTATAGAATTAATAGAGCATCTTGTGGATGCTCTTATGGTGCTGGTGACTAAATTAATCATAGGTGCTCTTACCATGATGATGAGCATGGTATGACTATCTGGATAGATGACAGATGAGAAAGAGATTGAAAGAAGCCCACCAATTGTTGAAACTTCACTGTCAGCTTGGCACGTGGAGCACGTGATGAGACATAATTTCAGATTTCCCTAAGAAGTCAAACTCCTCTCTCTTACAAAACTGAAACGGAAATAGCCAAATGGCTAAATTCTGCACTGCTTTACACCCTTTACCAGTGTTTTCCAAAGTGTGGTGTGTGCCCTCTGAGAGGAATGCAAAGGACTTGTCAGAAGTGGGGCAGGGGGGCAAGGACACACATCTCAGTTATTCATCAAAGCCTCACTTTTTTTTAAAACAAAGGCTCAGGAGTTTCCTTTGCATTGGTTGTGTTTTGATTCTAAACCATTTTCCCAGCCCCCAGCATAGGACACTTGGCTGCATGAATGAATGTTGCCACTATCTCTGTGCTCTGGCTATTTCCAGCTGCTGGAATCTCCTTGAGGGGCTGTGGGCAGGTGTAGGTAAGTTAGAGTGGCCTTTGGACTGCTTTACTTTACATCAGGGACTGGATAGGTCTGCAGCCAACCCCAGATTCTTTTTTGTATCTTCCTCCAATCTTTCAAGCTGTGACAAATGCTACTTAGATAAAGCTCAGAATCTGAGTTCAGGAGTCGTCCTTACTCCTATTCCATTTGACAGGCCTGCTTAGACTTCATATCAACAAAATGCCACAAGCTGCTTTACAGCTATTTATTTCCTTTCCCGGGGAAAGGAACAATACATATTTTGTCAGTCTTCTTATACTAAAAGGCTATTAATGAGACATAAGCTGTTTAAGTGTTCAAAATAGACATTTTTTCCAAAGAATGTTTCTAAGTTTGAAGAGGATTTGCCATTTGATTGAGGAATCTCCCAATACATACAATGCTACAGCAGTAAATAACATGACATTTTAGAATGTATTTAAAATTACCTATCTTCTGTATATATGAAAAATGAAGTGAATTCATATTTCTATCAACCTCTATCTCTGAGTTTCCAGATATATCTAGATGCTTCTGTCATAAGAGCTTTATAAACACAGCAATTGATTTTTGGATTAATCTTGTAATCTCCAGTCTCATGGTACAAAATTGCAGAAAATATACACAGTGCCACCCCAAAGCTGGGTCAGCCACTAGAGTGGATTCAGTTTTAGAGAAGAAGGGCTCAAGCAGGTTGAGACAAAAGTAAACCTTTTAACTTGCTTAAGATAGCAATTCAATATGATACTTTTTCTCTTATTAAATGCAGCTCTGACCATTAAGGAAACTTGCAAGCAGAGAGTATTTAAACAGAGAAGCCTTCTCTGGTGCCTTGCCCTCTGTACTCCCTCCCCTCCCCACCACCCTTCGTGGTATCTTTCAAGGCTCTGTCATCAGTTCCACTCACAGATATCCTCTTCTTCCTCAGTAAACTTACCCTCACCCAAGACTCCAACTACAGTACCACTTCTGCCTCTGTGACATTGCCTTACGTCTCATCAGGTTAATTCCACACAGATTCCATGCAAAGGAGGCAGCAAAGTAGAACTCTTTCCAAGCCAAAGTACTCTGCATGGACAGATGTGTTAAAACTGGGTAGCAGGTCTCTAGAAATGAGGCTGTGACCCATGGGAATCTCCAGGAATGTAACCATATTAATCAAGTGAGCTTTCTTTCTTCCTTCCCCTTCAGGATGTCCTTCACATCTCCCATTTCTCCCATGCTATTTACCTTTCCCCACCCCTAAAGAACCCGTAGTGTCATCACTCTTTTTTCAACAAAGGAGAACTGGATTTGCCAATCTGTTCCACTAATTGGGTGGAGGTATCATTGCTGACACAAAGCAAATGATAGCTCTTCAGAAGTAACACTATTTCCACCTTCTTTCCTCAAGACAGTGAGAACAGGAAAAAAAATGAACAAAATGATGAATTGACTCTCTCTATTCCTTTCCTGACTCCACTGATATGGGTTTTCCCTCCCACTCTGAAACATCTGTTTAGTCTCCTCGTGTCAGTCACCTTACTATGTAATTTAAATGTATTGTCACAGTGTAATTGTCAGTACAGTAGGTGTTAACAAGTGCAACAGCAGTTCTATTAAACACTGATTGCCACCCTGTAAATAATGCGTAGAGGTCTGGACTGTATTTTACAAGACAAAGAAGGGTTATTAGGATCAGTTTGTGCCTTGCCTGGCCTGGTAAGCAGGTAATGATGCATGCCGGACACTGGCACTTCCATTTGTTTTCCTAATGCACCTGAAATTTGAAATTTCTCTCACATACAGTGGAGGGTTTTTTCTTACAGATGACGCAGCCATTCAATCTTTTATTTCTCTTATATGTAACATGAAGAAACATAATGAATTATTTGCATTGGTTTTCACTGCAGAGGATGTGAGGGAGGTTCCCATACCTGAGCCATTCTTTTTAGGGGACAAGTCTGAGGAACTGTCCCAGATTGAGATGTCCATAGAGGAGGTTTTGGAAAACAAATTAATAAATTAAACAGTAATAAGTCACCAGGGCAAGATGGTATTCAGCCAAGAGTTCTGAAGGAACTCAAATATTAAATTACAGAACTAGCTGTGTTATGTAACCTATCACTTAAATCAACCTCTGTAGCAGATGACTAGAGGATAGCTAATGTGATACCATTTTTTTAAAGGTTCTAGAGATCATCCTGGAAATTACAAGTCAATAAGTCTAACTACAGTATCAGGCAAACTGTTTGACACTATAGAAAAGAACAGAATTATCAGACATGTAGATCAACATAATTTGTTGGGAAAGAGCCAACACAACTTCTGTAAAGGAAAATCATGTCTCACCAATCTATTAGAATTCTTTAAAGAGGTCAGAAAACGTGGACAAGGGGGATCCAGTGGATACAGTGTACTTGGACTTTCAGAAAGCCTTTGACAAAATCCCTCATTAAAGGCTCTTAAGCAAAACATGGGATAAGAGGGAAGCTTCTTGCATGGATCAGTAACTGGTTAAAAAACAGAAAACTAAGGGTAGGAATAAATGGTCTGTTTTCACAACAGAGAGAGGTAAATAGCAGGGTCCCCAAGGATCTGTACTGGGACCAGTGCTGTTCAATATATTTATAAATGATCTGGGAAAGGGGGTAATTAGTGCAGTGGCAAAGTATGCAGATGACACAAAATTATCTAGGATAGTTAAGTATGAAGAGATACGAAGGAATCTTACAAAACTGTGAATGGGCAACAAAATGGCAAATTAAATGTAATTTTGATAAATGCAAAGTAATGCACATTGGAAAACATAATCCCAACTATACATACAAAATGATGGGGTCTAAATTAGCTGTTGTCAATCAAGAAAGAGAGCTAGGAGTCCAGGGCGGTAACCAAGGTGGGGTGAGCAGGTAGCCGCCCCGGACGCAAAGCCGCAGGGACAGAAAAATCGGGTGGGGGTGGGGGATGCAGGGTCACATTCACCCCAAGATTTCTGCTTTCCATTTAGCACAGAGGTTTTCAAGCTATAGGACCATGCCCTGTGATCTCATAGCAGTCGGGCTCCGCAAGAAAGGGCCAGCTCCATGGGATATCGCTGGCTGGCGCTAGGTTCCTTTTGGGGGAGAGGCAAGAGCACGTCAGGGGCACAGCTTAGAGCTGTGCTCCCCTCCGTACTGGGAGCACCTGGCCAAGCAGAGGTGGCCCGGCTCAGGAAGCAGGGTGGCTAGGGCTTCCGGCCAGCCAGCGCCCCGGATCCCACAGTGCAGAGAGCCAGGGGACCGAGCAGGCAGGGCGGCTCCCAGCAGTTTCTGATCCACTGGCTCCTGGCAGATGTTTTCAAATGCCCCCCTCTATGTGTCGCCTCTAGGGGGTGCAAATATGCTTGCTCACCCCGGGCGCTAATATGTCTAGTTGGAGTCATTGCGGAGAGTTCTCTGAAAATATCTGCTCAATATGCATCAGCAGTCAAAGCTCACAGAATCTTAGAAACCATTAGGAAAGGGAGAGATTATGATATTTTCTGTCTTCTTATGACACTATCTAAATCCATGGTGTACTCACACCTTGAATACTGTGTGCAGTTCTGGTCATCCCATTTCAAAAAATATATATTAGAAAAAGTATAGAGAAGGGCAAAAAAAGATTAGGGGTATGGAACAACTTCCATATGAGGAGAGATTAAAAAGATTGGGACTGTTCATTTTAGAAAAGAGATGACTAAGGGGGGGATGACAGAGGTCTATACAGTCATGAATGGTGTGGAAAAGGTGAATAAGGAAGTGTTATTTACCCTTTCAGTGAACACAAGAACTAGAGATCAACCAATGAAATTAATAGATAGCAGTTTTAAAAAAAAGTAAGGAAGTACTTCACACAAAGCATAGTCAACCTGTGAAACTCACTGTCAGGAGATGTTGTGAAGGCTAAAAGTATAACTGGATTAAAAAAAGAATTAGATAGCCAGATGGTCAGGAGTGCAACCCCATTGTCTGGGTGTCCCTAAGCCCCTGACTGCCAGAAGCTGGGACTGGATGATGGGGGATGGATGACTCAATAATTGTCCTGTTCTGTTCATTCCCACTGAAGATTCTGGCACCAGCCACTGTCAGAAGACTGGATTTACTGGGCTAGATGGACCATCAGGATGACCCAGTATGGCCATTCTTATGTTCTTAACAAAGAGCCTGATTCTCTGCACCTCTGCCCCTTGTGTAGTTAATTACATGAGTGTGTGGACAGTTCATCTAGATCAGAAGGGTAGACTTTTGAATACGCACTGTGCACAGGGCAAAATGACTTAATTTTCCCCACATTACCTGCACATCAAATGATTAATATATTTGTCCTCGCAACACCTCTGTGGGAGGGAAGTACTATTATCCCTAGTTCCCAGCTGAGTAACAGAGGCACAAAGCCTAAGTGAATTGCCCAGATCATATGCAAAGCCTGTGGCAGAGTAGGGAATTGAACCCAGATGTCCCAAGTTCCAGCCTTGTGCACTAAACACTGGACTGTTGTCCATTACTAAGTAACGCAGGACCCATTATTGTGACTGTGGTGTTAAATATCACATTTAATTGAGTAAAAACTTTAAAATGTAAATGAATCTGCTGTTGAGTCTGCAGTGCCATAGTAGTACAGATGTCAGGAATCCTGATGCAAAACATAGGCCCATTTTTGTTGTAGAGGATGCAGGCCTTGCATACATATACACGGTGTCACAGGACTCAGTTGTGAGCCTCATGTATCTGCCCAAGAGCTGACCCCTTACTTTCTTGTGTGGCCATCCACAGCATGGCTGGCTACTCCCCCTCATGCACATGTGGGTGGGCAGAAGCATGGAGTGAGTGGTGTTTAGTTATCACTCAGAGATCTGCTTCGTTCAGTGTCTCAGTTCCAACTGCCTCTTCATTGCGTAACACGAACTGCTACAAAATAGAGTTCCCTACTATGTGCCAAACCTTGACTCTGTCTCCCAATGCACTAACCAACATAACCAGGAAGTAACCTATCTCAAGTATGGAGCTGAGGCAAACTCTGTTTTGTTTTTCAACAGCATGTATATTTACTTTCCTCAATGTACTCAGTTCTTTAGGGTTACATAGAAGTAACTTACTGTGTGGAAAACAGTCAAAATTCCTAAATGCAGCATAGTGCATTAGATGTGAACAATACTAAAGGGGCTCAGTTCTTTAATCTAACAGTTGGAGAATAACCAATGAGCAATGGAAAGGAATGAAGTAGTGAAAACTGCAACCTAAAACACAAGAACTTTACAAGCAAGCAATAAACATTACAAGGCAAGTAATATATTGCCCCCAGTGGTGTCTGAAAAAGTACCAAACATTCAGCACAATGCTAGCTCTTACTTTGCTCTTATGCACCCAACATATTCCCTCATCCCAGTGTACCAATTAGCCATAATTATCTAATTACATTCCATAAAAGTCTTCCAAAGATGAGGATTTTGCTGCTTGGGACTCATTAGCCCTTTTTAACATACTTATTACGCTCTTTATTTCTGACCACAAAGGGGGAAGAAAGTCCTTAAATATTCTCTACTATTCAAAATATTCTGCTTGTCAAGCAATGCTTGCAAAAGGAGCCAGTCTCTCAGGTATATGTTAGCTCTCTTTTGAACTGAAAATGACAGGTAACAGTTTGGAAAGCAGGCTTCCATAGGACAACTAGGATTCAGACTACACAGTATTATATATCATAACACAAGATATTTACTAGAGCTGACCAGAGGGTGACAATTCTGTTTTACAGCATTTTTGAGACTTTAAATGTTTCATTCTGCATTGGAATGAAAATGAACCCTTTTGAACACTTTCAGGATAACAGTGTGTGTGACCATGGCTTGCTTGTGAAGATACTGACCTGAAAGGTGGGAGACCCAAGTTTAAATCCTTGCTCTGCCTGATTCAGAGCAGAGTTCTTTGTCTCAGATAACTACAACTGAGGCAAAGAATGGACTTGAATCTGGGTTTCCCACATAATAGGCGAGTACCCTAGCCATCCCAGACTGAAAAACCTTCCTAACTATTGTTCTGTGGTAACAGATTCATAGACGCAAAATATTTTGAGTTGGACAAAACAGGATATTTTGTCAAAAAAATACATTTTGGTGAAGATGTCACCAATGGGTGGCTTGATTTTCAAAATTCAGACCTGGTTGTTCTCCAGAACTAAGCTCATTCCCAATCATCCATAATATGTAGCACGTTCACAGAAAAGACCAAATGCTTACAGTAGACTTTCTATTCAAATAAAATAAGGTGACCAAATTGATTATGACCCTTTTTTTCTAAATGAATCAGTGGTGGAATCTGTCCTACTTTTTTCCTCCCTGTAGGGTCAGTCCTTTTGTTTAGCTATGTTCCTGGAGGGCCCTTAGTTTACCATCTCCAATTATCTGGTCAAAGAAGAGGAGTAAGGCAGCTATGCAAGAGAAGTCCAGTAGATCATAAGTTAGACCACTGAATTATACTGAATATAGTTTTTCTAACCTCTGATTCTATGCATAATACCATTCGTGTACCTGGAGAAGAAAACTGGCAAGTACAGTAGTATTTTTCCATCATGGAAACAGATTCTTTAGTTTGTCTGAGCTGTGCTTGGTACAGGACCTGAGGAAGTGGCATTGCATCAACTTGGCTAACACTAGGATTGAAGGATTGCAAAAGACCAGTTCAGTCCCCAGAGTAAGTTAGGGCAGCACTAACCTTTACCAGCTGCAGCAATCCCCTTCTGCCCTCAGAGCACCTTCTACACCAGGAGCTCCTGTATAGACAACTTTATTCCAGTTGGGGGGTCAATTCCCCTATAAAAGAGGAATCCCTAGCTAGCGGTCTAAGCTGAACTTCCCATCCCCTTTGACCTTCCACAGCAGCACAAAGAAACCACTGCAGGGCCAAAAATTTGACGCTCCATTTTTGTTTCAAATATTAGATGTTCCAAATCTGCCTCTTTTGCAACTTTACTATCGTGAATTGGGTAGAACAGGACTTCATGAGCATTACAGGATTTTTCTGCTGGATGTGCTGTTCCTGAGATGAAGTCTTGAGAAAATAAAATTTTCTTTCTTTAGCTGCAATCAAATGTTTATAATACACTCTCTGCCAACACACTGCACAGCTAAAATGTAATAGCCTCAAATATTTAAAGTAGCATATAGTAGGTAGCAAAAAAAATTGAGTTAAGCTGTATCTCCTTCTAGATGCAGAGTTTTGTATTTCCTGTTGTTCCAGCAGAATTGGAAGGACAGTCACGTCAGGGTTATATAATTGTTACAAGTCATGAGAAGTGCTTGCTGTCACGTTTTTGAAGACTGTATTTTGATAATGAATGGTAATGTTTAATGAGAACATTGTCAATATGACAGCAGCCCCAGCTGTCATTGCTGTAGGGCAGGAATTCTGCAGGGGTAAGAGTCTAATGATAGGTTGGTTGGTGCTAAGGGGTAGATTAGATTAACAAAAGATCAATCGAACGGTTCTCTTTCGCAATTTTGATTATTATGCTCTCAAACTGTTGAACCGAAAGGTTGTTTTTGATTGATTCATTAGACCGCTGCATGATCAAACATAGGTCACTATACAGTCAGTGTCAACATACTGAGAGCTCCAGCCTTAAAATGCTAAGTAATCCCACAGTTTTTACTTTGAGTTGGCATTTAGCTGCATGATTTGGTCTCTATGAGCCAAAAGGTTTCCTTAGTATGGTTTTTGCTGAGATTATTTTTAACCTATGGACAGTTTTGTAAATAGTATTGCAACTGATCTTGTGCATTAGCCATGTGCCAGTGAGATGTGTCCGACAAGACAGGTATTGTAACCAATGGTGAATGTAGCTCAAGCTCAGAATGTAGATCGAGCCATTTGTGGAGCCATTGTCACAGGTCTCAATATTAAGGGGATGATGACATGTAAGTTGGTGGTGAAGGGATGCAGCAAAGGGAAGAGAACTGAAGGAAAAAATAGTATGTAGGAGTTCCACAGGTGGGCCATAGAGTGCATATGTAACACCAACAGACCCCGGTCCTCGGTGGATGGGATCGAACCTGGGACCTATGGAGCTTAGTGCATGAGCTTCTACCGCATGAGCTAAAAGCCAACTGACTGTTAGCTAAGGCTGTAGAGCAGATTCATTTAACTCTCTCTAAGTTTTCTCAGCGCCACTAGATGGGACAGAAAAACACACCCAGAAGCTGTGTGGGTTACACACAAATCTCTAGTGCACTCCACTCCCATCCCTATAAAAGCCACCACTTAGATTTGATCAGGAGGGAAAAGTCTCTCTAGACTTCAAAACAAATGAAAACTCTGTTTGGAGGGGGAGGAGGTATTCTTTCCTAGCAATTTATTAAAGACCTAATATGATTCCCTGCATGGTAAGATTTTTCTTAAGAGTCATTATAAATGTGTGCTGGTTAGAAGTCCCTCACCCCAGAGGTGAGAGGGAGTTGGCAGCTGCAGGTCTTCCTCCTTCCCACTCCCTTTGGAAGAAAGTGGGAAGTGGGGGAGCTGGGGCAGAGTGGAGGCAGAGAGTGGACTCCTGATAAGGGAGATGTTTTCTTCTCCCCTTAGTTACCTACTGCTCAAAAGACTGTGAGCCCCAGAGACTCCTCAGCTATTCACCAGCTCCTTTTAATGACCCCACTTCATGTTCCCTCTTGTAGTGAGTCCTTACTTCCCTAGCCAAGGAGGAAGAGGCCTGAGGGAACACTGCTCCCTTCAGCCAAGGAAAGCAGGGAGAGGGCTATCTGTTCCCAATCAGATGTCCTCTGAGCTGTTCTCCCTCTCTCCCACACCCTTGCTTTTCCCCCTGCTTTCATATGTGCCCCAATTATACATCAAATAGAGTTTAACTTGCTAGCCCAAAATGCTAGCTGCCTTCTTTAAAGTTTTCCTCATGGAATCAGAGAGGAATTGGTTAGATCCTCATTAAAGATATTTTATACTTTTTCTCCCCACCTCAGGCTTTTGCTGTATATCCCCTTCTACCTTTTCCAAGCTTGCCTGAGACAGGGAGAAGTGGGGTTGGGAAATGTACACATGTTTTTACAGATCAAAGTCTGATAACAGCGACCAGCATGCAGCACTCAAGTCTCTTGTCGTAACCCAGGTCTTTGAGTTTGCTTTAACCCAGGCCCTTAACAAATCACGACTAATATAAGCAATGCTGCTGTAGTAGCTATGATTTCTCTCAAAGGCAACAGGAACATGCTTAGGGAGAGCCCGTGTTTCACTGTGCTGCATAGCAGAGTTTTGCTGATCGAGAGGAGCATTGGATAAGACAGTGTTTCTAACACAGCAACGGTTTTTAATGTAGTTGCTCATCATAAATCAATGAGCCCCAAAAAGCACCTCTGTTATATAAGCCCCCCCCCCTTTTTTTTTCAAAAAATATTCTAGGTTGATCATTTTATAGTCAGTTTTATGGTAATCTGCTTGGCAATGATGCTGATACTGAAAGTCTGCTCAACCCCAGTATGTTCAGTGTGCTTTAATAATTTTTAATGTATGGTCTCATTATACAATAAATAACAGTATAATCCCAAACTATCCACATTTTAAAGTGAATAATGGATCAAAAACAGGGGGTTAAAAATGCAATGTGATTTCCAAAGCATGGATATTAGGAGGGTTGCGTAGTACTTCCTGAAAATCAGGCTCATCTAAGGTGTGTCATCCAAATCATTAGCCACTCCTGAAAATGTAGGCTGACTTTCTACTCTTGGGGTGGTTTTGCTCCAAAAATTTGGGTTTCAGACCTTCAACTGATTCAACATAAATGGGTGGTACTAAATTTCTGTCTTGTTTCATGTACGTCAGTGCCTCACGCTGAGACAAAAATATCAACTTTGATGCTAGTCCGCTCTATTTTGTGCACCACGGTTAGTCTAAACTCTGACTATAACTAGAAGCAAGAAGGCAACTGTTTAATGCGCTGCTGCTCCTAAGCTGACTGGAAGTAAGGACTATCAGAATTTGTGTGCAAGGCTCATGTCATGTAACTTAGACCAATTTTGCAGGCTAAAGAGGATAATGGCCAGATTGTGCCCCACATACTTGTGCTGACTACTCTGAGAGGAGTCTTTTTGAAACTAATGTCAACACTTGAAGAGGAAGATATTAGTCAACATAACAGTTGTACAATCTGGCAGTAAATTTGCATTAATAGATTGAAGCCAGAAGAGACCATTAGATTGGCTAGTCTGACATGTATACGATAGGCCATTACATTTCACCCAGTTCCCCTTTTATTGAGTCCAATAACTTGTTTGATTACAGCATATGTTCCAGAAAGGCAGCCAGTCTTAGATTCCCAATCTCTTTGGGTCTGTGAATCATCACTTCCCTTGGTATTCCCTTCACCCTCAGTACCTTCCTTCTCATTTGAATTTTTATGGCTCCAGCTTCCAGCAATTCGTTTTCATTGTACCTTTTTCTTCTAAATTAAAGAACTCTTTAGTATCTGATATTTTCTCCCCATGAAGGTACACTGGGGTGAAGTCTTCTGTTTTCTTTTTGATAAGCTAATCAGACTGAGCTCATTAAGTCTCTCACTGTAAAGTATTTTCTCCAGCCCTTGAATCAGTTAAGGTTGTTTCCTTGCATCCTCTCCCATTTTTCTCCACATTCTTCTTAAAATGTGAATACCAGAACTGTGTGCTGTATTCCAGTATTGGTCTCACTAATGTTGTATGCAGAGGTGAAATCACCTCCCTACTCCTCCTCACTACTTCCTTGTTTATACCTCCAAGGATGCTGTGATTCTTTCTGCCACAGCATTGCATTGGAAGCTTATGTTTAGTTGTCTGACCTCTATGAAACTACTTTCCATGACACTACGCTATTCTGTATATATGGCCTGCACTCCTTGTTCCTTGATGTATAACTTGGGTTTTAACATAGCCAAATGCAATTTTGTTTGAATGGGCCCAGCTGATCAAGTGACCCAGCTCACTATGTATGGCCTCCCTTTCCTCATCATTATTTATTACTCTACCTATTTTTGTCATACACAAATTTTATTAATGGTGAATTTTATATTTACCACTCTTTTCAGGCATAGTACTGATCCCTGTGGAACCCAACTAGAAACACCCCCATTCAGTGATGGATTCCCCATTGATCTCTTATTGAGATCTGTCAGTTAGCAGTTCCTAATCCATTTAACATGTATTTTGATATTATGCAGTGCTAACTTATCAGAATTTTATAGTAAGTGTACTGCCTTAAAGTCTATTACATCTATAGTTACCTTTATCAACCACATTTGTAATCTCAAAGAATACCAGTTTTGTATTCAGAGACTGTGATGGAGTGTGTTCCAACTGTACAAACCCACACTTGGATAAACCTTGAAACTCTTCAGTAGACCTGGTCAAAAATTTTCCAGCAGAGTATTTTTACAACAGAAAATACTAATTTGATTAAATTGAAACATTTCATGGAATGTATAGATTTTTGTGACATTTTTATGGGAAATTATCTAAACAATAAGGCCAAACATTTTATTTCAAATTTGTTTCCATTTTGACTTTTATATTATGAAGTTGAACATTTCAACCTTGCTGAAATAAAACACATCAGATAATTTTTCATGCGATGAAATAGCCTTAAGATTCCTACTTCTCATTCCAATTTAGGACTACATAAAACTTCAAAACTTCAGGATTTCCTGTGGGATGGGAGTTCTACTTTTAGGCCTTGACTACACTTGCGAGTTACAGCGCTGTAAAGCCGCCCCCAGCGCTGTAACTCACTCCCCATCCACACCGGCAAGGCATTTGCAGCGCTGTATCTCCGTGGTTGCAGCGCTGCATGTACTCCACCTCCCCGAGAGGAATAGCGAGTATTGCGCTGCCGCTGCAACGCGGCGGCGCCAGTGTGGCCGCCCAATGCACTGTGAATGGCCTCCAGAATTATTCGGCAGTATCCCACAATGCCTGTTCTAGCCACTCTGGTCATCAGTTCAAACTCTACTGCCCTGGCCTCAGGTAACCAACCATGTGACCCACCCTTTACATTCCCCGGGAATTTTAAAAATCCCCTTCCTGTTTGCTCAGCCCGGCGTGGCGTGGAGTGCTATCAGCGAATCTTTCCAGGTGACCATGCCTCCACGCGCCAAGCGAGCCCCAGCATGGAGCAATGGCGAGTTGCTGGACCTCATCAGTGTTTGGGGGGAGGAAGCTGTCCAGTCCCAGCTGCGCTCCAGCCGTAGGAATTACGATACTTTCGGGAAGGTATCAAAGGACATGATGGAAAGGGGCCATGACCGGGACGCCCTGCCGTGCAGGATTAAAGTGAAGGAGCTGCGGAGTGCCTACCGTAAAGCCCGCGACGCAAACAGCCGCTCGGGTGCTCCCCCCGCAACCTGCCGATTCTACAAAGAGCTGGATGCGATACTTGGGGTTAACCCCACCTCCACTCCGAGCACCACCATGGACACTTCAGAGCCGGTGTGGGGGCGGAGGAGGAAGAGGAGGAGGAGGAGGAAAACAGGAGTGATGGTGGTGGGCCGGATGGAGACACCCCGGAATCCCTGGAGCCATGCAGCCAGGAGCTCTTCTCGAGCCAGGAGGAAGGTAGCCAGTTGCAGCAGCCGGTACTTGGTGGAGGACAAACAGAAGAGCAGGTTCCCGGTAAGCGGGTTTTTTTTTCGGGAAGGAATTTTTTCGGTGCGGGCTCTTTGGGAGAGGACGGTTAGGCATGCATGCCTAGATGCGGAATAGTGCATTGATGTGGTTTATCACATCGCGGTAATCGGCCTCGGTAATCTCAAATGTCTCATCCAGAACGTGTGCAATGCGCTTGCGCAGGTTTATCGGGAGAGCCACCGTGGTCCTTGTCCCAGCCAGGCTAACGTGTCTGCGCCACTGTGCTGCGAGGGGTGGGGGGACCATTGCTGCACACAGGCAAGCTGCATATGGGCCAGGGCGGAAGCCGCATTGCAGTAGAAGACCCTCCCTTGCTTCCCAGGTCACCCTCAGCAGCGAGATATCATCCAGGACGAACTCCTGTGGAAAATGTTGGGACAGTGTTCAGTGTAGGTGCCCCCTGAAGCTGTTGGCTCTCCCCAAGGCACAGAAACTCAGAGGACAGTGCAGCCCTGAAACAATCAGTCCCCCTTACTCACCATTTTGAGGCTCCCGTGGGATGTGTGTGCTCTGTTTCGGATGGGAAAATTATGCTATTGTGTAGACCCTGTGTGTTTTCTACTCCTTAAGTGCGGGGGGAATCATTACTCTGTCTGGTATAAACAATGCTGCCTCTGTTAAATGTTGCATTTTGCCTATACAGCTGCATCAACCTTGAGACCTCAGCCGTCCCTCTTATCGCCTGCTCAGAGACTGCAAAGACTCAGGAAGAGACCGCGAAAAAGCAAAGAAGACATGCTGCAAGAAGTGATGCGGCAATCTATTAAAGAGAATGAGAAAGCACAGAAGTGGAGGGAGAGAGAAAGCAGGATCTGCCAGGAAAACGCAGCGCACCGGCGGCAAAGCACTGATAGGCTCATAAGCATCCTGGAGCGCCAAGCAGACGCTATCCAGGAGCTGGTAGCCATGCAGAAAGAGGAGCAATACCGCAAACGCCACCCCCCCTTATAGCCCTTGTCCTAAAACTCTTTCCGTTGTGCCCCACTGTCACCTCCAACCCACTTTCCCCAACTTCCGTGTTCTTCACACCACCCGCTGCCTCCAACACCAGTATCTTCACCACCCAGCCCTGAAAACCACGACCCTTACCCTCTGCACTCAACCCCCATCACCATGCAGTATAGCTGTCCTGAAGTGCAGCACTCACTGCACAGCACACCAGACAGGACATACACGAATCTGTGATTGTACTGTTCCCCACTCCACCCCCTTGTTTCTTTTCAATAAATATTTTTTTTTCTTTTCAATAAATGGATTTTTTGGCTTTGAAAACATTTTTATTATTTCATAAAGTAAAAGACTCCTTAGCCCAGGAAATAAACAGGCACTGCAAGTCTGCTTGTCTGCTTAGCAAACACTGATTCCTAAAGATTGGAACTACTGCACTTCACTCCTGTGCAGGGCACCAGATATCACTGCAGGTTTTCAGCCTCAAATTGCTCCCTCAAGGCATCCCTAATCCTTGCAGCCCCGCGCTGGGCCCCTGTAATAGCCCTGCTCTCTGGCTGTGCAAATTCAGCCTCCAGGTGTTGAACCTCAGAGCTCCATGCCTGAGTGAAGCTTTCACCCTTCCCAAATATTATGGAGGGCACAGCACGCGGATATAACCGCAGGGATGCTGTTTTCGGCCAAGTCCAGCTTCCCATACAGAGATCGCCAGCGGGCCTTTAAACGGCCAAAGGCACACTCCACAGTCATTCGGCAGCGGCTCAGCCTGTAGTTGAACCGTTCCTTGCTGCTGTCAAGGCTCCCTGTGTAGGGTTTCATGAGCCACGGCATTAGCGGGTAAGCAGGATCTAAAAGGATCACAATGGGCATTTCAACTTCCCCTACCGTGATCTTCCACTCTGGGAAAAAAGTCCCGGCCTGCATCTTCCTGAACAGCCAAGTGTTCCGAAAGATGCGTGCGTCATGCACCTTTCCGGGCCAGCGTGTGTTCATTTCAATGAAACGCCCACGGTGATCCACAAGCGCCTGGAGAACCATAGAGAAATACCCCTTCCAATTAACGTACTCGGATCCTAGGTGGTGTGGTGCCAGAATAGGAATGTGCGTCCCATCTATCGCCCCTCCACAGTTAGGGAAACCCATTTGTGCAAAGCCATCCACTATTTCCTGCACGTTACCCAGAGTCACGGTTCTTCTGAGTAGGATGCGATTAATGGCCTTGCAAACTTGCATCAACACGATTCCAACAGTCGACTTTCCCACTCCAAACTGGTTTGCGACCGACTGGTAGCTGTCTGGAGTTGCCAGCTTCCAGATTGCAATAGCCACCCGCTTCTCCACTGGTAGGGCAGCTCTCAATCTCGTGTCCTTGCACCGCAGGGTGGGGGCAAGCTCCTCACACAGCCCCATGAAAGTGGCTTTTCTCATCCGAAAATTCTGCAGCCACTGCTCATCATCCCAGACTTCCATGACGATGTGATCCCACCACTCGGTGCATGTTTCCCGAGCCCAAAAGTGGCGTTCCACGGTGCTGAGCATGTCCATGAATGCCACAAGCAATTTCGTGTCGTACGCGTTACGCGGCTCGATAGCATCGTCGGACTCCTCACTCTCACTGTCACTTTGGAACTTAAGGAATAGTTCGACAACCAAACGTGACGTGCTGGCGAGATAAGTCAGCATACGCCTCAGCAGTTCGGGCTCCATTTCCCACAGACAGATCACGCTGCACAGAAACCATTGAAAGATGGCACCAAAGGTAAATGGAAACACAGGGATTTCTGGGATGCGAAGCGATGCATCACAGGGCGTTGGGACAGGACCCAGAATGCCCCGCACCAACGCCCCCTTCCCACAACCCACGGCGCCAGAATGGGAGAAGGTGCTCTGTGGAATAGCTGCCCATAATGCACCGCTCCCAATAGCGCTGCAATTGCCGCAAATGTGGCCACGACAGTGCGCTGGGCAGCTGTCAGTGTGGACAGACTGCAGCGCTTTCCCTACTCAGCTGCACGAAGTCAGGTTTAACTCACAGCGCTGTACATCTGCAAGTGTAGCCAAGGCCTTAGACCATCTCTACTTTTAAGTCCTTATTTGAATCTACGCTCTGAACCTCCTAAGCCCATCACTACTGCCAATACTACTAAACAACAGATTCTAATGCCCTTGTATCCTGTATACATTGAAGTAATTGGGAACTACTTGTGGATTAAGGGGTTACTCATTGTGAGTAAGGATATCAGAATCTGGTTCTACATTTTATTTACTTAAAAGAACCTGGGTAGTTGCTTCATGGAGTAAAGACCATTTACATGACCTCTTTGCCTTGGAAGACAAAACAATTCCCTTTATATACTAGACTAATTATCAAGAAAGGGAGGCATTATCTAGAAGTTGATAACTCCGCATTCAGCAGCTGGCTAGATGCTCTTGACAGAGGTTTGCACATCATTAGCTTTGCAAACCAAACAAAAAGTGACACTTGAAGAGAGATTATCTGCCTGGTGATGGTGCATTCAACACACAGTAATACAGCATAAGTAAGTAAAGATAAAATAGACTACAAGAGAAAATATATTAGACTAGCTCAGAGGTCCTCACAATTGTAAATAAGTGCTGAGATGAACATCTTTGTGCCAGCTTTGAGTTTATTTTTAATATAGACTATAGTGAGGATCCAGTGCATTCTACAATTCTATGGTTGTGAAGTTTGCCACAATTTTGCAGACTGACACCTGGAAATGGCAACATGGTTGCTTATTGTGACTACACTGTTTGTTATGATTTCACAAACCATATTGTGGAGGAAACAAATGATATCTTAGTCTTCCTCACTTCTATAGTATAGGAGCTGATCAACTCCTTAGGCCACATTCAGCTGGATTCACATTCAGTTTTCCTCCCGTCTCTGGTACCCCAGGCTTCACCTCTCACAGCATTTAACCATGATGACCTGCGAGGATGATGTGGGCCAAGGACAGCAAATGTCTCTGTAACGTTCTACATGCCCATCATTGCGCTGGTATAGTAGATTTACACCAGACATATATGAAAAGCTATGAGATCCATAGGTCTCTGAGGGAAGACAACACACCTCAATGGTAGAATTGGAAAGTCTTGCCCCCTGTTTGGAGTAGGTGATAAAGACCATGACACATGTTTTTATTGCACTGCTGTGTCCAGCTGTGAGAACAGGCCAAAAAATCACCTAGGAGAACCCAGTGTTTGTAATCATGGATGTGAAATTGAGTCAGTGAACTGAAGATGCCTGTATGATCAGGAAAGTCTCCTGAGATGAGTCCTGAAGTCAAGCCTAGTATTGAGTCAACAGGAAAGCAGTGGGATTAAAGTGGGCTGAACACCACCAAGATTCCTGACTTTGTACCAGGATGTATATACTCTAGTGACATTTGAAATAGTCTGTTCCTGGGACCAGACCTCAGCTGGATCCTGGGTCAGATACTGAAAGTATGGCTGTGCCTCTAGTAGCCCCTACCTTCTATCCTTTCCTCAGACACAGGCCATATAGAGGCGATATCACTCCAAATTGGAAGAGGGAGCTAAATGATATTCAGGTGACATCAAACTTACCTATGAATAAGTTTTTTCAGCCTAGATGTCTGAACAGCAGAGCAGTGAATCTGCAGCATAGTGAGAACAGCCTGTTGCTCCTCCAAGTGAGGAGGAAGTAGCATCTGTTGGGAACAGGTCACTGATGGACCAGAAGTCCTGATTGTGGTGCTGCTGCTGCTCCAATGGAGTTGGAAGGCCCCATTGGGAAGGGAAAACTGCTGGAGTGGGAAGAACCTGGCTTTTATTGCCTCCCCATCCTGGAAGTCCTTAGCGGCATAGCAAGGCTACACTGGAAGTGAGGGGCATGGAAGGGCCTGCTGAGAGAGGAGTGGAGAGTATCTATTATGGATTTTGAGGGTATCAACTGTTTAAAAAGTCTGGGTATATATAAAGTCCATCACACCAAAGAGAATTCTAGAATAGGGGCTTCAGAAATTTTTTTGTTTTAAAAAGGCCCACAGCGCGCACAGTGTCTAACATTTGGTGCTAGGCACATGCTGGGTAACTGAAACCACAGTTGCACAGAAGGAAGGTTAGCATACATTGCAGACAGATGATAACATACAATGTATACTGGATGGCCAAGTCCTTGATGCAGCAGTAGAATCAAAGCACTTTGGAGCAGCAGGGTCAAGTGCCTCTGAGCAGTAGTATCAGTGATATCACAGAACCTTAGTAAAAGAACAACACAGTCATCTCTGTAATGGATTTCAGTTGATATAGAGAATAGAACTGAAAGCTACCTGACAAAACTTCAGCACAGTAGTGAGTTGGTACAGCTGAGGTTCAGGTTTCAACTATCTGCATTAGGGCATGTTTGCTTTTTTAGTTCGTGGTCGGGAAGCTGACAACTTCTCCCCAAGATGTTGCTCCTGTCAAAAGGAAACAATGATCCTGTTTAAATTAGCAAACAAAGTGTGACACACTGAATTTTCAATGTGGATTTTATAGGCATGACATTTCTGATGGAAACTAATGACACTGACAAACAGCCAGAAAATGAATGGAATGCACTGGGGGGGAAAAGGTGCATTTGGCATTGTACAGTTTTTCTCTGCTATGAAAAATAAATACATAAATAAAATTGCAATGTGCTATCACAGTAGGATTTTTGGCTTCTTTAACCAGATACTTATTTAACAATCTGGATTCTTAGAAAGCAGTAACTTTACATATATAATTGGGAATAATGCTAACATAGTTAGCAACAGGCAGCCTGTACCATTAGTAAATTATTAGGGTTAGTTTAGCTAGCTGTCTTTAGGATTTTTTAAAAAAATAATATTGTAACTGCACTGAAAGGTCTTCCCCTCCAGATCAGAATTATCCAGCATTGGATACCTATGCAAACATTACATATTTTTTTGCAGTATATTCTAATCCATTGGAATACTGCTTCAAAGATGAGCTATGAAAATAATTCAGCTAGTTTTACTAATAGACAAAATGTACAATAATTGTATCTACAAGGGGCTACAGCTCTTTATGGATGCAGGAGTTCTCTAGTGCAGTGGTTCTCAACCAGAGGTACGTGTTCCCCTGGGGGTACGCAGAGGTCTTCCAAGTGGTACATCAACTCATCTATATTCTTGCCTAGTTTTACCATAGCCTACATAAAAAGAACTAGCGAAGTCTGTACAAACTAAAATTTCATACGGACAATGACGTGTGTATACTGCTCTATATACTATACACTGAAATGTAAGTAAATATTTATATTCCAATTGATTTATTTCTAATTATATGGTAAAAATGAGAAAGGAAGCCATTTTTCAGTACTAGTGTGCTGTGAAATTTGTGTATTTTTATGTCTGATTTTGTAAGCAAGCAGTTTTTAAGTGAGGTGAAACTTGGGGGTACACAAGAAAATTCAGACTCCTGAAAGGGGTATAGATGTCTGGGAAGGTTGAGAGCCACTGCAGAACAGCATTCAAGATGATGGCTTAACCTGGCAAAATTTGAGGGGATGATGAAAGGCCAGTATCTCACACATTTTTATATTTTACAGTATATTGTACTTGCTAAAACCTTGGAATAAGTTGGAATGTTTCTGTAACAGCTTTCATATCCAACCTACCTTAAAACACTCTGTGAAGATGGATTTCCATACCGATCATGCAGTGGAGCCATATAAAATTCCACTTTCACTTCATCTATTTAAGGCAATGGGGGGAACAAAAGACTCTCCGTTTTAAAACAAGAACAATCGTGAATGAAGACTCTGAACTAAGGGATTTGCTTTGCCTCTCACCCCCGCTGTAAAGTAGGAAGCTGCTTTGAGTTTTGCACTTGGTTCGGCAGTATTTATTTTTTTTTTTTGTCCAGATGGTCTTTTATATATATTCGGTTGCATTACAGTGATGTGGCTGACGGAAGCCTGCCAGAAGAGGAACAGGGGCACAAAAGATGACCAAGATCTAAATGAGTTCATAATACTATCCTCTGACAAAAGAATAACACCATGTCAAAGCAGTGTTGCAGGTGCATAACTTACATTCTAGCCCTTAGCATCAGCTCAATCTCTGTCTCTTTCTCAAATGACAATAAAATGCATTCCCAGGCATCACTTACAAAGTAATTGATCATTAGATGGGAGAGCTTTCACTGATTAACTTCACATCTGGTAGTGATGTCTACTATTCTGAGGTACCGTACAGGAAATAATGAAAGCTCTCTCTGCCACAATCTCTCTAAATGGTTTCCATCAACTTAAGTGAATATTCCATCAAACTGTTTGCACAACAGCATTTTACGCATCGGTTGTGATATAAATCAAAGTTTTAAATCCACACATGATAGGGATAATGGTGCCTAAAGTGAGACACCTCCTTGAGCCTAATTTTTCAGAGATACAGAGCCTCTGCAGCTCCCATTGAGTTGACTGGAGTTGAGGCTGTTCACTTCTCAAAATGTGGGCCCATGTTAGCTCACATTTGGCTCCCAAGAACTGAGAAGCTGAAATGTATGGCCTCTTTTAAAATCTTGGACCCCACTGCCAAGATGGTCACAAGAATATTTTACAAAGACATTCCCTGCTCCTTTGTGGTCTGGAAAAGGGACCTGGGATGGATCAATGAAGGATTCCTAATTCTATGATTTTTTTAAATGTGTGGCTACCCTACCTCTGTGTCCTATCTCCTACTCTCTGCTGTAGGTAAAAGGTAGAGCAGAAGATGGAAGAGAGTGGAAGATTTGGGGAATGAGCAGTAATAGTGACAGAAGCCAGCACTTGGATGCTCCAGCCAGGTATAGGTAAACCATCTGCAACTGGTCCTACCTTCCAGGGAAATGACTGATGGACTGTAGGATTGCCAGAATTTTCTTCAATGACAAACACAAGACTGAATACACAAGTTCACACAGTGATATGACTGTTACTGAACAGACTCTTGTTCTAAGCCATTTGCTTTTCTTGCACAGAGACAGTACAATTTACTGGTGATAGAAAAGAAAGAAGCTGGGAGCCATGGGAAAACCAGGATCCACATCTGGGGTCTGTTAACTCTTCACTAACTTGACTTGTTCTTACTTCAGTCAATCCAGATGAAAACAAGACCTTGCTTAAAAAAACAAAAACCAAAACAAAAAACCCTAAAATTAAAATTATGCATCTGAATACAATTATCCTGGATAAACAGTTTACAAAACAGGGTCCTCGGGGTGTCATCCAGAAGACAGTTTATCGCCTTCCCACTATTGACTTTGTGTATCCATTGTCTATACATTTATTACATTTGGCAAATTTGCATATGCCTGAACAGAGGAAAAGGGGCATTTCCTTTGGCATTGGAATCCTCCTTCCGATCCAAATGAGCTCACTCCCATACAGATGTAAGCAATTGTACTGAAAAAACCACCCTTTTTGGAACTTCAGATCTGTTTCTTCCCACCCACTTTTTTGAGCCCCTTCAGATCATTTATGAAAGGTCATTATTTGCCCATCTAGGTCCTGATCCCTGCAGTCAGATCCATACAGTCAGGCCTCTATGCCTGTCACTGTCCCTTTGAAGCGAAAGAAATGTGAACCTTTGTACCTATATGGTGCCCAAGTGAAACAAATTACAGGTCAGGCCATAGGACCTGACATTTCATATATATTCCAGTCAATTCCACTCTGTGACGAGAAGCTTGGAGGCTGAGGAACTTGTTTTGAGGGGAGGGGAGGGGAAAGTCTGTATTTAGAGAAATAAAGGTCCCATGTGTGACCTTGAGTAGGTATTACAGGGATGAGGGTTACTAAAATAACCAGTAAAATTAAGATTGCCACTCTTGTTTGCAGCCTTGCAGTTCATTCATATCAGCTTATCTAGAAGGAAAGGCTATTAGCTCTTAAAAGGTTAAATTGAAATAATGCTGCTCAGACATTAGTCAAAGTCAAAGCAAATATAACAAAACTAGTTCATGACCACTTCTTCAAATGAAAAGAGGTATTTTCTGCATAAACTAAAATTGGCATAATGTAGCGGTAAACCAATTAAGATTGAATCAAAATAGTCAATACCCCAAACCGCTAAGGGATGAATCAATGCACAGCTGTATAGATTGATCTCTCTCTACATATAGATCTCTGGTACATTTTGCAGCTGCTAAGGTTTGGATCATGGATTTCAAGGTTTCTTTCAAGGATACCAAAGCATTACATTAATAGCATTCATTCCACTCTTTAAAAAAATAAATAAATAAATAAATATCTTTATCTTTTAAAAAAAGGGGAAGCAAGAGCTCACTCCTGAAAGTCACTTACCATTCTCCTCCTGATCCAACAAATGGCTTAACTTGAAGCATTTGAGTAGTCCAATTCAAGTTGCTTGCATATTGATTCATCATGGTCAGTATGGGTAAGGAAGTAATTCTCATTTGGGGCTTGATCCCTTAAGCCACTGGGCACGCTAATCCCAACCTAGGAAAACTTAATCACTAGTCTAATTTTAAAAATATGACTTCAAAGGGACAACTCGTGCTAAATATCTGCTAAATCGAGTCCAATGGTGTGTTCTCAGAGTTCCTGTGAACGACCAGGTCTGTATTCATGTACCAGATGAGAACCAATTCTTGTGATCTATCCCCATTCCATTTAGAAATTCCTCATGTGGGCCTGGGCAGCCCTCACTGGTAATGCCACGCTCAGTGCAGGCTACAAAAGAGAGAGCAGATACTCCCAAAACTGGTGGGTAACACTGAAATTAAACTCCCCAACCAGTCACAAACTATGCTTCTAATCCCCCCCCCCCCCCCCCCGGTTATCAAGAAGCAAAAATGAAATCATACAGACCCCTTTATTGCATTTCAGTTCTCTGGCTCCCAAACAGCACCTAGGTCCAGTACAGTGAGACGTTATTTTAAAAAACTCTGCTCACCTATACAAAATGTTCTTCTGACCCCAAAGGGTCAGCCATGTTACCAGGTCAGTATAGATTTGGATCTTACCCAAAATACCATGCTTACCAGCCAATCCTTTAAGGCCTAAAACTAAAGGTTTATTATAAAGAAAAAAAAGAGGAGAGCTGTTAAATGGTAAAACAGTCACATACATACAAAGACTTCTAAGTCCATCAGGTTCCTAGCAGTATTGGTGAATTTGCTGGCTTGAAAGTCCCTCTGGAACACATCTACAGCTTGGATGGGTCATTCAGTCCTTTGTTCAAAGCTTCATTTGTAGAAAGGTTAGTCTAGACGTAAGAAGTAGGACTGAAGACAAGAAGCAGAAGATGCAGCTGCCTTTTATAGTCTCTTGCCATGTGGCTTGTTCTTCCTTTGTCCCAAAGACAAGCTTCCCAGCACATGGCTTGGAAGCCTTATAGTTCAGTCCATAGGCATGCCCCTGCATGCCTTGCTGAGTCATAAGGTGTATCCCTTGCCTTCTCTCAATGCGTCAATTGTATAGCTGATGGCCATTGATGGGCCATCAAGTAGGCTAGGCAGTGCTAATTCCAATCTGTCTGGGGGTGTCACCCAGGTGCACAGCACAAGTTTGGAACTACAGACATACCATACATATAACCTACCATACAAAGGTGATACAAACACACAAATGAGATCATCATACCTGGCGAATTATAACATTTTTGCAGATACCTTACATGGCATATCTGGCATAACTGATTGCAATTTTACAATATTGCTATTTATAATATCCTAAAGTGTCCCCCAGATTCCATAAAGTGTCACACCTCACTCAAGAGAAAATGTTATTCACAAAACCCACAGGAGAAAAGAGACAAAACAAAAACCCCTTCTCTAGTTATATCATACTAAGCAGATCGCCAGCCTAGAACAGAGGAACTCAGAACCTAGATTTACTGATAGAGGGAAAATCAATTTTAATTTCCGGCATCAGCACAGGACTGATGGTAGGGGGCAGCACTACTCCCATGCTGGGAAAACATACACCAAAGAACGCTCCCATGGAAAAACAGCAGAAAAAGCCATGTCCACATGAAGATGGAAACTCTGCGAGCAAAAATGTCCAAACATAGATTTGTATGCGGTGAGGACAGGGGCAAAGTTTCACTTCTCTGGGAATGGCTAGAAAATGAATGAACAGAACTCAAGGTAACAGTCCTGCAAACATCAGCTGCAGGAGCCTCTCTACCCTCCATCCCAAAGCGCTCATGTGAGGGGGCAGTAGACAGCTGCATCCATTTAAAGAGGTGCTCACAGCTCTAATTGACTTACGTAAGCACGCACTCCGAATGAACACAGATTTTTTTATTCCAGCAAACTCAAAACTCCAGCCCCACTTTCTTCTGCTTCTTCTTCTTTCTTTTCTGCTCCTCCCCCCTCAAACTTCCTCTAGTGTTTTCAAATGTGTCCTGCATTAACAAACTCCTGTCCACTTAGCATTAGGTCTGTAGAACATTCATCTCAAGCTTGGGGCCCCTTCTGGTGAATGGCTGGGATTCTCTGCTGAACCTGCCAGTAAGACACAGCTCACTAAAGCTACCTGAAACATGCTGTTGGAGTGAAGTGCACACACTTCTGGGTGTTTTTCATTCCTCATCTATTTTTCATGGGGGGAGGAGAACAGCGTTGCAAACAGCCCAAAAAGTCAAGAGTACGTATTTGCCCAAGTTGCCCATATAAATAATGGGATTATAGCCTCAAAATTGTGGATAATTCTTAACTATTTAGACATGCTGTAATCAGCAAAAACAAACAATGCCGCTGGGAGGTTGTCTGCTCTAGTAAACAAATCCAGAGCTAAACACTATTACCCCTGCTGAGATAAGACAATGAGCCAGTTTCAACTCAAGAGCCAGCTCACAGACAAGCCCAATTCCTGGCCTCAGATACTTGCATTCAATTCCCACTGAAGACAACAGTTGTGAACAAGTATCTAACGGCTAATTTGGGCCGTGGGCTTCGTATTGCAACTATCCTAATGCAAGTTCATACCTAGGAGACTCTTTTAGTATATGATGCATATGTGCGTTATCTCACAATATTAGGGACTAAGCAAAGACATAGCTATTGCTATAAAAAGGAAAGGCTGGTTGCACTGATGCATCTCCCTGATACTATAACTCTTCCTGCCATCCATGCAAAGGCTGTTTTTTTAATAATTGAAATGACTAGGTCACTCTTAATAGTAAGGTTACAAGGGCACATGCTAGCCCAGACCCTACAGGGTTAACGTTGGAGCCACTCCATTTAACCTGACCTACTTGAGGGAGCAGAGGAAAATATAAGGAGCTGCAGCAGGGCATATGGGACAGCTAGGTGTGAGCTGGAGCCCTGTCCACTGGTCCATATGTGGTGAAGGTTATAACTGCTGTCTTTGTTTTGCTACTGATGGTTTTGTTCTGTTTAGACTCTTTTTAATTGATCATAAAAGTGGCCCTGGTAAGAAAGGACTACAACTGACTGAAGGCTGCCTCACTGTTTCATTTGTGGGCTGGGAAATCAGTGCACCAGCCCACAGGAACATTTATAAATTGTTTATAAGGGGGTAATAAATGATTAATAGCTGTAATAAGCATTAGAGACATTAGTGTGGGATAAGAACCTCAGTAGAAAGTGTTATCTATAAGTCCTAGTGAGAAGCAGCCTGTTGACTATATATAACCTATAACAATTGACGAGTCATTTATTCAACAATTAATCATTTGTTAACTTTTTATAAACACTTCATAAATGAACTCTTCATATAAAGTGTGACCAATGATGTTTTTCAAATTATGCCATTTCTTTGGTATAGTCTCTCGTTTAGATCGTTGTAAACACTGAAATCTAATTGAACAATTTGTGTGTATGGGATATAGAAATATATGATACAAATCAACATTTAAACGTCTCTTACAGTATCATGGATATTACCATAATTTCATCCATTTTTGGCTCCTGCACCGGGCAGTCACTTCCCTTTATACAGAGCCTTTATTTATCTTTCTAACTGTTCCTCAGCTTTGTTGACAATGCTGCAGCCCTTCCCAGCCCTCTTAAAGGCAAAAGCCTCTTTCCCGCACAATAATGAACTTATTTCAAAGGGTGATGTTCCTGAATGTAGGCAAATAAAAGGAAATTGATTCTTGTGACATTTTTTGTTGGTCAACTATTAGCGACCACTTAAAAAGGCTTGATCAGTACAAAAGTGGAAAACTCTGTCAGTGTTAACATGAACCCATTGGATCCAGCTTTCTTTGCTATTTACAAATATTAACAATGCTCTGGAAGAGCAAACATCTTCCAGAGCACTTCCGCACTATGCAAATTTAGGATGCTCCCTAATCTTGGTGCCAATAAAGCATTGCAATCCAGAAAAAAATCTTACAAGACTGTATTTTTCAATATTAGTCTCTATATAATTCCATTGGAAGATGCTTCGTTATGAATACAAGAATCATATATCCATTATTCACTTTGAGTTTTCATTTAACATTGAATAAAATATGGCTACTAAACAAAGAATCCTAGACATTTTACAATAATCTCTTCATAATTCCTCTACAAATAAATCCTTAAATCCGGGGACTGGAAAACTATATTGGTCCAAAACCTGGGATTTATTATATTCAGTCCAATAAGAAAGCACAGCAAGATCAAGGGAGAAGTGAAAATTTTAAGGTCCATTTTCTCATGATTCAGTACTAGAATGGAATGCTTTGTACTTCTGGGAAACATAGTTTTCCAGTGGTATACATCATTCATCTGTAACTAACCATCTGCAAGGTATTTGGCTGTTTGAGCCATGCTGCAACTGAAAGGGTTAACGATCATCATGTGACTTTCAGATCTGATGTCTCATGACCTAGAAGGATTAGTTACATTGGTAGACCAGTGAAAATACTTTCCGAACCAACCAGCTGTTCCCAAATACTGATCCTAGAACACTGCCTAGTTACACATTGTCCACTTTGACTTACTCTTTAAAAGCCTCATCCTGTTCCCATTCTTAGACAAGGCCAAAACTTCAATGAACCAGAAAAGGGTGGCATTGACAGCAGCTTTGATTAAATGAAATACTGTATGTACACTCCCTGTTGTTCCAAAAACTTGCTGCCTGCATAATACATAAACAGCATCAACAGCTATTCACAGTATTTGTTTAGGAGGAAATTTGAAGCTGTGGATTCTTACCTATTCATGATGGAGGTGAACTGTGGAGCTAATCATGAAAACATTCTCAAATGAAATACTTTACATAAAATATTTTAGCTAATACTATCATTCCCCTCTTTTTCTTTTTTTAAAAAATCCTGCAATAGTGCACATTGAATATATTCTTTACTCATTTTATTAGACTTTCCATAATGTTTTCCAGTATGTTGGCTATTTCTTTGACAGACCCTGTCATAAACTGTCACTGAAAATTGTTTCCAATATCATGCAATTAACACCAGTTTTTGCAAGTAATGAGTGAGGTCAAGTTTACCTGTCAAAACAATGCATTTTGTCAAAGCCAGCTGGGAGAAATGGGCAGCACCTGTTTCCACATCCTGCCTGCCTAATTAAATACAAAGGGCCTGATTCTATTCTGATACCATTTTTACAGCAATGCAACTCCATTGACTTAAGTGGTGACATTTCAAATTATCACTAGTGTGAAAACAGAATCAGTTCCTAAACATCCGGTCAGTGACGCGATTCTCACAAAATAAGGATCGCCCAGACCTGGAACTGAACTTGAACCAAATGCCTTTAACCATGGAAAAGGTAAGATCTGGATGAGAATTTTGCTTCATGTCCCCATCTCCACTTTGATGTTTATGGGCAGGATACCTCCAAACATTCAGCTATTACCCCCACTCGCCTTCTAAAGTCTAAGGCATATATTATAGTGTGCACAAAAGTAAAATTCTGCTCACTTTTTAAAACAAGTTTTGTTTTCAATCAAACACAGGCAACTTTTTGTCAAGTGATATGGCTACTTTATTTCCATAGATAATAGTGTAACATTCACTGGGCGGAGACAGATGTTTGTTCAGTCAGTCACCCAGCCATCTTTATTCCAAAGTCTCTCATGTCCACTTACCACTAAGGGTCAGTACCATCAACACACATGTCAAGGCTGAATCCCCACTCTGTCACTCCGAGTGCAGAAGTGGGGGCCTGCAAGGATTTTAAAAATTAATACTGGCCACTCCATGCTTGTATTACACTCCTAAGGTTACAGCTTTTCTCAGACCTTGGCTTGGTAAACGCTGCCACCACGCAAATGCAACAAAAACCCCTTTGAACCCAGGAAGGAGCACTTGGGAATTCCTCCCTGTGAGGTGCCCTCAACCCCTTTCTCCCCGCTCTGGTGTAAGTGACTACATAATGTGCAGGGCAACTGATTCAGATCCCTTTTCAGCTATTACAGTACGTACTATTTCTAATGTGCTCATAAGATGCAGATGCTATATTTTTGCATTGTGTGTATTGCACATTTCAAAGTAATTTCCTATTTATCACATTTACATAATAACTCTAAGTGATGCTTTTTAGTAAGACATTATATAGACTACAGTACATTTCTGAATTTTGTTGTTTTCATAATTCCAGAGTACAAATGCAGTGAAACCTTTGTTTGGGGACATTAAGCACACTAAGAATAACTTGCTTTTGGTTTTGAAATTGTCAATTAAGATTTATAATTAAAAGAAAGGGGGGGATGCAATTAAATTTGAGTCACTACGTAAATTAAGTGCTTTTATGTTTTTTGCTTTTCCGATAATATGTAAGGTTTTGCAGTATGTGAGAATAATTTAACTGAAGCTCGAATATCCCATACAAGGAACAGCAGAGTCTAAAAGCCTTCTAGAGAATTATAAAATTGTAATTAAAAAAGAAACTGACAAAATAGTTATTTTAATACCAGCTCCACAACTAGCTATAAACAACTAAATCAGAAATTCTGTGATTTCCCTTCCCCTCTTTGGGAACTTAATTTTAATTAACACTTGAATTCTGATAATGAAGTTCCGCTTTCAGTTCCTTTGCTGGTGCCTGACCTCAGTGGAATTATTCTGGATACATACTGGTGCAGCAGAGGAGAGAATTTAACCCATTCTCCACGGAAAACTTGATTTTTTCCCAGAAACTTCTTCCTAGGACTATATGAGCTTGATCTTCAGTATGTGGAAACTGGCATAAAGCTCCACTGAGATCAATGGTGTTGCACTGATTTACACCACTGGAGGATCTAAACCAACACTTTTTCCAGCTGCTGTCTGTCTACAAATAATCCTAGATTTCGCTCAACTTTATGTACAATTTAACTCAAACTACACAAAAATGGAGGCACCCAATATTTGAGAGACAGCTAGACACTGTAACACTGGATGCCAGTCATCAAATAGTATCAACTCTTGGTTGCTACCAACCTTCTTCCTGACCCAAATCCCATTGCAAGGCTTCCATTTACATCTGTGGGCTTTGGACTATGCCCTAATGCTGGATTTTAACCAGTAACATAAAGAATTTGTATACCATTGCCAGTCTCAATCACCCTGTTGACGAAGGTCTAGATGTGGAAAAAGAATGGCCTACAGTATATCTGTCTCTGTGTTGAACCCCAGGTAAGTCTTTTCACACCACAGAATCTTTTCTTAACACATGTGAAGGAAAACTGACCCTTTTTTTGGTAGAAAGTTTAAAAAAAAAATTGGTGTAGAAATACAGAGATTAGCAACCCGAACTGTACTACCAACAGTGCTGACACCCATTATAGATTTCCATTCAATCTTAGCAACACTTGTGACATTCTTTCTCGTACTGCAGCAGACTTGATTCTAAATTGTCCCCACAGAGAACAGCATTGCTTGATATATTCAGAATTAGATGGGCTAGATGATCTTAATTCAAGAAAGTACTGAATTTGTCTGTGGTTCATCTATAATGCATTAAAAGGAAAATTCCACAGCTAGACAAGTAAATTATTAAGTCATAAGTCTACATGTTATAATTTGTATGTAGTAATAACTTATCTAAGTAGGATTGAATATGCTTATGGTTAAAATGAGGGAATGAGCTGAATTGGAAATGGTTACTTACAAACATAGGGCCAAATTCTGACCTTGGATGTACATCTGAGGGCAGAATTTAGCCCAAACGGTTCCCTGCCTATCCATGGATAAACTGAAAATTTGACTGTTGGTGCAGTTAACTACCAGCTGCCCAGAACTTAATCTCTGTGGTGATAATATTTGGATTTGGGAGCAGTAGAGATAGACATTGCCTCTTCCCGGAAAGGTGTAATCAGGAAGAAGAGGTAGGACATCACACATCATAAACAAGGAAGCGGTTGAGGCCCAATCCAAGTGACAATGGCAGTCTTTCTGCTTACTTTAAAGGGATGAGTGGACACATATATGAGTGCCTTAGATACACTGAGTAGTTGGTTGTAATCAGTTCATAACACTTCTAACCCCAAAGAGATATTAGCACTTTTTATTAGCAGAAGCATACTATTCTCATTCTAAACCCCAAAACATATTAATGGGTACTTCAACCAATAATATATCCATCTTCAGTGTAATAAACCTATGCATACTATATCAATCACACATGTCCATGAACTATTCTAAAATAATCATGAGTTTAATATACAGGTTTTTATAATACTGGTCCTATAGCAGTTTGTTGCATATGCCGTCTTGCTCCCATTGAAGTACTTTGCACTTGGGTAGGTACTTGCCTATTTGAGCTGTTTTATAAGTCCAGAATAGCCAACAAAACCCTCAATTTAGTACAGACTTCTTGATGGTGTGGTTATTTTCCCGGTTGGCCCTGCTAAAGCTGAGTCTGCTGTAATGGATCAGGTCTGACGCTGGTTTTCTTGTCTGTATACTTAGCTAATTAAAATAACAAATCTTCACAGCTGTCTGCTTTGGATTCAGCCTTATCACCATAAACTAATTAAAATAATGCAACTGGTAGCAACTCATTAAGCACCAATCATACTTTTCATATAATTATAATACTAAAATTTAATTTTTCAGGTTCCTCTCTTCTTTCTCCTTTAGCTACTGTAACTATTTTCCTTAGGTATCTACCTACTCTTAATGATTTTTTTTTCTCTGATACTTTCTTATCATTATATGTTCTTTACCTTTTCCTCCTCTCTAAGATGTTCAAATGTTCCGGGATTCCCTTCAGTTTGGATAAGCACCCCAATTTTTATAAACGTATCCTGAACTCTGTCTGCTTCATGAACTAGAAAAAAAAATCACAAGCATGGGCCCTGATTCAGCAGAGTACTTAAGCACATGCTAAGCTTTAATCCTATTGACAAGACTACTCATCTACTTAAGTGCTTTGTTGAATCAGGGCCACAGTTGTGTGTATATGTATATATATGTGTGTGTGTGTGTTGTGCCCCACCTGGTTACAATTATGGTTCCAATATGTAGATTAGAACTGTTTTATTGTACATCTGCAGTTTGATTACAAAACACCATTTCCCCCTACATACATACCCATGATTGCAAGTGGGTTAGGTGATACCCTTATTGTAACCAGATTTTCAGACCTGGTTGCATTTATAGCATATAAATCAGAAAGCCTTTGAAAAATAGGGAGGATTACACATTCCCTGGAAACCAGTGGGAGGGCTGGGGGCAACAGGAGGTTGCTTCCCTTCCTTAGAGGTCAGAAGAGCATAGCATCACAGAGTGAGGTGGGCAGTAATCTTCTGACTGAGGTGGAAAGAAAGGGGACTCAATGTGTCCATGATATTCTTCACCATTCTCCTGTGGAACCCAGTTTGGCCTTTTGGCTGATTTGTAGGTCAGCAGTAGAAGAACTTCTATTACTTCCCATGTATCTACAGAGGCCAGGAGTGCTGGACACCAGCTACAAATCTTTTCTTCCTAGTCAGGAGCTGGCGGATGCCCACTCTAGTGGCCAGTCAGAGTTAGGAAAGTGATATAACACTCCGGTATATGACTAGGCATGCTAAGGGTTGGCACATATTAGCTTATTTGATATTGGGATATCCAGCTATAACAAACATTCAGCAAATATATTTGCTTCAGTAATCACTAATATTAATGTCACATTAGTTGAAATATATCCATCCAAATTTTGGAAACAAGTAATTCACAGATCTCAAAGTGAGAATTCACTTCTGGACACTATGTGCTATATGCCTAGTGTACACTGGAGGGGGCATTCCAAAAACTAGGTCATATACGATCCCTTCATAACAGGGAGAACATGATGGACCAACTCATGCACAATAAGAAACTCTGATCTCAAGGGCTGATTGCCCTTTTTACTTAGTCACTCCACTAATCAGAAGTGAAATTCTTTAGATATATATAGTTGACTTGGGTCAGATGTTGGTCGAGCTGCTTAGAAAATACTATATATTTTCTTTGGAAAACTGTCATTTTGTTCACATTTGCTGCAGAATTTTTCAACAAAAAAAAAATATTCCCCCACATCCTTCCCCCCCCCAACTGGAAAATAAGGGAGGTGCAATGAAAAAAGGGTAAGAGTGGAAGAAACTTAAAAATTGAAACCCTGCATTTTTTTTCCTTTGAACATTTTTACCAAAACAAAAATATTTGTTACTTGAAAAGTCATTTTTTATCAAAAATAAATTTCAGTGAAAAAGTATCAATTCCTCTACTTCTGGGTATTGGTATGAACTCTTCCTACAGTCCCAGAAATGCCTAGGAAATCTAATAGAACTGATCAGGCAGGTATGTAAATGCTTTGATGCTCCACTTACACAACAGCTGGAATTCAATTTTACCATGTATAAAACAAAACTTCTCTCCCACAGATTTTACTGGGGCCTTTTCCTGTACTGCAACTTAATATTCATCTCAGGAAATAATGTTTCTACACACTTTTGAAGCAGGTTTAATCATTTATTTACTGCAAGACCTTCACTTTTAATTGGGCCTTTCCTGTCTTTTCCTCTTCCTACTTGCTCCCCAGGAGAAATTTCTTTCACGGTTCCAAGCTGAACTCTACTTCTGTTTTGGCAGACTTACTTTTAAAGCGCTCTTTTACCTCTTCAACAGCTGACACTTTTTTCAGCAGAAACATAATTAATATGCCTGCTTTTCTTTGCAACGTTTCTGCCCAAAGACTAACTTTCCTGTTCACTAACTTCCATTTCTAGAAAAGGAGTAGCAGAACCTGGTCAATAATTTATAACATAACAAAACAAAACAAAAACCCAACTCCATTTTATCCCTCTCTATTGTCTTTCGTCAAATTTGAAAGCATGTAGGAAATGGTCTCAGGATACATCTGCAAAGCAAGAGTGAAATATAGGAATTACTTCACCCACTACTGCAAGTTTACTTCTGATGCACAGCAGTTGCATACAATAATACAGCACAACATCTGAGAAACCCCAATTCAGAAAAACACTTAAGTGCTGTCACAGTTTCTGGGTTAACTGCACCTTGGAGACACACACCCGTGATCTTCTCCAGGACACCTATTTAAGGTTTCAGGTGCCCTAACCATCACCTCCCTGAGGCAGGGACCTGTGTCTGTCCCTTTGCAGACTGGAAATTTAAGCTTGCTGTCCCTCTGCATCTCGCTGTGACTTCCCCAGCAGGTCTGACTGGGGTCCAGCACGTGTGGTTTTTTTTCTTTCTGTAGGGGCTACAACAGTGTACGCCGGTTATCAAGCAGCCGTCACAAAGCAAAATATAATATTCCTAGGGCAAACGCATTACAGAGAAAACATACAAAACAATAAACAGCCTATATGTATGCTAAAAGCTTACCAGAGGTCATTTCATCTACAACATAGGGCTCTAGTAGGTGTCAGTCTAGGAGTGTGGGTTTGCTCTCTTGGTTACAAGTTCATGTCAGGTTTCACATCAAGAAGGAGAACAGCCTTGGAACAGTTCAGCTGTCACCTTACACGGTTTGAGCCTTCGATCTTCAGCCTTGTGTAAGAGGTAACACCAGCCAATGGCCCTCTCCTCAAGTGGAGAAGCTTCAAAATCTGGGCTTTTGCATATCCAGTGTTGGGAATTTGCATTAACCTCACTCCAGGGGGGATTTCCCAGGAAACCAACTCAGCAAGCCAGAACCCCAAAAACTCATTTAACAGTTACTGTCACAAAAGACTGTGCCTCTCTGGCACATTTCAATACAATTGTTTTTTGTTGTTGTTTTTTTTGAAAGCCCCATGCTTCCCAGGTCTCACATCTGTCACAAGTGTATTCCTGAATAGTGATCACTTCCTGAATTGGTGCCTTAGGCATAAAGCAAGAGATAGCAATTGTGAACCTAATTTGGGCTTGCAGTTGCTGTCACTTTGTGCACAAACTGGGCTATTGCATGTACAAATAGCCAGTTACATATCCAACTATCCATTTGCATGCACAATTATCTGCTTTGCATAGCCAGGTAGGATAATATTGCTAGTAAACATGGTGCACAATTGAAATTGTGTGCAAAATTGTAAATTCCTAATTTTGAAAACTGGACCTGGTATCTTTACAACACTCTTAGACTGTTCACTGTCTTATGTAACTTCTCTGTGGTTTGGAGAGAGACAATTCTTACTGCAAACAAACAAAAGTATTGGAACTTTTTTATCATGTTAAATAAATCAGATGGGAGTGTTCTGAGTGGTAAGGGGCTGTGACTATAGCTTAAAGCAGGGGCTCCCCTACTTTTTATATCCACTAATCACCACCTTAAAACAACTGATGTTGGAAGTATTACATGCAAGTTTCTCTGTTTGTGAACATTTGTTTTAAGCCTTAACGGGCTTACGTTTTTCCAAACTCTGTAATAAAATAAATGTCTAAGGAAGACTAAAATGTTTGATTTACAACATTCTTTTTAAACACCTCCTATTACTAGACAGTGAATAAAAAAGGAACTCAAGCAGCCATTATTAATGTCTTTTGTGTTACTCAAATAACAAGAAACAATTAAATGTCATAAATTATGTCTTGATATATTTTGGTATGCTGCTGAACTACATCAGTGCCTGGATTTTTTTTAACTTGTCTAATTTACATTCAAAGTTCCTGCTAAATCTTATCTGGATTACTGTTCAACATGAGCCAAAGTTCACTGTGCTTACTTTTTTAGAAAATTTAAATAAAGAAAAATACCATTTTTAATAGCTCTTGGTGAAAATGAAAAAGGTGTCATCAATGAGAAAGTTGTGCTTGCTTCACAAAATGTAGTTTCCTTGCCAGGTTAGGTACTGGTGAGTTTCAGGTGTGTGTGTGTGTGTGTGTGTGTGTGTGTGTGTGTGTGTGTGTGTGTAATTGTGAGACTGGTCTTTCTGTCCTGATCCCCAATATACATAGTGCTCAAGGGAATCAAGAAATTCAAAGCTCTGTTTGATACTAGGCTAAACACATGTCTCCTCCCTTAAGTCACTGAGCTGCACTTCACTGAACTTGAGTCCACCATCACACAACAGTTCAATTAACTCTTCCTTTTCTTTTGTCTGGCAGGGTGTCTTCTATTGAATATGGATCTATGATCTAATTCTCATTGGTTGTGAGGTCAGGAAAGTATTCATTACATTGGTGACTCACTTTAAACAGTTTTTCTATGTCACCAATAAGGTCAGGACAAATTTCCAAGAAGGAAATTTTCCATGGTGTTGGGAGTGATGGGCAATTTCACTTTCCTCCTTTTCATATTATAAATGGCAAATTCTTTATTGCCATTGTTTTGTCATGAACATTAATAGGTGTTGTTTTCAGTCCCATAAATTGGCATCCAGTGAACTGAGAAGTGTGAACAAGTCAGCTAAATAGGCTAGTCTTGACAGTCAAACTTCATCCATAAAGTAATCAGTATACTCAAAACTAAAATCAATAAGGAAATCTTGTAGCTCAGAACAGAGTTCAGAGACAAGTGAACTCCTTCCCATGCAATAGTCATTGCCCCTCTGCATAGAGGAGATGTTTTTGATGATCACTTTCTATTTCATTGCGCAAAACTGAAAACAAACAAGTTCAGTGCTGAAGTACACCAACTTCACAACCTGATCCAGGTTTCAGATTGAGAGGCTGCTTGCTGCCCTTTTTTGCAGCTAGTGCTTCACAATGATTACTGACGTGAGTGAACTTAACATTAGGCACCACGTCTTTAATTTTTGCCAAACACCATCAAATTCCCCCGTCGTTGTTCACACTCCATCAGAACACGCTCCAAGGCAATTTTGCTCCTCCTCACCATTTGCTGTGATAATCTCATTCAGTTTGTTTAAAAAAAAAAAAAATCTGCCATTGCATGTCTTTCTAGAGCTCCACAGAACAAGATCTCTTCAACTGTCATTTCTGATTCAAACCTTACATACATAAGAAACTGAGCAAAATTAGCGATATCAGTACTTTTGTCTATTTGCAATGAAAAAAAACTTACTCTTTTACACAGTCTGGGTGCGAGGGTCAAAGAACATGAGGTTAGGGGTTCTGTCTGGAACATGGGGGGGGCTTAGGTAGTGAAGTGTGTATGTAACAGGAAAGGTGGGGAGTCTTGGCTGGAAGCAGAGGGGGGCTTTACCTGGGCATCCGGTAGCTTCAGCTCCAGGAGCCCTCTTGCTTTTCAGTAACTCCAGCCCCTCCCAAGCAGGGTCCCTGGATGCCTACAATGCTGGGCAAACTGCACAAGGGCTCCCTTTGCTGGGAGAAGGCTCAATTTACAGCCAGCGAACTGCTCTGCTGCTGAAGAGCCAGTAGGCTCTCCCTAGTCCTGTACCCAGCTTTTATCCACCAGACCCAGCCAACAACCCCCATCCCACCATTTCCCTACAGAGGAGGGAATTTCCCATGTGCTGTATGCTGCCCAGACTGGCAGGAGCCAGGCTGCAGCCTCTGTAGAGCAGAGAGTGCAGGGGGAGCTCCTGCTCTGTAGCAGCTTCCCCGGTGTGGAGCTTTGAACTGAAATTGGCCAGGAGAATGCATTTTTCTGGTTACATATTTTCTGGTGTGCTGAAGTGCATGAAAACTACTCATTTGCAATGGAAAGATTTTGAGGTTTTTGGTGTATTACTTCCAATAAGATCACCTATCAGTAGTAGCACACCTATCAGTTTGGGAACTCCTGTTTCACAGGGTTTATATGTATAGTATAAAGTTGTTTGTACCAATGCTTGGGAAATGAAAAAATTGTCCTTCTGCTGTAGTTGATTGGTCTATAGGTACCAGAAAGATTAATGGTCAAACGGAAAATGAATCCAAATTTCATACTGTTCAAGATAGTCTAGCTTTCCTTTGATCATAATATGTAATCCAAACACTTCTAAAATGAAAACAGTGTGTGCAAATATTAGGCAAAGATTTGCTCGCTCAGAATCAGTAGAAATGAGCAAAGCACAGATTTGCCCACTATATTCAAGCAATAGAGGAATAGAGCAAAAAAACAAGTATGCTATGCATATACTGTGAAACGAGCTAGAACGGGGGTCGGCAACGTTCGGCACGCGGCTCGCCAGGGTAAGCACCCTGGCGGGCCGGGACAGTTTTATTTACCTGCTGACGCGGCAGGTTCGGCCGATCGCGGCCCCCACTGGCCGCGGTTCGCCGTCCCGGGCCAATGGGGGCGGCGAGAAGCGGCGCGGGCGAGCGATGTCCTGGTAAATAAAACTGGCCCGGCCCGCCAGGGTGCCGAACGTTGCCGACCCCTGAGCTAGAAGGTATCCTTGATCATGTAGAAAGCTGGTGACATCTAAGAAAGATGCGTTTCTGTGGAACTTGCATTTTAAAAACAGGATTTTTTGCTATTTCTTTTTAAGTCACAGAAATTAGAGCTGGTTAAAAATTTTCTGTGGAGATTTGTTTCTGACTAAAACAACTTTTCAACAAGATGGAAATTTTCATGAGTGAATTTGTATTTTCATTGAAAATGTTGGGTTTTTATCGACAAAACAAAAATGTGCTGGGTTTTGGCAGCCTGGACTTTTTTCAGTTTTAAAGTGAGCTATAAGGGAGGGAGGAGTTCTGGCCAAAAAAAACCTGTTTTCAAGTTAGAAAAATCAATATTTTTGTTTCATTGAACTCTTCCTTGGAGAGAGATTTCCGAGCCAGCTCCAACTGAAATGTTGAAATGCATGTTTGAAGCACAATTTTTCAGTGATTAAACAGTAAAGAGGAAGGCTAATATGTAAAATAAAATTAAGCTTACATACTACAGTAGGGTAAAACCACAATTATGTGGGAAGTGTGTACTTACATCTTAAAATAAATCACTCTTATGTTATATATATGTGTGTGTGTGTGTGTGTGTGTGTGTGTATACACACACACACACACACACACAATTGGCTTTTGGACCATAAAAAAATTCAAGGAAGCCTAGTTGCCTTTTCATTGTGTTCTAAAATATATTGTTGCATATATACAGAAAAATTAGGGTTTGAGAGTTAATCCAGAATAAGGTAGGGTGTGAATTTAATTGGGAATAGTTAATCTGCTTTAACTTCATGTGTGGATGCTCCTAATCCAGGAGAAGAGTGTCTTATTCTGAATGAAGGGAGTAAACTAATTCAGAATAAGGCATTTCTATTCTGGGATAAGATCATCCATACATGGAATTAATCAGGAATAACTACCTATTTCAACCAGCTTTAATATGGTTCTGTTGAAGGGCTGGCTTCAACTTCTCAGCCCTAGTTCCAGTAGTACAATGCAGCCAGAAAGCTGCCCTACAGGGGCAGTGAAGAATTAAGTCTGACAGAAGGAATCCACAAGTGATGGAGGACTGGCTTTGACAGCTCTGTGTTCCCATCCCCCTTCTCCCCCAGTTAGGGAATGTGTCAACCCAGAGTAGAGGAGAAGCACTATGTGCATTGTCTGATCTTCAGCCAGTACAGCAATCTCTAAGGGACTACCACAGTTTGCAAATCTTAGAGCAGCCCTTCCCTTACGCTGCTCTAAATTATGCCAGGGACCAATGGCCCCTGCCTGGTCCTGAATCGGGGAATGGAAAGATGATTTTCCTCCTCCCCATCCTCAGGCGCAATGAGTGTAAACTTGCAGCTTGTCTATATAGCCCTGCAGTTTGGACTATGGGGATGTAAACTGTAGTGCTCACTAGCTCATTAAATCATCCCACTAAACTACCTCACTACCAGAGAGACACGTCAAACCGGTGTGGAGAAAGTGAGGCCTGGGAAACTGAAGTATCTGGGTTCAGGAGCAGTAAACTGCACCCTTGAAATGAAAAAAAAAAAAGAGGAAGATTTGTTATCTGTGAAGTTTTAGAACATGTAGACGCTCACTTGGCTCCTTGGGGCATCAATGTCATCAAGTTCAGTGATTCCTTTAACTTTTGGTAGGGGTAGAATCTCAATGGCCATTTGAAAGCCTCTTGTTCGGAAGCTATCTAACACCAACCCAGAAAACACAGCTGCTGGCCATGTGGGGAAATCCTTTTTTTAAAAAGAAATGAGGGAGAGGGTGGGCAAGAAGGGAGTTAACTACAAGTGATTTTACAGAAATCACTTTCTGATGAGGGGAACCATATAAATATAGCCCCTAGCTTGCACTTATGGGCAGAGAGTGTCATTCACTGTATGTTTGGAGCCTCTTTGTGCTAGGGGCTGTACAATCTGGTTGAAGCTTCTAGGTGCTAATGCAACATAATCACTATGGGTGATTATAGCATAGCATCTAAGGCTATGTCTACACCATGAGCTAGGGATGTGGTTCCCAGCTCCTGTACTCATACTAGCTCTCGTCTGAGCTAGCACGCTAAAAATAATATTGTAGCCTCCGTGGCCTGGACAGCAGCAGAGTGGCACAGGCTAGCCAGTCCAAATACAAACCTGGCTGAAATCTGTGGGTTCATACTCAGAACAGCTAGCTCATGCTGTTGCTGCCATTGCCTGTGCTACCCTGGCTACACTACTATTTTTTGCACACTAGATCAGAGAAAGAGCACGAGTGTGCATACGGAAGCTGGGAATCACACCCCTAACTAATAAGAGACTTACCCTATTGTGTTTGAAAACTATAGGAGAAAAAGAGTATATTTTCCAGGAAAAGACTTTAGTATGAAACTATAACTTACAGTAATTTTAATACAGTAAACAAAGCTATAGGTCCTGATCCCACAAACATTTAAACTACATTCATAAACTTACATGCCTTTCATTGACTGCTCACATGCAGAAGTTACATGTCTCTGTGCTTGGTGGGATATAGGAGTCATAATTTCTTCAGAAACATTATAGCTAGTAAGTGGACTCAGTGGCACTTCTAATGAGCACAAAGTTAAGCATGTGCCTAAGTGATTGCTGTTTATGGGCCAAGGTTTGTTTCAGTGCACTAATGTAATATGTGTTTGTTTGAGGTCACTTTTTTCCCCCTGGGTATACAAATATTCATTATAAATATTCAAAGAGCCACAAAAGGATCTCTCAAAACTAGGTGACTGGGCAACAAAATGGTAGATGAAATTCAGTGTTGATAAATGCAAAGTAATGCACACTAGAAAACATAATCCCAACTATACATGTAAAATGATGGGGTCAATGTTAGCGGTTACCACTCAGAAAGAGATCTGGGAGTCATTGTGGATAGTTCTCTGAAAACATCCACTCAGTGTGCAGCAACAGTCAAAAAAGCAAACAGAATGTTGGGCATCATTAAGAAAGGGATAGATAATAAGACAGAAAATATCATATTGCCTCTATATAAATCCCTAGTGCACCCACATTTTGAATACTGCGTGCAGATGTGGTCACCCCATTGCAAAAAAGATGTATTGGAATTGGAAAAGGTTCAGAAAAGGGCAACAAAAATTATTAGGGGTATGGAATGACTTCCGTATGAGAGATTAAAAAGACTGGGACTTTTCAGCTTGGAAAAGAGATGACTAAGGGGAGATATGATTGAGGTCTATAAAATCATGCCTGGTGTGGAGAGAGTAAATAAGAAAATGTTATTTATTCCTTCTCATAACACAAGAACTAGGGGTCACCAAATGAAATTAATAGGCAGCAGGTTTAAAACAAAGAAAAGGAAGTATTTTTTCACACACCGCACAGTCAACCGGTGGAACTCTTTGCCAGAGAATGTTGTGAAGGCCAAGACTATAACAGGGTTCAAAAAAGAACTAGATAAGTTCGTGGAGAATAGGTCCATCGATGGCTATTAGCCAGCATGGGCAAGGATGGTGTCCCTAGCGTCTATTTGCCAGAAGCTGGGAATGGGCAACAGGAGATGGATCACTTGATTATTACCTGTTCTGTTCATTCCCTCTGAGGCACACTAGCATTCGTCACTGTCGGAAGACCGGATACTGGGCTAGATGGACCTTTGGTCTGACCCAGTATGGCCGTCTTATGTTCTTATATTCATAATTCTCCTGGATCCTTTTAGCAAACTCATGAAATGTGCTGAAAAAATAAAGTACAGTTAATTTGAGTGAATTGTCTTCAATGTGAAGACAGATTTTTTTTTCTGTGACAAATGAGTGAGGACAGCTCTTAAGATAAATTCATTTTAAAAATCCCTTTATTACAATTTCCCAAATGCAAGTCTATTTGTATATAACACAACTTTGCCAATACTGTTGTTTTTACTCAGTCGTGACTAGGGGCCTCATCCATTGATATCAAGCCCTATATTGGATACTTAATGGCCCCCATTAGCACCTCACTTTTTTTTAATGAATTGATTATCCTCACAACACTCTTGTGAGGTAGGCAGTGCTCTTATCCCCATTTCACAGATGAGGAACTGAGGCACAGGTGGCTAAGTGACTTGCACAAGTTCACACAGATAGTCAGTGGCAGAGCAGGGAATTTATTCTGGGACCCAGGTGTGTGTCCTAAGCACTGGACCTCTCCCTCCCTATCCTGATAAACTAGATCCAAAATGTTTTATTGAATAATTGCCCTGGAAAACCACAGAATACTCACATTTATTGGAACTTTTCTATTCTCTGACTTTCAAATCCAAGTTTAAAGTCACAAATATTAGCTCTAATCCTGTAATCACTATAAAACAAAATTCCCATCAATTGGAATTTTGTTTGTGCAAGGGCAATTGGGTCAATACCACTCTTCGATTTTGATATTTTGCTGCAAACATCTGACATCGACTCTTTTTAAGATCTGCACTGGGGGGAAAAATGCAATGAGACCATTTATTATAACAGTTGTGCTTAATGCTGGAAAAACTTGCTAGTTCACATAGGTGCGTATTTGTGCACTGTATAGCAATTTTCCACTTTATTTTAGAGGGGAGGCTACTATATAGATGGATAATAAAGTTGTAGCATTATGCTATTGAAACACATTACGTTGCTACCTAGTGCATGGAACACAGATTTCTCAGGACAATGGATAATTTGCAGAAGGCAGGCAGGGCCGCCCAGAGGATTCAGGGGGCCTGGGACAAAGCAATTTCGGGGACCCTTTCCATAAAAAAAAGTTGCAATACTGTAGAATAGTATATTCTCGTGGGGGCCCCTGCGGGGCCTGGGGCCTGGGGCAAATTGCCCCACTTGCGGCCCTGAAGGCAGGTTCTTACAGGACATTCCGACTGCCAAAGCTTTCCTAGCTGACGATCCCAGAGTTCCTTTTGAGACAATCCTCTGAGTGTCCCATCTGTTAGGAAACACTGTGGGCCAGCAATGCTGCAGATTAGCACCACAGCAAACACCTTCCAAAATATGGAACCTTTGCCTGAGACTCAAGGGGAACAGGAACAGGCCCATTGTTCCTAAATGCCATATTTTCTAGCTGTCACCGCCTTATCACACAATCTTTTGTCACCTAGTAATACTGCATGATTGTGTGCTAAGCTCTTACTTCCAGTGTTTAAAAGATCAATCGACATAATACAAAACGTCAGCTCTGCAGTGTGTAAGAACTCTTCTCGTGGGTTTGTCTCTGTACTGCTCCAAAAGTTGCTGCTTCTGGGAACTGCATCAAAGACATGAAATGCTGACTGTCTGTTGGCAAGGCTGTCACATGTCCTGCAAGGTCACAGCACTCAATGCTCACCCCTGGCGTATTTTGCATATTGAATTTTTGTTTTAATTTTTGTTGAGCTTTCTTCCTACCTTGGTTTTAAAGACTGTTCAGCAGAATGAAAAATAAATCTTACAAGGCTCTGGGAAGAGGTGTTCATTCCTATATGATGCTTCAGTTGTCATATCGTTCTCCCTAAAGAAATGTGCTGTTGCAGGAGTTATATTTCCCTGCAATGTGAATCAACAAAGTGGTGGTTCACAATTTACCAACCATCCCTAAATGGACTGCAGATTGGTATTCTTTCATCCCAGGTACAAATACCAATGAAGTGGTATCTTCCCCATTGATGATGAAAATATGTGTTGCTTACATAATTACTGAAATATCATATTTCCTGGCTGCAGAAGAATTACCACTGAGACATACAATGCTACTCATTACTGCAGGATCTAGATTCCAATGTGTTATGCAAATGTTTAATATTTCTCTTATTTGCCAAGTTTACTTCCATTTTTCTTTCTACCCAGTTAACACATACGCATTTCACACGCAGTATTGCAACAACATATCTATTTTTCTTTTGCAGTCAGTCGTGTTTGCTTCAGTCTTCACTGCAGAGGATGCGACAGAAGTTCCCAAACTTGAGCCATTCTTTTTAGGTAGCAAGTCTGCGGAACTGTCCCAGATTGAGGTGTCCATAAAAGAGGATTTGGAACAAATTGATAAATTAAACAGTAATAGGTCACCAGGACCAGATGGTATTCACCCAGGAGTTCTGAAAGAACTCAAATATGAAACTGCTAACTGTGGCATGTAACCTATCATTTAAATCAGCCTCTGTTCCAGATGACTGGAGGATAGCTGTGATACCAATTTTTAAAAGAAACTCTAGAGGTGATACTAGCAATCACAAGCCAGTAAGCCTAATTCAATAGTAGACAAATTGTTTGAAACTATCATAAAGAACAGAATTATAAGACACATAGGTGAACATGATATGTTGGAGAAGAGTCAACATGGCTTTTGGAAAGGGAAATCATGCCTTGCCAAGCTTAGAATTCTTTGAGGGGGTCAACAAACATGGACCAGTGGTCCCCGGTGGATATAGTGTACTTGGACTTTCAGAAAGCCTTTGACAAGGTTCCCCACCAAAGGCTCTTATACAAAATATGGAGTCATGGGATAAGAGGGAAAAATAAATCTTACAAGGTTCTGGGAAGAGGTGTTCATTCCTATATGATGCTTCAGTTGTCATATCTTTCTCCCTAAAGAAATGTTCTGTTGCAGGAGTTATAGTTCCCTTACGGTCCTCTCATGGGTCAGGAACTGTTTTAAAGATAGAAAACAAAGGGTAGGAATAAATGGTCAGTTTTCAGAATGGAGAGAGGTAAATAGTGGTATTCCCCAATGATCTCTACAGGGACCAGTGCTGTTCAACATATTCATAAATGATCTGGGGAAAGGGGTAAACAGTGAGGTGGCAAAATTGCATATGATAAAAAAATTATTCAAGATAGTCAAGTCCAAAGCAGACTGCGAAGAGTTACACAGGGATTTCTCAAAAATGACTGGGCAACAAAATGGCAGATTAAATTTAATGTTGATAAATGCAAAGTAATGCACATTGGAAAATATAATTGCCACCAAACATACAAAATGATGAGGTCTAAATTAGCTGTTGTCATTCAAGAAAGATATCTTGGAGTCATTGTGGATAGTTCTCTGAAAACATCTGCTCAATGTGCAGCAGTAGTCCAAAAAAAAAAAAAAGCGAACAATGTTAGGAACCATTAGGAAAGGGATAGATAAGACAGAAAATATCATAATGATACTTTATAGCTCCATGGTACACCTAAACCTTGAATACTGTGTGCAGTTCTGGTCACCCCATCTCAAAAAAAGATATATTAGAATGGGAAAAGGTACAGAGAAGGGTAACAACAACAATTAAGGACTTCAGACTTATTACGAAAGACTAAGCATATTCCCCAAACTTTTGAACTTGACCATTGACTTGGGCCTGATTTGCAGAAGTGATGAGCACCTGCAGCTCTCTCTGATTCCAATTTATGAAAATTGGGCCCGAAATGTGTCAAAAACTGAAGTGCCCCCAAATCAGTGATCAGTTTGTGAAAATTTAGGCCTGTATGACTAAGTAGAAAGATGTATGCAGTGGTATTGTAGCCATGGCAGTCCCAGGTTATTAGAGAGACAAGGTGGATGAGGTAATACCTTTTATGTCTAACTTCTGTTGGTGAGCGAGACAAGTTTTCAAGCTACACAGAGCTCTTCCTCAGGTCTTGGAAATGTACTCAGCGTGTCACACCTAAATACAAGGTTGAGCAGATAGTTAGCACATATTCTAAGGAACCATTCTAGTTGAAGTGGCCTGTTGACACCCCTGTAATCATAGGACAAAAAGGGGGGTTAGTGGGTTACACGTTGTAATAAGCCAGTGTCTCCGTTCAGTCCATGATTTGTAGTATCTAGCAAAGTTATTAATTTAAGCTCCCAGGCTTATTTTTTGAAGGCGTTCTACAGTTTCCTTTAAGGATGAGAACTGATAGGTGAGATACAGAGTGATCGCTTTTTGAAAAGTGTTCATCCACAGGTGATAGGATGTTTTTGGTCTTTTTGTCATGTTCCTGTTTGAGTTCATTCGAGACAATAGAGATTGTCTGGTTTCACCCACATAGTTATTATTAGGGCATTTAGTTCACTGGATGAGGTACAACACATGGTGTGATAGGCATGTGTGAGACCATGGATCTTGAAAGGTGTTCTGTGGGGGATGTTGATCACTGTAGCAGCGAATGAACTCACACAGGAAAATAAGACACAAACACCATATCACCTCTGGGTGAACACTTTTCACAAAGCGATAGGTCAGATAGAGTGATCAGTCCCCATCCTTAAAAAACAATCCTGGGAGCTTAAATTTATAACTTTGCTAGACACTAAAAATCATAGTCTTAATAAAGACACTGGATTTATGGCTCAGTTATTACAACAATCTGTAACCCACTAACCCCCCACTTTTTCCCCCTCTGACTACAGAGGTGTTAACAGGCCACTTTACCTTTAGAATATGTGCTAACTACTTATGTTAAACTATCAGTTTGACTTTGTATTTAGCTGTGACACTCAACGCTCTTCCATAGGTCTGGAAAAGGTACTCAATGTAGCTCGAAAGCTTGTCTCTCTCACCAGTGGAAGTTGGTCCAATAAAAGATAATACCTCACCCACCTGGTCTCTCTAACTAGTAAGTTGGACAACTTGATCTGTGTCGTAACTTAAATTAGTAAGGGCATGTCTACGCATACAGCGCTGCAGCGGCACAGCTGCACCAATGCAACTGTGCCGCTGCAGCGCTTCTGATGAATACACTCTATGCCAACAGGAAAGAGCTCTTCTGTCGGCACAATAAAACCACCTTCACGAGCAACAGAAGCTATGTTGGCGGGAGAAGCTCTTTCATCAACATGGTGCTGTGCATACCGGCACTTATGTAGGTGTAACTTATGTCGTTTGTGGGGGGGGCGGGGGGGAGAAGGGGGAGAGATTCACATCCCTGAGCAACATAAGCTGTAGTGTAGACAGAGCCTAAGCCTTGTCTACACTGGACTTTCATCAGTAAAACTTTTGTCATTCAGGGGTGTGAAAAAACCACACCCCCAAACGACAAAAGTTTTACCAACAAAAAGTGCCCGTGTGAGCAGCGCTTTGTCGGAGGGAGAACTCTCCTGCCAACAAAGCTACTGCCGCTTGTTGGGGGTGGAAGTTTTTTGTCGGCGGGAGAGTTCTCTCTTGCCGACAAACAGCGGCTACTCTGCGTATCTTTTATCAGCACAGCTAAAGGGTGCATAGTGTAGACATAGCCTAAGTTTCCCAAGGCTCTTAGCAAATCTACAATTAGAGGACCTCGCCGACAGCATAAACAATATTTGAAACAAGTCTTTGGAATCTCTAAATATGGTTTTCTGCCTACTGTAATGGCTTAGATTTTACTATCTTGTTAAATAATTTCGTGACTGAATGTGTTTTGATGATGCAGGTGGGGGAATCTAAAAGCTCTCTCAAACTAAGGTTAGAAGAGGATATAATTTTTAAACAAATAAGGATGTTAGAACCAGAGAGACATTATCTATGACATTTGGGTTTCAAATTGATCAAGATTCTTGTTGGGAATGTCTTGCATGGAATAGTCTGTGTACTATGGACATGGCTTTTAACTTCAGGGTTTAGCAAAACTGGATTTGGGGACAATGTAAACTCTTATATCTCTATCTTGTTAAATGGAATAACCCCATTTACGAGTTCTTCAATGTAGATCAGCCTATGGATTTTAATTTAAAAAAAAGGAGAGAGAATGGCAGAATGTAGAGGTTAATTCTCTTACCAGTTTGATGTAGTGGGAAGGAGGGAATCGAGGCCCCAGTGAAGAAGTAAAACTACAGAATTTACAAGTTTACAGAGACACCAGAAAATGGTGTGAATAGAAACCCACATCATTTTATTCAAGGAAATATTGGTGACTTGGGCTAACAATTCAGTCTTCCCACTTCAGACTAAATTTTGTTTACTCAGAGGAGAAACAGCTGTGATCTGAATGATAAAGATAGAGAATTTTTTTGCCAGACCTGCCTACAGCTCTGTATATATAGAATTACAGAACTGTCCTCTGGCATCAGGTGGTGGGTTCCATGCATGTACTTTGGAATTTGCTAGATCAGCAGTTCTCGAACTCTGGGTTGTGACCCCAAAGTGGGTCATGACCCCTTTTTAATGGGGTCGCGAGGGCTGACATTAGACTTTCTGGGGCCCAGGGCCAAAGCCCGAGCCCCACTGCCCAGGGCCCAAGCCTGAGCCTGAGGACTTCAGCCCTTGGTGGCGGGGCTCAGAGTTACAGGCCCTGAAGCTCTTGGGCTTTGGCTCTGGCCCCCCTGCCTAGGGCAAGGTTAGGCTTCGGTCCCCCCATCCTGGGGTCATGTAGCAATTTTTGTTGTCAGAAAGGGGTCACGGTGCAATGAAGTTTGAGAACCCCTGTGCTAGAAGATAGTTTTATATTTGTGTGAGAGAAGCACAAGTATTGAGAGAGAGGCCTTGTCACTACACCTCATGCTTTTCAGGCTCTCCCTGTGCTCACAGTGGCATTTGATAGCCTTTTTCTAGCATTGTTTGGGAAGGGAGAATTACAGCCTACTTCCTGCCACAGACATTATACCTACTCCTGGCTGATCTCCTCCAGGGTCAGAGTTCAGTTTCCTTCTCTGAGGTACCTATTAGCTATCCCAGTGATCAGCTCTGTACATCAATTTGAGAAGTTTCTAACGTTTGGAGAATTTTTTGTGGGGTGGCAATTACATGGCAAATAAATAAAAGGTTCAATTAAAACATGTAAACGTATCTAGACCAATACTATGGAAAGCATAGTTGCAAAGCAGTGAAATATTTCCTCTACCTTGCAGAAAACAACCTTTATCCTCTCACAGGCTAAAGCTGTGTGACTCTGCCTGTCAGCTCAGTGCCTAATTGCACAAGCCAATGTCTTTGTCCCAGGGTTAATTGGTGTTTGGCAATTGAAGTCCCTGATTTAGAATTTCCTCCTGTTTTGGACCAGACCAAGATGCACAAACTGCATTCCTGTTTGGATTTTAAATGAATCATGGTTCATTCAGTCCCAACATGCATGAATATTTCCCTCATATTAATATACATCATTTGCCCTTAATCATTCTGTCACTGCATCTGAGGCCAGCCTTCATTAATATGTTAATTGGGCAGTCCCTCTCAGTGGAGGTTCCAAGGCTAATAGCCAACGGAAAGGTTTATTTCCCCCAAATAGCTCTTTGCAACTGTATAATTTTATTCCAATAAGATTTTGGACCTGATGCTGATTTACATTGTGCCAGAGTAAATCCACTGAGTTCCATAGAGCTACACTGGCTGTACTCAGAAGAGTTGAGATCAGAAACGAATCTCTCAACTTGTCCATTTCCTCTTTTATTCCCTAATGGGCGGGCGGGCTGGCTCTTTTTAGGGTTATCCAGAAAGCTTCCTTCAAAGTTTCCTAGCAATCAAAGAAAGATACAACATTGCACAAAAATACTGATGAAAATTGTTTTCCAACCAACTCTTCTCTTATATTCAGTTTGACTAGGACTGGTGGCAAACCTAGTATAGTATGAAAGGGAAAATCAACAGCAACAAAGTTTAGGAAATAACCATTTAGTTCCTTGACTTAATGAGTCTTCCTCTTTCCTGCCACGGGGGCAACTTGTTTGATTCCAGTCAAATAAACTGACTGGATCACAGATGAGGATCTTACAAGCATAGGCTGTAGCTGACCTACTAAAGACTTCCTGTTTTGGTCATAAGCAGCAAGAGTTTGTACTTGGGTATTTACAGACATCCCCACCATACTTCTCCCCTAGTTACACCCTTCTTGTTTGCTCCCTGTTGTTGATTCATACCTTCCCACCCCCCTTTTTTTTTCTCTATACTTTCCTGATTCCCTTGTCCATCCAGTGTTTCCCTGATTGATGATCATCTTTCCTGGTTACCCTCCTTCCTGCTTTGGCAGAGGACTCTGTGCTCTTCCAAGGCAGGGTCCATTAATAGCTCAATAAATGGATCATGGGTCCATGAAGCAGAAGCTGGGACATGCTAAGAGATGCAGCAGCTGTCCTAGGGTCTGCTCCAATGCCCATTCAATTTAGTGGAAAGACATTCATTGACTTCAATGGACAATAGAGCAGGCCCATGGAGAAAAGGAGGACCAGCCACAGGATGCTTTTTCCTTTCTCTTAAATGCATCACATTTAAATGCAGCAACGTTCCTGCCTCCCCCAGCAATCTTCACCCTCTCTTGCCCCATAGGTCTCAGGGGCCCTGGGCTCTAAGGCCATCTCTGCTTCTACCCTCTTTTGTTTATACCATGACAGTAGTTTGCACAGTGGCAGCAGTCACATGCAGAGGAGCTAAGACTGATGGAAAATTAACAGGAATTCCCATGAGCCCTTGCAAGCTCTGTCCCTCCCATCAGTAACAGACCATTACTGTCACGAGCCAAAATGTGTTTAGCATCCTGAATTGAAACCTCAGGTGCCTTGTCTTCAGTTCTGTCTCTAACTTGTTTGTTTGTATTCTCTCACTCATGTACATTTTTTAACTTAAACATATTTTATCCCAGTTGCTTGGATTCAGTTTGACGGTGAGACCACTATATCAGCACATCACGTGGATTGAGTGGATTGACAATGGCTGGCAATGCTGTCTGTAAGCTGGAGTGGCACCTGTAGACAGGTTCTTCTTAGCCTGGGGTCTAATGCTGAGGCAGAGGGAGTGTTTTTAAATTTGTCATTCCTTCTCCTGTCCCCTGCAATTTTTCTGTAGGACAAAGATTCTGCTCATTTTGAATTTGAGGGATAATTAAATTTCACCTTTGGGGGATACCTGTATTTCAGTCCTGGCCCACCTTAAAAAAAAACAAAAAAAACCCATGTTTCCTAGCAGATCGGTTTCTTTTAATTTTAATAGATGGGGCAGTGCATTATGAATGCATCTAATCTTGGGTCACTTATTATTCAGCAGTTTCATTGGCAGCAAAATGTCTTTATTTGACATTTGTTTATATAGTCTATGCATTACCTGAGCCCACTTTAAATGCCTAGATCTTCAGCCTGTTTATATCATTGTAGCTTACCTTGCTTACACAACATAGTTTACACTGAGTATCTGACCCTTAGGTTTAAGTGGGACAGAAGGCCTTGTGTGGGGGTCCTCTGGACTATGGTAAATTTCATTCTAGCAGGGGGAAAATATTATCATCAGATGGATGCTGTGTGAACATGTGACATTATTGGAATCAGTAGATTGTCTCTCTTTATGCTGATTCCTAGAACCGCTTAACTTGTAACTTATTTTTTGTGTTCAATTGTAAATTTTCTATTGAAATAGAAACATGCTAAATATGCCTTTCATGACTTAGCCTGGGAAGTCTTTATTCTAATATTACACTGTAACTAAATAAAGCTGTGTAATAGCTTGGCCCCCATTGTCAAGAGACAGGTGCCTTCTGCACTATTAATTGGCCTAACAGGAGATTTTTGATGTCCGATTCAGACATTTCAACAATATCACAAATCTTAATTTATATTAATGGACTTAATCTTTTTTCCATTTTAGATAATACAGTTTAAAATAGACTCCTGAAAACACATAACATGTATTTTAAACAGCAAATGCTGACATTCATAGCCTCTTCATTTAAAAAAAAATCCAGATTCTCAACAGTCTGTAGCAACAATTCAGTAGCAATATAATTCCTGCCAATAACCTTCTACTAGAAAAAAAATATTTCAGCCAGCATTAGCACTCAGCATAGCCAACAGAAATATTTGATACTGAGAGCACTGAAACCAGAAATCCACTTCAGATGTCCTTCAAACAACAAGACGATGAGTTCAAGGGAGTATGTAACAGGAATCTCAGAAGATGGGGCCTGACTTTGTTACTTACTTGGTGTGATAATTTACTCTCCATATAAATCTTACTGCATAAGAAAAAGGAGGAAAAAAAGAAGCAGTAATATCATCTTATCTAACTAAGGTATCTGTCGTTCCTGAAATTCTGTTTAAACTATGATGGATGTTCTTATTCAACAAGAGAGCCTGCCTTCCCCTCCTTCCCCCCCTCCCCCCCCATGAAAGCAGATCCTTTTAAAAAGAAAGAATATATAAGACTATATTTCATGACTGTGGATGAGAGGGAACAATTAAGAAATACAGCCCTAAAGTTGCAAAAAGATGTCCTAGGATCACTCTTGGCCACTTGCAATATGTATTGCAATAGAAAAGTACAGTAACCTACATAAGGATAACACATTGAAAGCGGCTGTGTTCATTATTTTACTACAAACCTCTGTCCTTTAACGTAAAAGTAGATTTTCAGCAACATTGATTTGTGTCTTTGCCAGGGGGAAAAGGGGATTCTTATTTTATATTTCTGTAATTCTTTGTAGTCTGACCTTTAAATCACATAAAATAGCCAGTTCACTAAGCATCATTGATCATTACTGATACAGAAGTTAGTGTATTGCTAATGACAACTGAAGACACTAGATGAAAACAGATTCATGGTATTTATCCTTCCTTTTCAACATAAAATACTATTGTACAGGTTCCTCTTTAAACTCCTGTCCCAAAGCTGGCAGATCACAATACTGACCTATCCTTTGGGTAATCTAAAGGACAGTTTTCTAAAAATGGTGGTTAACCTCTGAAGTGTCGGGAGCACATCATACTATGCATCTTAGAAAATGGCGCTGGTATGGATCCAGCAAATGCAGTGCTCTGTGTCATATACTAAAACAAGTAAGAATATTTTATAACTCTTAGCACTGCTCAGGAAAAATCCCTTGGTAGGTGTAACTTCAGTTCAAATCCAGCCTAGCTTAATAACTTGTATTGGTTATCAATATTTGCTTGATGGTGGCCTATCTGAATGACTTCACTCTCATTTACAGTGGAGGGGCATGGGGGATGCTCACATCACAGTATAAATAGCAAGTTTATTGGGCGTTTCAGCAGGGAGGCCAGTGATGCTTTGGGTTAAGAGTAGAGTTGCTCCAATACCACCAAAATGGGATCAGATCCACAGCTTTTTTAAATTGTGTAGCTCCATGGAATTAAACAGAGCTGGCAATCTGGTCCATAGTGTTTATGAACATTTATTCGTATTTCCATCAGCTGTTCAGTTCAACTCATGTCTCTATCCCTTATTCACCACTCATAAATATTCCTGTGATGGGTTGTGAGCTTGAGGTTATTGGGATTTTTGCTTAACTTTTAAGAAATGGTTGTTCATAATATGAGTACATAGTCATGAACAAATGAGTATTTGATGTTTGATCACTGTTAGGCTATGTCTACATTAGCACTTTTGTCGGTAACACCTTTGTCAGCCAGGGGTCTGAAAAAAACATACCCCCGACTGATGTAAGTTTCTTCAACAAAAGCACCAGTGTAGGTAGCGCTATGGTGGGAGACGCTCTCCCACTAACGTAGCTACTGCCACTGGTTAGGGGTGGTTTAATTATGCCAATGGGAGAGCTCTACCACTGCTGCAGTGGTACAGTTGTTCCACTGTAAGGCCTGTAGGGTAGACATAGCCTTAGTCCCTCATTCTGTTTACTTAATCATGGAACAGAAACAATTACCTGTGACTCTAGCTAACCTGTCTGTAATTGAATAATAACTAGTTAATAATCCAATATGAACAGTTTACAAACACCCAATAAGGCTGAAGCTCATTTACAAACTATTCAGCATATATTTTAATCTGTTATGCACAGTTTCCATAAGTAGTTGGGCCTCACTCCTAAATTTAGAGGGTAACTGGGGGGCAGGAGGCTGGGAGAGTGAGGACTTAAAAACCTTCCTTTCTACCCACCAAATACACATATGCACTTTTAATATCAAATGAATCAGTTGTATCCCCAAGAGTCCTTTTGCTAACCTTTCCCAGATTTGTCAACCCAGCCCTGTGTGCAGTACAATGTTCAAGAGTCAGTTATGTTTTGGGGCATAGCAGGGGTGAAAAATTCTTTTGCAGGCCTGTTCGAAAATACTAAAGCCAGCTCTGAGTCAGTGGAAATGCTGCAGAAGCAAGGTAGTTTATGCCCTTTGAATGTGCTATCTCATTGTTTACACAGTGTTTTCATCACTGTGGGTGCTGTTCATCGAGCACGGCACAGTCTGACAGACAGGACCTGGAACATTCACCAGCTAATTTAACGCAGGTCTATCTGACATCTCAGCGGGGGCGGGGATGTTGTGATTCTGAAATAGACAGTTTGCACATCCCTAATATGTTGTATACAGTGTTGAAGCTAACTCTTTCTATGTAATGCAGCTCTGGCCTGTTTTATTTCACACCATCTGATACTGTACATTTTAAATTACAATCATGGACATCTCAAACCTTTTTATTTTGATGAAATTCTTCTTTCCTCTGCTCGCTGACATTTGAAGAGTTCTGTGTTTGGTAGAAGTAGACTGACATTTTGATGTACACTTACAAATCTGAAATAGCAATTAGGAAACTAGAAATTGCGGAAATTGTGTTATTTAACTTTAATTATAATCCTCACTGTCTCAACAGTTAAACGATTAGATTAAAATGTCCCTTAAGATATAGCTCAAAAAAACCTCATTATTATAATCTGTAGTTAGCATTCCTGACATGTCAGTCTTTGGGAGGTGCTGGGGGCTGTTGAATAGATTTAGCTCTAGTTTAACATGGGGACAACTATTCTGTTCCGTAGCAACCTTAGAGCTTGTGCAAACTCTTTCCTTTCTGCATAGGAATGAAAACAAAACCTTCTGAATGTGTTTGCAAAAATGGGAGCAGGTATCTGCATTTCTAGCCTAGGGTACAGGCTTCAGATATGGGAGACCCAGATTTGAGTCCCTATTCTGCCTGATTCAGAGCAGAGCTTTTCAATCCAGATCACTCTAACCAAGACCGTGAACCTAGGTCTACCACATCCCAGATCAGTTCCCTAGCCCACCCAGCTGTAGAGTCTCCGGACAAAAGTTTTGTGGAAATTGATGTGCTCTGACAAAATAGCATATTTAGCTGAAAATGTTCTGACCAGCTCTATTTATCCTGGTACCCCAGGCTTTACATATATTGATTTCCATGGAATTGAGGAAAACAGCTGCAGCTCTTTAGCCCTGCCATAGCAGCAGCAGGGCTATAGAACATACCTAAGCAATTGAAGTCTCCCCTTTAAGACCTGTTATTGATAGAATAGTGTAATGGTGTGCTAATGCTATGCTCAATGCCATTGCTCAAGTTCATTCATTCATAAAATTACGAGCTAACAGCACTGAGTACAAAAGTAAAAAGCGCTGGGAATCAACTGTAGAAATCTGTAGAAACAATCTCAGATGAACACTATTAACAATAAGACAGAGAATGACGATTAATGAAATAGAAGGGAGGGCTCAGGAAACAACTACAACTTGAGCTGTCCTGGATTTTTCACTCCAATTTTAATTTCTTTTAATTGTTATGCAGACCTGGAAAATTGTGAACAAAAAATATTAAGGTTCACAGAGAAACTCAGAAATGACTAGTCAGCAGAAGCTGGGCTTCAGACACTACCCTGCAACATCAACTTTACCAGATCCTACTTTTATATAGTCTGAGTCCCATACTCTTGTGCACCATGGTGATAATTTTTAGAAGGGCTCAGCACCCACGTCTGGGGACAGTTTTTCAAGAGGGCTCCATATGGCAGGACATCCTCAGGCCAGCTCCTCCTAGACTGTATCACAGTTCTGGTCAAGCTCCCCTTGCTGGATTCTCACCAGACAGCTGTTTGGACCCACATGCAGGGTCTGTGGGTACGTCTATGCTGCACACTCCTAACAGTGGCCTATAGAGGTCCCCGCAGCACGAGTATAAATAGCTTTGTAGACCTAGAGGCATTGCGTGGGTGAGTAAAGACAAACCTGGGTACCCTACACGGCTCTCTATGTGCCCAAGCAGTGCTTCCCCCATCTACACTGCCATTTTTAGTAGTGTCCTGCTGCCGGCGTCTTTCCCCACTGCAGGGAGCTTCTGGAACCTTTCTCCATTGCCTCCCCCATGCCAGGGCCTTTCACTGACTTGTATAACTACACACCACAATGTGGACATAGCTTGCTTGTCACTGCGGTGTGTAGCTACACATACCCTCCACGCTGCTGCCAGTGGTGTGCACTGTAGACATAGCATTTGTGCAACTGAGCAGGCTCCAGCCACCATCTGTCTTGGGCCTCTTTGTTACACTTCTGAAGCATAGATTGTGTCTGCTACCTATTATAGGTAGCCGAGAACCACGCTGACCCCCAGACACTCCAATCTCTCAAGAACACTTTCCCCAGAACTCCGCCTTGTGGATACTTTGGGTTTTAGTTTGTCCCTTATACCCTGCTGCTCAGGAGGAAGTAGGGGGAGAATTGCAAATCAGGTGTGTTTGAGTCACAATATGGCTTACACATCACCCTTGATCATCACATCTGTGCCTAAAGGGCTAGGGTTCACTTTTAAATGTAAAGAATATCTCCTGTGGATAGAATCTTTCAAAACAAACATACAAAACTTGTCCCTTTTTATAATTACGACCACTGTAGCTACAAAACGTAGACCTATTTCTGTTCTCAGTTGTGAACTTTATTGTGCACCTACTATAAAGAGCTGTTTCAAATACAAATAAATATCCTCCCCATATGTATATCCTGAATCTTTCACTTATAAGTGTAGCTATTTATTTCATCAAGATCTCTGAATGAGGAGATGGATACAAAGAGAAGCACGCTGAAATGGAAAAAGTGTTTGCCCTTACAATAGCATTTCCTAACCACCTTTTCAGCAATACTAGCTGGGAAATGGAAAAAGCAACAGCTTGAGAGGTACATTTTCAATCATCTTGAAATGCCCTTTTACCCTAGTAATTTGCTTCCAGACAGTGCATGCATTTTAAATGAATAGTTTGCTAAAAAAACAGAATATGTTAAAAAGTGAAATGGACACATCATGTTCTAAAGAAGAATGGGGGGGGGGGAGAGGTCATTCAAATTATTTGTAACAGGTCTAGAACTCATGATGATGATGATAATGACAATGAAATAATAGTAGGGAAGCTGACAAGCAACAGTTGGCAAACTCTGATTGTGAAAGAGAGCTCTTACAAGTCTCTTTCAGGGACAGCACTGCTCCATAAAGTCAATTATCACTGATATTAGGAATGTTTTCTGTGTAGGGTCAGGATATGTAGTTAGTTGTAATAGGTGAACAGAAATAGCATCTACTGAAGCATTATGATCATGAGACCCTCTCTCATTAATATATGTGAATATATGCACCGGGTGATGTGGTTGTTAGCATTCAGTTTGTACATGTACTCTTAAAATGTGACATTTGAAAATGTTCTAAAATTTTAAAAACACGTCTTTCAGGATTCTATGGCAAAGTAGATTATACTTGATGAATATCCCCTACACAAGTCTGTTTGCAGAACTAAGAGAAGAGAGCCATTTATTAAAATATAGCAAATCTAATTCTTTTGGGAAACACATTTTTGCTTTAAGTGGTATTTAGTGGGCATGTTACTGCATTGAGACCCTCTGGCAGAGAGAATCTCAGATGTGTGATTGCACTCATCTTCTAAAATAAGCATCCCTGAACTACTTACAAAGAGAAACTAAATTAAAACTATCCTCAGTATATCAGTTATATTATGGGCCTTATAGAAAAAAGAGTGATGGCTTCATACAGCATAGTGAGAAAGGATCATCTTGTGATTAAGGCACTGGACTGAGGCTCAGGAGATCTGGGTTCAGGTCCATGCTCTTCCATACCCTTTCTGTGCAACTTTGGGTGAGTCAATGGGAGTCTTGGAGTGGTCCATATCCGTACCAATAGAATGCCTTCCATCTGAAAGTGTGTTTGGATTAAATGGTCTCTAAGTAGAAATGGAACCAAAATCCTAGGTTCATAACAGGAAAGGACTATTAAACAGGCCTTAAATGTTTTCCTTTAAAGAAAGGGAGAGAAGAGGAGGGGCTTTAATTTAAATCCAGTGGGCTGTTTGTCCCTTGTAGCGTACAAAATAAGGAAGCAACACACGTATTAATATAGTATAAAGCCTGAACAAGCTTACCCAAGTGAGGAAGGTGCAATGAGAGAGAATATTAAAATCCATCAGCATGGAAAAAGTTAGAGAATTCTAAAACCCAGCAGTTAAAGCACCAGGGGTTATAGTTTTCTGAAAAAAGAATGCAAGAAACAAGGATCTGTCAATGTGTTCTCGCACGGGTCTACTAACTTCCAAAAACTGAGGGGAAATATTTAAAACAAAAAAGGGGGAAAATGTTCAAAACAGCTTTGGTCTGCATGGTGTTCAGGTTTGTGAGTAAGAACTGTGAAATTGCCAGATGGGGTCAGACACATGGTCAATCTAGCCCAATAGCCTGTCTGCCAGTGGTCAGTACCTGATGCTTTAGAGCAGTGGTTCTCAACTAGGGGTACATGTACCCCTGGGGATACACAGAAGTCATCCAGGGGATACATCAACTCATCTTGACATTTGCTTAGTTTTACAACAGGCTACATAAAAAGCACTAGTGAAGTCAGTACAAACTAAAATTTCATACAGTGACTTGTTTATACTGCTCTATATACTATACACTGAAATACAAGTACAATGTTTATATTCCAATTGATTTATTTTATAATTATATGGTAAAAATTAGAAAGTAAGCAATTTTCCAGTAATCATGTGCTGTGACACTTTTGTATTCTGATGTCTGATTTTGTAAGCAAGTAGTTTTTAAGCGAGGTGAAACTTGGGGGTACGCAAGACAAATCAGACTCCTGTACCCATTTCAGTAGTCTGAAAAAATTGAGAGTCACTGCTTTAAAGGAAGGTGTAAGAACCCTGTAGTAGCAGATGTCCTGCCACATTAGGTCTCATCCTGGTCTGTAATAATTACAGATTGGCTTAAACCCTGAAGCACAAGGTTTAGTATCCCTTCCAAAAATGTTATTGTCATTAATGACAACCCTGGATATTCTTCATTTTCGTCTAAATCAATATCCTGATTCTGTAAGTTATACATGAAACTATGGACTCAGTTAAGGCTCATAATTTGGAGTTTTACCTGCATAGATGGGTGAGGAAGCAGGTATACACTCAAGAAGCAGTGACCGGAGATATGCCTATAAGAGTCAGGAGTAGATTTCATACCTGAGCATTGTGGGCAGAGACCTTGCCAGTAAACTCTAGGAAAAGTTTATTGGGTGCTCCCCTAATGGCAACCTCCTGGCACTTGCTGGTGTGCAAGGAGCCAGGGTCACAATCATGTACCCTAACCCGCCAACACTGGCTCTCTTGGGGTGTTCAGCCTGAAGGGAGAAGTGGCTTCCATATTGTGTCTCTTTCCTGGGCAGGGGCCTCTGGGATTCCTGTGTCCCAGGGCTTGCTCTATACTCTGCTGTCTTCACTCCTACGTGCATTCTCACTGGGGAACTATAATGTCAGAGGGATATCCTGCTCCCATTAATGTTCATGACAAAACTCCCATTGATTTGATTGTTGCAGGAGATGGCTCATATTGCACGTGCTCACAAAAGCTAGTAATGGACATTCTGTTCTAGCAATACACCTGTAAACCTGGGGTGAGTACTCAAAGCCAGGTTTCTTATAAGGGTAAAAGCAAAAAATACTCTCTCTCATGGGATGAGCTCAGTTCTGCAACAGCTTCATCCTTGCCATGCTAAAGTTTCTGCTTTTAGAAGTATATTGGATGGCATAATCTCGTAAACGTTACAAACTGTTGTGTGGGGTCAGATCATTGTACCACTGCAGAAACTATTCTCAAATTTTATTGTTCAGGGTACACAATGCCTTGGATTAGCTCCAAGAATGCTTTGTTACAGAGAAATAAATATCTTTGAAGCTGTAAACATGTAGAGACAAGATCTGTCATGACCTGAGTTGAAGACAGATGATTAAAAAAAAAAATCCACTGGAAACAATGGATGTAAAAGCTTTCAGCATACCCTCTAACTAACTAGCTTCGAAAAGCCATAGAGTGCAGTATGATCCTTGACTTTTACCTAATGTTTACACCTGTTTGAAAACAAGCTTTCATTTCTTGTGAAATTGTAGGACAACGATTGAATTAACTGAATCCTTTTGCTGCCGAGGTAGTTTCAACCTCTTTGGGTTAAAAGAGGTTTTTTGCTACTTATCTCATTTGTACATCTATAACTGTTCTCTCCAAAGCACTCTACGTACTCTGTATTCTGCATTTTTCTGCAGATGATGGCACTTTACCAACAAGATCTAAAATTTCTACCTAAAATGTGTTCAAATGGGTGACTTTCCATGTATATAACACTCATAAAATTTATAGAAAAGTATTTCTACATCTGTAGAAATAGGCTCACAATTTAGCCCATTGGGAACTACCTTATTCAACAGCCTCCCTAGCTTCAGTGGCTCTGCTTATGAAAAAAAGGTATTACCTAGCATGAGTAAGTGGGCCCTATAATGTATTCCAGTCATTTAATCCACATTGTCAACCATTCAGCCTATCTACTAGGGCTGACCAGAATTTTTTTCCCTGCAAAATAAATAAGGAAAAAGTGACATTCATAGAAAATGAATACATTGTTTTGCTGAAAAACAAAGCTTTCTGTTTTTGGAGAATTTTTTTTCCCAGTGAAAATGCAAAAAAGTTCACAGAAAGCAGACATTGTATAAAACAGTTCAATCAGAAAAAAATAATAATGTCCTACTGGAAAAATGAATTGTTGGAAAACTTTCAACCAGGCCTTCTATCTACATGCTATAACACATGGAACTAAATTCACCTGTAGTGTAAGTATCAGAAAAGCTTCTCTGTTTAAACAACAAAAATCATATTGTAGCCTTCTGTCCAGACTTTAGACTGGGGATTGTTTATTAAATGCATTGTTGCCCATTACACCCATGAATGATAAATTGTGTAGACCTAGCTGTTGGAAGTCAGACGCTATCTTAATCTCAAACTACCATTTATCATCACAGTTATCCCATCTCAGGAGAGAATGGGAGGCAGTAGAATCTGTTGCCCTACGCAGCAGTAATGTCTGGCCAGTAAAATGCCATTAGTTCTCTAGACTAGAAGTGAGATGGAATGGGTTTAGAGAGAAAATCAGAAGGAAATTGCATTGTTATGCTAAGAGCATTTTTGCTGAAGCATAGCTATGCTCCCCTACCACAGCTGCATACCCAGGGAAAGCTATTCTGAATGTTTACGATTTCCAGCTAAATAGGCTATTCGTTCATTTACTTTCTTTAATCTATCTCAGTGTTATCTATTATTTCATTTGGGGGCCAGATCAATAAATAATTATCAAGAGAAAATCAAGCCAAAATGATTTATGGCTAGCTTGCTATTGTTAGATGCAACGAGGTAATTTAAACCATATAAAATTTAAAAGGTCCACTCTGAATTTTTCAGTTATCTGGAAGAAAAATACACCATCTGATTTGAAGCTGGTATGCAAAATGTCTTTGCATCTTTGTCAACTAAGCCATAGAAATAGCTTTGTTCTTCTATGTCTGTCCCATTTCATGTAGTTTTGCCCGTCACCTGAAATCTAATCTGAAACCTGAATGTATTCACAGGCTTTACTCTTCAAATGCACTGATGTTGCGCTTTGTACCTCTCAGCCAGATCAAAGCAGCATAGAAGGCCATAAGAAGAACTCCGCAACATAAGGGATCCTTCAGTAGTGTAGATTCACTGGCTTGGGGACTTGGCAGGAAAAAATGGATACTGCGAGGGATTCCCTATGTTCTAGAAATCCCCATCTTCCTGGGGTTACCGGCAGAGGGCATAATTTATAGTAAGCTTCTTGCCGCTATAATTCTAATTTATTCTTGGGGACAACAGCCCCCAGATTGGGTTAAAGTCACCTTTGCACCCCATAAGAACAGCCCTACTGGGTCAGACCAAAGGTCCATCTAGCCCAGTATCCTGTCTTCCGACAGTGGCCAATGCCAGGTGCCCCAGAGGGAATGAACAGAACAGGCAATCATCAAGTGATCCATCATCTAATCCTCTGAATTACAGTGTGTGCTCCTTGGCTGCAGCCACGAATATGGATCAATATTTTAAGCTTTGTGTGTTAATAATTATAGAAAATGTGTTTTCCTCAGAGCACAATACTGTGAGAGAACCTATAGAACCAGTCAACGTCAATTACCAAATGTGGATTATATAAAGTTGACTTCTACAACTTCACCAGCATCTTATGGCATCTCGTGTTTCATGGGCCCTTCCACTGCAGGGACTCTGCCCTATTCTTTTCCGGATTTGGTACAACAGATCTTGAGACTGGTTGCTTTGTTGCATTGGTCCAAATCTGGAGTACCAGACAGATTTGCACAGTTGTGACTGAGAGCAGAATTTGCCCCTCTATGGCAAGTCTTGTGTTAATAAAAATTCCAGCCATATACCAAACCATACATAACTTAAAACTTTTAGCTTAGCTATTGTTAAGCCTTTTATACTATGATAAACCAACATATTTATAGGCTAAATAGGCACTTGTAACTGTAGTTGAAAGAATGAGATGTGAAAGCCATTTCTTCCCACTTTCAGATATAACAAGAATGCCACAGGTTCCATTCTACTGAAATAAATGGGATGATATGATCCATATAACATAATTTTAGAAGTGTAATACTCCCTGGTCTGTCAACTAGCATGGGAAGTAGAAAAGGAGTTACAATACTCTCCCTAATTCCACTTGAAAAGATGCCACTTTAACTGAATGAGACAACAGTAAAAATGAAAAAGATAAGATCATTTTATCAATCAAATGGGGGTAATTCATGTGTACCTGAACAAAGTAACACAATTTGATTGCTGAGCAGTTTAATTTTCTAGTGAATTTTATCATGTGAAGTCAGTTCTAATAGCTATTAAAAGTAGGGTACTGTTTGCTAAGAAGGGAACATTGTCTTGGTTGCTTATTAGGACACAAATTACAGAAACGTTGAGGGGATTTGGGCAAAATTTGATAGGATTTTCCCCCACATATATACCCAATTCCTAACTGTAAATCTATGGGAATTTTCCAAGAGGTGGGAATCACTTTATCCTTTCTGCCCCTACTCTGACATTTCAGTACCAGATAGTATAAAGGCACAAGAGAAGTCAGTCAAAAATATTAAGGAACCAAATCCTCATCTCCAAGTAGACGGGTTGAGGAGTTGTGTAGGGAGTCAGTCTCACACGTCTATAACGTAGCAATGAAACCAGTCTACTTCAGACAGGCTGAGCTGTGCTCCTTTTCTGCTCTGCCCCCTCTACCCTTTCCATGTGGATTTGACAAGGGCATTCCCATAGTAGTGTCCACCAGTCCTAGTGGATGCAGGAAGTGAAGTGGTTAACAATGCTATTTACATTGTGATGATTAGTTTCCAGGAGTAGTGCACACTGAAACGAATGGAAGACAGTCACACTTCTCCGTACACATTTTTGTGGATGATGTGGTATGGGTTGGGTACTTGTGCACCAGGGAGCACCACAACACTGGCCTGGATTTGAGCTAGAAACAAGCTAGGGAAGGGGAGCCGCATGTATTTTTAAGTGGATCTACACCCAACTAGAGTCACATCAAGAGACTTGCTGTGTCTCTGCCGCTGCTCATCCCCCATATTCCAAATTCCACTGGACCTCCCCACCACCCAACCCAGTTATTTGGGCAGTCTGAAAAGAGTGTGGGATTTGGCCCTTAGTATTATAGTTTGTCGGTCTGGTTTTAACTCAAGACAACTCCCGACATCTAACGTTCCAACGGTTATCTTCCCAATCAGAAGGACTAAATCTCTTCTTAATGAACATTAAAACTGGGAGGAACCCACACAAAGAAGCCCTTATGTATTCTGAATAGGCAGGTCTTTCATGCCTCTGGATATCTATTTCCCTGCTCATTAGAATGCTGGTTTTCTGTTGCTATTGGGAGTTTTACCTTGCCATTTCAAGTGGCATATGTACAGGAGCAATGTAGAATATGCCCCTAAATCACCAAGATATTCCCAGTTATCTCATTAGCTGAATGCAACTCGTGATTTATATTAACTTTCAGCATGAACACTGGAATTCTCATTTCTGGAATTAACTTTTGCATGGATGTCATCTCTCTTCTATACATTTTATTTTTTGACACGGGGAAAAAAATAAATGCCAGGAGATTTCATAGGGTTCCCTGGGTTAACAATTAAAGGAAAACTGAAGTGTGTTTATAAAAGATATTCAAATGACTACATCTAATTACAAAGCAGAGAAAATCACTAATTATTTTAAGGTGTATGAAATATAATAAGAGTAATTATCAATCAGACATGACGTTGACATCTTGAGTCTCAGGAGGCAGCTTAGAAGTGAAAAAAGTTCTTCTCGATAGTAGCCATTGGAAACTGGAGGGTTTGAAATGTAAGTTACATTTTGAAATCTGTGTGTGTGTCATGACTGTTTTTAATGGTGGCTATATCAACTGTTAAATCAGCTATCGCTTAAGCTATTCAAAATGGATCTAAATGTATTATTTATATATCTGAAAAAGTCTGTTGGCACCTTGACAGACAAGTAAGAAGTCAAGGACCATGCAGAGGAGAACTGATCTAAATTCTCTGGCCAGATTTTGACCTCCCCGGTTCCACTCTTTTGTGCTGCCAGAACTTCACAAAGGGGTTGGAGAGCTGCCTTAACAGAGCAGCCAGGGCATGGGGGCAATCCCTTGTTGCCATAAAGCTTGTTCCACCCCTTCCATTTCTTCCAAAACCTCCAGGTATGGGGCAAGGAGATGACATTAAGGCACAAAGCCAGAATAATCTTTGACTGGTGGAATGGTTCCTGAGTCTCAGCTCCAGCACTGGAGGGGAATGGAAAGGTCTAAGGCTGTGTCTACACTGACATGTGTCGCTGATTACTGGATTATATCCATGATCGCTTGTGCTCCCCATACCTGCATCTGTAAGATCCTACATATGCTGTGCTGTACACAAGTATACATGCGTCCATGTTGCCTCTCTAAGTACACGAGGTTAGTGCTACCATTTCAGGGCTGGTATCCCAGGGTTGCGCACATCACAGAGATACATTTTAGGGGAGACACTTTGTTGTGTGTTATTGGCACTGCTCCCTGCTTTCACACAGTTGCTGATGGCCATTCCTGATCATGTGCCCCCTTACTTTTATTTCTTGAAAAACTGGGCTGAAAACATGGACCCATTGGATTCAAAATTCTTCCTGCTGCTCCTCATTGCGCGACACATTTATGTGGAGGAATGGGTGCTCGACAAGGTGCTAGGTGGAATTTGGGCAGTTTTTCCTGACTCACTGAAAACAGATAACCTTGGGGGCAGAAATAATTCATTCATGTCAGCCTGGATAGATATGGTGAATGCTTATATTGCACAATCTGCCTTTGGGTGGACTGTTGCTTCTGGCTCCTGAGAACCAGCATATGTGGTGGGAACATGTTGTCTTGGAAACCTAGAATGACCAGCAATGGCTTCAGAACTTCTGAATGAGGAAACAGACCTTCACGGAGCTGTGTGAGGAGCTTTCACCAAATCTCTAGCACCAGAGTACTCAATTCAGAGAAGTCACACTAGTTCAGAAGTGGGTTGCTATTGCCCTGTAGAAGCTGGCTACCCATGACATCTATCTAGCTAATCTGTTGCAAATCACTTTGGGGTTGGAAGGTCCACTGTTGGGGTCATGGTTATGCAAATTTGAGGCAATTAACACTGTGGTTTTCCTATAACTGGTTGGCATAAAAAATGTTCCAGTAATAAGAACTGGTTTCCAGAGGCTGAGAATTCCAAACGGTTCAAGGTCCATCAATGGCACTCATATCCCAGTTCTTTGCCTGCCACAAGGAACAAGTGTGTATGTGAACCAAAAAGGTTATTATTCCATCATTCTATAAGACTTAGTGGACAACAGAGGCAGATTCATGAATGCTAATGTAGGGAGCACTGGAAAGGTTCATGATGCTAGGATATTGAGGAGATCAGGATTCCCCAATGAAATTGTTCTTAGCATATATTTTAAGGAGATATTAAAACAGAACAACACATTTTTTTTAAAATTGTCATCAAAAGAGAGAACACCATCCACAATTTAATGTCTTTGTACCTGTCTCCTTCCCGCCTCATTGGATAGGAGAATGGTGGAGGGAGATATCTCTCAGTGAAATGTGCGATGTCTCCTGTGAGGAGTTTCGGGGGCTGGTACCTGCTGATGTTCTGGGACTCCTGCAGGCTCAACATTATTCTACTGGTTGGACAGGGGGAAATGTAAATGAGGATTTCCAGGCAAAAGAGCAGCTTGGATGGCAGCATCAGAAAGAGGAAGAGTAGGAGGTGGCAGCATCAGAAGCTAATGTGACTCTGAGGCCTTTGCAGCAGATGGATGCTGCATTCTGTCAGCCACCAGTCCAATTAACCTTTCATTAAGAAATGTTCATGTTCTCCATGCCGTATCTCCACCTCCAAGAAGCAGTTCAGAAGTCTCACTTCCTCCATTATCCCGGGGAACTCAAATTGCTCCTGACTTCTCCTGTCCACCCCTTTTAAGCAGGTCCTCCAGGTTCCTTCTTCATCTACCCTGCCTCTCTGGGTACTGCTACTGCCCTCTTGGTGGCAGGGTTTCCATCTCAGCATCCAAAGGTCCTGCCAATTCAAAGTGCCTTTGGAAGAAGCTGAGAACCACCCCAGCCCCCAAAACTTTGCTGTAAAAAGTCCCATTTTTGACACTTTTGAACATTCCAGAAATGTAAATAGCTCAGAATGCTTTGTTCTCAGAGACCTTTTGCAGCACACAAGGAAGGAGCAGAGGCATATAATGATGAGAAAAATGTAATTGTGCTTTTAAGAATTTTAAATGTTCATAGTGTCTCAAGGGGGTGGGAAGACATGAAAAATTTCTTCCTGGGGCTACGTTACATGTTTACAATTCCTTTCTTTAAGTATGGCCAAAATCATGGAGGACAGTGTACTCCACCCATGCACTGACCCATCCTTTGGGGCCACGTACACTCAGTGGGCCAAGTGATTGCTTTCAGAGCCGTGTCCATTATTGTTGCCTGTATTGATCTGTAAAGAGTTCAGCAGAAAGCTGTTCTGATGTGGTCATTGCAGCACACTAATACAGGTGCAAAGGGGGGAGAGGGACATTTATAGATTGTGTAGGGGTCAAGGAAAAAAGGTTCAGGGCAGCATGGGAATAAGGGTGGTGTACAATTGAAACTCAATACCTGGTACATGCCTCTTAGTTCTGACCATGCTGCAAACTGGCATAAATATGAGGTGATGCCACAGCTAACATGCGTACTTATTCTCAGGCATGCCAGCTTGCTTGCTCTCTTCTCACCTTGAGATGTGTTTCTGGGGTTTCAGCATGAACAATAGGGGGCACAAGTCCACACATAGCCATTTGTACAGTTGCTAGCATAGGTGTACTCTGAGATGCCTTCTCCCTGCCCTCACCGCCCCAAGTCGTGTGATAAAATCAGCTCAGCTGGAGCTGGGTATCTAGCTCACTGGTTTGTAACAAGATTTCTCCCTCCCCTTTTTCTGTAGTCTTTATCTGCCTTAGAAAGTTACCCTTGCTACTGGGAAGTAGAATATTTTATCATTCAAATGGTAGCCCCACTTAAAAAGATCACATCCACATTTGCTGAATTAAGTCCCGGAAGAAAGACAGCTATGGTGTTGTGGCTTTTGTTGTTGTTTTTGCTACTTAATAATTTTTTTATTGTCTAGTAGTGGGAAGAATATTGGCACCTTTATACTGATGTTCCAAAGTAATTTTTAACAATTGCTGAGAGGGCATCAATTTTACTATAGCATTCTGTTATCTGGAGTAATTTAAGGACTTTAAACATGAAGGAATGGCTTTCATTAGGATGATGGGTACATGGTGAAGCACATGGCTTTGCATATAAATGAAGTGATTAAGAATGATTGCCCAACACCTATTGTCCTCTGCCAAATTTTCAAGGGGAATCAGCATTTAAACATAGCCACTTGAATACCAGGTGTTAGATTTTTATAGCAGAGTTATGAGCAGCCATACCTTCTAGAGTTTTGGTATTTAAGAAGTTACTGAAAGGTTAAATGGCATAAGTTACAAATAATGATGAGCTACATGGACAGCCAATGTAAGACTGTGGCTAGTAAGATTAGTTCAAGGATGGTGAACTGATTTTTGATTAACTTTGTTGTGACATTCATCCTGGGTGTTTGCAGTGTTGTAACTGTGCTGGTCCCAGGATATGAAAGAGAAGGTGGGTGAGGTCATATCTTTTTATTCCTCTGGTCTCTGAAGAGGAGCTCTGTGGAGAGCCAAAGCTATCACTCACTTATCTTGTTTCATTCATCCTTGATGTAATTTTTTGGCTTCATTGTATTTACATGAGGAGGGGAATCGGTGTTATCAACTCTCGTGACTTTATCGTGAGTCTGATGAGATTTTACTTAGAGCTTCAACTTCTGGAGACAAATGATTAGGAGAGACCAATAACTTACTTTTTAAATGGAAGTTTCTATACCTGACTGTTTCAGAGAAAAGCTTGAAAATGTGACTGTGATGTTGCACTTCATATGTTTTATGGAAATATGATTGTGTGTGAATATGATGTAACTGGAATATGCTTTATGCAAAAGGTCTCTTGTAAGGTATCATAACAAAGGTTATAGCCTACTGAATATGTTCCTCCTATTTGTATGCATGTATCATTCTTGTATCTGAAGCTAGAAATATGAAGTATAACTCTAAGGTCCTATTGTAAGTATGCAAAGTGTGGGCCATTAATGGTGGTTTAGAACCTTGATGGCTCCCATTGACTAGGATGATTGGTTGTAAATGGTTTATTTACCTGCAAACCTTCCTGCGTACCTGTGGGCCAACCCAGGAAGAATGGAGACTAGGGGTCTTATAGTAACATGTGACCATGTCACATGATACTGGAATCTATCTTAATCCTTATACTTTTCCATTGATGAGGCGGGGGTGGGGACAAGCACAGTCAAAAGATTCCCGTCTTGTGCCAAAGCTATAAAAGGGGGTGGAGCAGGACAAATCGGGCTGCCACTCATGAGAAAACCCCTGCTTACCACCTGAGATGTCTGCTGGAATTAACAAGGATTGGCCCAGGGGAAAGGATTGGGCCCAGACTAGGAAGGAGTCTAGTCTGTGAAAGAAGTTTATTGGAACATCTCTGAGGGTGAGATATTACCTGTAATCAGTTTCTTAATGTATTAGGCTTAGAGTTGCGTGTTTTTGCTTTATTTTGCTTTGTGACTTACTTTGTTCTGTCTGTTATTACTTGAAAGCATTTAAATCCTACTTTGTATACTTAATAAAATCACTTTTTTTATTAATAAACCCAGAGTAAGTGATTAATACCTAGAGGAGCAAACAGCTGTGCATATCTCTTTATCAGTGATATAGAGAACATAAGAATGGCCATACTGGGTCAGACCAAAGGTCCATCCAGCCCAGTATCCTGTCTACCGATAGTGACCATGCCAGGTGTCCCAGAGGGATAGAACCTAACAGGTAATGATCAAGTGATCTCTCTCCTGCCATCCATCTCCACCCTCTGAAAAACAGAGGCTAGGGACACCATTCCTTACCCATCCTGGCTAATAGCCATTAATGGACTTAACCTCCATGAATGTATCTAGTTCTCTTTTAAACCCTGTTATAGTCCTAGCCTTCACAACCTCCTTAGGCAAGGAGTTCCACAGGTTGACTGTGCGCTGTGCGAAGAAGACCTTCCTTTCATTTGTTTTAAACCTGCTGCCCATTAATTTCATTTGGTGGCCCCTAGTTCTTATATTATGGGAACAAGTAAATAACTTTTTCTTATTCACTTTCTCCACACCACTTATGATTTTATATACCTCTATCATATCCCCGCTTAGTCTCCTCTTTTCCAACCTGAAAAGTCCTAGCCTCTTTAATCTCTCCTCATATGGGACCCGTTCCAAACCCCTAATCATTTTAGTTGCCCTTCTCTGAACCTTTTCTAATGCCAGCATATCTTTTTTGAGATGAGGAGACCACATCTGTACACAGTATTCAAAATGTGGGCGTACCATGGATTTATATAAGGGCAATAAGATATTCTCCATCTTATTCTCTATCCCTTTTTAAATGATTCCTAATATCCTGTTTGCTTTTTTGACTGCCACTGCACACTGCATGGACGTCTTCAGAGAACTATCCACGATGACTCCAAGATCTCTTTCCTGATTAGTTGTAGCTAAATTAGCCTCCATCATATTGTATGTATATTTGGGGTTATTTTTTCCAATGTGCCATTACTTTACATTTATCCACATGAAATTTCATTTGCCATTTTGTTGCCCAATCACTTAGTTGTGTGCGATCTTTTTGAAGTTCTTCACAGTCTGCTTTGGTCTTAACTATCTTGAGCAGTTTAGTATCATTTGCAAATTTTGCCACCTCACTGTTTACCCCTTTCTCCAGATCATTTATGAATATGTTGAATAGTATTGGTCCTAGGACTGACCCTTGGGGAACACCACTAGATACCCATCTCCATTCTGAACATTTATCATTTATTCCTACCCTTTGTTCCCTGTCTTTTAATCAGTTCTCAATCCATGAAAGGATCTTCCCTCTTATCCCATGACAACTTAATTTACGTAAGAGCCTTTGGTGAGGGACCTTGTCAAAGGCTTTCTGGAAATCTAAGTACACTACGTCTGCTGGATCCCCCTTGTCCACATGTTTGTTGACCCCTTCAAAGAACTCTAATAGATTAGTAAGACATTATTTCCCTTTACAGAAACCATGTTTACTTTTGCCCAACAATTTATGTTCTTCTATGTGTCTGACAATTTTATTCTTTACTATTGTTTCAACTAATTTTTCCGGTACTGACGTTAGACTTACCGATCTATAATTGCTGGGATCACCTCTAGAGCCCTTTTTAAATATTGGCATTACATTAGTTATCTTCCAGTCATTGGGTACAGAAGCTGATTTAAAGGAGGGGTTACAAACCATAGTTCTGCAATTTCACATTTGAGTTCTTTCAGAACTCTTGGGTGAATGCCATCTGGTCCCGGTGACTTGTTACTGTTAAGTTTATCAATTCCAAAACCTCCTCTAATGACACTTCAATATATGACAATTCAATCTGAGAACAATTTACAAATTTACCCTCTATAAGCTTTATACAGAGTATAATGGATTTATTTGGGATTTGGATCCCATTGGGAGCTGGGTGTCTGGATGCTGGAGAGAGGTAACCTGCTGAGCTGTTTTCAGTTAAGTCTGCAGCTTTGGGGGCGTGGACCAGACCTTGGGTCTGTGTTGCAGCAGGCTAGCGTGTCTGGCTCAACAAGACAAGGTTCTGGAAGTCCCAAGCTGGCAGGGAAAACGGGCTCAGAGGTAATTTCAGCACATCAGGTGACAGTCCCAAGGGGGTCTCTGTGACCAAATTCGTCACAGTGACCTATCTGTAACCTTGAAGGTTCAGTGTGGCGGGGGGGGAGGGCAGTGGGATTATCTCATGATTTTTAAGCCAATCTCATGATTTTGGGGAGCCTGATTTAATATTTTTGAATGTTTGTGGATTATGTATTCTGATTTTTGAATGTTTGTGGCAATGCTGGGGAATTAACGCAATCTATGTTTAGCACAGGATTCTGAAAACATGAGAAATCTCCGTTTACTTCATTGGAGGGTTTGTTTAAAAAAACGAATAAAGCATTTTTCCATCAGAAAATGGGGTTTAGTCAAAATCAAAACTTCTTCTAAAAAAGACAGATTTTAGGGACAGGATTTTCCATCAGGAAAATCAAAACGAAATGTCAGGCCAGGCCAACATTAATCTCAGCCTCTGCCTGAATCACTATAGTGTCCAATGGGAGTTGTAGTTCTGGGTTCCTCATGCCCCCGTTCACCACTATGGGAGCTTCTCCTCAGCCAAACTACATCTCCCATGATGTACTTCAGTCATTGAACTCTCATGATGCACCACAGTGGCTCTGCCATAGGGAGTAGAGACCACAGAAGAATGGGGACATGAGGTACTCTCAACTACAACTCCCATGGGGTATTATGATTTCAGATGGATCCAGAGATTAATATCGACTTGAAGTAAAATGTTACAGGGTTTTTTTTGTGGAAATGTTTGTTCTTTGATATTTGGGATATGCTCAGTGTCCTGATTTGGGAGGAAAACAAATGTCAAAATATTGGAATTTCCTACTGCATGGGGAAAAAAATTTAATCAGCTCTACTTCATACTTACTATGCATAATGTAATGTTGGTTATGTTCCTACTGTGGTAGTGTTTAATTATTAGAATTGGGGACTAGGAATCAGGATTCCTTTATTCTGTTCCTCATTCTGCCACTGACTTGTCACTTCAAGCAAGTCGGTTAACCTCTCTACATCTCAGCTTCATCGTCATCATCACTCTCATAACTGCATTGGTTGTTGGGGCACCATAATTGATGAGCAATCAACCAATTGTCTCCACCCCTGACAATTGTGTGTCAGTGCTTGAGTCTCCATGAAGTCCATTCCTGTCCACTCTTTTATGTTGTCAATCCATCTCTTCTTCTGTCTACCTCTTCTTCTCTTCCCCTGCACTGTCCTTTGGAAGATGATCGTGGATAGGCCAGATGATCTTGTTACGTGGCCGTACCACTTCAGCTTGTGCTTCTTCACAGTCATCAGGAGGTGTTCATAAGACCCAGCGAATTGGGTGATTATGTTGCGGACCTCTTCATTAGTGACGTGGTCGAAGTAGGAGATGCCCAGCATTTTACGGAAGCATCTCATCTCTACTACCTCTATTTTCTATTCAAGTTCTGCAGTAAGGGTCCACGTCTTGCACGCATACAGTAAAATGGAGATGATCAATGCGTGCAGCAGTTTCAGTTTGGATTCTAGGGAGATGTTCTTATTCCTCCAAATTGGCTTTAGCTTTGTCACTGCTGCTGTTGTTTGCACAGTTCTTGCCTAAATTTCTGCCTTGGATCCTTCATCAGTGATGATTGCCCCCAAATACTTGAACTGTTTCACTGTTTATCTCAGTTCATCTCAGCTTACCCATTTGTAAAATAGGTGTAATGGTATCCATGTCACAGTGGTGTAGTGTAATGTAATTGTTTGCAAAAACACTTTGAAATCCTCAAAGGTTTGTAAAAGTGATAATTCTCCTTAAGAGGTGAGCAAGCAGCTCAGACATGTTTCTGTAATATCTGTGTGTATATATAGCTAATCTGCACAATGGGCTGTTGGGAGTAACAATAGAAAAATCAAAGCTGTCTGGCTTGGCACTGCATTGAAGGTGTGAACTGGGATCAGATAGTAATCTTTATTCTGTCCCTTACTTGCTATAAATTCATTCTTCGCTCTCGCTCTCTCTCGCTCGCTCTCTCCTGAAGCATATACAAAACAAGAATTATGCACTTACACCCTGAAGAAAATGACCTGGTACTGGTGCAGCGTGCAGGGGTGGAGAGCACAGTCAATCAAAAGACAGACAAACTTGACATTTGCAGAGCATACCATAAGTTATTGAACTGTCATGCATTGTTGCATATTTAATGAAGTTGGGTCCTTTTATGTACCAATTCCACATTGCAAATGTTGCTTTGCTGGGACTGCTGGTTGGGAATGGCTTGTGGCAATACATATTCTGTGCAGTAAACAATCACATATAACAATATAGTGCAACTAAGTTATTGCCACAACTGTAAACAACTAATAAAAGTTACTGCGCCTTAGAGCTGTTACAGTAATACTTTCTCCGTTTTCAAGCCTATTGACTTGATGGAACATTTTACATTAAGTTGCTGCATCATCTCTCCTAATTAGCTATTTAAGCAATAAGCATGCTATGCTAGATTGTATAGTACACCACTTCTAAAAGGAGATTTCCAGCACCAGAGATACACTGAGTAAACTTTCAAAGAGCTATAATACAAGGTGGGCTAGATGCAGTCCATTTCACTTCAAGGTCACCGGTTCAAACCTGGTCGATAGGGACTGAAAGTCATTGCCATCTGATTGCTTTCAGTAGCCCATATGAAAAGAGTTGTTGTTCTCAGTCCAGTGGGAACTAGTGTTCCCCCTCAGAGAAAAACCACCATCACTATTGGTTCTAATTGGTAATCTGGCACCCTTGTTGGCAGGATTCATGAAAAAAACAAGGACTAAAGGAGCACCAAGAGGAAGGTCTTTAAGTTAAGGCCCTGGACTGGACTCGGGTTCAATTCCCAGGTCATCTTCTACAGACTTTCTGCATTGCACAAGTTGCTTGATCTCCCTATGCAACAGTTCCCTATCTCTAAAATGGGGGAAATAACCATTTCTTTTGTCTTCTCCATTAGACCATAAGCTCTTCAGGGCAGGGACTCTTACTAAAAGGGTAAGAAGGTACAGCACCTAGTTCAGTACAGGCCTAAGGGCCCACAGACACTATTATAATACAAGTATAATCTTCATGACCAAGATTATAAAAAAAATCTTATACTGTTGGGCTCCTAGGCTGAAATATGGATTTGTTTTTCTGATGTGCTGAGCACCCAGCAGCTCCCATATGAAAAGACATCCATTTTATTTTACCCTGGGTGCAACTGCAGTGCTGCCTCTGCACTTCTAGAGATTGACATTTAATCAGGTGCCTAAAAATACCCCAAGGAGCTCAACTTAAGGTTCCTGTTTATTAAAAAGTCTTGGCCCTTGTGATTAAGCTACCTTTTCCCCCATTGAGATGGTTCCACCAGCTTACAATTAAGGCACGTTGGCACAGAAATTTGCAGTATTGCTGCACATTCTGTTCTGTGCCCATTTTGTGGATAAACTATATTTCATTTTGGCACCTTTCATGAGTAATAAACTCTGAACGTTGGGTCAAGATGATGAGGCTACGTTTATATCATGATTTCCCTTCATACAGACTCATGATACAACAGCATTTTAGAATAAAAAAGAATACTGGGGATTCACAACCCTGATTAAATGCTGCTGAGGAATTTTAAGTCCATCTTCTAACTAAGATACTGGCAAATTGAAAACTAATAAGATATTTAGCATATCAAACATTGCTTAGGGGACTGCCTAAACTAGGCATCTAGTAGATTGTACCTAACTGCTCCGTGAAAAGAGTTAATAACGAAAATGATGACAGCTCATCATTTGAAAGAATAAAATCCTTACCCAGGGCAGAAGAAATATTGTTTTATTATTTTGTAATCATCAGTGCAGAGATCTTCAGATGTTTTGTTCCTTAAACATTAGTCGCTTTCAGACACTTTAATAAATCTTAGTGTAGTGGTATCAAATGATGTAATATGTTTCAGTGCTGAACAATACATACACAATCTAAAGCTATCATTGTATTGTATGTAGCCATATAAATGTCATGATGACTTTTTCTTTGTACTATATCTTTCCTTTTCTAAGGAATCTGCTTATCTGAAGGGGTCAGCAGCCATTTTGTGAGGAAAAGCTAATTTCAACATTACATGTGCTCTCTCATGACGTTGCTCGTGGAGTGTGTGTTTTTAGTTTGTCTCCTTTAAAATTATTCAGGCTGGAAGTATTTGGATGCTCCTTTAGTATGGAAAAACGTCACAGCAAGAATCACAATGGTCATATGTGAATGACTTATTTCCCAGTGAGTTAAACCGTCAGCCAAAATTTCTTTTGTACCTATCTATGGTATGCCCCAGTCTTTCCTTGCATTCATACATGGGGGGTTCCCATTATGGGAATGATTACCATTATTGAACACCACATCCTATTGCATTGATGAGAGGACATAATGTATGCGATGAGGATATAGTGTATAAGTGAAAACTGAATTAGGTAAATGAAATTAAGAAATCCATGAGCATCCATAGCTCTCTAAATCCAAGAAAAGCTACATTTTCAAATGCCAGGGTCCAAATTACACCAGCACTCCTGCATTTGTGCTTATGTGCACAGAGTCCCAGTTTTCATGTGCAGATGCATATTTTGAGATGCACATGTGGGATTTTGAGAAACAATAGGTACTATCTCAAATTTTGCATGTATGACTTGGCGTCACATTTTTATACATGGACCCCCAAGACTCAAGTTTTCATCATCCCTTCTATTTTAAAAGTTATATGATGGAGAAAGAATAATAAATGATATAAGGTTTTATGTGTACTCTTTGGGGTTGCTATGTATTGCCCGTGTGAGACAAAGCCATGAGTGAATTAGTCAGGTCAACTCAAATGAGTGCCAGTAAAACATTTCTATCAGACCATACCATATACATCATAGAAATGTTATTTTTCAAATGTTGAGAATGTAGTACAATTTTGAGATTTTTAAAAGTTTCTCCAGTTGTAAAGCCACATGTTTTAATTACTATAAGTCCAACTGTACAAAATACTTAGAGGAAAAATATAGCTAAATGCCTCTAAAAAGACAATTTTATATACATTTCTTCTAGGTAACTTTTAAAGTCTCATTTTGATACTTGGAGTTTGGACAAGCACTGTGCATCCCTGTAGAAGGTGGAAACTCTGCCTGTTTTCGTTATATAAATCTCCTATTTGTAGCATTCATTAACCACAAGATATTGAACTTTAATCTATCATTGCAAAAGAGAATATTGGCTGTTCTGTGTTACGTTGGGAGGGGTTAGTCTGTATGTGGAGAAAATTATAGGGTTAAAGTCCAAATATTTGAAAACATAAAGTATATTTACATATAATTATCTTGAAAACTAGACAATTTCATTATAATTTAAGTAGCATTTATATAAGCTAGGAAAATTTGGCATTTCTAATTAGGAATTCTTTAATGGTTAAATCATGACTTTTTAAAGTAGTAATTGGGCATGTTGTAAAATTTCAAGGTCTGTGATTTTAAAATTGAATTGATCTTTGACTTATGTAAAAGAATAGATAGATAAGTGAGTGCCTCACAGAGGAGACAAGCTGTCTATGATATTATGATTGGAACGAGCTTTTCAAAGGAATTCAGAATAGACAATCAATCCTCTGATCTTCCTTTGCACACCAAAAAGCTGACAATTAGATTTAGTTAGCTAAAGCTGAGAATGTAGCTTTTTAAGAGTCAAAGAATTCCACAGATGAGGAAAAACCATAAATTCCAACATTAACAGGGCCTCAAATAGATTATCTGCTGTTTTTAAGGTATTCCCCAAAATGGAACCTGTAGTTTATATTTTTTAAATGTTTCTAGCCCTAATTGTTGAAAGTAGCTTTCTGGATAGAATTTTGTAGCCTTCTTTAGTTTAGAATCAGACCGCTGGAAATGGAAGCACAAAGAAAAGTGTGACCTTATCACAATGGGGTGTTAACTTTAAAGCGGAGATCTTGGAAGCCCTGGGAATGCAGCTCCCAGGTCCTGAGGTTCCTTCCTCAGCCAGTGCTAGCAGGACCTCCAAGCTTGTCACTCCCCTTCAGCCCACCAGGTAGATTTTTCTTTCTAAATTTATTAGGTTTAATTTTTCAAAATGAAAATGTTTCAGATTCTGTTCTGTGGAGAATTTTGTGATCCTTGGTTTACATTCCAAATTGGAATGAAATCCAATTTTGAAATTCTGAAATCCTTTGGGAAACAGAATTCCTTTCTCCACAGAACCTTTCTAATTATGAACATTTCAAAAGGTCTGTCTGCTCTCTCTTTTAAAATAACCTCCTTCTGGGGACTGATGCAGCCCAGAGTACATGATGGGCCAAATCCTCATACAATTCAAAACAAGGATAAAACTTTCATTGGCTTTAACAGAACTAGGATTTGACCAAATCTAAATAGTTAACATAAGAACGGCCATACTGGGTCAGACCAAAGGTCCATCTAGCCCAGTATCTTGTCTTCCGACAGTGGCCAGTGCCAGGTGCTTCAGAGGGAATGAACAGAACAGGGACACATCAAGTGAAAATTCTTGCACTATTTTGTCATATGGAGTCCAGACCAGGACCAGATAGTGCTTCTGCACTGGCTTTGATTATGACTTGCTTCTGTGGCAAGGGCAATGGTTTGGGCGGACTCTTTTTCCCTCCATCCCTGTTAACATTGGATGCTGCACAGTGGCTAACGAGAACTCTTAAGATTACTTGTTTTTAATTATGGTTTTAAAACATGTTTATAGTTAAAACTTCAGGGATTTTCAGGAGTATTTGGCAGCAATTAGCATCTTTAAGCAAAATTTGCTTGTTTTAAATATCTTCAACTGCATCAGATGCTGCGGTTAGGAAAGCATCGAGGCACTCCAGAAACCTTTCCACCTAGTTTATATGGAAAACTAATAACTGAGACTGAAGCAGGACTTAAATTAAATAGGTGGATTTTTAATTTAAAATCATTTGGATTGTTAATGGGGCCTTGGTGTCTTAACAGTAGTTGATGAATGCTAAAGGATCAATGCCAAACCCATAGTCAAGCCTGCACTTAAGTATTCCTAAAAAGCTGTGGCTGCTATAGTTCTATATGCAGTGTTGTTGTAGCCATGTCAGTCCCAGGATTATAAGAGAGACAAGGTGGGTGAGGTAATAGCTTTTATTGGACCAACTTTTCTTGGTGGGGGAGACAAGCTTGTCTCTCTCACACCAACAGAATTTGGTCCAATAAAAGCTATTACCTCACCCACCTTGTCTCTCTCATAGCTCTACTATTTCACTGAAAAATAGCAAGTGAATTGGGGATGAAATAGGGTAGATCTTCTGTCATCAATTGAAAAAGAATTTTTCTATTGCTGTTTGTGTCTGAGGAAAGGTAATATGGGTCTTCAGAATTTGGAGGACTGCAAAGCGCTGGAGTCTGAAACAGTTTCTGCAGATAGTTGTTGGGAGGGGTGAACTACTTGTGAACAGGTTTCATGGTATGGCATAGTCTCTACCAGAAAAAAAGCATTGTGTTAGAAAACATTAACTAACATGATGAGTTGCTCTTTGTGTGGATGATGATAGTACAGTTTAAAAATGTGTTAGCTTGTTATGGTTAACTATGCGGGGATCATAAAGTTAACCACATTAAAACCACCTAAGTTAAACACAGCTAAACTTGTGTGGCTAACAGTGACTGGCTAACACATTTTAAAACACAACTGTTCTTGTTCGCAGGTTTTATCTACACTTAGAGCGGCTTGTGGAGTTTATACACTGCATGCCTCCCAGCACTTGTAAACAGCAGTGTAGCTGGTGAGTCACTGATTAGGTGAGTAGAGTACGGACACACCAGAACCATCGAGTAAATACCACATACAGGTCTCTACATGCCCAAGCAGTGCCTTCCCCCATCTACGTTGATGTTTTTATTAGTGTAGTGTCCAGCTGCCTTTCCCCATTCCTTCCCTTCACTGGAGCTTTTCACTGCTACGTGCTGCAGTGTGGACACAAGCTGCTTTTCGCGGTAGCCTGTAGCTACATATGTGCTACATATCACCACCAGTGTAAACCAGGTGTAAGGGACAAACTCATGTTTAACATTGTGTTAGTTAACATGTTTTCTTACACACTGCTTTTTCCCAGAGTGGACAAGGCCTGCCGGACCTGCCTAGTCAGTATGCTCAGAGGGAAAACAGAGAAGTGAACCCATTTGGGGGGGGGGGGTTTCCCAGCTAGGAGCTTTACAGAGGGTCACCTTTCTCTCTAGAAAGACTTAGGCAGAGGTGCTGTCATAGCTGAGTGTCTTTGCAGGAGAGTGAGAGGTATTGTGCAGAACAGACTGCAGCCCCTGAATAATATGCTGCTGGGGATTCTGCTAACAGTATATCTTAAACCTAGTCAATGTGCTAGCAGGCATATTTTACTGTTTTTTAAAGTTGAATAAAAGCAGCGAGGTGAGAAGAGATCAGGCACAGGATAGAAAATACAGCAGCATTTTTACTCTAATTGGATGGCTCTTATAGATGAGAGAGAGCATCAAACCATATACTACAATTTGTTAAATACAATTTTTTTCCTTTGTTCCCGAGGCAGACCTTTCTAATATTTGATGGATTAAGGCTACAGGGTTCCTGCACATACATCCCTTCACATGTCCCTCCTTTTAGAGTATGTTTGCCATCACTTGTTGTTACTTAGTGATATTGTTGAGTGTTCTCATCTTGCTTCCTATCACCCTAATATGGAGGGGATGGAAACATTTTATAGACTGTAACAAAGGAATATTGTTGTGTCCTCCAAACCTGGCCTTTATTACTGTTGAAAGTACCCAAGATAGAGGATGTATTTGTCCACTTTTAATGTAGAAGTCTCAGCTATTGTGTCATCGTTAGATCCTGAAACTGACCTCTGCATAAGCCAACAGCTGCTTTACTACATTGCAATTAATAAATCATTCTTCTGGTTCCAAGTGTTCTATACCTAGAAAATAAAACTTCCCTAATGAGCTTTTGTTATTTTAGCATCAGCTAAGTCTCTGCTGAGAAAAGGAAAATATGATTCAGGCAATGAAAAACATATGTTATGGGAAGACAAGCTGCTATCAAACTGCATCAACAATTTAATTGACTAAAATGGAACCCTTTCTTCCCCACCCCCAGCATGTCAGAAAATGATCAATCAAAACTTGCTCTCCATTTCTTTTCTTTCTTTACAAGCATCTGTTAATTCTATGCCACAACTTATGAAGGCTTTAAAATAAAATGCCATGACTTATTACAGATACAACTGGAAAATATTTTCTACCTGTGTGACCCATTAAATAATGGAGGGTTTGTTTCAAAGACCCAGCTCCGTGAACTTAATCAGATTTTTTTTCTTCCTTTTTTAACTAAGAGCCAACTCCAGGGAGTGCTAAAATCGCCATTGTATTAATTTTAACTGAGTGATTGAATGATTTCTTAGCTTCTTTTATGGAAAAGGAAGCAAAACCTTGCTTAGAGGTCATCTCTAATTAGACATCAAAACATAACTTCAGATAATTTCATCAAAAAAGTATAAATAGCTAATCAGTACGAGTCCAATAGCTTTGTTTTATAATTAGTGCCACACAAAGGCTCCTTGAAGTAGGAAGACCGTTGGGTCTCCTGCCTCAAACTTCACAACCCAACCAATAGTTTCAAGCTGATGTTCTCTTTGAACTACTCTCCCAGGATAAATTACTGATGACCTAAATGTTACATTTACATTTATTATTCTCTATCCCTGATAACATGTGAAGCTGCAGAAGATTAAAGCAGCAATAATTGAAGTTAGAACTCTGGAAATGAAGTTCAAGCATTAGAAATGAGTGTTTAGAAAAATGGAAAAGATGGATACTTGAGGCTACATTTTAAATAAATAAAAACTCTTTTCTTCATTAAAGAAAGCAACATATTATTTTCCTTGTGTTGTTGAATCTGGGCCCTGATGCATCTTTGTGTGTGTATATTTTTAGATCTATAGCCTTTTTGAAGTATTTAATGAAGATATTGTGTTAGAAAACCTAGCATCAAACATGATCTAACCTAGCTCATGTGGAGTCATTCTCTGTGCTCCTGCAAAAGTACCTATGGTGTTGCCCTGGATTTGAGGGGTGTGTGTAGCCCGCACTTTAATTAAGCTATTTGCATCCATATTGTGTGCATTCAGCCACCATGAATGATAGCTGGTCTACACTAACTCTGTAAATCAATCTAAGTTATGTTAGTTCAGTTATGTAAGTTACGTAACTGAAGTCAACGTAACTTATGTTGATTTACAGCGGTGTCTACACCGCTTTGTCAACAGGAAATGCTCTTCCATTGACATAGCTTCTGCCTTTTGGGGAGGTGGAGTACAGACATAGACGGAAGAGAGCTCTCACATCGATTTAGCATGTCTTCACCAGACCCACTAAATCAACACCATTGCATCTATGTCTGTGTTATCTTGTCTGCAATCAACCTGGGAAAGGATAATTTCTAGACCCTAGGTCTAGAATATAAATTGTCAAATCAGCAAGACATACCTGCTCTGTCTCTAGCACCACAATATAAAATGTTCCATGATGTGATTTATAGACTCCCAAGCCAGAAGGAACCATGGGGATTATTCAGTTTGACCTCCTTTATACCACAGGCCAGCCAGTGGACTTCCCCTAAATAATTCCTTTTGAACTAGAGCATATCTTTAACAAAAAAAATCCAATCTTGATTACAAAACTGTACCTAATATCCCATCAAAATAATCAACATCTCTAGAAGATCCAGAACATCCATTTCCTACAATTAGCCTGTTTCTAATGTTAAAGGAAGGATGGAAGTAGAAACATCAGAGAAGAGGTTTTTTAAACTGTGATTGATTCCTTTACCTTGGCCATTACACAGCATATTAAATATCCGTATATCCTTGTGCTTTCATTCCTGTTAAGAAAGGGCCCACTCTTGTGCCAAGAAAGTCAACAGGAATTTTGTAGGTATATCTCCAGTAATAGAAAGATGAATGGAGATATTTCTAATAATGTCCGATTGGCCAAAAACGATTAGAACATATTCAACAAGATTTTCAGTTGTCCCCTCTTCAATGTCCTCACCGATACCAACTAGTAGTTTCCTTTGACCCACTTATGCTCAGCTAGTCTTAAGAGGAATGTACATGGTCCAGAGGTTCACTATAATCATTTCTGCAAATCCCAGGTCTTCCTCATTCTCCAGCTATCTGGGGTTTCCCACAAGGATTTATGGACAGGAGAGAGGATGCCTTAACCATCACCACTGGAACCCAATTTACTAATTCTCTCTCAGAAGGGAATGGAACCCCAGTGACAACTAGACCTCTCCCCATGTCCTGGGCAGGGAGGCCCACTGTCAGCTCATTTTTCTCACACACAGCTTGCTTGGGAATTTGATCAGAGGAATGTTAATATTATAATTATTTATGTAACAGTAGTTGTTAAGGGCCTCTACTGCAATCAGGATCTCATTGTGCTAGACACCGTATACAAACATAGTAAGAGATTGTTCCTGCACTGAAGAGCTAAATAGCTAAAGGGAAACAAAGGCGAGAAGAAGTAAAGTAACCAGTGCCATGCAGCAGGTACTTGGGCAGGAACTGTGTGTGTGTGTGTGTGTGTGTGTGTGTGTGTGTGTGTGTGTAATGCTGGTATTGCTTTTTGAGTATGCAGAAGCCCCTAACAAGATTGTTTCCAAAAATCTTCTCATCTTAAAGGGATCAAATCAAATTCCTGGAGTTATTCAGAGCTAAAAATAATGATTCAATTGCACTCTGTAGTTGAGTAGCATACACAGCAGCATATTGATCTGCATTCCGTTGCATTATATTTACAATACGGTATGATCAATACACTATTTCTGAACCAGTAGTTCCTACAGTTATTAAGCTGGGGTATTATATTGTAAGACTATAATACATGTGACTGATTTATAGAACTCTAAGTCTGACATACTGTAAGCAAAATAGGTGAGACAACAAAATAATTGGCTTTATACAATTCTTAGAATATTACTTGTATTTGTTACAGTAAAACCTGGAGACCCCATTGTGTTAGCACTGTACAAATACATAGTAAAAAACAATCCCTGCCACAGAGAGTTTACAATTGAAGTAGACAGAGAAAGAGTGAGGGGGAAACAGAAGTACCTACAAGTGAAACAACCTTGCCTAAGGTCACACAGCAGGTCAGGGCAGAGCTGGAAAAAGAGCTTATTTCCAGGCCAGTAGACCCTGCTGTCTTACAACTTAAATACAAATGTAGGCCCTTATTCTTCTCCCATATACACTGGTGTAACGCAGCTATAGTTCATTAAAATCAAATCTTGTTACATTGGTGTAACATCAAAAAGAATCAGACCATAGTGGCTGCAAGATTTGTCAGTCCCTTTAAAATGACATTTTCCCTTTAAGGCCTGTTTCACTGTCACTCCACCCCTTATGCTTAAAATAAATCTGAAAATAGCAGCAGCTTTAGAAATTTAGTCTCCAAGGAACTGCCATCGAAAGCCAGAAATTATAACTTAACAAAAAGAGCATATTGCTACCTACGGCTATTGTTCCAACTAGTATAGCATGTGCACCTGAATTCTACCAGTCCAATAAAGAAAGAGAGAACTGTGTGATAGAATGTGGTGTTTTCATTTGCTTTCCACTCCAGCTCTAATAAGTAAGTAAAGATATGGAGGATAACAGTGATACCATAAAAAAAAATATTTCCACCTTTCTTAAATTGATTTTGAAAGTAAAGCTCCAAATCCGAGTAAGCTCCATTTCAAGCTTATTTTTCTCTTTTAGCTTTACTCTTATAAATTTCACATTCCTTGTTTTATTACTATCACAGCACTATTCTTCAGAAATAAGTTCTAAATCTGGATTCACGTAATTATAGTATCTCTTGAAAAATCATTTTAAATCACAAATAGATGATGCGTTGATTATAAATCTCTAGCTGTAAACTTATTTTCTTATTAGGATACTCCACCTACTTCTAACATGCTCATTTAAAATTGCAGTTCCAGAAGGTAATCAAGACGATAGCATGATAAAACATTATGCACTTAAAACACATTCCATTTGCTTTAGCAGAGGATGTAGAATCTCCCATTTCATAATAGAGTAATCCTTTCCAACCATGTTCCATACATGAAGCAAGAGTTGGGTTTTGTTCACTGAACAAATGTGGAAAATGGCATGTTGATAATATAGTTAAGGTTATGAAGAAAAGATGATTGTCCCAAGTACCCGTGGAAGTCATTGTATGGGAGTCATTTCTTGATCTAAGTATGACAAGCTGCCTTCTTCATTACTATATGTATAATTAATTTTGGACACTTATTAACCATTTTGATAATTTATTACATGTATTTTTTAAACTTTTTAAAATACTTTTGCAATGAGGGACCTGATCTGTCCATTGACTTAAGCAGACATTTCAGTGGGCCCCAAAAGAGATGTGGTGACTGCTTTGGTTTATACATGTATAAACCTCTGCAAATGTCTGTTCCTCTTAAAGGAGGAAACTGCATTTGTGATCTCAGTGAGCGCCCAGTGGCCATCCAAACTGAAGCTGGTTAGGCGGACCTACGTGAGCCACTCATCTGACTCAGTTTGCCTGATTTACTGGGAACCTGGGGATATTTGTTTTTGTTTTGTAGACCTGAGAGAAGCCATATTCAAAGAAAATGATACAGTAGATTTAAATTTATTACTTTAGCTCCAACAACTAAATCCTCATCTGGCATAACCTTCATGAAAGGCTAATACAAATATTTAAAAAAAAAATTAAAAATCTACTGTACAATAATATATGGGGGAAGAGGGGCCAGAAACGTATGGTGACATACTACATCTGAACTTAATATATTCCATGGAGTGAATGTTCTGTAGAAAAATGCTCTTTCTATACCTGCTGCAGAAAAATAAAAGCATGGGCTAGATGGTCCAACCCTTATACTGGTGAGCACTTACAAGAGTAGTCCCACTGAATTCAGTGGAACTACTTATGTGACATAAGTGGTTACCAATGTGAATTGATCGGTAATGTGAATTGGGTCCTAACTGTCTGCCACCAAAACTAGTTTCGGTTTTGTTTTAGCTGCTACATGGTTTCCTGCTGTGTGGAAAATCTCTTTACTCCTGCAACTTGATCAGCAAACCATGTCAAAAAAACATTTTATTTGTTAATGTTGTGGCCCTTCAAGGTTGTTGGTATGCTTCATTTGACTGGCAGTCAGTCAGGAAGTACCCACCAGTGCTTCATGAGTAGCAGTCTTAATACAAAAGATAGCAACAGGGTAAAAGTGGAGCCTACACATTCAAATTGGAGATGAGTAGAAGGCATTGGTGGTGAGGGTTTTGAAGAAGACTTGAGAGAGCATAATGTAGTTGTCATTACATGAATATTTGGATGAAAATTTTACTAGTATTTCAATGTGACCAGCAAACCAGAATCTGTTCCTGAAATAGAAAATATAAAGCTTTTCTAACAATGTGGCTATGGATCTCTGAAGAAAATCAGTATATGTCTAATGTTCTTAGAGAATAAAATATGAATCCAAGAGAACTTTATTCCACAGGAAGAAGATAAAGTGTAAATTTTGCATTTAAAAAAATGTAGTAACTTTCTAAAGCACAAACTGACAGGTTTCAGAGTAGCAGCCGTGTTAGTCTGTATCCGCAAAAATAACAGGAGTACTTGTGGCACCTTAGAGACTAACAAATTTATTAGAGCATAAGCTTTCGTGGGCTACAACCCACTTCTTCGGATGCAAGTGGGTTGTAGCCCACGAAAGCTTATGCTCTAATAAATTTGTTAGTCTCTAAGGTGCCACAAGTACTCCTGTTATTAAAGCACAAACATTACCTGAAAACTGTTTGCAAAAATTAAGCTATAATATAACGGAACCCTACCAAAACACAGAAAAAACCCAACCACCTTTTTTAGTATATGTGTTATTTAGATGTTTAAATTTGCAGTAGAAATTACTTGTATATTAATCAAATAAGATGATCACAGGCCAAATCCTGCTCATTGTAAGGAACTAGTTCCATTGAAGTCAATAGGATTACTTGTGAGAATAAAGTAAAGCAGCCTTGGGCTCTAAGTCTTCAAAAAGTTTTGCACTAACTTGAATCACTAGGTTCAAGGACACTGATTTCAGTGAAGATATGCTGATTTTCCCCAGCTGAAGATCTGGCTTAATTTGTTCCCATATGCAGGCAAATAAGACATCATTTTTTTTATTCCAGTGTTGAGGTTCCATATAATTTTTCTCAGGTCTCAAAATGACCCTTTTGTCACATGTCAGTGATCTGAGGCAAATTTTGGGGTCCTGAAAATATTCTGCAGTACTAAGATTTTTCCCAATGTGCAAATGTAAGACCAATAAAAACAAAGTAATGTTTAACCACTTTCCCAAAACTTACCATCATCCCTCCAATACCTAACCTTTATTTATAAATATAAATGTGTTCGTAATAATTGTCTAGCATTAATCAAATGAGTGCTGTGGAGTCCAGTATAAACTAGTCTATGGAGTATGATAAATTCTTGCAACTTAAAACTAGTATATATAACCAGGGAATAGTTGGGGAGGGGATATTTTTCCCCTTTAGCTCCTAGCCTTAAAACTACTGTATAGTGTTTTCCCTTCCCAAGTCTGATTCGATTCCCAGAAGGATATGAGCTGTGGTGAATGCTTTCAATTGCTTTGGATCAAAAACATACGAATTAAAGTGCTGATGAAATTTGGAATCTGATTTCTCATAATATGGATGAGAATTCATTATCTTAGCATAATATCAGGCCCAACAATTTCTAGGCAATATTGTATTTCGAAGTCTTGCCAAGACTCTGATTTGTACAGTCCCTTGTCTTTCTGTAATTCTGGAGAGGAAACAAATCTGTTAGGTTGTATATAAATCTTCAGAACAACATTCCTTTCTCAATCCTGTCCATTCTCACTGTATCCTTAAATTAAACAATGTATGCCTGATATAAGACCTTAACTGTAGTTTTGTTTTCATTCCTACAACTTCCATTATGCCTTGCTATTCAGGGAAAGGGGTAAGTTTCAAAGTCCTTTCAAGATATGTTTGTTACTTGACCTTTCCATTTGTACTCAAGACATTGTACCGGCCTCTGAAATACAGGTCAATGTTAATGTGGGAGCAATCAAAAGCTATCTAATACTAACTTAGATTTGAGAACTTTAAACCTCTGTCTTCCAACAGAGGAAATAACTACTTCTTCTTTGATTTAAACCTTACCCAAATGCCTACTGATTTTCACTTTGTCTATCCTAGTGAAAATGTTGCCCATTTCAGGAGAGAGAAACACCCCGGCTCTCTTCCAGGGGGCTGTAACTCCTGAGAGTGGGAATCTGAAGAGGCATCTCTTGAAGGAGGAGGGCTACTCAGCTGAAATGGGAGTTCTCTAAATATATTGCCTCTGCAGCTCTACCCTTCTCTTCCTTTCCCCCTTCCTCACATAGTACCCTGAACTGATGGAAAGGAATTAATAGCAGTTGCCAAAGGAGACTAAAATGAATCTATATAGGGAAATATTTCAAGATATTTGGGCTGCTGTAATGCCCATACTCCCTACAAGCTATTTGATCAATGTAGAAGATTCAGGGACAAGTATCAGAGGGGTAGCCGTGTTAGTCTGAATCTGTAAAAAGCAACAGAGGGTCCTGTGGCACCTTTAAGACTAACAGAAGTATTGGGAGCATAAGCTTTCGTGGGTAAGAACCTCACTTCTTGCATCTGAAGAAGTGAGGTTCTTACCCACGAAAGCTTATGCTCCCAATACTTCTGTTAGTCTTAAAGGTGCCACAGGACCCTCTGTTGCTTTTTAAAGATTCAGGGAGTTAATCCTGAACCCTAAGTGCTGTGAATGATTGTGATGGCAGTGTAAATAAGCCCATTTGATTCCCTCAGTACAGTCCAGGTTTGGGAATCTGCAGGAGCTCACCGTGGCACTCACCGGGATTTCTCCCAGAGCTGCAGAAATAGAAAAATTCCCTTGTCAAGTGGTGAATGGATGTTTTCCCTGGTGACAGTGGGAACCTACCCTGTGACTTTCTAATGATATTAGGATTTAATTTTTTTTAAACATGATGTTTCTAGCCCTTATAATTAAAGGTTAAATAATCTTTCAAATGTGGAGAGTGAACTGATGTAATTCTGTCCAACTTTTCAGACAGTTCTTGTGCCTCTGCTTCTGCTCAAAGCAAGCAGCATAGTTAAACCCTGAAGAGTGAAATTAACAAGACTTTGGTCAGTTTCACTAGTGCTATTGGATGCCTTGTGGTCAGCACTCAAACAGTGGAAAAACTGGGTCCATTTCATGTAGGTGGTGCTTAGTAAAGTTATTGTCAGCAGAGAGAGCCAGCACAATTAGTTTGGAGAAGCGACTACCCAAAATCTGAGAGGCCAAGAGAGGGAACGCCAGAGAACCTTTCCTCTCCCATCCTTGCATCAGCTGGGATGATGGGGAAAGACCAGGGTAATGGAGACCTACTGCACTTGCAGCAGCCAGGAAGCTGTGGAGGAGGGGGAAGTGACAGAAAGTGTCTCTCTCTTTCAGCAGCTCCTTGGGAGTAGCTTCAAACTTATCAGACCCCTACTAGCCTTATATTCAATTTGAAGCCACCTCAACTCCCCTACTCCCCAAAGAAGGCGCTAGGGAGAGCATCCTATTGCAAAGCATCCTCCCTTACCCATCAGCTGGGGATGGCAGGGCAGTTAATATTTCATTCGATCTAACTATCCCAACTGCCAAACTCTTCTTTCATATCTTCTTCTGGCTAGTAGTTTTTTGGGTAAAGATTCAAGCTTCTCCCTTCCTCTTTGTAAGAGTAATCCTTCCCTCTGCCCTTCCCCAGATGAATCTGGGGCAGGCTGGGGAGGGATAGTAGACTACTGCATGCAGAATCTTTAGAATCTGGCTGCAAGGGGGGGCGTGGCCCAATGGCTTGCTTTCTGTCATCTTGTAACGTGCTGTGAGTATAGTACCTGAGTATCATGACCTTTAATATTGCTTCACCATCACCAGTATGGATAGAGGATCATGTTCTCACCAATGTAGAAACATTCACGTATATGGGCAGCACTATCAGTTAGGACGGTGGAAGAAGCCAGGACATCCAGAACAAAATCAATAAAGCCAGGAACACCTTCAGGAGTTTAAATACAGTCTGGAAGTTATCAAAATACAACACCAAAACCAAACTGAAGATTTATCAGAGCTGCATACTTTCAACATGAGGGATAGCTCAGTGGTTTGAGCATTGGCCTCCTAAACCCAGGGTTGTGAGTTCAATCCTTGAGGGGACCATTTAGGGAGCTGGGGCAAAAAACTGTCCGGGGATTGGTCCTGCTTTGAGCAGGGGGTTGGACTAGAAGACCTCCTGCGGTCCCTTCAAGCCCTGATATTCTATAACATTACTTTATAGTGCAGAATGCTGGGGAATGAGAAAGTATGACATGTCCAAACTGTCTTCATTCCATACAATCTGCCTGAGAAAAACCCTCCGTATCTTTTGGCCCAGAACAATCTCAAACCAAGATCTACTGACACAGTGAAGCCAAAAGGATCTGAGCACCATCACTGCCAGGAGGCATTGGAGATGGATCAGTCATGTGCTTTGGATGGAAGCTGATTCCATCACCAGAGTAGCAATAAGATGGACACCTGAAGGCAAGCGAAAACAAGGCCACCCAAAAACAACCTGGCAAAGAGCTGTAGAAGCCGAACTGAAAAGCCTGGGGCACAGCTGGGGAGCCATTGAAAGACTTGCCAGAAACAGACAGGAGTGGAGGAGCTTTGTCGCTGCCCTAAACGCCAGAGGTGTAATGGGAACATGATGATGATAGTACCCAAGAGGTGGGTGGTCTTTGATTAACCTCTGTAAGTACTAGTAAATGTTTCTTGAATCTTCATCACATCTGTCTTTTTACACGTTGCTCTTTCCATTTAGTGTAATCCTTAACATCATTCTCATTTCAGATTATAATGTTCCAGTTAGAGGTGTTTTTTGCTTTGTTTAATTTTAACGGTAAAGTTCCCATTATACTATACCAAGCAAACTGTATACAACAGAAAATCCGATGCATGGGCTGCTTTCTGTAGTGCTACAAATCAAGTATGACACGTGTACTGTTTATAGAAAGGGAGAGACACATTCCAAATATCATAACAATAATTTTACCTTGAACTTGCATTTGTAATAGCTCAGAATAAATTGACTAATGTGAGTTAAAAGATCACAGAACCACCCACAGGGTGTGCATAGATCTTTAAATCCCCACCGAAATATGGATCTTTGTATACAGAGTGAATGCAGAGTATGTGTTGGTTATTTTTTTAACTAGATAGAACTTTCATGGATAGAGAGGCAGCAATGTAGGCTGAACATAACAGATCAGAAATGAAAGAACTACTGACTGCTAATTCCAATAGCTACTCCCCAAATACCTTCTTATATGGTAATATCACAAATAGCCCCAGGTGTGCTTCTGAGCAAGGTGGTATTGCTCAACCCTGCATGTACAATGTGGCACATTTTACTCTGGATAAAATTAACATGCAACATTTGTACATTCATTTTTACTTATAGATTCTGCAGCTTGGTCCATACTCCTGAGCTGCAGTCTTATTGCTTATATGTTCAGCAGCATCAGACTCAAGTCAGTTTTTGACTGCAGACCATTGAGGAAAACCGTGCTGTTGAAGGTAGAGGTGGCACTCTTCCCTCTGAGTCAGCGGTGAATCAATGTCTCGATGTTAGGAGGCAATATAGACCCAATCCTATGACCTCCTGCATGTTACAGGGAAACAGAACCCTTCCAGTTCCAGATCCAAAGAAATGAGAAGTTAAAAGCAGACTTGGTGAATTTGAATAATCTGGTCCTACCTTCCCTGCAGTTTAACTGTAGGTTCTAGTTTTGGCCCCTAAGTGATATATTTCTACAGGCATTTTCTTCTGCCATAGGGACTTTATAGAAGTTCCAGTAATGAATAAGCTTTGTGAACTGCAGCTATTTATCTCATGGAATTTAATGATCCAAAGGCACATATCATCTTACTTAAAACTTGCATGACACCTGACACAGAAATTACAATGGCAATAATTACACCACCCATAGTTACAGTATATAGAGTGTGAGTTAACGAAACAACACCTTATGACTAAAACTAAGCCTGTGGGACCATTTTTATTGGGCAAGACTGAAGTCTCTATAGAAACTGTTGAAAGTTATGAGAAAAAATAGGTACTTGCACTTTCTGAACATTGTTCTAAATCCCAAAATTCCACAGCCTATTGTCTAAGGGACCTCAGTTCTCCATTGTACTCTGGCACACTGCTGGTGGAAGACCTTCTGTCAACAGAGAATCAAGTGTAATGGAGCATCCCTCTGCCAGATTCCCTATCTTCTTTTCTGCTTCCGTTACATGCCCCTGTCCCCTTATGCTGGGCATAGCAAAAAGTGATGAGGCAGGAAGGTAGAGTTGTAGGAAACAGATCTCTATTAAGCATCCTCATAAGTCCCTGTTCCCTTACAAGGCTCTAGAGTTGATCAGTTAGCCTCCATGCCCTAGCTCGCATTTCTGAGCCCCTGGTGTGATACCAAACAAGAACCCTCCTGAAACCTGGTCCTCCTTTCTTCCATTCCACTCACCATAGCAGGTGGTGCATGGCAGAGCTGGAGCAGGAAGTGGAATAGCCACCTCTATCAGCTTTATCCTGGATGGAGATACCCTCTCCCCAGGGGAGCTCTCCAGGGGCTTTCTCCCGCTGGTTTGCCAAAGTGCAAAGTGAATCTAGCAGACCAGAGACTCCAGACTCCTCCACTGACTTCAGTTGGATTACTCGTGTGCATAAAGTTGCTCAAATGTATATGTGTTTGCTGGGTAAGAGTCTAGGATCTAGATCAGGGATCAACAACCTTCGGCACATGGCCCGCCAGGGTGGGCCCCCTGGCGGGCCGGGCCGGTTTATTTACTTGCTGCATCTGCAGGTTCGGCCAATCGCGGCTCCCACTGGCCACGGTTCGCCGTCCCAGGCCAATGGGGGCTGCGGGAAGCAGTGTGGGCCGTGGGATGTGCTGGCCGCTGCTTCCCGCAGCCACCATTGGCCTGGAGCTGCGAACCGTGGCCAGTGGGAGCCGCAATCGGCCGAACCTGTGGACGCAGCAAGTAAACAAACCAGCCCGGCCCGCCAGGGGCCTTACCCTGGAGGGCCGCAGGCCAAAGGTTGCCGATCCCTGATCTAGATTCACAAAGGGGACTTAGGCATTGAAAACTCTCTCGGGCCCAACATATTTAATCATTTATACATAGCTTCAACAGGAGAGATGGAGAAAGACCCACATCCCAGTGGTAAGGGCACTTCCTTGAGAAATGGGAGCCCCATGTTCAGTTCCCTTCTCCTCATCAGGCAGAGGGGGTGCAACTGAATCTGCATCTCCTATGACCTGGGGGAGTGCCCTAACCTCTTGACTGAAGGTTAGAAAGGAAGCTACTGCTGCCCCTCACCCCCCAAGCTGTTTTATGTGGAGTTAGTAGCAGGCCCCAGAGAGGCAAGGGAAGACCTAGTCTGAGAATCTCATTGGGAGTTAGGTGAGATGTGCCTGGCTGAGGAGACAGTGTGCATGCCCAGCAGCAGAAACTTAGCACCTAGGAGACTTTTACAGCAAGAATATATGCGCCTCCAGAGTTAGGCAGCAGCTGAGCAGGCTTTTGTTAATGCCACTGGTGCCAAAAGTGGAAGTTATGCATCCAAGTTTTGTTGTGAATCTGGCCCTAAATATGCAATTTTGGGGATTGGGCAGGGGGGAGGGGTCTGCCCACCAAAAGAATTCTCAAAATGCTATAGTGCTCAACTGTAATTCAATGTCAAGTTGCTGTGCGCACCCTAAAGGAGAACTTTGCTGCTAAATCCTGGAATCGATGTTTGGAGACAGTAGCCAAGTCTCTGTCCCACCCTCAACCCACTATCTATCTATGGTGTTTTGTTCACAAGGCTGATCTCAGTAATAGAACCGAGTGTGTTTTGAGAACAATGATTGTGTTGACATGGGGGCTGTCAGAGGCAGATTGGCAATACCTCTGCAAATTGCACTAAATGCTTGGTGCTCATGCAGACCTGCACTGTGCTGACAAGCATTTTCAGCCTCTGGGACATGATCGTTGTAATCTACTGCATTGTTCTAGCTGCAGTAAGCCCACAGACTGATTGCAGTTGGGGGAAGAGGTAACACACAAAGAGGGTCATTATAAAATATTAACTCCTTAAAAAAAAATTGCAACAAATTGCTCTCCTGGCTACCAAACCAAGTGTAAACCTACATGTAAACACCACTTTTGCCCTCAGACTAGCAAGTGTCAGCTTTTCTGAATAATCAAGATCAATATTCAAAGGCTTCAGCCTTGCTTAGTCTTTTCACATAAAAGAATGTCAGGATGTGGCAGGTATGTCTAGGCACACTGGAGAAGCACAGTCACCATATGTTTCTGATACAGCGGTCATAGGGACAGAGTTAATACTAGAAGCTTCCGTCTTAATACTGCATTGAAATGAATGAGGGAAGTTCACATTTCTCTTAGTATTACTCATTCATTCAATTATTTCATTTCAATGGCACCTATTCAGAGCTCTGAGTACCAATCAGAAGTTGAAATTCACCATTACAAAACCTAACATTTGTCAACTTTCAGAGCACAGGTTAAGCTGTAAGAGACTTTATCCAGCCATTCCAGAAGATCCCACCTAAAACCATTCTTCAGTTTCTTTCACACTGCCTCCCAACCTCCCTAAATGCCCCAGGGAAATTGATTCTTCCAGAGAGCCCAGAGTATTAACAAATCTGGGCGCTGAAAGACCAAGTAGGCAAGCTCATTGCTGAGTTAAGGAAGCTTCATTGGGAATGCTCTGCCTGGAGCTCCCTTTCATATCAACAGAGTATTAGCTCAAGTGCATCTGCTGCTCTTAATTGAGGCAGTATTGCTCAGGGAAAAAGATGGTTTCTTAGCTAACCTGGTCCCCAAATTAGGCCACCTTAGGTTAAAACAAGCCCCTGAAACTTATCAGGAGCCAGTACAGCTCTTGAAATACCTGTGCTACGTGCTTCCTCTGGGATTCTCCACTCGAGAAGTGGGCAGCTGCATTCTGCACAAACCTGAGCCTCCAATGCAATCTGCAGCCCTATGTAGAGAGCATGGCAATGATGAAGTCTCAAGGTGACAAAGGCATGAATGGTAGCAGGAAGATCCACAGCAGCAAATAAAGCTCACATTCTCATGTCTAAACACAGATGGGAAATGTCCTTGTCCACACTTTAGAGCCCTGATGCAGCCAGACTCTTTTTGCATGTTCAGAGAAAGGAGTTCCTGGGCAAGATTTGCAGTGAGGGTTTTGCTGAAGCAAGCTAGCCATGTGACATTATTGTCATTTAAATTAGGGCTATCCTCAGACATGTATTGTAAATATCTTTTTTTCCTAGATTTAATCTGCAAAGGGGCTTGCCTTAGTCTCTTAAAAGGACACCAAGATCAAATTGTACTGACCCTTATTGCATTTCCTGGGTCGATGTCCCATGACTCTGAAAACTTGGAGGAAAACAATGGAATGACTAATGTGAGCACTAGTGGTATTTTAATCCTGTTGGCTACTCTAGATTCTATAGTTAAATAATCACAGGAAAAGACAACATTCCCCAAGTACATGCTGAACCCATCAGCAGATGGACTCCTATTTTCCCTAGATCCCCTGTTTATGTGGGGAATTGTCCCCTGAAAAAATCATCAAATGCTGCTAGTTATATGTGGAGTTGAGTGCCAGCAGCTGAGCTTCTGTAGCAGAGGAACTGGTTGTGGCATGAAAATAAACATTAGCATACACATCTCTTTTGTTTCAAATGAGCTATTTAAAAATGAGAAGGGTGGGGGGTGTGAAGGATTGGAGAATGATCCTTAGGAATCATCCCACTTTACCTCCAAGAAGTAAGGCGAACTCTGTATTTAGCCAGAAGTAAATGAAAGGCAGGTGTTTGGTGGTAGATGACTTGGAACGGAAAGGAACAACTGCAGTCAACAGGGTCCCTTCTTCAAGCGATTAATATTTATTACACCGAAACAAAGTACAAGTCTATGGTAAAAGCTCCAGAGAATAAGCTCTCTATGCCCTCTACTAGTGAAAAGGGGAAAATGCTGCCATAAGAGCTTCATTTCCATAGACTACCTACCCATAATTCTTCTAGTGACCCGTGGGGAGTCACCATAACTGTACATGAACTTGGATTTCGGAGATAGTGGGCTCCCAGAGAAGCTGGGAATAGAACTCTTTGCTTTGCTTAAAAAGCTTCTTGCCAAGCAGTCAGGACTCTACTGGAATGTTTGAAGTGCTTTTGGCTCCCTTCTTATGTGGACTTTGCTGCAAGAGATAGCATAGAGGACAGCAGCAATCCACCAATGGAATAAAGCTGAATCACAAAGTCGTGGTTGGCTCAGGCACTGAGGTTGGCTCAGGCAAGCAACTCCCTTGGGACAAGAGCCAGATCTGCAACTTGGACTACTGTTACTCACTGATCCAAACCATGAGTGGGGAGAGGTGGTGCATCCAACAGGCTGTTACCCTTAGGATATTCCCACCGGCAGGTGGGAAGGGAGTTAAGCTGACTACTGCCAAACCTAGTGACAGGAAGGGAATATTTTACTCTTTATTTACATATATATTCTGTTGCTAGGTTTCCCAAGTTTGACTGTGGTCCCGCTGCCCGAATGAAGATTTCCCTGTTTGTACAGGCTCATAGTGCTTGTGGCTGGGAAATTCTGCCTGTTAAGAAAACAGAGGGAGGATGTGTTCAGTTTTCTCTGTTTCTGGGTGGAGACTTGAGCCTGTTTAGTTATTTGTCCAGAGGAACCCTAGATATGTTGAACACTACTGTTTTTTCTGTTAACCTCTCTCCAGGTGTCTACAAAAGTTCATATAATCAGAGAACTCCTCAACTTGGGGTTCAGCCCCATGATGGCCTTTGGGGTGAAATCCTGACTCTGCTGATGCCAATGGCCCATTGATTTCAATGGGGCCAGGATTTCACCTTGGGTGTGCAGTCCAAGTTCACGTCTCCCAGGCCACTGTTGTAACCCTTCCCCTAAACACCTGTGCATGGGAGGGGAAGGCCAAACTACGGATAGCCCTTTACTCACAGAGACAAGTCAGGGCACCTATACCCTGGCCCAGCAGGTGTGTTGACTTCGGCTTATCTTTTTAAACTAGTCCATGTTTGTTTGCTAGCTGTAGAACAACATCGTTGTTCAGGAAGGTATTTGGCTGTAATTTCCAAAGCTCTCCAGTGCAGTATCATGCCCCATAAATGGGAACTGGGTGTCCAAATACCCTAGGCAGATTCAAATCATCAGACTTTGTGTCCAAACCCTTCCTATGAAAATGCAGTTTGTGTTTGGATGGAACATGGGGAATTTTAACATGATGAAATTCAGCTTTGATCCATCTCTCTGTTCCCATTAGAACAAAGCTGGTCAAAACTCAGAATTTCTGGTGTGCAACAGGGAGCCTGGAAGTCTGGGGTGCCTGACGCTGATGCAGTCTGCATATCGGGGCTGCCCCAGAGCAGTGGACCCTGGAACCCTCCAGTTGGAATGGCAGGAATCAGACAAACTTCCATTGAACCCCTGCTATAGGCTTGTAACATGGTTGTTAAACCTGATGCATTTTGCAAAACAAGTTGGGTTCAACAAATCAGTATTTTCCAGCTGATGCCTCTTTGGTTGGAAAATTCCTGACCAGTTCCACATTGGAAGCACATACCGGTCGACTTCCCTTATTCCTCTCATTCCCGGTGGAGTACTGGAGTTGACTGGAGAGCGCTTTGACATCGATTTAACAAGTCTTCACTAGACCCACTAAATCGACCCCCAGCAGCAGCGTCGATCTCACGGTAGTGTACATATAGCCATATTGAGCTAAGTCCCAAGCCTTCAACTGACTCTATGCAGCAGAAGCCACGGGAAGCCAATGAGGATTCAGTGTGTGCTCAATGGGCTGCTCACACAGAGCTCATTACAGGGCTGTTGCTCCTGGTTTTTATCAGGTGCTTTGAAAATACGGGTTTTGGATTGGGCAGTTGACCAAGGGCCTGATCCTGCTCCCTTCCCAGTCAGTGACAAACTCCCCATTGATTTGAATGGGAGCAGGACTGAACCACTAATCATGCTCTTACAAAACAGGTTACTTGTAATCTATTTAAATGGATGAGTTTATTCTGGCTTTATACATGATTTTCATTTGTGTAGGAAGGAATTAGAAGTTTCCTGGCTAGGTTTTGATAAATAATTGTGATTAATTCGTGGTCCACATATTCAGTTATGTCCAGCATCAGTGGCTTATATTGGCATACACATTTAAAATTGGGATAACTGGATTCGAGTCAAATCATCAGGAAGGCCTTTGGCATGAAGTGTTCCAAGAAATTTGGGAGACACATTGTTACTTAAAACTTTGAAGTTTGAATACAGCTGTTTGTTTCATATTTCATTATTCTCCTTTATCCTTTCACTAATCACTTCTTCAGCATTGTCAGTTAAATTATTTAAAGTTTTAGAGATCTAAGCCTTGTAGGTGCAGCTCCAGAAGTTTGCCTTTGGCGCTGATTTAACTGAATGCAGCAGTGGCGCAATCTGAAGGAAATTAAAGCGCACGTTACACGTTCAAATAACACTAAATGGCAGATTCTGTATCTTGATGTATAGCTAGATTCGGTATTTGCCTCTAGAGGAGGTTTGTGGTCGATATTTTTCTGGTTTCTTTTTTTTAATTTTAAATCAAGGTTAAAAAAAACTGGGTGAAATGATGCAAAAGCAATTTCAAACTTGGGAAGGGTGGGAAAAAATTCAAGAAGCATAATTCAGTAGTTCAGGCACAGGACGGGAGGCAGAAGGCCTCTGAACTATTTTAAGCTCTGTCTTGGGCAAGTTGCTTAGGACCAGATTTTCAAAGCAATTTGGGTGCCTCATGAGATTTTTCAAAACCACCTAAGAAGATTAGACCTCTTACTCCCATTGAAATCAATCTGGTTCTTATTGTCTGTGTTACCATTTGTAAAATGGCAATGGTAATATTTTTCTGCCTGAAAAGGTAGCAAGTTGAATCAGTGATCATTCAGAGCTTTGAGATCTTTAGATGGGAAGCATAATAGACATGTAAAAGGAGTAAGTAGCACTGTACAATTACTTGAGAATTAGAATACTCAAAATTTGCCCCTTTTAATTTCATTGCACCTCATCAAATAATACATTTCCGACAGAATGTCTTGCCTTTGTAAACTTTCACTCACGTTGAACGCCTTCTGTGAGAGAAAATGTCAGTGCAGCTTTTTGGGATGCGTTTTCAGGTTTGAAGCTGGTTGATTAGATTTCAATATGTGAGTGAAGTTGTGGTATTTCTAGGATCGTGGATAGGAGGAATCTACTTTTTATACTCAGTGGGATTAGGAGAAGTGATTTTGGTTTATCTACATATCTATTTATCATAATATATTTCTGTATTTATCTGATGTGGGAATGGGGAGTTAGAGATACCATAGGCCAAGGATGGTCAACTTGAAGGCAGTAGAGGGACTCAAAATCCACTAAAAGCCTTGGGCCAAGGGGTCTGTCACTGGGTGAAGGGGTAAGGTCCTGCCCTCACAGGATGTGCCATGAGGGGGGGGTCCTATCCTGCCCCCAGTGGATGGGAGGCACTGGGAGTGGTTGGACTGGGCCTGGCTCCCCACTTTGGACCATTGGCTCTTGCCATGGTATCATACAAGGCATGTGTGTCTGCACACAGGCAGGGCCCCGCCCCCTTTCTGACACCAGGGCTGCCAGATCACCTGCTCCGAGCTGGGTTGTAGTGAGCCAAGTAAAATGATCTGGTGGCCAGATGCGGACCCTGGGCTGCCAGTTGGCCATCCCTGCCATAGGCACTCAAAAGATACCAAACCGGGTAGGCTTGCCATCCAGCAGAGACTCTTGATGGGTGCAGTAGGCCACGAATCCTCCTACCTCACAAGACAGCAACACCACGTAATGTGACGGGATTGTCTGTCAGTGGAGGGTCTGTTGCTGTGCCTGTCAGATGGTGGGAATGAGTGAAGTCTACTGTGGGATTCCTCAGGTTTGGCTATTTTGAAGACAGTAAGAGAAACACAGACCCGTGCGTGAAGCCAGCATTCTCCTGGCAAAACACACAAAAAGCATACAGTCAGGGTATCTTTCTCCCTCTCTTCACAGATCTATAATTACTAAAACTAGCTTCTGCTCGAAGCAGGATTTGGGAAGCTATTTGCAATGCATAACAACTGCAATGAACATACTAGTTTATGAATAATGCTACATATTCTTACATGCCAGTAGATGGCACACTTTAAATTATCTACATATATGCAGATACTTCACTTTTAAATAGCACTCCCATAAGTCACCTCACAATCAAACTTATAAAAACTCAGTGGTGTGCTGAGAAAAGTTTTATGACTCTGCATCCCACCCCACCTCCAACTCAAGGGTCTATTATTATTTTATTATTACTGTTCATTATATTTATTATGGTAGTGCCTATGAATCAGCCAAGATCCAGGTCCTATTGTGCTAGGTACAGACACAGAGTGCAGCTGCTGTACTCCGAGAACTTCTCTTTTTGTTATTGGGAGTTCCTCATACAGAGCAGCAGTAGAAATGATCATGTGATGCTTATTACCTCAGCTCTTTGGCATATGTATATAATGAGAACATTTCCACTCTTTAGTTAAGTCAGGGTTGGTGAGAGGGAAGGTTAACAAAAGTGCTGATGCTTCTCTGGACTTCATGGGAACAATCCAAACCACTTGGGCCTACAAAGCTGGGATGGGAGCATCATAACATACTTTTTTCGGGAGATTTCTGGGACACTCTTTCTCAATCTGAAGCAGCAGTAGAGCCAATATATCCTGTGTCACGGTATTTGAAATTTCCTTTTCAGACCCCATAGAGGCCTGCAAAAATAGAAAGTAATGGGAACAAATATAACAACTCTTTGAAACCTTTAAAAAGAATTCTGTGTAATTTGGGGAGAAGGTTAGAGCTGACTTTCATTTAATATGACCTGGCTCCCCCATTCGGAGTTGGGGGAGGGTACTGTTATCCAAAAGCTGCCAGAATGCTATGACATTCTGTAGCAATGTTATAGACGCCAGTGTTTAACCAAGTAATTATTACTGAATACTTGCTTTGCAGCAAGTTCAGTACAATAAACTTCTTCAAGGTTAAAGACATCAAAGGTGTAATGGACTTGTCAAACCCTATAAGGAATTTGTATAGTACAGTACATATTCTATCTCATCAGATTACTGACTTGTAACAAAGCTGCCAGTTCCACTGTATGGCATTTACTGGACTGGATTGAAAGTCTAAGCTGTAATGAATTTCAAAATTTCATTGCATGATTTTTTTTTTCTCAATAAATCAATGAAGTCAAACTGTAAGTGATATCGCATGTTCAGTAGAGCTGGCTGGGAAACTGAATTTCAGTTCCAGGAAAACGTGAGTTTTGGGGAATTGTTTCTGCTCCAAATCAGGCTGAAGGGGAACCAGGAGCCTGGGCTTTGCCACAACCCACCTTGTAAGCTTCTGAGGAGCTGGAACCTTGGAAGCCAGGGCTCCCTGGGCTGCCCAACTCCTGGGAGTCAAGAAGCCTGGAGAGTTGGCCAGGGAGTTTGGAAGCTCTGTGGACTCCAACTCCGAGGCAGTCTGCCTGGTGGGCTGCCCCAGAGCCACGGATTCTGGAAGCCTGGGCTCTCCAGGACCCCACCAGGCAAGCCACGCAGAAGATGTCCATGTGAGCAAACATGAAACCAGGCAGGCTTTGGATGGAATTTCATCAAAATTGAACAGTCGCATTGGAATCAAAATGTTTCACTGAATCACCAAATTCTGATGAAAGAGTTTGTTGGAATTTTTTCAACCAGTTCTAATGTTCAGATGCCTTGTCTCCTTGCTGACCAAGAAGATGGGGCATTTTCTCCCCAGGGATCCCTTGACATCAGGGAGATGATGTTGTCTGTTATGTTGATCCTGCTTCTAATCTGCACCCAGGGCATTCTGCTGCATCATATCTCCTTTAGAGCTTTTCTTCCAGGCTCTGAGTTGGAATAACAGCCACAGCCCCTCCTTAGTCTCATATGAGCTATCCATCCACTGAATCTGCTCCCCTCTGGCCTGTCCCCAACTGTGTGATTTATGCTAAGCTATTGAGCGCAGGCATGGCACCTGGCTGTGAAGATGGAGGTTGAAGAAGAGGCCCCACTTGAATGGGGTCTCCACTTGTATCCTCATTACCTTGCATAAATACTTTCACACGGGTGAATATCATATTCAGAGATGCATGCTATTCCATGTAGTAAAATATACTGCCCATTTACTATGCAAAGGCAGAGCAATCTGACAAGCCATTGGATGAGGATCTATAATTGGCATCACTGAGGGCCCAATTCAGCCATCTTCACTCCATGAGTATTCTCCATTGAAATCAGGATTGACCCATAATTAATAGCAGAATCGGGACAGGAAAATTAGGGTATAGAAGATGTAAAAGCCCAGCACCCTCATTCGGGACTAGATTTCAACGCAGCTTTGCTCTCAATTAGGTACTCAAACAAAGTGGTCAGGTTTTCAGTGTGCAGCAGCTCCTTTTTTCTCAAGGCGAGCCTTGAGGTGATGAACTCTCTTAAGAGTGGCCCTAAATTTCTAATGGAAATAGCAAGAAGCATGACCCTGACCTTCTAAATGGGGGGGGGGGAGGAGAATGTCAGGCCTTCTTTCTAGATCATGTAAAGGCCAAATGGCAATTTCTTCCCCTTTCAATGATCAATATCTGCATCTCTGTATCTGAGTTTCTTTGCTCTTGTGATTTATTTCAGAGCAAATAGTGTGTATATCCTTTATGATTTGTTTTAGTTTTTGTTAAAACAAACAAGCTTTTTGGAAAGTTTATGATTTCAGATGACCGACAGCCAAAGACACTAGTTTTTCTTGTGCTCTTCAAAAAGGGATCCTAATGCCTCCTTCAGCGTCTCTCTATTGTGTCAAGTAGTCAATTCAAAAACTGACCGATATTTACCTGACATAATTGTGGAAGCAGCCCTTGCAGTTCATGCATTTGCAGGCAGTCTCAGCAGAGAAGCTGAACACTGAATAGGACTGGGGACTGACCTGCCATCTCACTATTCAATATGGTCCCTTCAGGCAGCTTGCACGTGCGGCAGGAGGAAACTTGCAGAGCTAGTGCCAGAACCACACCTGTTCTGTGTAAAGAGCTTCAGTCCCTAGAGAGCTGTCCATCAGGCCCCTTTCACAATTTTTTCATAAGTGGGAGGGAAATAAATCACATTCTTTTGCATTTCTAAGTTCTCTTATCACTGCATCAATTACTTGCGTAGGCCAGCGGAGAAACAGATGTTTCCAAAAGAGAAGGTATTTCCTTCTAGAGAGAGCTCATTTTGAGAGGTATTAGGCAGGCATTTCAAGCAGAGAATTTTTTTTCTTCTTTCCCCACATAAAAGCTTTGTGAGTTCCTAGCCATTCTGAGAACTGTTTCATGTAACCTTTAGAAGAACAACAGTGTGAACTGAGTTCAAATATAAACAATCTGTTTTTTCTCCACACGGTTTTACTCACAATTTAATGAGAAACTCAGTTCCCGATTGAGCCTTGAGTAGGAGATGGAAACTGTTCCTAATGATTGTTTTGTCACTTGGTCAGCAACTTGTATTCAGAATGATAGAATTCACAAGCAGAATCACCCTTTCCTCCCCTTATTAGCTGTTGGACTGGATCAAAATATATCCTGCTCCAATAAGGTCCTATCGGGTAGTGAGAAGGTAATGCTGCTTTTAAGTACTGTCAGTCATTGTGCAACATTTTCAGTCACCCTTACAGGCTAGTAGGAGGCTATGTCTACGGTGCAATTTAACACCCATGGCTGTCAGCTGACTTGAGCTCGCACAGCTCCAGTTGTGGGGCTGTAAAATTGCAGTGTTGATGTTCGGGCTTGAGCGTCGGCTCTCAGACCCCATGAGGGTGGATAGTCGCAGAGCTCAGCCTCCAATCTGAGCCCAAATGTCTACACCACACCCAGCGTCCTGCGAGCCCGAGTCAGCTGACCAGCCAACCATGGGTGTTTAACTGCACTGTAGACATACCCTAAAGGTATGTCTTCACTGCAGAGTTAACTTGGGCATTCAGCACCCAGGTTAGCCTAGCCCAGAAGCCACAATTAAATGTATTTTCGTTGTTGCTGCACTCAATCTTAGCAGTATGCTGCTAAGACTTCTAAGGACATAGCCCCTGGTTCTTGGTGCTGCAGTAAGCTGAGCTGCTCTGTGATCCTTTCCCAATGAGTTATGGGGGAAACTTTCCTGGCCGGGTGAGACCGGGACATTCTGAGAAGGTGATGGAAAACATTGTCACTCAAGTGGTTTAGTCTGAGTGCATACTGTAAAGTGGGTGAGTTACTGCCTGGGTGAAAGCAGCATGAGGGCTTGAGCCTAGACCCCAGGATGGACCAGCTAGCCTGGGGGTTGGAATGTTTTGGGGGTTTGAAACAATGTTGGACTCCCCCCATTCCACAGGAAACTCCTAAATTGTGTGGTTTTGCTTCAGTGTGGATTTTTTTTTTAAATTTAAATTTCCCATAGAATGGGGATTCTGGGTTCCCATCAGCACCAATACCATGTATAATTTCAGAGTCCAAAACTAGAGGCCACTGATGAAAACGTGGCCCAAAGCATTATATCGCCTCTTCCTCACTTATAGGCCTACTTTTTTTTTTCTAGTTGTACTTTTTTCCCTTTGAGGTTTGGAAAAGCCCTTTGATTAATATTAAGTCACTCGGCTCTCTTGCTGCCCTTCTCTTTTTTCTCTGAAAGCCTTAACTGGCTCTGAATAGTCGCGTCTAATAAAAACACCTCTCTTATATAGCACATCTCATCAGGAGATTTCAAGGCATTTCACCGTCTTTTAATGTATTTAACCTCACAGTGCTATTAGCCCCATTTCACAGATGGGGAACTGAGGCACAGAAAGGCTCAGTGTCTTGCCCAAGGTCACACAACAAGTCTGTGGAAAGGAAAGGATTTGAACCTAGGTCTCCTATGTCTTAGGTGAATTCCCTAAACACTGACCCACCCCTTCTCCATTTCCAACACAGATTTTCTCTTTGGCCAATTTTTCACATCAATTGTATGTAATCCTTTGTGTCTTAATTACAGTGAAGGAGTCATGCCACCAGAAAGGACTTTCCAAACATGGATCTCCCCCTCCTTTGTGGATGCCAGGCTCAGCTATCTCCATGGCACTGCCACCACCATCACCACATCCACCTGCCCCTTCTGAGATTACTGTACTCCCTGCCCTCTCCACCCATTATGTTGGTCTAGGGATCCATACTGGGAAAGAGCGCAGGGAATTGGCAGGCTGAGAGCAGGAGTGAGGAGGAGGATGAGCTTATGAAGAAAGGAAAATGAAGCCTGTGGACTTTGATGATGATTGATGGATACCCAGTTTTATGAAGGCTCCAGCAGAATTCCATTTAAATGGCTATAATGGTTTTTAAAAGGTCTTCCAGCATATTTTCATGTGCTATGCTGCTCTCCCTTGCCTCTAAATTTGCCTACCATCAGTCACAAGCTAAAGTTCTGGCCTCTGGTTGGGAACAGCTTCTTTGGGAAAGCGGCTGTACTACACTGGCCAATGTACTTTAAGATCTACAATATGATGACCTGATCCAAAACCCATTGAAGCCAATGGAAATACTTCCATTGACTTCAGTGGGCTTTGGATCAGTGCCTAATTTCCTTGGAGAAACTAAGTCCACCCCCATCCACTTCCCTAGTGCATATTTTTTTTCCTACTCCCCCGTGCATATTTTTCAACCCAAATTCAGTTGTCGGGGCTTTCAGATCAATACCATTAAAATTTCATTTGAAGGTAAACTGTTTTAAGAGGCTGGTCTGCCATAATCTGCAATTATATAATGTGCTAAGTGAGTGGAACTTTCAACGGTATTGAAGGATTCTTTTTTTTCTTTTCCATTTCACTAGATGACATCCAATGATAATGGCCTTAACATGATGGGAAATTAATTGAGAGCGCATTTCTACACTACCATAATTTTATCATCCATCCTATTGCTGCTATTAGCAGGAATCCATAACCCCATGGGTGTTGTGAGTGAATCTCTTTGAGCAGAACTTAGTCTAGAGGTCATACTGTTAGCTTCTTCCATCAGCCGGGTGTCAAATCATTGTCAAAAATAAATTACTGGTGTATTCATTTTTTTAGCTTCTAGCCTTGTGCTGTGGTGTTCAAGATGATTTGTAGGTAGCCATTGGGGAGAGGAGAGTGCTGGTGACCATTTCAGGCCTCTTTCACCTAGGTACTTAGTGGAATCGTTACATGTTAACTCAGATGCGCACAGCAGCACTTGTGATTTAATGTCCATTATAAAGTGGCATTAAGAAATCATGAATTCTGACTCATCCACAGCCACCCTGGTACAACATCCACATTTTGGTGGATCTGCTTTGGTTTATTGAATCACATCACACGCTAAATGAATACAATCCAAAGCACCTCTCTAGTCTGACCAGTCACAAAGCAGGATTTCCTACCAAATTTGCCATCTTAGCTAAAGAATTATAAAGAGCTTCATTGTCTTCAAGACCTGATTGTTTCACACTTTTGAATGATTTTTAATACATTTTAAGCTGTTTATAAAAGCTGATTCTTCTCAGAAAAATGGTTCGGGGAGAAAATGGCATAGTAGGGTTCCATGTTTATAGTTTCATTGTGATTTCCATATTTAAAGCTGCTCAATTCCTGGGGGGAAAAAAGGGGGATTTTTTTTCTTGCTGCCAGCCCAGCAAACTGAGATTAAATCAAGCTAACTTTGTTCTTGTCCATCATCCCTTGTAATAAAAGTTCTGCAAGCCAGGTTATGCCTACAGTTCTGCTTGTTAAACCTCACTGTCTTAATTTTATACCTCTGACACCCGTGTGGGCCCATTGGCACATAGTAAACAATTGAAATGTTTCATTTTAAAAAACACTAATAAAGGGGGGGGGGGAAATGAACTGATTTTTAAATGGAGAATTTTCCTGGAACATTTGTGTTTCATTCAAAATTTTATGAAAAATTGGAAAAACAGGAAAAAAACAGAAATTCTGTTTGCCTTTTTCACCACATTTCTCTTCCTTTTGCTTCTTTTTTCCAACTTGACATTGGAAAAAAAGAGGAAAAGGGGCAGGGACAGGAGTGGGAGGAATCACATATTTTAAAATAATATATAGTAGAACAAATTCTGGTTTCAGATGGACATGCCCAGCTCCCAAGCTAATAACTCCCTAACTCAGCAATATTTGTATTAACTTCTCTTAAGTTTTCTTAAGGTTTGGTATTTAATATTAAAAACTTTAATTTGAGCAAAAATGCATTTAATTAAAACATGCTGGAGATTTTTCATCATGATTGTGGTAATACTAGTACAGAGGGGCCTGATCCAGAGAAGTGCTGACTGCTCGAACTTCCATAGAAGTTAATGAGAATCAAAGGCTCTCCACCTCTTGCAGAATCCGATCAGTGCAACAGAACATCTGCCCTATGATACAGCTTTGTGGTAACCAGAATTGCAAATGTGAACATTGCAAATAAATATTTTAGGGGGAGATCCTGGCTTCTTTGAAGTCAATGACAAAACTCCCATTGACTTCATTAGGACCAGGATTTCCCCTAACGCCTTTTTTTATTCTAATTCACTGAAACCCGGTTCAACAAAGCACTTAAACAGGTGCTTAATTCACTTTGAAATCAATGGGACTTGCTTAAATGCTTTGCTAAATAGGGCTGGACTGCTGAATCAGGGCCCTTGAGCAGCTCAGATACATTAGAGCTCACTACAGGCTCAAAGCTGAAAACTCTTAAGCACCTCAGTATATTACTCACAGACTGAAATGACTATAGGAAAGGCCTTTATAAGTAGTTAGGGCCATTTTATTGTAGCACTGAGATACTCCAGGATATGAAATTTGGCAATAGGCCAGCAGATGGAGTGCCCCCTGTCATTCCGTGTTGCCTGAACAGCACATTTGCACTGAGATGTGTTCTCTGAAAGGAAGGCAAACTTATGTTTTGATTTAGGCATTAAAAATGACTTAATTCCCATGTTCGTTATTTACATCCTATTTATTAGATTTTTTTTCATTTGTTATTTTCAAATTGTGTCGCGGTCTGTCAACCGTTTGTTACACAATTTCCCTAGAGGGAAAATTGAACTTCATATCCATGCTCATAGATCACAGTATGAATAAGACTTGCCACACTCCAGTTGGCAGGTGGGGAATATCAGTGAATAACACTGGAATATAATTGGCTTTAGCTTCTCATGTTGTGTCACCAGAAATTGCTTTATTCTTATCGAGCCTGACCTAAGAAACAAGGACATATTTTAAATTCCAGCTGGCTTAAATCACTGTATTAAGGGTTTTTGATAGAGCTGAAGTGTTATTACCAAGGCTAAACTGCTTCTTTTTCAAAATACTCTGTGGTTTCGGGGCGGGGGGTGGGTGGTGTTGGTTTCTGTCTTGACACATTAAAATGCTGACAATTCTGATAGCGACATCTGGCCTGCAAATAATACACATTCAATTTTATGCCAATTTCTCTCTGAACTACTCAGGGTGGTTGCTACAATTATTAAAAGGATGAAACTCTGCTTTAATAGTAGCATCTTAGTGCTTTTATTGTTGCTGTGTTAAACATATGTTTGAATCTGATCCTCTTCCAAATTTCATCGCTAGTGGGTTAAGAACACAAAGAACATACCCCAGTCCTGATTAGCTAGTCCTGTGCAATACTACAAAAAGCAGCAATGGTAATTTCTCAGCTCATTAGGTGCATATTCATCTTAATGGGGCATCAAAGTTTAAAACTAGAATGCATTCTTCTCATTTAATACTCCAGAGAACACGCACAGTAACCACATGAAAGCAAAAAGGATTTCAGAGCTGGGGCTGCACAAGCAGGTGTCTTCATTCCCTTCCGGCAGAAGAGAAGACAAAACTTGATTTTGTCTGATCCTGGCTAAATAATCTTGTTTTGCTACTCACTGATCATTCCGAACGGATAGTTGCAAGGCTCCTTATGCGGAAAAACAAATTTGTGTTTTCAGCCAAACTCTCTAGCAGGCTAAATATAAAGCTGTGCACAACAAATGTTGCGAAGTGTGGTCCAAATAACAAAATGCAGTAAAATAACAGGTGAAGGTTGATGATAATCTTTGGGGTGGTTGGAACAGAGGCCCCATCTACAATGGAAAACTCTCTGTACCTCAAGAAAGTTTAAAAAGCAAATTTAAAAAGTCCTTAAAATATTTTCATCTACAAATACTTTCGATTAGTACCTACACTTTAGAAGGTACACAGTATTTCCTAACTGTGGCTGAAAATAATTTCAGGCTATAGTAATGCCCGATCCGTGTTTACCAGCACAACCGTCTCTTACTAATCAGCTCTTCTTTTCTGTGGGTTACATTGGGGCTATATTTAGGGCTTACATATATTTAGGAAAGCACTTAAACATATGTCCTCTTGCCATGCTTAAGTGCTTTCTGAAATAGGGATGCCTTCTTGAATCAGGACCTAAAAGAGAGAACTCTGTCTAGGGATGTATTAAAAACACTTTTATTTTATAAGGTGTCTTTTCTGTAAAGAGAGATGTACAAAAATTAATATTTGTACAGAATTATATGTTGCAGACTGAGATAAAATAGGGGATAATAGATCACAAAATTATACAGTGAATGAATTATACTGAAGTGCAGAATAGCAGAGTAGGACAGAAATTAAGAGGGCTAGGCTGAGGGGATTTGAAAGGAGATGAAAACGAGGCAGTGAGGCAGAAATGCTGTGAAGCTTGCCCTAGTGATAGGAGCTACAGAGGAGAAGGTTTTGTCTCCAATGGTGGGGAGATCATGGGTTGAAAGAATAGAGGCAAATTCTTAGCTAGAGTAAATTGACTACGCTCTGACTTCAGTGGAGCTGCATAGATTTATTCTAGCTAAGCATCCCCCGCCCCAATCAGGAGAGGAGTATACGGAAGGTCGGTCTAAGAGATAGAAAGGAGCAAAACCATGGAGCATTAAAAACAGGGCGGTAACATGCAATATCAAGTGGTTGTGGACTTGGCGAAGTTGTCTGAGAGAGAGAGAGAGAGAGGGCTGTATTTCTGATGTGTGTGAACTCCAGGCAGAAGCTTTCTGCTCTTGCTGCAATAAGGAGAGCAGGGCCTTGATTGATCAGATTCAATTTTATGGTCTTGTTCTCTTTATCTTTCCCTATTCTCCTCAGTTGTGGAGGTCTCGGTTTGCATAAAACTAATATTTGGGGACCAGAATGGTGCTCTGTCTAGAAGGAAATAATAGAACATAAATTACAGAAATACAGGGGCACTTATTGTTCTGTTCAAATGATGCAACTCCACTGCTGTGAATGAATCTGCCCCATTGTAACCCAGAGCAGAATTTGACTGGTTATGTACTGCATGTTCTGTTTTTTCTTTTCTCATTTTGGCGGCTCAGTTTATTGCCTTGTTTAAATGTTTATTTCATTGCTTCTGCAGTATAGGATTTATTAGGAAAAATGCAAAATGTCCTCTTTAAGTGATGGACCAGTATGCAGCTGTGAAATTCAATAAATCCAGCTATATACTTCCTTTGCTCAACATAGGCAGCATACATCAGAATCACAGCAAGTTTTTCCACAGACCATCCTTAGTATATCCTTGCAAGGAAAGAGGCTACTCACGTAACGAAGCACTGTACTACAAGAAGATTAATATTAATACATAGTCTTCATGTTCATAGAAGAGTAACTTTACAAAAACACACTGATCTATTAATTAAAACTCCCTTCTCTGGCTGCTTGAGAAAGTATGGGGCTTGATCCCATTGGATTAGTTATAGGTTAAATGCAGGAATTGCTGGGTGTGATCCTATGTGATCAAGAAAGTAAAATAAATCAATAAAGCAAAGCCACTTGCCAGACAAAAAATTGTTCCCTACCCACTTTTATCGGACTCTATAAGTTAATTTTAGGGTCATCTCAAACACCAGGTGAACCTAACTCAAAATTTATTAGCAATAAACATGATTGATACCTAGCAGGCAGAAGGCTTCATTTGTCAGTTTATTTGAACTGAGGAGCCCATTAATTTCAACTTGAATTTTATGTCCACTAGCTGCTGCACAGCTACCAAAATCATTTTATTTCCTTCATGCCTTCAAAGTCATATATGGTTCTTATGTTCTCAGTACCACGTTTTGTTCCATTAATGTTTGCTGAGATCCTTGGATGGCAGGGACAGTCTGAACAAACTGTAGGATTTATCTTTACTGACAAGGCAGAGCAGTACTAATTAAAAATATGGTGAGAGGAAGAGAAACTGAAGCCTGTTTCATGCGAATTTCAGTTTGAAAATACATAAAATACTCTCCCTACTGGGGCAAAATCCTCCCCCTAGTGGAGGCATTTAGTATAGCAGGTCAAGCAGCATGCTGCCGGCTGCACATCTGGTACCAGAGTCATCATGGGCTGTGTTGCCGTAATGCTCTGCTAGTTACTTCGTTTTTTTATCAGAAGTAATTGTGACTGCTTCTCTACTGGTCAGTGCTTGCTGATGGCACCATACGTGCACACAGGACATAGTTTCAGACAGCCACCATTACTTTTAAACAATATGGTATTTATATAGTCCTGGCCTTATGGTAACAGCAGGGCTGAAGTAAAGCAAATGGGCAAGTATAGTTGTGGCAGTATAATAATAGAAAAAGTAAAGTCCATGGGAACTTAGGGTGCTGAGTATCTCTCAGGATCGGGCCCTCAGAGAGGATACACATTGGTTGTTATTTAGATCTTGGTTGTAATGAAAAGTCTTTCTCAACAAATTTAAAATGCACCTGACCATGTAACAGAGGACAAAGGTGTTGCCAAATTCTGTATTTTTGCTAAAGGAAACCAAAATACATAAGCAACCATATTTTGGTGTCCTTGATGGCTGGCACTAGTCTTCAAGACAATATCTGTTTGTTGATGGTCATTTATTTGCAGTAGTGCCTCCCACTGAAGGGTAAGCGCTTTCCAAGCCCCAAGAGGGATGGTCCATGCTCCAGGCAGCTCCTGATCTATTTCTTCCTTGCTGCTTTATTTTTGCTTCTCTAAGGTGGCAGCTAGTTGCTATTCAGTCACCCGATTGGACAACCTGTAATTTTGTTTTTAAAAGGGGTTAGATCCATATTTGATTTGTATGGGTCTTACACTATGTAAATATATACAGTGGTTTTCTCAACCTTTATGTTGCTATGGGGCAGGTTACGATTGCCTTCAGTTTGCCTTTGTGTGCCATGCACAAGGAGCACAACATGAGTGCTCTTCTATGATTGTATTTAATCTGTATTAATTATGTATTGTCTGAATCAATATGCTCTCAACAGAGTGTTGTGTTCTCTCTCTTCCCACACTGTTTAATAAATCAGGAGCTAGTCTTCTGGCTTTGCATATCAGTGTTGATGCCATGATGGAGAAGCAAGTACTTGAACTCGATGCCTCTTACGCCTATGTATAAATCCATAAAAACTGGTACCTATTGTGGGCAGTGTCTTAGTCTCTAAAGGGGAAGGAGGTTTTTGTATCTCTCAAATCTACAAGAGACACAACACATTCTATAAAAGGGGTGAAGTGAGGACTCCTCAGGCAGTCCAATCCAAAGTGGGAGCAGCAGGAGGATCTGATGCCCAGCGGGGAATTTCTAGGGTCCTGATATTTCTGGCAGGAGATGGCGCAGCAGCAGCACCTGAGGGAAGAAGGAAACATGTCCCAGCTGGGAGTCTCTTATTTAGCTCTTCTCCTCAAAAATGTTTGGTCCTCCCCCCCCCCCACACACACACACACAACTCTCTCTCCCTTCCAAGGAGAGAGAGAGAGAAGGAGGAGACCTGCAGCTGCCACTTCCCTCTCCTCTCTGAAAAGAAAGAGACCAAAATAAATAATACACAACATGTCGAATACATAATCTCTCTTTAGAAATATCTTAATCTTCTAAAGTTCAGGCAATCCCATCACAGTATTTATTTCAAAACAGAACCAAAGTACAAGTCTCCATCCTGGTCAGGGATAAGCAGTGGCTTTTATAGGAATGAGTGGAGAGCACCTTTGCATGTCCCCTAACACAGCTCTACACTGTGTGTGCGCGTGCGTATGTGGTGTATATATGCATAAATGATATACTCAAACAAATTCTCATTCTGTTTGTCTGACTGTAGCCCTGCTTAGGAATGTGAACTCCTATCAGATACTATTTCTCTTTCATTCCTCCTTTCTCCTCTCCTTGCTGCAGCTCTTCACCCCATTACCCCCTGGCATTGAGACCTGTGACAACCGCTACCCCAAATATTGTGTTCCCCCTTCTAGCTTGATGTACATTACCCAGATGAGGGTATGGCAGCCGTGCCAGGTTTGCTGGAGACCAGGAAGCATTTTGTGAGGAAGAAGGGGCAGGGAAGGTGTTGGTCCATGCTAGAATACCTGAGAGAGGGACAGCTTGCAAGGGGGAAAAAACCCAATCACTTCAGTGGAAAAGTTCTACATACACGCATTAGATGCTTTCATAAGGCTCTTCTCAAAGAGAACATTTTTCTTTAGTATCTATCCTTCATTATCACTCTGGACTCATTAAATTAATTTGCAAGTAAAAGAATGGAAATGCATTTATCAGAATTCCGTTTAGCTAGTCTTTGGCAGGCCATTGTTTCTTCCTTTCGTTTTAATTTCACCATAGTCATCTCCTGATTAAAATTCATTTTATTTTCCCCAAGTTGTTAAAGACAAAAGATAACCTTTCCCATTCTATAAACTACATTGGATTAAAAGCATGGAACACCTGACTTTTTGTCTAAGAGGATTTATCTTGCTATTTTGTACAGTCATTCTCATTAGGACGCATGAGCTACAACATTAAGAGCTTCCTACCAGAAACCTTAGAAATCTTAAGGTCTTTATTAGGGTTCATTCATAACAAATATTTAGTAGGTGCAGGAAGGTATGTTTATTATGTGCTGAAACCTTTATTTAATGTGAACCATTCATTAAAGGTATGTTTACAATGGTGACTGTAACACATACATGTGCACAGTTGTCATAACCCCCTTATTGTCCAACCTAAACCCCAGAAGCATGTGTCTGAAGTCAAGGTTGGGGCAAGTATGGCTAGCACATCCATTCCCACAATGCACTGAAACTTTTTCTTCACTCTTTCCCAATCTATAAAGGTCTCTATCTCTCCATTTTCACCAGTAGTAGCGTGCTGTGCTGACCACATCAGAGCAGCTTTCTGATGCACTTTTTGTAGAGCAATACAGGTGACAATAGACTCTGTGCCAAGAACAGACGCTTGGCCCACTGACCACACCTGTGCTGTTCAAGGTGTGCTCAGAGTACACTGTCCTCCATGACTTCACTCCGAGCAGCAGGAACATTCACCTGTACCGGGAAATTTCACAGAGGCTGGAGCACGTGGGCGTTCAGCAGGCTTGGGCCCAGTGACAGGAAAGCATCAAACACTTGAAGCTCCTGTACAGAAAGGCAAAAGACTTGAACAGTTATTCCGGGGGGAGGGATCATCAAAAATGCCTCTTCTATGAGGAGCTTGACCAGGTTCAATCAAGGCTCTCAATACAGACCCTGAAATGGCTTCTGACCCCTTCTTTAACCCTGCCAGCCTCATTATCTGACAGGATGCTGATTAAGGCTAGGGCAAGGAGGCAGCAGGGACCATGAAGAATGCCATGGAAGACCCAGAGGACAAGGAGCATGTGATTCTGCATCTGTACCCAGGGGAACCATTTGAGGACATGCCTCCCCTGCTCACGACCCCCTCCCGTGAACCTGAGGAGGACTCCGAGCCACAGCAGGAACCAGAACCCAAGGCTGGTAACTTACAATGGACCCCCCACCCTCCCTACCAATATCCCATCTTGCTCTGGTGTTAAATTCCTGATTTAAAGATCAAGGGCATTTGAAGTGCTGTGCACTGACTGTTCCTCCCTGGATAATATGACATGCATTGCTATGTCTCTGCATTTGAACTGCAGTGCTGAAGGCATTGCATTGTCGTGCTCTGTGACCTTACAAAACTCTTCCATCGCTCCTCCACTCTATCCAGCCTCCATGCCGCTCCACCCCATAATGGTCCCCAACCAAGACGCAGTTATAAATCAATGGTTTTAGTGATTTCTGATGAACCACTATTATGCATTTAGCTAAAGCTAGTTCTTAAAAACAGATTATTAAGGAAACATCCCTGTTCCCCTCTGTCTGCATTTCTCGGCCAGCAATCAGGCAGCGATGGTCCAGGGGCAGCGTGAAATGGGAGAAGGGAGGGGATGGGTTAGAAAGGTCCCGGTTGAGGATGGGACAGTTATACAAAACTTAGATTGTTGTCTAAAGTTAACAACAGCTGGGTTTTGTCCCTTGGAAGATTAAACTGTTTCATTCTCTCTCCCACCCCCCAATCTTACTGCCCCCTTACAAATGGGAGCTGTGGGATACTGGTGTGGGAGGGAGTGGAGGTGTGTGTGGGGGGGGGGAGCGGGGGTGTCAGGCCCAGGAAGGGGAAGGGACAAGAACACAGTTGTAGAACACTTTGATTGTCTGAGGAACAGTAAGTCACAGCAGTCCTTTCTCTGTGGGAAGATTACAAAATTATTATCCCTGTCACGGGTATGGGGAGCATCCACGAGCATTTACACGGTCAAGTATTCAAGTGCATGCCAGCGTAGACTTAGGCTAAGTCTGCCACGACTTTCATGGATTCAGAGCTAAAAACGCTTTCTTGGGTTCTATGGCACAAGCAATTTACTACATAAACTGATCTTCAGAGTAAAGACTCAACTTTTTTTAAGATTGAAGCCAAGGGCTGTTGTGTTTATTGAAATGAATGAAAGCACAAAGCATGGTATGTTCACTACAGTTTGGGTGCAATTTTGTTATCTTTAACAAACCTGTCAGCCAGCAATCACAAGCAGTTGTATTCTTCTAGTGATAGGGGCATGATCCCAAGGTCATGAAGTCAGTGTGTGCCTTTCCATTTATTTTAGTGGGCTTTGGATAAGGTCCTAATGCATTTTAAAAAAAATTCTTACCATATAACACATAATACACCAGTCTATGCAAAAAACAAACAAACAAAAAATTAGCAGAAAGATATGGGGTTGGACAGTAAGAGAGAAGTGAAAATACTGTTTTAAGGGACTTCAGAGGGAAAAATGTAGATTATCATCTCAGATTAGAAATAAGTGATTACTTTTCTTGTGTTCCTCTACAATTGATTCCCACATTCTTCCTGAAAAGGTTTAAAAAAAAAAAAAAGGATTGAGTGAGCCACAGCTGGACTGTAGAAATCAGTTAGTGCTACGATATTTCATTGTATATTTGGTAGTCTGACAATGAAAGAATTGTAATTAGCATAGCTTTACTAGTACAGCTCAGATCCGTGTGTGTTGTTTGGATTTGTCATCAGAAAGGAGGTTTCACTTTTGATTGTGGCTGAGGAACATGTATGAGAACCAGTTTTCAGAAAGCTGGCCCAAGGCCTCTGTAGATAAAACGTGCTTACTCAAAAATGCATTTAGATGCACAAATTATTTGCATATGCAATTACTCACTTTGCATATACAAGTGCATGTGCACCTGTACCTTTTTGTTGTGTCAATACTGAAAAAAATATGGCTAGTATTTTAAAAGAAGTTCTGATCTCATAAACAAATATATACAACTGCCTTGTATGATTCAGCTTTTTTCAACATGTTGTAATCAAGGCTACAAAAACCAAACTGTAAAACCAAAAGTTGGTTATATTTATACTCTTCAGCAGTTGACTGCAGCCTCCACACCCAACCCAGGATCGTTGACAGTCTCCTATATCCCTAGATCCCCACGGTGACTTCTGTTGATGCTGAAAAAGCCCCCATATACAGGAATGATGATACTAAAAGCATGTGGAATTGACAAACAGCATTAAGTGACATTATGCCATCAGAAAAAGATGTGCAGAAAAACTGTTGCTCTTAATTCATGTCAACTTAAAATAGCTGAAATAACTTGCAGTCTTAAACATCCACACTTGTACAAGATAACGTCTCTCTTAATGTAGCTAGTTGAGGTCTGTCTTGAGAAAAAAAGTACCCGTGCCTTCTTTCCACTGGGATTTTACATTGAGAAAGCTATCTCAAGTTAGCAATCTCAAAGTAAAAACACACGCTTTTTTTTGCAGTGAAGAGTGCGCCAGATTCACAGCACCCCTGGATACTAGATTTTATATCTGGAGCTCTGATTTAGTTAATGGAAGTAGAAAAATAGATAGTTTAGAATGGATAACTTGCAGTCCACAAACCAAATAGTGATGTGTAATGAGGTGTGCAACTGATGTAATCTGGCACTATTCATATTTATTAAGTCAAGGAAAGCTATACCCATTCTCTTCAGACCAGCATTCTGAAATTTCAGAAGATAGGGTACACCTCTAACCATGGGAATTTCTATATAGCAGTTGTCTTAGCGTCTCCTATTTCTGGAGTACACAAAACTGATAGAGATGACTGTCTTCTTTAACAGTCGGTGTAAGTGAATTTAAAGGAGTAGAAACTTGTTATCCGAAATAATTTTTTGGAGTATATGATGGCAAATATCATTGTCAGTGAAATGAAAGGCATGTCACACATACACGTGTGCATACTTTCTGGTGGAGTTATTTTAGGGGAGGGGGAGAGAGGGCTGGTTTGTTTTTCCCCCCAGGGGTTCAGTATTACAATTCATATATATCATATATTTTGTATCAGAGTACTACTAGTTCCACCCTTCTCCCTAGGCTTCAGAGCACAAATTCCAGCCCAACCCACACCTTCCAAGTGCTGTCTAGATAGCTATTTTTAGAGTGCTAGCATGAGTCAAGCCAGCCCAAGTCTGTCAACCCAGGTGAGGCACTTCACTCCAAAATGCTATGTTGACATAACTCTAGAGGCCTCTGCTGAGCACGCGAGCTCCAGCTAGATGCTGTACACACACCAAAGTGAGAGTCTCTCTGCCTTGAAGAGTTTTCAGTAGACATGAGACAAAGGAAGGGAGAGTAAACTGAGGCACAGACTGGTGAAGTGTCTTGTCCTAGGTCAGACAGCACATCAGTGGCAGAGTCAGGAATAAAATCCAGTTCTCCTGAATCCATGCCCTATCCATTAGGCCAGGCTCCTGCTGCATCCCCAAGACAGATTAATACAATAGTGCAGGGGTCGGCAACATTTGGCACACGGCTCACCAGGGTAAGCACCCTGGCGGGCCGGGCCAGTTTATTTACCTGCTGACGCGGCAGGTTCGGCTGATCACGGCCCCCACCGGCTGCGGTTCGCCGTCCCGGGCCAATGGGGGCGGCAGGAAGCCGCGGCCAGCACATCGCTCGCCCGCGCCGCTTCTCGCCGCCCCCATTGGCCCGGGACAGCGAACCGCAGCGAGTGGGGGCCGCGATCAGCTTGCGGTCTGATCCTGGGCCCACTGACATCAATTGCAAAGCTCCCTTTGATTTCAGTGGTGACGAATCAAAGCCTTGATGGGAAATGGACTATTGTCCTGCTAATACCAAGCGTAAAACATATACTCTTTGTGTTGGAGGGAGTTAAACACTATCACCACATACAAAATCACTGTAAAGGATTCCCTATTTATGTAGAAATGTATAGCAAATATGTTCTGACTTTGTACAAGCAAGACACACAATACACTGATTTTCATGAAATGTAGAATACATGTAGATCTTGTTGATAGATTAATGAACACAACTGATCACTAGAGAAAGACTACACTCCATAAATGAATGAAAGCATAAGCTCAAATGTCCTTAAGAATACCTCTGTGTTTTTGTGAAAACCAAATTTTGATTTACTCTAATGAATGAAGCGTCTGTTTTACATCTCAAAGGTATTAATTTTTTGATACTTTTTTGACACTGTTTGTTTCATTATTGGATAGGTAAGCATGGGCTTGATCCTGCAACCACAGCCACATTTTGTTCTCAGTAGCATGAGCAGCCCTAGTGAAGTCAATGTAGAATGCCCACTTGTGCTCTTTTGTGCTCTCTGACCAGAAATTCCATCCTGGACCTGAAAGAGAGCAAGTGTACACCACTCACCCCAGAATAACTAGTAGGTGGGACACTTGCCTTAGATGTCAGAGCTCCTGGTTCAAGTTCCTGTTCTGCTTGATGCAGGGGTTGCTCGGTATCAGGCAGATCAAGGACTTAAGGTTGGGATTCCCCAGCCCAGGGGTGTGCCCTGGCACTGGACTTAGCTTTTCTGGGGTTCTTGATGCACACACACTTGTTTTTTGGCAAAAATAAAAAATTGAGAGGTTTCAGGTTCTGCCCAATGTGGAACAGGAAAAAAATTTGAAACATCAAAAATATTTCTGGAACAGGAAAACTGTTTCCTGGCCACTTCTAGTTGGGAATAATTCCACACTAGCAGGGAAACAAACTAGTTGGCCGAAAGGTCTTTTTCCATCTCAAACTTCTATGATGTAATTCAGTTTCTTTAAAAAAGATGGAAAGTGAAGCCTGGAATTAATATGAATTTACATACATATGAATTTTGTTTAAAGGTTAACTTTCACCTAACAATATGTTGAAAGTGATGGAGTGGGTGCCCGTCTTTCTATCCCTTCCCTCCCCGCCCGCCTCCCCGCACCACCATCTTCATTGTATTGTTAACCCTCTCAACTCTTCTGCCAAGGGAATTTTTCATGCTCTGATCCCTGCAGTAGGACGAATGCTAAAATATGGAGTAAGCATACAAAATCTGAAGGAGCAAAAAACACATGATTCATGGATTACGTAGCCATCACATCATCTCTTGTAATATAGTCTTGAATGATATTCACCTGCTCACATTCAGAAGTGATCAAAATATATCTACCATTGACTTATGGGTATTATTTTTACATTAATGAATTCCCATTCTATACACAGATTAGAATATGAGGAGATGTGGAGGGGGGAAGGAAAGAAACTCCAATATCTTAATTATAATGCATACTTTATGTAATTACCTACAAATAATACCGATATACACATCATTCTTTGGAAAATAATTTTACCATAGTTCTCAAGTATAATATTACTTTTTTTTTTTCAAACTTTAAAATGCAAATACAAGCAATTTTTTTTTTGTCCTGAGTACTACTTAGCAAGTGCAAATAAATTTAATTAGAAAGCTAATCTGCTTCAGTGGCATAAAAAATTTATTTTATGTAACTTTAAAACGTATGTCTGCTGCACTAAGTCCCAAGGCAATACAGTGTTGAAAACTACGTAGCTGGCTTATTTCTGCCCATGAGGGAGTAGCTCGTGCAAACTTCCTAGAGCACTTATTGCTATAAGCAATATGAAATGTTTATAGAGATGTCATGAAGAGTTTTTGTTTCAGACAGATGCATTATACACCATTAATTGTTAAGAGTCTGTGAGAGATGCGCACTGTTTCTTTAAAATTTCAGTAAGAAGCCAGGCAGATGGGGGACTGGATAAGTTCTAGAAAGAGGCTCTGCACTGAAGCAAAGGGATAAAATAATATGAGGGCGGGGGGAATACTGCATTCCTTATTAAAACAACAAGGAGTCTGGTGGCACCTTAAAGACTAACAGATTTATTTGGGCATAAGCTTTCGTGGGTAACAACCTCACTTCTTCAGATGCATAGAGTGAAAGTTACAGATACACATGGAGAGCAGGGAGTTACTTCGCAAGTGGAGAACCAGTGTTGACAGGGCCAATTCAATCAGGGTGGATGTCGTCCACTCCCAATAATAGATGAGGAGGTGTCAATTCCAGGAGAGGAAAAGCTGCTTCTGTAATGAGCCAGCCACTCCCAGTCCCTATTCAAACCCAGATTATTCCTTATTGTAATAAAGTTCCTTGTTCGGTGTTAGAAGAAACTGATCATTCTCTGATTCTTAGCCGTTACCATACCATTACAAACTGGTGTAAATAAGAGGGACACAAACCAGCAGAAATTCAACCCTTTAGGAGACTTTCAGCTTGATAATCCCCCTGAATGACTTGAATGGACTGAGCAATTCACCAGATTCTGAACTACAACTAAGCTTAACAGAGCAGCAAGATGGTCCGCTCATTAGTTTATGCAATGGGAAGTGAATCTGAAAATATTTAGAAACCATTTGTCTCCATTGAAGGAGGAGATAAGAATAACTATGACATTGTTCTTAAATGTTTGATGAGCATTTCATTCCAAAAAGGAATGAAATACATAAACATATATGCTTTTAGCAAAGCATGCAGAGGCCTGGGGGGGAAAATGTGGCAGCATTTTAAAGGGCCCTTTGTGGGGCATTGTGAATTTGGAAGCAGGAAGAAAGAACACAAAAGATGATCTAGTATGTGAGAGTTTCAACAAGGAACTTTCTGAAAAATGACAACTAATGTTTAAACCAGGAGTGACCAACCTGTTACCCATGAACCACTTGCTCTGTAGACTGCAAATTCAGGGCCGCCCAGAGGATTCAGGGGGCCTGGGGCAAAGCAATTTTGGGGGCCCCTTCCATAAAAAAAAGTTGCAATACTATAGAATACTGTATTCTCATGGGGGCCCCTGTGGGGCCCTGGGAAAAATAAACATTTAAAAACCTTCCGTATCTCAGCACAAACCCAGTTTTGAGAAAACTTCTTTTCAAGTCACCTTTACAAGGTATCACTGGTTCTCAGCATCAGCTAGCGCTAAAAGGCACTAAAGCTCATTAAAAGGGTTGGACAAATATTTTCCGTCAAAACTTTTTTTGGATCGAAAACTAGGGGTTTTTAAAAAGCAGAAAAAAATCACGGACAATGTCTGCTTTCCTTCAAAATTTGTTGTGGTTTTTTTAATTGAAAAGCTGAAGTTAGTCTGCCAAAACCTGAACATGGTTTGGGGTTTCAGAAGTGTGTGGCCAAATATTTGCTGCTTGCTGTGTTTAATTGTTTAAAGAAACAATAAAAAAAATTCTGCTTAAAAAAAATCCAAAACATTTGAACCACCTCAGCTTGTGACCAAACGCCTGAGCCCATCCAGTCAGAGACTTTTCCAGGTTTCTGATACTCCGCTGGCTTCCTTGACTCATATCTGTCTCCATAACGTTGGGTTCATTTAGGTTAGAACATAAGAACGTAAAAATGGCCATACTGGGTCAGACCAAAAGTCCATCCAGCCCAGTATCCTGTCTACCGACAGTGGCCAATGCCAAGTACCCCAGAGGGAGTGAACCTAACAGGTAATGATCAAGTGATCTCTCTCCTGCCATCCATCTCCACCCTCTGACAAACAGAGGCTAGGGACACCATTCCTTACCCATCCTGGCAAATAGCCATTAATAGACTTAACCTCCATGAATTTATCTGTTTCCTAGAGACTGGCTCCATGGGGTCCCTCACAAACTGGAGACGGTTACTGTGGGTTTGTCTTTAGTATAGCTTATGTACATACTCCACGAACTGAGCATTTGAGCTTGTTCCAGAATCTGGGATGAGCCTATGTTGTGAAAACTGAAATGCTCAAAATAGCACATGCCTGTGAATGGACACAGGGTGCTAAAATTAAATTAACCCAGGGTTCTCAAACTGGGGGTGGGGACGCCTCAGGGGGTCACGAGGTTATTACTGGGGGTCGCAAGCTGTCAGCCTCCACCTCAAACCCCGCTTTGCCTCCAGCATTTATAATGGTGTTAAATATATTAAAAAGTGTTTTTAATTTATAAGGGGGGGGGGGGTCGCACTCAGAGGTTTGCTATGTGAAAGGGGTCACCAGTACAAAAGTTTGAGAACCACTGAATTAACCCCCCTGGAGCCTTGAGGAATGCAGGGGAGGGGGGGGGGGGTCTACCTTGATAGGGTTGGGAAGGAGATAGGTGGTGTAGATATTGCTCTTCTCATGTGATCCCTCCCCCATGGCTCTCTTGGCTCTATCACTGTTAATCTAAAGTGGCTAATTTTAAATGAAGCTACCCTCCCCTGACATGAATCTCCCTATGGCACTGAAATTAAATGTAGGGAAAAGGAAAAAGATAACAGCTTGGCTCTTGGTGTTAAATAGTTGTCTGCAAGCCTCAAACTGCTGAATGAGCTTTAGGGTAGGGAAGGCTGTGCCTCCCCAAACAGCCTGGCCCTGCCCCCTATCTGACCCCATCCACTTCCTGCCCCCCGACTGCCCCCCCCCCGAATCCCGACCCATCCTGCTCCTTGTCCCCTGACCACCCCCCTAAGACCCCCCCACCAACCCTCCCTGCTCCCTGTCCCCTGACTGCCCCGACCCCTATCCACCCCCCCGCCGAGTCCTGACAGACCCCCAAATGCCCATGATCCAACCCCCCTTCCCCGTCTCCTGACCGCCCCCCCAGAACCTCTGCCCCCTCCCTGTCCCCTGACTGTCCCCGGGACTCCCTGCCCCTTATCCAACCCCCCCACCCCGGCCGCTTACCCCCTCTCCAGGAGCCTGCCCCTCCCCCTCAAAAAAAGCTCTAGCAGGACACTTTCTAAATTTATTGAGTAAAGAAGCTATAGACAGCTTTAGAGAGAAAAATGTCTAATGGATATTGTGTGTAACCGTCATAGAAAATAATGGTATCCCCCGGTTACAAACTGCGAGTGGTTGTTGCTAGAATGAGAATTGTTTGAAACTATATTTTGTCGTTTTAAGGGACAGTTTGGAGATTTTCTACCATTGCTTTATGGGTTTTTATTTTAATAGAATATCTTGAATTTACTCAGAAGTAGTGTGCTAGTAATATTTATGAAATTGTATTACAAGGGACAATACAAAAATTATAGTAAATTCATTACTGCAACAATAAAGTAACTGCTTTCATAAAAGTACCAGTAACCAAAATGTAGACATTCTGGGAGAGATTTTCAGCTGATGGCTATATGCACTGGAGTCCATGTAGCTATACTGATTTCCCCCACCTGAGGAACTGGCCCTCAGTCTGTCTGAGACACATGAAAAAATAACTTTGATCAGAATTCATTACAAAATGCTTCCTCTTTGCAATACAGTTCATTGTTCTTATTCCATTTGAATTCCGTGGTGCTATGCAGAGCTGTTTCTTTGCAGGCTGGGGGAGATTTGCATGGAGTCATCTTTGTACAGTGTCTGGCCGTATGAATAGCGGATGTCACTAATTATTGACTGTTAATAGTGAGAAAACCATTATGGCAGACAATAGGCTTTCCAGTCACACTGCTAATTGTGTGATGAACTTACTTTGGCAGTAAATTGTCACATCTGCTGTGGAGTGAGATTACACTTATGGAAATAGAATAAATACAGTTACCATTCTCTTTTTTTCTTTCCCCCTAGATGATTTTTTGAGTCACTTTGCAAAGAGCAGAGAAAACTTAACAGTCAGAATGTGCTTTTAGTCAGTGAAGATTTCTAGCTGCTTTAAACATGAGCTGCTGTTAAAACCCAATCATCTGGAACCTTCTAGAATTTTCATGGCTCTGTTCTCTTTAGGGAGAGGAGAGGAGGAATGCTTTTTAAAGGTTTCGCAAAATGCTAAATGTATTTACAATCTTCAAGCTCTGTTACTAGTGATGGGCTCAACTTAATGCATCTAAAATTATCTTTATATTCCAATAAGCATTCAGTCAGATTTGCTTTGAGAATGTTCCTTATTACTCATTTCTTTTTGCCACCCTTCACCTCCATTGAAGTGGTCTGTAATTACTCTTCATTTATTCACCAACAGGGATCAATAATACTATAAAAGAACAAAGCCTGCCAAAAGGACGGCCAGAAATTTACACTTCAGATGTACCTTAAAGTAATGTATGAAATATAAATAAGAAACTTTTGAGAACAGAGACTTTGTAAATTACTTCAGCCCCAGGACAACAGTAACTTACACACTGACACTTTACTGTATGTGGATATTATGCTCTTATTCATTTTGCTGTTGAAAGGGGAAAGTGGTGTTGCCACAGCAACTGTCACATCATTTGGAATTTGGATACCAGATGGATGCAACTTCTTAAAGAAAAGGTACAAACTAATATATAAAGTGTACTTTCAGCTTTTCAAAGAAATGTGAGGGGAAAGAACGAATTCTGATCTTTACATATTTGTCTTAAGTCAAATCTCTCAGTCCTTAGTCTGACAAAACTGCAGCTGAAGTAAATGGAAGTTTTGCCCGAGTAAGGACACTGCATTGTTATCAAGGTTAATACGTTCTCTTTTCATCATCCCAAATATTCTTTTTTCCCCATGCAGTGAGACGCACAGGCCAAGATTTTCAAATATCTAGTGATATTGGGTATCTCCGTTTTTTAAGTGTCCTACTTTGCATGCACTGAAGGAGCCTGATTTTTCAGAGTGTGGGTGCTCAGCACCCAAAATCAATAGTCACTTTTGAAAATCTTTTACATCATGGACTAGCCTGAAAGATGGGCCAAATGTGTCATTCAACTGTTGTGTAGTTGAAGAGAGGAGCTTGCAATCACCTGTCTGACTCAAATGCAGAAAGTGGCAGAGGGATGAATGTGCCCATCGTAATACAGTGTTGTACCAGCGTTTCAGCGCATCAGAGTGGTATCATGGCACAATGCAGGGTTACAATGCAATTGCCCCAAAGTGATTTTGAGGAGTCGTGAATGTCCATCAAGATCACTGCCTTTTTTGAATTATTCGTTCATCTACTTTTCATTTCATGCCTTGGTTACTGCAACTCCTTAACCTTTCCTCTATGGCCTCCTGAAGTCACTTATATCCAAACTTGGGGCTCTTGAGAACACTGCAGCAAATGTTATCGCATGACCTTGATCTTGAAAGACACATGTTGTCATACTCTCTCTCCCTTGTTTACAATCCACTTTCCACTATTAAAAACTGCTCACTTAATGGATCAGGCTCTTCATACTCACTCTCTGCCTACTGTCATGGCTTCATTTCTCCCTGAATCCCCTGTTTGGATCTTCCACTCTGCCAACTGTAACCTCCTTTCAGTCCACTGCTGCCTATTCTTCTGTTTGAAGTTTATTCTTTGCTGCCACTCTTCCAGTTATCTGCAACAATCTCCCCCATAGACAGTCTGTTCAGCTCACTGACTCACTGTCCGGTTTAAATATACCTCTCAAACGTTAAAATCTCCCTCTGCTTCTATGCTGTCTATGACTAGTAGCTGCCAGTTGGGCCCTTTAGCCCACCACTCACTATTAGCATAGCAATCCTTCTGCCTTAATCACTTAATCATCTGTCTCCGTTTATGCTTCCTTCTTCTTATTGTAACATTTTACAATGTAATCCATTGGTATAACATAACTTCTGTGCATAGTGAGCTATTTGTACGAAGGATGCATTATAAAATTAAATTGTATCGCATTGTGCAGGAGTAATAAAATGGTAACTACTGGAGCTAGCAATTATTTGCACAATAACTTCCATAATATCCTGCTCTTCAGTTTACGAGCTGCCCTTGCAAGGGCAGAAGAGAGCATTTCTTGGTAGAATTATTTAATTTCCATTCAGAATTCCAATTTCCTCCAAAGCTGCCTGCTGTTTAAAAGCACATGACCGCATTCCCACAATGATCATAAGGAATACAGACTTTTCTCATTTAATTCATTTTAAATAAATATAGTGTTTCCTGCTTCTCTTTGAAATGCCTAAATAAATTGGACAGCTTTCTTTCTGAAATGCATATTCCACCCAGGGCTGAAAGAACATGTGCTGCAGAAGTTATTTTTGTTTCATGAAAGTGGGGGATTGGGTGACAGTGGTAGTACATACTTATAGATTCCTAGAGTGCAAAGCTGGAAGGGACCATAGTGATCATCCAGGCTGACCTCCTGAATAACACAGGCCATAGAACTTCCTCAAAATAATTCCTAGATCACAGAAGTAGTAATGAGCTTAATCTGCAGCAGAGGAGATTTAGGTTAGACATTAGGAAAAACTTTCTAACCACAAGGGTAGTGCAGCTATGGAACAGACTTCCAGAAGAGGTCATGAAGTCCCCATCACTGGAAGCTTTTAAAAACAAGTTGGATAAACACCTCTCAGGGATGGTCTAGGTATACTTCGTCCTGCCACAGTACAGGGGGCTGGACGGGGTGACTTCTCGAGGTCCCTTCCAGGCAGCCCTACATTTCTATGACTCTATGATTCTTTTAGATAAACATCCAATCTTGATCTAAAAATTGCTAGTGATGGAGAATCCACAACACTTGGTATATGGTTCCAAGAGTTAATTATCCGCACTGTTAAAAACTTATGCCTTATTTTCAGCCTGAATTTGTCCAGCTTCAACCTCCAGACATTGGATTGTGTTATACCTTTCTCTGTTAGATTGAGGAGCCCATTATCAAGTATTTGTTTCCCATGTAGGTACTTACAGACTGTGATCAAATCTCCCCTTAAGCTTCTCTTTATCAAGTTAAATAGATTGAGCTCCTAGAGTCGATCCCTATAAGGTATGTTTTTTCTAATCCTTTAATCGTTCTGATGGCTCTTCTCTGAACCCCCTCCACTTTATTAGCATCTTTCTGGAATTGTGGACACCAGAACTGGACACAGTATTCCAGCAGCAGTCATGCCAATGCCAAATAGAGGTAAAATAACCTCTCTATTCCTACTCAAGATTCCATTTTATGCATCCAAGGATCACATTAGCTCTTTTGGCTACAGCATCACACTGGGACCTCATGTTCAACTGATTATCCACCACTACCCCAAATCTTTTTCACTGTTACCTAGGAGAGAGTCCCCCATCCTGTAAGTATAGCCTATATCATTTGTTTCTAGATGTGGACATTTATATTTAGCTATATTAAAGTGCATATTGTTTGCTTGCACCCAGTTTACCAAGCAATCCAGATTGCTCTGAATCAGTGACCTGTCCTCTTCATTATTTACTGCTCTCCCAATTGTTATGTCATCTGCAAGCTGATGATTTTATGTTTTCCTTCAGGTCACTGATAAAAATGTTAAACAGTGTAAAGCCAAGTGCCAATCCCTGTGGGTCTTGCTAGAAACATACCCATTTGATGATGATTTCCCATTTACAATTACATTTTGAGACCTATCAGTTAGCCAACCTTTAATCCATGTAATGTGTGCCACATTAATTTGATATTGTTCTAGTTTTTTAATCAAAATGTCAGGAGGTAAAAAATCAAAGTATAGCACATCAATCACATTACCTTGATCAACCAAACTTGTAAGCTTATCAAAACAGGTATCAAGTTAATTTGACAGGATCTATTTTCCATATTGATTGGCATTAATTATATTACCCTCCTCAACCACTCCATTATTTGCCCAGGATTGATATTGATTGACAGGCCTATAATCCCATTTACCTGTTTAAAAATTGTCACAACATTAGCTTTCTTCCAGTCTTCTGGAACTTCTCTAGTGTGTCAGGACTTACTGAAAATCAACATTCACAGTTCAGCCAGCTCCTCAGCCATCTCTTTCAAAACTCTTGGATGCAAGTTATCTGGACCTGCTGATTTAAAAAAATGTCTAACTTTAGTAGCTGCTGTTTAACAGCCTCCTGGAGATACCAGTAGAATCAGTGTTATCTTATTTCTTAAAATGTAACGACATTGTGTTTGGTTCTGCAGCAGCCTGAGTTGTAGATGAAGGTCAGATGGGTTTGCATTTCATCCAGATCAATTTGTCATCCCTACTTATAAATACAAATGGCAGAAAGACTAAATGGTGCCTAATAAAAGAATATGGACATTTTTCTATTCTACACATCCTAATATATTTGCTAAAATCGTAATAAAAGATTACCATCAAATTGATATAAATTATGAGCTGAAAGTCTTATTTTATTACTGGACCTTTTATATGGACTGATTTTCCCGCAACCTTAATTTTGATTTTTGACTGTGTGTAATGATGCAGTTATTCAGCAGGGGGCTCAGCAGGCTTTGATCTTTGTGTAATGCAACCTTAGTGATTGACTGGTTCATCCAAAAAGTAAAAGCAAATGAAAAGTGGATTGTGGTCTTTTAATACAGCAAAATACACTAGACTTTTAATGATAAGGAGCAGCATATGCAATCCAAAAGGAGATTATAATAGTAAAATATAGGTTACTGTATAGGAACACTTCAAGAATCTCAAAAATTAATTTAACCAAGATTCATAGAAAGTTAGTGAAGGGAGACGAGTGGATGTATTGGAAACCACCATAATGCAACTTCCAGAACTTTGCTATTCTCACAGTTTATTAGGAATAATCTATTTAGCATATAAGGCCTTGGCATTCAGACTAAAGAGTTGCTCCTGTGATGTAAAAAACTTGCATGAGTTTTGTCATTCTAAATAATGAGGGAAGAGCATAAGGCTGACCATGACAAGCTAACACATTATATGCTAAATGGTATTTTAAAACATAACATTGACTATTTTCCTAGCCTAGACAAGTCCTTAGAGATTTCACCCTAACCACACATGCACATCCTCTTCCCTGTTAATCTGAGTAGTTTGCTTCTTTCCTCTCTCTCTTTTCAACCAATTAAATAAGCCAAAATGTGCTCTAATGAAAGCTTGTAACCTTCGGCAACCCTGACCTGCATTTTTGTAGCACAGATAGACATAATGAGTCTTCATAGCACATCTTCTGTTTGAGTCTCTGTTGTTAACAATGGGGAAAAAAGTGATGAAAACAGTAATAGTAGAAATATTCCCCCTCCCCCCAACTCTTTGAAGTGGGTAAGTTGCTTAACTTTTTTTGTAGAGGAGTCACCCAGATAGGTGAATAGTCTGGCACTTACACCCTGATGCACTGGAACAATGGAATCAATATTTATAAGTAAATCACCATTGGCAATTAAATGGAGAGAGGCCCAAAGTTCAGTGTGATTAACCAGACTGTACACAAAAGGAAAAACAAAAGATGCCAACATTATTTCTCAGGTATTAGCATACTACCAAGGGTTTTTGTTTTTTGCAATGGGCCAGATTCTGACAGCTTTGCTCACGTGGAGTAGCTTCTTCATGAGCGGTTCTGTTGTTGTTTAACTTATTAAAACCTGGCCTTATGGAAGCCCTACCTCATAGCACATATGTCCACTTTCACTTGCCATACTACAGCTTAAATGCATTGCCAATTGCATAACTAATAGACTCCTTTTTAAATACCATGTTGTTCCATATTGGTTCCAATACGTAACTACGTCTAAATAAGCAACAATGTCCTTTTATTTCATTTTTTCCCTATGCTAAATTTATTCATGCAAGGTAAACCAGTTTCAGGATAGCAAATATGTTAGAGAAAAGAAGATGGCTGTAGGGGACAACCTTGGTTCGAGCGATCATGAGCTAATTCAGTTCAAACTAAATGGAAGGATAAACAAAAATAGATCTGTGACTAGGGTTTTTTACTTCAAAAGGTCTAACTTAAAAAAATTAAGGAAATTAATTAGGGAAGTGGATTGGACTGAATAACTTGTGGATCTAAAGGTGGAGGAGGCCTGGAATTACTTCAAGTCAAAGTTGCAGAAACTACCAGAAGCCTGCATCCCAAGTAAGGGGAAAAAATTCATAGGCAGGAGTTGTAGACCAAGCTGGATGAGTAAGCATCTCAGAGAGGTGATTAAGAAAAAGCAGAAAGGCTACAAGGAGTGGAAGATGAGAGGGATCAGCAAGGAAAGCTACCTTATTGAGGTCAGAACATGTAGGGATAAAGTGAGAAAGGCCAAAAGCCATGTATAGTTGGACCTTGCAAAGGGAATTAAAACCAATAGTAAAAGGTTCTATAGCCATATAAATAAGAAGAAGAAAAAGAAAGAAGTGGGACCGCTAAACATTGAGGATGGAGTGGAGGTTAAAGATAATCTAGGCATTGCCCAATATCTCAACAAATACTTTGCCTCAGTCTTTAATGAGGCTAATGAGGAGCACAGGGACAATGGCAGGATGACAAATGGGAATGAGGATATGGAGGTAGATATTACCACATCCGAGGTAGAACCAAACTCAAACAGCTTAATGGGACTAAATCGGGGGACCCAGATAATCTTCATCAGATAATAATAAGAATATTAAAGGAACTGGCACATGAAATTGCAAGTTCATTAGTAAGAATTTTTAATGAATCTGTAAACTCAGGGGTTGTACCGTATGACTGGAGAATTGCTAACATAGTTCCTGTTTTTAAGAAAGGGGGAAAAAGTGATCCAGGTAACTACAGGCCTGTTAGTTTGACATCTGTAGTATGCAAAGTCTTGGAAAAAATTTTGAAGGAGAAAGTAGTTAAGGACATTGAGGTCAATGGTAATTGGGACAAAATACAACATGGTTTTACAAAAGGTAGATTGTGCCAAACCAACCTGATCTCCTTTGAAAAGGTAACAGATTTTTTAGACAAAGGAAACGCAGTGGATCTAATTTACTTCGATTTCAGTAAGGCATTTGATATGATTCCACATGGGGAATTATTAGTTAAATTGGAAAAGATGGGGGATCAATATGAAAATTGAAAGGTGGATAAGGAACTGGTTAAAGGGGAGACTACAACAGGTCATACTGAAAGGTGAACTGTCAAGCTGGAGAGAGGTTACTAGTGGAGTTCCTCAGGGATCGGTTTTGGGACCAATCTTATTTAATCTTTTTATTACTGACCTTGGCACAAAAAGTGGGAGTGTGCTAATAAAGTTTGCGCATGACACAAAGCTGGGAGGTATTGCCAATACAGAGAAGGACTGGGATATCATACAGGAAGATCTGGATGACCTTGTAAACTGGAGTAACAGTAATAGGATGAAATTTAATAGTGAAAAGTACAAGGTCATGCATTTAGGGATTAATTACAAGATTTTTTGTTATAAGCTGGGTACTCATCAGTTGGAAGTAACAGAGGAGGAGAAGGACCTCGGAGTATTGGTTGATCACAGCGCTTATATATTCATCAGTTTGTAACTGGTATCCTCTAGTGTAGAGATCAGGAGAGCTCCAGGACCTTAAAAGCAACATTAGATAAGGTTAAAGACAACAAATTGTAACTGCAAAAATTCCAGTTGGCATAAATAGAAATACAAGCAGAGAAGAGCTATAGGGACAAGCAGAACAAAAACTGTAATGGACTGTCTGGATCCTAGAACCCTTTCTGAGTCTCCCTGGAACAGCTACTGAAATGAGGTACAATAAAACCTTTAAAAGCAAACCCCTCAAAATCCAAGACAGGTGATTGTTCGGTAAGGAGACTTCACTGGCTATGACCTTCTGTTAAGGGCACACACCACCAGTTCTCAAAATAAATGATATACAGAAAATTGGCAGGATGATCTCTAAGGACTAAGCAGTGTAGTTTGTAACTGTATGGATATGTGTCACCACATGCTGCATGAAGGACACCCACTGTGCAAACTCTTATTAATGTGTTGCATCTCTTTTGGTGTGTGACTTTTTTCCCCACGTCCATTATGTAAAGCAGTATGGTACTTGGCACATTGCATAATAGTCGCATCAGTCAAGTATGCAAATACTTAATGATGATGGCACAGACCAACGACTTGTAGCTTCCTTTCTGAATTTTCTTCTACCTTAAAATTCTCATCTTCACCACTCCCCCACCAGGCTATTATCTGTGCTCTTGCCCTAGAAAGTAGCTTTCTCAAGAGGGGCATCAAATTTGCCATCTCTCATAGATTTCTGGTATGAATTATTTATCAAAGATGCTTCTGTCAAAAGTTTGGACAATAGATGTTTTCTTTTAATTATTCCCAATTATTTTTTCCACTCAGCACATGGTGAGTTTCTTGTTGAGAATAAGGCTGCTTTGTCTTCAGAAGCCCAGAGAACAAACTGAAGAGAAATGTTTCTCTATTTGCTTACACACTTGCTGTGACTAAAAGAAAAATTCCCCTCTTAGATCCACATGGCAGATCTCAACTCAGATATTCAGCTCCCTAGGGCTGTGAGACTCGCGTTAATGTCAGGAAGAGGCGAAAGGTGCCAGATTGACAGCTGTGGATGCTGAAGTTTTCTTTATTTATTTTTAATGTAATATGCATGTTAATGCACTGAATGAGACAATTGCCAGCACAATTGCAATCTCAGTAACGAAAAGAAAAACTATCTGAGAGGATGCATGAGAATCCATTAAGTTCTCAGTTGGGCTCAAGTCACTGGGGTGGTGGGTAGGGTAAAGGCTCCATATGCTTCTCTTTATGAGCTAAATTCACCCCTGAGTAAAGGAGCAACACAAGCCTCATGCACCACTTTACTCCTGTAGTAGGAAGAGGGCGTGAAACATAAGCCCATGTATCAGAGGCCTGGTATGAGGTCTGAGGCCTGGGCGAAAATAGTCAAAACTTTGCTGATATAAAGCAAAGTTAAGTTGTGAGCAAGAGGCAGGCCCTACTCACAGAATTTGGCAAGCATAGGGCAGATATTGCAAAAACACATATTCCTAAGAGGTGCTAGGCACAAAACACTCACGCAAGCACATTCCAGAAGGGTGGTACCAGGACACCGCGATACCAGCACATTCCCCAAAGATAATAGGAACACAGTGACCCATCTTAAGGATAAGGTCAGAATGACAGCGTGATGAATTTAGGTGTTCTAATCAAACCTACAAGTACAAGGCAATGAGTGGCACCCTGATAGGTAATTTGTTTGTATTGGTGTATAAAGATGTATCTCAGAGGGAGTGTCTTTGGCCAGCCTAGGGAACAGTGGAAAGTCCCGCCACTGACTGAGCTGTTTTCAGGTGCCACCACGCAGCCCCATGTGGCTGCTGCCTAAATTCAGTTTTTGCAGTAAAAGTTCCATAGGCACCTATGTTCCTGCCTCAGTGCATGCACCTCGCTGTCGGTGTCTATCTCCCTTCTGTTCCCCAGAGTGATCCACAAACCAGGGGAAGATAGGTGTTCCTTTGCCTAAGGTGCAGCCCAGAGCTTAGCATACTTGCCTGGGATGTATAAGATCCCTGGTTCAATTTCCTAGCTCTGACCCTCCCTAATGAGAAGGGATTCGAACAGGGATCTGCTACCTCTCAGGAGAGTCTGATGGGAATCTTCCTTATGCTGTCCTATTAAAGTTGTTCCACTTTAGTTAAATATGAATTGAGCCAGAGAGAGAGTTAGAAGCACCCTGTGGGTAGAGCACTCACCTGAGAGATGGCAGATCCCTGGGCAGAGGAGGTACTTGATCTGATCTAACATCAGGCTTGTCTGGTTATGTGGACTCTCTCCTCAGACCCTACGCTACCAGCACTCCTAGCTATCTTCGAGATACTACTGACTTCCTGAGGAAACTAGAATCCATCGGTAATCTTCCAGAAAACACCATCCTGGCCACTATGGACGTAGAAGCCCTCTACACCAATATTCCACACACAGATGGACTACAAGCTATCAGGAACAGTATCCCTGATAATGTCACAGCTAACCTGGTGGCTGAACTCTGTGACTTTGTCCTCACCCACAACTATTTCACATTTGGGGACAATATATACCTTCAAGTCAGCGGCACTGCTATGGGTACCCGCATGGCCCCACAGTATGCCAACATTTTTATGGCTGACTTAGAACAACGCTTCCTTAGCTCTCGTCCCCTAACGCCCCTACTCTACTTGCGCTACATTGATGACATCTTCATCATCTGGACCCATGGAAAAGAAGCCCTTGAGGAATTCCACCATGATTTCAATAATTTCCATCCCACCATCAACCTCAGCCTAGATCAATCCACACAAGCGGTCCATTTCCTGGACACTACTGTGCTAATAAGCGATGGTCACATAAATACCACCCTGTACCGGAAACCTACTGACCGCTACACTTACCTACATGCCTCCAGCTTCCATCCAGGACACACCACACGATCCATTGTCTACAGCCAAGCTCTAAGATATAACCGCATTTGCTCCAATCCCTCAGATAGAGACAAGCACCTACAAGATCTCTATCAAGCATTCTTAAAACTACAATACCCACCTGCTGAAGTGAAAAAACAGATTGACAGAGCCAGACGAGTACCCAGAAGTCACCTCCTACAAGACAGGGCCAACAAAGAAAATAACAGAACACCACTAGCTGTCACCTTCAGCCCCCAACTAAAACCTCTCCAGCGCATCATCAGAGATCTACAACCTATCCTGAAAGATGATCCTTTACTCTCACAGATCTTGGGAGACAGACCTGTCCTCGCTTACAGACAACCTCCCAACCTAAAGCAAATACTCACCAGCAACCACACATCACTGAACAAAAACACTGACCCAGGAACCTATCCTTGTAACAAAGCCCAATGCCAACTCTGTCCACATATCTATTCAAGTGACACCATCATAGGGCCTAATCACATCAGCCATACCATCTGTGGCTCGTTCACCTGCACATCTACCAATGTGATATATGCCATCATGTGCCAGCAATGCCCCTCTGCCATGTACATTGGCCAAACCGGACAGTCTCTATGCAAAAGAATTAATGGACACAAATCTGACATCAGGAATCATAATACTCAAAAACCAGTGGGAGAACACTTTAACCTGTCTGGCCATTCTTTGACAGACCTGCGGGTGGCTATCTTAAAACAGAAAAACTTCAAAAACAGACTCCAACGAGAGACTGCTGAGCTGGAATTGATATGCAAACTAGACACAATCAACTCAGGGCTAAATAGGGATTGGGAATGGCTGAGCCATTACAAACATTGAATCTATCTCCCCTTGTAAGTATTTTCACACTTGCTTCTTATCAAACTGTCTGTACTGAGCCATCTTGATTATCACTTCAAAAGTTTTTTTTCCTCTTACTTAATTGGCCTCTCAGAGTTGGTAAGACAACTCCCACCTGTTCATGCTCTCTGTATGTGTGTGTATATATATCTCCTCAATATATGGTTCACTCTATATGCATCCGAAGAAGTGGGTTGTAGCCCACGAAAGCTTATGCTCTAATAAATTTGTTAGTCTCTAAGGTGCCACAAGTACTCCTGTTATTTTTGCGGATACAGACTAACACGGCTGCTACTCTGAAAATTGATCTGAGTTGTATCCCACATCTCAGGCGAGTACCCTGAACCTTATAAGGGAACTGCTCCTCCTCCTCCCCCATCCCAGTTGTTTTGTGTGGAGTTAGGTGGCCTCTGAGCATGTCTACTGGAACAGGCACGGCACGTGAGTTAGGTGGAAGAACACCTATCTTCCCCCAGTGCATGGATCACTAGCAGAGACTGCAGCCCAGTGTTAGACAACTATCTCAATGACAGGAGCAGGGCTTCCGATACAGTCCTCCGGTCAGCATCTCCCGTTGATGAGTTTACGCAGCTCCCCACATACCATGCTGGGTTTTGTGGATTGCATTCTTAGGCTACTGTCACTCCCCATTTGCTGTATAGGGAGCCTAAGTGCTTAACTCCAGCATTGTGGATCACAGTGTTGTTCCTGTGATTTCCTAGGCACTTAAAAGTTTGCCCCTTTGTGGGTCCAGTGTTCCCTCTAATTTTTCCCACATGTGTGGAATGAATTATGTTATGTGCGACATATAACTTGATAACATGATATGTGACACACCACTTTCATATTGGTGCACATAACAAAATTGATGTGATTGAGGTGGGGCCGAGGGGTTCGGAGAGTTGGGAGGGAGCTCAGGGCTGGGGCGGAGGGTTGGGGTGTGGGCCGGCTGGGGGTGCGGGCTCTAGGGTGGGGCTGGGGATGAAGGGTTTGGGGTGCAGGCTGCCCTGGGGCTATGGTGGGGAGAGAGGATTTCCCCCAGCTGTCTCTCCCCACAGCAGCACCTGGGCTGGGGCCGTGGGATAGGTGCCTCTCCTCTGGTTGGGGGCTGGGTTGGGGCCAGGGCACCTGTCCCAGGACCGCAGTAGGTCCGGGGGATAGATGCCTCTCCCCCAGCCACAGCAGGTCCAGGCTGGGCCGGGGGAGGGGCGCCTCTTCCCCAGTCACAGCAGGTCAGGGGCTGGGCTAGGTAGGAGTCGGGGGAGGGGCATCTGTCCCCCGTCCGCGGCAGCTCCAGGGCTGGGACCGCGGGATAAGCGCCTCTCCCATGGCTGTGGCAGGTCCAGGCTGGGCCTGTGGAGGGTCACCTGTCCCCCGGCCACGGAAGGTCAGGGGCCAGGCCAGGTTCGGGCTGGAGGAGGGGTGCCTCTCCCCCTGACAGCAGCAAGTCCACCAGGAGTGAGTTACCTGAGCACCTGCGTGGTGCTTAATAGGCTTCTGAACAGCCATGCAGCCGCATAGCTTACAGGGAACTTAGGTCCAGACCTACGTGCATAGGCTTTATGCTGGCCATCCACAGAGCGGTGAATTCACCCTTTATTCCCCAAGCAGGTATGGCATGACAAGCAGCTGTGTAAAACATAAAAGAGCTAGGACAATACTTTGTTGTTGTTGTTACACATTTTTTTTTCCAAATAAAAACAGTAAATTCACATTTGTAGCATTTGTGACTTCTGTTTGCTTTCCATGAATATTTTGTACGTGCAACATTTTGCTGCCGGGAGTGTTCACTGAAAGAGAAAATGGAACAGAAATTCAAATGAGTGCATATTTGCAGGAGTCCTTGCACCAGAAATGTTCATGTGGCCATCCTTGAATCCCTGTGTGGGTATGCAACACTTCCTTACTATGGTGATGAGTACTCTAGAATTACCAGTGTAGATCACTCAGTCAGGGAACAAGCTACACCCTATCAATTGACAGGTTTCGGAGTGGCAGCCGTGTTATTCTGTATCAGCAAAAAGAACGAGGAGTACTTGTGGCACCTTAGAGACTAATAAATTTATTTGGGCATAAGTTTTTGTGGGATAAAACCCACTTCATTGGATGCATGCAGTGGAAAATATAGTCGGAAGATATATATACACAGAGAACATGAAAAAATGGATATTGCCATACCAACTCTAATGAGACTAATCAATTAAGGTGGGCTATTATCAGCAGGAGAAAAAAAACTTGTAGTGATAATCAGAATGGCCCATTTCCAACAGTTGACAAGAAGGCGTGAGTAACAGTAGGGGAAATTAGCATGGGGAAATAGTTTTTACTTTGTGTAATGACCCTCCCAGTCTTTATTCAAGCCTAATTTAATGGTGTCCAGTTTGCAAATTAGTTCCAATTCTGCAGTTTCTCATTGGAGTCTGTTTTTGAAGTTTTTTTGTTGGAGAATTGCGACTTTTAGGTCTGTAATTGAGTGACCAGGGAGGTTGAAGTGTTCTCCGACTGGTTTTTGAATGTTATAATTCTTGACATCTGATTTGTGTCCTTTTATTCTTTTGCGTAGAGACTGTCCCGGCAACTTCTAACTATTGGGGGTTAGAAGGAAACTTTCCATAGGGACAGGTTATTTCATAACTGCCTATCACAGGGCTTCGACCTCTGAAACACCTGATACTGCTGACTGTTGGACACTGGATACTGGACTAGGCTAACCACTGGTCTGATCCTGTATGCCAATTCCTATGCTCCCATGACTTGTGACTATCACATACTCTAGTACAGTGTTTCTCAAATGCAGCCATTGTGGCCGCATTCAGCTACCAGGGGCTTTTCTTGCAGCCACAGCCCCCTGGGCTGTTATGGGGGGTAGGGGGCAATGCAGTGGCCCTTCCCCCTCCTTGGTGCTCCTGGATGCATTGCCTTGATGTTGGTTGCTGGGGCTGCCAGCCAGCAGGGTTGGGCTCTGCGCCCCCCCCCCCCCCACACACACACACACACATCTGGGCCACGGTGCTGGAGGAGCAGGTTGCCGGTGAGTTCCCCACCCTCCTGGGGCAGTGGGACTCAGGCTTTGGACTTCAGCCTTGGGGTGGCAGAGTGGCAAGCTCTGGCTGTGGGGCTTTGGGCTCTGCAGCCCCCCGCTGCCTCCCCCAGCCACCCCTCCACCCCTATCATCCCTGGCCCCTCCTGACTCCCCCCCCCAATCCAGGACTTAAATTTGTCCCCTGCCTTGGCAGGGCTGAGTAAGTCTGCTGTGAAAAGTGATACTTGTATGTTTCTTAATATCACTTTTCACAACAGACTTACTAGCTAGCAATAAATAAATTACAATGATTTGGACATGTTTATGTGCATACTTATTTGTTTTTCCTAAAGCTAATAAAGTATTTTAGAGAAAAGTGAGGCCACCAAATAATTTGTCCTGAGAACCCCTGCTCTAGTAGTTGTACTGAACAGTTCATTAGCAGCCCATTTGCTTACACAAAACGTTCACCCAACAATTGCAAATAGCAAACACCTTGGTAAACACCAACGACTCTCAAATAGATTAGTTCACTTAGCACAATAAATTGTTTATTGTTCACTGAGCTCTAAAGCAATGTCCTGCTACTATGCTTTCAACCCAATCTTGAAGGAATAGTTCCCTCTAGGAAATACAAGTTATATAAATGCTGATCTTTCACTGGCTGAGTGAACGAGAGAGGGGGATTAAAAGATGAGCAAGTGAAGATAAAATGCATGAACAAAAATATTAGTAACAGGGAAAAACAAAATGACTAGGGCTATATTTTCTCAGAATGCATCCAGATTCTCCGAGTCCTGCTGCTGAAGGGTGGGGTGATTTGTATTTTCTTTTTTAAAAAATACAGGAGACTTATTGTCCCCACCCTGCCTGAAATAAACATCAAACTTCTGCCTGCAGGCCTTTGCTGTTGAGAGCAGAATTACCCACACTGCCTCACTTCCTGCTGATTTCTTATTGCTGCAACCCTTGCCTTAGATTAGCCACAGGTGGGCTGACTAGGGTCTAATGGCAGGCAATTATCAGGAAGGAGCTGACAGATTCATTCTCCTTCCCTTTGAATCAAGCTGGAATGTAAGGCAACAGCTGTTGTTCTCCCCACCACCCCCTTTCAAGTGGCTAACAAGAAAGAAACAAATCAAATTAAGGCTCCCCATTCAGTGGGAGATGCTGATTTCTCTTCCCAGGCTTAGCCATTACTCCACTCAGTTACATGGAGGAGGAATGTTGCCCAGCAATTTAGAGTGAAGAGGGAAAAGTAAGTATTTTTTATACACTATCCATGTCCTGTTCAGAGCTGCCAGTTACAACTGTAGGTGCTTCTTGTGCAGAGAATGAGCTTAGAATACAAGAGGAGCACTTCCAATCTCATGAAGAGGGGTAAAATGGGGCTCTTATCTTCCCACTCTGGCAACTCAGCCTTCAAGAGCCCCTGTTGTGTCCCGTGTTACTTTAGTCTATAACTATTTTCCTAGAGAATATGCTTGTGCAAGGTGCCCATTCTCCCAACTACAAAGCCAAGAAAAAGTACATAAAATCCAAGTAATGTTATGAGTCCAAGAAATCCTAGGTCTCTAGCCTCTCAGGAAAAAATAACTTCCTCCTCATTCTCTGTTCCAACGTGGATGAAGGGAGACCGTTGATAAGGCCAAGGTGGTGTCATAGAAAAGATCCAGTTTTCAGAATTAGGCTCTAGTCCCTTCCCATGGGTACCTTCAAAATGAGGCATTCTCCAGAGGAGAGTTCTCTTCCAGTCTCCAATTTGCAAGAAAAGATAATAGATTCAGAATAGAATTGCCAGGGCATAACCCACCCAGTCTCAAAGTGTATAAACTCCACTTGGCCAAATACACGGGGTTTATTTTGGTTCCTAAACTAAGAGGGGATGTCTGTAGCCAGACTCCAGGGTGCAACTTCTCAGATAGATGTAGCGAACAAACATACTGAATAGTCTGTAGGAAACTGAGGCTTCCGCCTCTGTTCCTCAAGCCACCATATACTACATGGCTACCTGCAGGACTTCACTTTCTTAGGTAGACCATCTACTGGTTCCTGCCAAGACTAAGGGTATGTCTACACTGGTGTACCCCATATCTGCCTTTGCACATGGGATACAAACTGTTTCCAAAACCCAATTTAACCCCTGCCCTGAATGATGGGACCAAGCTATTCAAGGGAATCCCAACCCACAGCCATCAGAGGCTACAGATCGTGGCAGATTGTGCTTCCCCAGCTGAGAGGAGGGTATTGGTGAGGAGCCACTCTTGAGGGCATGATGTTAGTGTGCAGCAGACATGTTTTAAGATGTTCCTCCTGCTGCAGAGCAAGCTGTCAGGTGCTGCCTGGAGGGGGATCAAGGTGTTGTGAGCGTCTAGCCAACTCTTGGGATAGTGAGTAACTCCAAATGGCACTCAGGAGCTATCCAGATGCCATGTGACAACCTTCTCCTCACCTCCTTCCTCTCCACTGAAAGATCTAGTGAGGCTGAAGTCCCACAAAACAACCCCTTTTCCTGCTCCTTCTTGGTTAGTGGGGAACTACTGGCTGATAAGACTAAAACATTAATATGAATGTTATTCTTGTAATAGATGTAGTATATTTAATATGCATTAAACTATGTTTCCATAGACTTTCTGCAGTAAGTCTCAGACCCCCCCCCCCCTTTGCTTTTTTCCTGTTTGCTTTGGCAAAAGCAGCTACCTCTTGCTGCAGTTATGAACCTCCACAAAGGCTGTTTCTTTATATATTTTAGAGGTTCACTCTCTTTCTCCTTACTTAATGATACAAGTAAACCGGTCTCTTTGATTGCTTCTTCCTCGTATGTTCATCTGCTTGTGACAAACAGACTCTTAACTTTCCTTCCATGTAGTTTATGATGCAGGCACACACATGTACAGTTTTATCTGTTGAACTCTTCTTCAGTATTCTTCTTTATTGTTCCCTCTTTGCTACCCTTATTTACTGACTCCCTTCCCGAAGGTACCATCATTATTTCTTCCTTGGATGAGTCAAAGAGAAAAATAGGGAACTCTGGTTACTGGAATGTTTGCATTTGAAGCTGTGGTTTAAAACATCTCTATCTATGCAGGCATAGAGGAAGTCTTTTATTCTTTTCAAACTTTTCAGTTATTAATGAAAGAAATTGTAAAGTACTTTTCTCCTGTACCAGGTAACATTCCTGGTAAGTTACCTATGTTAATAGCAAGTACCTGACTCAATTTTGAGAATTTTGTTCCATTTCTCCACATCTGTATACCTGTTTTTTACGACCTACCAGTGTTTTATATGCTTTTTGCATTTTATTTCATATTTTCTTTTATTGAAATCTGTTTTCAGTGCTACTGGAACAGAACTCTGTCATCCATTTAACCAAAGCACCACTAAACTTTTCCTACCAAGCTAGATTTACTGTACATACTGTACTCTTCAAAATGCAGAAACAGTTATTCTGAGTAAAGAACAGTTCTCATTTTCTTAATTAACTTTTTTTATTGAGGGTTTAATGTATGCTCGTTACATCAATTGCAGTTCCCTTCTGAAAAGTGACTGTAAAAATGGCATCACGGGGTTCCATGTTTATTGTGTTTCAGTGATTTCCAGATCAAATGTGCTTAGTTCAGTAGTAAAACATGTTTTTCTTTTTCTGACTGGCAGACTTGCAAATTCAACTATGACTCTGAATCAAGCTGGGTTTTTTCCTTCTCATGCATCAGCAGCAGCAGGCCAAATTATGGCCTCTGATTTTTTGTTTCTGTGGGGTTGCACAGGTGTAACCGAACAGAACTTAGTCAACAATTCTCTTGATTATGACAAGAAAGAATTGAATCTAGCTCAGGCTTAGCCATGTTGCCTCTGCGGGGCTAATAGGATTAAAGAATAGAAAATTATTTTTGGCACTAGAGTCCCCAGGTATGAGACTGAATACACATAACAATCAGATCTCATAAATAAGTAGGGGCCATTTTCACAGTCACTTTTCAGTGTACAACAGCACTCTTAGCCATTCACAGGACATTACTTTGAGTAGGACAAGTGATTGGACTTAAGCAGATACCCTGTGTGGAGACTGGGGAGACAAAATCTTTCTCCACCATGGGGAAGGCTGTGGAGCTGCATTGCATCCCCTCCATGGCCCTCTGTCTATGAGAGTCATTTTCCCCCCTCCCCAAAGACTGTGAAGTGCTCGGATATTATAGTATTGTCCTTAGCCTCACAACACACCTGTCGGATAGGGATGTACTACATGACTTGCCCTATGGTATGGCAGGGAATTCAACCCAGGTCTCTCAAATCCTACACTGGTGGCCTAAGCACTACTTCATCTTACGGGCTAGAATAGTGGCTGCTGCCCCTTTATGGCCAACAGACCTTCAGGGCTATAGCTCCAGGAATCCTTCTCCTGGCCAGCACCAGTGCTCCCCTCCAGGTCAGCATATGTGGAGCTAGCCCATATTTCCCCAAGGGCTGCGGAGGTCGCATGTGCGCCATGCGACTCTGCCTATGGTCACCCCCACAAGGTGCCATTCTGCAGCAAATGGAGGATCTTATGCCATCTCTCTGCCTATCTTTCAAGTAATCCTGAAGGCTAATAAAAGTAACCTGTTTCATAACAACAGAGGTACATCTGAATCAAACAGAATGTGCTCAGTTGGATTGCTGAACTATTTAAAAAATGATAGCTAGGACGTTTGAGATGTCAAAGTTTGAGACTTTTCTTCTAAACATAACATAAGTGAGTAGCAAATATTTTTAAAAGCATGGTAGAGACAAGTACATTGGTTATTGCAGTAATAATTTCTGACCTCAACTACTGTATTGGAGATCACTGTTGAATTCCAAGTGGGAAAAGTTCTTATTGTGAGGTCCTTCATTTCATCCCTAATCTTTTTCTCCTGCCATACTCCATTCATTTTATGTTTCCCTGTTATAACACTGTTGCAAGGATACATTACCTTAGCCTGCTGCTCCATTAAACTCCATTATATTCCATCTTATCATAATGTCAACCTATTACAACACTAAATAAAAAGGTTTGTGTTTCTTTTTAATTAAAGAGGAGTGTATTTTGTTCTTAGTAACTACAAAACTGTAAGCAGAAAGACTAACATAAAAACATCGAGAATTAATTAATTACAAATTGGCTTGCCAGCATATAAGGAGAGGCTCTCGTTTTGACTTTAATACATTGAGGAGATGATTAAAAAACAGAGAAATAAATCCCATTCTCTTATACTCGCAGGCATTTAAACTGCACTGAGCACTAATGGCATTTTCACACAAATGCCACAGAAGATGTTTAACTGTATTTACAATATTTCTCTGGGTGTCCAAAGACGTGGCACCAAAATGCTCTGCCTTATGTATTTTTAATTAGACCATAATGGAATCCTCGTTTGGTTGGTTTCTGCTTCCCATGTTTGCCATGTCTCCAAAGACTGGTGGTTGAGCCCCAAAGACTGGTGGTTGAGCCCATGCTTATTTAATGCTCTAATCCCACCATGAGCGTAATATGGGCATAGAGAGCTGATTATGCAGAGCTCGTTGCAAATTCATGGCCTCTGACACCTCTTGATGCTGGTGATCCGGACAATCATTGCCCCATCTCTCTTTAGGTAAAGTTTATTGAGAAAGTTGGTGTCATCTGGAACCACAGCAATGGTTGATCCTTCAAAAGTCTGTTTTGTTTCTTCATTGGCTGAGCACACCAGAGACAACATAACATGTTTGTATGGTTTAATTATCTGCTCCTAGCAATTGACAAAGGTCACATGTCTGTGCTGATACTTGTATTCGAGTGAATTTCCCAAATAATTGCTAGGGGAAAGCAAGAGTCGTGAAAACAAATTGTACTCGCCTCCCTGTGTAAAACAAATCCTGTCCTTCAGCACCGTACAGCATAAAATAACTTTTTTCCTTGTCTTTTGCAAACCATTGTGTGATTCTGTCTGTAGTGTGGACACGAAGGACCAGATATTCCTCTGGAGCCAGTAAGCATTGATTTCAAGGGAGCTATGCTGCTTTATGCCAGCTGTGTATCTGACCCTATATAAATTACATTGGGATAAATTATGCAAGCCTCAATTAAGACAAGTGTCCAAGCATTGCAGACTTCGGCCCATTGTTTTATTTGATTCCATCATATCATATGCTTACTATTGTTTCCATGACACTGAATCCCATATCTTTAAAACTACAGAGCTTGGCCATGCAGTTCCTATACATTGATTGGAGCCCATAGGTGTTTCCTGTGTCGGGACTGTAGGATTTGATTGACATCATTTTTCATATCTTGGTGTTTGTGCTGCTGCCCCTAAGGGCTGTAACCAGCAGCCCCGCACCCATGAGTGACAGTGAGTGGGTTAAAAGTCATCTCCTCGCTCCCCAGCCAGAGCATCTGCTGCTGACACCTCAGAGGTACCGTGCTATAAATCAGTGGTTCTCAAACTAGGGCTGCCGCTTGTTCAGGGAAAGCCCCTGGAGGGCTGGGCCGGTTTGTTTACCTGCCGCGTCCACAGGTTCGGACGATTGCGGCTCCCACTGGCCGCGGTTCACTGCTCCAGGCCAATGGGGGCTGCGGGAAGGGCGTCCAGCTCTTCCTTCGGCCCACGCCGCTTCCTGCAGCCCCCATTACCCTGGAGCGGCGAACCGCGGCCAGTGGCAGCCGTGATCGGCCGAATCTGTGGACGCAGCAGGTAAACAAACTGGCCTGGCCCGCCAAGGGCTTTCCCTGAACAATTGGTGGCCCTAGTTTGAGAACCACTGCTATAAATGATATAACTTTATGGGAGCTGGGCTCTTGATTTCTAGGAACCTCTTTCTAATATATTCCACTTTCTTTATTCTATATTGAATTGTGATTATTGAGAATTTAGATTGCATAAGAGTCCAGTCCTAGGAGGCATGAGGGGATGTCTGGAGCGCACAGAACATTCCTATGGTCTCCACCTTCACAATGACCTGCAGGGGATCCATTACAAGCCAGCATGTATTAGAGCAATCTCAATGGGCTCTAGGGGTTGAATCTGGACCCAGCAGCCCTGGGAACTGAGAGAATACATGGTGGCATAAACTTTTCACATGCACTGGGCAGAGCCCTGACATACCTAAAGATCTGGACCAAAACTTTTAAAGGACGTAACTATGCTTGTTAATTAAAACAGGAAATCATTGTAGATAATATTGCCTTTTAAAGATAGCAACTTTGTCTTTTTGAGAGGTGATTCCTCAACGATTTACTGAAACAACTAAGCAATCTAGTTGTTGGTGAAGAATCTAAACATAAGAGTATTCAGTTAATTACTTGAATTGTAAGTCAATAAACTTACCACTGTGCTCTTTACCTAACATCCAAGTAGTTTAGTATCATTTCAAATTATACTGAGGACAAAGTAGAAATAGCTGATTTAGCCGATAGAACTGGCAGACATGTTAGGAATTTCTTGAAATGGTTTTCATTGGTATAATAAAGTCATTTATTTTAGATCAGTCTTTGCAAGTAAGTTGTTTGGGGGGGGGGGGGGAAGAGTGGATGCCAAATCTGTTTGGCTCTCTAAATGAATCTTCCTTTGAAATGTATTTAAAGATTTAAGTTTGCACAAGACATCAATCTCCAAAAGCATTTGGACTTGAAACAGTGAGCTTAACTAGCCTCTAGAATAACATGAAAGGTAGTACAATGTTTAGATCATCTATTGACAAAGCCTCTAATAACTTTAAGTGCCCTATTTATCTCCGGATTTAACTTTAAAAACCTGATGGAATTTTTAAATGAAAAAAGTTCTTCTAAAATATAATTATCAGGCCCTCTAAGTCATTGTACAGAACCAACTGGGGAGGGTTTAGTTTCTTCCATACCTACTTGCAATAAGATATCCTGCCTGAGGGGATGATTTACTGTATCTGGGAAAGGGAGCTGCGATTTTTCTTGCAAAGTTGTTAAAGGGACTGAAGCTAAAGAGATTGGGAGATTTGAAGTTTGAGCTGTTTAGCTGGTCACTTGGATAATTTACAGCACCTCATTCAGTGGCTGTAGAGATGCAGTTCTGACTCCTGATATGGCAATACTGGTAATGGATGTAAATGGACTTTTAATTGCTTGAAACACTGTTATGAAGTCTCCTCAGGATTATATTATCCAGCCATTCTGCTGGAGTAGATAAACTTCTTTTTTCCTTGGGTTCCTCGGTGTAACATAAATAGACTCCAGCAGTTCTGTACTTGACAGATTTGGACAGTTGATTCATTGCACAATGGCAAATGTAACTCATAAGAAAATGTTTCTATGGACACTCTGCTTTTGTATTGAAGTCAGCAGTAAGAGTAGAAGGAAACCCCAGGAGACCTGCCGTAATGTGTGTGTACTGAGCTGGTTGGTTTGGTTTGCATGACTTGCATTAAAACCTAGCTTTCATCCTAGATCATAACAGTTCTTCCACCAGTCTGGACTAACATTTGTGTGCTCTTTGCTTGATCTTATCTGTAATTTCTTTGAAATCAAGATGGCACTTGAATAGTCCTCTAAAGGACTTTGGAATCAATTCTGTTGAGTTATGAGTTTGACGTTTTAGATGTTTTCTCTAGGGATTCTATCCAGGACCAAATGGAAGCCATTTCTGCCAGACTGCAGAGGTGTTTCAAGCAGCTATAAGTCCTGCTCCTCCTCTAAGGAGTATTACCGGTCAGATGTCACCGTTTGTTTTAATCTTAGATACTTGCCTCCCTAAATCCATACAGCCCTAGACTAGCCAAAATAAATATTTAGATTACACATTTTCATTGTCATTCTGGTGATTTAGATAGTTGAGTGGAAAATGTTATTTGTTCCATTTGTTGTACAATATATATTCCTGTAGGATTTAAAATTGTGGGTCTTGTAACCTTTCCACCTCCTATTCCTGGAATTCCTTATGGCCAGATGACTTTCCCCATTGCCCTACTACTCATAGCCAGGATTGGGGTGGCATGTAGGGAATTTCCTGAACCACATGCTGCTCCAGAATAGGTATCATTTTCTCTCCAACTGCTTCTCTCAAGAGGTCAGATAGTTAAATGATGATTAATTAGAAGTGCTGGACAGAATAGGTGAAGCAAAATGGGTCCCCTCCTTTATCCAAAATTTGCCCGAGTCAAGTTCCTAAAGCTTTTGTGAAACTGGAATAATTTTATTAGTTGTTTTTGAGTGTTAGGCTTGTATTATTAACCAGGCATTAAAATTCTACTCCGGCGTTAGCCCCTATGATAGGATTGCTTGACAAACAAAGACGTGTTTCAGAATAGCACTTAAATGTTAAGTGTTTTAACTTTTGGGAAGTATAAGAATAGATAAGGTAAGCTTGATAGGTATACTTCGGATTAGTTGTAGTAAAGAAACAAAGTTGCATGTTTATAGAGAGCACGTTCTCTTTTTCCCCAGATTTCCTGTGATTCTCTGTCCTGTTCGCAGAGAGTATACCAGAGACATAGCCTCTGCTTTCTTGGATAGGTCCTTCCTATTCCCACTTCAAAGATTTGCCTGCAAGAATTAAGTTTGTGTCTCTTCTGTTTCTTTATGATGTATAAAAGAAGGTCTGAAAGGGTGTGTTTAATTCTGCTTACTTTTTAACCTGAGGCGCAAGGCGGGTGAGGTAATATCTTCTATTGGACCAAGTTCTATTGGTGAGAGAGACACACAGAGCTCTTCCTCAGGTGGTTTTTAAACTTACAGATAGCAGGAACATTATCTCTGGTCTTTCCTAGTTTTGCTGTAGAACTTCTTTAGGGTCTCACGGGATGTGTGTTGTGAGCTTTCCTACCTAAAGCAAAGGAAAGGAATGTTGAATCTTTATCAAATACTGTATATCCTTTATCTGAACTATAACTTTATAAATGCTAACTAGGAAAACAAAAGGTGGTAAATGATCTAACTAAAGATTTCTTGCCCTCAATTGTTCATCTTTCACTTTCTTGACTTTTGAGATGTTGTCATTTTCCTAGTTCTTCAGTTGTCATAGGGCTCCAAAGCAGACAAGACCTGAATTTCTAATGTGAAAAACAAACGTATATTCTGTGATTTTTATTTATCTTTTAAAAATCATAAAGATTCAAACAGTGCACAGGGCACCCTTAAAGGTCTAGTGTCCTCATGCCTGTAGTCCTTTTGAACTTAAGTTGTTAGCCTGTCCATATCAAGCATCCTCATGCAAATTTATGTACACAGATGTCCTCTCTGAAGAGATTATCACAATCCCTTCTGCAATGTCGATTGTAAATTTCCCTATCAGCAGTATACGCCTTGCTTTGGACAAAGAGTTTTGTTTTTGTTGGTTGTCTTCCACCACCACCTTCCCCACCCCAGTCACAAACTAAAAAGTTCTTTTGAAATTATAGCTGGTTGCCTGTATTTGCACCCCCAAACATCCAGGTTATTCATTGTAAAAAGACTTTTCTTTTGGAGTGCTAACTAACCTCCTTTCAAAGGTTTACTTTCCTTCCTCAAAGGTATTAACTTAACAGATGGTTCCCTTTTTGTTTTGCCTCTGAGATCTAAAAGATGATTCTGTGCTCCTCTCAACAACACTTCTACTCTACTCTACAGTATAGTATTGGCGGCCAACAATCACCGATCACAAAGGAAAACTTTTGGGCAAAGCATTCGATTGGTTTCATCACGATGAAACAAGAGCAAGAGTTTTCTTTGGACATATCACATAATCGTTTAGAGGAGTTACTTGTACGTGAACAGTAGCATCTTTGTATGTTCAAAACATTGCCAATGTAATTCATTTCCTTTTCACAGCAGATAAAGACAATTAAAACTAATGTATCTCTCAGTTCAAACTATGTTTTATCTTGAATGATCTGAAAAGAGTTTGGTACGTTGCATTGAAAAATAACACCAACTTTACAAAGTTATTTATAGCACTCTCTATGTAATTTTTGGTTGGATTTCATGTACTGTAGGGAATATTTCTCCTAGGAAGCAAACAAACTTCCTGATCAGTTGATGGATTATTTCTAAATTGTCTCTGGCCCTGATGTTACGGTTGCTTGCAATGATTTATAATGCTTGGCCATTCTTTTCCCTCCCTTATGAATACATTGTTAAACTATCCTTTTTGAATCTTCTTTCCTGGTAGCCTTATTTTTAGGATTTTGATTATCTTGTTCTCGTCTTTTTTATATCTATTTCAATACTGGATGCAGGATAATCTTGCGTCTCCCAGTGCCATGGGTGACAGTTAATACATTTGTGTAACCCAGGGAAGTTTCAATGTAATTAGTAGCTGTCAGGAGACATCACCATGATACTGTTTCATAATAATCGAGTTTCAGTGGGTAATCTATTGATATATTTATTTATTTTTCTGCATTTTGATTTGCTAACAATTCCTAATAAATATGAAAAATAGTCTTTTTTAATATTGACATAATTTAGCCCCTAAATCAGGAAAGCACTTAAACATGTGATTAAGTCCATTCCTATTCAGAAAAACATTTTAAGCAAGTGCTTAAAGCTAAGGACACATTTAAGTGCTATTCTGAAACACGTCTTTGCATGTCAAGCAATTCTATCATAGGGGCTACACACTGGGGTAGAATTTTAATGCATGGTTAATAATACAAGCCTAACTCTCAAAAACAACTAATAAAATTATTCCTGTTTCACAAAAGCTTTAGGAACTTGACTCGGGCAAATTTTGGATAGAGGAGGGGACCCATTTTGCTTCACCTATTCTGTCCAGCACTTCTAATTAATCACCATTTAATTTAAAGAAATTACTTACCATATCTGGTAATGAGATAATTTGTAAGTTAATTGACTGCACTATTTGCAAGCATTTAGTGCAAAGGAAAACACCTGCTGTACCATTCCAAGTTTGCATTACAAGTTTGCTGTTCTCAAGTTTCATGTGATATTTTTTGCCCTTGATACGGTATGTGGTAACCTGGAAGTTTACTAGGAACTGTATGGTTGATAACATCAAGCTTTCAGTATCTAGACCAGGGGTAGGCAACCTATAGCATGTGTGCCAAAGGCGGAATGCGAGCTGATTTTCAGTAGCACTCACACTGCCTGGGTCCTGGCCACTGGTCCGGGGGGCTCTGCATTTTATTTTAATTTTTAAATGAAGCTTCTTAAACATTTTTAAAACCTTATTTACTTTATATACAACAATAGTTTAATTATATATTATAGACTTATAGAAAGAGACCTTCTAAAAAAGTTAAAATGTATTACTGGCACGCGAAACCTTAAATCAGAGTGAAGAAATGAAGACTCGGCACACCACTTCTGAAAGGCTGCCGACCCCTGATCTAGACATTCTAGAACCATGTGTTTTAATTCAGGCAGAGCCAACTCAGCCCTTCACACTTCCAAGCAGTCCTTTGAGGGATGGTGGGGATAACTCAGACCACACTTTAAAAAGAGGTCCTCTCTGATCTGCAATACCAAGTTGCTATGGTATATTTTGTGGGCTTCATCCTGCCAGGGGCTAAGCACTCTGGCCCTAATTCAGCAGAGCACTTAAGATGGGTTTGGGATAAAAGTCTGGAAGAGGAGAGCCTCACTAGATCTGTTGCAGCAGGATTTACTTTCTATGTACCTTATATGTTAACCTAGTTTTAAATTTGGGTACTCGTTTTGGGGAAAAAACTATGACGAACCTAGATCTCCTTACTGTTCATCTGCAGACTTGTTAATGCTTGGATTTTTATTAAAGTATGATAATGTAAAGAGAGTGTAAGGTTAGTGTTCCTCTAGCTTCTGTAATTTTCTGACATGTAGCTCTTGCATGTATGTATTGTTTGATAGTTATCAAACAATCAAAGACCTAATTTTTCTTCTTTGGACAACTATAAATAAGGTCAGTTTTATTGTTTGTGGGGGTTTGTTTGTTTTTATTTTGACAAATGGACCTTCTCACATGTAATCTAAGCTTATCTGAAGGGGGATACCTTGTTTTAGTCAATTATTATCTTGATATATATTCTGTACATATTAGTAATATATTTGTTACATTAGGCAGAGAATAAAGGTGTTACTTTGAAAAGTTAACCAGGAAAACAATATTGCAGACTAGCTCCTTTAAATAAAAAACGCCTCTGCACTATGAAGTAAATACTCTGCAGTGCACAGTCATTTTCTAAAAAGCTTTTACACCTAGTTCTAATTAGCTGAAAATTGGAGGCATGCTCTTTAGTCCTATTATTAAGTTGTAATGGAACAAAGAAGGTAACTGTGGATAACTGTAAAGTCATTATCAACTCTAAATGTTTACATAAGGACTGTGACTCCTTCAGTGAGTAGACTTTGCTCTATAGGTGGTGAAGTATGATCTAATAAGCGTAACATCATAAGAGCAATAGCATAGGCAAGGTTGCATTAAAATAATACACTGGGAAGGGTGGCAGTTGGAATATGATGATGGTATTTTATCCATCATGATGGAGGAAAAAATAAGTGGCCATACTTCTCAATAGACAATGACTCAGGATTGGAACTGAGCCAAATAGCAAGGATCTCATGCTTCTAACCACTCCCTGATCTTTACGGTTCTTAAAAATCGACATTAATTGTAATTATTCTCTTCATGGTGCATATTACAAACAATCATCAGGTATGAAAAGCAAAGCTTTATTTATGCATGCATGCTTGCTTGCTTTTGGTCTAGTTGTGACTCAGACACCCTAGGCAGGATACAAGCAAACAGCAGCACAACTAGTTGTGCACCATATGTCTGCAATCCCACCAAGGGTAAGAAGGCCTAGTCGGTACTTCAGCTTCTGAATCTCTGGCCTCTAGAACACCACAAGGAGGGGGCAAGGGAGGGAGAGGAAAATGTTAATCCTGCTATGCCCCTGTTGTAAACACTATACATTTTTTGCTGTTTAAGGCTAAACATGTTATTCATTTGGCAATATCTATATGCCTAAGGGTGCATTGTGAGATGCAAGGCAAAATTTGATCCTCATAGTACTCAGAAGTGTATTTGGGAATATGTATCTCTGTGTGTGCGCATAAACGGTAGTGCAATAAGTACACCTACACAAGAACATGCTGTTGTTATCAAATAGGGTTTTTTAAATTCTTAAAATATAGCAATGAGCCACCACATGAGTAGGCTACTGGTACATGCCTTGAGAACTGCACAAATTGCATACCATACTGCACATCCCAAAGTGGCTTGTTGGGGTTAGACTGTAGCTCGTTCGTTTATTTCATTTGAGATGTAGTTCCTAGTAAAATAGGGGGAAGGCTATAGGGGTTAAAACTTACATAATTATTTCTTAAGGTTAGCTAGATTTAGACACAGACCCCTTATCCTCAACCCCTAATCTCAGAAGCCAGTGATTTGTTGACCAGCACCCAATTTTAACACCTTTTCTTTTATAGATGTCAAATGTGGGCTATTGAACAGCTCCTATTTAATCTTTTCCACTAGAAAATGAGTTTAGAGTGGTGGAAAGAGCCACCACACAGCAGTCTGGGAATTGGAAGTGTTTGGGGAGAATTTAAAATCTGTCACTTTTCTCCATCAAGCCCTTCCTCTCTCCAACCCCAGCTGCCTTTCTTAACCCTCAGTCCCCCTGGGTGCTTTTATCATCACTGAAAAGACAATAGTCTGAAACATCAAGGCTGTTTTATTTCATTAGTGCCATCCATTTCCTGAAGCCATTCTTCCATGTTTTTGTCCATGAGAATATTTAAAGTGATCTTTAAATATGTGGGAACTTGCCTATCTTCGGATACTGTTTGGGAATTTAAATACTACCTCTATTCTTCTGGTGTCAGTTTGAGCTCTTCAGTTACTTGTAACATTGACATTAGAAATTAGCAGATGCTGTTCCTGCCCCAAACGGCTTAGAGTCCAAGGCCCTGCTCCTGCGAAGACTTAACACATGCTTAATTTTATCCTCTGTCTCACTGACGACAACGGGACCCGGACTATCCCAGTGTGTGAAGTGAAGCATGTGTATAAATCTTTGCCAGATCTGGGCCTAATTTAAGCCCAGATTCTCCAAGAGACTATAATAAACAATAAGAAGGAAATGGGGAGGGTGGTGGATGATAGCAGAGTAAGATCACACAGTTAGTGAGGCAAATTAGAAAGTGCCCCGGGCCAAACAAAACCAAACAGAATTGTGAGGGTTCTCCAACTACCTTCCAGGTTTGTATGAAAAGGAGTTTTCTGAATGAAGAAACCGCTCCCAGGACCTAGTATTCAGTCAAAACTAAATGGCTGTTTGTACTTTCACTGAGACTGAGTGGAACTATAACTGAGTAGAGGGCCTCGTCTTCAGAACAACAGTTCAGGAAATGGCTAGAGGTCTCTAGTGTTGAATAAGATGGTTCTTATGAAATAAGTTGATGTTCTAAGTCCAATTAGTGCTGGACATATTTCACCAGCTCATTTGACATTAATTGGCACCCATGCTGGCAGACAGGCTGTGAAATGAATGAGCATGGAGAGTGAACTATCCTCTTACTCCTCAGAGAGAAGGTCTTTCCACAACTGCTCTGACCATGTTACACATGTTCTGTGGATCTATACTGGAGAGGGCTTTAGTCTCCTGGCCTGCCAATCCAGCATATTTCACAAGCACTACAATTCACTCTAATACCTCCTGAATGAATTTAGGTACATTTTAATAGTAGTTACTAGAAGAAAGATTAGAGTTACATTTTATGGGCACAATCACTTTAGGAGTAAATATTGGGCAGAATGTGTCTGCACTACCTACACATCATAAGGTACTTCTACATTCCATGGTACTATCTCTTTATATTCTGTGGCAAACTTAAGATAGCTCTTTCCCTGACTTCTTAAATTTCAATTGGACCCTGACTCCTAATTTAGTTCTTCCCTGTCTCACCTCCCTGCGGGTGCTGCTGAAGACACCGAGCCCACACAGGAGGGGCTGGCAGGTCCCATGATCTGTCAAGAGCTTCTCACTCTGACCTGGAGAAAGTGAGGCTGAACACAACATGAGAGAGAGAGGCCCTAATGACTGAATGCATTTTGTCACCAAAATTCTTTGAAGTTGCTCATTAATCTTTTATACAAATCTGTCATGTTAACGTCCAGCTCTAGAATACTAATAACACTCTGGGCTATGAATAGGGAGGATGCTGGACTTTTAAAGGTAACTCTCCCACCTAGCTCTTTATTATATATGTTGAGTTAAGTGGTTTAGTGTAAAATATATTATAGGGATGTTGCAATTATCCCAAAACTAAGCGTGTTAAATCCAGAAACTCAGAGTAAAGGTTAAACTTAAATGAAAACCAAATACATTAACTTATGGAAATACACAGTTAGAGCACACAAACAACCTTAACTCTGGCCTGCATTGACACCATGCAATAATCATATGATTAAGTCATTTAAGTGTTCATGATCCTATATTAGGTTGAACTGATTTGTAGAGACATTAATTTCCCCCTCCCCTTGTTGTGTCACTTCAGGGCAAAGTAAAGGTTGTATGCGTGCCTTAACTGTGCAAAAGTCAGCTCAGCCTTAACGCTGCACAAGCACTTCTTCCCATATATGTAATATAAAAAATAAAATAGCGCCTATACTCCACTGATGTCAATGAGCTTAGTTTATACATTTATAAAGTGCTCTGGGATACTTTTAGATGAAAGGCACTGAAATAATATGGGATTCAGTAATCATCATAATAAGACATTTCAGGAACTGTTATAAGCTAAAGGAAATGGTTACACTTGACTGGAGCCATTGACATTTCACTCTTGGAAAGAAATCCAAAGCTATCTGATAGATCCTGTAGAGCACCAGCCCCCGACAGTATGAAATTGTATGACTTTATCTCTAGTGCCACTATCCAGCTCCAAAGACAGCAGGTGAGATGTTTTAATCCTATTACTATAAAAGGGAATGCCAAATATTTCTTGCTCTTTTGATGAGCACATACCTTGGAATATAAAGTGTATAACATCTTGCACATAAAGGACCAGCTGTTCCTTTTAAAGACAAGTCTATCTTGGGGTTTTTTGTGTTTCCTTTTCCCTTTCACAGTCAAGTGCATCCTTTCTTTATGTTGCCTTAGCCAAATAACATACAACACACCTAGTGCATTTATAATTCTTTCTTGTGATCTGGTATTGGTGCATTGCTTCATTAAATTACTCAGTTAAGGATAAACAAGGCAGCATCTTGACATGGTCAAATTGTCAGTGGAAGGAGGGATTTGCAACCCTTCAAATCTCAAAATTCTGGGCCTGATCCATTTGGCTTCCAGGAAAGAAGTCTGATTAACAAGAGGCGAGGAGAATGAATCAGAGAAGTCATAATACAGTATGTCTCACTAAAGTTAAATTAGGAAGAATGTGTGTTCTATTACCACAGAGGTAAGGCAGGAAAAGGAACTTGTCAATCTGATTTGTATAATCAGTAAAACTTCAGTATATCTTGTCATTTTGTCAAGATTTATCTTTCATTTTTCCAAGTTTTAGATTCTGTTTTCTTTTCAGATCAGACCCGTTCAACTGACATACTTTATACATGGAAACTCAAGTGAACAGGAGAGAATGCTCCCAGTGCTAAATATAAACCAGCAAGTTACAAGATAGCATTGCCAGGCACTTCAGGGCTGTAGAAATACAAAAACAAAGTTAGGTATTAAGTTTAATAAGAATACTTGACTCTTCTATAGAGTATAATATAGTCAAAGCATTTCATAGACATAGCAAATTGATCTTCGCAATACCCCTGCCAGGAAGGGAGGTAAGTAATATTATCCATATACGTAGGGAAACTCAGAGAGACGAGTGACCTGATTTTCAGAAGTACTGAGGACCCACAACTTCCACAGCTCACCTCTGAAAATGAGGCCATGGCTGGCCTTCTAAAGATTTCTTACCAAGACCATGGCAGAGTCAAAGGCACATATCTGTCCCCTCAGGGTAGGAATGGAGTTACACTGATTTACACCAGCTAAGTATTCGGTTCCTAGATGTGTAAAAGGCATTTGCATTTACTAGAGACAAGCCAATTCCAAGCCGTACTTCCTCAGAAATCAAATATTGCTCCAGCATCTCTTTAAAAAGAGATGAGTGAATCAATTCTCCAAAATCATTATGTTCTGATAGCAACAAGTGGTCAGGGCCCCATGTACGCTATGATTCTCAATAGCACAGTTTGCCACAACACTCATCCCTTCTGGAATCCAAGCTTCCACTTCTTGTGGCTGCAAAGAAAATCTTCCAAACATGAGGCCAGGGCAAACCAATGAAGCAATGTCTACCTAAGTCTTCAGACAGCCTGAAACGAGGCTCTGAGATGGATGAATTGTTATTATTCATCTTACTGGATCATACTGCAGGCCTGGGACCTGAGATTGTAAATTATCTGTGGTTTGTGTGATGGTTCCTTTTGTACAGGGATCATATACAATTAGGCCACATCCAGCCCCTTCCACAGAGGGCTACTGCACATGCAGAGGGAAATGAAAGGGTTGCACCATACAGGTATAATACTATCATTCCCCTTTCCCATGTTGAGGGAGACCCATCGAAGGCTTTGCAGGTGATCCTCTTCCAACCACCAACCCATGTAAGGTGTGACCAGGTATGGAAAGATTCCATGTAGGCTTACGTATCCCCTGAGAAGCAGTTATGCAGACACTCCAGAGCCTGGACTAGGAAGGATTCCTTCCCTAAAGGTCCCAGTCCATGTCAGGGGCCCTATTGTGCTTGCGTTTGATTTCTAAGGCCCTGATTATGCGATGTGTTAAGTACAGGCAGACTCCTGCGCTTGTGCACAGCCTCTTTGACTTCAGCAGGACTCCAATGGGGGGGAGCAGGCCTCCCATATGCAAAATTTGCAGGATCAGAGCCCCATAAAAAACTCTTATGGACAACAAAACATCTTAAATAATCAATTGCAAACCCGAGGCAAAGAGTTAACTGCTTGTTTGTTATGAAGCCCTCCTTCATAGCGTACTGCGTGGCAGTAATATAATCTGCTTACAAAGAGGGCATATTTTTGCCAGTAAAGCAATTTATTTACAATAACAGACATATCAATCTGATGGTAATTACAAATTGCAACAGGAAAATTAAAATAAGTACCTCAGAGGCACTTGTAGAAGAAATTTTCCAATTGAAACATACTGGAAAAATACAATATATATTGTTTCTGTCCACAGCCTAGATTAGTTGCCACATTAATGTGTGCTAATGTACATTTATGCACTCCTGCTAATCACATCTAGCGCCCTTCTGAAGTAAAAAAAGGCTCATTCCGCTCCATCCAATACTGCTATACAAAACCTAGCACTAATCAAGCAAGTTATCAGGGTAATTAGGGAATAGAAATCACTGGGGGCATCATGCATTATGATTTGTCTGCTTTATTTTTAAAAGCCTGAAATGCAAATGGCTAATAAATTTAGTTAGTGATAACTTTGGTTTTTATTTGATGTTTAAATTAGTATGAGACTAGCACCCGGGTGGCATATATTGTTAGAAATTGCTTGCTCGCTGCTTCGCTTTTTCTTGCTTAATGTGGTGTTGAAGCACCTAATCTTATTTCCTTGCCAAAAAGACAAGAATGAGACTTCTGTTATGTCACATGCTGTCCTAGAGCCAGATGCTCCCCTCTGTCTTGCACTGCAAAGGGGGATCAAAGGAGCAGGAAAGCCGGTGCAATGTGCTTTGTGACCGACTCTCCGCCCCTCACCTCCCAAGAACATAACATAGCTGGATATCCCTGAGCTGTGGGAGTACCAAGAAGAAGGCATGCTGTGCAGCACGATGCCCTGTCTACTTAGTGTATTTTCAGCAGGAAATCTCTGTAGGGCGTTAGGGAACGATCCAAAGCCCCTTTAATTCACTGGGAATCTTTCCACTGATTTCAGTGAGCTTTTGGATCAGATCCTTAGTGCGTCTCATTGTAGCATTATCTCCCACTGTGCAGCTTCTAACCCATTTGGAGGTGCTGGGACCACAGGACCACAGTGACAGGGAGCGTATGTTCAAGTACTATAATAAAATGCCTCCGCCTGGGTGAATTGTAAGGAGGACAGTAGTACAGCAGATTTTGCTCCCATAGAATTAAAACAGAATGATCCACTTATGTTTTTAATGATTTGTTTCATGTTTATTTGCCTGAGGTATTCATGATTGGCTGGAGAACTAACATGAAACCTGAAGTGGTCTTTGTGTTTAATTTATGATCTCTGGAAGTGCTCAGGATAAAAGCAATTTTAAATAATTTCATCGGAGAGGAGATAGAATTATTTGTTCTGGAAACCAGTGACCCAGCTGAAAATGAAGACGACAACACACAGGCTTAAACAAGAATGAAGGCTAAGCAGTGAAGTATTTAGTATTTTGAATTTAACTAGCTGGAAAAATTAAATTTAAATTAAATTTCTTCAAGCTGTTTAGAAACAGTCTATACATCAGAGCAGGTCTGTGCAAAGATATGGTAGAAAGATGTTGATTTAAATCTTCCATTTTTAGAGGGAGGGATAGCTCAGACGGGGGGGGCGGGGGGGATAGCTGAGTGGTTTGAGCATTGGCCTGCTAAATCCAGGGTTGTGATTCAATCCTTGAGGGGGCCACTTAGGGATCTGGGGCAAAAATCAGTACTTGGTCCTGCCTAGTGAAGGCAGGGGGCTGGACTTGATGACCTTTCAGGGTCCCTTCCAGTTCTATGAGATAGGTCTCTCTCTTATATATATATATATTGTTAATTAATGTTTCCAGAACCTGGATTCCTGAGATGAAATTCCATTTTTTAGACAAAGAGTAAATTGGAAATTCAGAAGACCCCAGCACCGAGTGAGTTGCTGTGACAGATAAGAATAATTTTTTGAAAATTATATTCAGTGAATTAAGCAACAGACAATAGTGTTTAAAAAAAAAAAAAAGTACAACACTGGATAGTGGAACTGTTTTAGAAAAATAGGGTAGTTTGTAGTGGTTGTCTAGGAGAAAATGAATATCTTTGTTACTGGCTTTCATAGGTTTAAAAAAATTAATAAACACAATTTTATAAATTTACTAGCTAAGGATGTGATACCGTAACCTCTTACTCAAGTGTGAAGTCCCATTGATTTCAATGGGGTGACTCATGTGAGTAAGGACTAGTCACCTCAGTAAGGGACTGAAGGACTGCACCCACTGGTGGTACTATTTTGTAATACAGAAGATTATTTTCAATTCATATTTCTCACTGTGGGCACTTTTCAATTTTAAAGGAGAATTTAAAGCCAGATCCCCACCAGGTGTAAACTAGTAGCTCCGCTAAAATCAGTGAGCTAGATTCTTTCCTTGAGGCCTGACACAACTCTAAGCTGCTGACAGACAGATTTTAAATTATGCAGCAAGTTTAAGATCTTTAATGGGCTCTATGCCCATGACGAGTTGCTGTGCAAAGTATAGCCTCATGCCTGACGCGCGTGTGTACACACACACACACACACACACACACACACACACACACCTTCTCCCTTGACATGTGCCCTACAACAGGAGAGAAGGGTCAGAGGAGCGGCACATCTGCACCAGCAGGGCAATGACTTTCAACGGGAGAATTCTTCGTTGTCCAATTGCAGCCAGTTTCCAGCCCCTTTGTGCCTCCTGGGTGGTATAAAGGGGCTGGGAATTGCTTAGAAAATCCAACCCAACAGAGCTATAGTGACTTCCACCTGCTGAGGATGTGGCCTCTAGAAGGAATGGTGCTCGAAACAGTACTGGAAAATGAAGCTATCTACCCACAGAACTGGTATAATATGGACAGCAGCGAGTCCTTACTCAGGGCAAACTCCCAGCAGGCCTAAGAGGGCAGTTTAGTCTCTGTATTCATTCAGTTCCTGGAGTCTGTACTGCCTATTGATGGCAGGATTGTTTCTTATATATTAATTATCTTTGAAGATGTTAATGCATCCAGAAACTTGTGTGAAGGGGTCACCTTTGTGCATATTGGCATAAAACATAAATACTAAGGCTGGATGACTGCTGCTGAGGAAAAAAATCCCTATATATTTGCTCAAATGTAAAACAAATTTGCTTCTGAATTCAAATTTGCCCTTTTGTGTTTGCTTTCTATAAGTGATCAGAGTTTTATTCCCATAAAAGCTTTGCGTACAGTGAATTTGCAGCGATACATTTGAGCACTCTCACAACAAGTGGCACATTTTTAAGTAAGATGGGCGCATAGGAAGCCCCTTAATGGAACTCTGGAACAAAGGCAGTTAAACGAGCAAACAACAATCTGACCCACTGTATTTGCAACATGCACACAAGGGTTAAGAGTTTTACTTATCCAATCGGGTAATAAAAACAATACCACGTGACTTATGATCATTTACAGCTTGAGTCTGAATGTCTAGGGATGAATATTTGTAGTCAACTGTTCTTGATCCCTCCAAAGTGGTGGCAGTGGGGTTTCTTCTTAAAATGTGAGTAATTTCCAATAATGACTACATGCCCGCTTCCCCTCCTCCCCCGACACACACATCTGCACACACAGGCTAAATTTAAAGTTAATGTATTTTCTCTGAATTGTTTGCTTATCTCTAAGTAATATAAGCCAAGTGCAGGACTACTTTTTTATTTGGGTTCACAAAAATATCTCACCAAATATCCAGGCCTAGGAGCTTGGCAAAAAGAATAATTGTTAAAGGGTACACAAGTGGGTGCAGTCAACGGTAATTTATCTGCTACACAAAGGAATCTGGCTCTCCACACACATAATGACTAGCACATCCCAGGAATATCAACTGTCAGCCTATTGATTGCAACCAGGTAATCCCAGGGAATAGGAGAAGTTATCAATCAAAATATGGTTCTCCTCGAGAAATGCCAGTGACTAGAGCTGGTCAAAGTTATTCATTACAAATAAATTATCTGACAAATTTGACCTTTTTTCTGTTCTCGGCCTGGTCCTGATTTCTGCAATTATATATGCTTGTTCATTTGTATTTGCCAAAGTGTTTGAACAGTGCTCGGTCTTTGACCACAAGGGATTGTGGTGTGTGTGTATATATAGAACTGTTGACTGTTTTGTGGGTCATAGACCAAGAAAAGCTGAGACTGGCCAGTTTAGAATAAGAAGCAAGATTAAAAGCTGTATCCAGCTGGCACTATAGGGAGAGGGGTGGGAATACCCAAGATGAAATTTGTCTTGGGAATTAGTGGGAATCTGATAGGGAGCAGGTATTACAAAATAGAGGCAATCTAAGTGTCATTTTCAGGCCCTAATATGGCTCAATTCTACCTTTGTTTCAATTCTATGATTAGAGAAACAGATTCTTTCTAAATAAGCAATTATTAAAAATGTTTAGAATGTTTGCACTTTTTTTAAAACACTGTTCAGAAGGAAAAAGTAAAAACAACCCCTGGAAACTTTTTTTTTTTTTTTACACACCAGTAGTACTGTATTGAAATGAATCACCAGTCATACTGTAAAATGGACAGTGATGTGTTAAAGCAGGAGTAGGAGTCCAGTGTTTCCTGCAGATGTACGTATAATTCAAATTAACTCAATTCTTTTCTATACATGTTTAAAGGAAGATTTTGGTGATAAACAGGGTTATCTCTCAAGAGTCAGGAAAATTGTTAAATAAAGTTGTTATGGGAACATTTACATTAGGCAGCAGAATTTATACAGTGGATATCGGGGCATAAGTAGACATGCGTATCTTTATTTTAGGAAGGTTGTAAACATGGTCCCACATGACATGACATTTACATAACCAAACTGGGGAATTGTGGCCTAGATAAAATTACTGTGGGTGCACAACTGGTTGAAAGATCATGGTAAAAAAATAGTTATAAATGGTTCACCCTCAAACTGGGAGGATGTATCCAATGGGGTCCCACAGGGTCTGTCCTAGGTCTGGTACTATTGAGTATTTTCATTAATGCTTTGGATAATGGAGCAGCGTGTATGCTTATAAAATTTGTGGATGATGACAAGCTGGGAGGGGTTTCCAACACTTTTGGAAGACAGGATTAGATTTCAAAATGTCCTTGATAAATCTGGAGATTTGGTCTGAAATCAACAAGATGAATTTCAATAAAGACAAGGGCATAGTACTACCTGGAGGAAGGAAAAATCAAATTCATAGCTACAAAATGGGGAATAACTGTCTAGGTGGTAGTACTGCTGAAAAGGATCTGGGTGTTATAGTGGATTACAAAGTGAATATGAGCTGACAATGTGATGGAGTTGCAGAAAAGGCAAATATTCTTAACAGGAGTGTAGTATGTAAGACACAGGAGGTAACTATTTTTGCTCTATTCAGCACTGGTGAGGCCTCAGCTGAAGTATTGTGTCCAGTTGTGGGCACCACACTTTAAGGAAAGTCGTGGGTAAACTGAAGAGAGTCCAGAGGAGAGCAACAAAAATGATAGAAGGCCTATAAGGAAAGGTTAAAAAACTGGGTATGTTTAATCTTGAGATAAGAAGACAGAAGGGTGACCTGATAATCTTCAAATATGTTAAGAGCTGTTATAAAGAGGACTGTGATCAATTGTTTTTCATGTTGACTGAAGGTACTGCAGATTAAGTCCTTACTTCTTGTCCTAAGGGAGATTTAGGTTAGATAATAGGGAAAACTTTCTAACTATAAGAATAGTTAGGCGCTGGAATAGATTACCAAGCGAGGCTGTAGAATCCCCATCACTGGAGGTTTTAAAGAACAACTTAGACAAACACCTGTCAGGGATGGTTTAGATATACCTGATCCTGCCTTAGCCTGGGAGAATGACTCTTGAGGTCCCTCCTAGTCCTACATTTCTATGATTCTGTGATTACAGCTCAGATTCGGTAGGCCACCTGTATTCAGCAAAGCACTTAAGCATGTGCTTAAACTAAGTATCTTAAGTGCTTTGCTGAATAGCAATCAATTTAAGCATGTGCTTTAAGACCCCAGTTCAACAGAGCACTTAAGCACATGCTTAATTTCAATAAGTAGCAATGCAATCAATAATAATGACTAAGCACTCAAAGTAATTGTTCTTAGTTAAACAATTCAGGCATAGAAAAGGAAATTTCCCCACAACCCTTTCTTTGCATGCTACAGTAAGGACTGTACACTGTTAAGCAATTCCACCACTGAAATAAATGAATTTCCACTTCATTAAAAACGTGTCCAGACCATTTACACATCTGAATCTGCTCCAACCATGCAGCAACAGAGGTGATTTCATGCACATTGTTCCCTGTAGTCATCTGTGGCAGCAGGCCAGTTCATGTTCCACTCTTAATAAAGAGTTTTGTTTTTTTAAATTGTCTCACACACCTTTAAAAACCTCCTCTTAATAGTGAAACTGAATGTACAAAATAACACATATAATGCCACCCAGGATTTCACGGTGGTTCATTATGCAACACAGCACGTCCACTTGAAACTTTATAGCCAAAGCAAAATTAGAACACTAAATCCTCTTGCTTCAAAAACATGGGACCCAGCTTTTTGAGCTTGAGGAGAAACTTCTTTAGCAGTTATGATTCCATCCAGTAGAGATCTGTCACGTGCCTATGTACACACAAGCATCCAGAACAAAATAGTAGCCCCATTGAAGTCACTAGCAAAACTCTCATTGACTTCAGTGGGGCCAGGATTTCATTGCCAGAATTCATTACAATTGTTTCAGTTCCCAATTTACTTCCCTCTTCAGACACTGAAGTTCGTACAAATGGATTAGAGTTTCTCTAAGTACCATCCCTTTAAGTTTTTAAGGAGTTGTTAAAGAGATTTTTTTGAAATAATTTGTACAGAGTGATTCTAATACATTTCTCCCACTCCAGAAACTTTGAATATTTTGTGGTGTATCCCATTATGAAGTGATGCTAACCTCAAATGACTTGCTGCATCATGTCCCATTACATCATGAAAAAAGAAATGGAGCCCATCAAAAATTTAAAAATGTCTTCTGATCAAGCTGTCACTACCACTTTTGACAGCAGCTGTATTATCCAGATTACTTTTCCAAACTGTCACAAACTGTACATCTTTTAAAACTGGCTCTTGGTTTTTGTTGTATTACTGTCCTTGATATACAATTATAGGAGGCCTGAAAAAATCTCTTTCAGATTTGTTCCACAAAGACTTTGCCTCAGATTCTCCCCTGCATTTCATAGCACTAAAATCTTCATAGCTGATCACAAAAGGACTACAGCAACATAGAACATAGAGTCCGCGTAAAGGATCCTCCATCCCCACCCTTTGGACTAGGGGAAAAAGTAGGTCTTCATTGTGCCCTTGCAATATACCAGGACCCATCCAGGCCATCTGAAGCCACTAGTACATGTCATAAATTAGAGCAGCCTGCCATCACCCTTTGTCTGTCTTGTCTATTTAAATTGTAAGCTCTTTGGGGCAGGGACTGTCTACTACTCTGGCCTAGCACAATGGGGCTCTATTCTTGGTAGGCCTTTAGACACCAACATAACACACATGTTAAATAATAAGAGGGATTGGACGCTATGGGGGAAGCAAACAATAGAGAGGGATAAGTGGAGGCAAGAGAGCATGGGGGAAGAGGAGATATAACCTGTGAAAGGAAACATTTGCTCTATTCAGCACTGGTGAGGCCTCAGCTGAAGTATTGTGTCCAGTTGTGGGCACCACACTTTAAGAAAGTCGTGGGTAAACCTATTTATGGGCATCTGTAGATCTGAGCTGGGATGAGAGGTGAAACCTGGGGCCAGATTCTTGGCATAGAGTAAGTCCCCATAAGGCCATATGCCACCTCAGTAGTGCAAAGGGGACTTACTAGCTGCCTATTTAGGGCAGCTCTAAGTGTCCTAACATTGGGGCACCCAGTGGTGTAAAGTTCTCAGCATAGGAGGTATTCTGGGATGACAGATACTGGGCTGGTATGACCATATTAGGTGGTGGAAGTTAGAGCAGCCTGTGACTGCCCTAGCATATGAGTGGTCTGCCAAAGAGAGAACTGTCATTTCAGCACTGAGCATGTAAGGATCAAGTCCCCGGTTTCCTCCTGCCTTTCAAGCATTTTATTGGGACCAGGAAAGAAGAATCAAGTGTCTTTGTTGTTTGTGTGTGTGTGTGTAATTAACTCAGTGCTGGAAACTCTTTACAAAATAGTTCCATTTGCCCTCTCTACCTCTTCCCGCCACACTATTACTGCACTATTACCTACTTAGGTAGGAAGGGAACTAGGTCGAAAGGAAGGCATGTTGAACATCCTGTACAAATGCTAAAGAAGTGGTTTCCCCCGCTGTTGTAGTGGCTTCCTTTAGTCATGTGACCTCTTAGCTCAAGATACTGTGTCTGACTCCTTTTGCTCCTTGACATGAGGGCCTATAGACCAGTCGTTTCCACACCAAATCCTAACCCCTCACATGTATAGGTCACCGGACTATTTGGGGAAACAGGGTTGTACTGTCTACCTCCTAGTGGATATAGGAAAACAGGAAAAAGTCTTTGATAAAGTCCCTCATAAGAGGCTCTTAAAGAAACTGGTAGTCATGAGGTAAGAGGCAAAATGGTTTAGAAACTCTTTAAGAGACAGAACGTAGAGAACAGAAATGGTCAGTAGTCAGTGTGGAAGGAGGTTAATAAGGGCATTCATTCCTCCAGGTTATGTGCTAAGATGGTTATTTCATGCGTTCATTAATGATCTGGAGAAAGGGGTGAGCAGTGAGGTGGAAACAGTTTGAACATAAACCAGGCACTAACTCCTGGAGTGGGGAAGAAACATCTCCCACTAGCATGATATTAATGTGATTAGTTAAAAAGTTAAAGCTAATGAGAGAATGAATTATTTACGAGTGACTGGAGCTGATTTTGAATTGGAAAACATGTGGGGCCAGCTCTGGGGGGGGGGGGGGGGAATGCTCTAGGAAGGAGGCTATGGGCCCTGTTTAAGTAAACAGACTGCTCTCAGTATGTATTCATAGGGTGTGAGGCAGAGGCAAGGCCATGCCCCAGGTCCTGCAGAGTGGGCTGGACACATGTAGGGCAGCAGCATCTTTTATGGGCTGGGGAGCATAGAAAGAGAGTCTGTCATCCGTACTGGCCTCTGGGTTTCTGCATCTTACTTTCTTCTCAGGTCTTTGCAAAACAGGCACTATTGGACTCCCAAGAGGATGCTAAAGGACAGTGGAGGTACCAGTCCCAAGCATATTATATTTGATTGATTGGAAAAAAATTGACAAACCTTTTTTTCTGGTTGAAAAATGTCATTTTGTCGATACAGACATGTTTCATGGAAATGTATCTGTTTTGACAAAATGGCATTTTTTTTCAACCAGAGAAAAAGGTTTGTTGAAAATTTTCTGGCCTGTTCTATGTTTCCTTTTCTTGCTATATCTAGAGGCCATTTGTTCCCCATTTCTCTCTGTCAAGCTTGGGAAACTACAATTGAATTGGGATCTGCATGTGCACGTACTGTGCTGTCCCATACTGAATTATACTAAAAACAACTACAACCAGAACCCCTCCAGAAAAGAACAGTAAGGTTTAAAGTCAAGTACTTAAATGTTAGGAAATACCAGAATTATGGTTGCTTGCACAACCTTAATTCAGCCTCCTTGTGTGTGTGCATTATGATACAGTCTTTAATTTATATAATCGCATAGTATTTTTTCCACCGGACCTCTGCCTTGCTCTGCCAGTGGGTTTCACAGGTACTTGATGACCGCAGAGGAATGCTGAGACTCAGGCATCTTGAGTTCTCTTCCAGGCTGTCTGGACATGTCTACACTGCAATTAAACAGCCCTGACTGGCCTGTGCCAGCTGACTCTGGCTCGCAGCGCTCGGGCTAATGTAATTGTTTCATTACAATGTAGATTTCCGAGCTGAGGCTGTCGGCTGGGCTCTAGGGTACTGTGAGGTCTCAGACCCTTATAAGTTATAATCAACTGAAAACTGGGCCTTATAAAGGGAAAGGTCAGCCAACTTAAATAATCGGGTGCTGCAAGCTCCACCTATAGAATTCCCCTGGCTTTGGTCAGAGAGAAACATCTGCAATTAAATCCCTAACAGAGTTCAGCATCTAACTATAAAGCCTGAGCATGCCCCAGATACCTAATTAATACTTTTAATTACATGTATTTTGTGTATTTCTTTAAAATGAATGCTAACTTGCTTTCTTCCAATGCCAGAGTGTGGGAGTGAATGGAGTGTGTCCATGTGCTCTGCAAGACAGAGAGTTACAATGTAAGTGAGGCTGAGAGGCAGTTCCTAGCCATTAGTGCTGGACAGGGAATTAGACCTGAGTTCTCTACCCAGCTCAGCCAGGGATTGATTTTGTGATGTGGGCAAGTCACTTCACCTCTGTTGCTCAGTTTCTCCATCTGCAAAAAAGGATGAGCCTCACAGGAGGGTTATGTGACCTTTTAATTTGTTTTTATAGCATTTTGTGATTCTGAGATGAGCAGGGCTATACAAGCATGAAGTATTATTAGTAGGTAATATTACTAATCCTAAATTGATGGGTGATTAAGTGTGAATTAAATGGTAAAACTAAGTACAAATGACTGTGGAGATCATTCTCAATGAGGAAGAAGTAGAATTAAATGAGTGGCAATAGCCACAAAAGTAGAGAAGATAGTGGGTGCCACAGATTCTGTAATCTCAAGATCTCTGTCATTTAGTTTATGCCCAGTAACCAATTCTTATTCATTTGTCTGGAAAGCAAAAGCTTTAAATAAATACTCTCAGAATTCTGCACAGCATTTCACTGCTTGTGTGTCTGCCTGAGGTGAATGCAATAGGGAAAGATATGAGATAAATAAAAGGATATTGAAATGTCAGCGATGACAAAGTATGATCTGATTCAAGTGTTGGACTCTTTACATAGGGTGAAAAAGTGAATTTGTGTGTGAAAAGTGACTTGCCCATAAAAATCTTTCTTGTTTCAAAAGTCTGTTATGGAAAATAACTTCTTCCCTTAGCTTCACTCCTCTGGAGGTGAAATTGATCCAAACCAACCCATTTAGGTTACAGAGAACTTATTCTATTTCATCCAAATCAGAGAAAGTTTACTAGAAATGCAAATTGATACACCAAATCTACCAAGGAACAAGCCTTCTATAAGCCTTTGCTTATTAATCTGATCCCTTATTTCTACAATTAGGAATTAGTCCAGGGTGTCAATGAGTCAGAAGTCTGCCAAATAGGGTGACCAGATGTCCCGATTTTATAGGGACAGTCCCGATTTTTGGGTCTTTTTCTTATATAGGCTCCTATTACCCCCCCCCAAACCCCCATCCCAATTTTTCACATTTGCTGTCTGGTCATACTACTGCCAAATGTGTTCTGTATGTGCACTATTTAACTGGGAATTGTGTAGGTGCAAACCTTTGTGTTCATGAGCAATATGACATTACTTTTTTATTTTTAGGTTTGTGTCTTATTGCACTGAAGTCTCTTATTTACCTTTTGCAAAGACTGATAGGTGCTATAATACCTTATTTGTTTTATGCTTTCTCCATGTACTCTAGTAGCTGGATTTATTTGTTGCTGGGTGGAAGGTTACAAGTTTCTTGGATGTCGTTTCTAAATTGCAGACTAATCAAACCAGGCTCCTAAGCAGGAAGCCGCATGGCATCCCAGATATCTACAATAAATAAAACAAAGTAAAAAGGAAGAAAAAAGATATTTCAAGTGGCAAATGCCAAAGGTAATATAGAAAACAAGGAACATAAACCTGAAAGCTTCCTCAGGTTTTTCACAGTGAGTTGAACTATAAATGGATCAATTACAGTTGCCTGCCTGAGTCAGATGAAACTTTGTTTACAGACTATGAAATGTACAGGGGAAACCTTGAATGCTTCTGAGTTTTTTGTTTTTGTTCTTCCTCTGACATCTTAATAGACATTATCTATCAGATTAGCAAGGACTGAAAGAGATTTCCATGTTTCAGTGCAAGCAAAAAAAAAATCTCTTTTTCAACATGCAAACAGTAATAGGCACATTTTCAGAGTGAAGAATCTATTCAAAATTTCAGACTTAAAAAGACTGGAAATGTTGCTGTTCAGGATTGGAATTGTAACTAAAAGCTGCTTCTGGTGTTGAAGATGAAAAGCAAAAAAAAAATGACAGACTCAAAGTTCAAACAGCTGTGTGTACCTGCAAAACAGGCATTGCATTCTGCATTTGATAAAGATATGCAGCCAAAAAATCTAGATTTGGAAGGAATATTTCCTCAAAATAGTTCAGCGAAACTGAGATCCATCTTTTCACTCTGAATAAACACAGTTGTCTTTTCTGTCTCCCTGGTTGGTCTCATTCTGTGAACTGTATGTTTGAAGGCCAGAAATTGTCCATATATAGAAAAGTAAGGCATCCAGTGCTGGCTCTACTAACTAAGAAGCTTCTGTCTGTAACAATTTTACCAGAGCTGAAGACATGTTTTAAGTAGGTACACACTAGAGGTTGGATATTTCAATTACAGAACATCGCTTCTTGCCAAAGCTCGCCATAGCAGCTGTCTCATTTCCTAATACAGTGAAGAATTCTCCCTGACATCTGAATCTTCATCATGAAAATATTCTTTCACAAATATAGAGGCATACTGAATCAGTTTGTGATACTGCCACTCTGTGAGGATGAGACTGGGTCTGGGCTTTCCATGTGACGTGGAAACCTTACATATGGTGTAGCTGTTGGTTTTTCCAGTGTGGTCATTGGGGCTGTTGTTTTTAAGTTAGGGGACTATTTTGCATTTCCTGATGTTCTCAGGAGACTTTTTGCACTTGACTTGATATGTGATGAGAAGCAGGTGCGCTAAATAGGAAGACAATGGCATGGCCTCTGGCACTTTATTTATGAGAACATCCTTTATCTCTGTCTCTCTACAGTAGAAGTGTTGTGGCAAATCTGTCTTTGAAAAGTGGATGAAACAATGTTGCAAACACATTTTTCTTCCCATAACCTATTTATCCTTCTACATTCCTCACACTACCCATTTATTCGAGTCTAAGGGAAGCTTAGAAATAAGGTTTTCTACCAGTGTTATTTCAATGGCACTTCCATTTTTGCTTCAGATTAGTGCTGTGTGTACAAAGCATGATGTGTTGATATAAACACCATCCTTTACTACACAAACTGTGTTATTTAATGCAATGAAACCAGGGCAGAAACTTGGGGTGGGGTGGGGGGGGGTAGGGAGGAATAAGTCTGTTCTTACAACACAACTCCATCAGGTGAGCAATCCTTTTCGAAATCCTATTTTAGGCTCAATGCAGTTTTTAGTCGTCAGCTGTCCACCTCAGGATAAATATCTGCACAATAAAGACCCTCTTATTGCCAGTCCTAGCTGCCCAATATGCTGTCAATGGCATGTAATTGACTATTTGACCATTGCTCCACATATAGCTAAGGATGGGAACATAAGGTCCTTAGTTTGCTTTAGGTCAAGCATTATTCTTCCATGCACAGTTTCATAAAGTTGTGAAATAGCCTTTCCAAGACAAATGTGCAAAAAGCAGCACAGTAACTGGGATCAGCTGCAGCCATGAATTTTATGAATGGTTTGCTGGAAAGCACATTAATGGTAACATCAGTCCAAATATGAGGTCTCCATTGTTCCTGTTCCAAGCCTGCAGATGGGTAATTCACAATGTAAGTGGTTTTCATGGCCAACATCACAAGCAGTCTTGTTTGCCTTGGACCAGCTTCCTTGGGCTGCAAAAAAATCTTGTCTTGTTTTTCAGAAAGTTTTTATTCCCATTCCATAAAGTGTGGAGAGTACAGATAAACTGAGGAGAAAATTCTCTGGAGAAAAAGAATAAGGGGACATTCAATGAAACTGCAACATGGCAAAGTCGAGACTGATAAAAGGAAATATTTTCCCCCACATAGTGCACAATTAACCGGTGGTGCTCATTGCCACAGGATCTTGTTGGGGCTAAGAATTAAGTAGCATTCAATAAAGAATGAGACATTTAAAGGGGTGACAAGAATACCTAGAATTACCATTGTGTGTGAAATATATATTTTAAAGCCACTTTAGAAGGAATATAAAGCTTTGGGGTATAAACTAACTTTGATGGGTTGTCACCCCTGGGGTGCAGTCTGGGAGCTGTTGGAACCACTGTGCTCCTCTAAGACACAAAGCTGGGTTGGGGGGACAGCCAGCCTCACCCAGGCCCTGTTATCACCCAAAACGACAGCAGGTGTTGCCACTCACCCAAACTGGGCTGAGTGCAAATAGCAGACACCAGCCCCCCCCTCCCCCCCCGGCACACTGGAGTATAAACCCAGAATTATACTGTCTTGCACTGCATGGGGAGCTGTACAGTGTAAGCTCATTAATATGTCCACCCCTCCCTCGATGTGGAGTGGAATATGCCCACTTGTGGTAACCAAGCTGAGGTTTTTTCCCCTAGATGCTTCACTTAAAGGCACACTGGTTTAGGTTAAAATACAAAACAAGTTTATTTACTATCACTTATAATCTATCTTTTGTAGTTAACAGATCAAAGCAGATTACCTAGTAAATAAACAAAACCACAAACTAAGCCTGAAGTATTAGAAAGATTGGATATGAATTAGTAATTTCTCACCCTGGCTGATGATACAAGTAGGCTTGCAGATTCTTAAGGGACAAGCTGCATTTGCTTTGCAACTTGGGCTCCCCACCCCCATATCAAGTCCTTCTCTTTCAGAGCTTCTCTTAGGTGTTGAGTTGTGGTGGAGTGAAGAACAACAAATCATGTCACTCCCTACCTTTATATAGCTTTAGCATAGGGCAGGAACCTTTTGTTCCAAAAACTGTTCCCAGCCCAGTTCGTGGAAAAATACAGGTACCAAATGGAGTCCAGAGACATGTGATCTGGTCACATGATCTTGCAAAGTCATAGCAGCCATTACTTACTGGCTGGCCGAAAAGTCCACAGGAAAGTTCACCAGGTGGGGGATAAGCTTCTCCTAAGACCTATTATCAGACGGGTAGCCATGTTAGTCTGTATCCACAAAAACAACAAGGAGTCCCGTGGCACCTTAAAGACTAACAGATTTATTTGGGCATAAGCTTTCGTGGGTAAAAAACCCACTTCAGACTCCATGCATCTGAAGAAGTGGGTTTTTTACCCACGAAAGCTTATGCTCAAATAAATCTGTTCGTCTTTAAGGTGCCACCAGACACCTCATTGTTTCTAAGGCCTATTGTTTTCCCTAGTGGCCCATTACCCTGAATGGGCTCTTCATAATCAGCTAGTTAGACTGGAAGCATCTTGCCTAGTGGGTCTCACACAGGTGTGACTACATGTGAAATACAAATACATAGTAAATATTCACAACTTCAGATACAAAAATGATACATGCATACAAATAGGATAATCATATTCAGCAAATCATAACTTTTCCAGTGACACCCTACATGACCCATCTTTTACAAAATGCACCATAATTATGCCACATAATTATTTTATATATATATTTATATATATATATATATATATATATATATATATATATATATATATATATATAAAAATATCACTATGAAGAATATGGGGTGCAGTGTCACACTAACTTCTAACTATTGGAGGGTTGTGAGGAAGCTTGCCCTGTGGGCAGATTATCTCAGAACTGCCTACTGCTGGATTTCTTCATTTGACCCCACTGGATCGGGTCATGGTCTGAAACAAGATACTGGACTGAATGGATGACTGGCCCTACCTATTGTGACAAATTCTATGTTCCGAACCATATCAGCGGAGCCTGCTCCTTTTGAATACTAGTTTCAAACTTTGTCCATTGGACTTTCCTTACAATGGAACCTTTGTTTTCCCCTATAAAAAGATTTCAATTCCAGGGTTCCATCCATATTCTTTATGTTCTCATTATCTGCTACACAAGTGAAAGTGGCATTTACAACATCTTGGAGAGCCATGTTTTAAATGAAACCTTTTGCACAGCCCCATGGAACCAGTTGTTTGTTTGGGAAGAATGACAGTGCTTCCCAAACCTTCTTCAGTAAGGTCCCAATTCAGGAAATGAGCCTTATTCCAAAAGGGTGATTTAAGCGCATGTAAACCCACTGAAGTCAACAAGCAGTTTCCATTTTTACATAGTCACTCTTCAGAGCAGAATCGCACTTTTAAAATCTATAGAAACATTCTCAGAAAATTGCAAGTAAAAATAATAATTACAGTATAAATTTTTTCTGCGGTGTTCTTAAACCAATTTGAAATATCTATGAATGAACTTTTGAATAATTTCTTCTGAACTGTCTTTCTAATTATGCCCAGTTACTATTTTGGAAATTAACTTTTATAATTAACACACCCCTTGCCTCACCTACCTACTCAACAATGAGCTGAGCTATATTCATACAACAATGCATATAACCACGTACATGATACAGTAAGATATTTTCCAAAAATCTGCAGATGCTGTTGAACAAAGAGGCTAATATTTATCTTTTATTTTCTCCCCACAGTGTCATTGGTAAAGTTTAGAGGTTGCCTGCCCCTCTCAACTATGGCCTCAAAATACGGAAAAGCAACATTGCCATGGTAACAAGCTGCTCCCACAATCTATAAAAATAAAAGGTTAGCTATTTGTTTCCATTGATAACATCTTATATTTAACTGCCTTGAGCAGTGCTGACAGGGTCAATCCTTGTTACAATAGTTAGTTCTTCTTGGCCAAACAAAGGAAAACACTACCTGCTGAAATTGACTGTGATGGACACAATCATAAATTGTTAGCATTAACCAATTGTACCACTATAAACAATCAGATGTGCCAAGTGCTCTTCTCACCCATTCCTTCCCATGCAAGAAGCAAAACAGTTATTTTGTTTCTTACCTGGCAAAGCACAGGCTTGCTAATTGTACACGTTCTCATTTGGGGAATAAAATATCTGCCCAGAATGCTGGTCTGCCTCTCTAGTAAAGTGAGGGGTGCCAGTATAGTTGCTGGGGGGGTTCAAACATGACTGTGCAGGGGAAATTCATCCAATGCATAATGCACATTACCTCACTCATCAGTAGGTATCGCTCACTTCTGTGTCAAAAAGACATTGTAGCGAGTCCCATACCAGGACTTCCAGCTATCTACCGATATGTGCCCCATCCTCATAATATCTGAGTGATTCACAATCTTTAACTTATATGTCCTCACAGCACTTTTGTAATGTAGGGAAGTACTGTGTGTTTCAGTTCCCATGAGGATAAAAGAGGTAGGGGCCAGGATTTTACAGGTATTTAGACACATGAAGATACAGATAGGTGACGGGTGGGTTTTTCAAATGGAAGTCAATGGGAAATAGGCGGATTTTCAAAAGCATCTAGATACCTAAGCACTTCTGTGCATTTTCAGGTGCCTAAATACCTTGAAAAATCTGGCCCTATGTGACTTTCCTAAGGTCACATTGGAAGTCTATGGCAGAGTAGGGCCTTGAGCCCAGGTCTCCCAATAATTAAATGTAATACTACATATTCACAACACACCTTAGAACTGCCATGGAATGGAAGAAAGCTATGTTTTGGGTTCTATCAGATGTTCTGGTAATGTTCCAGAATGCTGTCAATCTGTACATACTGTCAATATATACAGATATTTTACAATAAAAATAGGTATTTCTTAAAGCATGCCAAGTATTATACCATATTACTTTGTACTGATTAATAGCAGATTGCATGAAGTGACCAAGTCAGCCTACTGACATGCTGATATACTGTGAGACAGAAACATCTATTAGCATAAACGGACAAAAATGTGGGTTTATATAAATTTCAAACCAATAGTACAAAAAGTCTGTGCGTATTAACCTCACTTAGAATGTAGATGTTATTCGTATGCAGTTCAGTCCATATGTGTCCTCCATTTAACTGGACACCAATGGCATTGTGGGGTACTAAAAAGTATATTTCTTGATCAAATAGATTTTAATCAATTCCAATCTTTGAAATCCAGGAGGAATTTTCCCCCAGGGCATAGTGTCCAAGAATTTGGAGGGTTTTGCATTCCCCTGGTCATTCTATGGAGCATATCCCACACAGAAAATTCTCCGGGAGGGGCAGAGGCTTTGTTGGATCTTAGTTCTTCCTGGTTTTTTTGTTTGGTTTTGGGGTTTGGTTTTTTGTTTGTTTCTAGAAAAGTGGAATACTGAGAAGATTCAACAAGCTGTAGCACAATAGAAATCAAATTTTCTTCTGATTCAGTCTGGTGACTCTGAAATTTCTCCGAATTGAAATAGATTAGCCAGTGAAGGGCGAGTTCAGAGTTTTGAGGAGGACTTCTTTACAGATGTAAACCCAATCATAAAATAGACACGATGCATGGTAATATGGCTTAGATATCCTATTGTAATCCTATCTGCTAACTGACCTTAAAGAACTAATCTCAAGTAAATATTTGGAAGTCATACAAACAGTAAGGAGCATGTTGTTTGGTTTTGTTCCTCTTGTTAAGCCCCAAGTTTCTTATGGGGCTAGCAAGTTTGTTCAAACTTGAAATCGGTGTCACTAAGGCCTTGTCTACGCTACGGGGGTAAGTCGACCTAAGTTATGCAACTCCAGCTACATAGCTTAGGTCGACTTACTGCAGTGTCTACACCGCACTGCATCGATGGTAGATGCTCTCCTGTCGACTTACCTTACTCTTCTCATTCCAGTGGAGTACTGGAGTCGACGGGAGAGCGATCTGCGGTCGATTTTAGCGGGTCTTCACTAGACCCACTAAATTGACCCCTAGTGCATCGATCGCAGCAGCATCAATCCCCCAGTAAGTGTAGACATGCCCTATGAGTGACCTGTTTTTCCCAATGGGATCTACAGGCACAAAAAGAGAATTTCAAAATATGACTGAGCGAATAACCCAAGTAAGGGTAGTTGCTACAATATGTATCTTAGACATCTTTACACACTTTGTGGCAACAGTATCAGGAGCTGGCTATCACTCAACTAACCTTCAAGTATAAGTGAGGGCCCAAGTTCTGCCCTCGTGGTGCTCCCCAGAAGTAACTGCGGTTGCATAAGGTGTCAGATAATTATTTGACCCAAGAGTTTTTGCTTTAAAACTTTTTCAGTGAAAAAGTTAGTCCATCCACCTTGATCACTTTTTAGACATTCATTTGTACTGAGGTTTGCCAGTTATCTTCTGTCTCTGTTACCTCCATTGCTTTCTGGCATCCTGTGTGTGTGTTTGTTTCCCAGCATGCATAACACACTGAAAATAATAACTTGTCCTGCTGTTATTCATATTGCCATTTGACACTGGAACTTGCTTGCTCTGCCAGTCAATACAGTGTATACTAACCTAAGCAAAAGCATGGTATTCTCTAGAATAGTCACCAACTGTAGTTAGGTACCTAACTCCCATTGACTTTTATGCCAAATTGCAATTAGTGCTTTTGAAATCTCCTACTGCATATGCCATTGCCCAGCACTTGCACTAAGCTGGAAAGATAGCAAACAGAAAGGTGTCCATCAAGGTTGTTTCATTCTAAAAGCTTTGAACTTCCCCTTTTTCATTCCTGAACTCCATGTTACAGCACCTGATCTGCCACATGAACAAATGGTTTTCTCTAGAGCAGACATCAATGACATTCCACTGGTTGACTGACTGTGGATAGAAGGACAAAGTACTTAGCAACTCCAATTAGGAAGCAATACACATCACCTCTGAGTCATTTTGCTTCTGGCAATCTGGGACATTAAATCTCATATTTACTTCCCAACCAAGGTCAAAAAAAGCTAACAAATAGTGGCATGATTTCCAAAGCAATTGATGGAAAGTGAACAGGTTTACTCGCATAGGATTTCTTTCTAGTACAATTGAGTAAAAAAAATTTGACAGTTTGGGGAAGACTTACCATTGCACTAAATCACCCTTTAGACCAATGAGACTGAGGCTGGCGAACCACAAGTGGCTCTTTAATGTGTGTCCAACAGCTCTTTGCAGCACATGATATTAAAACACTGCGATTTAATTATTAACCAATCTAAGTTACTAACCAGTCAGGATGCTTTTACTATGCTATTAACCAATTGTAGTTGATAAAATAATACTTGGTCAGTCATTTTGCTGTAAGAATATATATAAACTAAATATTTCCCCTCTCAAACTGTTTAACTATGAATATATAGTGCTATAGTAAATGAAACAATGAATTCACACTACTGTGGCTCTTTTAGATAACGTTGATCACTAATTTGGCTCCTGAACCACTGAGGTCTGAGTTCCAGAGTGGTAGCCGTGTTAATCTGTATCAGCAAAAAGAACAGGAGTACTTATGGCACCTTAGAGACTAACAAATTTATTTGAGCATAAGCTTTCGTGGGCTAAAACCCACTTCATCGGATGCATGCAGTGGAAAATACAGTAGGTAGATAGATACACACACACACACACACACACACACACACACACACACACACACACAGAAAGAGAACATGAAAAAATGGATGGTGCCATACCCACTATAATGAGAGTGATCAGTTAAGGTGAGCTATTTTCAGGCCAAGAAAGTCTGAGTTTGGCTGAGTCCTGTTCCTGTTGATGTCCATTTGGCAAAACTCCCATGGATTTCAACGGGAGCATGATAAGGCTGAGGGCTGGTCTTCACTACAGGGAGATCGACGCTGCTGCAATCGATGCAGCAGGTGTCCATTTAGCGGGTACAAAATATATCGGAAGGACAGAACAGGTCGTGCTGGTGGGGGAGTGGCACTATATGTGAAAGAAAGCATAGAATCAAATGAAGTAAAAATCTTGAATGAACTAAGTTGCACTATAGAATCTCTATGGATAGTAATTCCATGCTTGAAAAATAAGAATATAGCAGTAGGGATATATTACAGACCACCTGATCAGGATGGTGTTAGTGACTCTGAAATGCTCAGGGAGATTAGAGAGGCTATTAAAATAAAAAAAAACCTCAATAATAATAATAATGGGGGATTTCAAACCCATATTGACTGGGTTCATATCACCTCAGGAAAGGATGCTGAAATAAAGTTTCTTGACACCTTAAATGACTGCTTCTTGGAGCAGCTGGTCCTGGAACCCACAAGAGAGGCAATTCTTGATTTAGTCCTGATTTAGCACAGGATCAGGTTCAAGAGGTGAATATAGCTGGACCGCTTGGTGATAGTGACCATAATATAATTAAATTTAACATCCCTGTGGCAGGGAAAACGCCACAGCGGACCAACACTGTAGCATTTAATTTCAGAAAGGGGAACTACACACAAATGAGGAGGTTAGTGAAACAGAAATTAAAAGGTACAGTACCAAAAGTAAAATCCCTGCAAGTTGCGTGGAAATGTTTTAAAGACACCATAGTAGAGGCTCAACTTAAATGTATACCCCAATATAAAAAAACATAGTAAGAGAACCAAAAAAGAGCCACCATGGTTGAACAACAAAGTAAAAGAAGCAGTGAGAGGCAAAAAGGCATCCTTTAAAAAGTGGAAGATAAATCCTAATGAGGAAAATAGAAAAGAGCATAAACTCTGGCAAATGAAGTGTAAAAATATAATTAGAAAGACCAAAAAAGAATTTGAAGAACAGCTAGCCAAAGACTCCAAAAGTAATAGCAATTTTTTTTTTTAATACATCACAAGCAGAAAGCCTGCTAAACAACCAGTGGGGCCACAGGACTATTGAGATGCTAAAGGAGCACTCAAAGACAATAAGGCCATTGCAGAGAAACTAAATGAATTATTTGCATCGGTCTTCACTGTTGAGGATGTGAGGGAGATTCCCAAACCTGAGCCATTCTTTTTGGGTGACAGATCTGAGGAACTGTCCCAAATTGAGCTGATAGAGGAGGTTTTGGAACAAATTGATAAACTAAACAATAATAAGTCTCCAGGACCTGATGGTATTCACCCAAGAGTTCTGAAGGAGCTCGAATGTGAAATTGCAGGTCTACTAACTGCCATCTGTAACCTATCATTTAAATCAGCTTCTGTACCAAATGACTGGAGGATAGCTAATGTGATGCCAATTTTTAAAAAGGGCTCCAGAGGTGACCCTGGCAACTACAGGCCAATAAGCCTCACTTCAGTACTGGGCAAATTGGTTGAAACGATCATAAAGAACAAAATTGTCAGACACATAGATTAACATAAATTTGTTGGGAAATAGTCGACATGGTTTTTTGTAAAGGGAAATCATGCCTCACCAATCTACTAGAATTCTTTGAGGGGGTCAACAAGCATGCGAACAAAGGAGTTCCAGTGGATATAGTGTATTTAGATTTTCAGAAAGCCTTTGACAAGCTCCCTCACCAAAGGCTCTTAAGCAAAATAAGCAGTCATGGGATAAGAGGAAAGGTTCTCTCGTGGGTTGGTAACTGAAAGATAGGAAACAAAGGGTAGGAATAAATGGTCAGTTTTCAGAATGGAGAGAGGTAAATTGTGGTGTTCCCCAGGGATCTGTACTAGGCCTAATCCTAGTTAACATATTCATAAACGATCTGGAAAAAGGGCTAAACAGTGAGGTGGCAAAATTTGCAGATGATACAAAACTGCTCAAGATAGTTAAATCCCAGACAGACTGCGAAGAGCTACAAAAAGATCTCACAAAACTGGGTGACTGGGCAACAAAATGGCAGATGAAATTTAATGTTGATAAATGCAAAGTAATGCACATTGGAAAACATAATCCTAACTATACATATACAATGATGAGGTCTAAATTAGCTGTTACCATTCAAGAAAGAGATCTTGGAGTCATTGTGGATAGTTCTCTGAAATCATCCACTCAATGTGCAGCAACAGTCAAAAAAGCAAACAGAATGTTGGGAATCATCAAGAAAGGGATAGATAATAAGACAGAAAATATCATATTGCCTCTATATAAATGCATGGTACGCCCACACCTTGAATACTGCATGCAGATGTGGTCGCCCTATCTCAAAAAAGATATATTGGAATTGGAAAAGGTTCAGAAAAGGGCAACAAAAATTATTAGGGGTATAGAACGGCATCCGTATGAGGAGAAATTAATAAGACTGGGACTTTTCAGCTTGGAAAAGAGGCGACTAATGGGGGATATGATAGAGGTCTGTAAAATCATGAGTGGTATAGTGAAAATAAATAAGAAGTGTTATTTACTCCTTCTCATAATACAAGAGCAAGGGGCCACCAAATGAAATTAATAGGTAGCAGGTTTAAAACAAACAAAAGGAAGTATTTTTTCATGCAACGCACGGTCAACCTCTGGAACTCCTTGCCAGAGGGTGTTGTGAAGGCCAATACTATAACGGGGTTCAAAAGGGAGCTAGATAGATTCATGGAAGATAGGTCCATCAATGGCTATTAGCCAGGATGGGCAGGAATGGTGTCCCTAGCCTCTGTTTGCCAGAAGCTGGGATTGGGTGACAGGACATGGATCACTTGATGATAACATGTCTGTTCATTCCCTTTGGGGCACCTGCCGTTGGTCACTGTCAGAGGACAGTGGATACTGGGCTTGATGGACATTTGATCTGACCCAGTATGGCCGTTCTTATGTTCTTAAATCGATGGCAGAACACTCTCCGGTGGACCCCGGTACTCCACCTCTCCAAGAAGAATAAGGGAAGTCAACCAGAGAGCGTCTCCCATTGATGCAGCACAGTGAAGACACCAGGGTAAGTGAACCTAAACTATGTCAACTTCAGCTACATTATTTACGTAGCTGGAGTAGCGTAACTTAGGTTGACTTGCCCTGGTAGTGAAGACAAGCCCTGAGTGTAGATTCTGTGTAGGAATAAGAGTTCTACCTTAAAATCTCTAAGTTCTGCCAGCTTTGAACAGTAAATTTCATTTTTTCAGGCTGGCTCAGGGAGAACACACAAATGTCATCAATTCTGGGGGGAGGGGGGGGAAAAGGAGGAGGAAAATGAGTTTAAAATATTTTTGCTCACCTTCCTGACCACATGAACTAGCTGTAGCCAGTCAAAGAGCTCTCATCATCTCACTTTTTAGCAGCCCACCTTAAAATTTCTCAAAGGAAAGTAGAACAGGCAGCACAGCATTGTTGCAATTTGAGATTTCCTTCACAAACCTTTTCCCAGGAGTTTCCATTGGGAGGAGAGGAGTTTGTCCCAGCCAGTAAAACAAGCAAAGTATTTGGTGGCTGCTAAGTCCCATGGAATCTCCTAGACACTGGGGCCCTTTTCATGGAGACCCGTGCTTTGCTTTTAGGGCTCCCTGGCCTTCCTCTCTCTTCCTTGTAGCACAGGTCCAATGGAATCAACAAAGGATTAAAACAAAAAAAGAGAGAGAGCAAGAGTAGCTATAAGATCTCTGGGGTTTTTTTAAATGTATAAATTGCTCAATGTAAAAGCAAACTGCCCCCCTTGTAAGGCAAGTAATTTATGGATTTTAACTGGACTTGTAAAATAGTACTAAATGATGATGCTAATATTTAGCATGTGGCTTAATGTAACAGGGCGGCGATTCACCCCTGCGGCCTCTCCTGTCGGTCATCCTGGGAATTAGCTCTTCGACCCAAGAGTGCCCCCTGCAGGCCAGTGTCCTGCTTCCCGCTGGGTCCCGAGTCCCTCTTGGACCCCAGTGCCCCTTTCAGGCCGGGGTGCTGTCCCCTTCAGTACCCCACAGTCTTACTGGGTCTCCCCTCCCTGGGGAACCCCTATTCCCTATCCCCACCTCACCTCAGTTGTAGGCTACTAGCCCCCGCTCCCTGGGGCAGACTCCAGTATAAGCCACTCACCACAGGCAAGGAGGGGTTTTGGACCTGCTGCCTCGGCCTAGCCTTGGGCTGTCCCCTACAACCCCAGTACCTATTTGGCCTTCTACTAGGCCACAGCCTGGGGGTTTCCAGGCCAGAGCTCCCCAGCTCCCTGGGCCTTCCCCCAGCCCTGCTCCAGCTCAGGTACCTTATCTAGCTCCCCAGCAGCCAGGCCCGTCTCCCTCTACAGCTAGAGAGGAGACTGTGTCAGCTCCTGCTTCACTGGCCTTTATAGGGCCAGCTGGACCCTGATTTGGGGCATGGCCCCCAGCTGAGGCTGCTTCCCCAAATCAGCCCAGCTTTTCCCCTGCCACAGCCCTCTCCCAGGGCTGTTTTTAACCCTTTCAGGCCAGGAGCGCGTGACCACCCTGCTACACTTATGTTTTAAAGTAGTAAAATTTTTAATTTTAGACTGTTCAAAATGGCTACCATTTACCAGGGGGAACTTGGTTCAAAGCATTACTGGAAAGATTTTCTGGTGTACTAGAGATCCAATGGTGGCGGTTAATATTTTGTTATATCTGATCTTAATGGATGGTAAAGCATCTTATATGCCATATACAGAGATAAATTTACAACACTAATGGGTCCATATGCCATAACAATAGACTACTGCTCCCAGAAGTTTACCTTTTTTTATAAGAAAAATCACTTGTGAATTGAGATTAAGTTGAAAGGTAAATTGCTGGATGCTGCTGCCTTTGATCTAGTGATTGAACTATATAAACTGTCTTTAACAAAAATAATAATAATAAATCAAACTGTCACTTAATAAAAGTGTGATGGGGAGAGAGAAAGGGAGGAAATTAGGTATGGCAAGAAACCTACCTTGTTTGACTATACACACAGAAACATGGACAGTTAGGCCTGGTCTACACTAACCCCCAAATTCGAACTAAGGTACGCAACTTCAGCTACGTGAATAACGTAGCTGAAGTCGACATACCTTAGTTCGAACTTACCGCGGTTCAGACGCGGTCCACACGCGGCAGGCAGGCTCCCCGTCGACTCCGCGGTACTCCTCTCGCCGAGCTGGAGTACCGCAGTCAACGGCGAGCGCTTCCGGGATCGATTTATCGCGTCCAGACCAGACGCGATAAATCGAACCCGGAACTTCGATTGCCAGCTGTCGAACTACCGCGGTAGTGTAGACCTGGCCTTAGAGAGAATGTGTTCCTCGAAGATCCAATACATCTCTACTGGACAGCTGAGCAGCAACAGGGTTTTGAAATCTTTCTGGAGAAGATAAAATCCTTACACACAGCACACAAATAGTTTGAAAGATATATCCAGTTTATTTGGATAAGTACCCCATAATCCTCTAGATGGCTTTATAATACATTAGCATTCATAATAACTGTAATCAGTGTCCAAACAGACTGTCTTCCCCTACTAAAAATTCCCCAGCAGAAATCAGTCATCATCATAAAACCCCTCAACTGTCCCCCTAACCCTCCGTCTTCTTCTGTTCCAAATACTTCTGCCAGTGGACACTGCAGTATGTAAGCAATCAGGAGCAAAGGGGGGGAGGGGGAAGTTCCAGAGCAGAGACAATGCAGCTGGTTCTTCCCTCTTTAAACCCCAAATCTAGTCACCCATCCATGTTTCACATGTACATTTTGCATAAAGCTACTGACTCTTACTCCTGCAGCTGAGCACAATTAATTCTATTTATTTCTAGCTTCTGCAAAAATGTGTTTTTCTGATTAGCGTTACAGTGCAAAAGAACAGTAAGTACACTCTAGAAAAGTTACAAAAGGCCATAATAGACCAAGGCCGAGGGGAAGGGCATGATTTTAAGGGATCCTGGCTTGTTTTGAGTTTGTTAGCATAAAAAGAATGGGAAAAATGCTACTCTTCAGTCCCATGCTTTTGTAAATTCAGGGATGGGGGCTGAAAGAGAAATCAGTGATAAATGGGGAAACCTTCGTGAGCTGTGGGGAACAGATGTGTTGTGGCATGAAGGAGGAGCATGGTACAATGGAGGAGGAGAGGTGGCTATAGAAGGAGAAGCAGCAAGGCTGGCATTGTGGATAGCTAGTGAATGAGCTTGAGTGAAGGCCACTGGGCTTCCAAAGGAAGCTGCTGGCTGGCTAACATGTAAATATCAGCTGCAGCCATGGTGACCTTCTTAGGAGAGAGAGCTGCAGAGCCAATCAAGACGTTTTGGGACTCAAAAGGGTTGTAGCTCAGTGGGAGCTTTGCATCCCTTTCATCACTGATCCTGAGATGATATATTGGGACTCAGAAGTTGAGGGTGCCAATCATCCAAAGCACCAGTTGAAATGAATGGAGTTATGAGTGCTCAACACCTCTGATAACCATGCCCTAAATATATAGAGGGGTGAGCATGAGAAATTGAAGGGCCTATTGGTGTATTCTTTGTGATAATCCAGCCCTGAAAATGACACTGTGCCGGCCAACCTTGAAGCCAGAACCAGAAAAGGAGTGATATAGAACTAACCATCTCCTGTGACTGACAGAAGGAATCGACCTGGGTCAGTTTATGTCCGTGTGATGTTCTACATGATGAGTCATTACATGGTGATTGCACTTATTTGTTTTTTCAACTGAAGGTTCACATGCATGTGGTGAAATATTCAATGTCACAAGCAGAGGGTACCTTAGAAAACAAGTTGAGATGCAAACATTTTGAAATCTCTTGGTAATGGTGTGAAGGTGATGTAATTGGGAGTGGGAGTATGAAGTGTTTTTAAAATTATGCCTTTGAATGCATTTTTTTATTACCTGCAAATATAAGGGGATTTGCAAATTGTCTGGCGTTCCTACCGATAAGATGGCTGCTTCACTCTGTATACAGTATGTACATACATATTTCTTCCAACATATTCCCTTTATTTTTATTAAAATGGTGCAAAACTCCTTAGACTTTCAAGAATGAAATCAGATTTGGAGGCAGTAATATGGATGTTATACTTGAGATTAATTTCTTCTTTCTCTAGCATCCCTAAACACAAGGCACCCAGGAGCCTGGCATAAATAGAGCCACTGTCTGCAAGTTTGAAAGAAATGTAATATACAACTTCCATCACTGCTCAGTATGACTTTTTTCCCTTCCCCTTCTGAGACACATTACTTTGTGAAAGATCAGCCAGCACATCCTTGAAAACTACTATTTGCAATCTTCTTTGTGAATAGACTTCCTGTATAATAAGTGGCAAGTAGTTTGCATCTGTATGTCAGAATTCTTGCACGCTGTTTTTCTTGTTTGTGTTTATATAAACACCTAAAGACCTGAACCAATATTACAGGCCCATTGTGTAGATGATTTACATACACATAGTATGAGACAGTCTCTGTCTCAAACAGTTTACAATCTAAATAGAGAAGAGAGTTGACAAGTGGGAGAAAGGAAGTATTATTAATCCATTTTACACATAAGGAACTGAGACGCAACAAGATTAAGTGACTTGACCAAGGTCACCCAGGAAATATGTGGCAGAACCAGGAACTGAACCCACAGTTACTGAGTTCCCGATCAAAGCATTAACCACAAGACCATTTTACTAACCTCTTGGACCAACAGTGTACCTTGAAACTATGTGTACCTATGGTGTGCTGTAGCTGTGTGTGTGCACTCTTTAGCTTTTAGATTAAGCTAGGTCAGTTAGATGACAATCATCTAACTGACAAGATGGCAAGGCTCTCCCAGGGAAAAAAAGGAGAGCCTCTGAGGGACCATTTTGGCTGGGCAGGGGAGAGAGGTAGGGAGGGTTATGGAACCAGAGATAATTTCAAGTTTAGAGCCAACTGTAGAAAAATGAAGCATAGAGTTATGAAGGGTCTTTCAAATTGCAAGCCACATTAACAGCTACTGTTGGATCTTATAACACTGCAGTCGCCTTCTGCATGACCTGTTACTATTGGATCTCTATTATCCTGCAGTATCCTTCCACCAGTGTGCGTGATGGCTATCATTTCGCAGAAAAGACATTCTCCACAATCTACAAATAACAATGGACTTCAGAAGTAGCAAGATCAGGAATTTTATGGGGCATTATCATGGTGTCAGGGGCCTTGAGCTCTCACCCATATAAAACTAGTTCCCAGGTCTTCACTCAGTGTTTGAGGTTTTTAATAGACCGTCCTGCTGCAAGGAGGTGGAGTAATAAACCATCAGCCCCTTCTCTCTTGATTTTCTTTAGTTTGTTAATCAGTGTTAAAGGTAATGGTTCTAACAGCAGTCTTGTTCTCAGCACCATAAGCAACTACTGACTTTGTTGAGCAAAAAATATGTTTCCCATTTTCAGCTGACATACAGCATCACAGCACAACATTATATGTTACATGGGGCTCCACCAGCTCATTCGAATGCAGGGCATGGCTCACACCATGCAATGGGACTGAAATAACATAGGGTAACGTTTGTCCAGAAGCAAAAGTGAACAAAATCATTATCTTTGTCACAGCCTCATCCTTTGCTGCACTAAAGGATGACATTTTAACAGGTCTTTATTAGAATTTGACCCTTAAAACATGTCATAACTCTGCCAACAAACTACTTAGTTGAAAGAAAAGAAGTTTAAAAAAAATAGATTTAAAACTTGGCTATCACACGGGGAGAGAGAATCCTGAATGTATCTTACACGCTTGCAATATGAGAGGGGCAATAAATGGTGGTAGGCCAAACTCTTCTCTTAGGGCCTGATCCACCACCCATCAAAGTCAATAGAGAGATTCCCATTGACTTCAATAGGTGCCAGATCAGACCTACATTAAGGTCATTAAGGTTGCATGTGCCAAATTGTACTTTCAGTTAAGGCCATCATTTTTAAGCATATGGTCAAAATTCAACAATGGAGTAAATTCTAAATGCAGTCAATGGGACTCGTGCATACTTACATCAACGCTGAGTTTGGTCACTTCTGCACTGGCATAAGTACTCCCAACTTCACTGTATGCACGTATTACACATTGAATAATGTACAGTGAAGTCATTTGAACAATGCACACCACTCCAACACTTGATATTTTTTCCTATTTTGATAATAATCTACATAGGGGGGAAAAAGTATAACACTAACTTCATTATACAGTAGCACTAAGCAGATATTAGCTTCAAAACGGTCACATTCTTTTCCTAAAGCCAGCCCATAAATCCGATCCCTGATGTGGAAGCTAGTAACCCCAGCAATTTCACTGACTGAAACCTATGTAATTCATCTGACTAGTTAATTTATTTTATTATTATTGATATTACAGTAGCACCTAGAGTCTCCAGCAAAGATTGAGGCCCCATTGTGCTAGATTGCATAAAACACACAGTCACAGACTGTCCAAAGACTGTACCATCTAGACAGACAGATAAAACCATTATTATCACCTTTTTACAGCTGCGGAGTGGAGGACCAGATATATTAAGTGCCCTGGCCAAAGGTCATACATGAAATCTATGGCAGACCCAGGAATTTAACCCAGATCTCCCAAGTCATAGTCCAGTGCCTTAACCAAAAGACAGTTCTGAGGAGAAGCAATTGTTAAGGACATATTGAAAACATTGCTCTTGTGCCTGTAGTACATATGTGACACACAGCATGCTGGTTAGAGAAACCAGCCTTGATTCTCAGTTGCCCTGATCTTGTGCAGCTGTTTACCAGTAGTGCAAGGTGGAGGTAAAACACTACCATTCTGACTCTTACAATCCAGTTGTGTTGATATAATGGCTACACAGGATGCATGGCAAGAGAGAATCCGAGCCTCAGTCACTGAATAGTGTCACAGTTGCCAAAGGTCAATGCCACTGTCCCATGACGAGAGTCAGTCTCCACTCAGGGCACTTGCTACTATTCCAGAACTTACTATGGTTATTAAGCACACAGCCATCTTTCAGAAGTTTTTCCAGGTGTTTTTTCCCCCCCCCCCCCCCCCAAGCAAGAGTAGATTACTCTCGAGAATCAATTAATTAAGCTGAACATTCAGACTCGGAATCCAAAATGCCACAATGGGGAGTTTTGAGGGTGGGGAATTGAAAGAAAAAGAAGTCTTGTCTGCTCCCATTTATGCCAAAAAAGCAACATAATTGTTCAACTTTATTTGTGACTATAAAGGCTGGAAGTTTTGTGGACATGATTGTTTTCCCAAGGAAAATAGAGATAAGAGAATATTTGTCAAGCATGAAAAACTAATTCTGATGGGAAGTAAAGTCTCTAAATTGATTAAGGCATGGGCATAAGATAGGCGTTATCAATAAATTGCAGGGGATTCTGTTTTGGCCAAGAGATAGAAACAATTAGCTTTAAATTACCATTGCCAACTAGAACAAACTGATGATTTAAAGAAACAAAAATAACCTCTTCCATCGAGATGTCTTAGTAATGTTCCTCAGCTATCTTGCTTTTGAGAAAAGTCTTCTTTGTTTGATGTGGGCTTGCAGTTAGTGTCAGGCACTTTCACATGACAGCACTTTTAATGTTGTTTGTCTATGGTCTGCTGCTTCTGGAGCTGATATGCACCAATATTTAGTTTCAGAATTTATGTGCAACAGCCTAGAGCGAGTTCTCAAATTCAGACAGCCATTCTCTCTGCAATCTTTCCATCAAAAACCTGCTTTTCAGAGAAACAAAGAAGCGCACTTTTAAGTATGGTTCTTTGCAGTACACACTGCTCCTTGCTAAAACTGCTTGTATGGAAATCAATTCAAATAAACAAGTGAGATGCTTAGGAAGATCAATCAACAAAATTTAGAGTTATACTTTAACTGATAACTAGATTAAAAAGGGAAGATAAACGTCCATTTTCTTTGTATTAATGTAACTTACACTGTAATATTTTTCAAGTGATGAAGACAACGTTCATAGAGCTTTCAGGCTGCATCCCCTAGAAAAAGCCTCAAATTTTGATATTTATGATAAATTTACAACATTTGTAATGTGTATGGGGATGGGAAATTTCTGTGAACTATGGGTCAAATTCTACTCTAAGAGTCCTAAAGCTCTAGTGTCGTGTGTCTGGCATTTCATCTTTCTAAGGGCTCATATTAAAAATAGTAATAATAGTTAAATACTTTTGCATTTCAAGAGCACCTTTCATTCAAAGATCTCAAAGTATCTGTATCTTTTTACAAGAACTTTTCACTTGGGGATGAATAAACCAAGTAAGAATTGACTTGAACCTTCATGGAAAATTTGAACCCAAACCTTTTGAAAGTTTGAAAGAAGTAGCTCACAATTAAAAAATATATATATCTTCACCTATTTTTCTGCATTACCTGGTTTTGACCAGGATATGGCTGTGCCATGATATTGCGGAAAATTGAGAGAGGATTTTCTTGTTAGATTTCTAGTCCCTTCTCCAGACCAAAGAGCTTCCAAACTTTCGGATGTTTATCCAATCCTTTTGAAGCTGTTTCATCACTACTTTTCACCCACTAGGCTCTCATCCGTCACATCTTGCCTCTGTTCACTGGAGCAAAAACAACGAGGAGTCTTTGTGGCACCTTAGAGACTAACAAATTTATTTGGGCATCTGATGAAGTGGGTTTTAGCCCACGAAAGCTTATGCCCAAATAAATTTGTTAGTCTCTAAGGTGCCACAAAAACTCCTCGTTGTTTTTGCTGATACAGACTAACATGGCTACCCCTCTGAAACCTGTCTCCACTGAAGGGCTCTGATTGCTTCAGTTTGAGGTGAACAGAGACCGCTTGATGTCATCAGCAAATTCCCACCCACATGGAGAGCTCTGACCTGAACCATCTTTGAAATATTCAATTAAATTGGTATAAAAGATTGACAATTCCTAAAGAAAGAGACTGGTCTTTCCTCTGAAATGATTTCGTCCCGCAAGGCTGCAGGGTGTGGGAATCTACTTGGGAGGGCAAAAGAGAAAAGTGTATTTTATATATAAAAATATTGAGGAATGTCTTGGCTCAGCTGGCGGTTAAGGGATACAGATCTGCAGCTTGAAGGGGAAGCCCACACAGAGGAGGATATTTCAACTTCAAACACTTGTGGATTATGAGTCCTAGCTCAAAAAGAGATCAGATGCAGCATCTGCAGTTGGGATGGAAGGAAGAAACTTTTAAAAGCTTATATTAAATCATGCTCCTCAAAACAAGAACAGAGGTGAGGATCTTCTGTTTTAAATAGATGCATTTGCAGTGGGAGGTAAGAAGAGCAAAAGAACAGTGGCTGGAATCATTCCCCCGGGGGCTTGTTTGGACTAGGAAAAGTGGTCAGGTTAGCTAACATGTTTTAGCTCCGCTTTACTTTATTTCTCTAATGTAGACACAGGTTGATACCTTTCACTTCTATTTGACTGATTGAGATCCATCCTAGAGGAAGACTGGGGTGGACATCAACTAGCTAAACTGAGATAATATGTGGTAATCTGTCTCTATGTTAAGGAACCAGTCAGGGTTACCTAACAGGTATTAGATACCCCAGACCTAATCTCCAGCTCCTTTTCCTCATCTCGATAAACCCTCACAGTAAAACCCACACAAGGAGGCACAGGAAAAAGGAAATCTCTGCATGGATTCCCCTGTGGAGTTCCTCCCACATTGTTCCATCAGGGAGTGTTGCCTCCCCGTTGGAACAGGCCATGGGACTTGTCAGATCTTCAGGGATCTGTAAAAGGCCATGTCAACTGCGCACCCATTCTTCTGCACTAGCTCTGGCCCCCACGACCACAGATCTATGGCTGTCAGGTTTGATTGGGGCCATGCTACCAGGATGCTCCTGGCTGCTCCCAGGACCTCTGGAGTAGAGTTCTATAGAAAAGATAGTATGGCTGCAGGCAGTGCAGAGGAGCTAGAAACTATCTGGATATGGCCAGCTGAGAATTTCTCCAGCACAGAGGGCAGGCTGGGGTGGAGCTTGACAGCTGCATGTAGCTAGACAGCTCTTTGAGGCATAGTTGAGATGAGGCCCCGGCCTGTCAGATTAAAATTCCAGAATTTCAGAAGTTCCAAAGAATCAGAACCTCCTGTACCAAGCCCTAAACCCTCTCATCCCTCTAAGGATGTTTGCAGGCACAATTCAGGGACCTGCAAAAGTTAGTACGGATGGAGTCAGAATTCATTTATGTGAGGAAAATCTCAACAGATGCGGATTCACACAAGCCTAGATTCATGGACTTCACACACAGGAGCCTCTGTGATGTTGGAGGGAAAGTCAACCCCTTCCCTTTGACAGATTTGGGCCAAAAAGTAGTTTCAGACTCCTTTAATTCCCTTCCACAAAGAAGAAAGGATGGGATGGTGAGAAGGCCCTATATTGACTTTTGTCACACACAAAAAGTACTTAATAACCAAGTCTACTCCTACCTCCAAAAGAATTAAAGGCATTTTGAGGTCATGATCCCAATTTACAAAAACAACAATAATGAATTTAAAATAGCCCTAGCATGCAAATGAAAAGCCACAGTCTACATTTACTCTCATGAAAATCAGACAGAAATGGGAATGTGGATTAAATGGAAATCTCAAGCCACTTGATTTTCCTGTATTGTCCTTGAAATAATTATTAGTCAGTTATTTCTATTTGAGAGACCTTTTTCATAAGGTCTGGAAGTGGAGTGTGCAAATGGTTATAAAGCAGGGATGAGGAAAGACTGAGGATTCTGAAAGAACCTACAGCAGCACAGGCCATCTGTAACTTTAACATGCATGTCCAGCACTCGTGCAGTTGATAATCTAAACTGACATGGGCGTTGGCAGTATTGCAAAGAAAATTTTCACAGGAATAGATAGTTTTCTTCATGGTATTTCTAAGATACCAAGCAAACATTATACCCTCTTCAGCATCACACATGCATATCTATAGTTCTCCTCAATAGATGCTTATATGGAGAATGCCTCTCTTTACAACATGTTTGTTTCCTTTTCTCCACCCTACTGTGTGTCAGACCCCACCCCAAATGCCAACCCAAGGATGTGAGATTTTGTTTTCTAATTGCTTGCAGCCAGCACACCTGCCCTGCTGTACAAATGATTTTCAGGAAATTTTTGAAAATGACATGCACGTGTAAATCCTGAAAATGATTTCTATTCATGGTGGTTTGTGTGGACCTGTTTTTATGAATGTATAGGTTACAGGAAACCAAAGGTGCACCCTGCTAGAAATTACTGGAATAAAACGTTAGGCTCATTTAATTGGAATAAGAAAAACAGTGTTTCTGATACTGCTGCAGACTTTCTGAAAGAGTAAGAGAAAAATTATTAACACTGCAATTAGTTTTTTTCCCTTTGCCCTGAATGCATGACCTGTTGTCCCTGTATGTTCAAAAATCTGTGATTTCTCACTCTTCTCTGGTGCACAAAGTGGGGATCTCTGGCTTTTATTGCTTTTTTACAAAGGTGCATTTTGGAAGTCATGTACCTTTTGCTATAGGAAATTCTGTAAATACGATAAGGGATCTATCACAGGCCCTGATCCTGCATTGGGAATCATGGGTAGATGAATCTCTGCACCCACTTTGGAGTCTCACAGGGGCTTTGCACAGGATGTGTCTGGGGTTCTCACTGCAGGTTCAGGGCTGTAATTGTTAAATCATGGTGTAATTCCTTTGCGATTACTTGGTAAATCCCCATTAGTAGGAAAGAGTTCATGTAGCTACTTGAATTATGATAAGTACCTGAGAAAATAATCATAATTTGTGAAAATCCTCACCCAAGCAGCATCTTCACCGAAGCCCAGACCCCAGCCAGGCAAGGCAAGGTGCCTGAATATCATGGAAGCTTTGATTTAATTCTGGCTGAGGTGGGAGGCAAGCTGGACAGAAGAAGGGCATATCTAACTTTTGGAAACTGTGATTCTTGCAGCTGTGTGTGTGGGACTGTGGAGAATTTGCAGGAGAGTTAAATGGGGCCTTTGGGCCTAACCCTGTCTGGATATACTAACTGTTCTTAGACACAGCTGGCAGAGCGAAGAGGAATATGCAGTCTTCTGGCTCACTCTGAGGCCCGGCCCAGCCCAGCCCACCCAGCTTTCTCCCTCCTCCTCTTTATGATCGCGTGAGGGCAACAGTGAAGGGAAAGTCTGCTGCCCACCCACCTGAAAAGGGGAAAGTGTTAGGGAAGGAGTACAGACAGAGGGGAGGTGGGATTGAAGAATAAGGTTACTGGGGTGGGGGGGGGGCTCCCAGAACCTTAAATCCAGCTCTGGAAAAAGCAGTGGTCTGCAGTCTGGGGAGCGACGTTCTGTGCTGGACTAGGGAGAGAAGAGTTAGGGGAAGCACCTAGAAAGAAGGATGTGTTGGGAGGGACAGAAATTTTGATGGATCTTGTCTGTCCATTTAGGCTGAGTGCACCTTTGTGTGCTCAGTGTGTGTATCCTAAACATTCAGGATATTACACCTTCTTTTTCAATTACTGCTTCCTTTCTTCAAACCACATTCACCATTTCACACTTGAAATATTTCCTTTTTTAAACAATAAGTCGTCTTGCTATCTCTGCTGCATCTCTTCTGTGTCATCTCAATAGTCTTCAGAATGCTGCTGCCACTCAGCTGTGCTTCAAGGGTCTTATAGCAAGAACATGCTATGTGACAGTCCGGATCTGCCAGGAGAGACAGAAGAGATCTTATAGTATTTATATATAGAATCGAGTCTAGCTTCCTAGCTTTAGTTCTTTCATATACCGTAAGAAAAGATCTTGTCTTCCAAGATATTTCAAAATAATGGTATCCTTATTCTTGAGTCTCCAGTAGGAGGTATAAATAAAAGAATTAATTTTCTCCAGCTTTACCTTCAAAGTGCTTTCTACCATAAGTATTAAGTAGTGTTTTTCAAGCATGCAATCTGAACAGATGGGGTCTAGGATTTTGTTGAATGAGAAGTGAAGTCATCTCATACAGGTTTTCTGGGTATTTCAGCATAAGAAACAAACAGCATTAATCTGAGAACAAAATCTGTACAGTACCAGTATTGTCTCTTATAGCTCAGTGATGGAGTAGAAAATGCAGCTGTGGGTTCAGTATTTAGACCTTTATTCTTCTTATGACAAATTGATAATGGAGGGCATTCTAAAGATTGTGTTAAAAGCTGACATAATGGGGAAGGAAGATATGTTGTAGTAATTTATTTGGTTGTTAAAAGTGAGAGTTGTATACACTTTGGCTTGCCATTTTCTTTAGGCGGGGGGGTATGGGAGATGAAAGCTGGCTATACTTTTAAGTTCAAAATAAAATTTATTAGAGGCTCCCGTTATTAATGTCGACATTTCTGTTGACAAGTATGCATGTCCTGATAGGCCTTATTCACCTCTTCCTTGCCACAGCCAAGCGCTACTGTAATTAAATCTCAGAAATGACTCCTGTATTATTATTATGACACAACTTGGAATCTCCAGGGTGCTTATTTGCCACGGAACTATTTCACACTATGAAACATATCTCATTGTTGTCTAAGATATACAAGGCCAGATCCTTAGCTGGTGTAATTGCGCATAGCTCCACTGAAGCCAACAGAATTATGCAGATAATCTGCTGAGAAACTGACTCCTAGAGTACTAATTATGGGCCTGACCCAAAACCCATCTAACTCAATGGGAATACTTCCAGTGACTTCAAAGGGCTTTGCATCAGGCTCTGTCTACGAAAACGCATCTTTATAATACACAATAACTTCTGTAATTTCCTGGGCAATAAGCATATTTCTCTTATCAGTAAATCCACCATTGTTTTTACATCTAGTAGGAAAATGGAATGGTCTTTGAAAATATATGTGTTAATTAAACAACATCCTTCTGTAGAAGCAGAATAAAGTAATTTATCTGTGTCCACTGAGATTCCACTATGAGCCACGGCTTTTACTGTGTGGAGTGAATAAAGACATTAAAAACAAACTCTTTCATGTCCCACAAGCTTAGTTCTTGTGTATTTCTCATGACTGAAAAGAGGCCTTTGAATTAAATATAAAATACTCTTAAGAGCATGTTGAATGATTATATTTGTTATCTTGCTGGTTCATTTTGCTAGCTTTTGATGTAATCCTATGTAACATTGCCAGCCTTTTCTGATGTGCTCTTACATGTGACTTCATGTGATCCAGCAAACATAGAATTAACAATACACTGATTGTTCTGATGGAATTTATCAACTCCAAAGGAGCTCTTTAAATCTGAATGTTTCTAGTTGCCAATTTCATTTAATTTTCCTCTTATTTGTTCCCATCAGAAATTGGTTTACAAACTCTGTATCATTGTTGAACTGTTAAATTGTTGTTTTATAATTGGCATATCTAGAAGTGAGGATGGAGAATTAAATAACAAAATTACTGGCTCTTAAAAATAACTGCCCACCTCTGACTTGTGTGTAAAATCCTTCTGTGTTGCACTCTGTTCTGCAAGCAGTGGGCCTAGAATTCCTTCAGAATACTCTAAAACTCTCAATATGCCCTTACTTTTATGTGAGCCTTTATAAGCTTTATTTTAAAATGAACATGTTGGATAACATGTAATCGTTTTAGGACAATAGTATTCAAATAAAGCCATATGTAGCATTGGGAGATGCTTATTATTTGCATCTGAGTGCCCAAAAGTAGGCCGGGCACAACATGTGCACATGCATAAAGTAAAGATACAGTCCCTGCTCTGGAGCTCTCACCATCCAAATTTAAATGTGTTATAAGCAGTGAAGGTGACAACCTTTGTCCTTTCCCTGTGTTCATTTAAGATAATGGAAAATGACAGGATTACTCAGTAAGGTTTTGATGCTGCAGACATGAGCAGTGAATAATTGATTATTTCCAGTTTGGTGGCTGAAACAAATTTTTTAAAAAAATTCATTTTTGGTCATACAAAATGTTTTATTTGACCTGAAATTATTTTTTTTTCAATTTCTTAATTTTGTTTCTGATTGGTATTGTCCCCCTTTTTTGTTCGGTTGGTGTTTATTAAAAAAATTAGCTAAATGTCCAAATGAAATGTCAGTTTAAAATGAAAAGCCAAAACATTTCATTTCTAAAATGTCAAAATGAAATGTTTGGATTTTTGAGGAAAAAATCATTTATTTTCAATCAAAACTATTCACCAAAATCCACCCACATTTGCAAAGTTTTGCTCAAGATGAAACTGCATTTTCCAGTAAACTGTTCAAATAATTTTGTCTAGATCTATGTGTCAGTTAGATAACGAAAGTGTGAGTGACTTCCTACTGAGCAGTCCGATTGAAAGTATCCCTCAGCCCCAGCCTATAGTTCTGACCGCATCTCCATTTACATTCTTACCCAGTCCCCTTCACTCTGCCAGTGATGTTGGCACTGGTGCCCCTTTTGTTTCCTTCCCCCATTCCTGTCTCCATGGTCCTTCCATACTGCCCTCCCCCACCACAACTACACCCAATGTATGGAACACCCTCTTCAAGCCTATACACCCTCCCTCTCTTCATTCAAAACCCTCCCACAAAATTTACTTAGGGTTGCCTACAAGAAAGTTTGGTCAATTGAACAGTTTCAAAAAGAATTCTTTTTGATGCGGTGTTCACGCCACACAAGCCTTGGGCAGATTAATGGGGGTCAGAAGAGTCCAATTAACCATAAATGCTGCGCCTTGGAGGGAAACCAGGGATTGACAAAGCCGGTTGCAGACAAAGCTTGGCTGGGGAGGAGCTGGAATAGGATTATAAAATGGGAAGTGAAAGCAGGAAGAGGCTACACGGAAGAAGTCTGCAGTCACCCCCTACAGGAAAAGGGAGTTGGCCAAGGACAAGGAGAAAATCCAGGGGGTTAGTAAGCCTTGGACTGGGGAATCTTACAAGAGAGGCCTAAAGGGGTGAAGTAGCCATAGGAGCAGAGGAATCTCCATTGGTAAACCATAGGCAAGGAGATAGATGGGCTAGGAAGTAGCACCAGGAAATAGCAGAAGGGTCTGAGACTGAGCAGACCTAGGTTGTTAGTTGTAGAGTCCCTGGACTGGAACCTAGAGTAGCAGGTAGGACCAGGTTCCCCTACCAGCTAATGGGCAAGAGGCACAGGGCCTGGACAGCTTGTCCAGTGGGACTTTATTACCCTGGAAGATGGGGGCATAGTGACCTGAATGGAAGGTCAAGTCACAAAGAGGGTGTACCCTGAGTCACAGAGAGAGAGGCCACAGTGCAAGCAACCAACAGAAGGGGAGCCAGATGAGGTGAGAGCTAATTCCCAGATCCAGCCACAAGGAGGTGCACCTGTAGTGAGTGGAACTCCCTTTACACTCTTCAAAAGTGAAAGACGGAGGCAAGTCTTTCAGAATCGGCTTAACTGACTGGTCTGAATGACAACCATTCCAATACTTTTCTCTATTGATATTCTGCAAACAGGGATTTCCAAACTTCTTTTATGACTCTGGCTGACCAACAGGGGTGGCTCCAGGCACCAGCGCACCAAGCGTGTGCCTGGGGCGGCAAGCCGCGGGGGGCGGGCTGCCGGTCGCTATGGGGGCAGCAGTCAGGGAGCCTTCGGCGGCGCACCTGCAGGAGGTCCGCCGGTCCCGTGGCTTCGGCGGCAATTCGGGGGCGGGTATGCCGAAGCCACAGGACCGGCTGACCTCCCGCAGGCATGCCGCTGAATCCACGTTACCAGCGGACCTCCCGCAGGCGTGCCGCCGAAAGCCGCCTGCCTGCCTTGCTTGGGGCGGCAAAATACATAAAGCCGCCCCTGCTGACCAATGTCTTTTTTTCCTCCTCCTTATAGCTATGCAGGCTGTTTCTTTAAATCTGCAGCAGGAAACCAAGGAGGAGCAGGGCTGGTGGGAGTTTTTGTTGCTGTTTTTGTTTGGGTTTTTTGTTTGTTTGTTTGTTTAAGGCAGAAGTTCTGCAGTGAATGACACTAACAAATCCCATACATTAAAAAGTCATTGTACACCTTACCCCCATTTGGCTTAACCACTTGGCATGACAAATGCCAAGCCTGTCATCTGAGTTCTGCCTTCATCATTCAGTCTTCTCCTTGGTACCATTGTTTGGTCTGAGCCTGGTCTGCAAGTCCCACATCCCACGAGTGTTGCCAGCTCTCACAATTTTATCATGAGACTCATGATATTTGTTGGTTTTTTACAGCTGCAGCTCCTAGAATCCTGGGGTTACATGACAATCTCAGCTTTAATTTTTAAAATGTATATTACCAGAATCTCTCATGGATGTGGAGAGACGCTTGAGAAAATGACCTGAATGTCCCCTAAAGGCTAAAAAATTCAAGTGGAAAATAAAAGGAATAAAAAAACAATTTAATAGTCTCATGATGTGTGGTCCATACTCATGATTTTTGAATGCTTGTCGTTGGTAATACTGAACTTTTTGGCTGCTCTCTATAGCTACAATGGGCTAAACAAAACCCAAATCCACTGGATTCAGTTTTGCAATGTGGATCCAGCTCTACTCTAACATATATGAGAGAGGGTACCACACTGAAATATCCATTTAAAATATGATGCAAGGCTTAAAATAGCATTTCCCCCCCAAATATTTAAAGTTCACAGATAGAGTGGCAATGAAAAGAAGACAAATATTTGAATTTTCTGCCTCAGTAATATTTATTACCACTGATTTTATTAAAATTGTTTGCAGTTTGAGCCACCATGTAGGCTAGGGAGCTGCACTTTTCTGTCTAACAGAAGCTCTAGGAAGGAAAAGTGTTGTTCTTAGCATATGTGAGGAGGCTCCAGTTTGCACTGCTCTTGACCACATTTCAGTACTAATCTCTATAGAACTCTGTATCTTTCCAGGTGTCCCCAGCTCTTAGTGTGGTGAAGCACATGAAGGCAGCACATATGGCAGCATTATAAGGAAAGTGGAGTTGGTCTATTATCAGGAATAAACAACTGATTAAAAAGAAAAGGGGTGGGAGATCAGGTCCTCCCTGATGTCAGCACTGGCATGGCTGGATGAATGGAGGGAGAGTGCACGTGCATTTGTCTGTGGCCAAAACAAAACATGTCTTTTAACTTCACACACAAAACAGTAATGTGTTCGCAGGGTAACAGCAGGGACAGTAATAATGCTAACATAATCATTCCATTGTTCAGGTAGAAAAAAATTTGGTTGCCCAGTACAATGACATTTCTGTTACTATGAAAGCAGCTGGAATTACATGTGTAATGTTGCACGTATTTGGAGACTTTAAGACAAAATAAAAGGATATTCAAAATGTTTTATTTTATAGCATGCAAGTTCTATATCAGTGAAGAAATATATTCCATGTTTAAATAGCATCATCATATATTCATTCCAGAGAGAGAGCATCTAGAAATTAGCATCCTAACGGATACATTACCCATAATGGTTATATGACATTGCCTTGAAGCCATCGTCTATCTACCATTATGCAGAATGTGTGTGGGGAATGAAAATCTATGGGCAAAATTTAGCTTAGTGCAGGGCACTAAGCAGGGTTCAGGAGGAATGAACAATCCAGCCTTATCACTTCTACTATGCCAGCAACAGCATAGTACTACTATAGCAGGGGTCGGCAACCTTTCAGAAGTGGTGTGCCGAGTCTTCATTTATTCACTCTAATTTAAGGTTTTGCATGCCAGTAATACATTTAACATTTTTAGAAGGTCTCTTTCTCTAAGTCTATAATATATAACTAAACTATTGTTGTATGTAAAGTAAATAAGGTTTTTAAAATGTTTAAGAAGTTTCATTTAAAATTAAATTAAAATGCAGATCTTATCAGTTTTAGTAACAACAACCGTTTTGTACCATATTGAGCTGCTAGTCCACATAGTTGCTCCCAAATCTTCCCAAACCACTGACCCATTCGGAGCCAGCACTGACCCTCCTGCCATAGCATGTAAGGGACATAAATCCTACAGGTGCTAGGTCAGGAAAGTCTCTCTGACTGATTGGTCCACCTTCATGTCCTCCACCCATGTAGCCCCACCATGGGGCTTAAGTAATGCAGAAGACCTTCCCTTGAGTGTCCTGTTCCCTCCCATCCCCCCATACCAAAGGTGGATTTCACCTTCTACGTAAGGTTCAGGCTATAGGCATTTCATCTGATATTATGGAAGGCTTCAATTCTGTTCTATATAAGTTCTTATTCCGCTCTGATCACTGTAGTATGAGCACCTTCCAGTAGTGCATTGAGAAATGTGATTTAATGTACTATGTTCAAACAACAAAACAAAACCTTTCCTGAGAGGCAAGGACCATGTCTTTGGATGTGCTTGTATAGTGCCAAGCTTTTGTACTGATGTTGCCTGCTTGCAATGCCTTGAGGCAATCTGGAAATTCATGATCGATCTAACAAGGCGATGGTCTGTCCAAAAGTCATCAGTTCCATGCATGGGATTGCCAATGATGATAGTGCCTCATGCAATGTGGCCCTGATCCTAATGGAAGCTTCTAGGCCCTGCTGTAATATAGATATTATATCATCAGAATAATTGTAAAAATTAAGTAATTCTTAGCCTGTTGGTTCATATTTTATCAGACCAAGCACAATGTAGACTTCCAGGTGTGGTAATAGTTCAAAGGTGGTGTTACACCCAATCGCCAGTCCTGTCACTGTCTGACTTGCTCAAAAGATTGTCTTCCCAGGCCTTTTCTAGAATATCCTCATGCCCCTAAAAGGGCACCTGTTTTGTTGGGACAGCAGAGCCTCAGTGTTTCTTATGTGAAGAATACAATCAAAATATGCCTAAGAGTAAAAACCAGTCTGACAGGAGGACTCTTTCTGAAACCACAGGCACCTAGTGCGCATCAGTTCATCAGTCCACAACACACAGACTTCTCAGTCATCATGGAGGAAATACTATAGCCTTCCTAGCAGAGGGGTACTGGGTTAGAATGCCTTTCCTCATTACTGCTCTGACCTGGAGGGTTAGGTATGCATCAAGAAAACAACCAGAACCCTCCACACCCATATATTCTCCATGCCAGGGTGGCAGCATATGAAGCAGTGCCTTGCAGGGTGCCTCCCTCCATTAGAGCTATGTGCCAGGAAGCTGAAGGAGAGGGGAAGAAATGGCAGAGGAAGGGAGGGGGCCATGGAGCCAAAGAAAAGTCAATTTCTCAGCGTGGATGGCTCCCCCAAGATTTTAAAGTCCTGGGAGCCAAAGCCCTTGCCCATGCTGTGAGGGAGGACAAACCCACATCCTGATATAAGGTCTGATTCACAGCCCATGTTCTGGATCAAGACCATGATATCCTAAAGAAAATTCTACAAGTAAAACTTCATGGAACATTCCTTTCCTAGCTGGCTTCCCTCACACAGTTTTTTTCATGTGGTTGGTTTATCTTCCTGTGGAAGGAGTTGATCTGGCCCTAGGAATTTGTGATAGATATATATGTGCTGTTCTTGTCCCATTTCTTCACACAGTGGGAGACTGAGAAACAGTACATGTGTTGGCTTCAGTGTACAGCAGCTTAATGCAATTAACAGTTTAAAATGTTTTCTTTCCCCATGGTGTAATGAATATTTAGATAACTTGTGTGATTATGATTTTGCAGCCCTCCTGTGGTACAGACTTTTGGGGATTTTTAAAAAATTCCTCAATACCAAGAACTCAGGGAAAACCAAGAGAGTCTGTAGGGTGTTGTATATTTCTGGAGGGATGCTATGCAAGGAAAGAATTGTTTTCACTTAGCATTGCAGTACACAGTGTATAGTGTAGTGTAATTTTGGTCTAATTCTTTCTCATTTTCTGATCTCGTAGTAGTGATAATAATAATTATAATTATAATGTTGTAGAACCCATGGTGTGCTATGCATTTTCCAAACAGAAATGAAGGCATAGTCCACAATACATGGAATCTAAAAGAGACAAAGACAGAAGGCTGGAGGAAAGGGATGTAGCATGCAAAGCTAAGTGATCACAGTGAAGATGGGCATACCTCTTAATTACGTTTCTTGTTTTGTTAAGTTAAACACACTAATTTCCCCTCTCCCACCATAACTACACTAACCGTCAGATAAATATAATGGCAATTTGTCTGTTCAACTTACACAACTCATTTACTGGCCTGAAAATAGTATTGGCAGAAATGTCTGTTGTCCTGGAACAGGAAATATCCAATGGTGACATCCTGGCCCCATTGAATTCAATGAGATTTTACCATTGACTTCAGTAGGGCCAGGATTTCACTCCATGCTTTTGGCAAACATCTGACCCTTTAAAAATCCATCTGTTTTGCAGTAATTCAATAGAGATGAAAGTTGTCTTTATTTTTCCCTGCAAATGTTGCTATTGATAGTCTTTGATATTTGTTGTTATAGAAATATTTCTAAAAGGCCTGACACAATAGTGACTGATGCTGGAGCTGGTTCTGCTCTAACTTATGTATCAGGGTAAAATCAAAAGTAATTCCATTGATGACAATGGAGTTGTGTTGGTATTAAATCAATGTAAATGAGAAAATAATCAACTCACTTGAATACAAAGGATTGGCCCTATATTGAAAACCCATTAGTGGCTATCTGTGTAGTTGGGGTTGGGTCATAAGAATTCCCTAGAATAAAAACTCAGTGCATGTGAAGGAGCAGATTAGAAACTTTCTTTGTGTAGTAAACATTTTTTTACAAAAGAAAACCATATTAACTGTAACCCTACTTCAGATTCCTATTGCCACTAAAATGTGCAGAGTTGAATTTACACCTTCAGCCTATTGTTCCCCCTGTCCCTCCCTCAGCCATTTGTATCCCCAAGAAAATTCAGTACAAAGGTGACACATAATCTGGGATATTCCTAAACAGGTCCAAGGCCAGAACACACAGACAGTATATTGGCTTTGTTTCAACAATCATGGAAACTAATAAAAAATAATTTGAACTGATTTTTTAAATATTTACAGACACACAAAGCAACATTTCAAAAGTGAGTGAGCATGGCTAAATTCTAAAAAGGTGTCATCAAGAGATTCCTATTTTGGGCAGGATGCTGATATTCGTACTCATTCATGCTGCATAGCATCTTACTCCATGAGTAACTCACTATCTTCATTGGCACTACTTGTGGAGTAAGCTGCTATTCCACACAAATAAGAACTTTGCCTGACAGTATCACATGTGCTCATCTTACAAAAGCTGCAAGCTCCCTGGGTTCTTTCTGGCCAGTGTATATCATATCGAATTACAAGGATTCTGCAGCTGGAACCTAGTGAATAGTTCTGCTGAGGATTCCCAAGCTCAGATGTAGTCTTGCTGTGTTAGCTCTATAATGCTAGCAGAAGTAAAAAGGAGTAGGAACGTACATTGTCATTAAGCAAGTTATAGCACTTAATACACACAGAGCATGAATGACACCCCTGTGCAGAGAGCCCCCACAAAGCCCCCACTGCATAGACTTTCTGAGCATAGACCGTGGAGCAGATCTTGTTGCCGTATTTCATGGGGTCTGATCCAAAGTCCATGGAAGTCAGTGGAATGACTCCTATTGATGTCAGTGGGCTTTTGACCAGACCCAGACTCTTTTGAACAAAACCATACATCCAGTTTGTGAATCAAACCCTCCAAAGCTAGGAAATTAATATCATCCTCCAAATGGCACATTTCAGCTGCTTGAAAAGGGCCTTCTAGCTATTTCTTGTGGGAAGCCTATAACTGCGCAGCAGCCTTCTTGCGAGCGTACCTGTATGATGAAGCCAAATTGCGCCTCTAGTGACCAAAGAGAAGGGATCTAACTAGCAGGTGCTCTCCAGCTGACTCACATAAAACAGTTGCTGCCAATGGCAGCTGCAGGGCACTCAACACAACCACATCCAGGTTTTTTGAAGTGTGTTCTAAGTGTAAAGCCAGAACTTAGCAACACAGCATCTGTAATGGGCAGTGATAGGTTTGTCTGATAGGATGTGGAGCTGACAAAAATAAAACCAGGTGCCATTAGTACAGCATATGCAGAGAAGACAATTTAATCTGAGAAATTGTGCTCTGAGATGGGGTTAAGCAAAATGCCACTGCTCAGGGCCGGCTCCAGGCACCAGGCAACCAAGCTGGTGCTTGGGGCGGCACCTGGAGGGGGGCGGCGCGGCGCTCGGGCCGCCGGGGAGAGCGGGGCCACAGCCGGGCTCGCCGCCCTCCCCCCGGCACTCTGGCCGCCCTCCCCCCAGCTGCCGGGGCTCGCCGCCCTGCGCTCTGGCCGCCGGGGGGAGAGCCGAGCCCCAGCCGGGGCTCGCCGCCCTCTCGCCGCCCTGCCCCCGGCGCTCTGGCCGCCGGGGGGAGAGCCGAGCCCCCACGGGGGCTCGCCGCCGGGGCTCGCCGCCCTGCCCCCGCCGGGGCTCTGGCCGCCGGGGGGGGGGGGGGGAGAGCCGAGCCCCCGCCGGGGCTCGCCGCCCTCCTCCCAGGGCTCCGGCCGCCCTCCCCTCCGGCGCCCTCCCCCCGGCCACCGGGGGGAGAGCAGAGCCCCCGCCGGGGCTCGCCACCCTCGCCCCGGGGCTCGCCGCCGCCGGCGGAGGCTTTTTTGCCTGGGGCGGCAAAAAAACCAGAGCCGGCCCTGCACTGCTTCACTTTTGTGATGCATGTCACCATATCTAACCATGGTACGTCGATATGTTCAATTGTTTAAACCGTTTAACCATTTTTCACAAAACAGCCTTTTAACTGCTCGCAAGACCTCATCAAAGAATGTACAATTCACAAGTGTAAATTAAACCATAAGAAAGTCTCTCTGAGCAGGTAACTGATAGTTTAGTAGTACACCTGCAGAATGCAGACCTAGGTGGTTTTGCCACATGGCACACACAATCCTTTGCTGGTCATTGGCCAGAGTCTCCATTGCAGCAGATGCATTTGATGCTGATGTAAATGGAGTTATAATGGTGTAACACACTAGTAGGGTGACCATACATTCCGTTTTGGCCAGGACCATCCCTTCTTTAAGCCCTGTCCCAGCTGCCCCAACTTTTTTGGCAAAACTGGACATTTGTCCCGTTTGCTCTTGCCAACTGAACAAATGCAGTTTTGCCAAAAAGTGGAGTGTGAACCCTAGTGGGGTGTGGAGGAACGTTTGCGGGGGGGAGAGAGGACAAGCAGCAACACCAGCACTGCACAGGACAGAGGGCTCGGGAGAGCAGCTGGGCCTGGCCAGCCCCATGCAGACAGGTGGCAGGGGGGGCACATGCCAGCCCCACGTGCGGGGGATAGAGGAGGGTCTCGGGCTGACCCAATGCGGGAGGGGGTGGGGGGCCTTGGGCTAGCCCCATGCAGTGTCCCATTTTCCCTTTGGGAAAATGTGGTCACCCTTCACAGTGGAGAATCTGGCTCTCTGTTCACAAGGTTTTTTTCCCCATACCCATTCTATTCTTTTAAGGTCTGCTGGACTGTCAGCACATTTTCTGTGAAGTACAGCTACTCAGATATGAATAATGGTGAGTAATCATCTGATTACAATCTACTTTTTAAGAGGTAGAGGAGGAAGTAATTGGGCAATATCACGGCCCCATCGTCATCATTGATGATCCTCTGCACAACAATACATTTGTCCAAGGCTTGATTTGAAGGGGATCTGTGGTGAGATGCAGTATACATCCTCGAGCTAAAATGATAGTCATCCATTTAATAATCAATGTGCAGTACAGGGAGACAGAAGACAGAAATTAAGTGGAATTCTCCTTGCTAAATTATTGGCATTTAAGACCTCCTCTTCTTCTTTAGAAGGGAGATGATTTTTGGAGGCATTGAGGGGGGTGAAAGATGATAAAGGGATGGTCCAGCCTGAAGGTAGAATGTATACTAATTAATACATGTAAAACTTCTTCTTTTTTTTAGAAATTCAGGAGTCAAAATATTAATGTGTCAGCATCAGCACTTGGAGCAGAATCACATATTTGTGTCTGTGGGTGTGGATGTGTGTGTGTGTGCGCGCGCGCACGTGAAAGATGAGGAAAATCTTACTCATCCTACTTGTGATAGCAGCACATGTGTGCTGCTTTTGCATCCCATCCCAGAAAAAGAGAGTCACATTTGAGTTTCTGTTGCTGGTGGAGAGCTTTACAGCCAGCAAGGGGGGGGGGGGGGGGGATGGAATGAAACCTGCCCACATTTGGTGCCCTCTGCTCCAGTCATCTGTTCCCAGAAGCAGTGATCCCTAGCCCTCTGCCTGTGATTTTTAGACTCATAGACTCATAGACTTTAAGGTCAGAAGGGACCAATATGGTCATCTAGTCTGACCTCCCGCATGATGCAGGCCACAAAAGCTGACTCACCCACAACAGAATCTTCCAGCCTGCGACCCCTGCCCTATGCTGCGGAGGAAGGCGAAAAACCTCCAGGGCCTCTGCCAATCTACCCTGGAGGAAAATTCCTTCCCGACCCCAAATATGGCGATCAGCAGAACCCCGAGCATACAGGCAAGATTCTACAGCCGGACTCTCATTTTACCCGCGATGGCCCGTTAATGCCTATTTGACTAAAATCACATTATCCCATCAAACCATTCCCTCCATAAACTTATCAAGCCTAATCTTGAAGCCAGAGAGGTCCTTTGCCCCCACCGTTTCCCTCGGAAGGCTGTTCCAAAATTTTACCCCTCTGACGGTTAGAAACCTTCGTCTAATTTCAAGCCTAAACTTCCCCACGGCCAGTTTATATCCATTCGTTCTCGTATCCACATTACTACTAAGCTGAAATAATTCCTCTCCCTCCTTGGTATTAATCCCTTTGATATATTTAAAGAGAGCAATCATATCCCCCCTCAGCCTTCTTTTGGTTAGGCTAAACAAACCGAGCTCCTCGAGTCTCCTTTCATAGGAAAGGTTTTCCATTCCTCGGATCATCCTAGTGGCCCTTCTCTGTACCCGTTCCAGTTTGAGTTCATCCTTTTTAAACATAGGAGACCAGAACTGCACACAGTACTCCAAATGAGGTCTCACCAGCGCCTTGTATAACGGAAGCAGCACCTCCCTGTCCCTACTAGAAATACCTCGCCTAACGCATCCCAAGATCGCATTAGCTTTTTTCACAGCCACGTCACATTGCCGACTCATAGTCATCCTGCGATCAACCAGGACTCCGAGGTCCTTCTCCTCCTCCGTCACTTCCAACCTATGCGTCCCTAACTTATAACTAAAATTCTTGTTAGTCATCCCTAAATGCATCACCTTACACTTCCCACTATTAAATCTCATCCTATTATTGTTACTCCAATTTACAAGGTCATCCAAGTCTCCCTGCAAAATATCCCGATCCTTCTCCGAATTGGCAATACCTCCCAACTTTGTGTCATCCGCAAACTTTATCAGCCCACTCCTACATTCGGTTCCGAGGTCAGTAACGAATAGATTAAATAAAATCGGACCCAAAACCGAACCTTGAGGAACCCCACTGGTGACCTCCCTCCAACCCGACAGTTCCCCTTTCAGTACTACCCGCTGCAGTCTCCCCTTTAACCAGTTCTTTATCCACCTCTGGATTTTCATATCGATCCCCATCTTTTCTAATTTAACCAGTAATTCCTCGTGCGGCACAGTATCAAACGCTTTACTAAAATCTAGGTAAATTAGATCCACCGCATTTCCTTTATCTAGAAGGTCTGTTACTTTCTCAAAAAAGGAGATCAAGTTGGTTTGGCACGATCTTCCTTTCGTAAACCCATGTTGTAATTTGTCCCAATTGCCATTCACCTCAAGGTCCTTAACTACTTTTTCCTTCAAAATTTTTTCCAAGACCTTGCATACTACAGAAGTTAAACTAACAGGCCTGTAGTTACCCGGGTCACTTTTTATCCCCTTCTTGAAAATAGGAACCACATTAGCTATTTTCCAGTCCATCGGTACCTCCCCCGAGTTTACAGATTTATTAAAAATTATCGCCAAGGGGCTTGCAATTTCTCGCGCCAGCTCCTTCAATATTCTAGGATGAAGATCATCCGGTCCACCCGATTTAGTCCCATTTAGCTGGTCAAGTTTGGCTTCCACCTCTGATACTTTAATGTCAATTGCCCCTCCTTTATTCCCCTCTGTCCCGCTCCCTCTATTCCTAAGCCCTTCATTAGCCTTATTAAACACCGATGCAAAATATTCATTTAGATATTGTGCCATGCTTAGATTGTCCTTAATCTCCACTCCATCTGCAAGCTTCAGTGGCCCCACTTCCTCTTTCTTTGTTTTCTTCCTATTTATATGGCTATAAAACCTCTTACTATTGGATTTAATTCCCCTCGCGAGGTCCAACTCTACACGGCTTTTGGCCTTTCTCACCGCATCCCTACATGCTCTGACCTCAATAAGGTAGGTTTCTTTGCCGATCTCTCCTCTCTTCCATTCTTTGTACGCTTTCTGTTTTTTCTTAATCGCCCCTTTGAGACGCCCGCTCATCCAGCTGGGTCTAATTCCCCTGCCTACTGACCGTTTCCCCTTTCTCGGGATACAGGCCTCGGACAGCTCGTGCAACTTCAGCTTGAAATAATCCCAGGCCTCATCTGCCTTTAGCTCTCTAAGTATGTTAGCCCAATCCACTTCCCTAAGTAGTTGCCTTAATTTATTAAAGTTGGCCTTTTTGAAATTGTAAACCTTAGTCACAGTCATAGTTTTATTTCTGTTAACCCTTCCATTTAGTTTAAACCAAATTAGCTCATGGTCACTCGAGCCAAGGTTGTCCCCTACAACCATTTCCTCAACGAGGTCCTCACTACTCACCAGCACCAAATCTAAAATGGCATCCCCCCTCGTCGGTTCAGCTACTACTTGATGAAGGAATTCATCTGCTAGCACGTCTAGAAACATCTGAGCCCTATTATTGTTACTAGCATTTGTTCCCCAATCTATGTCTGGGAAGTTAAAGTCCCCCATGATCACACAGCTCTTATTAGTTTTTACTTCCTTAAAAACATTAAATAGTTCTCTGTCCGCATCCAGGCTAGATCCCGGCGGTCTATAGCACACCCCAAGCAGTATCTCAGGGGAGGCTCTAGTAGTTCTTTTACCCAGTGTAATTGTTGCCCAGACAGACTCCGTCTTATCCATTCCATCACTTATTATTTCTTTACATTTTAGCTCATTATTGACATACAATGCCACACCCCCACCTTTACCTTTTTTCCGGTCATTCCTTAACAGCGCATACCCTTCCATACCTGTACTCCAGTCATGACTACCATTCCACCACGTTTCGGTTATTCCTACGATATCAGGTTTCATTTCTTGGACCAGGAGCTCCAATTCCTCCATTTTGTTACCTAGGCTTCTCGCATTGGTGTATAAACATCTTACCATATGCTGTCTATCCTTTCTCCCATTAGTTATGCACTTTGGTACGGACCCAGTAGTGTCCATCTGCCCCCTCCTTCTTATGTCCAATTCCCTACCCCTACCTATATCTGTGCTTTTCTCCTCGCCCTCTTTTTCAGTGTTGGAATCTGGCGTGGAGATCAACTGGACATCTCCCAACCGTCTCCCCCAAGTTCCTAGTTTAAAGCCCTTTTGATGAGATGAGCCAGCCTCCCTCCCAGAAGTCTATTTCCTTCCCTACTCAGGTGAAGTCCATCCCGCGAGAACAGCTGTCTGTCCCCGAAAGCCTCCCAGTGGCCATACATCCCAAAGCCCTCCTTATAGCACCACTCCCTTAGCCAGCTATTTATCCTCACAATCCTGTCTGCCCTTTGCTGTCCTTCTCTAGGAACAGGCAGAATCCCACTGAAGATAATCTGAGCCTCGACTTCCTTAAGCGTCTTCCCCAGCCTGGCATAATCTCCCTTGATTCTCTCTAGCGAGAACCTAGCCGTGTCATTCGTTCCTACATGAAGGACGATCAAGGGGTTCTTACCCGCTCCTTTTAGGATCCTTTTCAACCGCAGGTCCACATCCCGTATCTTAGCGCCCGGCAGACAGCACACCCTTCTGTTTTCCGGGTCCGCCCTGGTCACAGGCCTGTCTAACCTCCTCAGTAAGGAGTCCCCAATCACATAAACCTGCCTTTGCCTGGGGGCAGCGCAATCTACCAATCTATCCCCTGTTCCCTGCGGCCGTAACTCCTGTCTGTCTCTATTTTCCCTTATAGTCCCCCTATTGCCATCCTGTATCCTCCCGGGGCCAAGTGTTGATGCTACTTCCATCAACTCCTCCCCCCTGTGTATTGGACTAGCTGCCCTTCTTTTCTTCCTCTGCCTCCCACCATCAGGTACCACCTGCTGCGTCCCCTCCTCGTTAGCCAAACACCCAAACCTGTTCCTGAGTTCTATTTCCCCCTCACTAGCCCTCCTTTTCCTTGGCCTGCTTCTCACGGTCACATGCTTCCACTGCTCTTGTTCTCCCCCCGACATTCCCCCCTCACAGACCATAGCCCCCGCTTCCACCTGCACCCCCGAGCATTCCCCTTCAGTCACCCCTTGCCTTTGCTCCATTAGCTGCTCAAACCCCCTTCTAAACTCTACCAGGGTCTCTACCTGCATCTCCAACCCCCGAACCTTTTCCTCTAACAGGGCAAGTAGGCGGCATTTCATACAGACATACCTCTGATCAGGTGCACCTGCTAGGACTATATACATACCGCAGCTGCTACATGCTTTCATCTGCATTGTGTCCCCTGCTGCCTGGCTCATGGCTGCTGTGGTCTCTGCCTGCAGCCTCTGAGGGAACAAAGCACACCAACCACCGCGCCCACCTGCCTCCCCTTCCACCTCCCCCTGTAAACTCCCACTTAAACTCCCCTGTTAGCAGCCCTGTTGGCCGGCTCCTGGGGGCCGCTGCTCGCTGCTAGGGCCGCTGCTCGGCTGGGAGGCCTCTTTTATAGGCCCCCTAATCAGCCAAGCTCCGCCCCCTAATCAGGGCGGAGCCCCTACTCAGGGCTCGGGGCTCAGCACACTGCCCCTACAGGCCTCTACACATACAAGCACTACAAAGACAGACGCAAGTACAGATACCTTCTCCTCCAATGAGACTCACTCCCACTTAAACTCCCCTGTTAGCAGCCCTGTTGGCCGGCTCCTGGGGGCCGCTGCTCGCTGCTAGGGCCGCTGCTCGGCTGGGAGGCCTCTTTTATAGGCCCCCTAATCAGCCAAGCTCCGCCCCCTAATCAGGGCGGAGCCCCTACTCAGGGCTCGGGGCTCAGCACACTGCCCCTACAGGCCTCTACACATACAAGCACTACAAAGACAGACGCAAGTACAGATACCTTCTCCTCCAATGAGACTCACTCCCACTTAAACTCCCCTGTTAGCAGCCCTGTTGGCCGGCTCCTGGGGGCCGCTGCTCGCTGCTAGGGCCGCTGCTCGGCTGGGAGGCCTCTTTTATAGGCCCCCTAATCAGCCAAGCTCCGCCCCCTAATCAGGGCGGAGCCCCTACTCAGGGCTCGGGGCTCAGCACACTGCCCCTACAGGCCTCTACACATACAAGCACTACAAAGACAGACGCAAGTACAGATACCTTCTCCTCCAATGAGACTCACTCCCACTTAAACTCCCCTGTTAGCAGCCCTGTTGGCCGGCTCCTGGGGGCCGCTGCTCGCTGCTAGGGCCGCTGCTCGGCTGGGAGGCCTCTTTTATAGGCCCCCTAATCAGCCAAGCTCCGCCCCCTAATCAGGGCGGAGCCCCTACTCAGGGCTCGGGGCTCAGCACACTGCCCCTACAGGCCTCTACACATACAAGCACTACAAAGACAGACGCAAGTACAGATACCTTCTCCTCCAATGAGACTCACTCCCACTTAAACTCCCCTGTTAGCAGCCCTGTTGGCCGGCTCCTGGGGGCCGCTGCTCGCTGCTAATATGTGGTTGCCCATGCACAGAGCTTTTTCCTCCATATAACATCTTGTTTGGTGATTTGTGTGAAGCAGTTAAATTCTGCAATTTTTTCTCTTTAGCAAATAAGACCCATGACAAATATACACGCACAGTGTAACATCCTGCTTCAACTGAAAGTAGATTAAAATTGCAGGGTAAGAGAGGAATTGCTGCATTAAGTATACAGGTTGGAAATATATTGATCTCTTGAGTTACTGTCTCTTTAAATGTTTCTCCTTTTCTGAATATGCTTTGAGGCTAGGAGTTGTTCATCTAGCACGTCCCAGAGTGATAGCACAGTTAGAATGAGCTGGAAGGAAGCAGCTGAGGAGAGAAGCTTTCTGGTCAGAACAGGCCTCTGAAATAAGACATGAGAAATAAAATTGCCTCTAAATCTGGAAACCAGATTCTATAAAAGCTGGAGAAAAGGGAGACAAACTGATCACCCAGAAGAGGAACAATTCAGTCAATGTCCCCCAGCCTTGGCATATGTGGATGCATAACGTGTATATGCCCCATCTGGTGTAAAGCTGGTGTGATAAATGAAGGGGGGATAGCTCCCTTTTATGGACATCCAGCCAGCCAGTGAGCTATAAAGTCCCTCTTGGTGGCTGTTCTCTGCTTGCTTTTCCTGTAAAGGGTTAACTAAGTCCCACAGGTAAAGGAAAGGGAGTGGGCACCTGACCAAAAGAGCCAATGGGAAGGCTAGAACTTTTTAAAATGAGTGGGAAAAACTTCCCCTTTCTCTCTGTTGTTGCCCTCTGGGAAAGAGGAGAACAGGGAGCAGTTATGCTGTGAGAAGCTTTAAGCCAGATATGAAAATCATCAGATCATATCAAATATGTAAGTAGATCAGGAATGTTTAGAAAGACACGATTAGGTGTATTTTCTGTTTATTTCTTATGGCTAATGGACTTCTCTGTGCTAACCCCAGATGCTTTTGTTTGCTTGTAACCCTTAAGCTGAACCCCTAAGAAAGCTATTTTGGGTGCTTAATTTTTGGAATTGCTCTTTTAAAACTAGCAAAAGCCTAAATTCCAGATGTGTATTCTTTCTTTTTGTTTTTAATAAAATTTACCTTTTTTAAGAACAGGATTGGATTTTTGATGTCCTAAGAGGTTTGTGCACATGTTGTTTAATTAGTTGGTGGCAACAGCTAATTTCCTTTGTTTTCTTTCTCAGCTCTTCCCTGGGGAGGGGAGGGGAGGGGTGAAAGGGCTTGAGGGTACCCCACAGGAAGAAATTCCCAAGTATGTCTTCCTGGGTTCCAAAAGGGGTTTTGCATTTGGGTGGTGGCAGTGTTTACCAAGCCAAGGTCAGAGAAAAGCTGTAACCTTGGAAGTTTAATACAAGCCTGGAGAGGCCAGTATTAATTTTTAAAATCCTTGTGGGCCTCCACCTTCTGTACTTGAAGTGCCAGAGTGGGGAATCAGCCTTGACAGCTGGCATAAAGCCATCATAGCTAGCTCTTATTTCAACTTCCCTGGAACCCCAACATACGGGGGTAGATTTGAAACACTCCCAGGAGCTGGGGAGTTGGCATGACTGGAGCACTCTGTGCCCTGCCAATCCCTAACTGGCCACTGGGTATAGTTTAGAGTAGCACTGGACACATCTGCCTCCAGTTATGTGGATCCACAAACATCTCACACTTTTTTGGGTGTGTGGCACTCAGGGCCAGCTCTAGCGTTTTTGCCGCCCCACACAGCAAAAAAAACCAAAAAACACCGCAATTGTGATTGGCGGCAATTCAGCGGCAGGTCTTTCGCTCCGAGAGGGAGTGACGGCCCCGCCGCCGAATTGCCGCTGGACGTGCCGCCCCCCTCTTCATTGGCTGCCCCAGGCACCTGCTTGCTATGCTGGTACCTGGAGCTGGCCCTGGTGGCACTGGCAGACCAGGCACCAGCTCTTACCAAGGCTTTAGGCCTCAGCTGAGCACTGACAAATTCATTGCTGGAAACCAGTCTGTTTCACCTGTGTTAGTGTGGCTAATATGGGCATTGGACTTATAGCCGTGTGTTTAGACTTTATGAAATACTTGTAAGTTGCTGCATGCATTAATCTCACTTATAATATCTGTATCACATCCTCTGAGGTAATACTTAAGTTTTTGCTTTATAAGTGTAAAAAATGTTTGCTCTGAAACTGTGACCCCAGTCAGGTGAGAGAGTCTCCTGCCCATCAAGAAGGACTATCAAAACTAAATGGGCCATTGTGGAATGCCACAATACAAAGACTATGTTAATTGCCATTTCATACCATGAGGAGGCTCCATGCAAAAAGGCTCGTCCCATTAGCTTGAATTCTGGAAGAAGGGAATAAAAATAGGGGACAAGAAATTTTTTAATCTGTTTTGCTGTTTGGATTCTCACAAGGCTAGAGCTATGATACAGAAGTAGAGATCCCCAGAATCAACCTGGGTTAGCCCTAAAAGACATTGAGAGCTCACAGATTACTACAAACTCTGTCACTTTTTAAACAATAGGCTGTAATTTGTTTGTGTATATATGTTTGCTCTCTCATTTCTTTTTCCTAGTTAATAAATCTTCAGTTAGTTTATTTCAGGATTGTCTACATGTGTTCTCTTTGGTGAGAGACCTGAGGTACAAATTGATCTAGAGTAAGTGACTGGTCTCTTGGGACAGGAAGCAACCTGAATATTTAGTGACATTTGAAGTATATAGCAACCAACTATTACTCAGTCCAGCTTGCCTAGGTGGCAAGATAGACAGGTATGTCTAAGGGGGCTGTCTGTGACTCCATGCTAAGACTGTTATAGTGCTTTAGGAGTTCACATATGTTACTGGGTTGGTGAAATCTAATTGTAGAACACACAACCAGTTTGGGGTCTCTGCCCTGCTCTTGGCACTCACGGTCGTGAACCGCTCTAGACAGTGTGACGGGTGCAGCTCAGGTTTGAGGCCTTTGCACAGACAACTGTGCAATGAATTGTGGTATGAAAATTGCACATTCTAAGTTGTACCCCTGTGATTTGAGTGCACAAGCATGTGATACTGAAAATATCTCTCTGTTTTAAAAACATTATCAATTAGTACATAAATTAATTGTAATACTACTGTATTATAATGTACTTATTAACACTAAACCCTGTATAAGAAACTCAAAAGGCCATTCACTTACCAGAAATCTCTGTTCAGACCTTATTACATTTTCTATAAAGTTATCACCATGCACCTTTACAAAATTCTTAGGTGTATACATATATACATACATTGAAAATAATCTAAGGCTGACCATTTACATGTATCACGCTTTGGGGTTAAATTACTTTCTCTGTACAACTTAGTCTGCTTGTGGTTTTTCCTTCATTTGCCCAGGAACCCATGGTGATTTCATTCATAGCCCACACTTTGCATTGTACTTACAGTAAACTAGCAGACTAGACTAGAGGGGATCTCACTAAAATTCCATGAAAAATCTGCTGTTTTGTACTGTTCAGATTCATGGGACAATGACTGTAATGATTCTGAGCACTAATAGGGTTACCTTCTGTGGGTATGACCCAGGAAGACTTTCTTCACATAAAACATCTTTTACTATTTTAATATTAAATACCCTTGCTAATCTACACTTTGCCAAGCTGTCACACTCTGCTTGCTTCTGAGCAAAGATCAAATAAGTGAGAGATGTAGTGATTTCCTATATATTACCAAGGATTCATTATTTGTATGAAATATGACCTAGTCCATTATGAAGAATGATAATTACAGTTCTCCTAAACAATATACAATATATAGTTTCATCAAATTATTTTCTGTTTCTTCACTTACTTTCTAATTAAAATTGTGTAATTTGCTATGGGTAGCCCAGTACTTAGGATGAATTAGAGAGAGTCTGCTGTAAATACATTGGAAAAGCCTAACCTACCCATTCACTTAATGCTGATGTATTTAATCTGCATGTTTCGTCCCTATGTATAGCATAGCTGTCATTTGTTTTAGTCTGTGTAATTTCCAGAAGCTGCACTTCTCACCTGTTTTAATGATCTTTAACACTCACATTATATATATATATATATATATATATTTTAAGAGTAATAGAATGCCTGATCCTGGGGCAGTTCCTCACATATAATCCTTACTCACTGAAATACTTTCATTGATACCAATCTGACTGGGCCACTTGTCGCCAATGGTACTATTCAAGTAAGGAAGAGTTGCAAGATCAGGTGCATATTGTGAGTCAAATAACTTTTTTGGTGAGCTATGAAGACATTTTCTAGAATGTTAAAGCTATTCAAGAACCACTCACCAAAGCAAAATAAAATCCCACAGGAGTGGGCGCGAATTTGTCTTAAATGGCACGTTGAGACCTAGGAATGTAGAACTGCCATTGTTGTTTTTTTTAAAGTTAATTTTTAATAGGTGCTGCCATCAAAGCAGTGATGAATTAAGAAAGCACCTGAAGAAATAAGGGAACTGATAATTTTTAAAGGACTTTCATTTTGTGATGGCAAAGTGACTCTAGGCATAACTGCCATGATGCCAAGTGACACTTGGAGGACAGTTCAAAAGGCTCCCCAATATCTATCAACAGATTTTGCAGCATCTGAAAATATGTGGGAAAGGATAGTGTAGGGAGCGTGAATGTGTTTGGGAAAGAGGTGCAAAGAGCGGAAGGACAACAGCTAAGCAGTGGTTGTGCCATCACTGCTGCTAATATACCAAAGAAACCTTATGGGTCGACGTAAATATAGAGTAATGTTCGCTGTTCCATTTTCGTCGTTGTCCTTCTCTTTGTTTCTGTCCACATAATGTCTCTTATCATGTGTTTGGACTGTAAGGGCAAAGACTGAACTTTCAGTATATGTGTGAGCCCTAAGGCTGGTGAATATTTGTGGACAATTTTTTGGTTTTGACTAAATTTTTCAGTTTTCACAAAAATTTCAACTGGAAAGTTTCAGAATTTTTTTTTGAACAAAAAATAGTCCACTTTCAGATTTCTAGTCTCCCCTCTATTCCTCTTTGTGCTACTGGAAGTATGGTTGGTTTGTTTTTTAAGTTGTGGTTTGCGTTTATATACACAGTTTGTACTTGCAATGCTACCCTCATAGTGTGGCTGGTAAGGGGAATAAGCTATGCTTCTATATGGCACTTTTATACCATTATTACTGTGTCTGCAGTAGGGGTGGTACTGATATAACTATATCTGTTTTTAAAAAATTACAACTTCTAACCAACATAGTTATACTGGTGCAAATCTGTGTGCAGACCAGCCATTACAGGAAGTGAGAAAAGAAAGGGGGGGAAAAGTCTCACTTTTTTTTTTTTTTTTTTTTTTGGAGAAAAAAGTTAGTGACAGCAAATTTGGGGAGGTGAGGTGGAGACTTTCTTGAACTTAACTTTTTTCTACTGCAAAAGCATGAAGATATTTTTTAAAAATAGTTTTATTTTGTCACTATTTAAACTTTTTTTAAAAGCTTTCCCCTATTTCCGCCACCTCTTTTCTCCAATGGAAAATGAGACAAAGTAAAGTTTCAGAAAGGGGTGGGGGGGGGGACAAAACCAAACCCTGACAATTCAAAATGAAGGAAGGAGGCATTTAAAAAAACAGGAAAATGATATTGAAAATGAAACTTAGTTTTCTCTCCAGCTTTCTGTGTGCGTGGGGTGGGAGCGGGGAGAGGGAATCCCCAACATTTTGACTAGCTACACTGTAGGGTGCCTAGCCCTGATACCTGATTAGAAGAGAGGAATCAATCTGACCTCTGTTGTGAGGGAGGCACAGAGGATTGTCCAATGGTATTTAATGAGATAAAGCATTGCTGTTGGTCTCTTAGTCACATTCTGTTGACCATATTCAATTGATATCTGTAGGATTACTCACATGAATAAGGTGAGAATACTATGCCATATTAGGCAAAAGCCTGAATTGGGCTGTTTTGTTAAGATCCATTATGACCCAAACAAATACAGAAATATTTTTTAACTAAAAATAGATTAGGTAAAATCCAAATTCTTTTTTTAATGGTCACACATTCTCTCTCCTATTAAAAAAAAAAAAATTACCAGGGTCCAAATGCTCTAGCAAATTGATGCCATGGCAGTGTATTTACCAATGTGATTAAAGGACAATATTGCTGTTACCCAATATCACTATCTTTCATAGATCAAAAAGCATTGAATTTCTGATTTTGTTTCATTTGCTAAAACGGCTGTGATAACCTCTAGTATAAGGACATGTGATGTTAAAGAACTGTATATGCAATGTTAGTATCCAATCCAGATTGTTTTAGCTTTCTGGTTGTGTAGAGCTTAGAAGGTGCTAATCACCTTTCTATCTTCCAAATAATGTTTCATGCCAGCACACAGCATTAACAGACCCCCTTATATTTGATTGTGCACAGTTTGAAAGCTTTATGCCTCAGAATCAAAGAACATTTCAGGCAGTAAGCTATTAAGGCAGCCATCATTTAAATTTTAAAAAAAAATGCTTTGGGTTAAATATGGCTAATAGATGCTGTTCTCAAAACAAGGGCTGGAGTTTCCTGTTTCATGAAACTGCAGCACCAATCCACAACTGAAGTGCAGCGTAAACATTAAAAGACACCCATGTTAATAAATTTGACTCACAACAAATTCCTACAATGTGTAATTAGCTCGGTACACGTTTGGGTCAGGCGAGCACTCAAAGTTCGATATGCATCCACACCTCTTGGGACCTTAAAAGTTCATCTGGATATCTTGTGAGAATAGTCTTCCTTGTAAGATTTCTGGTACTGCTTTTACATTATTTACAGCCATATACATTCCTTTGGTGTTGCATGCCTAGAGACAATGAGATTGTATGTACTCTTTTAATCACCCTGTAGCAACACAGAGATTGAGATTCTCTTTCCTCCCATTATAATGGGGGGAGGAGCTACACAACTCTACTTCTATAGCTTCCTTTATCAATCAAGATTGAGAGAAAAGGGTATCCGTTTAATGATGAGTGTGTGAGAGTTTAGCAATTACGTTTTCTCACTACTTTGCTCTGAGAAAGTGTCAGGGTGCCTATAGGGAAAGAGACTATGAAAATAACAGTTACATTTTCTCTCTAGTCTAATGAGTACAGATACTTACCGAGAGGGATCCCTTGGTTAATTATCTAGTCATCAATCACTTCACATTCCCTATTATGAAACTAAGAGCCAGAAGGAGGTATAATAAATATAAACTGGGTTGCTGATCGGGAAAATATGGCACAGTTTGGAGGTCCAGGCCTCAGGCCATGCTATGATTAAAAAAATGGCATTTTGATGCCTCTCCAGAAGCAAATTGAATATAAAATCAAATACATTTTCAAACAAAATTTCCAGTGAATATTCTATAGCCAGCTGTGAGTAAAAATAAATGCGGTAATGATCCTCTCCCATGCCTTGGAGGTGATTAAATAGCTGGAAGAATTTGATTGCTTTTACTATTGTTATCTTTCCTCAGTTCACAGAATTTGGGGTTGGGAAATAAATCACTGCCCAAATTGATGCTGAGATTTTTGCCTTTACGTTTTTGGCATGGCAGTAAGGACTCTTTTTTTAGTAAAATACAACAAAAATGCAGCACACCATTATCTATTTGGCTAATATTCCACTGAAAAACATTTCAATCAGCAGTGGGTTTATTCAGTGCAAACCTAAGAGCATGCACTCATATGCTTGAGAAAATCAACTCTGAACAGAGACAGCTATAATGTTAGTTTTTAAGAAAATGTAAATTAACAACTACATAACCCTGCTGGAACTAGTAATGCCTCTTCTCACACAGACACGGAGAAGCTGCTGAAGTTTTTGCTGAGCTATTTCCATTCTGTTAAGAGTCCTTTCTCCCTTAGAGAATTATAGGGGAATTTCCAACATGCTTCACTGGAATCGTTTGTATTTTCTCCTTGACTTATCAGGGATCTCCTAGCTGGGAGCTTTGGAGTCTCCAAGAGCATCTGGATAGAGAATGTCCCTTTCTCTGCTGATTTTCCCCCCCTCTCTTAAGGTGAATGGAATCGCTGCTCTAAAATATATAGGGCTGGAATCTCCACCTTGCAGAAGCTCCCTAGTGGAGAGGAAGAAGTTAAGAGCTCTCTGTAAAGAGCTGCTCACAAGAAGCCATTTGCAGTACACAAAAATAAGTTGTATTGGTCCTACAAAAGCCAGGAACTATGCTACATATTCTTGAGCACCATCTACTGGCACTTTATCTTCTAACTACCTACCTATACTGTATATAGATAGATATCTCTCACTTAGAGGCTGCAAGAAGTTGGTTGCAGATCCTGCACCAACTTGCCCTGACGTAACTTAGAACTGCTGAGGACCAGCTTTAATTGATATCATCTGCATAAGGTCCCCCAGGGACCTTACACGAGTAGAGGACCAGGTGTAGTGGAGCTTCGGTCTGTCGTGCCCTGCCTGCCTGCCTGCGCTGGGGTGGTGGCTGGTCTAGGAGGTCGGACAGCAGATAGGGCCCTTGTGCAGTGGCCAATTTAAGTCTATTTTGCAGCATTTGAGCAATGCAAAGTTGACTTCATTGATGAAAAATCAGACCCATAGATTTTAGGATACTGGGCATTTGCCCCGATTATAGTTATCAGTGACCAGCTGTTGGTGTAGCTGCACCAAGCAAACCTCTAGTGTACGCAGGTAAAGCTGCTGTTTGCCGTAGTGGCGCTTACACCTCCTGGAAACAAAGGTAAATCACAGGTTACAGCAGTTTACTCTGTCTACAATAGGGGCTTGCACAAATACAGCTATACCAATGGCTAGCCAAAGCGGGGTAAATCTCCAGTATAGACAGAGCCTTCCCATTTTTATGCTCATGGGAGTAGCCCTGCTCAGCAATGAATATTGTCCTTGTCCCTGCCCAGCCCCCATGTTGTAATAGATTGTGTGGCAAAAAATGCAGACATTGATTTGGTAAAGATCTAGCTAGGGCAGAGATGGCTACACTTTCAGGAAAGTGTAAGCAGTCCACTTTGACTCTATGCAATAGGCTAAGGTCATATCCTGTCTCATTCTGTGCAGCCACAGAGGGCTGGCCCATCCAGCTGAACTAGGCCAGTTCCACTGCTAAAGGTGGGGGAAAGGGTAGGATCTGGGCACTCTAAACAAGTCTGCATCCCCTGCATGGAATTCTGTGTTTTCCAGTGCAGGGAGAAAATGTTGAGGCAGAGAGTGATCAGATAACACACGGTGATGGGTGTCTCGTAAGAACCTAGGTAGACTGATAGCTGGGGAAGGAGTGGGGCCAGTGGATCTGCAAAAACACAATCCTGCTGGTCAATCTCCCTCAACAGAGGGAAACACGTTGGTTGTGTTGGCTGAGATGGGAGGATTTATTAGCTTCTGTAGGGATTCCCAAGCATCTGGTCTACCCACTCACCGTTTTCTAAGATTTGGCCCTATGATATGGGTAGGTATGAAAAGATTGGACAGCTGAAAACAAAGCAATCAGTGCCCAGGATAGTGATGCATATTTGCACGCAGTGAAGGAGCGTGAAATGAGTTTAACTGTTCTTTCTTTAAATGTAAATTATTCTCCTCTCCCCCTCCCCCTTTTATTTTATTTTATTGGTAGTGGTTCAAGCTGTGCGCTCATTTGGATACCGTTACTTTGCAAGTTAAATAAAACATTTTTTCCAAAGTTACCATTTGGCTCACATATTTAGGGTGGTGACGTGTTTTATTTCTTTTGCATTTTTTTAAATACTATTTTCAGTTTGTATGCCTTCAAATCATTCCTAAATAATAGTTACTGTTGCCTGACTGATCATAAAGAATATTCTTTCCTATCACATACAAATGATGACATTTTTGAATCAGAAATTAATTACATGCTTAAGGAGTGAAATGTTTTTTTCTGTTTTTACGAGTACTTTTCTAAAGGTTTTTTCTTTTCAATTTGAGGGAAAGCCAAATATGTACATACTGTATGAGTAAAATCAATAGCTCCCAGAACAGATACGTTTTATTAAGCCTTGCTAATTTTCTATTATGGCTTGCTATTGCAGCTGTATGTTAAAAGGAAAACATGTATTAGTCAATTTTCCTTTGAACATCACCTGTGCTTCTGTCATTTGAAATAAGCCTGTTGCTAAATGTTGGTATTGACAAAACATCCTTTTTCAGTTCCTATGATTAAAAAATCAGAATAATTAGTTGGTCAGAACTATAACTCTCCTAAGCCTCTTTCTTCTGTAAGGTCCAAATTGGTTTCACGGTGCCTAAACTTTATATCTCTGTTTGTGTGGGTGGGTGTACATATATAAACATTCTAGGGCAGGGGTGGCCAACTTTAGCCTGAGAAGGAGCCATAATTTGCCAATGTACATTGCCAAAGAGCCACAGTAATACGTCAGCAGCCCCCTATCAGCGCCTCCCCCTCCTTCCCCGCACCTCCTGATCAGCTGTTTTGTGGCGTGCAGGAGGCTCTGGGGAGGGGGAGGAGCGAGGGCATGGCAGGCTCAAGGGAGAGGGTGGGAAGGGGTGGAGTGGGGGCAGGGCCTCTGGCAGAGCCAGGGATTGAGCAGTGAACACCCCCTGGCCCACTAGAAAGTTGGCACCGGTAGCTCCAGCCCCGGAGTCGGTGCCTATACAAGGAGCCGCATATTAACTTCCGAAGAGCCGCATGTGACTCCGGAGCCACAGATTGGCCACCCCTGCTCTAGGGATTTTTGCCTTCTGATCCCTGCAAGAATACTTCTCATACAAACCATCAAGAGTCTTAGCACCTCTACAAGCGAAGACCAGAGATTTTTCTTGATTTAATTAATACTCATAGACGATAAATTACGAATAACAATCACAATTGCCTTAGTGGCCCTTTCCTTTTTATAAATGGTTTCAGGCACAAGGGAGGTTGGTCCACATATTGCAAATGTTTGACTATGCATTTTGGCATGAATAGATTTAAGCTGAACTGAAATGTGCATTTGTATGTGCCTTGCCTTTGCCCCAGAGCAAAGGGCTGACACAATGCCCTCTGCCCCAGTTAAGCTCACATACAGCAGGTGCCAGTGTCTTTGTGGCTGTGCAATGGTGCCTGCATGCACCCTGACTGCTGCAGGAAGGGTCTCCATGTCCGCAATTCATATCAACACAGAAGGACACATTGGAGATGGATCAGAGTTAAGGGAATAGGTCAGAAGAGGGATTCTGGATTTGCCTTTACTAAGGGCTTGTCTACACTACAAAATTAGGTCGGATTTATAGAAGCCGGATTTATAGAAGCCGGTTTTATGCAGCCGACTGTGTGTGTCCCCACATAAAATGCTCTAAGTGCATGAAGTCGGCGGACCGCGTCCACAGTACCGAGGCTAGCGTCGACTTCCGGCGCATTGCACTATGGGTACCTATGGGTACCTATCCCACAGTTCCCGGAGTCTCCGGCGCCCATTGGAATTATGGGTTGAGATCGCAATGCCCGAATGATGCAAAGCAGTGCCGCGGGGGGTTCTGGGTACATTGCGTCACGCACCTCCCCCGCCGTCACAGCAACGGCAGACAATAGATTCGCGCCTTTTTACCTGGGTTACCTGTGCAGACAACATACCACGCCAAGCATGGAGCCCGCTCAGCTCAGCTCACCGTCACCATATGTCTTCCGGGTGCCGGCAAACGTGTGACTGCATTGCTAAACAGCAGCAGCAGATTACTGCCTTTTGGCGGTAGACGGTGCAGCATGAGTAGTAGCCTTCATCGGCGCTCGGGATGCTGGTAGCTGTGGGGCTGGCAGCCGTAGGGCTGCATTGCACCAGCCCCTTGCCTTTTGGCAGTAGATAGTTTATTACGACTGGTAACCGTCCTGTCAGTATTGTCTGCTGAGCATCCAGAAGAGGCCGAGGGCAATCTGGGTGCTCAGCAGATCTGAAAGAAGAGCTTTCCTCAGGTCTGAAAGCAAGTAAATTTAGAGGTTCCCTGAAATGCTCATAGATTATTGTAGCCTGAGCGCCTTTACCGAGCCTTCTGGCTACTGTACAGCAGCAACCCCTTGCCTTTAACCGTCCTCGTTGGACAATGATGGTTACCAGTCGTAGTATACTATTTGCTGCCAAGTATTGTCTGCTAAGCACCCAGAAAAGGCCGAGGGCGATCTGGGTGCTGGCAGACATGTGGCTGGCACACGTGGGGCTACATTGCTACACAGCAGCAACCCCTTGCCTTTAACCGTCCTCGTTGGACAATGATGGTTACCAGTCGTAGTATACTATTTGCTGCCAAGTATTGGCTGCCAAGCACCCAGAAAATGCCGAGGGCTATCAGTCATGCTGCACTGTCGTCTTAAGATGTAAAAAATAGATTTGTGTTTTATTCATTTCCTTCCCCCCTCCCTCCGTCAAATCAACGGCCCGCTAAACCCAGGCTTAGGAGTTCAATCTCTGGGGGGGGGGGGGGCATTCTGTGTGACAGTTGTTTGTATTTCTCCCTGATGCACAGCCACCTTTCTTGATTTTAATTCCCTGTACCTGTACGCCATGTCGTCAGTCGCCCGCCCCTCCCTCCCTCCCTCCCTTCTTCCCCTGGTCTTTAGATACTAGTTTCGCGCCTTTTTTCAGACCAGACGCCATAGCTAGCACTGGGATCATGGAGCCCGCTGAGATCACCGCGGCAATTATGAGCACTATGAACACCACGCGCATTGTCCTGGAGTATATGCAGAGCCTGGACATGCCAAAGCAAAACCAGGAGGACCAGCTGAGGAGGAGGAGGCGATTGCAGCGCGGCGACGATAGTGATGAGGAAATTGACATGGACCTCTCACAAGGCACAGGCCCCAGCAATGTGGAAATCATGGTGTTACTGGGGCAGGTTCTATCCATGGAACGCCAATTCTGGGCCCGGGAAACAAGCACAGACTGGTGGGACCGCATCGTGTTGCAGGTCTGGGACGATTCCCAGTGGCTGCGAAACTTTCGCATGCGTAAGGGCACTTTCATGGAACTTTGTGACTTGCTTTCCCCTGCCCTGAAGCGCCAGAATACCAAGATGAGAGCAGCCCTCACAGTTGAGAAGCGAGTGGCAATAGCCCTGTGGAAGCTTGCAACGCCAGACAGCTACCGGTCAGTCGGGAATCAATTTGGAGTGGGCAAATCTACTGTGGGGGCTGCTGTGATCCAAGTTGCCAGGGCAATAAGAGGCCTGGTGATATCAAGGGTAGTGACTCTGGGAAACGTGCAGGACATAGTGGATGGCTTTGCTGCAATGGGATTCCCAAACTGTGGTGGGGCGATAGACGGAACCCATATCCCTATCTTGGCACCGGCGCACCAAGCCACCGAGTACATAAACCGCAAGGGGTACTTTTCAATGCTGCTGCAAGCCCTGGTGGATCACAAGGGACGTTTCACCGACATCAACGTGGGCTGGCCGGGAAGGGTACATGATGCTCGCGTCTTCAGGCACTCTCTTCTGTTTCGAAAGCTGGAGGAAGGGACTTTCTTCCCGGACCAGAAAATAACCATTGGGGATGTTGAAATGCCTATCGTGATCCTTGGGGACCCAGCCTACCCCTTAATGCCATGGCTCATGAAGCCATACACAGGCAGCCTGGACAGGAGTCAGGACCTGTTCAACTACAGGCTGAGCAAGTGCCGAATGGTGGTGGAATGTGCATTTGGGCGTTTAAAAGCGCGCTGGCGCAGCTTACTGACTCGCTGTGACCTCAGCGAAAAGAATATCCCCATTGTTATTGCTACTTGCTGTGCGCTCCACAATATCTGTGAGAGTAAGGGGGAGACATTTATGGCGGGGTGGGAGGTAGAGGCAAATCGCCTGGCCGCTGATTACGCGCAGCCAGACACCAGGTCGGTTAGAGCAGCACAGCAGGGCGCGGTGCGCATCAGAGAGGCTTTGAAAACTAGTTTTGTGACTGGGCAGGATATGGTGTGAAACTTCTGTTTGTTTCTCCTTGATGAAATCGCAGCCCCCCCCCCCCCCACGCACCCGGTTAACTCTACTACCCTGTAAACCAAGCACCCCAACCTCCCCTCCCCTCCCCTCTTCAAGCACCACTTGCAGAGGCAATAAAGTCATTGTTACTTCACATTCATGCATTCTTTATTAATTGAGCACACAACTAGGGGGATAATTGCAAAGGTAGCCCGGGATGGGTGGGGGAGGAGGGAAGCAGCACACAACTAGGGGGATAATTGCAAAGGTAGCCCGGGATGGGTGGGGGAGGAGGGAAGGAAAAGGACACACTGCACTTTAAAACTTATTGCTGTGGAAATCATCTAGGGTGGAGTGATTGGGTGGCCGGAGGCCCCCCCACCGTGTTCTTGGGCGTCTGGGTGAGGAGGCAATGGGACTTGGGGAGGAGGGCTGGTGGTTACAGAGGGGCTGTAGCGGCGGTCTCTGCTCCTGCTGTTGGTTACAGAGGGGCTGTAGCGGCGGTCTCTGCTCCTGCTGCCTTTCCTGCAGCTCAACCATACGCAGGAGCATATCACTTTGATGCTCCAGTAGCCGGAGCATCGACTCTTGCTTTCTGAGTACAAGCTGACGCCACTTCTCCTCTTCAGCCCGCGTTTCAGCACGCAACCTCTGCTCTTCAGCCCGCGACTTCTCCTCTTCAGCCCGCCACCTCTCCTCTCGCTCATATTGGGCTTTTTTAAAATCAGTCATTGACTGCCTCCACGCATTCTGCTGTGCTCTGTCAGCGTGGGAGGCAGTCTGTAGTTCAGTGAACATTTCGTCACGTGTCCTTCGCTTCCTTCTTCGAATATTCACTAGCCTCTGTGAAGGTGAAACATTTGCAGCTGGTGGAGGAGAAGGGAGAGTTGTTTAAAAAAGATACATTTTTGAGAACAATGGGTACACTCTTTCACGTTAGATTTTGCTGTTCACATCACACAGCACATGTGCTTTCGTTACAAGGTCGCATTTTTCCTCTTATATTGAGGGACTGCCGGTTTGGTGTGAGAGATCACTCACGCAGTGCCAGGCCACAGATTTCAGCTTGCAGGCAGCCATGGTAAGACACAGTCTTTGGGCTTTTTTAACCTTGTTAACAAGTGGGGATGGTTTAAAACAGTACTGCTCTCATTAACCATACCAAGCACCCGTTGGGTTGGCCATTTAAAATGGGTTTGCAATGTAAAAGGAGGGGCTGAGGTTTAAGGTTTAACATGCAGCACAAACCCAACTAACTCCCCTCCCCCACACACCCAATTCTCTGGGTTGGTCACTTTACCCCTCCCCCCCACCGCGTGGTTAACAGCGGGGAATATTTCTGTTCAGCAGAGCAGGAAGGGGCACCTCTGAATGTCCCCTTAATAAAATCGCCCCATTTCAACCAGGTGACCGTGAATGATATCACTCTCCTGAGGATAACAAAGAGCGATAAGGAATGGATGTTGTCTGCATGCCAGCAAACACCGGGACCATACGCTGCCATGCTTTGTTATGCAATGATTCCAGACTACGTGCTACTGGCCTGGCGTGGTAAAGTGTCCTACCATGGCGGACGGGATAAGGCAGCCCTCCCCAGAAACCTTTTGCAAAGGCTTTGGGAGTACATGAAGGAGAGCTTTCTGGAGATGTCCCTGGAGGATTTCCGCTCCATCCCCATACACGTTAACAGACTTTTCCAGTAGCTGTACTGGCCGCGATTGCCAGGGCAAATTAATCATTAATCATTAAACACGCTTGTTTTTAAACCATGTGTAATATTTACAAAGGTACACTCACCAGAGGTCCCCTGTGTGCCCACAGGGTCTTGGGTGAGTTCGGGGGTTACTGGTTCCAGGTCCAGGGTGACAAACATATCCTGGCTGTTGGGGAAACTGGTTTCTCCGCTTCCTTGCTGCTGTGAGCTATCTATGATGTTCTCTCCATCCTCATCTTCCTCGTCCGCCGAACCCGCTTCCCTGTCTCCAGAGAGGGACTGATAGCACACGCTTGGGCTACTGGTGGCTGCACCCCCTAGAATGGCATGCAGCTCCTCGTAGTAGCGGCATGTTTGCGGCTCAGCCCCGGACCTTCCGTTTGCGTCTCTGGCTTTGTGGTAGGCTTGCCTTAGCTCCTTAATTTTCACGCGGCACTGCTGTGCGTCCCTGTTATGGCCTCTGTCCTTCATGGCCTTGGAGATCTTTTCTAATGTTTTGCCATTTCTTTTACTGTTTCGGAGTTCGGCCAGCACTGCTTCATCTCCCCAGATGGCGATCAGATCCCGTACCTCCCGTTCGGTCCAGGCTGGAGCTCTTTTGCGATCCTGAGACTGGGACTGGGACTCCATCACGGTTACCTGTGCTGATGAGCTCTGCATGGTCACCTGTGCTCTCCACGCTGAGCAAACAGGAAATGAAATTCAAACGTTCGCGGGGCTTTTCCTGTCTACCTGGCCAGTGCATCTGAGATGAGAGTGCTGTCCAGAGCGGTCACAATGAAGCACTGTGGGATAGCTCCCGGAGGCCACTAATGTCGAATTCCGTCCTCACTACCCAATTCCGACCCCCATAAGGCCGATTTTATCGCTAATCCCCTCGTCGAGGTGGTGTAAAGAAACCGGTTTAAAGGGCCCTTTAAGTCGAAAGAAAGGGCTTCGTCGTGTAAACGTGTCCAGGCTTAAGTCGACTTAACGCAGCTAAAGTCGACCTAAACTCGTAGTGTAGACCAGGCCTCAGAGTCAGTAGCCCCATTACTCTGTGCAATTGGCATAGAGGAGGTGTGGCTGCTATTCCAGCCCACAGACTGGGATATCTTTTATTTGTTCATTTACTTTCACCCATTCCATCCTTCCATATGTCTTTTGCTCCAGGCTCTGCATTAAACAAATGAACTACTGTACCTACCCAGTTCAAAGGCTGGGTGAAACAAATGTGCCTTAAAAGTTAGCAAATCAATTTATTTTAGGCCACAGGCAGGAAGGCAATCCAGAGCCCAAGAGCCCTTACAGAGAACACCCTGTCAGCCACCACCTCTTTGATATATTGAGGAGAGTCTAGCATCAGCTCGTTCCACTGAGGGAAGTTGTGGCAGTGTCTCAAAGGAAGAGAGGCATGCTCTCAGGTAGGCTGGCTTCTGGCCATGTAGAGCTTTGTAGGTTAAAAGCAACACCTTTAATATCTATCTGGAAGCTCATAGGTGTTAGGCATAGTATACAATGTTGTGAAAGCCAAGACTATAACAGGGTTCAAAAAAGAATTAGATACATGCATGGAGGATAGGTCCATCAATGGCTATTAGCTAGGATGGGCAGGGATGGTGTCCCTAGCCTCTGTTTGCCAGAGGTTGGGAATGGGCAACAGGGAATGGATCACTTGATGATTACCTGGTCTGTTCATTCCCTCTGGGGCACCTGGCGTTGACCACTGTCAAAAGACAGGATACTGGGCTAGATAGACCTTTGGTCTGACCCAGTATGGTCATTCTTATGTTCTTAACAGGTTCGATGTATGAGTATAATATACATTTATTTATACGTGTGTGTGTGTGTGTGTGTGTGTGTGTGTGTGTGTGTGTGTGTGTGTTAGAAATGTATGTTAACTTTGCTCTTCCCACAATTCTTTTCACCCATGTCAAGTATCTCACAACATTTTGCAAAGCTGAAGTCAGCTTTGGTGTTAGAACACAGGAAATTTGTCAAAGACAAAAATATATTAATGTTCTGTCCCCATACAAGCTGAGGAGATACCTTAACAGAGCAGTATCTGAAATGCTAGTATCCAAAACAAAGATAAGGAAGGTACAGAACAACAAATTAAACAAGTGGGACAAACTGGTGGGGAGGATTTTGGTCACATGTAGAAAGTTTTGTAACTTGTAAAACCATACTGCTAGCTGAAGTGCACATCTTTGAAGCACACATGCTGTGTAAGGTGAATATACTGTGAGAATTTGATTCCCAGAAGGAGGGTCTGTATTTCTCCTGTTTGCATTGTATAACTTTGTCTTTAAACAATAAATTTGGTTACGTTTGCTTATTTGGTCTTCTGAACATTATTAAGAATGAACCGCAAGTCAAACAGTCAGCTACACTGTTGAGTCAATACAGGTAACCGGTGTCGCTCCTGGAGCATGGGTGCTCTCCCCAGGTCTTTGTACTCTCCCTCAGTTCTGCCTTGCAGTGTGTCCTGGAGGTTATAAACCAGGACTATTTCAGAACAAGGGGGGAATGAGTTCCAAAGCTATGGAACTCTCTGTTAAGGAGCAAGATGTAGGTCGTCTGGTCTAATAGAGCAGGAGCTAGGTCTAGTGGGCAGAGCAGGCATTCAGGTTGCGGAGCAAAGCCCAAGGTCATCACCAGAGTCAACTGCTAATTACCAGAGCCAGGGGTCAAGCCAAAGTCAGGAATCTAAGCTGAGGGTCAGAGCCAAGGTCAGACCCCCAAGTATCAGAGCCAGGGACAGAAGTCAGAGGCCAAGGTCAGAGCCAGGGCTGGTAAGTGATGATTGGAGGCGAGGTGTAAGGACCAGAACTGGAGGAGAGGCAAGAATCAAGCATGGAGCAGGAGTACAGTAGGAACAGGAGCAAAGGCAGGAGCCAGGAGCAGAGCAGGAATCAGGAACAGGGTTGGGTGCAGGAGGCAGACACAAGCAGGATCCAGTGCAGCCACAACAGGAAATCACCTTGTTTCTTGGACAAACTTCTTGTGCTTCCTTCTGGCGTAAATAGTATGCCATGGTTGGACCAATTGGTGGAGCTGGGCAATTCTCCAATCACACTTCTTGTGGTTGGTGCCTTGGCTGAGGCTATCATCCTACTAGCTTCTCAGCCCACCAGGTTTCAGCAGACATTAGGTTGAAGCAAGGATACAGCTGCTGTCTTGGGGTACTCCCAGACCTAGATTCAAGACCAGGGACATCACACTGTTATGGAAAATGCCCTGTCAGCTAACATGACTCTCTCTCATGAATGGGGCTCCTGCGGGCACCTCTGCTGACCACAACTATGGCAGTATGTCACGGGGGAGAAGGGTGGCCTTTCCGATAAGTAAGTCCCAAGCCCTTTAAGTTTTCATAAGTCAAAATCTTAAATTCTTCCTGGTACTTCATAGGAATATTACCTGAGTAGAGGGGAGCTGCACAGAGGCCCTGTTTGAGTGTGTGTGTGTGTGGTGGTGGGCGGGGGGGGGGGATGAATTTCATCTCCCTAGTCTCCACCCACATAGAACAAAAAGACAATGGGTTTTAGGCTGAGGGAATTAATTCCCTCTAACACCCCCACCAGTGAAAATGTCTTTGACTGTGTCTGTTCTTTTGAGGAAATGTTTTGATTGCACGATAGAGAACAAACAGTTCTAAAAATCCCAATGAAATAATAACAATCAAAAGTAAGTACCAAATAAAGCTATATTCATTACACTGCACAATAATATTCTTACATTTCTTCCTGTGTTGCAAGAAAACTCCAAGAACAGGAGCCAAAACCTGGAGGGGGGAGGGGGGAAGCAACAGGAAATGAGGGAAAGATGACACACAGAACATAGTGTATCAGACAGAAGAAACACCATGCGGAGCCAGGAAATTGACATCATACAGGAATGACGTCATTCTATAACTATCTCCAGAGCTGTCCCACCTGCAGCAATACAGTGCCATATACCCATCACCATTCCATAATTACCTGCCAGTCAAACAACTCTAAAAATAAAAGCCAAATGTCATCAAATTTGGAAAGTTTTCCCTTTTAGATATAACTCTCTCGAGAGTTGCCATGTCACTTAATCCATTGAACTATTGTCTGTCCTGGGAGAAACAAGTGATTTTCAGTGTTTATTGTATCAGAGATTTTGCTACTAATGAGGCTTGTAGGAACTAGGTTTCTTGTGACTCAATAAAAAGTGAGAGCTTTTGAGTTGGTTGACCTTCGTAAGCAGAATTATGAATTTCTACCTGTCCTGAAGAGGACATTCATTCCTGCTCTTCTGGAATGAATGGCATTAACATTGAATTCCTATGTAAAAAGCCCTGCTAGAAGGTGAAATTTTAAAACTCCAGAACTGTACTACATAAACTGTCAGAATCCATACATTTTAATCTACTTATGTATAACCAAAAAGTAAAATGTCAATATTCACAGACGGCCCAGTAAAAGATATTACCCCACCCACCTTGTCTCTCTAATATCCTGGGACCAACACGGCTACAACACCACTGCGTACAATAATATTCTTCCTTAGTTTTCTTGCCCTATTTGTGATTGTTCCTATCAATTTCATATAGCCAACCAGTGCTATATACTGTACCAGTATGTACTATAACATTTTGCACTTAGGTTTTCCCTATTTCCTAGCATGTGCCATAAAACTCAGTGAAATGAAAAGTAAATCACAAGACTGCTTTTTGCCACTGAGGCTGTGGAATGCTTCAGTCAAAAATCAAAGGCTGACACAATCTGCTGAGAGGCATGTCACAGGCCAGGAAATGCTGAGCCTTCTCATGTTTATATAAACAGATTTTTTCATTCTTTTGTGTTCTTTCCCACTTTGTGCTCTGAAACAGTTAATTACAGTGAATTATACTTTTAGTTGAGTAACTGGCAATGAAATGTGCTTGGATTGCTCACTAGTTCAAATGAAGATTAAAATCCATGTTATTTTGGTCATGAATGGGGGGGAGAAAACATGCAGATGAATGTAATCTATTCATTGGTTTAAAGACCCAAAGGAGCCCCTGAGAGCATCAGAAATCCATGTGATGTCCAAGTGTGCTGTATTTTGCATTCAGATCTATGAGTTAGCTGAAAGCAGTATAAAATCTGTGCAATCAGATATAGACAAACAGTACCCTTTTGATATGCATCAGAGTAGGCCCATGTGTACTGCTTATTCCAGCAAGCATATGACATATAATAAAATGTGCTCCAACACTCGCTTCTGATAGGAGCATGGGACTTACAAAAGTGCAGGGCTAAAACCACTGACTTTTTCGTAAAACTGTTCAAACCTGGGTAGTCTGTTCAAAGTTGGGAATACTGGATGTGATTTGTGGTGGATGGCAAATAGCACAAGAGTACAAGCTACTGCTAGAACTCCAAACTGATAGATTATATCCTGAACGATTTTATCCTGTGGTTAAAAATCAAACTCTCTGGTTTTGTTGTATGGAAGTTAATATTTTAAATCATATTAAAAAGAGAAACTAGGCAGAGGATTCCACCTCACAACTGTAGGTGCTCTAGCACCCCTATGGAGCTAGGTTCTCCAATCCAGCACAGCTGTGCTCAGGACTGGGGCAAAGAGAGGAGGGTAAAAGATGGCTTTAGATCACCTGTATGTCCCCTTCATCCTGGGATTGGCAAGTGTCTATTCTATTTTATCTAGGTTCTTATCCTGCACTTATCACTGTAGTAGTAGAAATAATACCACCTATCTCTTATTTGAGTGCCTTCCACTAGAGCATTGAACAATGAGACTAACCTCTGTCACGTGTTTGTTTTCATGTTCTCCCCAGGGGGAGGGGGGGTAATGTGTGCAGTGGAGTGTTTTGTTTTGGATTTTTTGTTTGGTTTTTATTTTATAGTGTGTGTGTGTGAGTGTGTGTGTGAGAGAGAGAGAGAGAGAGAGAGAGAGCAGGCATGCTCAAAGAAATGTGTCTTGCACCTGGAGCAGAAGGTGGTGAGCTTTATGATGGTCATTAGTTTCTGGAGCAGTTCATTCCACATTCTTGGGCTAGCCCACAAGAATGCTCTGTCTCCTACACAGACAAGCTTTGCTGTTATTGTAGAAAGTTCCATGGTCTAGAGGAGCAAAGTTGTCAATCATAGTCTTCATCCTGGAGCTTTTAAGTACCCTGGGCCCAGGCCACAGAGCACCTTGAAGATAAGGACCAAGGACTTGAATTTGATTTTGTATTCTGTAGGGAGTAGAGGACAGGTCTGATGTGCCCGTGGGAACCTGTGTTGCTGAGGGGATGTGCTGTAGCATTCTGTTTTGAGTTTCTTAAATGCTGAAGGCTTCTTGGTTGGACTACAGCAATGCAATGTACCTGGACAAGAGATGACAAAAGCATGAAAAACTGAGGTCAAGTAGTCATTCACTGGGATGGGAAGTTGTTGCCTGGAGATGGTAGAAAGGATCTTGCTATGTGAAAGTTTAACATCAGGGAGGAACCTAGGAGCATTCCTAAGCTACTGACTGAGCTGACCAATTGTGGATGTGAATCTTCAAGCAAATAGAACTGCACCATAGCTGGAAGCTCTTCAAAATGCTATTCTCTGTCCACCAGCATCATCTCTATCTTGCTTGGGTTCAGCTTCAACCAGGTCTTCTATACCCATGAGCTGAGCTCATCCAAGCACTAAGCCATCTTGGTGGTGATGGTATAATCATATGTGGTCATATAAATAGACCTGTATGTCATCTGTATATTACTAGCACTTCATAGATTCCAAGGCCAGAAGGGACCATTGTGATCATCTAAGCTGATGTATAACACAGGCCAAAGAACTTCCCTAAAATAATTCCTAGAGCATATATTTTAGAAAAACATCCAATCCTGAGTCGATGTCATATGACCAGTTTACCTAATGGCTGCATGTAGATGTTGAATAGGACCAGAAAGACAATGATCCTTGTGGGCTCTAGTCCAAGAAGTGAATATAGTTGAACTGGTCAGTAGTAGTGACCATAACGTAATTAAACTTAACATCCTTGTATGGGGCAAAATACCAAAGAAACCCACCACAGTAGCATTTAACTTCTAAAAGGAGAATGTAACAGGGCATGTCTTTCCTCCTGTCTTCTTGTCCTGCAGAAACTGAGTAGACTGCACTAGTTGTACATTCACAGTGCCATTTAGTTTGAGTTCCCTCCACCAACACCACTACATTCCCTATGCAATGGTCCATTTACAATATCTTCAGTGCCTTTGGCCCTCTCATCAAGACCCTGAGGGGAACAGAAGTCTCCCTTCCCTGAGGCCTTCTATGTGATTGGACTCAGCTGGCCCTGTTTCTGTTTCCTCCCCTACACTCTAGTTCTTCCTTCCTGTGCCTCTTTATCAGATTTAGGCTGATGGGCTAATTGGCTTTTTATCCCACCCAGCCTGATTATCTAATTATCTCAATCAGCTTTCTCTGAATAAGTAATTGGCATGTCAGTGATCAGAGTGCAGGCTCACTTGTTCACTCCCTGCACTCTATCACAGGGAACTACACCAAAATGAGGAAGCTAGTTAAATGGAAATTAAAAGAAACAGTCACAGGGGTGACATGCCTGCAAGCTGCATAGAAACTATAAAAACACCATAATAGAAGCTTAAACTAAATGTATACTCCAAATATAAAAACAAGCATACAGTAAGACAACCAAAAAAATGCCACTATGTCTAAACAACAGAGAAAAAGAGGCAGTTAGAGGCAAGAAGGAATCCTTTAAAACCTGGAAGTCAAATCCTACAGAGGACAATAAAAAGGAGCCCTAGGGGAGTCAAATGTAAAAGTAGAATTAGACCAAAATTCACCAAAAAAGAATTTGAAGAACTAGCAAAAGCACAACAACTGACCGCACATTTCTAAGTCATTAGAAGCAGGATGCCTGCCAAACAATCAGTAGGGCCATTGGGACAATGAATGTGCTAAAGGAGCACTAAAGGAAAACAAGGCCGTTGCAGAGAAGCTAATTCTTTGCATTGGTTTTCACTACAAAGGGCATTCTTTTTAGGGGACAAATCTGAGGAACAATACCGGATTGAGGTGTCAGTAGAGGAGGTTTAGGAACAAATTGATGAAGAGAAATAGGTCATCGTGACTAGATGGTATTCACCCAAGAGTTCTGAAAGAAGTCAAATATGAAATTGCAGAGCTACTAACTGTGGTATGTTACCTGACATTTAAATCAGCCTCTGTACCAGATAACTGGAGGATAGTTAATGTAACACTGATTTAAAAAAAAAAAAAAAAAAAAAGCTCCGGAGATGTTCCTGGTAATTACAGGCTGGTAAGCCTAACTTCAGTACGAGGCAAATTGGTTGAAGCTATAGTAAAGAACAGAATTATCGGACTCTCAGATAAACATGATATGTTGAGGAAGAGTCAACGCATTTTTTGTAATCGTGCCTCACTAATCTCTTAGAATTATCTGAGGATGTCATCAAGCATGTGGACTAGGCTGATCCAGTTGATATAGTGAACTTGGACTTTCAGAAAGCATTTGACAAGGTCCCATACCAAAGGTCTGTGAGCAACTAAGCAGCAGAGGCGGCTCTACTTTTTTTGCCGCCCCAATCACGGCAGGTAGGCTCCCTTCGGTGGCATGCCTGCGGGAGGTCCACCGGTCACGCGGCTTCGGCGTACCTGCCGCCGAATTGCCGCCGAATCCACGGGACCGGCGGACCTCCCACAGGCATGCTGCCGAAGGCTGCCTGACAGCCGCCCTCGCAGGAACCAGCAGGGTGCCCCTTGGAGCTCTGGTGCCTGGAGCCGCCGCTGCTAAGCAGTCCTGGATAAGAGGAAAGGTCCTCTCATGGATCAATAACTGGTTAAAAGATAGGAAACAAAGGATAGGAATAAATAATCAGTTTTTACAATGGAAAAAGGTAAATAGGAGGGTACTCCAAAGATCTGTGCTGAGACCAGTTCTGTTCAACATATTCCTAAATGACGACACAAAATTACTCAAGATAGATAAGTCCAGAGCAGACTGTGAAGAGTTACAGAGGCATCTCACCCAGTCATCCAGTTTTGTAACAAAATGACAGATGAAATTCAGTGTTGATAAGTACAAAGAAATGCACACTGGAAAACATAATCCCAACTATACATACAAAATGATGGGGACTAAATTAGCTGTTACCACTCAAGAAAGGGATCTTGGAATCATTGTAGATAGTTGTCTGAAAATGACTGTTCAATGTGCCGTAGCAGTCAAAAAAGGTAACCGAATTTTAGGAACCATAAGGAAAGGGATAGATAATGACTGAAAACATAATGCTACTATATAAATCCATGGTACACCCACACCTTGAATACTGCATGCAGTTTTGGTCAATTTAAAAAAAAATACATTCAAATTAGAAAAGGTACAGAGAAGGCAATAACAATGATTAGCGGTTTGGAACAGGTTCCATATGAGGAGAGATTAATAAGACTGGGACTGTTCAGCTTAGAAAAAAGATGACTATAAGGTTATATGATAGAGGTGTATAATATCATGAATGATCAGGAGAAAGCAATAGGAAAGCGCTGTTTACCCTTTCACATAACACAAGAACCAAGGGTCTCCCAATGAAAATAATAGGCAGCAATTTAAAATAAACATAAGGAAGTACTACTTCATGCATTGCATAGTCAACCTATGGGACTTTATTGCCAGAGGATGTTGTGAAGGCCAAAAGTATAACTGGGTTCAAAGAAGAATTAGGTAAGTTCATGAAGGATATGTCCATCCTTGGTCTTAGCCAAGATAGGGATGCAACCCCATTCTCCAGGTTTTCCCAAAACCTCTGACTACCAGAAGCTGGGACTGGATGACGGGATGGATCACTCAATAATTGCCCTGTTCTGTTCATTCTTTCTGAAGCACTGTCGGAAGACAGGATACTGGGCTAGATAGACCATTGGTCTGATCCAGCATGGCCGTTATGTTCACAAGTGAAGCGTCTTAATGGAAGTGCAGTTTCCCATCACTACTCGGAGGGTGCTCTCCTCCGGAAAGAATTCAAACCATTTCAGAACATTATCCTGGACCCGGCCCTCAAGGGGCCATTCCAGCTTCTGAGGCCTGTGTAGGAGAACAGGAATATTCCAGTCACATTCCTGTTCTCCCAGAAATGCTCCCTGAGCTTGGGGCTCTAAGTTACACTGAGCATCCTCAGAGAGCTGGATCTACTGGCTTCAGACTCATTTGCCACATCAGAGAGACACAAAGCAGCCATAGTGGGATAGTGATGGGAGAGAATCTGACACTCCAGTTGCAGATAGTAGTTTTCATGTAGTTGTGATTGGATGGGAATATAGATGAATGCAGATATGAAGTGGCCTATGTGCTGAAGTGTAGCTGAGAATAATGTGCTAACAATAGACTGTGTGCAAAAAGGGATTAATAGTGCAGAAGAATGTGCGTTTCTCAACTAGGTACTATATGAGAAAATTATTGTATCTCAGTGTCATTCATAAGAAGTGTCTAAAAAGGAAAAAAAGAAACAGGACATTTTGAATACTGTGGCAGCTGTATTTTTATCATAAAATATTTGTATGAGTAAAGTTTCTTTTACAAGAAGATAACCAGTCTTGGATAGTGATGGTACAATATCTGAGACTGCGCCTTCACTGGCCAGTCATGTAGGCAAATATGAATTTCAAATTCCAGATGTCTGTGTCCTGCTGCCATATGTGACTTCTGGTGAAAGTCCCAGAGTCCAAGGTAAGGTCAGAAGGCAGCCACAAACGTTGGAACACTCCTTTGCGACTTCATCTGGAACCAGAAAATGCCTCTTTCTGAATGGAGGAGAATGAAACAGGTGCCTATCTTTCAGACCTATGTATAAGACCGTTCCAGTGGATAGGTGTCTCAGAAATTCTTATTCTGAGCACTGCATATCCTAATATAATATGCCATCCTAGCATTTTTTTTACTGGTCTCTATTACTGGTGTTCTTTAACTTTCTGTAAATGCCAGAGCTGCCTTTGCTATCACACACTGTGATACATACTGTGAGGCAGCCAAGGGAATTTAAGAAAGGCCCTGCTTTGTGAGGGTCCTGGACTAAAATTTCCACTTTCTAGAAATCCACACTAGATCATAGGCACCTGGAAAAGGCCTGTGCTGATTTTGGAGTCCATAGTTGTGGGGAAGGAAAATAAGTTATGGGGGTAGCCTGGGAAACGATTTCTGGAACGTAGTCTGAGTAGAGGCGAGAGAGAGGGAAAGAGAGGCTGTGGATATGGGAAGAGGTAGAATTCCTAAGATGGAGGAAGAAGCAGTGAGACTGTGGGGAGGAACCAGGGAAGATGGAAAGAGATTGGAGAGAGCTAGAGAAGGAACAACCCGAGAAGATTTGGGACCAGAAAGACTTTGAGAAAGAGGAGGGAAAGGGGCAGAGAGAGGGAGAAAAGAAAGAGCACAACCTCTACTGCAAACTCTGTCAGGATTCCATCGCCCCTGCTTAATGATCTGTCATGATTCCATCTGCTGGTCAGTGGGTGCTTCAGGTGTCTGACTGCTAGTCTTTTTGTCTGTTTAGATGGTAAGCTCCACAATGCATAGACTATGTTTCCTCCATGTTCTACAACTTCAGTGATGGATAAACAAATACTAGAAAAACAAAAGGAAGGGAGTGAAGGGGAAATGAAATGAAAAAAGAGAAGGAATAAAGAAAGTTGAGAGAGAGAGAGAGAGAGAGAACAAGGAGTTAAAAGAGAAAGGAAAAGCCACAAGAGAGCCAGGGCCAGATTCTGGTCTAAATCAAGTAGCTCCATTGATGTCATGCCCTATGATCCTATCTAGCTTTCAATGCAACCACATTAGAAGTCACAACTGCCTTGTCTAAACCAGACTTTTAAATCTTAGAATGTATCAGCTAACATGTCCTAACCAACACATCTTTAATCCTAGTCAAGGCACTTGGACTCAGGGTGGGTAGACAATGACAGTGTAATGGCAGGTTGGTGGGCAGTAGGAGAAGCAGAGGGCCAGTGTAGAATAGAATTTCCCCTCCCTGTGGATACACAGGGTTGAGAAGCTGCAGCCCCTGCCTTTTCTGCAGCCCCTAATTCCTTCCCCCTCAGGAGAAGATGAGGAGGAAATTCCATGCATTTAGCCTCTTGGACCTTTCTGGCCCCCTCCTGCAGGTATTCCCCTATGAGAGTATTCTATGGTGCTGTGTCATCTAAACAAAAGACCTGGATTAATAGTATTATTTAATACAAACAAGCTCTTTAAGACATTGCTTCCTCAAATAGGCAGGCTAAGCTGTTTTTAAAAAAACTCCTTAAGTGCCAAAATAATTGGCTAGATTTTCAGAAGTGTTGGGCAGTAGTAGGTCTCTGGGTACTTATGAAAATCAGCCCATTTATTTAGCTGCTCTAGGCACCCACTTTTGAAAATCTTGGCCATGAACTTTGGTGCCTAGTTAAATTCAGGTTCAAGCTGAAGGATGCAGCTCTGACTCTGCTTGGGAAGAGTGGGGAACCCGTTCTTCCCCTCCCTACTTCAGGCCAGATGCCGGCTGCTGGTTAAGCAGGAAACCGATGTGCGTAGTATTTATTTATTTATTTATTTATTTACTTCAACGTCGCAATATTCAGCGACTGATGTTCTCCTGCCACACGGTGGTGCTTGCCAGTTTCAGACACCCCCCGCCTTTGGCGGTATTGCTACAGCCCGTCAGTGTTTAAACGAAGCAACATAAAATCCCCAGCATTTGTACGTAAGGTGACATTTCTTGCAGTGCTTAATAATTTAGGAATGTGGGAGCAGGAAGGGGAATGATGGATGCACTTGTAGTTGCTGACTCTTTAAGACCATTAACTCCGCTGGAGTTTCACTGTACGGCAAGGGGACTCTAAAGAAGGAATTTATGATTAGTGAGCATTTACTTAGCCTTCGAATACACTTTAAATCGTTAAAAGGTTGCAGGCCTCAGTGATGATCTTTTATTTTGTGAACCGGGCGCTGAAGTGCAGCGAGGTCCTGTTTCCTCGTGGTAATTGTTGCATAAACACTTTGTAATGGCTTTCCTTTTATTTAGCGTAATGCCTGGTTTATTTTCATAAGCCTGATTCAGTTGCCCGAGCGGCTCGTCTGCAGAGAGAAAACATGCTTGTCTGCAGCCCAGTTTCTAAATCTTTCTCCACGTTCACAACATATTGATGTGATTTTACTTGTGTGTAAAGGGCTGCCGCAGAAAGCGCGTGCAGCCCTTGGATTTCTGGTCCTCTGCGTTACGGGCTGACCGTTCTAGCTAATGGCTCTGCCTTTTCCTTAACTGATTCAGCTGCTGCGCCTAAGAAAAAAAAACGAGTCTTTGATGCTGTCTGGGTAAATTGATCCGTGTTTGTATGGAGCCTCCCTGAACAAGGAGCGAGACGCCACAGCCCAGCCTGTGAACAGCTGCACTTTAACTGTTGGGGGCGGGGGCGGCTGTGAGCCTGGGCTTTTTACCTGGGAGGTTGAGGGGAAGATGGGTCTCGTCACCATCACGCCGATCCACCAGAGCCCGACTGCGCTAACTTGGAGGGACCTTGCTGCTGTGCGCTCACAGCTGGAAGGAGACGGGCCAGAGCAGGGCTGGGAGGGGTGGGGAGGTTGCATTTGAAAGCCTACTGTTGCTGTCTGCCACGCTCAGCTAGCGCTCGGGTGCAAGGCAAAGGATCCCGCCGTCCCCTTTGCGCGGCTAGGAGTAAGCGTGGCGCTCCCCAACCTGCTCTACGTGCACCTCTTAGCAGACAAACATGGGGCGCTGCGCGGACCCCGGCCACGCGCCACGGGGGTTCGGTGACTCCCTTGTGGGATGCGGGCGACATGGGAGGAGAGAGGAAGGAGGGTCCCCCCAGGGCCCGTCTCTGGCGGTCAGTGATGGCCCCATTAGCGTTCAGGGAGGGGGGAGTGTCTGGCTGCGAAGGGTGCAGCGGGCGCAAGGTGGATCCTGCCAGCCCCGCTGGACAGACCGGCTCCCGCGCAGTTTCACAGTCTCCCAGCCAAGCACAAACGTCTGAGGCGAACAGAGCCCCGCATACCACCGTGATCGTGCGTTTTCCTTCAGCTGCTCCGCCGGGATGCTGCTGTCGCTGCACGCGCCGAGATCTGGTGCGTGCTGCTGCCTTCTGGGCCGGGCCGGGCCGGGGATGTCGCCTTTTCCTCGGATCGCCTCCTCTCCACCCTTTTAACCGCCCGGGCTGCTTGTCCGCTTTAAAGCCGACCTGCCATTCCCCACCCCCACTCCAACCCATCCACGGGCGAACAGCTCAGGGGCTGTGGGGGAGTTGCTAGGAACTTCACCAGAGCCCGGGCTGATCGTATTTGCGCAGCTGCTGCGGGTCACGCGTGTATCTGTGCGCGTGCAATGCGCACAAGCGACTAAGCCCGCATGCATGTGGGACTGCAGCCGTGTGCACGCGTGTGTGGGATTGTGCGTGGAGGGCATGGGCGGGGGGAGGGGAGCGTGCCGCGCACGTGCCAGCTCTAGGGGGGTGCGCCCTGGCTGGAGCCCCCTGGCTGTCTCAGCGGCTGCGGGTCCCGCCGGAGGCGCTTCGGGAAGCGTGTAAGGCGCGCCCGGTGCGGCGGGGAGTCCGGAGAGCTGCTGCTCCAGCCCACCCCGGCTCAGCTCCCCCGATCCACAGCGGCGGTCGGGGGCTGTCAGCAGAGTCCGGTTCCCCGCAGCGCAGGGCTTTCCGAGCCCGGTCCCGGGCAGCCGCCGCCGCCGCAGCATCCCTCCGCCCGCCGCCGCCGGCCCCGCCCTGCCGGGGGACCTGCATCCCGCTCCTCCAATCAGGGGCCGGGCTGCCTTGGCCACGTGACCCCGGCGGGCTGAGGGACCTGCTGCTTCCCCCGCGCCAGAGGGATGCGGGCGGCAGAGCGCGAGAGCAGGCGGCGGCCGCTGGGCTGCGGAGCGCCGTGACTCCCTCCCCGCCTGGAGCCCTATGGCAGCTGCTGCCGCCGTCGCCTCTTCCCTCCTGCCCGGCCGCCGCCGCTGCCGCGCCTCGGGCTGAGCCCGGCCGCCGGATCTCGCCGCTGCTGTGAAACTCTCAGGATCGTCATGCCGGGACTTGGCTGCCTCTTCCTGACCTGCTGCTGGCCGGGGCCCCCGGGATGCTAGGCAGCCCCCCCGGAGCCCTTCTGCCCCCCGTCGCCCCGAGACCGTGTCGCTTCGGGGAGCCCCTGGCTGCTGCTGCCGCCGAGTTGAGTTAAGAAGTCATGGTGCTTGGGGAAGCCTCCCCCCCTCGGCAGTGCAGCGGCGGCGGCTGGACACTTTGCGATTGCTGTTGCTGGCTGCTGCTGCCGGTGATGTTACTCATCATAGCCCGACCAGTGAAACTTGCCGCTTTCCCTACCTCCTTAAGTGACTGCCAAACGCCTACCGGCTGGAATTGCTCTGGTAAGCTGCAAGCCAGATCCCCCGCCACCTTCCTCTCTGTATCCTTTTCCAAAGACGGGCTCGTCCCAAAACCTGCAGATCGCGGCGCTGACTGCAAATTACAGAGCACTTCGCGAGCCCTCCCTGTCCAGTGTGCATTTACAAAGGAGTGACTGGACAGCGGGGCAGAAAGTGCAGGCATGTTTCAGTACTTCCCCACCCTGCACTCTAATGGCATCTGCCTTTCAGCGGTGTAGTGCATAGAGTTTGTTGCAGGCTGGACACACACTATCATTTTGTGATCCCGCAAAACTGATTAATGCCATGGGGTGGTTTTTTTAACGTATTAGAAGTGAGAAGAGTGTATGTGTGTGAGAGAGAGAGAGACAATTTTAGGAGAGAGAATGCAATAAATCGCGTTGTGGCTGTCTGAGAAATGCTGATTTATTGCAGAAAGTGCAAGAGTCTGTGCTAGGTCGCCTTTCCAAGAAAAAGCAACTCCTGATAATAATATGGAAGTTTAATCCTGTTGGGCGAAGACCCCTTGTCGCTGCTTCCAGGCATTTCGATTTTGTTGTAGGCATGGGATTTTGTTTGCCTTTCTGTCTTTCTTTATATTGTATTCACTTTGTAAACCCTATAGTTTCTGGAGAGAAGTTAGCAGAGGAACCGTTTACAGCTGTCACACTGGGTACTCACAGGACCAAAGGGCAGGGTAGCTAGCCGCAAGTGATCAAGAAGTAACGCCTCTTTCCTCGAGTTCTCCTGCGGACTGCTATTAAACAGGCTTTTCCTCTTTATCTGATCAATTTCAGACCCGCTGGAAGGTGCCTGCCAGGCACAGTGCGGGTGAAATATACTAATTGAATAAGGAAGAGGCTGGGGACCGGAGTTCTTGCCCTTTTAGATCAGCTGCGAGCTGGCTTTGTGTCTGATCAGCATAGCCCTTAATACAATAATAACAGTGCATTGCGTGGAGTGTGTTTACCATTTGTGCAGTATTTTCAATACAACCACTGTTTGTCAACGCCTGTGGGTGCGGGTTTTCTGTTTCTAGCTGATCGCTCAGTCCTTTTTGAAGCACTCTTTTATATATAGACAGGGAGAGAGATCTCCAGACCCATTAGCAGGCTTCTGGTGAAGCAGAATCACTCTGTCTCTTTCAGTGACAAAGTGATGTATGTTTAAATATGTCAGCGTTGTGTGTGTATGTGTTGGAGGTTGGGAGACAAGTGCTGTATATAGGTTAAAGTCAAATGCTTATCTATCCACTGATTTAAAAAAAACACTCAAAATAGGGTGATCCCAATTATTTATCATCCTTAAAGTCACTGACTTTACAGTGAGTATAATATTTGGGTCAGCAGGCTATGCCTCCGATATTCGAGGTGTTTCTGCAATTAGACCTTTTAATAGGATTCTGAGAAAATAGCAACCTTCAAGGTAATATCATATATCGTAGGTTGGCAAGAAGCAATTTTCAGTTTTCATTTTTAATATTCAGTGATATGGTTAGAAGAACTAGAACATTTAAAAAATCAGTGGGATTAAATCTTAATGGATTTGGAGTGTAATATAGTTGTTTTGTTTAATGCCTCGCTTACACACTGTCGGAGTGGGATGGCAACTAGTGAAATCTGAAATTCACGCTGGCATTCATGAGCTAAATCTTCAGCCAGATCTGTTTGTCTGCAGAACTGAAGGGAAAGAACTAGGTTCACTCAGCAGCTTCTGAAGAACCTGGCACCCCTCCTGTTAACTTAGAGGTGATCAATCTTCATTGGAATCAGACAGACCATCACAGAAAACACACAGCCTGTTTATCTTTATTATTGGGGCTTTGTTATGGCATTGTCTGGAGAAATTCCAGTTTGGACTTTAGACCCAAAGATCTGCTATTGCATGGGAAAACGTTGAACCAACCAAAGAAAATATAATACACCAGTTACTGGATCATTTTTGAGGAACTGGAGTCTAATACTGTAGAATAAAGAGGGTGGAGGTGTGGGGAATAAGGACATAAAATGTGGATAACTGAAAACAGGGAAGGACAGAACATCCAGACTGTATTATTTCATCAACAAGATTATGGTGCTGTGTAAATTAGAAAAGCAATCACCCTGTATTGTATATCCTTCCAGACTGAAGCTGACAGTATTTTTCTGTTTACATTTGAGGTTATGATGACAGAGAAAATGATCTCTTTCTTTGTGATACCAATACCTGTAAATTTGATGGGGAGTGTTTAAGAATTGGAGACAGCGTGACTTGCGTCTGTCAGTTCAAGGTAAGAAGATTGCTGTTTCATTCTTTAATTCACTAATGAGAATACAAAGCTGGGATCTCCCTTTACAACCTATCACTTGGCAATTTATTTCTCTACATGCAGTGAAGTTAGAGGGAAAACCTGGCAGCAAGTATAAAGAGCTGGCAGGAGAGCCAACTGATGTCAAAAAGACATAAGTTTCTCTGGGAAAATGCAGATGCTGCGGTTATAAATGTCCCTTTGGGGTCTGCAGATTCAGGTTGTGCATGTGTGATTTTGTTGCTGTGCCCTTTTAACAAGGATTTTAAATCCTTTCCAAATTTACTAATGATACTGATCATGCTTTATACACTCTGTGTTCTGTTCTAGTTAGAGAAATGGATCTGTAATGTGCTTATACGGTATTTTCAGTAAGGCTGCATAGTGGCAATGCTTCTGGTTGCTTATCAGATTTAGCCCCCCCCGTCCAAAATCACAAACTTCCTTTAGGTGTTGGGTAGTTTTAGTGGGCTATTGTTGATTTTCTCCCCCCCACACACACACACCTCCTTTCTCTCTTCCCTCTCCATTCAGCTAAGTCTAAACCTCAAGCATCCTTAGTCACACAGTTTAATCATAAAGTATTCCTTCTAGTGTGTTTTGCCTAACACACAAAACAGCTGTGCTTTGCGTAATTATCCAGATAAAATTTTTGCAAGTTATTGAGTTTTGAGACTTTACCATCATATGCTGTATATACACCTATGCTCCAGTGGCTTTTTGCATTTTAATAGAGCTTTATTCAATTGTAAAACTTTTAAAAAGTATTTAAATAGTTACAGTAGAATAGACTGAATGGTGCAGTGTTCAGTATTGTGCTCATCTGTAATGACTGATTTAATTTATTATTGAGCATTGATAGACTATTTACTCTAAAGATTGACAAATATCATTTGTATTATCAGAGGCAAAAATATCATATCTGAGGAGGAAAGAGACCAAATTAATAATGCCTTAATTTAAAAAATGAAAGAATATCTCACCAAATGCAAAACAATTATTTTACTAAAATTACTGTATTTAACATTAAATGGTTGTATTTTTCCATTGACAGAGATAATATATATAGCCCCTAACCAATTCATTAAGTTTCCAGTTTACATATGGTCAAACATTTCATATTTAAAAATAAATGTTAATGTAGAGAGTTGGGTGGTGCAACATTAGCATTTGTAACATGTTTAGTTGTTAAGACATTTTCTTTCCCAAGGAAACCCTATAATGCAATCAACATTTGTGACTTGCACTGTTGCCTGGTGCTGATACCTGTGCTGTGCCACTGACATTTTGATCATACGTGTCCATAGAGAACACTGTGTTCTTGTGTTTGGTCACAGTTTGGCACGGACAGTTGGTTTAAAGCAATAGACCAATTGCCCGGGAGGAGCAAACCAAGACTTTGCTAAGGACAGGGGACACAATGGAGGCTATGTTTTCCCAAGGAAGCATGCCAATCTTTGGTGACTTAGAATAAAGAAGCCATAGTAAACCTCAGTAGAATGCATTCTCTTGGTTTTGGGAGATCAGTGATATCTATGCTGATGTTGGAAAAACATATGAAGGGGGACAGTTGAAATATACCAGAGAAACAAGATACGGGCTTGCCAGGTTTCATCATCTGGGTAATGTTTATAATCTTAAATGAGATTAAAGTAAAGTGACCAGGTAATCGTGGGCCTCATTGAAAGTCCTCTGAAGTCAATGAGAACCTATCCATTGGCTTCAATGGGCTTTGGGTCAGGCTCCATATGAAATCAGAGCTCTTTCTTTTGGCTTTGGCCATTCATGGAGCCACATCTTTGAACATGAGCTCGTAATGCAAGCTACTTATGGCTGATGCTATACAGACAATGCAAATACTTGTGTGGCTGATGCTGTCGATTTGCTAGAGTCAAAGTAATCCTTGTACGGCTGAAAATTCCTTACTTTAATAGAGTTAAAGCAGGGAGGAACTTGGCTCATCATGTAGCATCAGTGGGCAGTTTGGGACACAGGAAAGGTACACCATTGTAGCAGAAAATGAATTCTAATACAGTTTGGGTTGACTGAGTAACACACAAAGTAACACATGGGGTATATGGAATACAGTCACAAATCCATGTGACTCAAGTTAGGGGGTTTGCTTAGTCAGAATTCAGGCCTGTTTTCCGTCCACACTTCTCCATGGTGACAATGAGCAAATCAACAGAGGAATGCACATCAGTTTAATTATTTTTTATGTTTTCTCTGGTACTTGCTAGGGGCTTTAACTGCTGTTGGAAAGCAAAGATGAGGGTTGCCTTTATGCTATTTAAAACTTCTGTCTGGCCACCTCTTTATCTGTTTTTTATAACACTGGTCAGATAGTGTCCAGCCAAACTGATTTAACAAAATAAACATTTGTTGCTTGAAAGGCAAATTAAAACCAGACTGCTTTGGGTCATTTGAATGGGCTACTGCTCCCAGGCAGAAGATAAATGACTGGGGGTTTCCCCCCAGTTGACTCATTTTTGCTTTTTTAACACTGCAAAAATATAGACCATCCACTGATTTCACCTGGTGAGGGACTTGTATTTCACCAGAGAGTATCCTCTCCGCATCTGTTTTAATAAGAACAGAAGTTCACTTCTTCTTGTTTTAGAGCACAACCCTATGTGTTCATTGGGTATTAATGTATCAGGCCATTAATCATTCCCTCTCATTGGAGCTCATTATTAGCTATAGGTAATAACCTCAAGGATTTAGAATTAACCAGCATTTCTTGTTATGACCTCATAATCTCTGCATATTAGAAGGGCCTTTATCTGACTGCCCCTGATTGCACTAATCTGCCCTAGCCCCTATTCTTTTTCCTCTGTGACAACATGAAAATGTCTGAATAGGTACTTAGGTATTTCAGTTGATGCTGAGTTTGTTTCTCTACATTTAGGACCTGATCTTGAAAACATTTACACACACATGTAGCTTTTCTTATGTGAGTAGTCTCATTTGCTTCAGTGGGGCTCCTCACATGAGTTAGTTCCTCATGTGCTTAAGTATTTTCAGGATCAGGGCCTTAGTTACAGAGTTGTGAGTTGTATTATTGAAATGCATTTTCATATTACTTTGCATGCTCAAAATATGTGAAGTGTGGTGACAGTATTTATCATATCATACTTATGAGAGTAGGAATGTATATACTCGATCATAAGCCAGTTCGTTTATAAGTCGACCCCCCCAAGATGGATAAGTAAAAATGGAAATTTTTTATGACCCATTCATAAGCCGACCTTATAATTCAGGGGTCAGCAAACTTTGACTCCTGGGCCATTAGGATAGGCCGCTGGCAGGCTGAGATGGTTTGTTTACCTCGAGCGTCCGCAGGCACGGAGGTAAACCTAAGTAAACAAAGTGTCCCGGCATGCCAGCTGCTTACCCTGACAGGCCGGGACAGCAACTGATGGGGAAATTTTTTTCGGGGGGAGAAGCTGGGGGTCAGGGGAGTAACCCCTGTGACCACCCCCCACATGACCCCACCTCTAGCCCACGACCCCCACACTCTCCCAATCCCATCACTTCCCACCTTATCTGGGGAGGGCCAGGGGAGGATGTCTCTGGCCTGGTTGGAGCTGCTCCGGCAGGCTGGGCAGCGCGGCCGCAGACTGCTCCGGCGGGCCAAACCAGACGATGCGGCCGCAGCATGTTGCAGCGGACTGGGCCGGGCAGCACGGCTGCAGCATGCTCTGGGGGGCGGGGCCGAGTGGCACGGCCTGCAGCCCCGGAGCTGCAGCTGCTTCGGACGCTGGGGGGAGAGCAGCGTGGCCAGAAGGGGAGAGACTTTGGCCTCGCCTCTTCCCTTCTGGCTCTGCTGTCTCTCCTTGCTCCCTCTGTTGGGGGGAGGGGCTGTGTCCCACCTCTCCCTCTCTATACCCGTTCATAAGCCGACCCCCTTCTCTGGTGCTTCCCTTTTTTACTAAGAAAATTTGTCTTATGAACGAGTATATACGGTAATCAGTTTTGTATTGCTAACATGAGCAGGAGTTACACAAGTATGTCAGCTTCTGTGCTAAATAAACCTTATAAACTCTGCTAAACCAATATATTCCTATGCCTATGATTATAGGCGTACAAGGTTCCAAATGCTATGAAAGGTAGTCAAGGGCCGGTGCTTGGCTAAATTAGGGCATACTTATTGTTCTTCCGTGCTTGGGTTAAGCAAATATATGTTAAAAATACACGTGTGAGAGGGAGAATTCTACATAATAAGAACTTTACCATTGCAGCGAATGAGAGTTTTGACATGATCTGGCCCTCGCTGAAACTCATCCTGAGGCCTAGGACTTGGTGTACTGAGTCCTGAGCCAATGCCCAGAATGTACTGCTGGATTGAGGAAACAGTGACAATCAAAATGCCACTAACCTCTTCTAGGACCAGAAAGAAATACTTTTTATACCAATGGAAAGCTGTGAATGCCAGTTTTCCATTGTTATAAAGTAGCAGAATCCAGCTGTGACAGATCATGAGATATCAGATTATTAAAATCACACTATTCTGATAACCATTTTGATTTTTCTTCCCCACTTTAGCTCTGATATGATTTTTTTTTCACAGTCTTCAATGCCACTGGAACTCAGAACTATATAGTTAGTACCCTCTGAAAGCTTCACATACCCACGTTCACTGTTGCTGAGCAGCAGCTTTAATTTTTTTCTTTTTTGTCAGTATAACAATTTTGTATAGATGATGGCATAAAGAATGGATAATAGATGCATAAATACATCTTGCAGGGAACACATTTTGAAAATGAAAGGATGTGTCACCTATATGTATGCAGTGACACATGGCTTGTTGTGTATTACACAAAGCACAGTTCCACCAGTGAGCCTGATTCTCAGTTTGAAAGTGTCAAGAGTCCTGAAAATGCCAAGATGGAAGAGAAAGAAAGATTGTAAAAGCAGAACACAGTAACATCCTCCACAGAATGCAATAGTGTCTCAAATACCTTCTGTGCTTCTAAATGTACAGAATTTTGGGTGAAATCCTGTCCCCATTGTAGTCAATGGCAATGTTGCCGTTGACTTCAGTGGTCCAGGACTTCACCCTTGACCTTTTCATTTGTTACACTCACTAAACCCTGCTCACTTTATGCACACGAACAGCCACAGCTGAAGTAATGGGGTCACCCACATAGGTAAGGAAAGCAGGATGTGGCCCTTATTGTTTTGAAGCTAGTTGGCATAAAAATTATGAATCTTATCCTGCTCTCATTGAAACTAATGGAAAATTTGCAACTGTCTTCATAGGAAGCAGGATCAAACTCTGTGTTTCTACTTGTAATGGTGAATGTTACAATATTCTGGGCCAACTCCTGAATGTCTTGTTCACATAAATAGTCACAATGGTGTCCATGGAACTTTATGTGTAAGGCAACTAAGACTTGGTCCTACATGCTTAAAAAAATCCAGTTGTTTGTGTAAACTATTCCAAACCACCCTTCAGCTCTGTCCAAATCACGGTTTAGCTTCTGGGTGAAATCTGGCACTTCTGTCTTTGACATAGGTCAGATTTAGAATGTATTCCTCAAAATGGCAAACAGGCACATTTTAATCAATAGTTTAAAATCTTAGGGCAGGTCTACACTACCCGCCTGAATCGGCGGGTAGAAATCGATCTCTCAGGGATCGAATTATCGCGTCTCGTCGGGACGCGACAATCGATCCCCGAATCGACGCTTGAACTCCACCAGCAGAGGTAGGAGTAAGCGCCGTCGACGGGCGAGCCGCGGAGGTCGATTTGCCGCCGTCCTCACAGCAGGGTAAGTCGGCTCCGATACGTCGAATTCAGCTACACTATTCGCGTAGCTGAATTTGCGTATCTTAAATCGACGACCCCCCCATAGTGAGGACGTAGCCTTAGAATTGATGAGCTGTGGGCTAGGAGAATAAAGACTTTGCTGGTATGTTTATGAAAAAGAAGGTGGCACAGCAGGCCTGAGAATTTTAAGAAAATATAATACATAGGGAAAATGTCACTCATCTTGGATCAACCAAAATGTCACTCTGACAAAGTCTGAATAATTTCCTGGCTATATCCCTGTGTGGAGGCCAGAAATTAATTCAGCTCACGCATGTGTTAATCATTTCTGTAGCCATTCGTATCTAGGCAGATTTCAAATTCATATTGACATCAGTTTCATACTGGATATCACGTGTATTAGCACAACATAAGACACTCAGCATAAGACAGCTAAATTGATGGTATGACTTTTTAATTTTTATGTGGTTTTTAAACAGAGGTGATCTTTTGTAAATAATAATCTTGATTATTACTTTTGTTATAATTAAACAATGAGGCATATCAGGAGTATAGTAATCATGAGATAATCACATCCCTGGCATAATTATCAGGTACAGGGCACATCCAAGTATCTCTAATACCTCAGAGTGTGATTATCTTATGATAACTACACCCTGTAGGTTGCCTAATTTCCATTATAAAATGGAATTATTTTTATTAAAATGAACAAGCAGGAGGGAAAAACTTGTTCTTTTTGTGATGGAGGAAAATAAAGCTGATAGTTGACAATACTGAGCAGAAGTTTCAGCTGAGCTGATAGAGTGTATATTATTTAATCTCTGTTCTTCAGTATTGTTGACTTTACATGCCTTGTAATTCTGGCCCTGATGCCCTCACCATGAAATGGAGAGCTGTGAACTCTAGGAAATACTGTAACAAGAGCTTGTTGAAAAAAATTCAAATTTCAACATTTTTAATGAAAAAAGGGGACACATCTTTGGTGAAAATTTTAACAAAACAATCCATCCTGTTTTCCAATCAGTTCTAATTAAGAGAGAGAGTGTGCATGCCTATTATCCTCCAATGGGAGTGGGAATGCATGCATTGCCATACCAGATAAGACCAGATGTACATCTTGTCTAGCATTCTGTCTCTGAATAGCCAGCACCAATTTCTTTAAAGATATATGAAAGCCCATAGTGGACAGTTATGGAATAACTAGCCCATATGGGAAGTTTCTTACTCACACCTGTCAGTTAGAGGTCGGGTTTTTCCCTGAAGCATGACTGTTTAATATCCCTTCAGGTTTTTTCCTGTAGTCCTACTAATAATGATAGATTTGAAAAGAATGGAAGGATCAGGCAGTTTCTAAGCTCCTATTGTTTTCATGGTGTTTTATTTTTTGACGGGGATGGGGGTATGACTTGGCACAGTATCATTTGGTGGTTGTTACTAATTACATTCTTTCTTTTTCTGCATTCATTAGTGTAACAGCGACTATGTGCCGGTGTGTGGCTCCAATGGCGATACCTATCAGAACGAATGCTACTTGAGACAGGCTGCCTGCAAGCAGCAGAGTGAAATACTTGTGATGTCGGAAGGATCATGTGCAACTGGTATGTATAATACTCCGTTTGTAGAACTATATTGAGTTCTTGGTTTGAAACCAGATAAAATAGCTTGCATATCCTGATAAGGACTCTTTGGATTCCTGGCGAATTAACTCCAGATGAATAATTTACCGTATAGACCTTAAGCAGCTACTGTCATCCATTCCTTTTTAAAAAAGATTCTTGACATGATTTTGAGGAGCAGGGCATAGAATACCATTTTTGTTTTAATATTTATCTTGCATTCTGCCATGTGGTGTGCATTGTATACAGATATCTAGTGTGAATACATGTAACTGGACATAGAGATTAAGTTAACCTAGAACACTTTGCTTGTGTCAATGGCACTCTGTAATCTGGAGGGGATAGCCTATGAGTGTTACTGCATATGGTAACTTTCCCATAGGCTTTTTCTTGTATACTTAGGATTAGATCCCCAGATGGTATAAATCAGCATAGCTTCAGTGACTGCCATGGAACTATACTGATTTATAGTGGCTAAGGTTTTGGCCTTAAACTTTAAGTTAAATTAGTGAGATTGTGCAATGGCCTTCTCTGTATTTCTTGGAAGAATTCATTGAATATTATTTCTCAAGGCACCTTTCTTTGAATCTGGGCACTGTGAAATATTTGTAGCTCTCCTATATGTAACATACAGAAAGGTGAATGAGCACAATCTGACATGAAAACTGACTTGCTCTGTGCTGGAGTTCTCAATGTTTTCCTTTTGTGTTCTGTACTCATTGGAGGTGGGCAATCAAGTTAACTTGAAAAGAAGAGAAGGATCAAGTCTTTGTTCCTTGAGGGAACTCTTTAAATGTAAAGCAGAATTTTTCAGGTTCGGCTAGAAGAGTCAATAAAACGTGCGTAAGAAAAGCTTTCTGTGCACTGCAGCAATCTGTGTTTCTTGCACCTGAAGAAATTTTATTTTCTCTTCTGTAAACTATGCTTCGTCTGAGATTGCTACCTAAGATTTTTCAAGGGGAAAAGTACATTCTGTAATGTTCTTTGTCTACAAATTGGTATTATCTGGAGTTCAGGCAGGCAAAGTCTGTTTTGGCAAAAGAGTTTCTTTTAGGACAGATACTGGGCTTTTTTCATCAAAAAGTTTAATAGAATAATTCCACTTCCTTGCTACATCATTTCTTAATCTCTCCCATTATTTGTAGTAGTCACTTTGGAGACATCCTCTCTGATGCTAGAGGTGCTCAGGGAGGGGGGAAAACTGGGATTCCTGAAGTCTTGAACATTTGGTCTCTTTTCCCTCCTCACAAAGACAAGGCTTTTATCAATTATGGACCTGATCTAAAACCCACTGAAGTCAACGGGAATCTTTCAATTCGCTTTGTGGGGCTTTAGATCGGGCCTTATCGGAGAGTGTTCTTTGCTTTTCTTGGGGCTGCTGGGGAGTTACTGGATCTCTCACTGGATGTAGGCAGAGAGAGCAGAATGTTAATCACAAGAATACCCCTATTCCATCATGCTGAGTGCTAAACCAACTGGTTTGGAATCTGCTGGATTCCCCCCAAGGGTGGTGTAAGAGGGACCAGCGCAATCCCACCCTACAGTGGAGGGAATGTCACTAAGAACATCTGGTGAGAAAGGGAGGATCGTGAGAAAGAAACCCCTTGAGGATGGCTTGGTGGAGTCTGGATATGAATGTGTAGAAGGAGAAAGGAAAAACATGGAGCTTCTTCCTCCAAACAGCTGGGAAATGCATGGAGTACATAAAGGGGAGAAAGGCTAGTGTTCATCTCTTCCCAGCTGCCAGGCAGGGGAGGGAGTGGGGGAGCCTCTGCTTTCCAGAAGCCAGTAGTGGTGTGAGATTGAAGAGACCTTCCTCTCACCAAGCAGCTGGCCTGGAGAGGGTGTGTAGTGGGGAGTAGGTTGGAGAATCAGATTAGGAAATATGGGTTTGCAAAGGATGCTAGGCAGGGGCGGCTCCAGGCACCAGTGCAGCAAGCTCGTGCCTGGGGCGGCCAGCCGCGGGGGGCGGCCTGCCAGTCGCCGTGAGGGCGGCAGTCAGGCGGCCTTCAGCAGCATGCCTGCGGGAGGTCCGCCGGTCCCGCGGTTTCGGCGGCAATTCTGCAGCGAGTATGCCGAAGCTGCAGGACCGGCAGATCACCCTGAGATCACCTGCGTGCCGCCGAAGGCCGCCTGACTGCCGTGCTTGGGGAGGCAAAAAACATAGAGCCGCCCCTGATGCTAGGTAGTAGAGCACCATCAGATTTTATTCCCTATTCCAACCACTCATTGCCCCTGATGTTTATGTTCATACTATGAAAAAGCCCACAGTTTCAAGATTTAGCCAGCTAAAAAACCAACATAATTGAGTAACGTGGCTCATCTGTTTGTTTAGCAAGCTGCAAGATTTAATTGGTAACCCACTGCTGTGGCAAAAAAAAAGTCTTGTTAATCTGAAGATTTTTTTTTTTTATCTGAATAATGATGGAGTTTACAAACTGACTTAGATTAACAAGATCTGACCGTAAATAAATTGGGATTCAACTTTTGATATACAAACAGAATCACAATCTTGCCTTTGCAATCTCTTTGTTTGCCTTTCTAACTGCCTTTGACACTGAGCAGTGCTTGCGAGTTGAGCTCTCCGGTAAAAAGAAGCTCTTGATAATGTAACTTTCTCTTTTGCTTTCATCAATGCCTTTTTTATATTAAACTGCTGAAAATGGAGATAGAATTTAGATTTTCTTTTAGCCAGACATCTCTCCATTTGTGTGCATTTTTACACATTGATTTGTTAAGAATGCTTCTCAATGAAGTTCTTTGCTTGATAATTTCATGTAGCTGCTCTTCCTAAAACTGGAAACATAAACAGTCCATCTAAATTTCTTCAGGTTAAGTTGAAGGATTTAAAGACAAAGCACTTGGTTTAACAAGCAAGTAACCATTAGGAGAGTCTGTAATTCTGACCTTTCCTTTAAAGGATTAAACTAATTATTTCAACTGACAATGTTCAATGTTACTCTGAAAATGTGTGTGGGGGAGAGAGGAAGGAAAGATTAGCAATTTTATAAAAAGGTTTTGCTTGCTTACTAGGTATTCATTATAAATATTTCCTTTATTTACTGCATAGGCATTCAGTTTATGTTAGGAATACTGACTCAGTGTTTGTCATTAAACATTTCTGATATTCTTACATCTATAAAGCTCTTTGATTGTTATGACTATATGTGACATTCATTTTTATATGTTCCAACACTGAATTAAAGTTTTTTCTTTTTTTTAAATATGGCGTGTGTAAGGGGGGAATGAAATTGCACAGTAAAGTAACTTTGCAAAACTGTTAATCACAAAGCTCTTGAAGAAGATGGTTTATCAGTCTCAGCAAATGAGACAGAGACTTAGGAGAACATTACAGCACTCCTGTGCTTGGGCTTTTTCTGTCTTTTATGGAGACTTTTAAGAAAATTCAGACATCAGAAAGATGGCTTGAGCGAACCATGTAAAGATTAGATCTCTGTAATTTACCCAGGGATGACATTAAACATAAGATACACCCTGATACATTTAACTGAGCAGTGTTGCCTTACATATTCATAGGTCTTATTGTCACATCTGAATATAAATTTCATTGTGTTTTCTCTTCAGATGCAGGCTCAGGATCTGGGGATGGAGGTAAGAGTCCTCTTTTAATATTACTCTGTCTATCTAGAAACACAAGGTCTTTCTCCTTTCTGTAGTGTAAGTGGATGTGCTTTGCAGTTTTGTTGTAACGCTATGTATTGTCTTTCATTTAGGTTTTTCTGAAGTGACATTTTGCATTTTAGTCAAGCTGAAACCTCATAAAGACCTGCCGTTTTCTAGGGAAATTCAGCAACCATATTACTTCTGAGAGGATTCTGTATTATTTATGAGTTGTACTAGGTGCTCTATCTCCATCTGCTGTTTCTAGCACACTCATTTATTTTAAGTTTAAAATAATATTTCTCCTGTTTTTAAAACATGAACGAAACCCCCTGCGTTGTCAGTCTTCCCCCTGGAGGATCCAAACCCAATAATTTGCAGTACTAGAGAGCATTCTTGTAGTAGTTATGAAGCAGAAATGTCATTGGTAGGAAAATGATGATGTGGCTTTAACTACTTACAGGGACAATGTTAAACATTTTAGGCCTTTAGTTTAGATTTTGTTTTTAAAAAATGGTGTGTGGTGATTTGTTAGTTAAACATTTTTGAGTTAGATCATAGATCTTGTACACAGTCCTCCTGAGCAAGAGACAGTGCATAGCTGCAAAAGAGGCTCTGGGACGCATTGTGCCCAAGGGGATGTCTATGCTACAAATAGAGGTGTGACTGCAACACACATGGACATACCCAAGCCAATGCAACATGCAAAGCAGCATGGGCTAGACAAACCTGCCCAGGACTCTGGGTAGATACTCGAGAGACTAGCCCAGGCTGTCTTGGCTTCGCTGCTATTATTCTTTGTGCGACCTAGATCAAAGCTAGTCCAGGTGTTCTGCAGTCCTACTTTGGATTGCAGTGTAAACATCCCCACAGAGAGAAGGACAATGCCTCCCAAGCACCCTGGCTGTGGTAGGGCAGGGTGTAACAATGCTGGTTCTGGCGGGACCCAACTGAGAGTGCCAATTCAGGACAAATTGCTTAAAGCAGGGCAGATACAGCCAAAGGCCAGGGTTTCTGTGCAAAGGCAAACCAAACCAGCCAAACAGAGAAGACTTCGGTTTTACCCCACTGGCTAACCACAAGTCACACAAGCAATTCCCTTAGACGCTCCAGTTTCCCAGTAACACCACCAGTGCCACTCGTTATGAGGATGAATGGTTATGAAAACCAGTACCCCAGTAAAAGAAAAAGGTTCTCTCGATCCCAAAGGACCAAGCCCCAGACCCAGGTCAATATACAAGTCAGATCTTACCCACAAATCACGCTGTTGCCAGTCCTTTAGAATCTACAATCTAAAGGTTTATTCATAAAAGGGAAAAGATACAGATGAGAGCTAGAATTGGTTAAATGGAATCAATTACATACAGTAATGGCAAAGTTCTTGGTTCAGGCTTGTAGCAATGATGGAATAAGCTGCAGGTTCAAATCAAGTCTCTGGAGTACATCCACAGCTGGGATGGGTCATCAGTCATTTGTTTAGAGCTTCCGTTTGTAGCAAAGTCCCTCCAGAGGTAAGAAGCAGGATTGAAGACAAGATGGAGATGAGGCAGCTGCCTTTTATAGTCTCTTGTCATGTGGCCCCTCTTTCTTTATTCCAAAGACAAGCATTTGGGCACATGGCAAGAAAAAACCTTAGAATTCTGTCCATAGGCATGTCCCTGCATACCTTGCTGAGTCACAAGGTGTATCTGCCTTCTTTCAATGGGTCAGTTTGTATAGCTGATGGTCGTTAATGGGCCATCAAGCAGGCTAGGCAGTGCTGACACCAAATTGTCTGGGGTGTCACCCAGAAGCATAGCACAAGTTTGAAATACAGACAGTATAGAGCCAATAGTTATAACTTTTAACTACAAAAATTATACATACGTAAAAATAGCATAATCATAACAAGCAAACCATAACCTTGTCTTAGACATCTTATTTGACCCTTTATACAAGATTTGGTGCCACTACAGGACCTTGGTTGCAACAATGATCTATACGGTTCCAGTTCATGTCAGTAACGTCACACAGGGATCATTACTTGACCAGATTGTGACTAGTCCTAACACAGCCTCATTGGCTGGTGCATAGGAGAGTGGGGCCATGGCTTCATCCCTAGGGAAGCATAGGGTGCAAAACCCCTGTATTCCTGCCCCACTGCCACCCACCTCAGCACCCAGAACAAATATCTGAATAGGCCTAATGTGAGCGTGCAAGGAGAGAAAACGTTGCTCCCCTCTAGTCCCCTGCATAGTCACATCGGGGCTAGTCAGAACCTCTCCCTAAAACAGTCCCCTATGGTGCTGGAAACCTTATAGAATTGTGCTAGTACAGGGATTGTAACAGGGTGGCTTGCCCCTTAAGGGCTGGTGGCCTGGGATCAGTCAACCCTGTTTCTGAAGGAGCCACCTGTGTTGAGCCACCTTGATGGGGCCTCATGGAGGACAGCTGATTCCCCTACAAAGGGCAGCAGGAAGCTGGAGAGGCCTAGGAAGCTGTGGCAGAGAATGAGGAAGACCCTGGCACCAGGGGTGTAAAAGCTGAGCTCCAGCCTGGTAAAGCACAGGAGTGATGACTGGACTGGCACCCAGCTCTGAGAAGGAGGGCTGGGGACTTCTTATCTTAGAGAAGAGAGACATTGAATGGGGGGCTGGGCCCAGAGGGCCAGACTGTGTCCGGACTAAATCAGTTGGACCCCAGGAGGGGACTGTTTTGTACCTTTGGATGGGTGATGTGCAGTTCTTAAGGGGCCCTGAAGAGTGACCTCTGGTCATGAGGGGGTGCTGTGGAGGCAGCTGCCCTGTTACAGGGACCCTCCAAATCTTACATGATGTGGATCACAACTTAATAGTGAGATTGTCTCATGGACCAACCAGGCTGCATTCATGACTGCAGGGATGTCATTTGATGGGATTTAGCCGTTACTTATGTAATTTATCAGGTGGTTTATGAGGAGGTGAGCTAACATCATAGGACCAGCCAGCTCTCTGTGGCTCACCAGACTAATTATGTTGTCTATTCCATGTGAAATACAAAACAAGACAACATCACCTAAGGCAAAAAGTAAGCCAGAGGTGTCTCTCCCCCCCCCGCCCCCCGTTGATTTCAACAGGGACAGGGTTTCACCCTAGATAATTTTAATAATAATACTTTGCACTTACAGGTTTTGATTCTCCTCCCACACCAGTTTTATACTGTAACTACATTGAGTTCAGTGAACTTACACTGGGGTAAATCAGGGGTAAGAGAGATGGAATCAGACCCCTACACTTCTTTTCACCCAGAGATGCTTATGTAAAACCCTTTTAAACCCTACACACAGTAGATAAGACTAACCATGCCATTGGCATGTTATTGCCTCATATAGTCTGAAGTGTTTTGTACAACTACAGAAAGCCAACTGAGCCATGGACATAAAGTTGTTGGGTTAACTTATAGTGAATTAATGTTTTTTTCTCAACCATTGGTTGCCATATCACAAGTAAATTGGCATTTTTTTATTGGTGTCGAAGTTCTCTTCTTCCGTTGCCCCAACTTCTGGAAGACAAAAAAAATCTGAATTTTTAAAGTGTAATTTAATTTCACTTTCAGTCAGCTAAAGTTTTATTTAAAAGTATAGGAAAGGAATTACATTTATCGACTAATGTTCATGGTTTTAGAAAGTGACTACTAATTTTTGGGTGCCTCCATTTTTGCATAGCCAGCTTGAGGCACCTTATAAAGTGGCCTGACTTTCAGATAGTAGGTACTCCGGATTTTCTAGAAGTCAGGCCCCTTTTAAGGTGTCTCATGGTGGGCACCCAAAAAAACTGAAATCTCAAAATCTCTAGTCACTTCTGAAAATTTTGCCTATATATTTCTGTCTTGGCAGAATCTTTTTACAGCTGGTTACAGAATGTGGATGAAGTCTTCAAAAGTGCATAGAAAAGAAGGATTTCTGATTCATACTGTATATTCAGTACTTACAATTTATACTTAAGTTGGGCTTTTCACACAAATGATATGTAAGTGATTTTTCAGATGCAGAGTCAAATGAAATTAATGTTTTATATATATATACACACACCAAAGAAAACAGATATGATTTGAAGATTGTTTATAAAAAATATAGAGGGAACAAACTTGGCCATTCTCCTGAGGTAGTGAATTCAGACTCAAAGAGCAGAACAAGCAAAAACATAACTTCCAAACAATTTGAGTTTAAAAGCAGATGTTCAAAAAAACAAGTAGAACAGGACCTCAGGGCCTGGCTAGGCAGGTAGTAGAGAAATAGATCTGTGAAGTAGACGGGATCAAGTTGGAGCATCCATTTAAAGGTCTACAAAGCTGCCTTCTATAATACAAGATTTAATAGGCAGCTAATGTAGTTCTCAGAATACAGAAGTATATTAATGTGCTTTGAGAAGCCAAACCTAAGTCAAGTAAACACTCTCACTACATCATTCTTTACTAGGCAACATCCTGTCATAAAGGCTACAACAAATTCTAGATTTCATTAGAGCAGGGCTTGAAAAATCCACTCAACGGTGATGAGTGGGAAGTTTTCCTTGCCAAGTGTGAGAATTTAGTCATCAACTACTGCATAATTTGAGCGTTCTTGATTTTACTTAAGCTTTTTTTCTCTTATGGTTTTGAAAATAACCTTCCAAATGTATTGTCAGTATTGTCTTCCCAAGTCTGCAGACTGGCAGCGCCAGTGACTCTCAAGCTACTCATAGACTTGCCAATCCTCAGCAGAGTGCAATAAACAGTCAGTTTCACTGCTTCTACTCCTAAGGCTCCAAGCGTCAGCAAATCTGTCAAAATTTGTTAGTATTGTGCCATTGCTGCCTGTGACTTCGGGAAGCATATGAGCAGCAAGAGCGGCAGGTTCTGAAGATATTTATGGGGAGGTTGAATTTTTAAAAAGGGTCTGGAAGGTGAGTAGAGTAGTGGAAATCTTCTCCTCAGACAGTAACCAGGAGGCTCTGGAGTGGGCTGAATAGATGAAGTGCCCGCTCCCATCTAGCAAATGGGGGTTGGGGAGCTGCAAACTTATCTGACACCTTCTACTCAAAGGCTAATACAACAGATGGAGACACCAAGATGGGTCCAGGGAAAACACCTTAGCAGAAATCTCAGCATCTTACTACCTCGCTTTTCAGCAGCTGGAGGTGACAGGGGAGAGTGTTTCTTACTAGGACTTTACTGCTTGTGTTCCTCAATGCCTTCATATAGACCTCGGGCTGGTAGGTTCAGTCCAGCTATTAGGGTGTCTGGTGAATTTTCCAAACCCTGCAGACACAAGGCTTGACTCAATCAGTAGGGGGCACAATCACACATCACCCCTAAGATGTTACTGCCTGGTTAACAGGAGGAGGCTGTACTCTCCCTTCACAGCTGGATTGAGTGAGCTCTCCACTGCATAGTCCCTTAATGACTTTTATGGATTTCCCATTTGGATTTCATGTAACATTAACATCCCCCAAGTCTGCTCCTGACTCCCTGCTATGTGAACCTGAGGGGTGGCAGCTCCTGCAGAAGCCATGTTCCAGAAGTAGTGGGGAGAGGAAGCTGTGCATAGAAACAAGGCCTCTGCCAGTGTCCTGAGAGCCATGGGATTCTTATGCTATTTGAGGTGTAGGGGCCCACACGCCCTGACCATTCATGGTTTGGAGAATCCAGTGGAATGATGAACACACCATATGATGAAACTTAGTTTCCTGCCCTTATGGGAAAAGCTTCCTAAAAGGAAACATAAAGGTATAGAATTAAAAGCCACCTCTACATTTTGATCGTGGATCATGGAATAGGGGATGGAATTATTTAAAAAAATAAAATAAGCTGTACTCCGGAAGGTGCAGTGTCAATCAAATGCAGAGGGCTAATCAATAAAAAATAAAAAAAGAATCTTGCTTTGATGTGAAAAACTTCATATGCAGAATTCTGAAAAAGAATAATTTAAAGAGATCCCACTCACTTTCAATCTACGTTATTCTTTAGATGGCTGACTCTTTTTCGAACCCAAAGTAATCCCATTTATTTGTCTTGAAATGCTTCACAATGAAATCTTGCTTGTTTCCTAGCTTCTTTAAAACAGCGACAAACTCAAGAGGGAATATTTTTATTATTGTCCGTAATGTACTCGGAACAGTCTCACCTTGATTACTTGTTTCACTGAAATTTCGTTTCCCTTTCCTTACCTCTATTTATAGATCTCGCTGTTGCTCAGCTTTCCTTCCTAATGGATAACTAGCTAGCCAGGTACCTGTATGGCCCCCTTACAGCAGTATCCGAGCATCTACATAGAACTAATTTCAGGGCCCAGCTCAATTTCTGTTGAAATCCTGCTGACTTCAGGGGGAGTTAGATAGGATCCATGTCTTCCACACCTCTCATCCTAGCTTGATTTTATGTTCATTATGGTTTAGGATAAAGTCGAGTGAAGAAACCAAGTCACTTACTTAATCAATATCCTCGTTACTTGTGTTTCAATAGCATGTAGAGGCTCTGATGGAGATCAGGGCTCCATTCTTCTAGGAAGCATGTAGATGCAATCCCTGCCCCATACAGCTTATAGTCTTAACAGACAAAGGTTGGAAGGAAAAACAGCAGCACAGAGAGGTGAAGTGACTTGCCCAAAGTCACACAGCGGCTCAGTGTCAGAGCTGAGAATAAAACCTAGGTCTCCTGAATCCCAGTCCAGTGCCTTATCAGTTGAACCATGCTGCCTATCAATAGGCCAGGGGGTTGCCCAAATGTAACCAAGCAAATAATTGGACCTACATATTATTCTTAGGATTGTTCCTACTTTGTCACCCCATCGTGATTAATCATGAGCGCACTCTCTCTCCCCTGTCATGTTGTTAGTTCATTTTTTTTGCTTGCTCCCTTGGGAAAAACTGAAGTTTTGGGGGCTCATTGTGGGCAGAGAGTCCAGTGACACACATCCAGCTTCAGACCCGGGGCCCTGACTTCCTTTTCCTGCAGGTATTGGAGGTGTCAGGGTGTGTGTTATAAAACTGTTCAGAAGAGCAGGTAATCCCAATGCACTAACCCAGGCTTCTTGTCTCAAGCAAAATAGAGAAAGAGATTAACCCTTTAAAACCTGAATATCTGACTTATTTTAAGGCCAGTTGTCATGCAGCAAGTTATGGTAACAAGCAGTTACACTTAGCCTCATGTATCATCTTCTTTTCCCAATAGCCAAACAGTTACTTTGACCTGATTACATTTGTATTTGTCTGTGTACTAATTTGGTATGAATAACTGCTAAATTCAGCAGTGCTGTTACTTTTATACTAATTTTTCCCCCCATTCTGCTTTGTTGCAAGATAGATTGATAGGCAGGGCTATGCAGAACATAATGAATATTGTTGTAAACCCCTTCCTCGAAATATCACTCGAGCCACAATACTCTATAAAAGCTGGAGTGTCCATTGCCTAGAATTAATCAGTGTATAAATGTGATACTAACACATACACACAGTATATATGTGAGAGTAATGTGAGTGGGCTAATTTAAACTACAAAAGCAAGGGAATTGAGATTTAAGACTGAAACACCCATCCTTTTGTGCCTGGGTGTTGTAGATAATAAGGTACGCTATCATGTGGCCTGAGAACGTCTGCTGATCTTGTGTATTATATATAACTGTAGTGCATCAAACAGGGAGTTTTGTGGCTTAATTTCATTTGGAGTATATTTTTATGGCAATATCAAAAAGATAAGAAAATGTAGTGAGTGTAACGCAAGAGTGACTGGTGATGTGACTGGGAATATTTAAATCTTAAGTGACCAATCTGAATGGTCAGTTTTCATTATCTAATTTTTTTTTTTTTTACTGTGTTAACCTCTTTGTAATATATGTGTATAGCTTGGGGTACAGCTTTCAAAGGCACTAATGTCCCCATTTTCAGAAGTGACTTGGGTACTTAGGAGCATAAGAGGTTGTCTACAGGAACAATTAGACCATGACAAGCTGGGGTGTGAATCTACCCCACAGTAGCCTGCCGGGGTCTAACTGTCTGCGTGCACCCTGCTGATGTGTGCTAGCAGTTTGTTAGAGCTCTTTGAGCAAGATCAGAGTGTTCTAAGGAACTGCTAATGCACATGCTGTGCACACTACCACTTATGCCTTTGTTGTTCGGGGGAAGGGAGGAGTGGACGACGGAGGGGGGGGGACGACGACTGTGTTTTCTTCACACCCCTGAGCAACATTTTGCCAACATAAGTGGTAGTGTAGACATGGCGTTAAGCTCCTAAATGCCTAAATCACTTTTGCAAATGGGACTGAGGTTCCTAAGTCACTGAGATGCTTTAGTACATTTTAACCTTGGCTCTCTCCTGCTCCCCCACTCTCCCTGCCATGGTCCAAAACCCTAGCGAATATTCCCATACTCTCTACTTGACTTAAATGTGTAACTCCCATTACATTTTAACTTGTTTTAACTTTGGACATTGGAAAATATTCTTTAAACTATACAGTGTTTCCCCTAACTGTTGACCAGTCTCAGCAGTTGAAGATTATCATTGCCCCTTTTCAGTCACTCATGCAAAAGCCTGGGAAAAGAAATAGACTTTTGCACAAATTAAACAAATCTGTGCACACTAGAGGTGGAAGTGAATTCCAGGAGTGAGGCCCTTCGAGTGAGAACATCCTGCCTCTAGCACTCAGTCGCTTACATTTATGGATAGTTATCTTAAGCATTTGAACCTCCAGGGACAATGGCATGCCAGGAAAGCGTGTAAGGAAGTGATTCTCTTATATCAAAAAGAATATGACACCCCGCAGTGTACATAGTGCTCATTTCAAATGGCCTATTTTTAGTTTCAAAATCAGAAATTCTTCTCCACACCAAAACTGAGATAAAAGTCAAAAATATGCTTTTAATGATGTGCTGTATGTAAAGGCCATAAACCACTCTAAATCATCAAAACGTCAAACAAATCCTATAATATTCCAGCAAACAGATCAAAGAGAGAGCATCTTAGCTCATGCAACATACATATTGGTATGCCATTACAGTGAGCCACATTTGGCTGTTACATTGGCGTAAACCTGAAATAATGTCTCTCGACTACAGTAGAGTTATTGGAAATGTGTGAGATCAGGAGAATATAGCCCATAATTTTGGCTACCTGCATCCTTCCTAAAGGGGTGAAACTGCTTCTCTAAAGCTTTAAAATGGGTACTTCACACTCACTCTAAGTACCACAAGAGGCCCTGATTCAGGAAAGCACTTAAGCATATGTATAACTTCCAACCTGTGCTTAAGACCCATTAACTTTGTGGCCTTAAGTGCTATCCTGAATAGAGATGCTTTCCTCAACTGGGGCCTGAGGAAAGCTGCAGGGGAGCAAACATTACTTAGGCCTTGGCTACACTTGCAGCTGTACAGCGCTGTGAGGTAAACCTGTCTTCAGGGCCGGCTCCAGGCACCAGGCAACCAAGCTGGTGCTTGGGGCGGCACCTGGAGGGGGGCGGCGCGGCGCTCGGGCCGCCGGGGAGAGCGGAGCCACAGCCGGGCTCACCGCCCTCCCCCCCGCGCTCTGGCCGCCCTCCCCCCCCGCGCCCTCGGGGGGAGAGCGGCGAGCCCCTACCGGGGCTCGCCGCCCTGCGCTCTGGCCGCCGGGGGGAGAGCCGAGCCCCAGCCGGGGCTTGCCGCCCTCTCGCCGCCCTGCCCCCAGCGCTCTGGCCGCCGGGGGGAGAGCCGAGCCCCCGCCGGGGCTCGCTGCCCTGCCCCCGCCGGGGCTCGCCGCCCTCCTCCCAGGGCTCCGGCCGCCCTCCCCTCCGGCGCCCTGCGCTCTGGCCGCCGGGGGGAGAGCCGAGCCCCAGCCGGGGCTCGCCGCCCTCTCGCCGCCCTTCCCCCGGCGCTCTGGCCGCTGGGGCTCGCCGCTCCCCCCCCCCTGGGCTCCGCCCCCCCCCCCCCCCCCCCCGCGGCAAAAAAGCCAGAGCCGGCCCTGCCTGTCTTCGTACAGCTGAGTAGGGAAAAGCACTGCAGTCTGTCCACACTGACAGCTGCCAGCGCAGTGGTGTGGCCACACTTGTAACATTTGCAGCTGTGTTGGGAGTGGTGCATTATGGGCAGCTATCCCAGCATTCATGTGGCTGCAACGTGCTTTTGAAAACGGGGGGCGGGGGGGAGGGTGGAGTGTGACAGGGAGTGTGGGGGGAGAGAGAGTGCTTTTTGGAGCATGTCAGCACTCTACTTTGCAAGTTCTGAACTCCCGGCCCCCTCATTCATTCACTCACTCATTCAAAGCAAACAGCAAAATGTTTGCTTTTTCTCTGTTGTATGAGCTTTGAAACCGGCACTTCTACATTCCTGCAGCCGGTCACAACAATGGAAAGGATTGGCCACTTGACAAGGGTATTAGTACAGCGCTGCAAGCGTTTACACTCACACCTGTGAGTCGTAGCCACTCCGCTGTATATCTTATGCTTCTCGGGGTGGTGGAGTACCTGCAGCGGTGTACCCAGGGAGATACAGCGCTGTAAGTGCCCTGCCAGTGTGGACGGGGAGTGAGTTACAGCACTGGGGGAAGCTTTACTGCGCTGTAATTCGCAAGTGTAGCCAAGGCCTTAGTTCCCTGTATGCCTCCTACTTATACCTTTTGTGGTTTAATAGTGTAAGTGCTTGATTGACTATGCCCCTTCCTTGAATTATTTGCTGGCATTCCGTATGACTGGTTTGAAGTTCCAATGAGATCTAAAAGCACAAATAAGATGAAAACATCCTCTCAATGTTCATATGCTATTTAAGCTTTAACTCTTGTGCTAATTTCAGTCAGATTCTTTAATGTTAATTTAAGATAGTCTGTTTTTTGAGTATTTAAATTCCCTTTTGTCTTGAGGCTTTTTTCCCTTATCCTACTAGCTTTGGAGTCCATGGGAATTGTCATATTCAGGGAAAGTACGATTGAATCTCAAATATTTAACAGACTGACTTTGTTTAAAGACGCATACAGAGAGTTTTTAATGACTATATTGTGGACCTGAGATACCACAGCAGTTCACATAGCTGTTCAGATAAACTAAAAATTGTAGGCTAAAGTGTTGCTAGGTCTCACAATTTTATCATGAGTCTTGTGATGTTGGTCTTAAAGCCCTGGGCTCTGAGTCATGTTATCACATGAGACTCTGACTTAAAAAGTTTCTAGGCCTCATTGTTGGAGAGTGAGCTACAAAATGGACCCGAAAGGCTTAAATGCCAGAAGGCAAATAAAAAGAGCCCAAAATTATCTTGTGAAAATGTCATGACTCTGGTTGTTTAATGCTTGGAGTTGGCAATCCTGGTGGTTGTTCTAGTATATTCTATGTAGTATTCTAGTATAGATCCTGAATCTAGTTATAGTATATAATAGTTAACGTGAGGATAAATGTAGGCTATATACTGTAGATTATACATACAATAGAATGAGATTGCTCTTGCATACAAATTCTGTTGTATGGAATCAGGAGAATTAGTTACTATGCCAGTGTACTTGTGGCTTACAAAGAAACAAAATATTTTTTCCCAACTTAAATTTTTGCCAAAGACATGCATAGAAGATGGAAAAGCTTCACCTAACAGGAAAAAGTCTCTAATTCTCCTTTTCACTGCTTTGCATTTGAAAGTGACTTCCTAGATTATATTACATTGCATTTAACCCCACTTTAAGATGACCACCAGCCACCATAATTTAGATAGCCCTGTGTCCTATGTTTGTAATGTGTTTAGACAAATAGCAGTGAAGTAAATTGAGGGGCTTAAGTTTATTTAGATTAGTGGCCTTTTGAAAAAAAGGTGTGCATAGTTTTGAAGTCTGTTTGCATCTAATTAGCTGTTTGGCTAAAACAAGGTGATGTCACTTGTAATCCACGCAGAGGTGAAGATATGATACAATAAGCTGGTCTATAATCTCTTCAGTGAGGCTTGTAGCACTGTCATGGAGCATAGTGAGAGCATATAGAATTTCAGTGTGTAATATAAAATCAAATATAATAGCATAAGGCAGCTTTCTTACCCTGATTCAAATAGTAGAAGTCCTATTTCTTCCTTCATATATCCTTTGGCTCCTTATCACTGCAGTTTATAGCTATACCTTTGTAGCAGGCTTTGCTGTTTTGTTGGGGTAGGTATCTCCATAATGGCATTTTTACCCATGTTTGCTATTGATTCCCTTACACTAGATTTTTCTCCCTGGAGACAGCTAATTTGAGCGGCTTGAAATCTAAAAACCTATTGCTGTAAATTCTGGTTTCTAATTCCACAGCTCAGCTGACAGCACTGGGAAGTCACGTTCAAAAGCAGAAAATCTAACACCCTACAACAGACTTTGTTCAGCCACCATGCTGGCTCCCAATTTTATTTTATTGCTCCAAAGCCTACACGCTTTCACATGTTACTGTCGGGGAGAAATCTGTTATCAAACATGTAAGCTTCTCTACAATTAAGCTGTGCTTATTGCTGCGCCAGTGCATTTAAACTGTGGCCAGAAAGCAACTTCCTTTTTACAGCAATAGCAATTTAGTTTTCATGCTTAGTCATCGATGCATGCTTAAAGAGATCTGTAAAAGATTTCCTAAAACAGTGGGGGAAAGTTGGTTGTTTCTGTGTGTCTCTCTCCGAGGACTTTTTCCTTCAATGTGCTGAGCACTTATGCACTGATTCCATAATCAGTCCCTTTCCAGCAAAGACTTTTGAGATACAAGCACATGCTTAACTTGAAGCGCATATGTAAGTGCTCTGTTGAATTGGGGCAGTTTAGTTAGTGGAAGCTGATGGCATTCAGCAGCTTGGAAGTTCAAGGGTGAGCACCTTAGGGCATGGCTACACTTGCAGCTGTAGAGCGCTGTGAGTTAAACCAGCCCTCGGAGAGCGCAGTAGGGAAAGCGCTGCAATCTGTCCACACTGACAGCTGGCAGCGCACTGGCGTGGCCACATTAGCAGCTCTTGCAACGCCACAGAGAGCAGTGCATTGTGGTAGCTATCCCAGCATGCAAGTGGCTGCAATGTGCTTTTCAAATGAGGTGGGTGGGATGGAGTGTGACAGGGAGTGTGTTGTGTGTATGTGGGAGGAGAGAGAGTGGGTTTGGAGGGGGCTGAGAGCAGGTCCGCATGCTGTCTTGTAAGTTCAGACAGCAACAGACCCCGTTCCTCTCCCCCCCCCCCCGCCTCTCTCTCGCTCACACACAGCATTCCACAGTAATGGTTGCTTTGTTTCGGAGCAGATAAGCATGCCGGCTGTCAGAAACGGAGCTTTCAAAGGGCATATCGGCATGCTTGCAGTGATTCCAAAACAGTGACAAGAGTGGCCACTTGACTTAAGGGGATTATGGGATGTTTCCGGAGGCTGATCAGAGTGCAGTAATGCAACACCTCGTTCACACTGACACCTGGGCATTTCAGCCAATGCGCACCAAGTGTTAATCTTCTCGCCGAGGTGGAGTACCAGGAGCGCTCTAGACCTGGAGTCAGAGCGCTCTACGTGCCTTGCCAGTGTGGACAGGTAGTGAGCTAGGGCACCCAGGGCTGCTTTAATACGCTCTGACTCGCAAGTGTAGCCAAGCCCTTATCCTTGCACCGGTCCCATTATGTCTTGTACAGGGGCCAGAGTTACAAAAATAGGCCTTAAAATTCCTATGGACCGCTCAGGGCAGCTTCCCCTGGGACAAGTGCTGCAGGAAACAGACGTAAGCTTGTTTTCCAAGGACCCTTTTGTATGCCCCAGTGTAGGGGGCATGCTGGGGGTTGGGACAGGGCTGTAGCAAGCAGCACTGTGAAGATTATCGGTCTTGCTGCAGCCCATCGGGTGGCTTGAATGGAAGCTGCCGTAACATGCTCAGGCTTCCAGGCCTGGCTGATTTACACTGTAGGCCTCTCCAGGCCCTGGAGCAGCTCAAAAGTAGTTTAAAACCACTATAGACACCTCCTAGGCAGCAAGTTCTGTGCTGTGCATCTCAGCCACATCACAGAACCTCACGCCACATCCTTTGGGCCTGATTCCGTAGGATGTGGTGTGCCTTCAAGTCTTGACGTATGTGAGTTCCAGTATTTTTCAGTGGGAGTTCAGGGCACTCAGCACCTTGCAGGATTGGGCCATTAGAACCCAGAAATTGTTTTCCATGCCGAGTCCTGACATTGCTTCTTTCTTTTGAGTGGCAGTGCAGGTTTGTTTGTCTTCCTAGTCAGTGCAGTAGCAGCAATTCATAGGGTCACAGATTCTAAGGCCAGAAGGGACCACTGTGATCATCTAGTCTGTAGCACACAGGCCATAAACTTCCCCCAAATAATCCCTATAGTATATCTTCTTAGAAAAGCCCTCCACTTGGTTTAAAAATTGCCAGCAACGTAGAATCCATCACAACCTTTGGCAAACTGCTTCAGTGGTGAAGTACCCTCACTGTCACAAATTCATACCTTATCTCTACTCAGACTTTGTCTAGCTTCTGCTTCCAGCCATTGGATTGGGTTATGCCTTTCTCTGAAGCCAGCAGTATTTTAGGAAGTGTTCTTTTGCTAAGTTGTTGTTTTGCCAGCAGGGGGAGCTCACAACTTGCTTCTATTGTGGGTTCTGGGAAAATGTTTGAGACTTTTGTTTTGTTTGTTATCAAATATTTAAAATCCAGAGAGTATATTCCACCATATTATTATAGTAAGGTTCAGGTCAAATTTGATGGCCTAAATCACAATACTTGAGTGCTCCTTTAAAATTAAGGGCACCGTGTGCTCAAACAACTATCTCTAAGCAGAAGCTATAACGCTATTTTCAAAATGGAAGCATTTATATGTAGAAAAGCTTTACTAACTAGCAAAGTAAATCCATGTCTGGATCACTTAGCATTACTTATGGCTAATGGCTGAAAGACTGCAGGATATTTTCGAGGTTGTGTTCAACATTGCTAGCAATTCCATTAGCTGCTTTTTCATGAGGTTTTTAGCTGGATGATATATATATGCATTTTGGCTGAAATTTTACATATAGTAGCCCGAGAGCTATTTGTTTATTTATTTGCAAACTGTGAAAAATAATCCCTTCAGTCATTTTTGAATTCATAATTTTTTTAATGAAGTTTTGTGGGGTTGGATTGGTTTGGGTTGGGGGGTTTGTGCTGCTTTTAACAAGGGAATTTTTCAGATGGGAGCCATTGTCTGCTAATCTGTGGCCAATGCCTTGATATGTTTTTAGATTGTCTTTGGGTCTGCCCAACCTCTCTCCTGCTAAGGTTTCAGTTAGCTCCTTTCCTTCTCCTGGAGAGCAGGACTAAAAGGGAGACTCCCACTGATTTCACTGGGCATTGGATGAAGTTCATTGAAGTAAGGGTGCAAGGGAAGTAAGAATGGTCTCCATATGGGTACAGTTGTAGTATCCATTTAATACCAGGAGGAAAAAAATCTGTTAAACTGGAGTTGGGGCTGAGAAAACACATCGGTAATGTGTTTTTAACAAATAACTACAACTTTCTTCCAAGTTTTTTTTATCTAGAAACAAGTATAAGAAACCAAGGAAATTCAGAGCTAAGAGAATAGCAGTAGAATGCCTTATGCGACAGTGGAGTTCCACTTAACAACTCTCGGAACATGTTTGGATATGGTTGAACAATGGAGCTGGAGAGTTAAAGAATAAACTGTAGAGTAGAAAAATAGAGCAGGTAGGGAAGGAGGCAGGGGGGAAATCCCACCTTCCTGTTAGCTCAGCCTCCTGTGCTGTGGTTGGCTTGAAAAAAATTGGTGCCCGAGGACTGCATGCTGCCCAACAATCCTAAAAATACATTGGAGGAAGTCCTTGTGTAGCAGAATTTCTCTTCCTTTAAGGTAATCTGTTACATAAGGCTGCTGTAATTTGGCTTTCAGCAGCAATGACTAGTTATGCCAAAAATGGATAATAAATAAAGTCTAGACAAATGTAGTGTGTTACCAGAGGCAGCCAGCAGATGCTTTGTGTAAACCTCAGTCTATTGCTAGTCAGATTAATTTTCAGCATGCTTTTAATTTGCAATGCCTTTAAACAAATATAGTTAAAATAAAAATCCTTTATCAATTTGGGCTTCTTCAAAGCGTGTAACAAAGAACATTGGATTCCCGTCTGTTCTAAAGAATAGTGGAACTTGTGCCTCTTAAGAGCCCCTGTTGTGATCCCCGAATCACCATGTAGTTTACACGCATTGAAGAGCATCTCTGGAGTACTCCATAGTTAATCCTCTTCAATTATCATAGTACAGCAGATAATGTCAATTGAGGGAGAAGAGAATGGGAATAAAATGCAGATAGACCTAAGGGAGTGGAAATAGAGTTCCCCCTGGATTGTCTATTGAGAATATGGTTATAATTTGATTTTTAAAAAGCCCCTCCTTTTTATAACAGGCCTGGATGCTATGAAATATGTGCGTCTTAGTGTCGTCTGTTTAGAATGCATGCTGTACATTGGAGAGCTGCACCACTGCTTTTACACTTGGAATAGTAATGGAATCTTAAAACTCAAGCTTTTCCTTTCAAGCAAAGCAAAGTATTCTCGCTGACTAAAAGAACAGAAAGGTCAGCAAAGCCTGATGGAAAAACAGCCCAAACTGATACCACTGTGAAACCTGAATGGTAAACTAAGCTGTCCTTGATTTGTGGGAGACGTGATTGAGCTTTTCACTCATTACAGCTGCCACCGAGCAATTCTCTTAAACTAGATAGTCTTAGACTTTGCTTAATTGAGGAACAGGCCATGCTAATGAATTTTTATGAGTTTATCGGTCCTGGCATATTTCACTGTAATGCAGTCAGTATATTATATTAAAAATGTATATCACAACAGAAGCAGTTTTGTAAAACAAGCTTTAATGCAGCATCTGCTTATTTGAGCCTTGGGGATGTGAAACAAAAGCAAACTGCTTACTGTTTGAGAAATCAGCACAACACCATGTATATTGCTGTGGTGTTAGAAGTCAGGGAAATGCCATAGACTGGGTGTAGATCAAATCGTTGTGCTGGTAATTAGAAGACAATAAGGCTACATGAAATTGAACCAAGATGTATTAAAATCAGGTAGTAATTCTCCTTAATGCTGACTGGAAGCTAGCCATGTCGGAAGGTATCCGGAATCCATTATTGCTTGCCACTATAAAAAGCTGTGTGTCACCTAGGACTACTTAACCTTTTGTAGATGTGAACATTAAAGGAGGGCCTGGTATATATTTTGTGTACTGTATTCTGCATAAATACATACACATTATTTATATAGGAAGATAGGAATTGCCTTAGTGAATCAGACCTGGGGTCCATCTTGTCCAGAATCATATAATTGACAATAGTTAGTTCCAGGTGCTTCAGAAAATGGAACAATAAACCCCACAGTGGACAACTTCAGAATGACCTACCCAAATAGGAAATGTTTTCTTAAACCCTGTCAGCGCATGGCTTATGCCCTAAGTATGAATGTTCATACCCTTTCAATATTTTTCCTATCCTGTCTACTGTAACTGTGATGTCCTCATTATACATATACATGTCTAATCATTTTTGAGTATTACTAAACTCTTGGCGTAGGCAATATCCTGTGTCAATGAGTTCCACAGATTGCATTATGTATTTTTTTTTAAATCCTTTCACCAGTTATTCACGTTTCCTTTAAAGTAATTGAATTCCCTCTTGTTCTAGTACTATGAAGGAGGGCAAATAGGATGCTTGATTTACCTTCCTTGTACCATTCATAATTTTGTATACATTTATCGTGACCCTTCTTTTTGTTTAATTTCATTTAGAAATGAGTCAGGTCTCTTCATTCTGATCTCCTCTGGAAGTTGTCCCAGACCTCTGATTACTTGCATTGCCAGAATCAGGACCTTGTCTTTCTGCTATATCCTTTCTGAGTTAGTGAACACTGTGTTCCAGGTCAGGGGGTACTACTGTTTTATTTAATAGCTCATAATATTTACATTGTTGTTTTCTATCCTACTTCTTATGCATCCTAAAACTTTTGGTTTTGGAGCACTGCTGCACGTGGAGGAATGTTATCAGAGACCTTTTGTATGGCCACATAATTTTTACGAGCTGGTCTTCCTTCGTCTGCTATTTTTTTTAATATGCTCAAAGAATTTTAATAAACGTAAGCCCAATGTTTACACATCTTCACCAAAAATGAAGAAGATGGGAAGTTTGGGACAAATTGGACAAGTTTTGGGGAGATATGATGCATTAAAATTGAGGTTGGTTTTACTTCTGGAACATCTTCCAACTTTTATTTATTTATTTTGGTTTTTAACTCCAGAATGGCTTAACCTTACTCTTGCGTGGAGTAAGCAAGAGTTATTTCCCAATTTAACCGCTTCCTCTCTGTTCTTTGTATGGCCCTGACATGACCTTTATAAAATCCATATTATGTAGATATAGACCAGGGGTCGGCAACGTTCGACACGCGGCTCGCCAGGGTAAGCACCCTGGCGGGCCAGGCCAGTTTTATTTACCTGCTGACGCGGCAGGTTCGGCCGATCGCGGCCCCCACTGGCCGCGGTTCGCCGTCCCGGCCCAATGGGGGCGGCGGGAAGCCGCGGCCAGCACATCGCTCGCCCGCGCCGCTTCTCGCCACCCCCATTGGCCTGGGATGGCGAACCGCGGCCAGTGGGGGTCGCGATCGGCCGAACCTGCCGCGTCAGCAGGTAAATAAAACTGGCCCGGCCCGCCAGGGTGCTTACCCTGGCGAGCCGCGTGCCGAACGTTGCCGACCCCTGATATAGACAGTCAGGATGAAGGAGCAGCAGGCAGGGAACTACATGGTTGGGGAATAGATAGGTCCAACCTGTGAGGAACGGGAGAGCACTAGCTGTGTGAAGGTCCAGTCCAGGATAGAGCAGGGTCCATCGTTGTGCAGCTTGGAAGGTCCACTGATGGCATCGCAGAGCAGTTTTTGTGTGTAATGCAAACAAAAAGAGAAATGCTCAAGCTTAACTGTTCATTAGCTGGAGTTAGGGTTGAGCAGATGTATCTCAAGCAGTAAAGGATCAGACTCTCTGCTCTGTAGGTCTGGGACTCCATGGAGAGGCTTCCTGAAGCTACCACGGCCAGGGGAATTTGGTGCTGTGGAGGTGGCACTCTCCTCTGTCCCCCCAGAGACACAGTTTGCATTTTGGCATGGGACATATGCCCTGCAGTGTGTGGAGGGCCTCTCCCTTCCACTGATTTCTGGAGTCCTGGACCTGAAGACTCCAATCTTTTTTTATTCTGGGCTCCCACTTCACTTCTCCGAAGTGGATACCAGATCTACTTATGGGCAAGACACCAGAAGGCACTTGTGGCTGACAGCCATCACCCCTTCCCTGGAAGCCCAAATACATGTCTCTCACTGATACACCACTCTGGGATCACAGAGACACTAGGCCTTTCCCAAAGTACAGCTCTCAGTGTTGCATCTTTGCCCCTGGGATGGCTCCTACAAGTTTTATTCATAAGGGTGATTGCTGGGCTGCTGAATATGTTAATCCTCATAAGGTGCTGTTTAAAAATAAACAACACTACACACGATCTTTGCTTGGGCGCAACATAGAAGAACACAAATGCTTAGAACACTAATGACAACCATAAGACAAACTGGCACCCAGGCACTAAGGCCACGTCTGTACTACAGCTTATGTCGGCATAATTTATGTCGCTCAGAAGTGTCTATAAGCCACCCCGTGAGCGACATAAATTCACCGACATAAGCACCGGTGTGGACACCGTTATGTTGACGAGAGCTTCTCTCATCGACATAGCTACCACCTCTCGCAGAGGTGGTTTTATTGTGCCAATGGGAGAGCTCTTCACCAGATGCGCTGCAGTGCTGTACGTACATGCACATTTTATTTACAGTAAGACACAGTTGGAAACTCAGATCTATATATTTTCACACTGCAGCAAAGATCAGTTTTAAAAAAATCCACTGCTCACCTTTAAAGGTCATGGACAAGCCACTAAAAGGGAAGAAATTCTGCGTTTGCTGTTCTGAGACAGCAGCATTTTAGTGCTAAAATGTACCTAGACATGGCCCTGCTGTGCATGGAGACTGGGGGAAATGTTCTGCTTAAGTGTCAGCGCACAAAGCGGTCTACCGCTGCAGAGAGCTTGGTGAGCAGTAGATCTTACTACAGCATTAGAAATGAGCTCTCCTGCTGGATAGCTGTTTGGGATAGAGACAGAACACTATCCCCTCATCCAGGCCACTAGTGCAGCAGGCAGCCCTTTGCGCTCCCCAGCACAGTCAGCTAAATTGTCGATATGCCCTGCACAGTTGAGGCAGGAAGGCGTGTTCTCCCTCTCCCCGCGGCTAGCGCGCAGTTTAGAAGCAGTAATAGGTTTCGTGGCCATAGTAGTGTAAGAAACTGTCCTCCTTTGGCCTTCAATATCTTCATTAAATCCTCAGGCAAGCGGAATCCTGCTGAAGTGAAATGGGGTTACCATCCTGCTCATTTTAATGGGAGTACAGGAAAGCTAGTTTAATACTTGCTTCATCTCAGGACTCAGTGCGGTTGGCTGGGTAAGATGGCTGACTTTGTTGTGGGTATAGAACCTCCAGTATTTGTACTTTCATCAAAGGACTTATTAATGTGTTCTTTATTTATTTAAAATGTGGCTATATATGTTGCCACCACTTAGTTTACTCTGTCTATCCAATCACCATAGCGTTTTTTGGCACTTGGTTTTGCTAACCCTTTAACATACCTAGAAAAAGTCTAGTCCGGTAAGGAAAAGTTCACCTAGATGAAGGTGTGCCCCGGAGATCACAAACTGGGGTGCCTGGTTTTTGGCACTCAGGTAAGTGGTTTGAATTTCAGAAGTGCTAAGCACCAACCGCTCTTATAGATCAGTGGGATCTGTGGAAGCTCAGCACCTCTGAAAACCAGACTGCTCAGTTAGATGCTTTAAAATGGACTTGGATGCCTAAAGCTAGACAACAAGGTCTGGGAAATGTTGGCCATAATGTCTTCCAAAAAATGTTAAAGAGGAGACATTCAGGGCCAGCTTGCACTTTCCCACATACGTCATTCAGCCTTAAAATGCAGGTTATGAATGAAGGGGAACATAGCATTGTGCTGCTTGTTCCGTGCTGTTTAAACGGCTAACCCTCTTCCAGCTTAGCCCTTTCTGAAGCTCTGACACCTTTGCATGTTTGAAGACTAGCTTCTTACTTTACCTGTAAAGAACTGGATTGTGGCACTTAGTCACAAGCCCTCAGCAGAGGTAATGCAGAGCTGCACTGATGCAGGATGAGTCAAGTAGGGATTGTGCCTGAACTGGAATATCCTTCCACTCTGCTCCCTGTGCATGGAGCCAGTGTCATTAGGCTGGCTCTGAATGCTCCCCTGGCAGACCAGTCTGGTGTAGAAGTGGCAGAGAGCAAGGCCATAGCTACTTTGGCTCCGGGAGATCAGCGCGAGCAAGGATTTGAGCTCCCCATAGCATGGGGTAAGCTATTGTGTGTTGCACATGGGTAAGGTGTGTGTGTGGCGGGGAGAACGAGGCTTCTTGCTCAGCCCTCTGCCCCTGCACAGATGAGCAAAGTCAGTGCACAACCTGGCACTACATGTATGTGATTAGAGTAGATATGATCAAGGGTGTAAACAGAACATTCATGAGTCAGATGCCAAGGTGCGGGGGTGGGGGAGTAGTTAAATCTGTAGAAAGCAATTCTGTTCTGGAGATGAACTCTAAGCATGGCCAACGAAAACATGTAGTATTAACATAGATAATCACAAGAGTACTCTACAATCCACAGGAAAAGGCTCTGATGACTCAAAAGCCGAGAAAAATCATTGGTAGTCATGCGGCGATAGGAATTCAAAAGGGATTCCAACGTATAGAGAAGAAATAAAACCTCAGGAAGTAGCAAATGAAATTAATTGGTTTTTGGTATAGAACATTTACAGGAGGAAGAAAGATTATACATATGTATGATTATTTAAATAATTGGAATACATTAAAGTTTCCTGATATGTGGAAATCATGCAAACAATGCCAAAAGAGGCCTTGAGTTGGTGATATACAAACTGAGGCTGGAGTGGATTGGATTAATCCTATCCCAGAACTGAGGACAACGTGGAATCGATCTGGTTGAGCTTTGATTCTTCTGCTTCTACTGATGAATAAATTAAAATATGTCTGTTTGGAAACAACCTCTTCCGAACAGGTAAACTTCTGTCCTTTTGGTATTTTCTTGGTTACTGTGAAATAAATAGTGTCAGAGTTAGAATTCTATTATGATGTTATTCTCTGATATTTTAAATGGTAGTTTCAATTGGATGTCATCTTCTCTTCTTTTTGGTAGTATTTTTGTGCATTACTAAATAGCGACTGTGGCTGCATGTCAAGGATGGATGATCCATCTGCGTATTGTTCTTGATTCTTTAATGAGTTCTGCGTAAGTCCACTGGAAGTTTATTGCAGGAGGGGGGGCATTGCTTATGAACTGCTTTTGTATCCTTCACAATGAAAGGCACTATAAAAGCCTTATTTTATTTATGGGTTTGAAATAAGGACTAAATCCTTTCCATATTTTAAGTCAGGGATATTTCTTACAAAGCATAACTATTTGTTCCATAGGCAAATCAATTACATTCCTTCAACTGGTCTCCCTTGGTTTCTGCCGGAGGACCCATAGCTCCAGAAACCTGTAGACTAATAGATCCCTTGTAGTGCTTCCAAACCTAGGTACTAACTTAAACTCGTCAAAAAAATTCTAACAGGAATTTCCACTAGAGCTCAGAGGTGTTTCTGTGACTCACATATTTCACAGAACTTAGTTATACTCTGCATAATTATTCCAAGGAGTTATCCTTTCAAAATTAGAAGAAAAAGCAGGTAATTACAACTGCAATATTAAAGTACTTAATGTCTGTCTAACATACGGGTACCGAGTCAGATGCTGTATTTCCAAGCAACATCCACTTTGTAAGCAAAATTGAGGTAGGTCATTCAGCTTCTGTAAGGAAAATCTTTAATATTTGGACACTACTGTTACAGATCCAATAACAACACATATGTCCTTAGGTACAAAAAAGGAAATGAGCCCTAAAAAGAGGCTGATGGACATGTGAAATACAAAATTGTTTTTGTTTTCAACTCTCTTCCAATTACTCTTTTTCCATCCTCTTTCTGTTTAACTTTTTCTTTCTATAATTAAAAAAACAACGACATACCTACTTAGTTTGAATCCTATATGCTTGGATGTGAAGTGCATATCAAAAAACTGGTTCTTTATAATGGGATATAGAGCCATAGTCTGAGTCAACATTATCACCATCTGATATGAGATGACTTTGTATACAGCACCACCATTCTTCATGGAAAGGTGTCACATCACAAAACCACCAATGCTCACATTAGCTGGCACTGCACAGCCACAGGGACCAAATTTCTCTCTCACCTAGAGGTGGTATCTCCAAGGGCCGATCCAACGTCCAATGACATTAATCGAAATACTCCCATTGTCTTCAGTGGCCATTGGCGCAGGCCTCAAGCCAGGGAGGGAAACTGGCAGGGCTGGGCAGTGTAGGCAAATCTTCTTATGCTGTCTGTTCTGTGGATAAACAGTGGGCTTCAGGCCCCACTATTTTCAGTCAAGCACCTTTCATGAGCATTAAATGCTCTGCAAAATAATTAGTTTTTAAGTGCATTGAGATTCCAAACACCTGCTCTATATTCATTAAGGAAAACGGGGAGCTGGAAGAAGCTGAGAGAAATTCAGAGGCATATGTATTAAAGACTGCTGAGAGAGAGAGAGAGAGAGAGAGAGAGAGAGACTCTTGAAATCTTGAAAAAAGCAGGATTTGTTTAGGAGAAGTGGCCCAAAACCTAAACTAGAATTCAGATGAAAATTTTGAGCTTGTGTAATATTTTGAAAAAAGGTAACATTTCATTCAAAGCCTCTCTTCAGCTACCTGTGTTTAGCTTCTTCTGTGCTTTTTTCCTTCAAAAATAATCTGCAAATTGCTCACCCTGGATAACTTCTAGTTGATACTCTTGTTCATGAGAAGCGAAGAGGGGGGGTGGGAAAGGAGGCAGGATGTTATTCATACGTATGGTGGTAAATATCACTTTCAGCTCATCGTTATACTTATGTGACATGACATGCTCATATGACTCAAATGTGCTATTTTTTATGGCACGTAGTAAATGTGAAGTTGTGACTGGTGTGAGATAGAGCTGTGTCAGATCTCCTGCAAATGTGTCATGTAATTTTATTTTGAGAATGAAAGGTCTTGGATGACAGCCCTGTATTTCCAGCAAATTTATTCCATTTATCTAGGGTGAGATGTCCCCATGGGTCACACGCTGTCCCCTTTTTTGTTTGATTCCTTACTAACATGACATTTGCTTTCATCACAGAACATAAGCAGAGAACGTAGATGAGTCCTGAAGCTGTAAAATAATTTGCAGCATGAGGGAGAGTCCCTTTCTTAAATATAATGCACCAGATCTTCAGCTGATGTCAACTGAAGTCCACGGAACTATGCCAATGTATCTCAGCTGAGGAGATGGCCTAGTGAGAGTCAGATTTGGACCATGGCTTCTGTTGCTATGAAGTAGCCTCTCTAAAAGCCCAATCCTGCTCCCATGAAATTCATACCAGAAGTCTCACTGACATCAATAGGGCAAGATTGGGCCCTTATTCATTATTAATATGGTGGTCAATACCAGAGTATGATAAATACTTCAAGCTAAGCACAAAAAGTTATCTTAAAGGGACCTGATTTTTCAGAACAGTGCTGCTCAGCACTTTGAAAACCAGGCTTCTTTAAGTCATTAAAGTTGGGGCACTAAAATTACTTTTCACTTGAAAATGTTGGCCATGGTTTTTATTCTTGTCAATATAGTGAACTGATTAATACTAACAAACTACACCCATGAACACAGTGTATGTTTCTATTCTTGGTTAATCCGTTCTGACACAATTAAATAAAAGACAGTGTTGCTGTCAAACAAACAAAAAATTAGGAGGCAATATAAGGCCAGTTCAATGAGAATTGGAGAGGGGGGCTTTTGAAATTAACCTCTGAAGTGTCCCTTGCCTTTAACACCTTTATTTTATGTTCATAGCTTTAAAAGAAAACTATTTATATTTAACCCCTGATGATTTCTGGGAATCATTTTATTGTAATGACAGTTAGTCCAATTAAAGGTGGATTGCAATGGCTGCATCATAAAATACTGGCTTTGATTAGTTGATTTCTATTTGTTGTCATAAAAAGAGAAAATGCAAACAGCAAGTTAGAGCATTTAGTTCACTTAGACCACGCTGAGCTGAGTACTATTTGTGTTTACAGCACCATTTGTTTCCAGAATCAGTAAAAACGGAGTCTAGATTTAACACACTGAATTGTATATTCAAACTCTCTTGTTTTCAGGGAAGTAAATCTGTAGTACATAGCCAGATTCTCTCTGCAATGTAATTTCTATGGTGCAAATCAGATTAGAAATCTGCAATCAGGATTTTGTCTATTGTATTGGGTGGAAGAGAAATAGATGTCTTTACTAGCATCTAATTTTCAAAATTTGAACTAGTTTATTTATGCTTAATATATTGGATAATATGATGCTGCTGCCTTAAACATGGCATACTCCTTATGCTGCTATGTAACAAACATTTTTGGGCCTGCTTCTCCACTGTCTTTTACCTGCGGGAGTCCATTTAGGGCCCAATTCTGCAATTGATAGTATGCAGGCAAAAATCAGTGGGACTCTTAAAGCAGGAACGCTCATGCATAAACAGCCTCAGGGTCAGGGCCATATTCCTGTGGCAAGTGAGAGCAACATAGGTGTAAAATGTTACCATTCTGTTTGGTAGCGTTTTACACCCACACATACTTATTTTGAACTGGTGTAAACAACTACTTGAGGTGTAAGGCAGTTGCGAATCGGTCCCACAATGTACACAGTAATGAAAGTAAACTGTAATCGTACTTAACAGGCTATATTGGAATTCTGAGGCAATAGAAATACTGAGCATATCGACTCTGTTCAAGGTCTTATATTTGTAATAATGGCACTGATGCTAATTTGGCATTTATTTTTATCAGTAATTGTCTGTTATGGCAAACATATTTATGCTGTTAAAAGGCATTGGGAAGTAGTCTGAACACCGGTGGGGATCTTGGTTTCAGTGGAGTTATGCCACATACAAACAGTGGGGTAAAAGATCAGAATCTGGCTCAGAGGAACAGGCTGACAATCTGCTTTGGAAACCGTAGAAACTGTCTCACTTAAATTGGCTTTGAGTTTTTATTTTTACTGGGGTGGAATTAGAGATCTACCACTGGGGTTAGTGCACCAAACTGTGATAAACACCCACTGGTCCCATCCATGTGACACGAAGCCCTTAGTTCTCTGCTCCTGTCAGGGGTATCTGTGTTGGAATACAGTATTTATTGCCAGTGTGGATGAGAAAACAATTGTCTGTAATAGAAAACAGTGTTTTGAAGACACCATTCTGCCATGTAGCTGAATTATAACCATAGAAGATAGTGATTTCTCTCGCTCCAAGAAATAAGTTGAGCCCACCACCATTATTATTCCCCATGTAAGGAAGAAATGTATAACTGGGTGTGGGTGGGGAGAGAAGATGGTACAGAGGGCCTTATCTGTCCAGGAAGGACCAGAAATGCATTAAGGTTATCCAAGTCCTTGTGGGAATAAGAAATCACTAGAATATTGTGTCACTCTTTAATTAGGGTTAGTATGCATGGGATCAATGGAACTCTTATCAAATTGTGTCAAGGGGGAAAACACACTGATTAATTGGGCTGGAATCCTATTAAGCCAATAGGCTTTTTACACCTGTGGGATAGCTCCTATATTATTATTAAACATTTATAATAATGCAGGCTCAAAGGCCCCAGTCCTTGTGCTGGATGTTGTACAAACAGAGAGAAAGAGACAATATCTGCTGAGAGCAGCATAGACACTTGGATAAGAAGCATTCTTATTGGGAAATGCCACCTTCAAAGCCTCATATAACTCTTCCCCCTATTTTTATCTTCCTTTGACCAGTTTGTGTTGCCCATGTCCCCTTGACTCCACCAGTCTCCACAGTCTTGCCTGCCCCTCTGTCAACTTCTTGACACAGTCACCTCTGAAAACCCCTTCTTCCATGTGATCCCTTGTGTAGGGTACAAACCTCTCTCAGTTCAAGACCTGTACCCTGTCCACATTTGTTTGTCTTACAGATCCACCTTTGCCATGCTGCTTGCAGTGAATCAAGTTGATTTGTATATAAATTGCCTATTATTGTTCCCCTTCCCCTACACTCTTTCTACTTGTCTGTCCTTAGACTGTGAGTTCCTTGGAGCAGGGGCCATACTTCCTGTCCTATTTCACACTATCCTAAATAATCACTACATAATAATAATAGCACCTTCCAATTGGAGGTGTGCATGGCTTCGTGATTTGAAAAATCTGCCTCTGTGCTTGCATTTCAGAGCAGACACTGTCTAGTTCCTGAAAACTCACTAGTCCATTTTTCAAATTAGAAACTGGCCCTTTATCTTTGTTAGTAGGGTGACTGCTTGATGACTAAATGTATGGAAATGAGCTTCCTATGAGCTCTTGCAACAAATTAGTTATGGAACAAACTCTGGTTCCTTTGGAAGTCAGAAGCTACTGAGCAACCTATAATCAAGGTTCTCCTAATGCTGTTTTAAACAGACCCATTATCATAGTAGCATCTTCCCGAAAGCCTTCAGACTTCATTACCCCATTAGAAAAATTAACATATCTTAGCTGATAAGCTTCTGTACATTCAAAAATTTGCAATAATACTGATGCTGAAACTTCTCCAAAACCTGCTGTCTCATTAAAGGTTATTTGCACCATGAAGGAAATATATAAATAGAGAAACTATAATTAAAGTGCCACATTATCTTATTCTAAAGTTTAGAGTATCTTGAAACTAAATACACAGTATTATCATTAGAACTTTTACTGAGGAATTTTTCTGATTTCATTAGCATAGGTTAAATATTTTTAACTAGTGAATTTCAAGGCTACATTTTGTATTTAAGTCAGTTATTCTGTTTAAATCAAGCTAGGAGAAATCTCTTCATGGGGCTGGATTGTCTTTGTTGTACAAAAAATTTAGTAATTCCAAAATAGATAATGCAGAAGAAAATGGAAAAAAAAAATAGTGACAAAGTGGTGCCAGCTTATGCCAAAAGGTGAATTTGGAACACAGAATAGAAGATGAAAGAAGAAATTTACAAATGTCGGAGGAGCAGGGGAAATCGTGTCTTGTTTTTGCTGCCTTTTCGCTTGGGAGAACAACTATAACTCAGATAAAGCTCTTCTAATAATGATAAAATTGAGGCAAATGTACTGTTTCTTGAGCGCAAGTTTAACAGCTGAAAAGAGTCATTATTTTATTTATATCTGGGTGTAGCGTTAAACCATGCTGGACAGTTCGATAGCTATGCCAAACCAGTTATAGGTGCCTGAAGGGCTCAGGCTAGTACAATACAGAATACTTAGTATGATACCACAGTGAGTGATGAGTCGTCATAGTTGGTGATGAGATGGTTTTCTGAAGAGGGAGAATTGGAGGTCTTTATATGCATGCTTTCAGAGGCTGCTCCGGGTGAGTGGGCGGCACCTAAGAAGGTCAGAATCTGGGACAAAGGAGAGAAAGGAGTGACAATTGGCAGATCAGAGGGGTTGAAGGCAGAGGTGTATTAGGGACCCTTGTTATGAAGTACCTTAAAGGAGAAACTTAGGCTATTTTCAAAAGTGACGTGGCTACTTTGCATGCCTCAGTTTTGGGGAGCCTAATTTGAGTCCCCTTAAAGGGACTGGATATTCTGACAGCAGGTGCTCAGCACTTTCTGAAATTTAGGCTCCTTTTAAGGCATTTCCAGTTGGGCACTGAAAACCTGAGAGCCCCAAAATCACTGTTTGCTTCTGGAAAATCTTGGTGTCCACCTTTCTGTGGCAAAAGAGAGGCAGGCAGTGTCTTGATGCGGTCAGAATAGCAAGAAAGATAGATCACTTTGGCAGCAGCATAAGGTGTGGACAAGGAACAGCCATTACTCTGGGAGGGCTACGTTACATCCAGGCACTTTCTTTTGAGGCTTTAAAAAAAAAAAAAAAGACAATTTTTTATTTTAGTAACAAATCAGGCAGCTCGCATTACAAATGCTGCACTGGTGCCTAAATTCTGACACTAATTACAGACACCTCTTTACAGGTCATCCCCTGTAAATGCCCAAATGCCCCGAGTTTAACATTTAGAAGTATTCAGTAACCATCTGTGTCAGAACTTCTCATCCCTACTTCATGCACAGGAACTTTGGAGGGGTGGGAAACACTCACCATTGTGTGCTTCCCAAACTTTTCTCTGCTCAAATCCTGTATTGATTGGGCCTTTTAGAAGGAATTGCAACACACACACACACACGAAATCCTACCCACGTGTAGCACTGAGAAATCCCACTGATAACAGGTGGATGGTTGAGTGCTTATGCTATTTAATGGATCCTGTCTAATTTGCTGTCTTGTTAGTCAATCAATGACTTTCTGTATGCCTTTAGAAAATTATACCTTGATAGATGTTACGCATGTTATATAATTTTATGGTTTCTGCTGATTGTATATACCTTAGAAATGGTCACAGGTAATCTAGATGCCATTATGTGGACTTAGCTTCCTGATATATTGGTCAAGCTGAATATAGGAACGGCAAGCTCACATTCATCAGGCTGAGATTCAAAAGCAGAGTGGGGAGACAGGTTTCCTTAGTACTAATGATCTGATACACACCATTTGTATCCAAACTGTCACTGCAAGGACACTGCTGGGAGTAAGAATGAAGTCAACTTGAAGCTCTGCTTCTGGCATTATCTGGCAAGCTTGCAAAACGCAACATCAAAAAATGTAATTACACCCTATTCACAGAGGTCTCATGAAAAATTTATTGAGTTAGATATTTATATTTATTCTGCTGCTAAGCCAAACTCTGACATTCGTCTTTATGATGAAATATGATATATGGGTATATGCCCACATGTATAGGTGTCTCTGTTTATTGTAATGTATACACATAGAGAAATGTGTAGGTCTGTGTGTGTATATACAGAATATTATTTCACTGACATAACAAGGTGGTGACTAGACTTTGTGTCTGCGATGGTACATTTTCATGATAATTTGCTAAGTTGATACGCTCTGTAGCAAACCAACATGGTCATTTCTTAGATTAGATAAATATTATTTGAAGATCTCTTAAGCACCAGGGGATGTCTGCTATTTCCAGGGGCTAATCTTACTCCCCAGGATGAAATCCCTGCCTCGTTAAAGTCAATAGCAAAACCCCCGTTGCCTTCACTGGGACCAGGAGTTCACCCTCAGTGTTTTCCTCTTCTTCCTGACCCAAAATGCATGCACTGATGAATACTTTTACTCTTCAACTTCCTGGATAGGGCCAAAGGCTTCACTCTGCTTTTGCAAATGGAGGGGCAAAATGCAGGAGATTCAGATTATGGAGGCTACACGAGAGGGAGGGTTGGCTGCGTGGCTTGCTTTTTCTTTTATCTACAGAGACATTCCTGTGTGGGCTCCTTTGCAGTTGAGGCCAAGAAAGAAGTCCTGCTCTGTGGCATTCCCCCCCTCCCCCCCCCCCCCCCCACACACACACAATCAAACAAGGATTGTAGGACAGGGTAAGCCAGTTCCCCTACTGCTTGGGTGAACCTACTCCACCTGAGGGAGTTTGGGCGACAGCAGCAGTCGTGGCGTCATGTGAGCACAACAAATCCAGGAGCCGTCAAGGAAACCTTCTGAGGAAAAGGCCTCTGTGGGGTTAGGCTTGGCTGTCAGTGGATAGCCTAAGAACAGCAGTTTTGGGGAAGCAGAACCCCCTTTGCCTGAGAGAATGGCTAGACAGAAAATCATTGGACTTTTGAGCCCTCCATGTGGGAATAATTTAGCCCATAGTTATTGATTACAGTTTCTATTACCATAATGCTGAGAGGTCCCAATCCAGAACATAGGCATTGTACATACACTTAACGCTTGTCCCCATTTTACACATAAATAATTGACATGCCCAAGGTCACGCTGGAAGACTTGTGACAGAGGTAAGAACTGAAACCAGACTTCCTCAGGCCAGTCCAGCACCTTAACTATCTTTCCATTTTTCCTTCCTTCCCAGTATTTATAAGAGATATTGTCCTTGAAAAGCAAACCAAATCAGAAAAATAAGATCGTAGTGTGGGAATGAGAAAATGTCATTTGTCCTCTTTCATCACTTTGTTTTCCAAAGATCTAATTACTTCAGTGGCTTTTGATAAATGGCTGTCTCTTTTGTTATTCCACACACCTTACCTTATCAATTTAAGATGCTTTCTAAATACTTTTTCCTTTAATTAAAAAAAAAATGCTTACAGCCAGGTCTTCTGCACCTATTTTTGAAATCTGTGCATATTTGAATCCTAATAAAACCAAGCATTTTTAAATGTTCTAATGTCTTATGGTTGGTATATAAATATGAGGTACTAGCACCCTTCTTCCCAAAGTACACTAGAAGCTCTTCACAAATTTAAGATGACTTACAAACTTCACATGGAGAGCTTCATCCAAAATTGAAATGTAGCTACCTAGGTGGTGAAATGTGGCTGTTTAAGAACACAGAGCAATTCTGCACAACGGCTTATGGTGTTGCCAAACTCAAACATTCACAAACCAGGAATCAGCCTTCCTCCTCCCCATCCCCCCAATCAAGCAATTGTTTTAAAATAATACATCTGGTGTTGTTTGTATTTGCCTTTTTTGCTTTCTGAGCCATTAGGGTAAAACTCGCTTCATATTTTCAAACTTTTCTTTGCAACCGTGAAGGCTAGAAACTTACGTTAAACAAAATGAAATCTGAGCTCCTCATGAAAGCTTGCTTCCGGCATTTGGGGATTTCACAAAGCCATCAAATATCACAAGACTCATGATAAAATTGCAAAAACTGGTGACACACTGAGGGCAGGGTGTGAAGAAAGCTATGGTATCCAGCTGGCACGGCAGGGGACAAGGAAGCAGACAGAATGTAATTACCCACTCTATAATTTGACTGGGATACTGGGATTATCCCCATCATTGGGAGAACAGTGACACTGGGTTCTTACCCAAAGTGGCCAGGGCTTTGGTTTATTTTTTCACAGTAAAATCTGAGAGTTCCCTTGCTCCCTACACATGGCCCCAGTCCCGGGTGACTCTGGTTCTTTTGTGGGCAGCTTGTATTAGTTCTCCCTCAATGCCCGGTTCATTCCTAAACATGCCACTTGATGGCTGCCCAAAACAGTAATCTGTATAGTAAAGAAGAAAGTGTAGAGCTGAAGTTCACCAAGCGAAAAATTTAAATAACTGTAAAAAAGGCTGCTTGTTCTACTTATAAAAGCCCCATTCTCCAGAGTTCTTTAACAAGACATGGGCTTTGAATTATTTGATTAGAACAATGCCTATAAGTTTACTGAGCCAAATTAAAAAAAAAAAAAGAGAGAGAGTGTGAGGGAAAAAAATCAGAAGAATGGATCGCATCACAAGTTCCACAAAGGAGAAATCAGCATGGTAAATGGCACTTGCAACACTGCACAAATACGTTTTGTGTATGTCTGCATAAATAGCAAATCAGCACTTCTGTAGTAGCTATGGTATGATATAGACAACTAGACAGGTGTAAATATGACTAACTGGGGATATGTTGGAATATAATTAGGTAAATATATCAACTGATGGGCTAAAATTGGGTAACTAATTACTTGTAAATGTTAAATTACTCTTAGAAATCTTTATTTGATGTCTTACTTCTTTGTTCAGTTAAGACGCATTATTTTTTAAGATTGTGTTCAAATAAGCGTCAGTTTGGAAGCCTCTCTAACAGGATACCAAGAAGGCAAATGATTGTGGTGTTTTGAATCCTTCAGCGCTTACTACCCCTTAGGATTGATTGCGTCTACTCTTGATTTATACCAGAATCAGGTCAGATGTTGCTTTCTTCAATTTGGTCTGATCGGTCTGGTCTGGCTTCAGGCTTACTTCTGGGTCCACCATGTCAGGAAAGTCTAACTACTTGGGAATAATCAATCACATCCCCTCTGGGACGCTGAATAAACATCTATAGGAACAGAAATGGCTTTCTCCTGCATGAGTCAGGTATTGTTCCTAGTATTCCGTTGGGGCCCAATTCAGAGATCATTGGAAGGACTTCTGCTGATTTAAATGAGGGTGGTGTGAGCGCTAGGTATGTAATATCGGCAAAGCCGTAAAGGCTTAGCTGCTTTGGGAACACTGGTTTACATTAAGCAGTAAGTTCAGTGTTTCCAATTCTCTCTATTTTTATCATGAGTCTTGTGATATTTGGGATTTTTCTTAAAGAACCACTCCTGGAGGCATGTGATTAGGGGAGGATCTCAGCTTTCATCTTAAAAGGAATTTTCTAGCCCTCCAGGTTGCTTGAGAGAAGCTTGAAAATGTGACTCGGTAAGGAGACTTAGCTCTTCTATGGTGCTTTTCATTAGTAGATCTCAAAGCACTCTACAAAGGAGGCCAGTATCCTCATCCTGTTTACAGAGGGGGAAATTGAGGTATAAGAGCAGCCTGAAAGCAAATAATACATTTGATCTTTAAAAAAAAAAAAAAAAAAACACCTCAAGATTTTAAAGCAAATCTCATGATTTTTTGAGTTCTAATTCATGATGTTTGAATGCTTAAGCTTGGCAGCACTGTGCTGTACATTTTGCTTTTAAGTCCCTCCTCCTCTTTCCTCTTTTTTCGCGCCTCTGAAAATCTAATAAAATTAACACACTTTGTACCAGGTTCACCCAAGGTAGCTACAAAGCATGAAAACCTACACAAAGGCCTGGAAATGGGGCCATTCAGCCTGGTCTTACATTTTTCAAGACGAGATTATGGAAATGTTGATTTAAGGATTCAATCCAATGCCCACTAAAGTCAGCTGAAGTCTTCCTGTTGGTGGATTTGGCCCTAAATGCAGCTGTTCTAATTGCTTTGAATCTTCACCTTGAAACAATACTTGTACGTTTTCTGAAATTTCTTGAAGTATTAGTTCCTTGAAACAAGGCAGTTGTCCCAACATTATACCAGTAATGAAGTAGCTGTTTATCAGTACCACTAAAAATACTTTCTGTGAGGGAGATTATAGAGACAATGAAGAAGAAAGAGAAATGGAACCTAAAAGAGACAGTAACAAAAGACATGTATCATGCATAAGCCTAGTACATGAGATGTTGCCTAAGTGCTGCCATTTTAGTGGAGCACTCATATAATAAATATTTGAAGAAAAAATTTACATGGCAGAAAACTATATGAATGGAAACATTATCATTTCTCATGATAACTTTGGTGCCATGGAGATTATGATCAGACTCTAGTTTAAAGGGTTTGCAGACTTTTAACAGATCACAAGGAACATCACACTTTCGGATGTAACTTTTATTCATTCAGTTCATTGACTACCGATACGCACATAGCTCCATTTATTACAAGCATCACGGTGCTGGTAGTAGCTGGTAGCCTGAGGTTATGAACAACGGGTCTCCAGACAATATAGAGAAGGTTGGCCTTACATAGCTCCAACCCAACCATCAAGTAATACTTCTTTAGATCTGAGTTATACATTATACTTTGAACAAAGACATGTGGGGCTTTTGTCAGCCTACTGCTTTTCAGTTTATGAAAGACACTTCAAAAAATGTTCTTTATTTTTTTATTCCTATAGACATACTTTAGAACTATTCAAGGTGTCTTTTTGAAAGACAGAAATACAATAGATAGTGTATGTATATATAATACATATAATACCTGTCAAATCTTTGATTATTTAAAAGTTGCAAAAGGTGTGATTGTTCCCTTCCCCCGCCCCCATGAACTTTAGTCCATTGGAGTTGAAGTGAAACCACCAAACCCACTTTATTCTGAACTCCTGAAGCTATTGAATCAAGCATACTTCTAATTCTAACAGTAATTTGAGTTAAAAGTATTGAACACTTGTCTGGTCTTCTCAAGTAACTACTCCCCCCATGAACTGTAGTATTCTGGGGGGTACAGTAAGAGGCAGTATTTAAGGTAGTCGGATCCTTGCCCACTGAGGGCTTTGGAGATAAGGGTGGGATTTGGAATTAGACCCAGAACTGGTTTTGGAGCAAGCATGGTGTGGAGAGCATCAGTGTAATTTGTTCTCCTCTGTATAGTCCAGTCATAAGATAGGCTGCTGTACTTAGACCCAGTTGAAGCTTCAATGTCAGCCCAAAGTAGAGAGGTTTGCAGTAGTCAGTCTTCATAGTAACAAGTCATGGATCCCTGGGGCCAAGTCCTTATCTGTGAGGCATGAGCACAATCCTCTTGCCATCTGGAAAGGGAAACGGACATTTTGTCCACTACCACAGCCTGAACATTCAGGTGTACGGTTGAAGAGAGTGTGAATCCCAAACAGTGCACTTCTTTGACAATCACTGACCAAGCATTTGACTGCTGTAGGTTCTGTTGGATCTTAGCAATGCCCTACCCACATGACTCTTCCTATTTTACTTGAGTTAGGAGGGGGGCCAGCTATTTTTTTGTCTTCTAGCCATTGGAGTTGTTGGGTATCTGCACTGCCAACTTCAGATAAAAAATGAGATGTATATGCAAGTATGTCGTTTGTATATCCTTAGGACTTTATCCCGTGATATCTGATTCCTTATGGAAAAATTCTGTGGAATTTAATAAAATCAATAAAATTCCATAGAAATTACTGAAGAGATAATTTAGTAAAAAAAAATGTTTCTGCAGGTGTTTTTAACTAGCCTAGAGGAAGGTCCAAAAAACCTGAAGAAATCTTGAACTTTTCAATAAAGGCTATTGGTTGAATGTAGAAATTGAAAAGGAGAAGGGAAAATAGTAAGTTCTGTGGGATTTCCCAGGTGAGGGCTCTCAATCAGGAGGAGCAGCTGTCCTGCATGACCCTCTAAATCTTGTCTGAGAGGAACCAGCTGAGTACAGTTCCACAACCCCATTATTTCGCACAGATGGGTTAACAGCACTTCCTGGATCAGTCTGCAGAAGGTAGCTGGTAGTTCCAATAGAATCACAATGCATGTTGTATTGTCTGTAGCTATGAAGAAGGCATCCCACCAATGTGATTACGGCTGTCCCTGATCTATAGCCAAGTCTGAAACCTGACTGAGAAGGTTCCAGGATATTGGCAAAAGTTTTCTACTGTAAGAGGTGACCTTCTCAAGGACCTTGCCCAGAGAGGGAAAACTTAAAACCAGGCAGCAGATAGCAAACTCAATGGGGTGCATCCACAAATCTGGAGTCAGCCATACTATTCCCTTGCCTCCATCAGCCATGAGGGGAAAGGGATCTGACTCGTATAGTGGCAGGAATAGCCTTTAATGCTTCCTGATAGGTACAATGCTAGATAAGCAGTGTGGAATGAGCGCTTCAATGGGTTCGATTGCTGCTGTTTGTAAAAGACACTTCTGGATTTTGTTGACTTTTTTTCAGTGAACAAAATGACAATGTTTAATGACCATTATGGCAGTGAGATTGCTTTCCATTAATGCAGCTTGTAACTATATGTCATGCTAGTGGCAGCATCGAGCTATAGACTATATGTTTTCATTTATGCTAAATATTAGATTTTTAATAATGCAATGCTCTTTATATACATATCAACTCATATTAAAAATCTGCACTAAAGGTTATTACAGTTGTAAGTTAATATGATTAAATAGTACTAGTGCAATTATTCACGATAACAATGATCATAGAAATGAAGAAAATGCTCATTGAAAATTGATTACAAGTCTGGTAAAAGCAATATTGCTCATAGTGCTATTTAATAGTGCTCAATTGCTTTGCATTTCTGCTTACACTGAAATCAACGGCCTTGTCCATTCTGGATGATGATGATGATTTTATTTATTCATATAAATACAATATATGTTAATAAATGTAATATCCAGATACATCCAAAACTGGCCTGTCTTCGCGAATGTGAATTAATTTATTTATAACCTCAATTGAAGTAGATCAACATCCAGGCCAAGCTTGTCTCTCTCCCTTTATTAAGAGACAAGGATCACTTTCATCCAATAATATTTATGTTGATAGAATGGAAATCACATAGTGTTGTGGAGCTCATATCACTGGATTATTTGCTATGCCACTAATGTCTTCAGCAGTGCAGCAGGCTAACCCTTTTGAAATCAGTCAATACCTTTATTAAATAGTAACATTTAATTTTTGAGTGCTTTTATAAAATCCACAATAATTGATGAAAGCAGATTAAAGGAGCATGGAATTAGTGTGGCTTACATCTCTTTATGGTTTGTGAGCAATACTATTGTTGATCTCTAGATCTGATTCTGAACCCTGACAAAGTAGGCCAAAGTTTTCCATCTTAGTTTTGTAAATACAAATGTTTTTAACTTACTTTATTCTCACCACATGAACAACAAATCTACCATATGTATAATATTTGTGTATGAAATGACCCTGTAACTTTTTCTCTAAGCAGTAACAAAAATGAATAACTCTTCTATAAACTGACTACAACCTCAGTTGAAACTTCAGGGAAACTCTAATTATATGGGGAAGGGTGGCGTGGTAGGAGGAAACATTCCGTGGGGGCAGGTTATCCCACGACTGTCTAATGAATGTGCTTTTCCTCAGAAGCAACTGGTACTGGCCACTGTTGGAAACAGATTAGATGGACCACTGGTCTGATCCAGCAAGACAATTCCTATGTGACTATATATTACCCAGTCCAGAGTTTAAAGAAGACCCCTTCCTGACTGCGAATCTGATAAGATCCAAGTTTATAGATCCAGTCAGATGAGTATGTTACAGGATCATTCAATTATTTTTATGGTAACACCCATAATGTAGTAGGTACTTTCTGAACAGGAAAGAAGAGACAGATAAGAGTTAGCAGTGAGGAAGGGATGTAAAGGTAGAGTTTTCAGAGAGATACTAGGCCACCTCTTAGTCAAATAGGGTTATGTTGTTACTTTTTCCCCCCTCTCATGTCAGTATAAGTCAAATGGATTTCCCATTGGCAGCATATCGGAAGAAGTTCTTCAGGAGGGATGTGAGTGAGGAGAGAGGAGTGGCCTTACAGATGAGCTTAGGAAGGGGGTTTCTTGCATATGAGCAAGAAGGGGTGGAGACATTTAGGTTAGAATTGGACAAAAGGGTGATAAGGTTGGCATCATTGGTAGAGAGGAGGGCATGACACAAAATGAGACAAGGGCCGATCAGTAGGAGAGGCAGAGTTATTAAAGTGATTTTGATGTGATAGTAGAGGAAGAGCAAGTGGAGATCTTCAAAGAGCATGACATGGTCTAAACAGTGGCCAAAGAATGGAATTTTTGTGGCCGCACTCTGTATTTGGAGGCAGGGCAGAGACAATGTGTTTGTTTGGGAGGCAGACCAGCAAGGAGTAGGCTGCAATAATCAAAGGAAAATGATGAAATGCTGAATGAGATGAATGGATCCTAGTACTCTGGTGGAAGAAGTGACAGGATTTGGAAATGTCCTGGATAAAAGGAGCAAAAGAGAGGGGAGAAGTCAGAACGCCAAGTGAGGCTCTGATCAGTTGTGCACTAGGGAAGGCTGTTTCATTATTGCTGAGACAAGACGTGTGTTTGGGACTTGGTCCCTGTTCCATAAGACGACTCCTTGCCTGAAGGATGGACTGTCTGGCTGGGGACAGGCAGATCTTCTCTTCCCTTCCCTTGGCTCGTATGGAAGCTGTATAGACATTTTGGCGTATTCGTCTCATTTTACATGTGAGTGTCTATATTGCATGCACTAGCACTTCACACTTTAAAATGACCGCTAAATTGAGTTTGGGCATGTGAGAATGAAATGAGTTCTAGCAAGGAGAATTTCTAAAGGGTACGTCAAGTGATAAAAAAAAATTGTTTACTGTGAGGATTAAAACTGTGCTGGCAAATCACTGAAGTGTATGGATTGTTTGCTGTCATGCCAGAATTAAAATAAAATAAAACCATTGTCTTTTCAGATGAGATTATGAGCAAAACAATCTGTAGTTCCTAGAAAGTTCAGATAGCTGTGTTGCCAGAAACAGGCAAGAGGCATTAATTAGGTTTTTTTCTTCCCTATTTTCAGTCTAGATGTGAAGGTAGTTCTTGCATTGATACTGTAATTTCTTCTATTATTGTGTCCTCTTCTTTATTCTCCCAATGGTTCAGTCAAACAGCATTCAGCGAGACTATAATTCTTTCACGGGGGAAAAAAAGCTGGTACATTAACCTGCTGACATTGTTTAGTATCCTGCTGCTAGATCTGCAGTTCTGAGAAGGGCAAGCGAATGCTAAAGAAGACTGAATCTGAGCCACACTTCAAGCAATCTTACAGTTTGTGTATAGGATGACATCTGTGTCCCCTTCATGGTCTACCAAGGGCACCCACTTTAGGCTTCCAGTCGTCATCTCTCTTAGGCAGAAACCCATGTCTCACTCCCTCCTGACTGTGGTTTAAAGGCTACACAGTTCCCTGGATTACACTGTGATATCCCCTGCAAGCAGACTGCCTAAACAGGCCAGCACCTGTGCTTTGCTTTCTCTTGGAAGGCAGTGACTGGTGTATTTCCCACAGGTATGTTACCACGCAGCTCTTTCTGAGCAAGTACATTTATTCTGAAGATAAAAGCATTAGAGAGAAAACATATTTTAAAAAATTCCCGTTTGCATGCTAAAAGCTTATCAGAGGTCAACTCTCAATCTTATGGGCCCCTAGCAGGTCAAATCCTCTCAACCCCTCTACAAGTATTGCCCCCTCCCTCTTGGACAGAAGTTCTTGTCCATTTGCTGGATCAGAAAGGATGCCCTGACTCAGTTTAATCTCAGGGTATTTATCCAACAGTTCTTTCTTTGTCTGTTGGCCTCTGGAGCCTCCCCAGGAGGTGGTACCTCTAGAGTGGCGGGGTACAACCTGGCTGATTTGCCTTGATCACCATCCACTGTTTTTAGTTCCTGGAGGAGCTGTGGTAGCCCTCTGCCATGAAGTAGAACACAATCATATATAAACCATTCATTTAAAACAATGGACCCTAAAGATACTGCATCCCCACGCAGTATCTGTCACCTCTTCACCCTAGAGAGATTACATACAATTCTAACCTACAATACATAAACATAATACAATAAGTTCTTTCAAGGCTATTGCGGGTAATTGCCATATCTGTCACACTCTGATCTTGGTCTGGAGCTAAGGTCTTGGAGCTAAATGTTCCTTGATTGAAATGTGGAGACCCCAACTGCATAGCCCTGAGTTGCACTTAATCTCAAAGTGCAAAACTAGTATAATGTTGCGATAAACTCAAACCAAAAGCCCGTATCTGATATGCCTGAGTATTCAGGCACGTGTGGATTCTGAACCCAGATCTAGAATGAAATGTTGCAGCTGGGTCTTTCCTTTATAATTGTCCAACATTCAAACATCCCGTAGCTTTAGGCTAATCAGAATCTTGATTGAATTGTTAAATTCCTGCCCTTTTCTAGTATAATTACATCTTAAGAGGTGAAATCATTTTTCATCTTCATTGGCTGATTTGCCTATAGATATTTAGGTACAGCTTCTACTGACACCAGTGTACCATAAAGGACAGAATTGGGTCCCATATATTTACAATTTCATAAAAACTCCATCTACATATCAGATTAGGCCTTCTGTATTTGAACAGAGACAAAAGAGAATGAGCACACTGTAATAGATTGGGGGGGGGGGTTTGTCAAAAAACAAAATTTCAATTTTTGGCAACCAAACCCTCAAAATGTTCTAAAACATTTAGGTTTTAACAACCAAAAAACCCATATTTTTTATTTAACCAAAAACTGTTTTAAATTACATGTTTTAGATATTTCCCATTCATATTTCCATTTTTGTGTGGGGGAAAGCCATTTTAATCAAAATTTCAACCAGTGCTTCCTGCCAGACACTTGCTGTGTGATTGTTTGCAAATCAGTTAAGCTGTGTGTTTTAGTTTTCTGTACATTTATTCTTTGAGGGTCATGTTTTCAGCCTTCTGGGTGTCTTTCTTCATTGCAGAGTTAACCCGAGTTACTTCTCTCAAGTTAGCTTAGTTTGAATGAGAGCAAAGTAATCCTACAAGTTGCTTTGTTTGCTCCACACTGGTACTGCATTTACTCGGGTGGCACTAAGACTTCTGGAGGCACATCCCATGGTCCTTTGCACTGCAGTAAACAGATCAGCTGTATGAATTCTTTCCCAGTGAATTGTGGGAGAACTTGTCTGTCCTTTCTGAGCACTTGGGAGGGCAATTGTCAGAAGGCACTGAAGGACTAGTGGCATTCAAGCGGAGCTAGCCTGTGATCTCACTATAAAGTGCTTGTGTTGGCAGCTAATGAGTTGTGCTAACTCAGGCTTTAGCTTTTATCCCTGATGGGTCAGCCAATTCCAGTTAAAAGCACTGTCACACATGAGTTTTTGTGTGCAGATAGAACTCAAGTTAGGGACAATGCTCTAGGAATAACTCAAATTAACTTTGTGGTCACTTTTTTATATGCCTGAAAATACACCAGTCATTTATACACACAGCTGGGTGCCTGAACACCTGGGTTTGAGCAAATAAATGACTTCTTATATGTGCAAAAATGTGTATAAAAAGACCTAGGAGGGAAAAGTGGTCCTAGATAACATATGCTCTGTACTTCCTTTTTATTTTTATTTGGTCTTACCTTGTTGGGGCTATATTGCAGTCATGGTAATACCAAGTGTTTGGTCCATCCTCCAGTAAGTGTATGCTCTTCTTCCTGTTTTCAACAAGAGCTTATATTCATGAACCATTTCTGATTAATATTAACATCATGTTTTAGACTCCTGGTTCAGATTACAGAAGAGACCTTTGAATGTATCTTGACTGCATTGTCTGCATACTTAAGTACCTCCACACATTTTAAAAGGATAAGCAAACCAAAAAAGAGGAGGGCACCCACCCAGGGCTCAAGAAATTACCTCTGAAGAGACTGCATGAAACAGACAGGGGGGGGGGGGTGATAGCTCAGTGGTTTGGGCATTGGCCTGCTAAACCCAGGGTTGTGAGTTCAATCCTTGAGAGGGCCATTTAGGGATCAAAATCAGTACTTGGTCCTGCTAGTGAAGGCAGGGGACTGGACTCAATGACCTTTCAAGGTCTCTTCCAGTTCTATGAGATAGGTACATCTCCTTTAAAAAAAAAAAAAAAAAAAAAAAAAAAAGACATGGCACTAGGTAATACCACATGAAATGAAATAAACCCAGAATGAATCCTTTTAATCAAATAAAGATTAGAGTAGTAAGATCCAAATATAGCTTTCTTTTTTTAAACTGGAAGAAATGAGTTCCCAAATCATAATCTTTTGACAGATATTCACACATGTATGCTCATTTGCAATTAGCATAGGAGAAAAGGGCAGGTGTACAATTTCACCTGTAAGCAGTTAAACATGTGACAAGTCAAAGAAAAAGAATTATCTGCCAGTAACCTGAACACATTAGTTCACTGTCAAGGCTTGAACGTTATTGGAAACCTCTTGTGGAATAGACTTTCAAAGTCACATTTATTTCTCTCTTTGTACTCGCAAGTTGTGCATTAGTTTCAGAAAAGAGTGACAGGTTGAAAATGACTGGATTATGTGAAGAGTTTTTAAAATAACAGTAAAGTTATGCAGTGTTGTTGTAACCGTGTTGGTCACAGGATATTAGAGACACGGCGGATGAGGTAATAGCTTTTTATTGCACCAACTTCTGAAGTTATTGTGAAGCTTGTTCTAAATGGTTTAGAAGTAAATATTCTCTTTAATTTATCCAATAATTAATCCAAGATGGATACAAAGGGCCAAAGCCTCAGCAGGTGTATAATGGTGTAACTCTACTGACACCAGTTGATATCTTTCACTGATGGCAGTGGAGCTGAGAAGCTGGCCCAACATGCTTCACTCAGCTCCCATTGTCTGTGAATGGCGAACCGCGGCCACTGGGAGCTGCGGGCGGCCGTGCCTGCGGATGGTCAATGTAAACAAACTGTCTCGCGGCCCATCAGCAGATTACCCTGACGGACCGTATGCGGGCTGCAGGTTGCCCATCACTGCTTCAGAGTTTTTTAAGGCTAAAAAGGACCGTCATGATCATCCTGCCTGACCGCCTGCAGAACAGACACAGCCCAGAACTTTTAAATCTCATAATATCTCATGTATTTAAGTATATTAACATTGAACCTAGGCACACGATATAGTGAACGGTTAAAATATATATATTGTGTGCGATAAGCTGCTTTTTGTACACTGAATAATAAGGGTCGGATCCAAAGTCTGTTGAAGTTAATGTAACGATTCCTATGGACTTCAGGGGGCTCTGGCTCAGGCCCTATGTTTCTAAGGCTTGTCTAAACACAAGTTGTATTTTCAGTAGCAAAGACTATTCATTCACTAGTAATTTCTAATAAATTAACCTGTAAGATGGTTGTTTAAGAAATACTTAAGGTTCTTAATAAGACATTATAAATGTCCATTGTGTTTCCTTTTCTTCTAAAGGGAATTTGAGTCCTGTTGATCCCCAAGTTATATTGTATTATTGACAATGATTTACTTTTTTAACAACAAACTAAACACAAATCACCATATTTGAGAGCAGATCAAAAGAGTTGGGTTACTCTGCAGAATGAAGATTTGATAAGATAAATGCAAACAAGTAAAATAATAAAAGATTTCAGACTTTTACAGAATGGAGTCTGGTGCCAAATAAAGATAAAGGGTCAGATCCTAAGTATAAATTGGCATAGTTGCATTGAGGTCAATAGAATTATGCTGATTTACACCAGCTGAGTATAGAAAAAAATTCCAAGTCTGAAGATATGAAGATTGGTGCAAAGAGCATACAGGATATATTGTTTTAATGACTGTGTTAAATACTAGAAATCCATGAAGGGCCTTCCTAATAGGTATGTTTGGTTTCCAAGAGGTTGCTCATTGATGAGCTATAGGAACATCTGCACCAGCTATATGGTTCATGAAATCTTTGTTTCATTGAGCTGAAAATAATATGCCTACTCTCTTGCCAGTGTCCGTTACGTCTTAATTAATCAATGTATTCATACATTATCTTCCTAAATATATACTGCAGACCAAACCTACCGTCTTGTAGAAAATCACATGATCCAAAATCAATACACTTAACAGCCCAGGAAAATATATAGCAAAATTCTGTGAATTTCATACTACATATTCTACATATTCATTTCATACTACATATTCTTAAAGTGCAGTAGTAGTTTTATTTCTCTCATCCCCATAAAAAAAATCTTAAGTGATGTTGATGATTCAGGATTCTTCCCTCTAATCTAGTATTGAACTAATGCTCCAGGATGGTGTTAAAGGTCATTAGATAACTAGAGGTGGTGACCTTCAGACAGAACATCATTAACTTATGGTCATTAAAGATCCCATGGTACTTTTTTTTGCAAAAGTAGGGTTGTTAACCTTGGAGACTTGGCCAAATTCCAATTTGTGTAATTGCATTCTGCCTAACTAAAATTCCACTGCTTAATTTCAACTGGATGAGGTATTCTTCATGTCCTACCCTGAAGTGTTGAGTAGTGTTGCTATTTGCTACATGTCAACCCAGAAGTGGCTGCATTTCAGGATTTTTGTGAGGTGCCTTGTAATTCTTCTGGATTAAAGGTGCTGTATGCTAGAAATGTACGTTTTTATCAGTGCAGAAACTGGGAGGATTTGAAACCAAAACTTTACATCATCCACAGTCTTGGTCTGATTTTTGAGAGGTGTTGAGCACCTACAAGACACAATCACATCAATTAGGCTTTGCAGATGCCCGGCACCCCTGGGCATGTGTTTATTTAATAGAGCCCTATTCTAAAAAGAAATCTGACAAAAAAGGGAAACCTCAGAAGCAAAGGAACTAACATAATCTAACTATGGATCTATAGCAAGTCTTTGAGGGAGATTGATACTGTGGGTCACACACAGAATTAGTTATGCAGTGCTGAGAATGCCGTTATCAATGCTGTATTCTCAACACTGCATAACTAATTCTGTGCCTGACCCACAGTATCAGTCTCCCTCAAAGGCTTATTATTGATCCACAGTTAGATTATGTTTAGTCCGCATTATAAAGTATGAAATTAAATGTGTCATCCTTGCAGTGCTGATTCATCTGAAATAAAACTTCATACTCAATCAAGGGAAGACCTCCTTTTGTTTGTTAGAATCTATATGGGGACGTTTGAGTGGATTGTAGTCTAAATGCAACGGTGATTGTTTTCCAAGCAAACCCTATATTTTTTGAAAGAACAGCTCAACCCATACATCAAAGAATGTGCACTTCAAAGTGGTTTATCTGTGTAGATAAGGCTATGTGATACAGGAATTAGGAAAGGAATAAAGCTGGAATTAGTACTAAATCCATAGTAATATTCTGCTGTGAGATACCTAGACCTGTAGTTCTTTTCAAGTCATACTGTGTGCACTGCAAGCCTGTATGTGCTTGTAATAAAATATTAAGGAAAGTTTCAAGTAGCTGAAGGAAAAGTTCAGGTATTTATTTTTCTCCGAAGTGGTATTATCTATAGCAAGAGTCAAAAATTGCCTGTTTCTCAGATAAGTAAAAAGATTATTCAAAGGTAAAATTTCCTCGGCACCTACACTTTGATCCAAGGCTGAAGTCAGTGGAATGACTCCCATGAACTTTTAAAGTCTGTAGAGTAGGAAAATTGAACTGCTCCATACTGTCTTACCTACAACTTTCTCCAGATAATTTTTTTTATTTTAAATTTTATTTTATTCACAAAAGATTCTCAGACTTTTATATTAACCCACCATATAGTTTACCTGCTTTTTACCTGATTTCATATTCCCTCTTCATGTAAACATACTCTGTTTTGCATCTAATGTATAAGTTCTGACTTCAGAAGACTTAGATGGAGCCTAGTAAATCTTCTGTCTGCTAAAGGGGCACAGTAACTTTCCAGAAAGTATTGTTATGTTGGAAGATCACAAATCTCCAAATAAGCAATCTTCTTCCTAAGAGGTGTTAGTCTACAAGGATTACTGTGGAGTTGGCTAAGGCATTCATAGCTGATATCTTCAGAATATATTCACGGCTACTATATAGTCCTCTCTTTTTATTCTTATATTTCTGAAGATCTTAGGAACCCAAATCCTGCCTCCCTTTTGATCTTGGCTAGCCTCTTGGTTGAGTACTGGAGTCCTTTATTATTATTATTTATTATAAAGTAAACAATTAAACTTCATAGTGGTCATCATGAGGTCGACATGTCCTAAAAAAATGTTGAGCAAGATCACTGGATCCCTCCAAGTTATGCTTGACCCAGGGTACAGGGGAAATGTTGTGTCTATGCTCTTTCTGGGGCCAACGGGGGTCCTTGGCCGTAAGTATAACTTAGAGCAGCGTAAAAGCAATTGCAAGATGCCCTGTCAAGAACAATCCCCCAGGGACAGTTCCAGTGCAAGGGATTGCTGGAGTGCACTCCAGTCATGCTCCATCCCTTTTTGCCGCATCCCTGGCCTGCCTCCTGAGCAATGCAAAGCAGAGTGTATGGCCCATTATTTTATATGTCCCCTTGGTTTGTATAGTGGAAAATCTTACTTGGCTCCTAGAATAGAGAATAAAAGCTCTGCTGGGTGACCCTCCCAGCAACCTATCCGGGGCACCTATCCACCATCCTGCCTGCTCACAAGAATGAAGCAGGCAAGGAGAGGCAGCTCCCAGCAGAGAAGAGGAAAAAACTCATCAGCATCCTAAAACACAAACTGCTGCCTAACTATAAATTTGTTTTCAGATGTTCAAATATATATAGGTACAGCAGGTCAGATTTTATTCAAACTGAAACCCCTTTAATTAATTAGATGACTTTCCTACTCTGCTGTGGAAAAATATAGAATCCACTTTTCTCACTTCTGCAAATTGCTAAAATTTAGCCCATGAGAATTATTTGTTCTCTTATGTTCATAATTCTCTTGAACCACAGAAGACTGAATGATAAATAAAGTTATTTAAAAAAATATTGTAATTAACTCTTGCTCTTAGCCCTCTTAGTAGCCACTTGTATTCAAGGGAGAGGACTGAGAATTCAAAATTGCTTATCCTAGCAGCACTGCAAAAATAGACTGGATGTATTTGCTATAAATAATCTCTTTAAATTGCTGGCATTGTACTGGATTACTGTAAAAATGAGAATTTCTATAATAACTTACATTGATGTTACTTTGGTAATATAGTAGTTATAAAAGATGAAGTTGTCTGGTGTTTTTTGTGGTTTAAAACAGATTAAGAAAGACATTCAGGGAGCTGAGTATCTGTCCAAATTCCTAGACTAGCTAACAGAGCTTCTACCAGAGCTGATAATGGAATCCCTGATATTATTTGTCCTTTGGAGAATCTGTTACCCATGCATTTTAATTAAATAGCCTAGATTTTCTGGCCTTCATGACAGCCATGGGCTTTTCCTAGATAGTGTCCAATCACACCTATGGAGCTAAAGGTACACTAGACCTTAGATAACACGCCACTCTCCTAGGAAGACCATTACCTCCTCAAATCAAGCTGTAGAGGGATCCTTTGTTACCTGTTCATCTAAACATCTACATTATTTCATCACCAGAAGCTCTTGCTCCCAAAAACCTTTCAGGAGATCTTGAAGATCCTGTCCCTAAAGAGGGTGGGTGATTCAGTAGTTAAGATGTTAGTCTGGAACTCAAGAGGTTTGGGTTCGATTCCCTGCTCTGCCGCAGATGTCCTGTGTGACCTTGGACTTAGTCTCTCTCTGCCTCAGTTCCTATCTGTAAAATGGGGATAATAGTATTTCCCTACCTCACAGCAATGGTGTGTGCATAAATATCATAACAAACAGGACTCAGCTACTACAGTAATAAGAGGCAATATAAGTACTAGAAAAGTAGCAACCCAAAAGACAAAGGCATTAATAAACTAGCAAGCCATTGCGAGTGACTGCTGATTGAAACCATCAGTGAGCTGGTCCCTTTTTCTGTATCCTCCCCTCGTGTCGTCATGATTCTCCCATGAATTCTGGAATAAGAACCAAGAAGACTGTAGCGTTTGTCATGGACAACACTTTCAGCTAGTCCATGAATTGCTCAAGGCCAACTTGAAGATACACGGTGCATCCTTAAAGGAACCCAAAAGAACTTTCCACTTACCTACAGTTTCATTAGCCAGGTCAATCAGCAGAAGTGTTCCAGACAATAAACAGGCTAAAAGACCCAGAATACTTACACACACCCCATCCCAAGCTCTGCTCGCTGCAAAGAACTCCTGCCCTAGTTCACAGACCAGCACAACAAATCAGACATCACCACCATGAAGAGCACAAGCCAGCACATCTACATGAATGGGTTTTGAACTAATCACCCAAACAGGCATTCTTTTAGAAGATGCCTTCTGTCTCACCATCTGGAAAACTGACCCTTGTCCCCCGGTAGGTGAAGTTTAGGGAGGATCACCTGCCTTCTCGTCCTGTAAAAGAGGCAAGCGTCCAACTACACTAAAGAATGCCATTGCTTAAGATGCTGATACTTAGGACCAAGTACCGCACAATTTCCGGTCTCTTTATGACAGGTGTAGGCAACCTATGGCATGCATGCCGAAGGCGGCACGTGAGCTTATTTTCAGTGGCACTCACACTGCCCGGGTCCTGACCACTGGTCTGGGGGGATCTGCATTTTAATTTAATTTTAAATTAAGCTTCTTAAACATTTTAAAAACCTTATTTACTTTACATACAACAATAGTTTAGTTATATATTATAGACTTATAGAAAGAGGCCTTCTAAAAACGTTAAAATGTATTACTGGCACACAAAACCTTAAATTAGAGTGAATAAATGAAGACTCGGCACATCACTTCTGAAAGGTTGCCAGCCCCTGCTTTATGAAAAGGTCATTAATAAAATGGTGCCATCCAAGTTCCAGCGGCACCTGTTCTCTGTGGTCAGAGACAATCAGGTTTCAGATAAGGACACAGCCTTATTGATGTTTGGTGTTCTGGCCTTCCACAGGAAATTCATTCCTACGTTGATATTGCTAGCTCCCTCTGGCTTTTGGCAGTGCTGATCACCTAGGACTGATGACTAGCATATAGGAGTATGGGGTGGTGGGGAGGATCACTCATCTGGATGTACTGATTCTTGTTAGATGCAGCTCAGCTAGCCCTGATGGGCACTCAGATCATGAGAAATCCCACAAGTCTCGAGGCTCTTTCCTCCTATTTAACACCCATATGAGACTGGAGAGAGAGAACCATAGTATTCAGCTCTTACATCACAATCACATGATCTGACTCGTGTACCACCACCCATAGGCAACTGACACTAAACCATGCATCTCTTCCTCTGTCTGAGTCTTTCTGGCAAATGCTAAATCTGGTGGTGGAGTGGAGAGACTCAACATTGTAAAATGTCAGCCTGACATTCGACAGTCTGAGTCTTTCTAAACAATAGCTTAATTGCTTAAAATCTGAGCAAATGAGCTGAGCAATCCACTAACAACCCCAGAGTACCGGGGTAAGTGTGTGTGGCACAGTATTAGCAATAGCATGAATGAAGAAACTATCTCTTCACTCTTTGAGCCTGTGCAATTCAGGCAGGGTATAGAAAATATAATTTATAAGTACAGCTAAGAGGATTTGAAGAAATAAACCTGCAACTAACATTTAGTGCTGAATATCTGAGCTGTTAGATGGTGATTGGTGGTTTACTACATCATTCTCTCCAAAGAGACAATGCTACCATTAAAGTTTGCGCTGGATCAGTTAAAGAGGAAGCCTGATCCCTATTCAGATGTTGAGACTCTATAGCTTAAAGAATACTGTTGGACTTAAAGGATGACGGCAACCAGTGAGATTAAGGTATCAAACAGAGAAAGGGAGAATATTAAGAAGTGTTGTTGGTCTTTTAATCAATGTGCACCAATGGTGAAACATTGCATAGGCAATGGGACAATGTCTACCAAAATTATAGTCGTCACCACACACACACTGCCTGTTGCAATAAATAAATAAATTAACATAAAATGCTTTATTTATTTATTTATTTATCAAAGGTGTTTCAAGAATAACACATTGATTGTCCTCAAGACCCTGGGTTCTCCTTCCAAAACAGTAGAGATAGGGTGTGAATACTACAGGAAATTGAATGTCTCCTTAAAGGACTCCTATCATTTTCCTGTGTATTAATGATACCCTTGATGTGATCAAAAGTTCAGCCTGCCTTGGCAATTTAGATCTTATAAGTGGATATTGGTAGTCATAAGAAATAGCTGCCTGAGAAAGGAAAGTATTTATGACCTGGCAAGGATTATTGCAGTTTATTGTAATGTCTTTCAGACTTCTTAATACCCCCTGCTGATCATTTTATTTTATTTTTGAATTGTGAACTAAATATTGGAGACACCTGTATAAAGCAGATCCAACCTTTTCCTTGATTGCATTTTGGCCAAGCAAAGAGCAGAAACGATTCAGAAAAGTATTTGCACATGTATTTAAGATCATCACTTCAGGAAAATACTTAAGCACATGCTTGACTATTAAAGTAAAAATGCTTAAGTGTTTTCCTAAATAGAAATATTTTCCTTAATAGGGGCCTTAGTTTGATTGGGGACCCATCCAGTTCTCCTTCTGTACGCAATGCCACCTTGATTCATGGCCTTAAAGGAAGAGAGCAGAAGAACTATTGCAAATGAGTACTGAAAGGAAAAGCCATTGAAGGGACAACTAGCTTTAATTACAAAACAAAATAAATGTACATGGTGCTTTACAAAACACAAAGTAAGACACAGTCCCTTCCCTAAATACATATACTCAAACAAACAGACCAGTGTGCCGTTCAGCAAATATGAAACTCTCTAATACTGAGACATGTCCATTAATCTATTCATGCTTTGAACAGTTAATATTTGAAAGAAGTGAAAAACTTCCAGTTCAAGTTCAATGCAAGAAAAATAAATGGCAAATGTGCTGTGTAAAGGTTAAGGCTAGGATCAAATATCACTCCATTTGGACTCTTGCTTGTAGATGTCCTTGTGAACAGGCCAGTAAAATAATGATATTAAGTAAGTAAGCAAATGTGCAAACCATGGAGTTGAATATTTCTTTCTAATTCTAACCTTTGGGAGAGTGGGAAAGAAATTTAAGTTTTACTGAGGCTTTTAATTATTTCATGCTAAATCTATGTAACTTTATGCTTGGACTTTCCATTCAGGATATTTTTTTGAACGAAGTTAACCTCAGAAATTGTCACTGTCATTTTTAAGCCCTAATAACTTTGGGGGGTTGAAGAGAAGTTAAGCTACAAGGAACAGTGGATTTTTAAGGTTGATATTAAGCCAGATGTTTTCAAGAGATACTTAGAAGGTATCTTGGGCCTGGGAGTTTTTGGAATTCTTTCTGTAACGGTGAAGAATGACTGGTATATTTTGAAGCTATTTGCATTTGTCTGAATCTTTTAAAAAAAAAAAAAATACCTTGAATGTTCCTGTTTGAAAGTAGTCTTAATTCTGAATCCCAGAAAAGACTCCTGGGAATTGTTTTGCTATTTTTTGATGCTGTGTGTGCGCGTCCACACACAATCATTTTCCACATTGCTGGAACTCCTGTTGTTTCTGCCTTCAGTGTTGTATAATTGTTGTTTGCTTTGGCTTTTTGTTTGAATGGTCCAAACCAAACCAGAGCTACACAGCACTGGATGATAGGATTTTTCCTCACCAGTAAGTATTCATACACACAACACAAATAATGCATCTGGGCTTCAGAGTAGAAACTTTATATATTCCGAGAAACTTTATATGTGCTAAGAAAACCTTAAGAAGTGTAAGGAATATCAGTTAAGGTATTGCTGCCAAGGTTAGGGTTACCATATATCAATCCTGCAAAAAGAGGACACTCCACGGGGCCCCGGCCCCGCCGCAACCCCGCCCCTTCCCCGCCCCAACTCCGCCCCTTCCCCAAAGTCCCCGCCCCAACTCAGCCCCCAGGGTGACCAGAGCAAAAAAAAAAAAAAAACAGCGGCAGAGGGAGGCCCGGGAGACGCAGGGGGAGCGCGGGGCAGAGGTGAGTGAGTCTGGACCTGCTGTGGGGACCCAGCAGCGCGCACGCTGCGCCCAGCCCCTGGCCAGTCGCGTCTGGGCTGGCTGCCCAGCTGGTGCAATCCCGCGGGCGGCCCCAGGGCGGAGGCATCAGCAGCCCCGTTCGTTCCCCTGTGGGACCCGAGCGGGACGGGGGGGCTGGGGCCTGCTGCCCCCACTCCGGGGCCGCCCGCAGGATTGCACCAGCTGGGTCCCCGCAGCAGGCCCGGGCTCAGCGGGTTCACGCCCCGGGCGCCAGAGCCGCAGCCACCGAGCGCCACATGCTTGGCCGCTTCCCCCCGTGGCAGTGGGAGCTGCAGCAGCGGCTGCTCCCGAGTCCGGCTGCCCAGGTGGGGAGAACGAACAGCCGCCGCCTGGCCCCGGAAAGTTGGAGCCCGGGGAGGAGGCGGTCCCCTTACCATGCCTCCCTATTTTCCCGGACATGTCCTGCTTTTTGTAAATTACTCCCAGACGGGGATTTGAGGACCAAAAAGCCGGACATGTCCGGGAAAATCCGGACGTATGGTAACCGTAGCCAAGGTGGCTTTTTGGTCAAAAAAACAGACACCTGGCAACCCTAGGCAAAGCAGCAATGTAGGCAGGACATGAGCATCAAACTTGTGGCCGGTAGCAGTAGCAGGCAGTCATATGGACTCTTTGTTACTTATTAACTTGGCTACTGGTTTTTCATCCAGATGCAATCAGCATATTGCAAGGTGTTTCTTTAATCCCAATGGCAGGAAAGCACATACTGTACTTCAGAAAGTAATGGCCTTGTCATATGCTCCTTGTATGTAATTCATAGCAAACCTAGAACTGGTGAATTGCACAATTGTAAATTTTACCTCATGAAAAATCTGTTACTGTGCAATGGGTGCAGTAAATGACAAAAGTAGGTTTTTATCTTACAAACAACCACTTTCTGCAAAGATGCTGAATTAGCAGATTGGATAACTGCAAAAAGTTAGTTAGAGTGCAAGACCGTGTGATGGCTCAGCTGTCAGTGAGACCCCCGTAGATCCAACAGCACTTCAGAGACTACAGTTTGATCCAAGTCATCATTGCCTAGGTTGGGATTTGCAACTTAAATCAGTTAGCAATAGGTGTTTGTGAAGAACCATTAAACCGTTAAACAGCTGCACACAAGGGGACCCAGTTGCAAGCACCATCATGCTTTGGCTGCAAGGAAGCTCTGAGCCACTTGTCAATAGAGCTGCTACTTCAGCTATGGGCTGAGAGACTAAGGGTGTTAAAACATTAACGTAGGGCCAGGAGATGAGTTGGAAGGTGAGGTAAATACAGTCTGGATGATCTGAGAGGGTTAAGAAATATCCTATTTTTGTTAGCACTGGATATGGTTGTACTTGTCTCTGCTACATGCAGTAGTCTGGTACATTAACAGAGCACTGTAGTTCATTGCAAGCTTAGCAGCTGGAACAGGACCATGAAATTGGCAAAAGTCTTGCTAGTTTTAAAATGCAGATTAATAACGGATTGTCAAAGCAAGGATGGCTTTCTAATCCTGTAACAGACCTGTCTAGAGCTAATGAGACTCAGGGGCCATGGTACCTGCTCTTTTCAACTTCCTGCATTAGCTCTCTCTTTAACTACCTGTGGTGCTTAAGCAATTGGGAGAGAAACATCTGAACTTGTTAACAAAGCGACTAACTTACATGTATTGCATTAATTATATACTGAAAAGAGCATCTGGTGGAGATGTGCCCAGACCTTCAGCTTTAACTGTAATCCTCTCTGATGCCCTCCACAGCTGCATTGCTGCCCCTCAGCCCTTTCTGACATTTTCCTAGACTTTCTACATATAAATACTTATTTTAGCATATTTCATTGTTACTGATGTCCTGACAGTAGTGTCTGAAGGTAGAGGAAGGATTCTACTATACTACAAAGCAAGACCCTATGCAGTCTTCTTACATCTATCATTATCTTGGAATTGGGCAGCTAGCCCAGGTTCAGACAACTGGGAATTTGTGTACTGTCCAGACTTGAGACAGCCCAATGGTTCTCAAAGAAGGTCCTGCAGGAGCCTTCAAACAAAAGAGAAACATGTAGAAGAGAAGAAACAAAGTTGTTTAAATTCTTCTAGTTATTGTCTGTGTTCTTTTACTACTATGATAGAAGAGGCAATGTTATCAGTTTACAGCGGAGGACTGGGACTTGGGGGACCAAGATTCTATTCCAGACTCTTTCATGGACTCTCTGCCTCATTTTCCTTTTCTGTAAAGTAAACGTAGTAATGTTGTGAATCAGTCTTTCCCTCTGAAGATCTTAAAATATCTGCCCAAAAGGCATGGGTTGGGAATATTTACCCTGATCCTTAGAGCTGAATGTCGTGTGCTGAGCAAACACAACTCGCTTCTCAGGACCAGGCCCATTAGGCCCTACACCTTGTCATTTATTACTGTATATTTACAGAGATCGAGACTTTGCAGAAAGCTTCCCCACCCCCCCTTTTTGAAGTTTCTATTTTTATTCATCAGCTACGTGGTGGAAGATGCTCCAAAAGTCCCTTCCTCTGCTTAAACCAATCATAAATCAGCTATCATTATTTTACCCTTAATACACACACATGGACCGTTGCATTAAATAAAATACTATGCAAACTCCCACTAAAGCATTCATTGCAAGCATATCTGTGAAACACAGAGTGGATGTGAAATGAGGCACACACTGCGGGGTAGACTTAAGTGTTCATGTGACTGCCATTAAATGAACAATCATGTTTGTGGGGATTTGCATAAACCAAACCACGCATGCTAGACAAAATAAAAGCCTATATTTGTGCCTCACCACAACACCCCATTTACATGCTCTTCATTTAAATTAATAATGGAGAACTGGCATGCAAAAATGTAAGAAAAAGAAATGCAAATAATGTATTACAAAGAAGATATTTCTATTTTTAATGTATTCACACGGTAATTAAGGGAGGAAATTATTTGGACAGGTAGAGAGTAATGTTTACTCCTGTGGGATATTCCTGCTTTATCTGGGACTTCAATGGAGCATAAAGGTTCCTGAAAGACAGAAAATCCTTAAGCATTGTATAAGGAAGTTCTCTGAATTTACAATAAGGATAATCCAATGCAGCCTTCCCCAGAAACATTTGCTATTGTTACCCAAAACCAGTGATATGGATCAGTCCTCCCGATGTGCTTCTTAATGTTCTATAGTGGTATGCCTAGTATCTGATTCTGAAAATCTTTCTGTGTAATTCATGTATTGTGTACAGTACACCAGGAACAGTATGCAGTCCAGTTTTGTGGTCTGCTTTGCAATAGGCTGTACTCAACTGCAGTTGTTCAACTCCCTTAATCTCTGCATGTAAATAGTCTCTTCCGTTTGCACACTTCAGCCGTGTCCACCTCTCAAAGAGGATAAATGCTTGTTAGAGAAAAAGTCTGTTTTTAAAACCCGTGAACAGAATTCAAAACAGAATGAGAGCGGGCACAAGCAGTAAATTATGGCAGCCCTAGAGCACTTGAAACTTGCAGAGGGCTGATTTATGTGTGTTTATATAACTGTGTGTTCTTCTATTCATTGTATGGTTAGAGAGGTGACAAGTTATGCACCCTGTACGTACTTCACAACATGAAAATAATATTGCAGTCTGAGATAATTACCATTGTCATCTTTTTTCATATGTAATCTCCCCAAAGTAGTGAGAGGATGGTTTATGAAAGCTCAGTACAAAATAATTTCTATGAAAGCAATAGTTAGTGAAACGTGAATGTTATACAATCCACCTTTGAAAATAAAGCACCTCCACAAAGAAACGTACCTACATGCATCATTTTCTAATGTAGATTTCTTCCAAGTGATCATGATTAACATTCAGGACCAGATCTTCTGCTGGTGTAAATCAACATCACTCTATTAAAGCAGATATAGGGACCTGACTTGCATCAACTGAGGATCTGTCTCTAGCCAAAAAGAAAGCTCCTCTTCCCCTCATGTCAATTGCGTGCAACAAGCAAAATCACATTTCTCATGGATCATAAAGAACTAAGTGACATGGAAATAGCAAGACAAGGACTGAGTAATTCTGACTATCTGAGAGAAGCTTTAATGTAATCTTTGGCTGAAATAAAACTTCTGATGTCCAGACGTGTGATAGAAGGTCTCAGACTTTTTATTACGTTTTGAATAATTTTATTTTGTTGATTAGGTTTTGATGAAAAGACTCTAGGGTCACTGAGCCTGAGGGAATAGTAGGGGTAGTGAATATATCTTGTAGGTCAGGCTCTACAATCCTGACTCAAGCTCAGTAGTACTTAAGGAAATAGTCCCATTTAAGTCATTGGAACTATTTGCTTACGCAACACTCAGGATTACTCCTGATTGCAGAATCTGGCACATAAGCAGCACTTGCTTTTTTGATCAAATTCCACTTTATTTGGAGTTGTTCTGGTGAAGTAGTCATAGAGTTATTCTTGTTTTACATCAGTGCAGTTGGGGGCAGAATTTAGCCCAGTGCCTGTTTAATGCCTTACTTACATTGCATTTTGGGAGGGAGGTACATCACATGCTCTGTAGAAAATCCTTAGAGAGATGGATATGCCTAGAGCCCTGCGTGGATACAAAATTGGTATCTGTATCCGATGCACAAACCTGGTCCGCGGATATCCACAGATTTGCAGGGTTCTAGGTACGTCAGCTATCTGCTGACTTCTCACCATTCTGTCCTTGGCCGCTCTCTCCTTTTGTGCAGGTATATATTTGGTAGTGGATGTATGTAGGTTTGGGATCCTACCGCTTTGTTGCATTTACCCTCCATAGGACCTGACATGGCCCCTCTCTAGGTGATTTCTTCTCAGTTCATCTCTTATTTGCACTGAAATCCTGCTCTCACCCAACTGTCCATGAGGATTTGCTTTATCACCTAGAGTTCAGATGATTTACCTGATGCTCAGCTGGAATTTGAACCACTGGGCTGTCTTGATTCTTGTTTGTTGTAACTATACAACAACACACTAAGGGCCTGATCTAATTCCATTCAAGGCAATGGGAAGAATCCCACTGACCTGGATAGGACCTGGTTCAGACCCAGCACCCCGCTCAGGTAAATGTATCACCAGGCGTCTTTCATTAGAATGAAAGCAGAGTCTTTTTCTGTCATTCTCCATGACTTTTTGGAAGGAAAAATTGCATCTTGAATACAGATTGCATTTTCGAGATTTACTCAACTGACCGTTTTCTAAACACAGCTTCCCCCCCCACACACACACACACTTAACAGAGTTAAAAAGGTTGAGTCATCTTAAAAGGCTTATTTAATACTAAATAAAAAAAATCTTCATGTAGTCACACAATGCACACAGCCTCTTAAATTGCCTTCTACATCATTAAGGCCTTTTTAAATTGCATTTTTTTTTTTTTGCTGGAACTCTGCTTTTCAATATTAACAGCTCGTTGCAACAGTGACCAGGCATTCACGTGGCACATGCATGCTTATCAGATGTGACAGATGGAAATGTCTGGATCTCCTATTCATCATTTACTATTTCCTTTCTGGGAAGCTGTGTTATCATTGTTCAAATAAACTGTAACTCTGCTCTGGCCCCAACAGCGCACAAAGAAGGGAGAACAAACAAACCCTAATGTACCCGTGTAGCCGTGGAGTGTGAGTAATATCTGAAAACCCCACAGCCTGGGAAACTTTTGGAACAAACAGGGAGTGCAACACAAGAAAACAGAGCTCAAGGGGAAGTGGAACAAGAGTCCTTTTAAGCCACCCCTTGTACCACCCAGATTCTGGACTGCTGCAGCTGGTGTGGCTCCCAACATAAATTTAAGTGGGCAGGGTCTGCTCTAATTGATGATAGTCTCTCTAGGGCTGCCCTACAGTGGGGTATATGAAGTGGGGCACGTTTTATCCCTCTGCTGCACTTACCTCTGGCACTTCCTCTATGCTGTGGCTTGTGAGGGGGATAGAGGGTTCACTGTGATGGCCTTATGCTGATCCTGTGCCACAGAAGATCTCCTTAAGCAGCCCCATGTGGTGCCTTTACAGCCCCTGTATGCCGCCAGAATAAGCCCACAGGTGTTCACTTGGTTTGGTTGAGTTTTGTTTTTGGAAGAACACCAAAAGACACGTAATTATAATCAACAAGGCTGACCCTGGACTGGTAAAGTCTGGATTTCTCCTATCATAGACAAAACTCATTATCAGCCTTTAACCTTTGGGAGTTAAGTTGCTTACCCATATGAACGTGAGATTTTGCAGCCTGAGTCCTAGAAGAGAGAAATTCTTACATGATTTTTTTTCATTTTTATATCTCTCTCAAATCAGCAGTATCTTGCTGCAATGCAGCTAGAAGTTGGTGGATTGGGGCAAGCTTGTTTCAGGTATGTCCAAAGAATGAGGGAATTTCTTCATCTATGGGAGGAAAAGAAAACAGAGCATTCACTAATCTGTCATATCATAAGAAGAACTAATCAGTTCAAGTGGCACTGTAGTCTTGTCCAAAAAGTTCCTAGTAGTCCTCTGAATTTAGAGGAGCCATAGTATGGTAACCAACTTTTATACCAGTTATTTGTGGAAATACTGATCCTCTGGAAGAACGGACTACCATCACACGTCATATGCACAATTGCTATAAAAATCATTTAAAATAGTAAGCCATATCCTGAAGATTTTACCAAGTTTGTGCTCAGGAAAGTTCCCCTGGATTTCAATGGGAGTTTGATTGAGAAGGGACTGGTAAAACTGAGTAAAGATTTCAGGATATGGCCAACAGGCAGGAAGGAGTTGGGTCAAAATAAAATGAAGCTATCTTTTCAGCCCAGAATGAGGCAAAAAAAGGAGTTTCCTTTTTCTCCTGGGCTCTAGAAAACAGTACAGCATTTCCATCCTGCTTTGATCTTCATTCTTTCGTGGAGATATGTACAGATTACTTCCATCTCACTAAAACAGGTTAGCCAATGAGCAATCCTTTCTATCGATATTATGTCTCATGTCTCACTTCCTCCCCTACATGGCTCAAGCACCTTCTCTTCTTGATGTATGTTCATACTATAAATTAGGCTCCTGAGAAATTGCTTACTCTTCCCTCCCTCCTTTGCTTTTCTGTGCAGAGGACAGAAACTTATGTCCCTTATGTTCTAAAAACAAAACAACAAACAAAAACTCATATTGAGATATTGAGCCAAGATTCACTCATGATTTATGGCAATAGGACTTCCTGGGTGAAATTTCGTATCCTGAGGGGCAAGTTTATTCTGTTCGTTGTTCATTAAAAACAAATTTAGTTTGTGCCCTTTGTGTAATAATTTGATACTTTCCTAGATTGCCTGCTGGTTAACATTCCAAACATATTTTTTTTAAATCACAGTTGGACATGTGGCATAAGATATAAAATAAAATGTAGATATTAAAAGAGATGGGGAATAATTATTAATGATCAAAAGGAGAGAAACTAAAACATCAGTGTTTGTGGAAAGCTAACATTTTCCTTCTCATTGATTAGACTGTACGGTACCATTAGCTATTGCAGTGAACCCTCACACACTGAAAACACATAATCATTCCTCTCTAGCATGATGTTACTGAGATACCATTTTCTAACTTGTTTCTGTCATTTTGAAACAAGGTCTACAATACATGGAGTCAACTGATTGAAAAGAGTTCCATGCTTAATCAACTCTCATCATTTTTCAACTGGGGTTTATATTGTCCACTTGAGTGTAGTGACGCAGTGGGTGAGAAAATAGAGAATTAATCTTCCATCACATTCCCTTCTGTAGAGAAACTTTCTAATTAAACAGTAGAAAATAATTTCGAAACTGAGGGGGGAAAAAACCCTTTTCATTCACTGTCTTCCATGGCACTGTCATGGGCAAAGTTAATTGCAAAAAATAATTTATTCATAAAAGACTTTCAATTGTATCTCATGTCTTTGGTGGTTTCAGTACTGAAGAACCCATATTTCCCCTAATAGGTACTTGTGATAGGAAAACAAAACATGTTCTGTATGCACTACTTTGTTTCTGATTCATATTTTCTATCCTAAGGTACTTTTTCTTCAAATCTATCTCTGTCTCCAGTGTTCAAAAATCCCTTCATAACTGCATTTCTTAAAAGATCTTCCTTCCTAACTATGCTAGTTGTGCATATTGATATTTTTTTTCCATTTACTATTCTGGTCTATTAGCTGCTAGGAGAATAGATAAGACAATGCAGAATGAAAGTCCCTTGTTGCAACTATTTTGTTTTAAAATGGCAATTCTAAACATTACTCTATGTAGAAAACAAAATCCAAGTGCAAGGCATCCTGGGTAATGATATGGAAATGATCACAGTTGCATGAAAAGCAAGTTGAATGTATGAATGTACACAGTTGAATGTATTAATCAATGACTGATATAATCATTATTTTGGGTTTTGCAACTGAAGAAGGGGGCTTGCAGCTAGAAAGTCAATTGAATATTGACAGATAACTTTTTTCAGTGTGTGGAATAAAGAATGTTTTCTACAACTTTTGTTAAAATCCTAGTGTTAAGCTGTTTGGGCTTAAATAAGGTCAATATGTTGGTTTCGTGCTTTTCATATTAGCTCTGGCTTTTTTTTTTTTGGCAGGTTCTCCCTCTCACTGTTTGTGCAGCATGACATAGTAGTGCCAAGTTTGTAATGTCAACTCTTTGCAGCTCTTTTTAATGCTTTTATCTACAGAAAGCTGCCTACTGCTTAAATGTAGAGAGAGCTCAGGGAAGAACAGTCTCTGAAAGTTTGTGGGGGGGAAATCATCATCATTGTGTTGTCTTTGCTTATCTTATGCTTACTTGTGCTTCCCTTGTTAGCTGGGTTGTGTAGTGGTACAAAAATGCTGATGCTTGCTATTAGTTTCATAAGATGATGCGTACAATGTTGTGTTGGAGGAATATACAACAAGAAGTAGTTCAGAGAAACTTCACGTCAGGTGGTAAGGTGGTAGTACTTGTTTCTGTATGTGGGAAATATTGCTGCATGGGGATGCACTGGGTAGGTCAGTGGTCCCCAAACTTTTTCTGTCATGCCCCCCCTTACCCGTAATGGAATCTGTCCGTGCCCCAGCCCCCTGAGCTGCAGTCGGGAACCAGGGCTGGGAGCGGAGCTAAAGCTGGGGCTGGGGCGGGGGTTGGAGCTGCAGCTGGGGTCTGAGTCGGGAGCCGGGACCAGGAGCGGAGCTTTGGCCGAGGCCGGGGCGAGAGCCGCAGCTGTGGCTGGGAGTGGGGCTGGAAGCCAGAGGCCAAGGCCGAAGCCAGAACCGTGGCTGGGCCCGGGGGTGGGGCCTGGGTGAAGCTGGGGGCAGAGCAGGACTGAGTGGTGCTCCCTTCCTATCCCCTGTGGGCTGGCCCAGGCCCCGTCACATCCCCCGAATGTTCCTCCACACACACCCCTAGTGGGCACCCCCGAGAGTTTGGGGACCACAGGCGTATGTGCTGTCGCCTTTTCCTACTGGAGAAGATATGATGGTTTCATATGTCCACATCTGTGCACATAACAAATCCAACCTGTAATTTAGCCTGACTGTAATTTTCTGCTCAAGAGGCCAAGGACTTCAATAGTAGGGTTGTTGCGAAAGGTGTTGGCTGGAGTGTAACAATATTGCCGGTCAGGAATGTGAGGTATTGTGTGCAGGTGTGGCTGCAAAGCATCAAAGATCCTAATTCTGCAGGGCTGACTTCAAGGGGAGCAGGACTGGACCTAAAAATTAGGTCAAACCACAGCTGCTATTCAATCATAAAATACTTGTAAAAATACATTGCAAACTACAACAGTTTGTTTTGATGGGGAAAGGAAGGCTGTCTGAAATTCCACCCAGATGTCCATCTACTTGGCTATGCTTCTTAGATTTCTTATTTTAAATTAGGGGTGAGTTTTTTCTGAGAGAATTGGGTTCATAATCTATAAAGATACAGAATAACAATCTTTTATTGTTTCATAGCCAGTGCTTGCCATTCATTCTCTTTTATAAATGCTGGTTTCACAAGGAGACTGATAGTCGACACTGAAATAAGGAAAGAACATGTTATCAGTAGATATTGGAGACAATCATGTTTTCTTGTCTTGATTCATTTTGTGTAATGAACTTTAAGAAAAACCATTCAGTTTTGGAATAGACAAAAATGAGCCTCTGTTATACGTTATCTAAGTTAATGGATTCCTTTTATGAAAGGCAAAAAATAGCAGTGTTACTAAATGTAACTAATGTATCTAGAGTTTGGAGAGCATAATGCTAAATGTCCATGGTACATTCTCCATTTTATGATCAATTTTGCTACTCTGCCCTGACCTAATTATTGCTGTTGCTTATGAAAGGAAATTGAGAAAAACATGTCTTAGTTGGTTAATAAGCCATCCGGAAAATTATATTAGCATGATCAATCCGTAATGTTTATAGTTTCTCATAATATTAGATCACCTGAAAAGGTGTTTGTTGGAGGGGAGGGGAAGAACTAAGTTGACTTCATCAGGCAATTAGCCTTTGCATACTTCCTCAGTTGATTTTATAGAGGCACACCTATTGCAACTTCTATTCAAGCAGATAAGGATACTTTTGTAAAATGTTATTACTGTTATTACAGTTATCAGAGCCAGATTATTTCATCATTATAATAATGGAATATTTGAGGCATTTGCTTCATTGTTAACTGGCTGCTGATCAGTTATGTGATGCTTTACCCAAGTTCCCCATGCATAAGCTAGTAGTCTTGAATCAGTCAGTAATAACTGGCTGAAAAGCTCATTTAGATTCTTAAGAGGATTTGCTAAAGCTTCCAACTGGCATTTTCCACCTTAGTTTCCCAGTCATGATATGCTTTCAATTTGCGAACTATTATCCATTTAGCATCTGTTTTTTGTCTATAGTTATGTGTCCTTACTTCTCAATACCATGGCACATCCAAGGCATGTTTATTTTGATAAAAGTATTTGACTTAGCGCATGTCCAGTACATTTTTTAAAAAAGGGACTAAGAACAACCCAGGGAGTTATAGACCAGTTAGCTTAAATTTGGTACTCAGAAAGATAATGGAGCAAATAATCAATTGTAAGCACCTGGTCATGGCACCAGTGAACACTGCCCATTACGCTGCCATCATTGGTGTCAATCTTAATAAGGAAATAAGGTGATAATTAACAGTCAATATGGATTTGTCAAGAACAAATAATGTCAAACCAACCTAATATTGTTCTCTGACAGGATAATAAGCCTTGTGGATGGGGGGAAGCAGGAGATGTGGTACATCTCGACTTTAGTAAGGCTTTTGATACTATCTCACTGGACCTTCTCATAAACAAACTAGAGAAACATAGCTTAGACAAATCTACTATAAGGTGGGTGTACAACTGGTTGGAAAAGTGTACTCAAAGAGTAATTATCAATGGTTCACAATCAAGCTGGAAGGGCATATTGAGTGGGGTCCTGCAGGCATCTGACGTGGGTCCAATTTTATTCAATATTGTCATAAACTATTCAGATAATGGCATAGAGAGTACACTTATAAAGTTTGCAGACGATACCAAGCTGGGAGGGGTTGCAAGCATTTTGGAGGATAGGATTACAATTCAAAATGATCTTGACAAATAGGAGAAATGGTCTGAAATGAATAGGCTGCACTTCAGCAAGGACTAATGCAAAGTACTACACTCAGGAAGGAACAATCAGTTGCACAAATACAAAATGGGAAATGACAGTCCTGGAAGGAGTACAGTAACTCCTCACTTACCCACGTTGTAGTTATGTTCCTGAAAAATGCGACTTTAAGCGAAACGATGTTAAGCGAATCCAATTTCCCCATAAGAATTAATGTAAATGGGGAGGTTAGGTTCCAGGGAAATGTTTTTCACCAGACAAAGGACTATATTTTATATATATACACACACACACACAGTATGAGTTTTAAACAAACAATTTAATACTGGTACACAGTGATGATGATTGTGAAGCTTGGTTGAGGTGGAGGAGTCAGAGGGTGGGATATTTCCCTTACTGCTAAATGATGAACTAGCAATTGGCTGAGCCCTCAAGGGTTAACTCTCTCACTCTACAAGGCAGCAGGAATGGAGGGAGATATGCGCATTCCCCTTTAAGTACACTGCCTTGTTAATTAGATGAGCTTGCTGAGACCGCAGCTGCTGCAAGCACCCTCCGTCCTGAGCCCTGGTGTGTCCCCCCTGCTCTATGGAAGATGGGGTAAGCGGGATGCAGGGGGGACACACCAGGGCTCAGGATGGAGCACCCTGACATTAGCCCCCCTCTTCCTTCCCTCCCCCCTGACATTAGCCCCCCTCTTCAGGTTTTTTCAGTGAGTTGTTATTTAAGTCTTTAGGGTTGGTGATTCCTGACAGAAAATTGAAATCCCCAAGTTACTCAGAGAGCTGGAACAGTGGAAGCTTCCCCACTAGAGTTCTGTTGCCTTTCTAGGAAAGAGGCTATTTCAGTATCTATATATATTAAATTCTCTGCCGTTCTGTTGAGACTTCCTGTGATGTAGTGTATAAACCCTCCCCTGGAACTGAATGGGTTAAGGAGCAACTCTGGGTCCAGGCAACCCCGTCCAGCTGCACATGCAGAGCATGCGCCAGCTGAAGATGCAGCTTAAAAGGGAGTCAGACAGCTAGGAAGAGCCCTGACAGGGCAGGGGAAAGGACCTACCCTGAGAGTTCCTGGAGAAGAGCACTGCAGTAACCGCCTCCAGGAGAGGAAGAGCCTGCCTGCTAGTCCCAGAGGGACTGATGGTTCAGTTATTATCTTTTCTTTTACTATGAGGCAAACGCAAACAGATTTTGGCAAGAGAATGGGTGGCAGGAAGTGGCCCAGGGAGGCAGCCTTAAGACACTCCTGGGTGCTGGACATTGGTACCTCTTATATGGGACCCTGGGCCAGAGCCCAGTGGAGTAGATGGGCTCCCCTACCAACCTCCCTCTTTAAGAAGGGCATGAAAACCCTCATTTCTAGACTCTCCCTGAGGGCAGGAAGGAAGGGAAACCCCCGGCTGGGATTGGACACCCACGAGGGTCAGTAGACGGATCTTGTATGTTCCTTGGAACCCTGTCACACAGAGAAAGATTTGACTAATGACCTGACCAGAGGGTCGGCTCAACCCCCATCACAGACAGTCAATCACAGGGCATGATGGTGACCCAGGGGACAGATAGAGTCGTGGCGAGCAGAGGCCTAAACCCCTAACCACTAGGTCATGCCACCAGTGAACACTGCCCATCACGCTACCATCATTGGTGCCAATCTTAATGATTTTTATGATGTGGACACATACATTATGTATGCGTGAGCTGTAAATGTGTAATGTCTGCAGTGATGAGCGCAATAAACAATTAATGGTGCCATTCATAGTGCAAGTCCTTGTCCTGTAATTAAAATGGATATATGTGACTATTTGGAAAGAAATATGGAACCATAAGTTACTGACTGATTTTGTTCGTCAGATGACTCAGGATGAAAGACATTCTCAAGAAGCTGGATACTATACTTTACATAGGTATTTTGCTATGGAAGGGGGGAGGGGCTATGCTATAAAATATGGGATTTATTTTGTGCTTATTGTAAATATATACTAATGTAGGGCTTGAAAACTTTGCCAGACAGCCACTAGCTAGGGGACCAAACTTACTTGCAGAGACCGATATGAAAGGTGGTACCAGCAAGCCTCAGGCCCCAGCAGCTGGGATTCTGGCTGGGGTGCTGTTCATCTCCCTTCCCAGGGATCCATCTTTCATATCAGCATCTCACTGATACTGTAGGTGTCAGGTAAATTTGAATCTGCTCACCCCCACGCCTCTGCTCTTGTTGGTTGAAGGAACCTACACCATCATTCTCCCCCCTGCTCCCACATTCTCTTGACTATTGAGAAGTGAAGTCAGACTCTGTCCCCTTCTGGTTTCCTGGCTACTGTGGTACTCTACCCATCCTCAATCTATTAAGAAGTCTTCCATCGACCTAGTGTTGTCTACACCAGGGGTTAGGTTGGATTTTCCACATCCCTGAGAGACATAGGTGTGCCAGTGTACGTTCCAAGTGTAAACCGGTCCTCAGTTGTGACTACAGAAAGCCCTTTCTGGTACACCTTTTAACTCTGGACTTTAAGGAGCCTTAAAGTGGGCGTAAGTTATATTTGCACTCACTCTGAGGCCCTTTTACATTGCCAGAGTGGTATAAAGAGGACTTAGTGTGCATTAGAATAAAGTCCAATGTCTGCAACCTAGTTTTAGGATTTAAAAGCAGTCATTTCCTAAGTGAATCATAGTTTAATCAAGGCTAGTAGCAGCATCTTAAAATTGGTTAATATCCATATTTGGGTTTCCTGGATGGTTTAAATGGAGTGGCATATTATCTTCTCTATAGTCAGCCTAAAAGATAGATTTGATGGCTGTGAGCAAAGCTGTGAAATTGCTATAGGCTTCCTCTCTTATAGCCTGCCACCTATTTGATTTATATGATAAGTGATCTCAGATGACCCTCCAAGGCACTGAACCATTAGAGAGTTATGTTGCACAGTGATAAGAAATCTTCAGAGATACCTAAATCTTCCTTTACCACTGGGAGTTTCATCTGTTCTGGAATACAGAACATTTTTATGTATGATGTTGCTATCTCGCTAGCCATACTAATATTCAAAAGGATACACAGATTTAAATCAATAGCACACAGATAAAGACCTTAAAACTGAAGTATTTGCCAAGTGCGTGTTAGACAGCTCTTCCAGTTTTATTTTTTCTTTTGTGTTCTATTTCTTGAAAGTTGAATAGCCAGAAGGGTTCAAATTCAAGTTCTCTTTTAGTCTTCTGACCAAGCAGGAAGCTGGCCAGCATGCACACTACGGTCTGAAAGCCATTTCAACCAAGGAGTAATTTTCTTATTTCAGCCTTCATGCATTCATGGATTATGTCCTTTCTTAGGGTAGGTCCACACTACCCGCCTGATTCGGTGGGTAGAGATCGATCTTCTGGGATCGATTTATCGCGTCTCATCTGGACGCGATAAATCGATCCTAGAAGCGCTCCCCCGTCGACTGCGGAACTCCTGCTCGCCGAGAGGAGGAAGCGCTGTCGACGGGGGAGCTTGCCTGCGCCGCGTGGACCCACAGTAAGTAAACTTAGTTCGATCTAGAAAACGTCGACTTCAGCTACGCTATTCTCGTAGCTGAAGTTGCGTTTCCTAGATCGATCCCCCGCCCCAGTGTGGACCAAGCCTGAGTTAGCATATGTACTAAGTTCAGGGTTGGTTTAGTTGTTGTTTTCTAGGAACAAGTGAAAGTGCCACTCCTTTTGCTTTGGATCATAGTGGGACACGTGTTTTTAGCCTAAGATCAGTAAGAGTATATCCAGTTAACTATGGCTATTTTTTTTTTTCAGGAGAAAGTAGGTGCTGTTTATCTGGATTCCTGCTATTGCATCCATGTCTAATGCAGCGTTGTTTAAAAATAATCTGCCATAAATGTGAGCTTCACAGTGTAAGTTTGATACAAGGATAACCTCCTACATAGAGTTCATCTACTCTATGTCAGGTATAGGACATCAAATACCAGACCCTTACTGTAGGCAGTATTGTATTTAGCCTCCACATTAGCGCATAAGGGAAGGAGAGTGTGCAGGTGCCTACTTCTACTCAGACTGCTGGGCATATCAAAATGGACAAGATCAGGGGAGTGGCGCAGGAAAAGCTGTTCTCATTTGCAGCCTGCCATCCTCGGCAGCATCGTGTGAATGTTTACAACTGCTGCTTTTGTTCATTGAAAATTCTCCTGTAAGGAAGAGATTTCTCTTTAAAATAAAATTAATGCAAGAGAGAGATGAATAGTCCCCCCATGCTATTTGGCTTTTTGCTCAAAGATATTTTATGAGAGGCAGCTCTTGGCAAATTTAAATGATCCTCTTCCTTAAGCTGGCAAATGCTGTCAATTCCAGTCCTCTTACACTCACATAAATCTGTAAAGTTGGCATCCCAGCTACACAAGGCAACAATAAAATTGTGCAGGAGGACAGCACAAGGGTGCTATAATCACTGCTGGTTCGTGTCAGCATTCAGAAAGCCTCTATTAGGGTTTTATTCTATGAATTATTTCTTTTGAAACACCATTACCTATATTTGCTAGGAGAGAGTGGTCTTGGCTGATTATATTTTAATTTTTAGAAAATGCACTTTAAATAGAGTCGTGCGGGGGTGGGGGGAGAATGTGTAATGGAAACTAGCAAATTATGTTAGAATAAATTTTATAGGCCCTCCTTTTGACTGCTTTTGTTTAAGAATTAAAGCCATTCCCGACAGGCTATAACTGTACAAAAAGAGAACACCCAGTGTGTGTTTGTATAGATTCACATCCTGACTGCTGACCCACATGTTCATACAGGTCCACAAACCATCCCCACAGTGAGACAACAAATAGGAGGGTAGTATCAAGCAGTGGCAGGAGAGAAGCAATTCTGTTGCTGCAAAGCCACTCCCACTCCCCCTGCATAGAGCTGTGGAGAATACATCGGAAGGAGTTGATGCCTCCTCCTTTGTCTCTACATTAATACATCGGAAGGAGTTGATGCCTCCTCCTTTGTCTCTACATTAGAGATTCTGGCTCTCCCTGTCTGGATGACAGCTGAGGAAACACAAAGTGGTGCCTGAAAAACCCATCAAGACAAAGATATCCCTTCTCCCCCAAGCAATTAGGTGGGAAAGGAACCCAACTCTCCATTATCCCACTACTTCCTTAATAAATAACCTTTGTGTTCTTTTTATTTACCTTTTGGGTACACTTGGGTCTCATTTTCAAGCTTTTCTCTGCCACGAATGGCTGGAAACTTATTTTAAGAAGTGAAGATTCTCCTATATTCAACATGACTCAAAGAGCACCAAATAACGGGCAACTCATGATAAAATCACAAGAGTTGGCAACACTGGGTGACATCAAACAGGACAATTCCTGCCCCAGGCCTCAATGTCCTTCTTGCATTCCCAGATTGCTCTGGGTAGGTTATTACAGTCCCTAGGGGCGTGGTCTTCAGGGCCTAGAGAGACAGAGAATCATTTGTATCATCTCCTGCTCCTTTTCTGCAGCTCTCTGGAATCTGACTGGGCCACGGTTGCAGAGTCCCTCTGTATCCTTTAACATGCTTGCCTGATCCATCCCAGGACTGGGCAACCCTGCATGGATCCTTAATAAACTGAAGTGCTCCCATGTTGCTCAGCATTACAATTTGGCATGCACTATATGTTTGAGAACTTTTGGTGGTATTCTGCTCAGTTACATCAGGGTTCAAAGGGCTCTGGATCAAGTCCTGAATTTGCCACAGAAATTGTTTTGTAATATAATTATTAATTTTGTTGATGCATGTGTATGGGAAGGGGGGAGAGAGATAATACATTTGTATCTGAGAGAGAATTAGACAGCAGGATAGAAGAACAAGACGTGTCAGACTTATTACCGATGCAGAGACCATTTTTTCATTTTGTTCATAATGTTGTTTTGAACCTTTGCCAGGCTTCTGAGAGGAAGGCCACTCCTGAGCCCACCCCATGTTTCACACCCATTCATTGTTCTCACTTTGCAGCTTTTGACGGAGCTAGTGCTTTCAGGAGAAAGACTTATTGATTAGAATGAAGTCATTGTCAGCATCTGGGCTTTTATTTCTCTACTCTGTTTTTTATTCACTGTGTAGAAGGTGTTTGTGGTATTTTACCCTAACTTGGCAAATTCCATTGGCCTCTCTCCACTTATTCCTCAGAGCACTCTCACTTTGTCCCCTGCCCTTTTGACCTGCTCAAGTCTGTCGTGATAATGCTCAAGCATATGGTGGGATGACTAAGGGCATGACTACAGATACAGCACTGCAGCAGCACAGCTGCATTGCGTCTGGTGAAGACGCTCTATGCCGGCGTGAGAGAGTTCTCCCATTGACAGAGTAAAACCACCTCCGCGAGCAGCAGAGGCTGTGTCGGCGGGAGAAGCTCTCCCATCCACATAGCACTATGCACACGAGCACTTATGTCGGTGTAACTAATGTTGCTCTGGGGAGTGGTTTAATGCTCCAGAACAAGCTTTCAGAACAAGCTTCTTTTCTACTGTTGAAGGAGCATCTTCCTTCAACAGTAGAAAAGAAGGCTACAATATAATAAATCATTTTTATTTCTAATATTCCTGCTCTTCTATAAGAGAGATTACATATTAGTTGTTGCTGGGATAAATTCTTAAGGAGTGTCTCTAAATTTTATGGGTTTTTTGTCCTGCATTACTTCCCATGTCTTTGTGGGTCTGCTGTGTTGTGCTTTCTTGTCTTCTGTAGGCAGTGGGATCCTTTTTTTAAATAATTGGGCAATAGAATAAATAATCCTGAGCTATCTCAAAAGGTTTTAGCAACAGCAACTTAATTATGGAAAGATCCTTTTCACAGATACTGTCCCTTTTGTAGATCACTTTTGGTTTTGCCACAACATGTGGCTTGCAGTATGTTCTTTGAGCTCAGCATGAGGATTTAGCTTCTATTCCCTTCTTTTGGTTGATAAAATAAGTCAAAATGTTTTTTTTTTTAATTAACACTTTTGTGTCAGATAGTTCCTCTATACATGTGCACAATTGGTAATGTCATCTGTTGCTGTATAATGCAATAGATTTGTATGTGTGATTCTCATATTATAAAGTGATGTGTGGAATAAACATTGAAGTGAGAGCCGGGAATCCTTAGTTTTAATCCTGATTCTGACCCTAGAACAAGTCACTCAGGAACAGGTTTTCAAAGGTGAACTCTAATCCAAATTCAGACTAGAAATAGGGTGAAAATTTTTAACAGTGGAGGTAATTAATCATTGTAACAATTTACCAAGGATTGTGGGCAATTTCCCATCACTGGCAATTTTTAAATCAGGATTGGATATTTTTCTGAAAGATATGATCTAGTTCAAACATAGTTATTGGACCTGAAGCAGGAATTAACACAGGCTTGTGTTATGTAGGTGATCACAATGGTCCCTTGTGGCCTTAAAATCTATTAATCTGATTTTGAGTGCCTCAATATTTGGATGTCCAACTTTACACACCAAAGGCCTCATTTTCAGTGATGTTGAGTACTCCTCTTCAATGGATGTTTAGAGGTGCTCCTCAGATCGGTTTGCTTATAATGATACTGAACTCCTTCGTAAAGCACTTTGAGATCCACTGATGAGAAGTGCTGTAGGTAGTGGAGGTGTTATTAAGGGAGCTAGGTTTAGGCAGAAGCGGCGCCAGGGTTTTTGGCGCCCTAGGCGGGGGTCCTTCCGCGCTCCCGGTCGTCGTCGGCAATTCTGTGGCGGGGGGGTCCTTCCGCGCTCCCGGTCTTCGGGGCACTTCGGCGGCGGGTCCCGGAGCGAGTGAAGGACCCGCCGCAGAATTGCCGCCGAAGACCCGGAGCGCGGAAGGACCCCCCTGCCGCTGAATTGCTGCCGAGGGCGGCAAAATGCCGCCGCCCCCCCAAATCCTGGCGCCCTAGGCGACCGCCTAGGTCGCCTAAATGGAAGCGCTGGCCCTGGGTTTAGGCACCCAAATTAGGAAATTGTGGCCCTGGTATCTGAAACTAAAAGCCATTACTGGAAACTCAGATTTCTGCCTCAGATATTCCAGTCTTTTTAAAATGGGGATTAAAATGCTTGCTTAAGTGCCTCACAGTGTTTTGTGGAGGGTGATCATTAATGTTGGAACACCTCTTGGAAGAAGAGTCATGCTATCTAAGTACCAACTAATATTCAAAATCAGATTAGCCTTCCACATATACATTTGAGTGTAACATCCCTTGTATATTGTGGTCGCTCTAATTACAGGTGTGCTAGAGGTTGGGGTGAGCACAGGGAACTCTTTCCCTTCCAACACACCTGCGCAAGGGGTAGTCAGTCATAACTTGTCTACACTGAATGGACAATGTAAGGAAAGGCTGCCTTCCGTGCTAGTAGCTACATAGGGATGATGTCTGAGTGAGGTGATGGCAAAGCCAAGACTCTGGTCCTCTTTAAGGTCTTGATCCAAAGTGCGTTGATGATAAGGCTCCCAATGACTTCAGTGGGATTTGAATCAGGCCCTTAACATGCAGAAAGAACTTCTCCTCACCACTTTGCTCTCTACATCCCTGGATTATTATTCCTCATGCAGGCATAATGGCTCCAGGCCCTGCTGCTCAGGAAATGCACCTGCTCCCTTTTCCTAGTGCTCCATTGCTTCTGAATAGGCAGAATTTGGCCCATATTGCTCTTTTAATAGCAGACCAGCAGCACTCACTGAAGACCTTTAGCAATTTTCAGAGCTGCAGTAGCCAGAATGAATAATGGTTACTCTCCCCCATGGTGACCCCTCCCCCCACTTTATAGATTATGTTAGCTACTAGTATTCTCTTGCCAATAAATGCTTCTTTAAGTCACGACAAGGGTTTCTAACAAGAAAATAAGAGGAGTTAGGAAACACAAATAAAACTTGAAAACAGCTTGGGAGCCTTTATATGCACTGTAAACTGCTTTTATCATTCAAGTCTATCTGAGCGTTGCAGGTAGAATTTGGCACAGAGACTAGACAAGAAGAAAGACAAAGTCTAGGTTTGAGGATTTGACGTAAAACAGTGGACCTTCTTCCCATTCTTCAAAAGAGAACTATGACATTCAATGGAGGTAGCTCATTCAAGTCTGGTATGCAAGTATTAATTATGTGGTAATTTATGCACGTTACCAAGATGTTAGTTTGTTCCTCAGACTTGTTGTAGTTCAAAGTTATTCTGCTTAGTTCAGTCCTCCGTAAAAAGCTGCCCTCAATTTTATCACACAAACACAAAGTTGAAAAGCAAAGCCATCTAAAATTTGGGGAGCTTTTAAGAATGCCTTTCAGGTTCTGTACATGAGTCAGTCTGACAGAAGAGTAGACATCATTATGGGTGCTGCATTTTCAATCCTATATATTGACTGGATTTATTGCTAAACATTTTCTTCGCATGAGGACCTGGGTAATACTGCTGACATACCAAATTCTGCCGACCCTCTGGAGTAGTGTTGTGGCTAAGTAGGCTGTTACTGAGACTAGTGGCTGATTGGCTGGTGTCCAGTAGCAGCAGGGTTAAGGAGCTTGGTCCAGCTTTGAAAAAGCCAGTCAGCCTGGGACGGTAGTTCGCCTGGATGCCTGGCTTAGCTGAAAGCCTGGGCATCTCGAAAGATTTGTTCCAGTCCTGAAAGAGACTTAGTTTAGCTTAGGAGCTTAGCTAAGGCAGAGACCTGTTCCAGCCTTGAAAGACTATTGTAGTCCCCTATCAGCAGGTGGTATGGGAATCCTTGTAACCTAAGTTACTGCAGTTGCTAATGGAACTAAATTTAAAGGAAGTACATTTTCAATGCTCCAAGTCTTTTTCTGCTGCTTGCTTCTTCACAGTAGCAGAGTCCACCACCCATAGTTCATGCGGAAGAATTCAGTCAGAAAACTACATGACAAAGATGCTATCATCATGAGTAAAGGTGGTAGAATCAGTCCCAAAATATCTTTCAAGCTAGAGTATGCCACAAGAACGCAGCCCATGGTAACATCCAGGAAGCATCACAAAATCATCCCCCGCTTCACCCTCCCCCTGCCCTGGCCTCGGGGTTCAGTAACTTGCTGTGGGTCTATACCAACAGCAAATTACTACAACCTCCATCTTCTCAGTGCCAACTCTGCTCTACTGGCTAGCACACCAGTGGGTGAAACCAAGGTTCCACCCACTCTCAGTCCATCTACCCACAACAGACAAAGAGCACCCACTTAGCCATGTGCATCCAGTCCTAAGGCCCAGGCAGCCTGTGCAGTAGCAAAAGGGGGGGGCGGGGAGGGCTGTCTTTTGTGAGTGCATAGGCTGAAGGACAATCATGGGCACTGTCTTTTCCTTACTTTTCTATTTGTTTCTCTCTTTCTCCCTAATCTTACCTACTGTATGGCAATATTTAACATGATCATTCCAATTCCATTTAAAGGAATTAGCCTTCCATGATTCAGAATTCCATAGCACAGGAGCAAATTGTTAAAACAAATATTTGATTGTATTACCTAACCACCAAGTGATTTCAGTAATCACAAAAGGGTAATGAGGTTCCCAATCCAAGACAGACAAGGCAATTTCTCCTGGTTAGCTTGTATTAAATTAACTGCATTATTTGGGACTTAACAAGCTAAAATTAAGGTTATTAGAGACAGTAATCTAAATCAGATTACATAACACAAGTCGGAACGTAACCATAATAGTGCAAAGTACCTATATTGCGTGTATCTTTTATACTATGATAGTATTTCATAATGTGTATTTGTTGTATTTATACAACATATTTTTAAAAAATTCTTGGGACAGCATTCTAATAATTTTCATTACCCTGAATAAGCCTCTGCAAACCGGAACCACTCTTTGAAGGTTGTCTTACTGCTTTCAAAGCTATATGTATGGAATGTATCTTAACAGCTGCAGAGCTATGTGATTGGTAGGCGATCCTACCGCTTAATTGCTTTCTCTTTCATGTCACCCACCCTGCCTCTTCTCCTCTGACACCGACTGCCCTGTGCACCATCCATCAGAGGAGAACGTTTGCTCCCTTTGTCATTTAACCAATATGTGGCCCCTTGCGTCTCAAGTCAAAATTTTCTGCTGCCCACTCTAGGGTTAACAATTCCACTATGGATGCTGCTGTGAAGGGGTGGATGGAAGCAAGCTTCCAAGAGGTATAGATAAAAGCATATTTGATTACCTACCAATCTACCTGTTGGAAGAACACTTAACAAGATTTATCTATCAGTTCAAGCATCACTATTTAGTATCTTTTTAGTTAAATATCAGACCTGCCACAGCGTTAAACCCCTGATGAGATATAATACAGTGGCAGGTTGGATATTTAAAGTCAGAGTGTGATTTCCTATATGCGCAGGTGCCTGAAAGAAGTATTCACAGACTGAAAGAATTGAAAGTTTTTACATAAAATTGAGATTTGGAAAGAAGGTTGACGTTTCCACTGATGGTTGGGGTTTTTCCATTATTCTGGAAGCCAGACAAGCACAAAGTGAGACAAATATGCTGAAGATGTAGATGCTTACAAAGTGGTTTCCTTAGCAACAAAAACAATATGAAATCTTTCCAAATTTGGTTTCTCCCTTGTGTGAGGTTCAGGCAATCCAGATCCTGTTGATAACGCAGCTATCTGATCTGAGTGCAGTGAGGCTGCCAGAAGAGGGCCAGATGCTTAAAATAGGGGCTGTTGTGGTTACCACAGTCCATTGACTGTCTAAATTATGTTTGATGCATCTCTAGCTAAGAATCCCTGTTGCTGAGGAAATTGAGGTTGTCTCTGAAGTGACTTTCAGATAGTGTTAAAGTCATGTTAGCATGTTTCCTGTGTGACAGTAACTTGCATTCTGGAAGTTGCTAATCATGCTAACACAAAAAGGAACTTGCTCCTTAGCAGTTCTGCATTGCATTAATAATAAGAGAATGGCTTTGGCTGTTAAAGCTCCCCTGAGACAAGTGCCCTACCACATTGCTATCCCATGGTCCTCTGGAATTGTTCAACTGTATTAAACCTGTAAACTTGCTAATAAGGTAAGAACTATATGTGTTATGGCAAAGCAAAGCACTCTTTTATTTTTAGCAGGAGCAATTCACTTTTAAGAGACAAGATAGCTTTTTTCCTTTGCAGCGGTAAACTTTTTTTTTTATGTCTAATTCATTTTCCTCTGTAAAGATTTTTTTAGTTGAGCTACGAAGACAAGTGCAAACTAGCAAGTGCGCAAAGAAAAAAGCAGTCACCTTAGAAAATGAACATCTACCAGTCCTGAAGCTAAATAGCAGAAGGAAATACAGAGAAAATAACTCTTTCTGAGATGTCTGCTTTTATCAAGGCCGCTCATCTGCACAGCAGGAAAGAGAGAGTGAGAGAAAACTCATCTTAAATGTGAACCATAGACCAAGGCAAAAATTTTCAGCCAAAATTGGAAAAATGTAGATTCAGTGACACCAAAACATTTTGCAAATTTAACTAATTTTCACCAAATTGTTCATGTCAAAACTTCCCCTACCTTCCCCCGCAAAAAAAAACCAACAAAACACCACAATTCAAAATGTTTAATTTTGACATTTTCAAAACAAAACATTCCAATTTTTTCATTTTGCAATTTCCTTACAAAAAAATTAAATATAAAAAATACATAAAGTTTAAATGAAAAGTTTTGCTTTGGATCATACAAACATTTTTTAAAAATTGTTTTCGGTGCGGCTCAAAATGTTTTTTTTAAATTACCAGCCAGCTGCAAAATCCATTATTTGCATAGCTCTAATTAAGATCAGCCATCTCTGTAAACATTGAAAGCAGAAGAATGAGGAAAGGCTAAGTCATTGCCATTTAATCAGGAATGTGTAAGGTTGGGTGCTCGGAGTCTCAGTGGTGCCATTAGTAAATTGTCTCTGGAATGCCAAATACATGGCTTCTTTGATAAAAGAGCTACCTGTTCATTTCTAGCAGAAATCAAGAGCTGTGCTATCCTTATATGAAGATGTTCCCCTCTAGAACATCTCCTTTTATTCAAAATATTAAACCTTTCAATTACATGAATTGTTTAAAAAAATGACTTACATAGCTATTAAATTGCTTGAGATAGTGTGAAAAGTCCCTGGCCAAATGTGGAGGTAAAATAAGGACACACCTTTTTAACTACAATGAAATACAATGAAAGTGATTTTTGGAGCAAAGAATAGAAAACGAAAGATGTTTTGCTGAAAATATAGATTCTCTCCCTCCAAAATTGGGACAAATGGCATGTTTACAAATGCTCAGTTATGAGATAGGTTTCAGTGTAGCAGCCGTGTTAGTCTGTATCCGCAAAAATAACAGGATCTCCCCTTGTAAGTATTCTCACACTTGCTTCTTATCAAACTGTCTGTACTGGGCTATCTTGATTATCACTTCAAAAGTTTTTTTTCTCTTACTTAATTGGCCTCTCAGACTTGGTAAGACAACTCCCACCTGTTCATGCTCTCTGTATGTGTGTGTATATATATCTCCTCAATATATGTTTCACTCTATATGCATCCGAAGAAGTGGGTTGTAGCCCACGAAAGCTTATGCTCTAATAAATTTGTTAGTCTCTAAGGTGCCACAAGTACTCCTGTTATTTTTGCAGTTATGAGATAGATGATACTTGGCTCTTATATAGTGCCTTCCACCTGGAAATCCCAAACTATACTGCAAGTATAGTTATCCCCATTTTACAGCTGGTGAATCTTTTGGGCAGGGAAATTGTAACTGGTCTGAGCGAGAGCTGGGAGTTGAGTGCCTGAGCCACAAGACCACTGCCAAGATTGGCTGCCAAAAACTGCCCTTTCCAAGAAATAGATTACCATTAAAAATCAAACTTGGTTAGATCAGCTAACTTTCCCACAGCTTTTAAAGAAAACATCAAAACGCCATACTGGACCCTTCTTCCAACAGTGACAACTCATTGGAGCAGAAATCCAGAGCATGTTTGGTTGGCTTTCTTTTGTTCTTGTTGTTGTTTTCAGCTTCCCTTGATTGCTTAAAACTGAAGTTTTGTGTGTGTAAAGATAAATAAACTGATGACAATTCTACAAGCTGGGGGAAAAAAACCAATTGATGAAATGTGAACTTCCTTCTTTTATATCCCAAAAGTCGCTTTAGGTGAAAATTTCTATAATTTAGATTCAGGCAGTGATCTGATGAGAAATTCCTTTAGAGTAGCTCAGATCTAAAAAATATAAATGTTTACTTTGACTTTGTTAAGCCTACAGGAAAAACATATGAGATTCTCTCTCTTAGGTACTTCTATGGTTACTATCATTGTAGTATCTGAGGGCTTCACAACCTTTAATATATTTATCTTAACAACACCACGGCAAGGTAAAGAAATATGCTATTTCCCCATTTTAGAAGATGCAGCACTGAAGCAAAGACAAGTAATAGGCCTAAATTAGCAAGTAATTTTTGGTGCCTCTATTTTTGGATTCTCAACTTGAGACACTTTTTGGGCTTGAATTCACTACGGGCGTAAGTCGACCTAAGTTACGCTACTCCAACTATGTAAATAACATAGCTGGAGTCGACGTAACTTAGGTCGACTTACCCAAGTGTCTTCACTGCACTGGGTCGATGGGAGGTGCTCTCCGGTCGACTTCCTTTACTCTTCTCAGAGAGTTGGAGTACCGGGGTTGACTGGAGAGTGCTCTGCCATCGATTTAGTGGGTCTTCACTAGATCTCCCTGTAGTGAAGACCAGCCTTTTAAAGAGCTTGATTTTTCTTCCAAGCCCCTTCTAAAAATCAGATTTTTAAGGTGTCTCGAGTTGGGCACTGAAAAATCACTAGCCCCTTTGAAAATTTAGGCTTGAATGGCGAGGTCACAAAGGGAGTTTGTGGCAGAGCGGAAAGTCTCCAAAATCCTGGCTAGCACCTAGGTCTAGCTCCCTAACTACCCTTCCTCTTTTGGGGGGTTAGAACACCTATCTCATAAAAACTGCTTTGCAGTAATTTGGGATCCTTTATCGTTTTGTGCTGCACCACTTTAGGGGGAAAAACAAACCAATTTGGTGCCTGTCCATACAAACTTAAAATGTGTGTAATTCTAGTACTATAGTACCATTCCCGCAACTTTCAGAATGTGATGAGTAGGGCTGGGCACAAAATGGTTTTCCTGTCCCATGAAAACTTTTGAGATTCTGGAAAAATTTTCTCATCCTGAACTGGGATAAAAAAGTCAAAATTGTTAAAAATTTCACAAACCAAATGTCTGACGGGTGGGGTGTTATACCAATAGAATAAAAACCAGCAGGATCTTATTAAGAGGGATAAGGCAAAGATGCCACATTTATTGTAAATATAATGATAAAGCAAAAGATAAAAGTAAACAACGTTGTTTGACTACTTATTTCTTATACACACACACACACACACACACACACACAGAGAGAGAGAGAGAGAGAGAGAGAGGGAGAGAGATTCATTCACACAATCATTCATTCAAGTTCTGTATAGGTGTTATAGTTACCAGCCTAGAAGTTGCTCATGCCAAGTTACTGGCCAAGTATCTTGGTCATGAGGATGGAGCCGAGTCTGTGTCAGATGCATCTGATGCTCCTGGAGGCTGGCAGCAGAACCAGAGAGACTCAAAGTCATCAGTCTTTAGAGTCCATTTTTATAGGAATTAATTCCTATGTTAGTCTATGGGAGCTGTTTCATCCTGCTGTTGCTGACTCAATCAGCAGATGGCACACATTCCTGTGCAAAGTGGCACATTCCTGGTGGCTCCACATTGTCCAAAGTTTGTGTTTCTCATCCTTCCAGGTGATGGGGTGGATCCCAGTTTACCCTCCGGGGGTTTTCTGGTCATCCACTTGACACATTCTTCGGCCGATGGATACTTTCTTTCTAGGCTGGCACCTCCCTAACCATCCATGTATATCAAGCATTCATCAGCATACATTCCATACCTTAACCATATTTTAATTTACTGTCTCCACCACTTTCGGGGTGTGTGCTAATTCATTTGAGACTCCCGGCCCTTTAATCACAGAGGGTGGGGGGTCTGTCCTAGGAGCCCTTGAATGAAGTGAAAGTTACTTAACAGCTTATAGTGTTTGTTTACATTGTATCAATTACTTCAAGAACAAAGTCAGTTAACTTGTTTGTAAGTTTTACATAGTAGTAAAGTATCTTTCACAGGATAGATATAATCAATGGTTTCTACAGACAGTAGCTTACAAGTTTTAACAGAAGACCCAAGAGATTTTTGTACTTGGTGAAACTGTTGGATTTTAAAGTGTGGGGGACAAATTATGAGGGGGTCACTGTCACTTGGGGGAATCATTGTTAGTACCTTCTTTAATATCCCTACAGGGGAAGGGGTGGGGGGAGAACTGGTACCAGTCAATCAAATTACTGTATTTCATTTCAGTCATTTCTAAACATTTTGTTTCAATTGAGCATTTTTTTTAAATACCTTTCCTTTACAAACATGATCTTTTGACAATTTAGAAACTTTTCTTTTCAAAAAAAAATTTTGTCAAGACATTTGTTGAAACCAACTTTCCCTGGAAAAGTTTTGGTTTTGACAAATCAGTATTTTTGATGGCGGCAGGTCAAGGGGAGGTGGAAGTTTTGCTGGAAAATTCCTGACCAGCTCTAGTGATTAGTCCTGTCAACTTCCATGGGTCTACTTACATGCTTAAAGCTATCCAGGGGCTTCTGTGCTTCTCTGGATTGGAGCTTAAATCTCTATCCTGCAGTAAATCTGCACCACTGTTCTACATTTAAATGAACAAATAGTAAAAGGAAGACATTAAAAGTAGGTAGCAAAGAATTTCTATGCAGATATTGACAATCAAAGTTGTTATTTTAAGTCTGGTGTGAGCTAATTATTCTGTTACTATAAGAGTTATATCTTTATGTATTGTGTCTTACTACAAAGCACCTATCCACAGCTCTCAGTACTTATACTGTTTTATAAAAAAAAAATATAGCATTCTGTTGGATCATTTCACAGGAATTCTCCCTAAAACTATCCATCAGTCCACTTGTACCCCTCTCAACTTACCCATTCATATTCTTCCCTTAGTTCCTTCATGTAATTTATGGGACATTAAGGGCTGAATTCAAAGCCCAATGTAACATTTTCAAATTGAATTTCAGTGGCACTTAGACTCCTATGTCACCTATGTACTCACTTTTGGAATTTTTACCTTATATCCCTGTGTCCAATGGGGTGCCGAAGGGGGCCCATGTGAAAATTCTGCCAGCAAAATGAAAGAAGGGGTGGATTGATTTCTCTGTCCCTGGTGGCATTCTTCCCCCAATCTGAACAGTGCTAAATCATCCCTGCCAGAGATGACTAGTTCTCAGGGCTCATAACAATACTTCTGAAGAGACAAATCTTTTGCCTTTGGAATAGACCAGATAGTACCATGAGACAGATATTTTCCAAACATTTCTTGGGGAAGCATACTCCCTGGGTTCCTCACAAGATCTTCACCTGCACAGACTGCAAAGGACACAAGTAAATCACTACGCTATACTATCATTCGACTCCAAATATTTTTCCAGGAATAAAGCAGTGGAGCTTAATATGAGTTTGCCGGCTCAGTGTTGCTGCCTCCTTCCTTATTATGATGTTGAGAAAAAATTATTGTTGAAATGGGAAAGAACATACATTGATTTCCCCAGTTCCTCTCCTCTTCTCTCAGCAAGTGCATGTATCTCTGGTTTGTGGTGTTTATCCCAGGTAAGGGGGAAAATGTTTGTGGTAGTCTCTTGTTTGAAATATGGGTGTCACCCAAGCACCACCATCTTGACCACTGTGTTAAATTATCAAAGGTTAATATATAAATTTAGCTTTCCTATAGATGAGAATCACTTTGCTGTTGTTTTGTGTTTACTAATGGACATTCTTCTGCTTTGTATCAAACAGTCAATGAAGGCTCAGGAGAAACCAATCAAAAAGAGACGTCCACTTGTGACATTTGCCAGTTTGGGGCAGAGTGTGATGAAGATGCAGAGGATGTTTGGTACAGTAATTTTACACATTTCTTCTGTAATTAATGTCCTATTATTTAAAGGTGTCATTGCTCAGAAACCCACCATGTGAGAGGATATTAAACAATAATGTACACCCTTTCCCTTGTCCTCCGCCCAAAGTCCATTCATCGTACACATAGATAGAGACATTGCAAATCATGTTCTGTTAGATTGAGAGCACTTATTTGGAAGGGCAAACATGATACAGCTGGAAGACTGTCTCTAAACTGCAAGTGTAAAACAAACAGAAAGGAACAGATTAAGAAAATAATAGGGAGGGAGTAATACCAAAGAAAGTTATTAGACATGGTGTTAGTCAGCTGACCCCATCCAAACACCGTGTTCTATGCACTACCAGTCAGGCATGAAATTATGAACATTGCTTCTCTTCAGTAAGGAAGGTTATGGATGTGGTAAGCTAGGAGAAAGCACATGATCAATTTGTGCTCATTTTGATCTGGTCCTGCCAAGCTTTCAAAGGCCTATGATTTTATGCTTAAAAAAAAAACTGGCTCTGAATCCGGTTAGCAAGAGAAATTGTGCCACTGAAAAATAGAAGCAAGATTCTTCATGATTATATGTCTGTAATAATGGAATGAGACTGAGTTAGAAAAAATTGCTTAATTTTGATTTTGTCTAAGAGTATTACACAAATCTTCTGTTTCCCAGTAGGATCTTCACACAATTATTCAGAAGTGCTTTGGTCATGCCTGTGTCAAAATAAAACCTTGTTAAAATTAATATATCAGAAGTCACAGTCCAGTGGTTATAGTTTCATATTTAGGTGAGCTTTTAAGTTGGAGTAGAAGAGAAGGGAAGAATAGGGAGTATAACTGGGTACATGATAATATTATTAACCATGATAAGCTCTATATAATGCTAGCATTTTTTTGTTTGTTTGAGGGAACATAACAGATAAAATAGCCTAATTCCCTTCCTTTGAAACATCTATGAAGAGCAACATGACTGCAGGAACTGAAGTGCACGGTCTTTATCGACAGGCAGTCTTTCTTCAGGGGAATACACTTTGGGGTGCAGGAGGCAGGGAAGGACACTTAGAAGGATGTTACTAGTTAATTTGTTAAGAGGTAGTAAACCAGATTTCAAAGCAGAAGTAAAAAGATCATGCTAAGGCTGTTAAAGGGTTGTTTTGAAGTCAACAGTTCATGTGCTACAACAGAGCTCTGTTTTCCCATTCCTGCCCCCTGATTTATTTTGGATAAATAAGAAATAAGTCTTCTTTGTGTAAGCCATTTTTATTATTATATTTCTGAAATGGAAGCAGGCTATGTATTGAGAGCCTAGATTTCTTTCAAATATACTGGGACTGAATTTCAGAATTTGACATGAACCAAAGTCAATCACATTCCTTCATATACATACACACAGATTTAGTGTGTGAAAAATAAATGCTCCAGATTAGGTGAATAACACACATCCGTTTATTCTTTGATTGATATTTTTATGTTTATCTAGTTTCAGAAACAAAATTTCTTTGATTATCTTACTTGACTGATTAGCTTTGTGGAGTCCAAATTAGGTCAGCGGTTACTAGCAAGCATTGGGAACTGTTGTTATGAGGAAATTAGCCTAGAACTTTCAGTTTCTCCTATCAATCAGAAACTGTTCCGAAGCCCTGGGGTTGGTGCTTGATTCACTCCAAGTCAGAGGAAAGCAGGCTGGTAGTAGAAACTGATCATAGAGAGCCGTGGATATGAAGCTGGCTGCTTGCCTAACATTTCTAGGGTGTCAGAGTAGATCAGAGACGAGAGCACAGGTGTGATAGCAGATGTGGCTGGGATGCTAATGATTTAAAGGGACAATTAACATTATTCTCCATTACTACAGTCTGCTTTTTTTAAGTCCCTTGTTCCTGTTTTAGCTCTATTTTGTCAGTCGTTGTCAAATGCCACTCAGCTCAACAGAGCTATGTGTTGTCACTATTTTTAAAAAATTGTTTGACTTGTAAGACATTTGATCTATTAATGGCCCAACTACTGGGATTCTGTTAGGAGGCATGTTGCCCTGTAACAGATTATTTAAACTGATAGAATGGGTGTGGCCATTTTCTGGACAATTTGGAGAAATTTGTAATAAACAGATAGCTTTCTGCACGCATATTAGTCCATTTTACATTCTACCGTTGTAAGTGTGTGTGAGATCTGGCATTCCATTAGTGAACATCTTTACTGTGTTAAGAACGAAGACTATTCAGCTTGAAGTCTTTAATGTCTTGCTTCTTTTAATCTGTGAAATCTTCTTGTCACTAAGAGGATCGTGTATTGCTGGCACTGTTCCCACTTTTAATGCACTTTGCACCAATGGGCTTCATGAATATTTAAAGTAGGGCAGTGGCTGTGCTCTTTAGCACTAGATTGCAATCTATTGGTAAATCAGACATGTCGTGTTGCTTACTTTGGGTTTGTATTTCTGAGCTTGCTAAGGAGTAATTGACTTTGCAAGACAGGGCTACTCAGTGTAACGCCTGAGAGAGATACAAAAGAAAATGGAGAATGAAACATAAGGTTCTGAACAGAGTAAAGTATTTTCGAGATTGTCCAAAAAGCATTTGACGACACTATTAAACTCTCAGCCAGTGTATAAATAGTACATATCAAATGGAGTGCCCTTTGATATGGTAAAGTGGCTTAGTGTCAGTGTACAACCATGTCAAAGACCCAGATCCAAGTCTTAATCTCTTGCTTTATAGACCATTGAGGGAGTAGGCATTCTTCCTACACTATGCTAGTATGGAAAGATACCAAGCAAGGTCTTAGATGTGTCCATTTAAGTGGAGTGATGTAACTAATAGAAATAAACCTTATAAATCTGCAGAATTTCCATAGCAGAAGAGATGGGGAAAGAACTGGAGTATTTTCTTAAATCAGGATTAAAAGCTAAAAACCTCTGATTTGTAAAGTGAATCAAAGTCAAAATGATGTATCAGGGTTAAGTAATACCCTTTTCTTTTGCATTTCAATATCAAAGTGTAGTGGGCTTGAGCACTGCAAAGTGCATAGATCGTGCAGAATAAGACATGGTTAAAAGACTTGCACAGATGTATAAAGTTTACAACAGAAAATAAACTCCTCTCCCCCAAAACATACACACTCCTTCCTAAAGGTATTAAGCAAAGAACTCTTTATCTCATATTTCATTTCTAATCACTAATATATATTGTGTAAATTCTACTAAAGGGGAAATGAACAAACCAGCTAGCAAAAGACATGTATCAATATGTTTAAACTGCATTCTCATGCAAATAAACTGCATTATAGATGATAGATATTTGTACAAATATGATGCAGCTGTCAATAGCAACTACTCCTAAAATCAATAGCGCTCAATAAATCAATATTTATCTTTATTATAGTAAAGAAGGAAAACGTAAACGAAACTAATATCTGATTTTGTCGGCTTCCCAATCCACACAGCAATTAGGTCAGTCAGCACTGGGTCCCTTCCCTCTTCAATCAGTTGCTCTCAACCAGAGCATCTAAAAAAAAGATGTACTACCGGTTTTCGTATAAGGTACTAAAAGGTAGTTTGAAAGCCCACATACATTACAGGGGTATTGGCTGCTTCATGTTCAGCAGTGTGTGTAATAACTATGTGTGACCTACTTGTACTGGATTCAGAAGCAACCAGCTACTTTCGTATCTGCAGTACTCTGTGCATTTTATAGCACTGTGAGGTTATAATGCTTCATGTTGCTTTTTCTTGCTCCTCAGAGAGAAATAAGGTATTCGTTCACTGTCAGATATACTTGCAAAATGGTATTAAGTAAGGGAGAGTTAGCACAATGTAGAAACTTCACTTCTGCAAAAGTTTGTGGTGGTCCACAAAAGGTATGTCTACACTGCAATCTCAGGGGGGATATAGTGTAGATATACTCACGGTAGCTTTAATCTAGCTAGCATGGCTAAAAATAGCAATTAGGATGCAGCAGCATGGTCTTCAGCATGCACTGTACAAGTCTGTCCAGAATCCTGGGTATGTAACTTTTTGAATACTGGGAACTTGGTGCCACATCTGGCAAAATTGTTTTGTTTTACATTTTATACTGTTTTAGTTCAGACCCATTATTTGCTTCTCAATTCCGCTAAAATTCTCACAACCATGTAGGTGACTTCGGATCCTAAGTCTCATTGCTCCTAAGTGCCTAGGTCTCTTTTGAAAATGGGACTTAAGCTTTTAGACTTTTGAGAATTTTGCCCTTCCTATCTATTAAGTTGGTACGATCCTTTAGAGGAATGTATTTTTCCTTTTAGAAGATTGTGTTTGTTTGCACAAACTTCTGCCCTTGCAGAGTCAAAGGATTTATTTTCCTAATAACAGTCTTTTAAAAAAATATAATAATGAACCTGGTTTTAACAGAAGCCAAGACTGTCTGGAATTACTTATACTTCATGTTGTTTTATTGTCAATATACTTTAGAATGTCCTGGTAAATAATTTAGTCTACCCCCAAAGAAACTGACAATACTTTCTCTATCGGGGAAGTCTCTTATGTAGACAATATTTCATGATTTTCAATGTTCCTGAATAAATCATAAACTACATTTTGTTCTGTTTGTGTCATTCACTACAGTCTGTTATGGGACCCGGTATTTGATACATAAATCTCTTGTCCAAATTGTAGATTCTGTAACATTTGGTTCAGTGGCAAAAAATGGCATACAATTATAGCAAGAGCTCAATATGTGTTCTTGTATGTAACCCAAAACAATAACATTAGATAGTAAAGCTAAAGGATTTGTTGTGCATACTTGATTTTTCAGATGTTAGTGCCATCTCTGCTCTCAACCTCCTGGATTGAAATTCTGGTCCCACTGAAGTCAATGGGGGAGTTTTGCCATTGTCTTCATTGAGGCTAGAATTCCACCACACCACTGTAAATATGGAGTAACTTAATGAGAGCAGAATTTGGCAGAGTGTAAATCCAGAGTAACTTCACTGACTGCAGTGGAATTATTTTGTGATGGTGAAATTGAGAATAGAATTTGGCTCACTGACTGCTTGGATTATTTCCAAGTAAATACCAATTTCTGAATAGCTAAAACTTGCTTATAAGCATTCAGAGTTTTTGTTTTTTTGTTTCGTTTCTTGTCACGATACTCCCCTGCCTGATTCACAGTGGCTAAAGTCTCCCATTGCTTTCAAATGGGACTCAAACCCAACTGCTGCAGCCAAGATGGCTGCCCCCTATTTGGCATATGTGAGCTAAACAGGAGACAGTAAAGGAACAGAAAAATGTGTGTTTGTAGAAGATGGCAGAGAAGGAGAGTGTCAGGGGGATACTAAGTTAATGTCGAGGAGGAGAAAAAGAATGTGAGGTTCAATAGACTGTAAGGAGGAAAAAAGAAAATATGGGTGGCAGATGAATGTAGGGGACAAGTGGGGAACAGGAGACAGAGAGAACAGGGAGGGAGAATGTGAGGAGACAGGAGTCTGGGAGAGGCGGCAAGAGGGGAGGGATATTCAGAGGGACAGAAAGACAGCTCCTCCACCCCCAGGGCTAGGAGAAAGATACATGGAGTCCCCTACCCCGTAGCCAGCAAGGAGGCCTTTTGTTTTCGTGTGTGCACTTTGTGTGTATTGAAGGTTGATATTTCCCATCCAAAGTGTGCTGGCTGAGAGAGACATTAATGATACAAGAGACAGCTGGATAGTGTCTAAGGGAGCAGTTCTACTGGCATTTAGATCTTGGTATTGGACTGCATCAAAATGGCAGCTGAGCTACGCTCATTATAATGGTGTGCACATGTGGTCAGGCATTGTGCAAGGAAATCGGCATGCTTCTCTGTGCCCTGATTCAGTTTCCATGCACAGATGAATAGGTAGTCTACGGGACAACAAGAATCCATTTCCGTTCTCCTGTTAAACTGGGCACACGGTGCACATTTTCTTACTCCTCTATTAAGGATCTGTATCAAACAATGAGCTTTTTGATCCTAAGTAGCAAAATATCTACCAAATGGTTTACTGCAAACCTTTACTAACATTTGTTTAAAAATTGTTTTGGCAGTCTGTTTTGTACTCTGAATGTACCATAGGGCATTGAAAAGACCAGGCCCGACATCTGCCATTTTGTGCAACATAAACAAAAGGATCCGTTTGGGCTTTGTAAGGGCAGAGCTCTGTGCTGATTGTACAAAGCTGAAGCCACCACTTTGTTATGTAACTCTGTGTCTAGGAGAAACTTGCCTCACAAGATTGTGAAAGTGCACAGACAGGATAATATGAGAACGCACATCAAATATTAATGAGCATTGACACATAATCTTCTGTGTACATCAGGGCATTACAGCACGAAAGAACAAGCATAGGGACCTTGGACAGTAATGCATTTTTGCACCTATTTTCCCTGTCTAATTTTTTATTTTTTAAAAAAGCTCTCCCCACCTCACATGCCCTGCATTTAGCCAGAGTCATGGCCCTAGCAGTAAACTGACTGGTGCCTTGATGACGGCCTATTTAGTTGCAATAAAAAGCCGATTGGCCTAATGTGCAATCAAGAAAGAAGTGACATTTATTGCTTCAGTTTTATGATGCTGTGAACTGAGCAGGATTTGGAGCATTATAGTGCCTTCAGGGGGCAGGAGATCACAAGCAATGAATCATATTTATACCTTTTCCAATTTCCTACTAGCATTTTAGCAATAAATAGATTGTGTTATTGAGTTTTATGTAAGTATGTTTAAGAAAGTAGGAATGCAACTTTGTCGTTCAGAAATACATGGGTTAGCTAAATAGAGCAGCCGAGAATAAATGTGTGTAAAAAGCTGGGGAAGCACTGTCCCGTTTTCTGTCAAACATCCCAATAGCATGCTCCATCTCCCCCATCCTGCTTTATGTTAAACTATTAACTTAAAATTACACCCTTGGTGGAAGGTTGCAGGTTCGTTCACACCTCCATGAGGGAGCAGGAAGGCCACAGTTTCTTTCACAAAACTCAGCCATTTTTTTAAAAAGGGCATTAAATATAAGCATGACAAGAAATAACATGGACAACAGAATATGGTTGATGTCTACTGTTTGCAAACCACTGCAGGTGTGGAGTAACATGTTTCCCATGTGGTACTGGACAGAAGCACAGCTATTCTCCTCCCTTGCCTTCCTCCTAAATGTTAGACAATCCTGTTTCCATCCTGGGTAAAGACTTCCTCATAGAGCAAGAGTGTTCCTGTGAATGTCAAACCATAACTAAAAGCCCATATGCAGTATTTCTGTTCCTGGTTAGATCGTATCTACCACAGACTTCACCAGTCTCTTCTTACTCGGCCATGCGTCCTCTTTTAATGCTTCCGGATAGTAACAAATTGAAACTGAACACATCCTCACCAGAATCAAGAAAGTGGGTGCTATTCAAGCAGAATCGCAGTGGTTACCCTATCACCCGCACATCATCTCCAACAAACAATGCCTTACATGCACAGTAACAATGAATTCCTTTTGCCTACTTGGCTCAGCTACATTTGTACTTTAACTTGATCCATTCTTTGGTCCTGAAGAAGTGTGGTTTCCTTATCATCTGTTAAGCTTGGCCTGACGAACTTCTCCATGAGACTGTAAATCTCATTCATTCATCAATCTTTCCTACCCCCTTATTGCTGTCTTTGTGGATCCAACCAAGTCTCCTGATGCCAACCAGCCAACGCCTGCTTGTTGCATGACAATAAAGAGAAAAGAGACAGCCTGTTTCATTCACTGCCCATTGCTGAATAATAATACTGAGCTTTGTTTAGGGCTTTTCATCCATAGATCTTAAAGCACTTTACAAAAGGGTATCATTATCCCCATCTTACAGAGGTGAAGAGACTTGCTCAAGGTCACACAACATGTCAGTGACAGACGTTAGACCCCAGGTCTCCTGATTCCCAGTCTGAGGGCCTATTGACTGCACCAAGTTCTGACTTTTAGCAACATCCTTCCTAGATCTCTTCCAGACAGCAGTCCCATGCTGGCCGCTATAGAGGGTGAAATGTAATTACTGCAGATACAGAAATACTACAGGGTACGTGCAAGGCCTCAAGGAATGTAAAGATAATCCTGTGAAAATTTCATTAAACAGCTAGACTGGATTTTAGACTGATCCTGAGTCAGCTCAGGAACACTCCATTTTACCTCCCCCTACATAGAAGGGGGTGGGGGGTCATAGCTTGTAGCATAGCTTCCCTCACTTCCTTGGATCCCACAGATGACTCTCCTCAGAGTCGGGATTTGCTCAGGGAATGAGGGGTAGGAACTCGGGTTGGAAATTGGAAGCAGATGGCCTGGAGTTGATTGGGGTGGGGCACGTCATTCCCCTTGCACCTCACTCCCCACTGCACTCCGGGGAGATTACCAGGAAAAAGCAAGAAACAAGGTGGGTGAGGTAATATCTTATCGTTTGAGCTTACACAGAGCTCTTCTTCAGGTCTCTGCGTAAGCTCAAAAGCTTGTCTCTCTCACCAACATCCAATATCCAATAAAAGATATTACCTTACCACCTTGTCTCTCTAATATCCTGGGACCAACACAGCTACAACAACACTGCGTAGGAAAAAGAAATAGAGCAGAGCTGTTCTGCAGTGGTCCTGAATCCCCCTTCGAGGGGTGTGCCCAGGGCAGCCAGAAAGGGAGGGCAGACTGGGACCCAGAGCCAGTATACATGGCATCTTGCAGATCCCCTTGGAGGAAGACATTTAGAGGACATGCCCCACTGATTAATTTATGGGGCGCTCCCACACTTATGGAGCAACTGGGGATGAATGCTACAAAAAGATCCTTGCAGAGATTTCCTTCCACTTAACCCCTTCCCACAGGTTTTATGGGAGGGGGCAAACTGGCCTCCCTGCAGATCTTTCAGACCTCAATTCCCATGGAGTGCCCTAATGCTCTTCTCCTAGATGGAAAGGCAAAGTGATTACATGAAAGAACAAAATAAAACTTTACCTTTGACTCCCACCTTTTCGGTGCTACAGCACTCTGGGAGCAAACCTAACCTTTGAAAGCCTGCGACCATTTGCAGGCCTACATGACAAGGCACTTCATACAATTAGGTATGTTTTTCTTAATTCTATTGTGTGTTGCAAATTAATATGAAACATGGTGACTAATTGCAATGGTTCGCGTTACTTAATTGGATTCAAAATACAATGAGCGAACATCCTAGCAAGGCACACACAGCAATAAAAGATCCATGCGATAAATGTTTACGCAGAGAGAATGTTGCTAGTGCTTTGGTTTAACACAGACTGCAGCAATGTGAAGGACACATGAAGTGTAGGCAAAACGTACAAATGCATTTTTTATTCTCTGTGCTTCATACTACGTACCTGCTCATACTTGAATTTAGGATGTGCATGTAATTTGACTGTTCTTATTCCTACCAAATTAGTAAACAGATTTATTTATTTTTGCCATTCCTTTTCAAAAACCTATCATGAGCTATGTAGTTATCTGGTTTCTCCATGTGTACTGTATGTCCCCACTTCAGCACAGACTGTTTACACAACTTTGTCAGTTCACTTTAAAGTGGAACAATATTTTAAAAAATAAAATGAGACATTTATTGTGCCCTTAAGGTGTTAACATACAATCCAGTATACCATTAAGGGCACCAGAGACATGTGCAAGCTACATGAAGGTTGTATTATAATTGGTACTTTGAATTGTAAGAGGGAAGCAAAGGCGAAGATTTAATGCAAGGGGTTTTTTTGATTGGTTTATTTTGTTTGAAAACGTGATAAAGAACATTACAAAACAAATGAAATGAGAATTAGGGATCATTTTTCAGTGTCTTTCATAGTGGATTACCTATGTAGTTCTAGCTGTCCGCACTAGAGCCATAAGTATGTGGGGGCCATATCCTCAGCTGGTATAAATCAGTGTAGCTCCATTAATGAAGCTAGCTTGTGATTCAAATGTAATTACTCACACAAGTATAGTTTGCGTGTGTGTGTAAAATCGGGCGACAGACACTTTCTAAATAACCTATGCAAGTCTGCCATAATTAATGATTTTTTTAAAATCCATACATTTTTCTTTAACGTTGCCAGTGACTTCCTGCTATTAAAAAGCAGAAGCATGGCAGCTCTACAATTATTATTCCAGCTCCTGGCGCTATACTACAGCCGTACTTCTCTATTGCATTGCATTTGGTATGCAAGGCAGGGCAGCAATAAATATATTCACCATTTCAGTGCATTTTAGTTTGACATATGTCCAGTAAACAGCATTTTGGTCTATCGCGGTCCAAAAAATCACTTGATTATTCAGTGCTTCTTTCTGTTACGATGCGTTGGGGTCCTTCAAATCATTTTCATTATGTACTATATAATCATAACAATCTCTATGCAGTGTCCTGAAAATTCCTTCCATGGTGTGTGTGATTTCTAATTGTTTGAATAACAGCATGCAATTGAAATGCCATGCAGAAATGTAGCTGCACCCTTAGGGAATCAAGCTTTTCTCCTTTTAGTCTTAGTGAAGACAAACATTTGAACAGTGGAAATAGGTAAAACATCATGGGAAGTCACTGCAAAAATCAGATGTTCTAAACTGCTTACCACCAGCACAGGCCTCTAAAGGACAAAAAGAAAATAAATAAATAAAAAATAAAAAGGCATTTGAAATGAGTCATTTTGTTGTTTTTACTCACGATCTTGCAGAAAAGGAGAAAGCTCTACAGACCCTGGAAACACATTTAAAATGCTATTTTTATGCTGGCATTGTAAAATATATATTTTATGTTATTTTGCAATCCAGGTAATGTTTTTCATAAGCCTGGAAAATAAAGCAAAGTTTGCTCTGTTGTATATGGCGCATCTATCTCTTTTAAGTCTCTCAGTTGCATAGCTTTAAAAGATACAGTGGCATTTCAATCTATTTCTTAGCATAGGCAAATCTTGGCGTATTGCTTGAAAATAGTGCAAAAAATTTTTTAAAGTCACCTTAGTATGTAAGCTGGCAGATAATATTGTCTAGTGTCTGGAACAACATTTATGAGTCAGACTCTTGGGTTGTATTCCTGACTCTGAAGTGGTTTAGTTCAAGACTATAGGCAAGTCGCCAAAGCCCTGTATTGACTTCTATGGGCTTTGGATGAGACCACAAATGTCTGTGTCCCACAGTTTACCTCTCTCTAAAATGGGTATAATAAGTAATAATACAGACTTCTCAGGGACATATTGAGGCTTAGTTAATTAACTGTTTATTAAGTGCTCTGAGGTCTGTAGATGAAAGCTGTATAAATACTGAGCCTGCTCAATAATGGAGAACACCAATTCTTAGGGTGCCAGTAGCATGCCAGGTGTACTATGACTCGGAGGCAAGTACTGTTGGTGCTTCAGCAGCTAGGCCTTGAAGGTGCTAGTCATGGTGGGGCCTAATAACCACTCAGACATGAGGCTAAGTCAAACTTTTTACTAGGGCTGGCAGGAAAAGGGAAGGGTTGCAAATGCCCTAGGTGCAGAGGCTTAAACAGCTACAGTTCAAAGTGAACAATAGTGGTTCTTGTTTGGGTCCCTGAGGGCAGCCCAACTGAGAATCAGGGCTATTCAGGCCTAATGCCTGGGGTGCCCTCTCCAGTTGAGTCTCTATTCAAGCAAATAGGAGCTTGTGGGTTTCCAAGCCAGGCTCAGCTAGTGTGTCTTAATCGGGCTCCTCTTCACTGGCTCACTGTGCCGCTGCTGTGGTTTCCCCAAAAGCCCACAGAGTTTTGCACCAGGCTGTAACAGTCACAGCCTGTTCCACATTCAGTTCTGCATATGGTTCCTGGGGAATCTTTTCTGCACCTCCTGGCTCTCCATGTGACCCCTGCACCCAGATTCTCTGCAGCTCCTGGCTTGCCATGTAGCTGCTGCTTCCTCAACAGAGTCTAGCCACTTCCTGGTTCAGACCTTTCCCCTTATTGCCCAGCAGGAAGGGAATATATAGTGGGGAGGGCACTGATGGGAGTCGTTCCCTGCTTAGTGAATCCATCACAGCTGCTGGATAAGTGCTGTTCTTGGTTCAAATCCTGAAGCTGGTGTACATGCAAACCCCAATAAGCAATATAAATCAGCTGCAGACAAGACCAGCCCATCTTGAGGATGGCTGCTATTGGGTAGATTAGAAATGGGTAGAGTAGGGCACCATTGTCAGGAGGTGTAGAGCTGTTTGTGTAATTGAGCATCCCTACCTGTATCCTGATACAGACACGTGCCACTATAAAATGAGCAATTCACTTGCAATGTATAATGTTAACCAGGGCTATAGTAAGCATGCATCATCCTGATTTACCGCAGAATACACAGACTCCTTTGGGCTAGGAAACAGACGTTAGTTTTAATAGCGCTTGTATTTCAATGTTCCTGCCAGTAGAGTTAACGAAGACACCCCATGTACCAAAAAGAAAAGCATTGCGGGAATCAAAATGAAATAGAAGGCATTTTGCATTAATCACTGGCATCTTTATGCCAGAAAATACTGCCATGGTAGTTTTAGATGTAAATTATATGCCACATTCAGAGGGCTCTCTTTTGTATGGAAATGCCAGCGTTCAAATCAGAAAACTGAGTTTCTGGCCAATGTGTTTTAGTTAACGCAGTGTAAAATAAATTTTGCCCACTAGGGGAAAAATTGAGGCTTTGCTGTTTTATGAAAAAAAAATCAATTTATAATTGTTTTTTGCAATGTTTTCTGCAAAATTGAAGAAAAGGTTTGCCTGTGAAGACTTAAGGGAGTAAAAAGTGTTATCTGCATGAAATATCTTTTGCCTGGAGAAAATACATGAAATTTTTAGATTTATTCCAAGATGGAATTTTCGGTGTAAAATAATGTGTTCCTAGATAGAGATGGCAAGAGTTTACCTTTGCCTAAATTAGCACATGCAATCAAATATAACTTTTTCTGGCAAAAATAACAACACATTTATATTTACATATCTCTAGTTCCTGCATCCTTGCCTGTTCATTTATATGCCTTGATTCTTGATTGACAACAATTTCTCTTTGTGGCAGATTTATTGCATAATCAGCTAGGCACAGGGCATTAGTCATTTTCATTAAGTACCATTTGCAGGTATCGGAAATAGAATTTTCTGATACTTTGGTTCCAGATGCAAATGATCAGTGTAGTCTAAATATGAATCTTTAATAAATAGAGGTAGTATCAACATGCTCTCAGATTTCTAAACTAAAGAAGGGCTATCTAAAGTGTGTTGAATAGTGAAGTGTTGTCACTGCACACTCATGCTGAATAAAATACTCCAGAACTGACTCTATTTTAACAGTATTTTCCTCCTTTTCTTGCATCCTCCTCATAAAAGCCCCATAAAGAGCCTTCTTTTTGCTACACAGATAAATTGTCATTATTCTTCAATAATATGTTGTTGAAAGCAGAGTCCAAACATTTGCCTGCAGAGTGCAGTTCCTTACAAAGGTGTAATAGCATAATCATAAGAGGGACACATGGTGTAATATAAATCACTCTACTGCTATAGTCCCATACACTAAAGGGAGAAATAAAAATAGAGAAATCTCCTGTTCCTTCTGGACAAACAACTGCCCTCTCTTTATTCATACCCCTTCTTAAATTACACTTCCACCACAGTTCCTTTCAGCGACAGTCCTCCGTGGCCATTGATCCTTTCCATTGCAGCCTTCTCCCTGTTCGCTATACAGGCAAGGACTTTCTCAGTGCCCAATAAATAATACCGTTTAATGAGGAGGGCTGTATCTACAAAAGTTTGAAAGGGGAAGTTAGGGGCCATCACACTTGTCAATGCACTAGCCTTTCATTTCTTGGTGGGGTGTCAAATTTCACAGGTAGAAAATTAGTTTGGCAGTTGGCATCCTAAATTCATCCATATCCAATAGTGGCAATTTGATATGATGGTTAGTGCTGACCTCAGAGAAATTCAGGAATGGAGCTTTCAGCTCAGAAGCAAGCTGTGTAGGTATAACTGCACAGGGAAGCTTGCATCCAGCTTACCAGCCTCATGCCTGCCTCAAGCTAGTACTAGTCTCCCACATGCAATCCAATGATCTTCTCCACTACATTACCCAACATCACTTGCAACCATGTATTTCATCCTAAATTAGCTTTTGGCTCACTTTATGTCCTCACAATGTGGTGATTGCAACATCAAAACTCTGGGCTGCTTAAGGGACTTAGTCCAAAATCACGCTGACTGGTCAGAAATCCCTTCAGCTTGGCAGTTGGTTAGTTTTTTTGCTTTAGCAATCACCCAATTATAACATCCAACTAAAGTAAAATAATGAAATGAAATGCTGGGTGTCAAGCTGCAGCTAGATATAATCATAGGAAGGGAAATAAAATAAGCCTATCAAAAGGTAGAATTCATCAGAAAACATGGCACTGACCCAGAAGATTAGACAGGGACAAAGTAAGCAGTGTTTAAAAATAGTTTACAATGTCAGCTATTTTGCAATCTTCTGAAGTATGAGACCATCACTTGAAAAGTGTTGTGGATCCATAGACTGAGTTGAGGATTTCTTATTTCTTCACAAAGCCCATAGAATATCAGCTGCCATCTTGGAATTGCACCTTTCCCACAGCTGCTTTTAAAGCTGTTTTTCTTACCACAGAAGGCATATTTAAACATTGCACATGTATTTGATGTGTGCTCTTGGGTAGAGTTTCACCCTGTGAGCCCTGGGAGATCTCATTGACCTTCTCATGGCTTCTTGAGCCTGAGGAAAGCGCAGTCAGCCTTTATATTACCACACTTTTCTCAACGCTATACTTAGTAGTACAGAAATGAAATAGATTTATTGATATAACTATAATTGGAAGTCATAGCCATGATGATAAAATGGTCAAATGATCAAATTACTTAAAATTAGAGACATCCTGAAGTGCCTTGGGGACTGGGAAACTGCTGTATTGGCATGGTCTGCGGTGAGACGCACAGCCATTCAGTCACTTCCTTACACAGCAGTAAGCATCCCTCTCAGCCTCAAACAGAGGAAGTGGAGGGAAACCTTGAGAATCCTGCCAAAAGGTCTTGAGACAGATACAGCCACAAATGGATTGGACCAATTTGATTTTCACTTGGGAGAGAGAAACAAAAGTTGGCTAGTTTGGAGCCTGAAAAATCAAGTGTTACAGATCAAGTGTGAGAGAAGAAAAGCATTTGGATAGGATGTGAAATATGGGCACAGTAGGACTAATGAAAGTGGAAAAGTGCCATGACCCAGGACTTTATATGTACAGGACCTGGGCCCTCACACAAAGGTTCAAGTCCTGAAGTTCATACTTAGATCTTTCTCAGACAAAATTCACATTGACTTCATTGGGAGTTTTGTTCAACTAAGTCTTCAGGATTGTCTCAATACTTTTTAATAGAGCCAGGTCCTGTTTAGCATGTATGTTGTATCAGGAAGCTAAAGCATCTTCATCTATGGCCCCAGCACCCATTCCTTAATCTGTTCCTGAATATGCAAAGTTCCATTAATAGTTTTGTTTTTTATATTACTGAGCCACATTATATATAATGATGCATGATGCACTGTGAGTGGATGTATATACATAGATTAGATAAGATATCTGTACTAGAACAAAGGTCCCTTTCCTCTATATTTCAGAATTCTCTTAAACTATTCTTGACTTTCTGGGCTTGGTCCCAGTGAAATAGTTGGGAATCTACCTGTTTCTCTGGTTTAAAATGTGTAGTTGAATGTTACCATTTACATAGTAAAAGGAATACCATAAATTAAAGAGGACCTGCAGTTGATTTCAATAGGAGTTAGGTATCAGAGGAGTAGCCGTGTTAGTCTGGATCTGTAAAAAGCGACGAAGTGTCCTGTGGCACCTTGTAGACTAACAGAGGTATTGGAGCATAAGCTTTCGTGGGTGAATACCCACTTCGTCAGACGCCACTTTTCCACCCACGAAAGCTTATGCTCCAATACTTCTGTTAGTCTATAAGGTGCTGTTGCTGGCACAGAGGTGCCCGAGGCAAAGCAACAGGGGTTCATTGCCCGGCGTGCTTCGCGCCAATAAACACACCGGGGTGGAGAAACAATCAAAGGTTTATTTGAGATCTCAAAGTGGTGCAAGGAGACAGGCAAATCTCAAATCGAGCACACAGAACAAAGCAGCTTCTCTCTTCTTATACTTTACAATTAAGCCCCCCCTTCTCTCCCTCCGCATCACCCCCCCCACACTCCCCCTCCCTTCTCTACCGAAGACATGTTTATACATTTAAGCCGTTAAGTCATTCTAGGGCTATAAATCTAGCTTGTTAGTAACATTCCTCTAAACAATCATTGGGCCCTATTTACTTTAGTTTACCACTCCTCCTCCAGCTAGAAACATGCAAACCTCATCATTATTGCTTAGGACCTGGTTATAAGCAAGGTCGTAATAGGTAACTGACTATTTACACATTCCAATTCCTGTCCTTGGCTTTTAAGGCCGCTTAGAGTTAAATATGGAAGAACAGAATTTAAACATGGAAGAACTCTGGTTCATATATAGGCCTAATGACGCCATCAGTGCCATGGGACACTTTTTAATAGGAGTTAGGTATCTAGGTGCTTTTGAAAATCTCACTAGGCTCCTATCTATATCTTTGGGTCCCTAAACGCCTTCAAAAATCTGGCCTCTACATCACTAGGCCATTTATAAAAATGGAACACAGGCTCCTAAGCCACCTGGGCATTTTTGGAAATTTTATATGTAGTCAGATAGTCCTTCCCTGTAGCATATCCCTTTTTTTAATCGCTTTCTCATGAACTTTATTTTCTCTGGACTTGAAGTCCAAAGGTATATTAACCTACACTCCATTTTTATAGGAAAATTTGGAGAATTTAAGCTCTTTCTGAATTGTTATTACCACGGGGAACATATGGTTCATTGTGTACCATCTGAAATGCAAATAGAGAAGCTGTGTGGAAAAAATCCAGATTACTTCAGCAGTAAATAGTTCCTATAATGAGTTAGAATTTATTAAAATGAGCAAGACCTTCCTAAGATTATTTTTTTTTACTGGGGAAGTAAATATTTTAGTGGAGTAAAATGTTCCTATTATATGATAAGAAAGTTCTTATGAGATTGACCAATTTTTTCATTTCATTTTCATTTCACTTTTCATGTACATTAGTGCTGTTCAGATTAGGATTACAAAACAGAATTTCTATTTATTGGCACTGGTTTAACTCCTGATTTACACTAGTGTCTGAGGGAAATCAGGACCTGTATATATGTAACTTAATGCAATATTTTTTCAAGCTATTTTATGTATAATATTTCATCAAGAAAAGTAAAATGTAAATAGTGAGCTTTAGATTAATTGTGGTGTTCGCTTAACAGCAAATTCTATAGTTAAGGATACAAAATCATTTCATTTATAACCCTCTATTTTCACCCTTTCCCTGCTTTGGGGCTGAAGATTTGCACACGTTGTGAACATTTTAGGAAAATTTCACGAGAACCAATTCTGCCCTTTTTTGAGTAATGGGAGTCTGAAAAGAAAATCTCTATTGAAACCATTGTCTCAGGCACAAACCAAGGAGAGTAACGAGGAGCAACTTAGTCACTGCTCTATTACCTCAACTTCAGTTTGTGCAACAGATCACATGTAGTATGTACTCCTTGGAAACTGCACATTCCCTGGGTGCATTCTACTGATTGCTGAAGTTCTAACCGCCCACTCTCTCTGGCCATGTCTATATTACCACGTATGTTGTCAAAACTTATGTCACTCAGGAATGTGAAGAAACACACCCCTGAGTGACACAAGTTTCCCACACATAAGAGCACGTCTTCACTACCCGCCGAATCGGTGGGTAGCAATCGATCTATTGGGGATCGACTTATCACGTCTAGTGAAGACGCGATAAAATCGATCCCCAATGGCTCTTCCGTCGACTCCGGAAATCCACCGCGGCAAGAGGCGGAAGCGGAGTCGACGGCGGCGCGACAGCGGTCGACTCACCGCCGTCCTCACAGCCAGGTAAGTCGACCTAAAATACGCAACTTCAGCTACGCTATTCACGTAGCTGAAGTTGCGTATCTTAGGTCGACCCCCCGCTGTAGTATAGACCTAGCCTAAGTGTTAGCGTGCACAATACTATGTCAGCGGGAGATGCTCTCCTGCCGACAGAGCCTCCCAGATGATTCAGAGGGCCTGGGGTCTTCGGCGGCAGGTCCCGGGGCGGAAGGACCCCTCGCTGCTGAATTGCCGCCGAAGACCCGGAGTGGAAGAAGCTCCGGGGGCCAAGGCCCCACGAGAGTTTTCCGGGTCCCCTGGAGCAAGTGAAGGACCCCGCTCCAGGGCCCCCGAAAAACTCTCGTGGGGGCCCCTGCGGGGCCTGGGGCAAATTGCCCCACTTGCCCCCCCCTCTGGGCGGCCCTGCCTGCCAACATAGCTACTGCCACGCATTGGGGGTGGTTAATTATGTCGTCGAGTGAGAGCTCTCCTATCGGCATAGAGCAGCTACACGAGAGATCTTACAGCGACACAGCTGCATCAGTACAGCTGTGCTGCTGTAAGGTCTCTACTGTAGACAAAGCCTCTGTCTGTGTCCAAGCTTCTTCCACCAACGCTGTCACATTGGGCACCCACACGTTCACTCTCAATAGTCTGGCAAGTGGTCCCCATCTCCGTTGTGAGCGTGAGGTGGATTGACTTGGAATGGGGTGTAAAAGTTAATGAATAAGAGTGCCCGTAAATTGTGGCAGCATTGTCATGACCTTAACTTTGCAAGATGAGAACTGTGAGGTCGGCATTATGGGATTTAGGCACTGCTGGTAGGCAGGAGATAAAGAATCAGCAGCATCACTCTGCATCAGAGGCAGGAGGATCAAAAGAGTAGGAAGAGTTTAGAGGACAGTATATCAGCATACTCAGAAGAGCTACAGCAGCTGCAGGGTTAGACCATTGGCATAGTCTGCAAGCAGAATCCCACTGTTGTTTCTGTCGACATTACTGAAGCTGATCTGTGTATCGTGCGGTCACAGGACTATCAGCATGCCTTTGCTGCTGCTGACAGGCATCACGCCATCAGTGATGATCATGAGACAGGAGAAGCAAAGGAAACAAAACAGCAGTCCTGTGCTTGGGGTGCTGCTGCTCTGTCTTCTGAACAGTGGAGGTGCTTGCCCTGGAGCAGAATACTGGAGACAAGTGGGCCTCCTCCTGACTGCTGTGGCTGAGCGGTGACTCAGCTGATTCCTTCTGATCCCCCTCCATATTAATATCTCAGAGGTTCCATGTCCGTATGTTTGTCTGGATGCAGAGTTGATATGTCAGATGAATCCCTCCTTTCAAATTCAGCAGTTGCACTCTGTGGACAAACGTTCCCCGGTCTCTGTCTCTCTCTCTCACAATTGCTTCCTTGAGTGCCTGTTCTTACTGTTCAAGTCTGGTTAATTAGACCTGATTTGGCGGCCGCAGCTCTCTAAGATCCACATACTGAACTGCTTGAGTTGGAAGATGACCAATGTTGGGGAAACCTGGCTGCAGCTCTGAGGTGGCCCCCATGTGTCTGGCTACAGACCCTTAATTAAGATACCTTATTTGGAGAACTGCCCATTTTATTTCCGAATGTGCAGCCACCAGGGGTGAAAGTAACTTCAGGGACTTACCTGTACACGGGGCGGCCAGGGTCCTGGGCAAGGTGTGGGGGGCAGCTCTGGGGCCCCGGAAGGGGCGGGGCCAGACTCCCCCAGCCAGCCCTTCAGTGCTGCCCGGCCCGCGCCCCGGGCCCTTTAAATCGCCGCCGGAGCCCCAGGGTAGCAGCAGCGGCTGGGAGCCTTTTAAATCACCGGGCCCCAGGGCAGCTGCCCCTTTTGCCCCCTACCCCCCATCAGCGGCCCTGCCGGTACGGTCGGCTGTGTACCGGCTTTCTTACCGGTACGCCGGACCGGACCGGCTTACTTTCACCTCTGGCAACCACCTCTGTTACTAATGTGCTTGACTGTCTCCATTTTGAAGCTCATTCTGCAACTCTTCAATGCACAGAACAGAAGAGAACCCTGATCATTCTCATGGAGCTGTGTCTCCCTTCTAACATGGTTTACTAATAATAAATGTGAGACTTATTAGAATCTCAAGTAGGGGAAAATGAAGGCAATTCCTAGGCACACTTCCTCAATTGTGGCCTCAATAAACAGACAAAGACAGTAGGCCTCTGTCATCAGAAAGCAACAGAGCTGCTTCTAACGAGGCTGTTCCTCACGGTGTCCTAGTAATCAGTGTGTGCCTTAGAACCTTAAAACTAGGAAATCAGCAGACAGTCGGTGTTTTGATTGGCTCAGAGGCAGGACACACTGCCACTCAGAAAAGTCAAGATGCTGACCCTCCTGAACCACATGGCAGGTTCAGCTAAACAGGGAGCTGTAAACCATACTGTGTGACAAATCATGTGACAAAACCAAAGCAAGCCTCAAAAATGTGCCACAAGAGCTGTTCTGACATGTTTCCTGAGATTGATTGTAACTAGTGAAAAAAGATTTTGGATAAAATTTTCAGAAGTGCCTAAGTAACTGAGGTCTGGTCTACACGACAGACCTATATCGGTATAATTACATTGCTCAGGGGTGTGAAAAATCCACACCCTTGAACGAAGTAGCTATACCAATGTACACGCCCCCAGCCCCAGAGCTTCTCCTGCTGACATAGCTGCTGCCTCTCGGGGAGGTGGATTAACTACGCTGACGGGAGAGCTCTCTCGTCGGCTTAGAGGGCCTTTGTTAAAGTGCTAGAGCGGCACAGCTGCATCGGTGCAGCTGCGCCAATCAGCGTTTTAAGTGTCATTTACCCTTAGTCTCTTAAGTGCCATTTTCAGAAGTGATCTAGGCACTATTGGAGCCTTAGGTCTTGTGTACATTGTCAAGTTTCTGCACAGGACAGCAGCTTTCTGTAGTGTAAGTCCTGAGGTGTACACACTGCCAAGCCACTTCGTGCGCAGAAACTGCGCAGTTGCAGCGCTGTAAAAAAACCACCCCGGGGAGAGGCATACAGCTTTCTGTGCCAGTGTTTTCAGTGCCAGTGTAGACACCCTGGTCGATTACAGAGCTGCATTTAGCCTCCGGGAGGTGTCCCACAATGCCTGTTCTTGCCTCTCTGGTCATCGGTTTGAACTCTACTGCCCTGCCCTTGGGGATGCATGCAATGGTCTCAGTGCATCTTTCCAGATGACCATGCCTGCTCCACACACCAGGCGATCCCCTGCTTGGAGCAATGCCAAGCTGCTGGATTTCATCAGCATTTGGGGAGAGGAGGCTGTCCAGTCCCAGCTGCGCTCCAGCCGTAGGACTTATGATACCTATGGACAGATTTCACGATGCATGACAGAAAGGGGCCATGACCGGGACACATTGCAGTGCAGGGTGAAAGTGAAGGAGCTGCGGAACGCCTACCACAAGGCTCAGGAGGCAAACCGCCGTGCCAGTGCTGCGCCCACGAGCTGCCAGTTCTACAAAGAGCTGGACACGATACTCGGTGGCGACCCCACCTCCACTGCAAAGTCCACTGTGGATACTTCGTTGGCTCGTGTGCCAGTCAAGAGTGGACCGAGCCAGGAGGAGGAAATCTTGGAAAAGGTTGTGGAGGGGGAGGGGGACCCAGAAGCAGAGGATGACTCGGAGGCCAGAGATTCATGCAGCCAGGAGCTCTTCTCTACCCCAGAGGAGGCTAGCCAGTCACAGTTGTCGGATCTTGGCGAAGCACAAACAAGAGAGGAGGCCCCTGGTAAGTGGCTTTGATTTTGGGAATCGCTGAAGCGAGTTGTTGAGGGCAGGAGGGTTGCAGAAAGCAGGCTTGTATCTGTCTGATGTGCGTACCATCACATGCCTAGTCTGAGCGGCGGAACAGGGTGTTGATTGACTCCCTCACTTAATGGGAATCTGCCTCAGATCTCCAGGAAACTCTCATGGAGATACTGGGCAATCTGCTGCCACAGGTTCTTTGGCAGAGCGGCTACTCACCATTTTGGAGGTCTTGTGGCTTATGTGTGCTTGCCTGGGGTCAGCCAGTTAGTGACAGGTATGTGAATAGTGCCTGTGTTTCACATCACTGAATCAGTGGTCTGTGTGTTGCAAACAATACTGCTTCTGTAAAATGTTGCATTTTGGCTTCACAGAGATGACCTTGGGAGCCTAGCCTCCCTCTTTGTTATCGGCAGCAGAACGGCTGCACAGAATTAGAAAGCGGCCAAGAAGAACTCAGGAGGACTTTCTGCGTGATGTCATGATGCACTCTGCGGCCGAAAAACAAGAATTGAAGGAGTGGAGGGACAGCAAGAAGAGGGACTGAAAGGAGAACGCTGCGTGCCAGAACAAAGCCACAGAGCGCCTCTTAAATGTTCTGGAGCGCCAAGCAGACACGCTCCAGGTGCTACTAGCACTGCAAACTGAGAAGCTCCGTGCCTGCCCTACCCTGCAGCCGCTCTCACAAAACTCTTTCCCATGCACCCCCCAGACACCACCAACACACTCTTATGAACCTCCTGGATCCAGTCTGTACCCGCAGCATTCCACTCCTCCCCCCTCACAGTCCAGCACTGCGGACTCCCAGTACCCACTGCACTCAACACCCGTCCCTCTGCAGTTTAGCCCTGCTGAAGTACAGTACCTGCTGCACTGTACTCCAAAGGAGAAGGTTGGATATGATACTTGGACATACACAAATCTTTAACCATCCCGGGACCCCACCTCCTGGGACCTTTCCTTCCCCCATGCGCCTCAGTGCTGATGTGTTTGGGTTTTTTTTGTCTCTCTCTTCTGGTTGTTGTTTTTTAATAAAATAATTGTGTTGGTTTGAAAGCAATCTTTATTCTATGAATTGAAAGCAAATAGAGCCCTGCAAAGCAACAAGTAATTTTCTTAAACCTTCCTAGCGCATCGTCTGCCCCAGGGATTGGCAACCTTTGGCACGCAGCCCTCCAGGGTAAGCTTCCTGGTGGGCCGGGGCGGTTTGTTTACCTGCTGAGTCCACAGGTTCGGCTGATTGCAGCTCCCACTGGCCGTGGTTCGCTGCTCCAGGCCAATGGGGGCTGTGGGAAGCGGCGCGGGCCGAGGGATGTGCTGTGGGATAACTCCCCAGAGTGCACCGCTCTGAATACCACTGCAAGTGCCGCAAGTGTGAACATGCTATTGCACAGCCAGCTGACAGTGTTAACACACAACAGTGGTTTCCCTTCAGCGCTCTCTGAGCAGTGCTGTAACTGCCGGCGCTGTAACTCTGCCAGTGTAGACAGACCCTTCATTTCACTGAGAGTCAATGAGACTTTGGCTCCTTGGTCACTTTTGAAAATGTTATGGCTTATGCACAGCTTCGTCTCTGACATTGGAAGAGTTAGAGGGACAAGGTGGGTGAGGTATTATCTTTTATAAGACTGACTTCTATTGATGAAAGAGCCACACAGAGCTCTTCTCCAGGCCTAGGAAAGGTACAATCAGTGTCACAGCTAAATACAAGGTGGAACAGATTGTTTAGCATAAGTAGTTAACACACTATAAAAGACTATTCGAGGTGAAGTGGCCAGTTGACATCTCTCCAATCACAGGACAAATGTGAGGGCTAGTGGGTTATAGGTTGCTGTAATGAACCATAAATCCAGTGTCTTTATTAAGATCACAATTTTTAGCGTCTAGCAAAGTTATGAATTTAAGCTCCCAGACTCATGTTTTGAAGGTGTTGTGCAGGTTTCCTTTGAGGATGAGGACTGAGGGGTCAGATATGGAGTGATCGTTCTGTGAAAAGTGTTCACCCACAGGTGATAGGATGTTCTTTGTTTTCTATCATTTTTTGGTATGAGTTCATTTGAGAGCACAGTGATTGTTTGGTTTTACCCACATAGTTGTTTTTGGAGTGTGGTGGATTAGATGTGCCATGTGTTGTGATAGGTATATGTAGGACCCATGGATCTTGAAAGGCATCTTGGGGGAGAGCGGGTGTTGGTCACTGTAGCAGTGGAGAAAGATACGTCCGCAGGTTGTGCATCTGTTGTTATGGCAGGGTCTGATGTTGCTTTGAGTTGGTGGGTCCTGGTCTGTGTATCCTGGAAGAGTTAAAATAGCATCCATCTGTGGTCATACTAACACTGAATTGCCTATCAGCCATACAACATACAGATTCAGGAGGTACCAGCATGATGGTTTTATAAACGAGAAAAGAATATATCTGGGTTTGGGTATGATTTCACTTCTGGTTGGTTATTTACTTTATTTTCTGGCTTTAGGGTGAGGGAAGCTGTAGCATTATCTTTTATGCCAATGTATCTTTAATTACGTCAAAGGTGCCTACAGTCTGGGATAAATATTATAAATGTTTATATATAATCATGAATTGAAATAAATATGTACATATACAACGTGATATATTATGGGTCAGATTCACAGCTGGTCATAGTTCCATAGAGTTCATCGGCCGGCACCATGGCAGCTCACGCCAGCTGAGGATCTGCCTGTATGTACAGTAATTCCTCACTTAACGTCCTCCCGCTTAACGTTGTTTCAAAGTTACATCGCTGCTCAATTAGGGAACATGCTCATTTAAAGTTGTGCAATCCTCCCTTATAACGTCATTTGGCTGCCTGCTCTGTCCGCTGCTTGTAAGATTCTGTGGAAGAGCAGCGACTTTACAAGGGAACATTGCACAAGTTCCTCTTCTCCGCCTCCTCACTCTCCCTCCCAGCGCTTCCCCCACCGCCAAACAGCTGTTTCCTGGCACTTAGGACTTTCTGGGAGGGAGGGGCAGGAGCAGGGAAGTGCCACATCTCCGTTCCTCCCCCTTCCCTCCCAGAAAGTCCTAGGACTTTGGAGGGGGGAAGGAGCAGGGATGTGGTCTGCTCCGGAGAGGAGGTGGAGTGGGGGTGGGAAGAGGTGGGCCTGGAGTGGAGTAGGGACAGAAAGAGGCGGGCCTTGAGCATTCCCGGCAAAGTCGGCGCCTGTTCTTCTCCAGGGAAGCTGCCGCTGCTGCTACGAAGGTGCTTCCTAGCATCCTTGCCTGCAGCGGGCTGTGCCTGTGGGAGGTAAGCCAGGGGCACTTCCCAACCACAGTACAGCACTGTACAGTATATAATGCCTTTTATCTGCCCCCAAAAAATTCCCTTGGAACCTAACCCCTCACATGTACATTAAATCTTATGGGAAAATTAACATCATTCCACTTAAAGTTGCATTTTTCAGGAACATAACTACAACGTTAAGTGAGGAGTTACTGTAATTTATTTTACAGTAGTGCATGCTTTAATTTAGTTTTACATGTCCAGTTGTTTGCCTTTTCATTTTTCTTTTGCTTTCTTTCTTTCTCTTTCACTTTTTTCCCGGCATTTCATTCCAGATCAAAACCACAAACAGCCCTTCACCAGAATTTTCCAGCTTCATTCCATCAATCCTTATTATACCGCCATGGAAACCCTCCAAGCCTTTTTTATTTTTGTGCTTTATCTAGGATGTCATGAGAAAGCTTTCTTACATTAGCCTTTTTTTAATCTTTTCAGGTGTGTGTGCAACATCGACTGTTCTCAGACCAACTTCAATCCTCTTTGTGCTTCCGATGGGAAATCTTATGATAATGCATGTCAAATCAAAGAAGCATCGTGCCAGAAACAGGAGAAAATTGAAGTCATGTCTTTGGGTCGATGTCAAGGTAATGCTCAGAGCAAAATTCATTTCAAATAATGTTTTCAGTTTTTGTGCCGAAATAAAAACTAGGGCTGGCTTGTTATTAGGCACTTCTTATATTTTCAATAGACTCGTCTAATTTACTGTACAGGATACGGTCTGGTGGAGTGGGAATTTTGTTGATTACAGGTTTTGAAATACTGGCCCATATCTGAGCTGTGGCTGAGCTCTGGTTGGTGCAGCCCTGGAGGGACATGTGCAAAGGTGGCTTTAAGCAACTTTTGCAACCTTCCTGCTCCCGGTGCCACATTCTGGGGCCCTTCAGCCCTAGAACAGGCCTCAGCAGAAATTTCTATAACATTAAGGCTGCTGTGTTTGGCTCATATCTATAGCCCCAAGAGGCAGTTCCAGCCCCTAAGCATCACAGTGGCAATAGGAACAGCCCAGTCACACCCTCTTCCCCTGGCCAAACCCTCTGTGCTGGAGGTTAGAAGGGAGGCGGCATTGGAGCTGCTATGGCAGCTCCAAGCTGCATAGGGATTCTCCTGCATATGAGGAATCTTGCTTGAGGGCTGCCTTGTGCCACTGGAGCAGCACAAAACAGTCTTAGTGGATCAGAGGGATCTGGCCCAATATCTTTAGTGGAGCCTATAGAATCACCATTGTTTGTTGTGTCACCTGGATCTTCATGATGCCAAAGTCACAGAGCCCAGCCTAATGAATATGGCAACCCTCCTCTTCCCAGCAGAAAGGCATATGTCCTTTCAGGAAAGAACTCGGTAATTCTTGTTTGCCTGGCAGCATTCAAGATGTAGGGTTAGGATTCAGAGGCATGTGGCCCTATTTCATGTGTGCGCCAGCATAACCACTGAGTCGGTTTTCAAAAAGCCCGTTTTGTGCTCAAAATAAAAATGGGGGAAATGTGGTTTTAAATAGTTGCTGTAAATAAAATGGCCATTGAGTCACAGGATCCTTAATAGCTCCCCCTCAGCTTCTGACCTATAAATCCTAAGCACATCTATTTACAGAGCCAACTAAACCTGCATATTAAACACAGTCCTATACAATATTTCTTTAAAATGAACCCTCCTTTCCTGTTCACCATTTTCAGATTAGGTTATCACCGTGTCCGGATTATTTAAAACAATGAGGAAATCACACCTCACTGTAACTGGATCTTTTTAGATCCAGTTAGACATTGTTAGATAAATGTTAATCCAGGAATGGCAGATTTGTGTCTCAGCATGGGGTGAATCAGTCCAAAGACCCTGATCCTGCAATTGACACGTTGCTGTCAGACCCTTTCTCCCATACACAGCTCCCTTGAAGTCAGTGGAGCTCTGCATAGGTGCAGGGATCTACTTGCTTACACTCTGAGACTTACAGGATTGGCCTCTCTTTTACAACAACAGCAGCAAATGTCAAAGCAACACATATTTCTTTTAACACAGACAACACAACTACTACCACAAAGTCTGAAGATGGACATTATGCAAGAACGGATTATGCAGGTAAGATTCCTATTATAATATCAGTAAAATGAGAAGTACAATCGGCAAAATCTGTGGGGAGAGAACACTTTCCCCTATGTCTGCAAAACTGTAGGTGTCGTAATCTTTAATTTTTATTTTTATTTTTTACTTACTTACTGGCTATGGAAAAAATGTTTTGTGGGTTTTTTTTAATCTGAAAACTGCCTCTCTTTTTATCAAATGTCTCATCATCACTAATATACAAACACTCGGGGGCAAAAAAAAAAGTCTTTATTGACAGTGAGACTAGTTACATTGCAAAATGCTTGCCCTGGCAGCAAGCATTGGTGGAAATCAGTACAACTTTCACACTGAACCAAATGTTGCAAATTGTTGTCAGAACACCTGAATATGATTAAGTGAAAACTAATAGTTTTGTATAGCTCCTCCCTAGAATAGAATAGCTGCTACGTCATCAGATGCTGCTATAATTGATATTATGTCTGTGTTTGAATGTAAAGTTAATACGGTATTTATAATAGATTTTAAAAAATGATAAATGGCTTTAATTTATTTAGAAGCTCCAGTAAAAGTTAATGGCTACGTAGCATGATATAACATTTTAAATTAAAAACATGTAAATGTTATGTAGGGTTTATCGAATTTTGTTTTGGGTGAGCATCTTTCTTTTTCAAATCTTCTTACTAGGATTAATTTATGAGTAGTTTTTGTGCAAATATTCACAGCTTGGCTTTAGAACTGTGAATAGAAGCATTTGGAGTGTTCCTGTCAAAAATGTGGCAAGCAATGTGTAATTGCTTAAGCTTGTGTTGCTTTTGTATTGTGAAAATAGATCTTTACAAGGGAGTACTGTTGAGCTACAAAGCTCTGAATGCCAGGTTTACCCCCACCGATATGCTGTGCCGTGAAGATGAAACACAGTTTATCTCTTGGTGGTTTATAATTTCTCCTAGTAAAATTCTGTAAAACTTTTTATTAAGTTGAAGTTACAATAAAACGTTAAAAGTACATCATATGTTACTTATTCAAGATCAGATTAATAGCCAGAACCTGGCTAAAGATTCTGGCTTACTGGCTGGGAAGCGCTCCTCCTCTGCATATACTAACAAGGTTGACAATATTTCAAACGATCTACCCTCTTTTTGGTTCTTCCCTGGTGTATGTACTTGGTATGAAAGCTTTTCCATCATAAGGAGAATCTATATGTTACTATACCACAATTCCATAGGAGGATGGTTCATTTTTTCAGTTGTGTGCAATACAAAGTCTAGCTACTAACTATAAAAATAAATTAATTTGTCATTTGTTAGAAACGTAGGTCCTTTACTGGCTCATTAAGTAAGCAGGTCGGGAGATCTCTAGGAAGCTGGCATTTTGTCAAAAGATGAATCTCTTTTTAATAATTTTCGTTCAAAGCCATCTAATTCCTGGACACAACCACCAGATGTGCATGTATGTACCCTTTTCCCTGCAACTCTTCCAACAGAGCGCCTCCCTAGTAGCAAAAAATATGATGTATCTTAACTGGAGTCAAATGAAATATTTCATTAAAAAAAATTCTTTGAGTAATACAAACTGAAGATATGTACATACAGAGACACACTCATTAGATCAATTTCTTTATCCAAATTACTCTCTCACCTTTTCATCTGTATTGTTTTCTTATCAACATCTTTTTCAGTCAAAATTGTATATATCTTAGAAATTAAATCTTTTGTTCCAGCTTGCTCCTGGAACTCCTCAAAAGTGGTTGAAGGTCTAGAGAAAATCTACCTTGTAAATATTGAAAATATTGGCTCTTTATATTATTTACACTACTACAAATCTCTTGATATATTTTCAAATCTGTACCCAAGAACAGCTGTCCAAATTGAATAATCTCAGTTCCTACCCACAACAAATAGTCACTTTGATATTTCCTAGGGATAAATTCCTGATTATTAATAAAAGTAGCTAAGGGAGAGGGCCTCAACAACAAGAATTTAGAAAATTGGTCCAAAGCTACTTGAAATGTATGTTAGAAAGTGCTCACTGTTCATTAGTTACCAACTGGTAATCTAGGGTGAGGATGCATACTGGGTGGTTATTCTATGTGGACAGTAAGCCACACATTTAGAAAATGTTTATTCCATTCCAGTTTTAAAAGTGATGTATTGAGATTTAAAAAATATACAGGGCCAGATTATGGTATAATGAGCTAAAGGAGCACTGGTTAGTAACCGTAGAACCTAAACACGAAGGGAGGACACAGTGGGTTCACTTTGGTAGAGAGGAAGCCAAAATGCACCATGCCCCATATCTTCTCCATTATCAAGGAGCTTTTCCAAGAAGGACAGGGGGGTTGGGGGGGGGGATAAAGGAAAACTCTCCAGAGTCATCCCCCCAAAGCTTTGATTGATGCAAGCTTTTCCCTCTAAGTTGGCAATTGGTTTTCTTAAGACACAGGTGGGGCTGAGGTTGTATCTTGTGACAGGTGGGGGAGACAGCAAAGCTGGGCTAAAATGATTTCTTTTAAATTAGAAATAAGGACAAGCAATATTGTTGTGTTAAATCCTCTATTTTCCTTGTTTGAGACCTGAAGAGAGTGGTGAGAATTAAGGCCTGCGGCTCCTTTTAAAATGGTGTGCTAGCCTATCCCAGTCTGCTAGCCTTTAGTAATTTAGCTTTAGGATGGCAGTGAACCACATGACCAGGTGTCTGAACAAAAGAAGTGCATTTAAGTAAAAACCAGCTCAGCTGTAACAACAAGGGAAAGAGATGGAGGAAAGAGAGGTTGAGGATTAGGATGAGGGGGGAAATAGCAGTGACAGCAAGGGAGAGGGCCATTCGGAAGGAGGTGTGGTTGTGGGTGTGGGTCATGGTGAGGGGGAAAAGGGAGGACCACAGAAGATACCTTTGAGTCAGAAGCAGAAGGGAGACCAACGGCTAGATGTTGGTCAGGAAAGTCATGATAATTTCCCTTTGGGGAGCACAGAAATGGGGTAGCAATCCTGAGAAGAAAATCAATAGCAGCAACAAATTGCTGGAGATTAGAGGACAGGTTAGAGATGATGAAGAATGTGATGCTGAATTGTTTTGCAGGAGGCAGGGGCAGAATTGAGGCAAAAATGAACAAAGGGGTATTGGAGAAGGTCTGTGAGCATCAAGAACTGCAGAGAATTCTGTGAGGATACTAGAGTGAACGTTACAGAAAGTGGAAGGGACGGGGGTCTGTGGAAAGGAGAGAGCAGTGATGTCCAAGGAGAGAAGAAGATCAATAAAAGAGTCATTTTCCTCACGGGCAAATCTTCTGTAGTATCCCAGAGCAAAAGAAATAAGGTCACGGAGCTTCAGCTCCTACATTGTTCCAACTCCCCAGAAGACATGCACTGAATCTGAGTCCCTATATTGGTGGAAACGGAGGGGATGTCCTAGGTCATAGCTCTCATGCAATAATATTTATCTAGCTATAATTCATAACTAATCCCTGGTGGCTTCTTATCTGATTTGAAGCCATATGGGTTCCAGATGATGACCTGCCTGTTAGGGTAGGTCCTTCACCAATGTAATTTGGTGTAGTTTCATTGACTTCAATGGAGCTACACCAATTTACACCAGCTGAGGATCTGGCCTCTTTTCTGTACTTAAATCTATTGTTTAATTTCCAATCTCTACATGTGGTAACTGAGTTTTGCTAAACTTGTAGTTTGAAATCTGGTAAGTTCATGCAGAGCAACCCATATAACTTCAGTTTTGCACAGTGCTCATGGAGTAATCGCCATTGAAAACTTTAGATTAAAGGAATCATTTAGAAAAATATCTAAAGCCCTTGGTAAATTATTAGTCAAGATGGAATAAACTGAAATAAAACTGAGGTTCATTGGCAGTTCAGGCTTCAGTTTTAGAACCACTTGCAGGACTGTATACGACATGCATTTCTCACATTCTTTAACGTGCATTGCTGTTTGACTATATGTTTAATGATTATTTTAGGGATATTCTGGTATAGTGTGTGTTACTGTACTTCCTCAGAAGGGGAATGCCATATTCCTCGTTGGGCTGATTTTTATGTGAAGAAATATTACTTCCTTCATCACAGTATCTCTGAAATAATACATCCAAATTAATGAATCCAGGGCTTTCAATAGAAATCCCTTTACTATGCCTAGTATCATTGGGCACCTATGAGGCCTTGTCTATATTGCAGAAGTGTTGCGGGTATTGGGGTATAGCTGTATCGGCATAGCTATACCAGCAGTGCTCACCCTAGTGTAGACACAGCATATCCAAAAGGAGTTTTTCTGCCAGTGTTAGAACACCACTTTAGTGATGGTAACAGAAGTACTCTTCTGTCAACATAGTTGTGTCTGCATCGGGGATTTTGCTGGCTTAGCTATGCCAGCTAGGGAGTGCGGGTTTATTCACACATAGCTGTGCTGACAAAACTTTATATTATGGGCCTGGCCTGAGACAGAATTTCATGCCCACTTATAAAAACTCTGAATCACATGAATTGACTTTACCAGGAAGAAAGGGAATAGGGGAATAATTGGTATTGTCCATTATATTGATCCTAACACTGCAAAATGCTCTCTGTAAAAGATCTGGTAACTAAAGGGACGCAGGTAGTTCCCTTTGCATGCACACATAAAGTCGCCAGAGTACAGTGGTCTTAAAGGATCACCTGAACAATCTCTAAGGTGCAGCTATATTTTTCATACTAGCCTTTTAATATTGTACATTTATTCACCATACTTGCTTACTAATGTTCTTCTTTCAAACCACAGTGATTTTTGTTAATACATTTATGTCCTTCACTGTTTACAAAACTGAAAGTTCACTTTACCTGGAAATGTAAATCTATCCATGGATTTGCTATATTTCTTTTTTTCTGTTTGTTTTTTCTTTTAAGGATCCCATTCTACACAGACAAGTTTTGCTCTGAGAAATGGACATGGATAAATAATTTCAGATAAACAAACTAATGACAGAGTGCATCGTTTTCACTAAAACTAAAATATGCATCGGGGAAAGAGTGTCTGTGAGCTTGCAAGCAGATGTGAAATTCATTACTTTCTCAGGTGCTTCTCTTCCACCAGCATCCAAAAGCCCACAGCTTTTACTCAACTGTCACTGCCGGCTTTGCATTCTATGTGTGCCTGTCTGTACCCACGCACACATCCCTCTCATTTTTAATAGGACACTAAGGGATTTGTTTACTTGTATTGAGAAATTGTCATCTTTTTGGCAAATTTCAAATGCTAGCCATTTTGGCAAATTTGTAAAATAGTTTCTCAATGGTTTTTTGGGGGGTTGGGGGGAGAAGGGAATTGGTGGATTTTTTTTCCCCCCTAAACCAACTGGCAATAAATTTATTCCTACAACTCAGAAGCTACATTTTAAAATACTATAAGGAGGGGGGGGGGGTGTACGCACGCATGCACACACACACACATATATAGATAGATAGATAGATAAATTAATTCCTTGAGTATTTAAAAATATAGCTTCTAAGTTGTGAGTAGGGCAGTCAGTGTTTCCTTGAAATTCCATCTTGTAGGTTGGGAAGGCCTGCTCTTCGTATACATTGATTTTTTTTGCATATCCTCATACCTTTTTTAAGCCCAGGCTATCAAACTATTTTTATTATCTAATTTTTGTTTCTTTACCCTCCACTGTTTATAACGGCCTCTTAGAAGCTGGGCATTAGCAATTATGCCTGTACTGGTTTTATTCTTTTTTTCATTGGACAAACACCATTTTTTTTCCAACCCACCTGTGATCACTCTGAAGACTATCCCAATATGGCTGGGCCATTTTCAGTGTTATGGTTCACTAGAATCATTAGTGATAACATTGATAGTTTTAATACAGATGTGAAAAATGATTTGTTAATTAATAGTCACTCCTTACTAAGGCAAAAATCCCCAGATAACCATTGATCAGGCCTTGAGTGTTTGGTTCTTCAGGGGCTTGATACAAAATCCATTGAATTCAATGAAAGTCTTTTCACTGACTTCAGTGGGCTTTGGATTGGACCCCAAGAGAAGAGAAAAAATGTTACTGAACTTATACATAAAGTCACTACTGTTTTATTCTTAATGTCAGGGACAGTATACTAGGAATTCAGAGGTATTCCCCCACCAGATTATAACAGTTTTAAAGTACATCAAATTTTACCCTAAACTACTTGACAGTGTCCCCTTTTTAAATTAAATTTTATATAGACTTCCATGTCATTCATTTCCTAAAATCCTGGAGAATAATATAGCCCTACAACTTTGTTCTGAAATACAAGCTATTACATAGTTTTTGCTGTGCCTTTGCAAACCAGGCATTCCTGTCTTCTTTAAGGAATAAGCAAGTGAGTCATACAGTATAGGGTGACCAGATGTCCCGTTTTTAAAGACATAGTCCCGTATTTAAGCCCTCCTACAGGTGTCCTGACTTTTTCTTAAAAACGGGCAAATTGTCCTGTATTTTCTGTCTCCCCCCTCACCATCAGTACTGGCGGGTCCTGCTGCTGGCCAAATCCCGGCTCACCAGCCGCCCGCCCACCAGCGGTGAGTGGGGAAGTCCAGTGGCCAACAAGAAGGGTGGGTGTGCAAGTCTGTGGTGGGGCAAAGCTGCTGTGGTTGGGGCCGGACGCTCCCCCTGCCGGTCCATCCGCACAGCCGCTGCTGCATGCCGGCTCTCGTCCACCTCCGGAGCTGTGGTGGCTGGTGAGTGTGGGTAGGTGCCAGGCGGCAGCCTGTTACATGTCACCTCTGCTGACCGCCCATCGGCCCTTTATGTGGTCCCCCTCTCGCTGTCCTCTCCCTGCTTTGCCCCTTCACACACACACCCAGCCTCCCTCCCCCCGGCAGGGCGTGTCCCGCTCCCAGCACTGTGCAGAGACCCAGCCCCTGGTCAGAGCGCTCAGCTCACCAGCAGCCTGGCTGCCAGGCTCCTTCCTTCCCCCACTGCCTCTGGCTGGGCCAGCGCCGTGGGAAAGGCCAAGACACTCCAGCCCAGGGCACTGGCCAAGAGGCGCCGAGCCCTGCATGTGCCAAAGCCCTGTGCTGCGCTGGCACGGGGAAGTGTCTCTGCTAAGCTCTGGATGGGGTGGGGGAAGGGATTTCCAGCCTGTTCATGTGATGCCCCTGTAGGCTCCACAGCAGCCCCCCCAGGCAGGGGCTTAGCACCTACTTCACCCGCCCCGCCCTGGGTCCTGCCCCCAGGGAGCGCGGGGCTGCTCCGTCCCCTAGGCACCTTCCCTTGCTGAGCCACCTCTCTGGCCTGGTTCACTGAAGCCCCTGCAGTCAGGTTCCTGGGCGCTGGTGCACAATGAATCCTTAGGGCTTAACCCCTTCCTGCCCGCGCTGTAACTGGGGGGACAGGAGGTTGCTAGGTTATGTCGGTGGCCAGCAGCAGCCTGGAGGTGTTAGCTGTCTTCCAACACAGTGTGGGCAGGAAGGGACAAGCTGCTTCTAGCCACAGGAGAGTTGCGGAGAAGAGATGAACTCTGCAAAAGCATGGGCCAGGTCATCCCTTCCGACTCTCCTGTGGCTGGAGGCAGCTCCTGTCCCTTCCCTCAGTGCAAAAAGGCTTCTGCTGGCTACATTCTGGTTTGAACCATGGCAGAAATCTGGGGGGGTAGACCCTGCCTACTCCCCACCCCCCACGTGTTCCCTCGGGAAGACGCAGCACCAGGTACCAGGAGAGGCGGGTCCATCCTGGGGGCCCAGCCAGGCATGGAGGGTGGAGAGCGCCGGGCAGAGAGGGTCTACTCGGTTGGTCACCCCTCCCCACGTGAGAGAGGTGCACGGGAGTGTGTATGTGTCACCTCTCCTCCTTGTGAGGGGGGTGTCACTTCTCCCCATGTGAACCCTAAGCCCTTAAAGATAAGAAGGTAAATAAAAAGAATCCAACTACGCAGTATTTCTTTTTAACGGGGCTCAGTCAACTTGATGTTAATTTGAACGTTTGTACTGCATAGCTCTGATTGATTGCCATTGAACTCGCTTGAATACGAGTAATTTTACCAGATGTCCCGTATTCAGCAAAGAGAAATATGGTCACCCTAATACAGTAGCACACTGTGCCTCCATCATACAGAAGAGCGAAACCTTTCCTCACCTGCAGCTTTAGAAAAAAGTTAGGGAGATTGCATCCTTTCACTTGCAGATCTCTCTGGATTTCCATTTGCATAGGATCTAAGTTGGAGGTGGCCACGCACTAAATTAATACATCATTTAGCAAGTTTTGGTGTTTTTCCCTGACATAACTTAAATAATGAAAACACATACAATACCTGGACACCTGGACAGCTGATTAAATGCTGTTGGCAAATCTCTGGATATATGTACATTTTCCCTGATATTCAACTACCTCTAATTGCAGTACAAAGGTTCTATAAACTCCATGTGCCTTAAAAGTCAACAACCCTTAAACATTTATTTAAATATTAGTTACATTCACAAGGATATGATTCCATTAAAAAAATATCAGGTTTTTGTACAGTGGAACAAAAGCAATGGAACCCCTTGGTGGAAGAAAAATGTTTTTCAACTTTTTCAGCCTAGTGTAGGCTTTCACCCTAGCCAGACAGGTTTTTTTTTTTATCCAATTTTCCTGTAATTTGAGGGACCCAATCAGTCATTGTTTGCTTGGGGTATTTTGAAGACATGGCTGCAATGAGGCAGAGGAGACTAGGAGACCCAGCCTTCTCGTCTCCCCTGGCCCCTGAGGGGAGCTGGAAGTTTGGCCAGCCCACCCCTCTGTCATGATTAAGGAGCTGACAGGCCAAATTTGAGTGGTGCTGTGACACCCCCCCCCCCCTTCACTCAAATTTGACCTGGCTGCCCCTCCATCAGGACAGAGAGGTGGCCAGGCTAAATATGAGCAGCAGAGTAACCCTGTGAACCTGTTTGGCCTCATCCACCTTTTGCAGTCCTTCCTATGTCCATGGGCGCTGGGCATCCCAAGCCCCTGAGAAAAGCAGAGCAGGGGGCACTGATGGGAGGATTGGATCCAGGCTTTTTAGGCTTCCTATGGAAGTGGAGACACAGAAGGGGGATGGCCCCCGGAGGGGATGGTGCTCTTCAGCCTGACCACTTCGCTGGATGTGGGGCAGGAAGACTGTAGGTCTGGGTGCAGAGGGAGACTTTGGAGTTGGGTATGGGGGCAGCAGATGGAGAGTGTGTGTAGAGCTGGGTGCAAGGGGAAGAGCGCACGTCTGGGTGCAGATGCAGCGTGAGAGAGTTCAGGACTGGGTCTGGGGACAGTGAGACGGAGTTCACTGGGGCTGGGTGCCGGGGAGCATACAGGGGGAGGGAGCTTGGGGCTGGGTTCAGGTGGCGGGGGGTTAGACCTCTGGGCCCCCTCCTTAGGAAAATTCTGGTTGCGCCCTTGTTTGGAGATACCACGTCACATCCCTCCCAGTGTCTGCTGAGTTGTCTGAGCATTCAGACATGTAGCTGGTTACATATAACCTGAGCCTAAAGACTGTGAAGGCAAAATGTATAGGCAGAAGACCAGAGCTGAGCTCAGTGCAAATGTAAACAATAACTTTGCATGGGGGAAGAGCTTCGAATCTGTTTTTTCAGCCTCAGCCAAATTGATCCTGACACAGGGCCTTCCAGAGTAGGAAAATGAGACAAAGAGCCGGGAGGAGGGGACAGATCTTCTAGAAATTTGAACAGTATCATGAAGAACAAATACTTTGTAATGAAGGGTTTTGACAGCTATGCACAACCATCCGTGAAATATAGTTACCCACCAAGAAGATGGAGTAGGAGCTACCAGTAACAGCTGGAAAGGAAATTTGTAGACAGATATAATCTTTATCACACAGAGAGACAGAAGAACAAGCAAATGAATAAGACAGCAAAGCAAGGAGAAGAGTATGTTGAAGATTGAAAAGCAGCTAAAGTGGCAATCGCCTGAGCATGTTGCAGCAAGAATCAGTGGAAAATGTATTTCCCTTATGGTGGAATAGAGACGAATAGATAGCAAGTGCAGAAAGGGTCACAAGCAAATATGATGGAAAGACAAGTTCATAGACTAGGAGGAAAGGATTTTTGGTGACACAATGGTGAGTCGTTTGTCTTGAAGTAGACCAAATAAAACTGATGATGGTAGCCCAATTTAGAGTCATTCCAGTTTGTCAAGATTATTTATATTATCGTTTAGTTGTACTACAGAAGCACCTAGAGACCACAGTTGAGATCAGGGTGCCATCGTGCTGACCACTGCACATATGCATAGTAAGAAAGCACCTCAGAGAATGTACAATCTAAATAGATAAAACAGACAAAGGAAATATTGTTATCTTTGTTTTACAGATTGGCATTTGAAGCATAGAGAGACACTTGCCTGACACACAAAGTGTGTGGCAGAGTTGGAAACTAAATCTAAGTCTGCTGAGTCCCAGTCCAGCACCTAAACCACTAGCCCAACCTTCCTCTCTTACACACACATATTAGAATGTAAGACTGGCCAATGGTCATTTCAGTTGTCCATCTAGCCCAGTATCCTGTCTCTGACAGTGGCCAGTGCCAGAAACTTCAAAGGGAATGAACAAAACAGGGCAATTTATCAAGTGATCCATCCCCTGTCATCCAATGCCAACTTCTGGCAGTCAGAGGTTTAGGAACACCCAGAGCCTGGGTTTGCATCCGTGATCATCTTGGTTAATAGCCATTGATGGACCTATCCTCCTTGACCTTATCTAATTCTTTTTTGACCCCTATTATAGTTTTGGCCTTCACAACATCCCCTGGAAATGAGTTCCTCAGGTTAACTGTGTGTTGTGTGAAGAAGTACTTCCTTATGTTTGTTTTAAACCTGCTATCTATTAATTTCATTCAGTGACCCCTGGTTCATGTGTTATGTGAAGGGGTATATAACCCTTTTTCCACACCATTCATGACTTTATACATCTCTATCATATTTTCCCCATAATCGTCTCTTTTCTAAGATGAAGAGTCCCAGTCTTTTTAATTTCTCCTCATATGGAAGCTATTCCATCTCTCTAATCACTTGCCCTTTTCTGTACTTTTTCCAATTCTGATATATCTTTTTTGAGATCGGGCAACCACAACTACATGCAGTATTCAAGGTGTGGCAATACCAGGGATTTACATAGTGGCATTATGACATTTTCTGTCTTATTATCTATCCTTTCTCTGTTGGTTCCTAATATTTTATTAGCCTTTTTGACTGCCGCTGCACACTGAGCAGATGTTTTCAGAGAGCTATCCACAATGATTCCAAGATCTTTCTTGATCAGTAACAGCTAATTTAGACCCCATTGTTTTGTATGTATAGTTGGGATTATGTTTTCCAATGTGCAATAAATGTGCATTATTTGCATTTAACAACACTGAATTTCATCTGCCATTTTGTTGTCCAGTCACACAGTTTTGGGAGATCCCTTTGTAACTCTTCACAGTCAGCTTTGGACTGAGTATCTTGAGTAATTTTGTACTGTCTGCATTTGCAACCTCACTATTAAACCCTTTTTCAAGAACATTTATGAATATGTTGAACAGCACAGGTTCCAGTACAGATCCTTGCGGCGACCCCATTATTTTTCTCTCTCCACTCTAAAAACTGACCATTTATCCTATCCTTTGTTTCCTATCTTTTAACCAGTCACTGTTCCCTTTACCAAAGCCATGTTGACTCTTCACCAACCTGTCATGTTCATCTAGGTCAGGGATCGGCAACCTTTGGCCCGTGGCCCGTCAGGGAAATCCGTTGGCGGGCCGGGACGGTTTGTTTACCTGCAGCGTTCACAGGTTCGGCCAATTGCTGTTCCCACTGGCCGCAGTTCGCCGTTCGAGGCCAATGGGGGCTGCGGGAAGCGGCAGCCAGCACATCCCTCAGCCCGTGCTGCTTCCCGCAGCCCCCATTGGCTTGGAACGGCAAACCTCAGCCAGTGGGAGCTGCGATTGGCCGAACCTGCGGACGCTGCAGGTAAACAAACCGGCCCAGCCCGCCAGCGGATTTCCCTGACGGGCCACGTGCCAAAGGTTGCCGATCCCTCATCTGTGTGTTTGATAATTCCATCCTTTTACTATAGTTTCTACCAAATTGCCTGGTACTGAAGTTAGGCTTACTGGCCTGTAATTGCCAGGATCACCTCTGGAACCTTTTTTTTTTTAAATCAGCATTACATTAGCTATTCTCCAATCATTTGGTACAGAGGCTGATTTAAGCAACAGGTTACATGCTACAATTAGTAGTTCTGCAATTTCATACTTTTGTTCCTTCAGAACTCTTGGGTGAATACCATCAGGTCCTGGTGACTTATTACTGTTTCATTTATCAGTTTGTTCCAAAGTGTTCTCTATGGACACCTCAGTCTAGGACAGTTCCTCAGATCTGTCACCTAAAAAGAATGGCTAGGTTTGGGAATCTCCCTCACATCTTGTGCAGTGAGGACAGATGATTCATTTCGCTTCTCTGCAATTTTTTTTGTCTCTTATTAGTTGCTCTTCAAAGTCTTTTTTGGCCTGTCTAATTATAGTTTTACACTTGACTTGCCAGAGTTTGTTCCTTTCTATTTTTCTCAGTATGATTTGACTTCCAATTTTTAAAAGACGTCTTTTTGTCTCTAACCACATCTTTTACTCTGTTGTTTAGCCATGCTGGTATTTTCTAATAGCTTAAGTATCTTAACTAATATTTACAAAAATCATTTTTGAAATCTGTTATCCATAATTGAAGAAGCGAAGGGGCTCTTAAAAGGAGGGCTGCTATTTTAATCTACTTCCCAGCAAGAAGTCCCTCAAGGAAGGACCTATTGCAAGATGTTAGTTACACCTAATGGGGCCAAGCTCCCATTGTATTCAGTGGAAGTTGGATCAGGTTCTAAAACAGATGCATAGATAGAAAATTGCTGTAACATGATATTGCTTCAGAGAAAACATCACATCTCTGGGCTTAAAAATCATGAGATTTTTTAAAATAAATTGTGGGTGTTTATTTGTCTTCTCATTTTTGAAATTTAGAGTGCACTCAGGTCATATTTTCAGACTTTTTTCCACAACTGTGAGGGCTAGATACTTTTAAAAAACATTAAGCTGAGATTCTTATGTAATTCTATGAATCTGGGACCTGCAGTTTTAAGAAAAATATCAAATATCCTGAGTCTCATAATAAAATTGCAAGAGTTGGCAGCATTGATTAAATTGTATAGCTTTTTTTAGGATGAGTTCTATGGAACATTATATAACTCTCTAAAACTCTATTGGTTCTGTCCCTAGTAAGTTCTGTATGACTTTTTTGCAAGGGTCGGGGAAAAGCTAAATGGTTACAGTGAGAAGCAAGCCCCATGCACAAAGTCCCATGCTTGGAGACAGGCAGTGGCACATGTTTCAGTAATATTTAGTGTCACATTATTTCCTGAAGGGCCTGTAAGACTGAAGACAGACTTATGGAGATTTTAATACAAAACTATAGGGAGAAAGCAGTATTGCTCATTTAATCCATCAACTCTGAAAGTATAGCTCATTTTTTATGAGTGTTCTCCTGTAACTCTGAATTGCCTTATGACAAGCTTATATGTGGTCAAATGCGGTTGGTTGGTTGGTTGTTAATGGGAGATACAGTGTTCTTTCTTTACATAGTGTTGCCCGTTGTTGCACTCATAGATCCTAAAGCTGTGAGCATTAAAACTGAAATTGACTTGTGATCATTAAATGAATTTCTAGACATCTCTTTTCCATAGACTTCTGTCACTCAAGGAGAGAAGTAATTTCCAATAAGATGTGCTTTTAAAGCTCAGTCCTTAATTTCCTAATTAATAAATTTGGACCATAAGTTACATTGAGTTGGTTTGTGCTTCATTTCCATAATGAGCGAATTCAGCTATGTACTGAATAAACATTGAAATGAAAGCTGTTTGGTTTGTCCACAAGCACGTAGCCTGAAAACAAAATATGTCTAGGCTAATAATTTGATCTGTATGAAATAAATAAACAGCAAATGCAAGCACCAGCTTGTAGCACCAATTGGCATGAGCAGCATAATAAATAAAAGGTTGGACCAGGCTATTATAGTGTCACCAGCTTGCCTGAAATATTTAAGTCCTGGAAATGAATTAAGGTGTCAAACTTCTTGGAAATTTCTGAGGGGAAATTTTGCAGTACAAGTATTTTTCCCTCTGGGGTTTGCATTAAAGCCGTGCAAGATTCATAAAGCTTGCTACAACTCTGGCTCACAGTTTTTCCACTTCCTTCCTACCACTGTACTTTTGTTGTTTTTTCCCCTATAATATCATGTAGCCAGTCATCTGTAACATTATGTTATGTTAGTGGTTATGGATAAACACAGAGAAACTATATTTGCAATACATATGAGGGTTGTACACAGAACAGCTAGCCAGCCTGAGCTCACGTAAGCATTCCTGCAAATTTCTCCATTTATGCCCCAGTTCATAAATGCATCATGCATCATTTATATATGTTTCTGCTTATTCAAAATGCAGAAATCCCTGTTCTTAAGCAAATTAGAGGCTGTTAATGCTAATCCCTTTTCCCCCCTCTACACATCTTCGGTGTAAGTATCAGTGCTATGCTCAAGAGAATAAAATAAGCTCAAATCGCAGTAAGGTTTGCAGAAAACTGGACTTTCCCTTCTTGGATATCAGAATTAGACTCAGAGGGTTAAATTAAGCCTGCCTCAACATAACTTCTAGCCCTTTAAACTATTAAAATTATGCTGTGTTTTTAACCAGAGATTCTATTTAAATGTGACATTGGTTGGAGAGGGATGCTGAGAAATAGGGAATGTGGGAAGGACTGCTCAAATACGTTTGCTTAATTTGCTAGTCGTGCTTTTTGTAGTGCTCTAGGTAAGGCTATGTCCCAGCATTTGCTTTCTAAACCTTTGTTTTCAGAGGTTTATGAAAACGAGCTAGCTGAAACATGCCATACAAAGGTGACAAGATTTCTGAGTGGAATTTTCAAGATACGCGGTAACACTTAGCCGCATGCAGTATTACGGCCTTGTTCTGGTGAAAAGATTACAGCTCTCACACCAAAGTTGTTTTATATAAAATTAAGTCACACAGAGAGACATAATCAACAATGTATTTTCACTACCCCCTAGGCAGATCATACTTCTAAAACCACTCCCCCTTTTTGGAAGTTAAATCAACGCTGCTTATACCTTTAATAAATAGCATTCTTTGTTAATTCCATTTGAAAGCATGGGAAGAATCGTTCTGTGGACTCAAGTGGCTTTCACAGGACTACACCTTTGTTTATCACAGAGAGACACAAATCCACTTCATGTTACGTGTTACACTGAAGCTTTTAATTTTTTTCCTTTAGTATCCAGAACAAATCTATGTTCCAATTCCCCTGAAAAAAGAGGAGACTAAAAATCCATAGCAGAATTGCAGGAAGTATGCATAAATATTTTTGAGTATAAAATATTTATTCCTTAATCTTAATAGTAGTACACAATTGGCATTGGAGCTAGCACTACAAATACCTTTCTGGTACTTGATATTCATGTTTGATGACTGGGTTTGATTTTATTTTCATCTGCTCATAGCATTGTTTTAAACACTGGGATGTAATAGCATTTCATTCACCATTATAGAAAAAAATTAGATACATACCAGATACCATACTGACTGGTACAGGTGTATACCTCTGACAGCATCATCTGTCCCTCTGTACCCAAAGAAAACTATCCAAGACCTAGGCTCTGTTAACTTTGTTAAACCTGGCTATGCTTGGAGCCCAGGGTTGAGATTTCACTATCCTAGGTTCCATCTGGCCCTTTTGTAGACTTCAGAATTTCTAGTTAGTTAGTGGCATTCTTCTTCTTAGTACTCTGCCAGGGCTGGAGACATAATATAGAAGCACAACAGCTCCCAACAGCACAAAACACTAATTTGAATTAAGTTAATTGATGCTGCAGGCAGCCACAGTAAACTTTACTGCATATCAGCGCCATTCTAGGAAAACCACCTGCTAAAAGGATGCCACTAGAGACTCTGCTCTCCCACCACGGATCTCAGGATCTCTAAATGGACAAGATGGAGCACAAGGAAGTGTATGTGTAAGGGGAAAAGGTTTATTTGCTTAATTTTCAGAGGGCCTTAAGTATTTGCTTTAGTGAAAAGAGAGGCTGTTTCTTGCTTACTGTAATACTTTTCCCCATCAGCACAACCTCAGAGAAATGTTATGTCACATCCTTAACTGGTGTAAATCAGCACAATTTTACTGACTTCACTTTCCACCAGCTCAGGAGTTGGCCCCATATTTTTTCCCTTTATATATCTGAATTTAAAAAAATACATTTTCACTGGTTGTGTCAGCAAGGCAGCTTGGTCCCTCCCCACACCCCAGCCAATTCTAAAAGAAATAAGAAAATACTAATGGCAAAAGCATGTTACTTCCAAGGATGGAAAATGTCAATAGATATTCAGAAATATAGTAATGACAATTAACTAGAATATATCAAGGCACAAGAGCTAAGATTTTACTAGCAGCTCTGCAACATTTTTTTTTTAATTTGCTTCCAAATGAGAGTTGATTTCACAGCTCCTCCTTCCAAATGCACCCTTTTACTTTAAAAGGTACATACAAACATTCCCCTGTGCACATCAGAAATCAGTCCGTTGGATATTTGTAACAAACAGGCTCATAACAAAGAATCTATTAAGAAATTATTCAAAAGCCACATTCACCTGTTTTATTAAATGACTCCTAAGACCTGCAGTCTAGCATGTTAACACGTGTCCCCCATGAGTGTCACAGTTAGTGTTAAATTATCATACTCTAAATATAATAGGTGTAAACTAAATGTGTAGTTACATAATCAGTGGCAGTGCATTTCCTAATTATATCAACACTGGATTGGAATGCACTTTCTGCACAGTGCTATTATGACAAGCATTATCCATTTTTGACAGCATTACATAATAGTAAAATGTATTTCAGGCTGATTTAAAAAAAAAAACACCAACTACTACTACTCCCCATGGCTTTTTAATCTCTCTCTTTTACATTATCTGAGGTTTAAAGCTATGTGTATTGTACATCAAGAACACCCCTTCCCAAGGGTATTTCATTTGCAATTTTATTTAATAATGGAAGCATACTTTTATCTAGCTAAGATGGGAAAGGATTAAATAAAAATCATTCTAAAATCAAGTAACATAAACCTAGCCGGCATCTGAGTTCTGAAAATGAAATAGCCAGAGAAGGACATATTATTAGTCTATAATATTTAAACTGATAAACTATTAGCATTTTGTCAGGCAGAATGCATCCTAAGCACTTCTCCTTTGCAGATTGCTTCAGCATGAACTGTAACTGTTTTAGACACATCTGGCACTGCAGAATTTTCCCCCTTCTGTATTTCAATGATTTAAAGGGCCTTGGCCAGGCAGATGGATGTCAGCTGTGTGGTTTAAAATGTTTATAAAAGTGAATACAGCTTTTAAGAACTAGTGGATGAAATCCTGGCCCCACTGAAGTCAGTGGAAGCTTTGTGATTGATTTCAGTGGGGCCAGGTTTTTGCCCTAATGCTTTTATGTCGGTTTTTATTCTTGTTAAATTCCCCATTTCTAGAAATTGTTCTTCCCCCACTTAATATATTTACAATGTTGTTATGAAGGAGCAATGAGTACGGTAAAATACTGATCCTTTTCTTTTCCACAAATACCATCATTACATTTCACTTCTGTGGCAGTTAAATAAAGCAATACTGTATACATAGTAGGTTATATTCCACTAATAAAGCATTCCATTTCTATAGCCCGTTCCATCCAAGGGTCAAAATGGATTTTGCAAAGAGTAATGAACTGCAGCCCATCTGATGTAGAGAAATATTCTTAGCCCTATTTTTATGGAACAGGGAAGTGAGGAAGAAGCTACCTTCTGGGTTCCATATGGTAGAAGTCACTGAATATACCAGGAGAGGGAGGCCCAGACTATCTGCTCTTTTAGAAGGTCTTGCTCTTGGATGGAGACCATAACAAAACTTTCAAAAAGAAATGAGGCCTGGCTGCTCAGAATGTACACCTGAGGGAGCCGACAGTTGCCTTACTTTGGAAAGCAAAGTCTGACATGGATCAATGGGAAATGTCAATTAAAGGATGTTGAAGTCCTGGAAAAACATACTCCCAAGATCCAAGGAAAGTGAAGATTGCGTAGCAGTGGCACTGGATCAGGCTGCGTTTAGCTTCGGATGATGACAGGGCCAACTAATCTTCTGTAACATTGGATGTTCACCTCCTTGTGTCACTACGTGTGTGTGCCACACTTGTTTGATACGGCCTCATGTTGCATGTTTCTTCTCTTTAGCCTTTGAGTTATATTAAGAAGCTTAAATTTTTATCGTAAAGCTGACCCCTCTGAAGCCAATCAGCCCCAGCAAGGTTATATAGGTGATATTTAAGGACTGCTGTCCTGCATCACACACAGTTCTAATCACTGGCGATAATAAATTGGGGGTATTTTTGGTGTGTATTATGTAAAAATCTTACTGCATTTTTTTGCCTTGGTGGCATTTTACCTTGTTTTATTATTCTCTCTTTATACTTAAAGTTGGAAGGGAAGCCATAAATGTGAGTGACCCTTAATTGGATACTGAGGTATGGCTTTTCAGCATCAGTCATGGGAAATGAAACATACTGTTCTCATCATTGTGAGCTGCAGTTGAAATTTCTAAATGGCATCCGCTGCACTAAACATTCACCCCCTGAACAACCACAAAAGGAAAATGTAATAAGAAAAGCAGGGAGATATTAAAGGTAAAGATGTAGACTCCATGGGCCCTATTATCATCACCCTGTTTGTAATGCAGCACGCAGGAGAAAACAGACGCATAAAAATAGAGGCTACGGTAGGATTCATCCCTTGAAAAGTGCAGCTACTTCCCTGTGCATGGGGTGGGGATCACAGCTCTGCAGCATGCCCAGAAAATGCTTTCCCCCCCTCCCTTTAACTACCACAAAAGTAGCAAAAAACATGACTGAAAGTGACAGGTGTTGGCTGATATTAGACACCTGTCTGGGCAGTCACAGGAGAGTCAGGGACAAGTACTGCAGGGTGAGATAACTGAGGATGAGAAGGGAATATGCAGGGCTGGTGACCCAAGCAAAGCAACACAGAATGGCTGGTACCACCCTTATGGCAGCAGGAATGGGAAACAGAGAGTTCCTTCCATTCAAAGCAGCATTGCTGCATGACATTGGCAATCCAACCCTCTTTTCCATTTGTTGTCCAACCTGAGGCCGTTTCTAGATAAGCACTTCCTGTGGGGACTGTTTCCTGTGCTTTTATTCTCACCACTAGCTCACCCTCCTGGTGGTGCAGCTTGCTTGGGCTTTCATTCCTGCTTAACACCCAACACACTAGTGCTGAGACTGGTTAGATGCGGCATCACACCCTGTCTCCGTCAGGTGGCTGTGGAATCAGGGCAAACTTTCCCTATAACATTTCCCCTCACAGCAGCCTGAACTTCCTTCATCACTTCTCTAGAGGGGAGGCATAACGTACGTGCAGAGTAGCACGCTTTAAAGCCATTTCCCACTCTTGGCATCTCGTGTAAACGCAGGTGTTGTATGGGGCTGGCATATCACACAATTCATTTTTTTCCCTTGGCGATGCCTTCTTTACTTTTGGTCACAGCCACTTTCTTGGGGCTACAGTAGCTGGACGTCACTAGTGCCTTGTGCTACCTGTTCCCCACATTGTATGATTGAATGTAAGTTGCTCAACGTTTCCTAGAATGTGGGACAAATTGCAATTTTTCAGTCCCTTTTGTTGTGGCTTGGGATGATCAAGTTGATCATACGCAGATATGTTTGCTTGTGTGTTTGACTTCCACATATACAAATTCATTCTCTTTCATTTTCATTTTCTTTTCCCCTCTTTCTTTCTTTTACCCCAAAATCCAACAGTTCTCTCTTGAATTCCCTTTGTCAGTTCTCTGAGGAAACATATTTTATAAATAGAGGTGTTACCAGGAAAAACATATTTGAAAGTGTGCCACTCACTAGCTCGGCTGCACATAAGCAATACAAAAAAGATTGCTTTAAGAAATCAGAACTAAAAATAAGGTAAGGCTCAGTATTGAGTCTGTAAAGCTATCAGGCTGTCAGAAGGATTGAAGGAAAAGCCTCATAACCAAAATGGCAACTGTAGCCTATTTTTACATTTTGATTTTTGCTAACCTTTTTATTTCTTTGTTATCGGTCAAAACTCTTTGACATTTTTCCCATTCATATTTGTTTCCAGTTGTAAATTTTTGTGTGAAGACCAAATACTAAATGCATGAAAAACCATGCTGGCAGTCCTAGAATAAGTCTAAGACCTTTTAAAATGCTGCTTTATGACATCCTTGAACCTCCACTATGAAACAATCTGTTCAGAACTGGGTTTGCTATTGAATTAGAGAGACAGCATAGTATAATTGGATTAGGGGGTGCTTCTATAGCCTTCTCTATTTGTAGTCGCTTCTCAAAATGAAACTCATGTTTTGTTTCATTGATCCTCTGCTCAGTCATCCCCTGCAGCAGCAGCAGCTCACATAGTCTAAGGAGCTAGATCCAGGGCTGATTAAAAATGTACATGAATCCTCTTATCAAATATATATGGGCATATAGGTGTTATGTACATCCCCCCCTCCTGAATAAAACCCTTTGTTAGCTTACACTTAGGGGTGCTTCTATACATTTCTTCTCAACATAGTCATTAAAAATCAGAGCAATCCGCAGCTGGACCAACATTAACGTTCATGCCAGCCTCAACATAGGTGTCACTGAAGAAATAATTTGGGGACAGTTGGGTTGCATGTGTGTAACTGAAGGCACAGTTTGGCCTTCAGAACGTTTATTGCTGCTGCTGTTGTGTCAGAAGAAAAGCACTCCGTTTGATTTTCAGATCCCAAGCTCAGTTTGTAGGGTGGGCCATTAGGAAAAATTCTAGCTTTAGTTGTAAACTGAGCACAGTTGGTACGGCAATCACTGAAAGGCAGTAAGCATAAGACACCACAATGCCCTTTTTCCTTTTTGCTGGAACTAGGGGTGCTGCTGCACCCCCTTGCTTGAAGTGGTTTCCATCAAATGCAGGGTTTACAGTTTGGTTCAATGGCTCTTGGCACCCCACCCTCCCATACAAATTGTTCTGTATTGCTCATAGCTCATGAGTTTTCTGTTGTCATTTCCTTTGATTCTGTGCTATGCATTCATCCCATGGGCATGTTGGCACTTCCTAAGCCACTTTTCTTTCCCATGTCTTTCAGCTCCACATACACTCTGTGTGGTGCTTGAAAGCTATACACAAATCACATGCACTATTTTAGGTCTCCACCTTTCTTAACGTGAAAGATAATCACAGGCATGCAGCCAGGCAGAATCCTCTTGGCCATTAAGGTCACTTGCACCTTTTTGTCCCCATTCCTTCACCCCAGAAGAAAGGGGTATTTTGTTTGTGGGAAAAGCCATGTTTCTCCTCTCAGCCAGAATTCTTTTATTCTTTGGGGTGGCAAAGTTGCAACCCCCCTACTTCTCCTAGGAGAAAGAAACCTGAGAAACATCATTAATCATGCAAACAGTCTCCTGTACTAGTGCCAGCAAAATAATCTTCCTTACTCCACCCATCAATATTCTTGACACCTGTCTTAAAACTTAGGTCATGCATATCCATCTGCCATTATAAAAGTGTCAATGTGCAAACACCTCTTTGCTATTTTTAGGGTCATATGAAAAGTATTCATCAACTTTCTGTCACCTCATCTAATTTGTCACATTTGATGCTTTCTACCAACATCCTCATTGGTCACCTTTTTTTTTTTTTTAAACAAGTCTCTTTAGGAAGATGTTTGAGACTTCATCGAGCACAGAAGAGAGTAATGTTTGCCATGCCAATCAGAGGGCAACAACTTTTGGGCTCAAACCTGCCTGTTGTTAATGATAGGAAGTGCATGTCATCTTCTCCAGAACAAGAAGCTTAGGGGTGAGTTTTCTTTATCACCTTGATGCCCATTCATGTAATAACAGGGCCAGAATCTCAGCAGATTTCAACTGGTATCGTTCTATTCAAATCAATGGTGCAGCATTGATTTATACAAGCTGCTGATTTGGCCCATAGATTTTTAACTAGGAGTGTGCCGCCTTCAATGATACCAGCATTCAGACCTTAAAATGACCAGGATCCCCATCTCATCATCTTGACAGTGTTGATAGTACAGATGTGGATGAAAACAAAGCCCAAGCTATCTATTTATTAATTTATAATAACCATACAGAAAGGATTTTGAGTCATACGTCATTCAGTAGAAAACAAAACATATGACACCTACCCCACTACCACTGGAGGATGTCTGAATTCCTTCCCAACATGTAGCTTGATGTCCAGCTCTAAGCATGGGTGGGAAATTTTGCAAATTGCTTACACAGTGAAATTGAGATACTTTACCAGTGCTATTGGATTTTTGACATTAATGTACCCAGATTTAAACTCTGTCCACATACCATCTGCCTCATCCTTATCCTTCTTTGAATAATAAGCAAAATAGATAAAATCCACTCCGTTTTCATTGTGTGGAGTTTCAGGTAGATAGGGATTTGCAGTTCCAGAGCTCCAAACAACTCTTTGACCAAGTACATGCTCTTTTTTTCAAGTGGAAGATCTGTGACAAAAATCAATACTACCCTCATAGTTATTATAATGAATCTGACCCATAACCTTTCTTAGGATGGCCACAAGCTTTCATCATGTGTCTAAGGTTTATTTATAAGTATTGATTTATATTACAGATTACCTCTAACCATTTCCTATAAAATACTCCGGTCTTGCAGTTTTGCTCTCCATGCTCTGCTTGGTATCAAAGGTAGAGCAATAAATCAAAAATATGTACCTAAGGCCACCACTGATAGCCACAGCGTCCAGGTTATAATAATGAGTTGTTTTGTTTTAATTTTAAGGAAGATCTTGCTTGGAAAGCATTACTTTGATTTAAAAATTACTTTGGAAGTCACAGCAGATTCTGTTTACTCAAAAAGAAAAAAAAGTGAAACCTTCATATGCAAATGAATGGCATTTCAAAATGTCATATAGCTGCATCTACATATAAATAAGCTGCTTTCTGTATTCTGCGGTAGCAAGGCTGTTTTGATATAGAAATTGGATAATGGTATACAAATTAAAACCAGTGGGATACCATTGGGCCAAGCTTTAGGAGTGTTATTTCCTTAACCATCACTGAACTAGTTTGCTAATATTGCTATCCTTTTGCACAGATAGCCATGGAGTCCAGAATAGGAACATGGTACATAACTGGTACTTGTTTGTTTATTAAGCAAATATACCAGGGAAAAAGTGCATGTTCATGCTGCTCCTTACTCCACTGGTGGTTCTGTTGACCTATTGGAGACATCAGGGTTTGGATCCCAGAAGATCAGTATTGAATCTAGAGGATGGCAGGTAGTTTGGTTTCAATATAATTGTTCTAGCTAATCCACCTCTGCCACCTCCAGCAATCCCATTGCCTCCTTCCTTCACTGCAATGCAGTAATATCTTGGGTGGATTTGGGCCTATAAAGTAGTTTTGTTCTTTGCTCTCCCCTACCCTTTTCTGTGTGTTGTGGGGTTGGGTTTGTTTCTCTGTTTGGTTTTTGTTCCTTGTTTCTTGGTTTTTGAGAATAAACTGTCTTGTTTTAATGATACTGATGCATAGTTGGTAAGTTTGGTATCAGTTCAGTTCCCAGTGTGCACATTTCAAGAGTCACTATCATTGGCACTAGTCTGCAACCTTAACCAACAGACCAAGAAGGGAATGGGCATGGAAAGTGAATTATCCTTTCAGTCTAGAGGGGAACACTTCATTCTAGGGTGGAGAAATGTATCCAGCCATTATCTGGGCTCTACAGTGGAGTCGCATCTTACGCAGGGGTTAGGTTCTAAAGTCAGCGCGTAAGGCGAAAATCGCGTACAGTCAAAATTACCCTTGAAAATCCCTTAAATGGTCCATAAAGTACAGTATACTGTACATGGTTTTGTGTATACAACCCTGTACAGTAATATGTATAAATGTATAATGTATACAGTAATGTACAGTATATAATAGAGTACATATGCAAAATATAATTTTACAGTACTGTATTTTTAATTACAGGGGGTAATTACAGGGGGTCGTCAGGGCTTGATGTCGATCCAGGAGACGGAGGTGATGGAGAGCGAGTCGTAGATGAAGTGGTTGGCTCTGGTTCAGCTCGAGAAGTTGATTGCATAGGCTCATCGGTTGCTGGTTGTTTTTCCTTGAAAAACATGGTGATCGGCAACTGTTGCTGTTGTCTCTTGAGCTGCTCAAACATTTCTTGATATGGTCTCAAATCGTCCGTAATACTAGGTGTGATTTTGAGGCTTCATTCCGTAGAGGGATCGTATTCAGAAATTAAATCATTCAAGTGTTTTGCTGCTTGGAACACTTCCTGTTCGTCGTCATCATATTCGTCTTCTGTAGACGATTTTATCAGTTCCTCTAACTCTTCGTTAGTCAATGTTTCTCTATGGCTCTCAATTAATTCAATTTCTTCCTCAAGGATGTCGACGAAGCCATCACCACCCACTTGCCTGGCCACCTGAACAATGCATTTCACCTCTTTGTAAATGGTCGGGAAACCCTTAAAATCATTCACACAGTCTTTCCATAGGTTTCGCCAACATGCATTGATTGTTTCAGGCTTGATTGCATCCATTGCCTGTTTAATATAAGTGATGCAATCGGCAGTGTTAAAGGACTTCCAACACTCCATCCATAGCGCTACGTATCCGTGAGAATGTAAGCCTCGTGTACGAGGCCTTGAAACAGCAAATCACACCTTGGTCAAGAGGTTGGAGGATGGAGGTGGTATCGGGGGGGGAGAAAGACGACTTCAATTTTGTTATGTACAAACCTGAGTGCCGCAGGGTGGCCAGGAGCATTGTCTATGATCAGCAACACTTTAAAGTCAAGTCCTTTCTCTTCGAGGTACCGCTTGACCTCCGGAATGAAACACTCGTGGAACCAATCCAGAAATAATGCTGCTGTCACCCAAGCCTTTTTATTTGATTGCCAGAACACAGGCAGGAGATTTTTGTTCTTGCCTTTTAGGGCACGGGGATTTGCAGCCCTGCAGAGCAAGCCCGGCTTTATTAAATACCCAGCCACGTTGCCACAAAACAACACAGTCACACGGTCTTTAGCTGCTTTGAAGCCAGGGGCTTGTCTTTCTGATTTTGAAATGTAAGTGCGGTTGGGCATTTTTTTCCAGAAGAGCCCAGTCTCATCAGCATTAAAAACTTGTTCTGGAAGATAGCCCTTTTCTTCCAGGATTTTCTTTAATTGTTCAGAGTAGGCTTTTGCTGCCTCTTCATTGGCAGATGCAGCTTCACCAGTAGTCTGCACGTTTTTGAGGTTGAAGCGGTTCCTAAAACTGTTAAGTCAACCTTGGCTGGCTTTGAATTCCTTCTCATCAGAAGGCAGTCCCTCTTCGGCAGGAGGTTTGAACAGCGCGTAGAGTCTAAGAGCCTTTTCTCGCAACGTGTTGGCATCACACGCTTACGGTTCATGTCTTCCAGCCATAAGTTTAATGCCTTTTCAGTCTTCACTAAAGTCTTATCACACACCTGGCTCGTCACCTTAGCAGTTATTGGAACACTTGATGCCATGGCTTGACGAATTTCTCTCTCTTGAATCTTGATGGCATAGATGCTAGGTTCGTTGCGGCCATATTTACGCGCCACGTTGGAGACCGACATACCATCTCTCAGTAACTCCAACATAGCCAGTTTTTCCTCCAGTGTTGGAACAGATGGCTGTTTCTTCAGTTGAGCACCAGATGAAGTAGTTGGCTTGCATTTAGGGGCCATGTTGTACGAAAAATACATATCTTTAAACACTAGAATCACACTCAGCACAGCGAGATGCTCACACTATGAGAGGTACGTGGGAACTGAGACCGACTGAGGAAACAGCAGATTCACGTCTCCCATCTCACGCTCACTCCGGGGCATATGCTCATTGAGTGGAATGGTGGGTGGAATCGCCCACACTATTTACAGGTATCTTGTTGTTTTTCTTTTTTTTGCCGAGTGCGTATAGTTGAATTCGCGTAAGTTAAATGTGCGTATGATGCGACTCACCTGTACCTGTTCTATGGATAAACACAACACTTCTCATGTCTCCATCCCCAGGAGAGGACTTTGGCACACAGGCTAACAGGCTGGCACCCTCCAGATTTCTAAACTGACACCACCATTTGTAAAATATTGAATTACAATAATAATAATATTGTCTCCTTCATTAAAAGTTCTTGGCTATTAGCCAAGATGGGCAAGGGTGGTGTCCCTAGCCTCTGTTTGCCAGAAGCAGGGAAGGGAATGGGCGACAATGTATGGATCACTTGATGATTACCTGTTCGGTTCATTCCCTCTGGGGCCCCTGGCATTGGCTACTGTCAGAAGACAGGATACTGGGCTAGATGGACCTTTGGTCTGACCCATTATGGCCGTTCTTATGTTCATGAGCTGCTTCATCACCTGCCCGGGGAGTAAGGGGATATATGGTGAACCCCTTATTTTCCCTGTAGGGGCTACTTATCCTACCAGTCTGTGCATGGGAGCAGTGGTGCTGTGGTTTAAAAAAAAAAAAAGAAGTGGGTGAAATAACCTAAACTAAACTCCATGTTCCCCAAATGGGAAGTGGGTAAACTCTGTTTACCCTTGACTACACTACAGGATTGTGTGGGAGGGAGAGCAGCTGCCATGGGCCAGTAGTACTTCTCTCCCACAGGTGAGCGGCTAACACTTTGTCTCCACTTCCAAAACAGCAGACAGCACAGACAGCTTGGAGGGTGATTTAATCTGTGTCAGGTGAAGGACTAACACACACAGTTCTCCCCTGGAGCAATAAGGAAGCAGGGACCAAACTGGGATTCTCAATCACAATTCAGTCCCCAGTCTACTCCTATGGCAGTACAACTACACTCTGCTTCTTACCCACAGCTTCTCCTAACCCCATGATCTAGCCCTGAGTCATTAAGCCAGAGCTTTATATAACTGTTCCTTCCCAGGATATCTGTGGGGGCTGAACTTCCAACCTCTGGATCTAAGCATGACCCCCTACTGTGTTAGCTAAATGACCAGATTGCTAATGCAATGCCAATAGCAGACTCTTAAACTTCAAGAAGTGGTCTGGTCACTAGAGAGGGACAAAGAGCCATGTGTGCTGGTGTGGGAGAAACGGTTTTAAGACGCATTTGTCTGGTTAGTGCTTTTTATTTATTTTCCCTTTTAGACCTGCTAATATCACTGATTGCATCTACTGAGAGTGCAAGCACATGGCAGGTGGTTATTGTTATTTGTATTACAGTAGCACCTAGAGGTGCCAGGCAGGTTGGGACCCCACTGGGCTAGGCTCTGTATAGACACATAATAAAATAATTCCTTCCCCCAAATTGCTTACAAGCTCGGTATAAACAGAATACAATGGACAAATGAATGGGGATGGGACAGGCAAGAGGGGTAACAATATGCACTTGTTTTGAATGAACCAGCATCATTGTTGTTTATAGGAAATGGATTTACAAGTTAACTGGAATTTTGTCAAGCAATCCTCAACCTATTCAGTTTTTTCACCAGTATTGTGTATAAATGTAGGTACATTTTGATGGTTTTAAAAACTCAGAAATGGTTTTTAGAATATATATTTTTTTCAAATATGCTGACATGCTTTGATTATTTTTGCTTGGTATGAACATCTGGAGATTATTAGTGTGTCTTTATTCATAACTTTCCATTATTAATTATGGCAGCAGACTGAATAATTATGATATACTGCTGTAAGCGGCAAAGATCTTACTATTTTTTCCAGTGAATTAGAAACCATCGTCTCAAACATAAAAAGTACTAAGTTATTTTTAAAACAGAAAATGGATGTTATCCTCAGTCCGGGGAACTTGTTTGCATGACAACCTTTAAAATGAATAAGTGACTGAGTCGTGCAAGTGTCTTTTGTGATTGAGAAAAGAGATGAATGCAAATTAACTCAGATGGATCCATTTTTTTCCCCGCTTGGTAAAATTAATAATATCAGGATGGTATTTATTACACGGTTTTCAGGGAGCTGCATATGGAAGGACATGATAGGCTAAACTGCATGCCTAGTGTGACTCCACTGAAGCCATTGAGTTACTCTTGGGTGAGTTTGGCCCCATGTTGTAACATGCTGTTGAGGGGAGGTTTTCAAAGGCACAGGCAGCATTTCGGTGCCTAACTGCCACTGACTGTCAATGGGAGTAGGTTCCAAACCTCCATTTGTACCTTTGGAATCTCTCTCCCTTTAAAGCCAATTCTTCAGGCCAATGTCCAGCCCAAGTAGCACCCTGGGTGCAGGGGAGGTGGAGGAAAAGGAATCTTCTTTCCAGAGCAGCAGAACAATGATAGAGCTGCTCCATGGAATATGTTGGCCTCAGGAGCCTTCTGCACCTCTGCCATAGCAACAGGACCATACAAGAATGACACCTCTGGCTGCAGTCCATGCCTGTCTCCTTCACGCTGCCATGCAGAGAACTTCCACGCATGGGACTCCATGTCACACAGGGTGTGTGCCCTCTACACATGCCCCCTTCAAATTCTGCCCCACCTTCATCACCCTTGAGAGTAGAACTTCACTGGTTCTGCTGAACCCTCCATGGTCACAGGGTCAGGATTTGCAACATTTTAAGAGAAGTGGAACACCCAGTAAACAGTTAGTTAGTTTACTAGAGGTGGGACATGAATGGCCGTTAGTGACTAAATTGTTTCCTATTGTAATATGGTCTGTTCATTGGAAGCACTAATCAGATGTAGGGAGTCCTGCTCTGTGCAGCACAAACTTGAACAAAGGAAATATCTGTCTCAGGGCCGGCTTTAGGCCGATTCGCCCGATTCCCTGGAATCGGGCCCTGCGCCTAAGAGGGCCCCGCGCCTTAAGCGTCTTTTTAATTTTTTTTACTCACCCTGGTGGCGGTCCGCTCTGGGGTCTTCGGCGGCCCCGCTCCCCTGGCCAGAGCGCCGGCCAGAGCGCGGCAAGCCCTGCGGCCCCACTCTCCCGGCTGGCGCTCCGGCCAGGGCACAGCAACCCTGCGGCCCCCCTCCTCCGGCCGGCAATCCGAAGTGCTGCCGAAGACTGGGAGCGCCGCCTGGTGAGTACAAGCCCCAGGAATCGGGCCCCGCACTTGCTAAAGCCGGCCCTGATCTGTCTGTTGCATCAGAGCCAGTGCTTTGTTGTGAACTCTAGGTTCTTCTATTGCTTCTGTCACCTTGTCATCTGAGCACCTCATGTGCCTGGGAATTCTGGGTAGCTCTGCCATTAGTAGCACACGTAGCAAAATTATTTAATGGCCCAGCTCTGCTAGGTGCAGAGTGCTCTCAACTGCTGTTGAAGTAAACAGAAGAAAACCCACTAAAACAGTCATGAATTATCAGCGACAGGGGATTTGAGCCTAAGTGGCATCATTGCCCCACTCCTTCTGCCCATGCAGTGCAGTGGATTTCTTTGGGTTGTGGGGGCATGGCCAGGAGGGAGCTGCGCTGGGGAAGTGCTACAGCACCATTCCCCCTGCAGATGCATAGCCACAGGAAGGAATGCTGACTCGGAAAGAATCATGGGGGAGTATCAAAGGATTTCCCTGTGGATACATCAGCGATGTTGGCCCTGCCCCTTCGCCCCAGTCCTTGTAACCTTTCCACGTAACTATGACCATCCCGTGAGTTTTTCCACAGGATGGCATGCTCTGGGTGGGCCTTACAATCTAACTTTAGCTCTCTAGTCATTTCCGTTGCCTTCTTCTAAACTCCTTTGACAAATTCCTAATCGTGACGTGCTCAGAGCTGCAGGCAGTAATCTTGGTGCCATCTCACAACAGATGCACTGAGAAGAAATATCATTATGCTGCTCTGTGACATTGTGCCTTGTGTACGCTGTTCAGCACCACATTGGCTTTTCTTTCTCCCTTCAGAATAAATGTCTGAGTGGCAGTGGATGCTCTGCTCCTTCCTCCTACCCCTTGGCACACACAAACATATGCGCACACACACACACCGTAATTTGACCGTACTCACGCATTGTCTTCGATGCTTGTATAATCTGAATTACACACTGCTTAACCATGTCTCTCATTCAGAGAAGGAGAGGTTGGAATTCTTCCATGTAGGCTTTGGTGCATATCCTTGGACACATTTCCGAAAGGGATAGAGAAGTTTAAGCAAGTAGAACTGACCCAGTTAGGAAAGCAAGAGAGAGTCCCTTTTCCCACATTTAAATCCTCAGAAAATGTGATTTGTGAGGAGTTGCCACTTCAGTACCAATAGGAGAGCGCTGATGTAAATTTGACTGACCTCAGCGGCATTTGAAGTGTTGTGTTGTTATTATATAAGTGAATTCTTCTTCACATTGTCTCCAGTGAGATAGGCATCAAAATAGCTTTAATTGAATATTTGGTATTGTGTCTTCAGTTACCATCCCATATTATGTCTACCCAACTATGCAATCTCCAAAAATGCAATCTCGCCCCTCTCGTGTCCATTCAGAATAGTACTACAAAGATCATTTTCCTAACCCATCTCTTCAAATCCCTCCATTAGCTGCCTCTTCATTACGGCATCAAACATAAGCTGCTTGTCTTCATTTCCCTGGCCCTAAACTGCCTGTCTCCACCTACCTATCATACGTTAATCATTATTGAAAGGTCGACTCCTGCCTCTTACGACCCAGGATGCCAGCCTAAAACTCTCCTTTGCCATGTTGCCTACAAAAAACTTAGGCTGCTGCTATCCTTAGTCCACTGACTGTCAACCTGGCCACTTGCCTCATTGTTTCTTGTACTCTCTTGTCAGTAACGACCAGTTGTCTCGTGTTTTATATTTGGATTGTAAGCTCTTTGAGACAAGAACCATCTTCTTGTTCTGTATTTGAACAGTGCCTAGCACAACAGAGTCTTGGTCTAGGACTGCAGCTCTTAGACGATATGATAATACAAAAAAATAATAATAATTTTGAAAGCCCTTGCTGGGGAATTTCCATTTTACAGTAGTGGTAGAACACAAAGCTTAATCTTTTTACTTAAGCCAACATTTTCTTACATGGTCATTATCTATTAATTGAGTGCCAATACTGTGCGCTGCGCTCTAGGAAACAGAGAGAATGACATGAGACTCTATAACCTAAGGCACTGATCTTGCATGTTCTTAATCACATAATAAGTCTCATTGATTGAGATGGGACTATTCATATAATGTAGGATTAGACTGTTCTCAAACATATACAATTCCCACTTTGCCAGATTGTTGTCTGTTCCATCCAGAGTAGCTCATTTGACATGAATGGAGTTATTCCAAATTTTCTCTGGTGTGACTGAGATTTAAATCTAGCCCATTGAATTCAAAGGAAGTTTGGGGACTGTGAAGACTGCAGGATCAGGATTTAGATTGCATTTTCTCTGTCCTGTGTAGAAAATCTTCTTATAGGTGAAACCACGTTATATCGAACTTGCTTTGATCCGCCGGAGTGCGCAGCCCTGGCCCCCCGGAGCACTGCTTTACCGCGTTATATCCGAATTCGTGTTATATCGGGTCACGTTGTAGAGGTGTACTTAGTACAGATTGAAACATTTTACCTTATTTTCTAGATCAAAGTGTCTCCCATTTGTGTTGTAATGAAACAGATTGATGCTTTGACAGTTTCAGTAAGAAAATAAGTTAAGTACTCGATGACGAATTAGACAAGCAGCTGTTTTCAGTATCCTAGAAAAATAATTCCAGGTTAACACAAGGATATTGAAAACAGCTGCTTCTCATATTAGTACACTGAGAACTTATCTTCTTTTCATGTTGAAAGTGTCAATTGTCAGTCTGTTTCATTACAACACAAACAGGAGACCTTTTCAACAAGAAAAGAAGATGTGAAGTTTCAATCTTTACTAAGGAGCATCTATCCTTAGTGATTTTAGAAGTAAAACAATGTCATTTTATGATCTGTGAGTAGTACTGCATAATATGGCATCACTTGACACGGTATGACACATCGTGTTATGCACTTCTAGCACTGACATGTCATGAAAATTGTCAAAATAATACAAATACTGTGAAAGTGAAAAAACCTAACATAAAATAAATATTGAAATGAAAAATTCATTTTGAAATAGAATTTTGAATTTTTCCAAAATTAGTTTTTTTTAAGCCAAAAATTTTGCTTCATGGGAAACTTCATTAAAATCAATACCATTTCATTAAAATGTTGGTTTTGTTGAAATGACATTTTCTGATGGAAAACTGTTTTGAAGAAATTTTCCAACCAGCTTTACTAATAAACTAGGTCTGGGGGGCAAATGTGATATTTCTTTTCAAAATAAAAAATTGAGGTATACTTCCAGATGTGTCAAGAATCACATATGCTCAGAGAAAGAAACTATTAATTCTACAAGCTGGATTTTCCTCTTTGGGCTTTCTATTTTATTTCCATCTAAATTTGATCTTAGCAAATTTCAGAAAAAAGTATGAATTCCATTATTTGGATGAAAATAAAGCTTTCCTTACCACCTAGTTGTCTAATAAGGATATATATAGAATGCTTGATATTTGAAGATGCGCTATCAACTTTAATGTTACTGCAATTTAATAAACTTTGAACTCATGTAGTATTGCTCTCTGCCAGAAAAAAAGAAGTATGACTTTAAATTTAAGCTTTGCTCTCTGTAGATGTGAGATTGGAGCTGAAGATGAGCTCCTCAGTTTAGTGATGTAATCTGATTAGTTTAAATATATGCCTGCAGTGTCTGCTTTTTGAATAATCACAAATTATGCTGGGAAAACCCCGTTATTTCTTCTCCTGTGAGGCCTGGAGACCTGTTTTGCTCAGTTATAAGCCCCTGGGTATCATAAAGTCTTTTTTATTTCATCAGTGGTCTAATGTTAAAGAAAATGGCTTTGCTTTATGGGTCTTATTTCAGTAATTATTATTGAATGATGAACAGTGAATGAACCACACATGACAAATGTTCGTCTCATTGCTTAATGCATCTCTGGAAGGTGCTCGGATAGAATTATGCTGTGGTAATGAGTATTAGAGCCTAGAAATGATTTTAAAAAAATAAAAGCACATTGCAATGTTTTGACGGTTTGGTTTTTTTTAATTGCACTGATTTTCGTAGCTCATCAATTCAAAATGAAACAGCTTTTAGTGAATACTTTATTTTTGGATTTGGGTCTCCTTGAGTCTGTAAAAATGAATCTTATTATCTGTGCAGTGAAAAAAAAAATTGGCAATACGTGGAGAAGGTGTAAGGTTTCCATGCAGGAGAAATATTCTGGTTGGGAAACAAAATGCTCCCATATCGCACAATTGTTAGAGAAATTGTATGAACTCTGCTTTCATCCTGTTTGGGATACTCTTCTGTCTTTTGAATAACTTAAACTGCAGATCAAACTAGAAATGAGGTGTTCTACCATCCTGTAGCTTTATGCTTGGTAAGATAAGGAAAGGAAATCTTAAGAGCTCAATAACTAACTGCTTTAGAGAAGACTCTAATCAACAAGAGGGACTGTAAATGATTCATTTCTAAATTTCATGGTTTCCTCCTATCTGGATTAAAAGATAAAGCATTATATGGAGCATTCGTAAATCCTGGACTATTCTATTTCTGATCCAGTCAAACATTCTCCATCACAGTATTACATTTATGGATTTACAAATTATTGGGCATAGGTTATATTTTGCAGTGTGCTAGGGGCTAGATGCACGATGTACTGTTTTTCACACAAGACATGACCAAACGAGGAGGGAAAAATCATTCCTTCTCCTATATGAAAGCTGATTGCCATCCCCTGTGCCCTGAAACCATGGAGAACTCTCCACAAGTTCAGGGATATACCTTTATCCACTTCCACCCCGGCCAGCACTGTTATATTTTCCCCAAAGGTAATGCGGGCTAAATTCCTCTTGGCAGTGTGAAGTCCTGCTTCAAAGGAGGTATCTTACTGGTGGGGGAAGTCCTGGCATGGTAGTGCTGCCCACAAATCAGAGAGAAGCAGGGATCCTTGTGTTAGTAAGCTAGCCTGGGGCACAGGGCCACCCACAGACAATTCTAAGCCATCTGCAAATTCCCCAATATCCACAAGGCTTGGAGGAAAAAAATGCTGCTCTCTGCCTTTTTTTTTTTTTTTTTTTTTTTTTTTTTGCAAGGACACAAACCTCATTCCATAGCCTTGTTAGCAATGACTGAATCTCCAAATATAAACAATGGATATTAGCAATGGACACAGCTGGCCAGAGCTGAAAATGCTTCAACCTCAAGTTTAGACAGGACCCAACCATGTCCAGCACCGCAACAGCTGACATGTCTTTCTACTAACAGGTGTATTTCTTACTGTAGCCAGGCTCAGGAGGGAACCTTGGGGAGTTTTTCTCCCATGAGGCCCACTGTGGCTGTTTTCCCTCAGAAGGGAGCAGTCTGGTCCATGCAAAGGAACTATGCATCATTATACCTAGTATCCCACAGTGTTTCACTACCAGCAGCCCTTCCGCAGGTCAGGCAGCTACATCACGATGAAGGGCTCCGTTAAGGGCCTAGATAGATGGGCTTGTATTAAAATATGTCTGTATGTCGTGGTGAACAGTGGCTAACAAAAAATGGAACAATAATGTAGCAGCTGCTCCCCATTGTAGGCTCACACAGGAACTGCCCATAACCTACACAGCCAGGTAGGCTAATGCTGCTTATGTCAGTGTTAGATACCTCGCCATGGTTCTTATCACCCTGGTCAGGAGTATGGTAGCACAGCAACAAGTAAACTGTACTGCTGGGCAGAGAAGAGCCTTGGAAAGATGTTGACACTGCAGGTACTCTGCACTGATACCACAACTATTGCAAGTTTGTACCAGACCTGCAGGCTTCATGTCTCTAGCCCTTCTTCCACTTCTGCAAATTCCGTGCTCAAGCAGGAGAAAGAAGGGCTATTTCTGCATCCTCAGCCTGGTGCACCATTTTTCACCCCCCCTTCCTATGGCTTTTCCTGCAGAAGGGGAGAATTTAGCCCTATATTCTGACATGTCCTTACAAAATCCTAAATATGAAAGAGGGCTTTGCATGTTCTAGCAATATCTATCTATAGTTTGGTCGCTCCTCGAGGTTTTCCGGGATTGTGGTTTGCTTTTATCTCTTTTAAGATAAGGAAGAATACTCAACTTTATTAGTGCAAGTTGTGAAGATAGCAGAATTCTCTTTGGACAGTAGTGATGAGGTGATGAGAAAAAATGCATTATGAAAAATTGAATCTTGGATCTGCTATACCTGTTTTTCCCAAAGGCAAGATAATACTTAAGCATACCTAATGCTAACTTGGCTGAGCTACAGAGCTGAACATAAATTATCATTGTTTTATTAAATCCAAGGAAAATGCAAATCTTTTGTTATTGCTTAAATTTATTTCTGTCGGTGTCAGATATCTATCATAAGATATATCCCTCCATTATTCGCTTGGTTTTTCTGGATAGCATTATTATTGTTGTTAAAATATATTTTAAAATATTTCTAGCATACTCTAATATTATTATCATAGATGAAAATGCACAACAATGTAAAATTTAAAAAAAAATCAGCCTTAAGTGTTTCGTTAGGGCCAGAATGAGCACAGTCTCTGTCCGAAGTACAAACACTTAGAGCTAGGCAGGAAATGGGTTTCCCATCCTGTGAATTTTTTTGAGATTTTGATATTTTTTTCCCATCCCAAATCAGAACAAAAAGTCAAAAATCTTGAAGATTTTTGTGAACCAAAAGCCTGAGAAAAAATTTGGATTGGGTCAGTCAAAACATGTTGTTTTGATAATTTCAAGATATTTCATTTCAATTTTGACCTCATTTCTTTCTTTTTTTTTACCAAAAGTTAAATTTGGAAATAAAAATTTACTTCAAACTGAAAAAAAATGGAACTTTTTTGTTTCAGAAACATCAGAATGTCCCATTTTGACAAGTACTAAATTGGATGTTTAAACAATTAAAACTTTTTTTTTTCAAAACGGGAAATTTATTGAGAATGAGCCTTTCCTGCAAACGGTTTCACTTTTGACAACTCAGCGTTTTCTGACTAAAAAGCATTTCATCGAAAAATTCCCAGCCAGCTCTCTAAAAGAGAGTCCACCACTTTGCATTTTTTAGTCTGCTGATCCCAGTGCACCCGGCCTGCTGTGTAAACCTGGGCAACTGGGGATTGGGCTGTGTCTTTTCCATGCCCCTTTCGTCTGATTCCTCCCTTCCCCTCCTAGCCTTTTGGGGTACGTTTACACTGCAATAAACGACCCACGGCAACAAGTCTCCGGGCCTGGGTCAACTGATTTGGGCTCATGGGATTCATGCCACAGGTTAAAAATAGCAGTGTAGGGGTTTGGGCGTAGGCTGGGGAAACCTGGCGAGGGCGGTGGTTACACTGTAGCACAAGCCCAGGTCAGTTGAGCCCAGCTCTGAGACTCGCCGACAGGTGGGAGGTAGTTGTAGTGTAGACATACCACTTGGTATGACCTTGGGCTCCATCATGTGTAGATCCTGCCTTTGTGTCTGGCCTTGCATAGGGGGGCATTGAGGGAGAATGTTCTCTCTCTCTCTCTCTCTCTCTCCACACCCATGCCAGGGCCAGATAATCTGCCATTCAACATATTAAAAAAAAAAGTACAGATATAAGTCTATGAAGTATGCGTCGAAATCCCTAAGCCAGATAGGACAGCTTTGAATGTATTTATCAAGTGTAGTTAACAGCTGATGTTCTACCAAATGAGAGTGAGTATATTGCAGATGGTGCTTAGGCATTTAAACACATTATGTAAATGTTAAACATAGACCCATTTCAACCTAAATTCATATTTGGAGCTCTCAATTTACTGGCAACATTGGGGTAAATATTTTCTTTGATTCATATGTTCAGTGCCCATCTAATGCTTGTGGAAATATACCTGTGCACATTGCAGGAGACTATATAATAATGTTGTATGTCTCATCCAAGGATCTCAAAGTACTTTATGAGTATTAAACAATTTATCCTCCCAAGCCCACTACAGAAGAAGGGATCCCATTTTACATCTGTGGAATCTGAAGCACAGAGTTGTTAAGCAACATGCCCAGTGTCGCACAGAAAGTCTGTGACAGAACTGAGAATAAAAACCAGGATTTTTAAGTCCTAGTCCTGTGCTTTAGCCACAAAACCATCCTTCATCTCACTCAGTGTATTCCACTGAGCATAGAATCACAGGATTAGAAGGGACTGCAAGGGTCATCTAGTCTAACTCCCTGTCAAGATGCAGGATTTGTTGTGTCTAACTGTCCATCCAGCCTCCTTTTGAAAATCTCCAGTGAAGGAGCTTTCACAACCTCCTTAAGCCGTCTGTTCCATTGTCCTACTGTTCTTACAGTTAGGAAGTTTTTCCTGAGATTTAGTCCAAATCTGCCATGCTGTCATTTAAACTCATTCCCTTTTGTCCTGCCCTCTGTGGCAAGAGAGAACAATTTTTCACCATCTCTTTTATGGCAGCCTTTCAAATATATCAGTGTCCAGATTCTTCCTAGCCTCGCATGATTCTGAGGAGAGAGGATTTAAAGGATAACAGATATTATTGGACATTTTTCATGGAATATTTTGTGATCAATTTTTTTAAAAAACAGTAAAATTAGGTTTTCTGGCAAAACAGCGCAAAAACCTAAAGGGAATTAGATAAGCAAAAGAATCGCAAAATAGCTTACAAAACTCTGCATCTATGCTAGGTGATTCCTCTCTAATATTATTCCTATTTAAGTATAGATTGCAAGATCATTTCAGTATTTCTCTTTCTTTTACAACTAAATAGGAGTCGTTCACATCTTGCTCTTTTGAATTTTTCCTATATTGTATCTTGAGCACTTAATGCCATGTTTCTTCTCACTTCCCCTTACCACATGCTTCCATGTTGATGTTCTTTTCACCTGTGTTCACAGAGAATGCAAATAAACTGGAAGAAAGTGCCAGAGGGATCTATATTCCTTGTCCAGATCACTACAATGGCTTCTGCATGCATGGGAAGTGCGAGCACCCTACTAATATGTTGGAACCATCTTGCAGGTAACACTTTTCTTCCAGAGCAGGTGGTGATAAGCTGAAGATGTAGAGTTGCTAATATGTGTAATCAAGATGAGGGGGGGAAATAATTATTACCAAAAACCCTTGTATGATGAAGCACTTTGGACCTAAATTATGCAGCAGAATTGCCCTGAATTATGCCGCAATGTCAATCGATTATAAAAACATGAAATAACCTTAAGACATATTTAAATATTTTTTTAAATGCACCACAAAGTGCAAGAGTAGCCAATGGGTGCTTTTCCTTGAGTTGTAGCACTGAAATCTAGTATTCCCTGATATTTTCACAATGAGCAAACCTTAAAAAGTGAAGAACTGTGTGAAAGACAACTTCTTACAGCTTTGTATGCAAGGTGACTTAGAAAGAGGTTTGGGCAGGGAGGAGGAGTGGTGGTTGAAGCATCTCCCAGGCTTGCCTTTAGCAGTGAAAGGTTCATTGAGGTGATTAGGATTTCACTTCAGCAGTTCTTGCTCCCACCATATTCACTTGGAGGAAGTATGGAGATGAAGTGCGCATTTGCTGCAGCTGTTGTTTTGAGGCATACAAGACGGAGATTGGAGATCAGGCAGTTCCTTGGAAGCTCTGCATGGAGGGTACCTGCTCCTGCAAATCTCCCCTAGATCCTGTGGTCCATTTTGCCCTTGGCTGCCCCGGCTTCTCCATTCTTCCACCCAGCCACACATTATCCTCTCCTGGTTCCAAGGGTTAGAGGTGGGGGCATGTAGAGGCTGTTGCATGTCTCCCCTTACTTTAGCCTGGAGCACAAAGCTCAGTGAGCACCACCACCATCTCTAGGACAAGGTCCAGGCAAACTCTCCAAGTCTCTTAGAGTTGCTAGTGCCATTGACCTGAAAGATTTCCCTTGTGATGCCTCCCCGTTCCACTGCCAGCAGCACCGGAGCCGGCCCAGGGGAACAACTAAACTCCCCTTTGTGGGAAATCAGACAGGGAAGAAGGTAGCAGGACGGGGAAACAGCGAGGAGAGAAGCAGACTTTGTGTGGCAGTGGGCAGAATAAACAGGGATTTTAGTGGCAATTGGACAAATAGGTAAATTATGTGTTCATTTGCAGGGCCTTCAGTGGGTAATCTGCGTCTGAGTCCAGCGCCAGATGGCCTGTACCTCAGCAAGGGAAAAGTATCAAAAGTGGGTTATTTTTGGCATTCTCATCCCAAAGCACAGGGAGTTCTAGCATCAGAGGGGATTTGGGGATCTCCAGGAAGCGTCTCAGCTCCATCTCCTCCCACTGAGGTCAATGAGAGTTGAGGGCACTTGGACCCAGTCAGGAGGCACACCACATCTGTCAGGATTTGGCCCTATAGCCCCCTATGACAAGTTTATCCCTAAGACTTTGTTGCACATTAGCAAATAAAACATTCTGGCCTGAATCCTGTGCCACGCTGTGACCACTTTGCATTGCTATGGCACAAAGAAGACCTAGACCCAGCAGGCCTGACCCCCAAGGATCTCGCCTGCATAGGGATGTCCTAGGACAAGAGCCACCAGAATTGCTCCTCCCACCTCTCTTATTACCATAGGGGAGTGTTGCTGTAAGAAAGAGCATGGTTGAGGCTAGGGTGCCCAGATGTCCCAATTTTATAGGGACAGTCCTAATTTTGGGGTCTTTTTCTTATATATGCTCCTATTACCCCCACCCCCACCCCATCCCGATTTTTCACACTTGCTGTCTGGTCACCCTAGTTGAGGCTCCCCTGAACCCCAGTGATCCCCGGCTGCCCCACAGCTCCTTGGCAGCATCAGCAGCTGGTGCAGGTGACAGCTGCATTCAGGAAGCTCTGACCTGTGCCTGGGGACCACCCTGGTGCAGAGCAGTGCCAAGATTGGGGTAGCATAAAGGCCAGTATTTAGATCTGAAACCAGATAAATGCAGCTTGGACATAAGGCACACATTGTTAGTAGTGCGGGTGATTAGCATTGGAATGAGCTACCAAGGGAAGTGGCAGATTCTCCATCTCTCGTGGTCTTCAGATCCAGACTGAAGGCCTTTCTGGAAGATATGCTTTAGCCAAACACAAGTTATTGGGCTCAGTCCAGGGGTAACAGGGTGAAGTGTAATGGCCTGTGATATACAGATAGCCTAATGGTCGGTCCCTTGTGTCCATAAACCCTATGAATCTATTGGCTATTCCCTCTGTGGAGAAGGGATCTAGGAGCCAAGGAGACTGCTGCGGCCTTGGGGCTAGGGTGACAATAGCAGCTGTAAAGCATGAACTTGGTGGTGCAGTGAGTGCCTGTTTTCCCCTCCCCCGGCTCCTGACGAACAGGCCTGGTGCATGGTCCAAACATTCGGGCACTGTGGGGTGTGTAGGATTTTGCCTTGTATGGGAAGTATGGGAAAAACAATAGCCAAAGAGTAAAAGAAACTATCCTAGAGGCAACCCAGTGTCATCAAAACCAAATCTTTTCCCAGACAAACATGTCGGCGTAAGTTGATGAAAAATGTTAATTAAACCAATGCATGGCTTACCTGTGAATCCAAGGAAAAAGCAATTATCCCTGCACAGCCCTCAGCTTTTCAGGACTGTCATTTATTTCTCCTAACCTTTGTCTATCTTGTAGACTGGAAGCTCTTTGGGGCAGGGACTGTCCCTTACTGTGTGTGTGCTTAGCACAATAGGGTCCCGATCTAGGGTGGGGTCTCTAGGTACTCCCCTAATCCAAATAGTCACCACATTTAAGACATCCAAGTATCTATGTATCTCATTATCCTAGCCACTTAGTGTTTGTGAGATAAAAGCAGTCCTTGCGTAACCTGGAAGTATAATCTACATACCTTTTTAAAAAAAAAAAAAAAAAAAAAAGCCCACACAGTGTCTGCCAAGCAGTACTTTCATACACAGAGCCTCCCTCTCAAGTTCTAATCAGGGGCATAGTCTGTCCCTCTGCTAAAAGGCATGCAGGATGTCTAAGTAACAGGATAAACATCTTTCATTGCAGGTGTGATGCAGGCTACACTGGACAACACTGTGAAAAAAAGGACTACAGCGTTTTATATGTGGTTCCCGGGCCAGTACGATTTCAGTATGTCTTAATAGCAGCTGTGATTGGAACCATCCAGATTGCTATCATCTGTGTTGTAGTCCTCTGCATTACAAGGTCAGTATCTCTATGTTTCTGTGATAGAAGAAAAGGGACTTTGTTTATACCCACTTGATTCTCCAATTACACAGACTAGTACATTTGCACTCGGATAACAAATCCCACTTAATTCACTGAAGTAGGAGAAAGAATTGTTTGGTCCCAGTGCTCATTTATTTATCATGACTGTATTTTCAGTACCAATGTAATCAGACTTAGACCACACCAGCACATATAGCAAATGAAGTTTCACATTCTATATTCAGATGCTCGGATAAAATGTTGTTCATATAAATAAAGGGAATATAAATGAGGCAACTGGATCAACAGTTACTAAAATAAATCTAGTTCTACCTGTGTATGTATTTCTAAAGAGCCCATCACTGTAGCTCCAATCCAGCAGAGCACTTAAGCACATGCATAACTTTAAGCCAACTGAAATTATTTTAATAAAGGGGACAGCACACGTGCTTAAAGTTACGCATGTGCTTCGGTGTTTTGCTGGATGGGGACCTAGATAAATATCCAGGTGTAATGTTGCATTTTTGTAAATAAAGAAGAAGCACTTATTAGCATGGAGACTGTGGCCTCAAGGTAGTTCAGAATTAAAGTGCGAAGTGTCATTATTCTTCTCATGCCCACAAGTGCTACTGTACGTCCTCACTGACCCAGTTTCATTGTTTCTGGAAGAGTTCAGAGTGAGCCCTGGCCACTGAGTTTCTCCAGGCTTTTGTCAGAAATCACAAGGTGAAACTCATTCAGCCCTCGTACAGCTCCACCGATAAATCAGATTGAAAAGGAATTTACTTCTAAACAAAAGACAGGAAAATAAAACACAAGTATCATACCTCAATAGAAAATAAAAGCTCGAATATATCTCCGTATCAGTGTTGCACTGTCTGGTTAGAGGACAAGTGCAGCATTTGCTCCTGGAAAAGACAAAAAATGATTAATAAATCCTCCCCTGGCCTAAATGCGTAAAGCAAAATCATCTGCTGAAGCTTTGAGCTGCTTTCTGGCCAAGCTGAGTCCATCAAGTCTACTACCCTTAACAGTAGATGCCAGAAGAGGCAATGGATTATATTAAAGTGGGTTACAGGGAACATGGAGATAATTCATACCAAAAAAAAGTGTACGTAAAAAAGGAGATGGAAAAATAACTGATAAATGGGAAAATGCACCATATCATTTTCTTTTAGTGACTCTATTTTTTTCACCTTCAGGCAACCTAGCGAGGTAGAGCATGTGAGCCGAGGAAAAGATATGAATCCTTCCTACTTAACAGATTTAGATAAGGATCTATGGTACTGCAATCTAGATAACATATCCCACTGATATTTTTTAAATGTGTTAGCACTTCCCCACATGTTAATTTATAATTTTTGACCTTTTTCTATAATGCATGTGATTATTGCAAAACAGCCTCCAAACCTCACTTAGCAATTTGGGCTACATTTCAGATTCAGAGACCTAAGTGCCCTAAGAAAGGTACATGCAGTTTGCAACTTCCAAGTGTTCTGGTTGCAAATGCACATACGACTGTATGATTTGCACAGGTATGGTTTAGTGAACATGAGTGTATTGGGTCGAACTCCAGGACATTCCAATGCATGAACTCTTCAAAGTAGGAAACACAATAAAAATATGCCTAAAAATCCTTATATGAGAGAAGAAGTCAAACGTGAACCCGTTTAGACTGTCTTACGGCCAAATTCTCGGCTGGTGACTGATTAAGTTTCATCAGTTTGCACAAGCACGGAATTTGGATCTCCGCATCTAAAACTTGAACATGTGTGCCATTAGCCAATATTATTATTGCTAATCATTTATTTGTTACTATTATTAAAATCATGCATGTAGCACTGCAAATGCCTGTGGGGCTTTCCAAAGCTGAGCATTTCTGAGTGGCGCCCAGAGCCTCCAGCTCCCACTGACATTAGGAATCACAGTAGTGCTCAGAGTTGTTCAGGACTGAGCCCATAGTGAGACACTGTCTCCGCACCAAAGCCCTTCCGGCTTGACAGACAAGACAAGACAAAGACAGAACAGTGTAGATGAAGGAGGACTTGGAAATATAAGGTTATGCTCAGCATTGTCCTGTCTCTCAGCACTTTTCTTTACTGCTTTGTATTACTTAGTTATGGCAGTTTATTTGTGCAAATAACTTGATTAAAAATGAATGGATTGTGTGCTTTGCCTGCTAGGATTACACGATCACTGACTCAAGCCATCCTGTGAGCCTCAGCTGGCTAGAAGACAGGAGGCCTGTGTCCTAGTTCCTAATTTACATTATTTTAACGGGTATGTTCATAAATAAACCTGGATCTCACACTGAGCACATCACAAAGCTCGGTTTACTTCAGGTGGCTGAAGGAGTCAAGGACCAAGTGGCTCAACTTCAGCTCATCACTGAGTCTATAGAACCAGACTCTGTTCCGAACACAGCCAAGGACACTTCATCTGAGCCGGCCACAGGTAGCAGACACTTAGATCCCATATTGTACCATGTTTTACTAATTTTAGCAATTGGAGTAGTGGTACCTCTAGTTCCTTGGTACTGGTCACCTTTCTTAAAATAACTTTGTTCCCATTAGCTGGTAGTCATCTGGAGTAGAGGTTTTGCTTTGCATTATAGACTCACAACGTGTATATGTTTTCATTCAAGGAATTTGTTTAATAAAAGTAAGCCTAAGTTTCAAGTCAGTCCACTTGGCTTTGGACCCCATGACCACACAGTCATTATGTGAGTTCATTGTGGAGCAACCCTTCTGGATCCCACTGCTTCCAGCTGGGCCATCGCTTCCATCTCATAGTCTGAATCCACTCTTGTGCTGAGAGATGGGTTTGGATCCACTGAGCGAAGGTCTTTTGTCCAATGCTAGCACCCCACCACTGCCACTCATCTGATCATCTGGCTGCCAACCCTCACAGAATCAATCCCTTTTCTCCCAGCCCAAATGCACCTGTAGGCTATTTCTTTATTTTTAGAACTACTCAGAACCTCCGATTCCTCCCTTTCCTTGCTTCTGTCTCAGGTGCTGTTCCATATATTTGGTGGCTGCACAGACCAAACCTGCATCTCTGGATTGCCCCTGGAAATATTCCAACTCTACCTAGTTACTTGTTAGTGACAGTATAAGGACCCAATTTTCAAATATGGAGGCCTGAAGGCACATAAATCTATATTTAGCCACCTAAAGACCTGTTCAGCGCTTAGGTTTAAAAACAGGACCCTAATTTTTCTTTTCTTTTCTTTTCTTTTCTTTTCTTTTCTTTTCTTTTCTTTTCTTTTCTAAAGAAATTCTGAAATCTCTGCACCCACTCACCCTGTTTAAGGATTTAGGAGTGTTTCTATTTCCAGTTGTCTTTTTGCAGCTCACTATTTTTCTACTAATGCCCAAAATAAAAAGTGAATATATGTTTTAAGAGGATATTTTAACAAGGCGCTGGTCACCCCCGCACAGTCATCTAGGATCCTGTCATCCAGAGAATCGATGCTTTCTCACACTTGTCTCTCAGCTAATAGCACTCTTTCAGCTCTAATTGTTAACTCACATTTTGGCTTTAGACTTGGTTATGGAGGTTATGCTAGTTTGTTTGGGGTTTGTTTTTGGTTTTTTGGTTAACGATCTCCACTTTTGTAGAGTGGAATGGCCAGTGGTCAAAGGTCTAATGTCCATATTCATTTTTTCTGATTGGTCAAGCATCCTTGATACCCCTGACCATGAAATTTTATTGATTCACTTGCAGATTCTAGGTGCACTGTGATTTAGTGGTTCCGTTCTTTCTTGCTTGAGAGATTCCAGAGATCATTCTTGTGGAATACTGCAAGGTCCTATTTTGCCACCTCTCTTGTTCAGTGTGCACAAGAGGCTACTCTGGGCTATGAGGTGGTCAGTGAGCAGATGACATGTAGCTCTGTGAATCAGTCCTAGGTTTGCTAACAATGGTGCCCTAGTTCATACAAAAGGTTTGCCAAGCTTCTCGTGAACATGCAGCAAAGTCTGAGTTTGTAATGAAATCACAGTCCAGGCAAAGTCTGCATGGGTTTCATAATGAAAGATTTGCCCTGTCCTTCTGAGAACCCCGGGAATATCGACTTATATTTCCAGTTATGTGGATAGCAGCCCGCCTTCCCTCTGTGAAAAGAACGGGGCGAAATTATGAGCATGATCATGCAGCCCTTATAACAAGAGCAGTCCCATTTAAAAGTGAGAGCAGTCAGGGCCGCAGCTTCAGCTGGCCTAAAGCCATTGACCTCTGCGGAGCTCACCAATTGACCCCAGCTGAGGATCTGGCCCACATGGTATCAAACATTTATATCATCCTATTTTATACTTTTGGAAACTATTTAAAAATCCCTCTGCCAGTGCTGTTTTGTCCACAGAGATGTAGCCTTTCACTGGCAGTGCCACAGTTGGACATCAATTCTGTTCAATTAGAAGAAAAAAAAAATCCTTCATACACAGCAACAAATGCTGCTTGATTTTCAGCTGGTACCAACATTTTATTGGGTTCTATTTTACTTCTAGAGCTGCGTTGGCTACAGAGATAAAGGCAAACATTCTAACCTGTCACTGTGACAAGGATATACAATACAGTTGGACTTTTCCATCTCAGTAGGGTCTCTTGATATTTTAGGTGCTTCTCTCTGTTAAGCCACTTAACGAGTGGCTTATAATGTAGAAGAAATTGCAAGTACTGTTGGAGAAATGCTAGTTGCATTTAGCGTGCAGAAAGTGGATGAACCCAGGGTTCTAGAGGGAAACTCTCTCTCTCTCTGTTTCTCTCTCTCTCTCTCTCTCTCCCTGCTCACCCTGTTTAAGGATTTAGGAGTGTTTCTATTTCCAGTTGTCTTTTTGCAGTTCACTATTTTTCTACTAATACCCAACATAAAAAGGGAATATAAGTTTTAAGAGGATATTTTAACAAGGCGCTGGTCACCCCCCTTGCCTGATGTTTCCATTGTAACTCCCCACTCTGCTACTTATAACTATTGGAAATCTTCACTCTTGGGACTGAAATTTCCTATGCTTGATCTCGAGTGAGACTGGGAATATTTTATAATCTTCTGTTTAGTGAAAAATTCTTTAGAAGAGCCCTTCCAGCAAAAACAGCGTGTTGTTAAAAGTTGAAATGTGGCATGAAAATAGCCCTCACTGAGTGTACAGCCTTATAATGGGGTAAAATGGTTTGGCTTTTGCCATTATCCAAATGAAAATACGATTCTGAGCATGTACAATGGAGTGTCTTTCTTGCCTAAGCTCCACAGTTATATGCAGCTAAGGAATGCTGTGTTGGGCAGGCATCCATAGCTAAGCTAGTTGCTCTCTAATGGTGTGAGCACCCATAATTTCCATGGAAACCAATAGCAGCTGTGGGGGTGCTTAGCACCTCTTAAAAAAAGCAAAATCAGGCCAGAGAATATATATTCCTCTGATCTGTCCAGGTCCACTTTCTAAATGTTTCAGGGATTTACAATGTCTAGTAAATGAATATGGGATCTTTCCTAGTCTAGCTCTTCCTACTGTTTCCTGAAAATAGTTATATTCATTAAGAAATAATATGTGACAGTTCAATTAAGGAATGTATTGTGTAGTACATGCTTATTACAAGGGGGCAGAGTTAAAGTTGTACTTGCAACCTTAACTTTGATATCACTTGTCTTATGAGTAAACCTACGATTATGTCACAGAAGTCACGGAATCCGTGACTTCAGCTGACCTCCATGACATTTTCTGCCCCCGGGTGGGGGCGCCCTGCAGCTGTCCAGCTGGGGGCGACAGGGCCTCCCCGCAGCTGCCCAGCCGCAGCAGACAGCAGGGGACTCCACAAAACTGGCCAGCTGCAGGGGACAGCGGGGAACTCCCCGGAGCTGCCCAGCCACGGTGGGTGGCGGGGGGACTCTCCGCAGCTGCCCAGCCACCCCAGGGGTGAGGGGACTCCGCAGATCCCATTCCCACAGTGGCAGGGGACCCCAGAGCTCCCACTGGCCACAGGGGTGGGGGACCCGGGAGCCCCAGCAGCAGTGGGTGCTGAACCCGCCTCCTCATTTTGTCAGGGATATTTTTAGTGAAAGTCAGGGACAGGTCACAGGCTTCCATGAATTTTTGTTTATTGCCTGCAACCGGTCCAGGACTTTTACTAAAAATATCCATGACAAAAACGTAGGCTTACTTATGAGTGCTTAACCGTGCAACCTTAGTTTTCTCTTAATTTAGTTTTTTGTATCGAGGCTGAAGTTTTTCACAGGAATCCAGAGAGCATTGCCCAATTGTTCTCTTTGCCACATTGTTTGGGAGGAAATCTAGTGACTGGGAGGAAGATCTGTTTCCTCTTCGGCTTCCCATCTTCACATTACCACCCAAGCCCTTTTGTTAAGCAAATGCCTCGCTATGATTTGTGTATTTTTCCCCCATTTCTTTCAGAAAATGTCCCAGGAGCAACAGAATCCACAGACAGAAGCAAAACACAGGGCACTACAGTTCAGACAACACAACAAGAGCATCGACCAGGTTAATTTAAAGAGTGCATGTTTCCACAATGGCAAATCTAACTGCAGAGAGCTTGGACTACAAAATACAGTATTATAGACAAAAGATTAAAACAAGATCTACACATGTTGCCTTGCATTTGTGGTAATCTACACCAATGAAAACATGTACTACAGCTATATTTGATTATGTATGGATATATTTGAAATAGTATACATTGTCTTGATGTTTTTCTGTAATGTAAATAAACTATTTATATCACACAATATAGTTTTTTCTTTTTCATGTATTTGTTATATATAATAAATACTCAGTGATGAGAAAAAAAATGGCCTTAAATTTGCTGTATCTTATAGCTGTGTATAATCTCGGGATATTATAAATGGACACCAACAAATATCTTTTCATATTCTAGTGGCACGGTATTAGCCTCTGCTGGACTCACTGGGTAGAGTTTTAAGTAAGTCCAATATCAAGGAAAATTATGATTATGGGAAAGATGAAGAATAGCTTACTCTATTCTGAGTAGGCATAATATATTTCAGATCCTGGAGTCAAATACATTTCATCAGCCTTATTCCCCTTTTCCATCCAGAAGTGAAAGTAAGCTGGTATGGTGTACTGGTAAGAAAGTGGCCGCCGGTACACAGCCGATGTTAGAGCGCTGCCGCGGCAGCACTTTAAGCACCGTACTGGCAGGGCCACTGACGGGGGGTGGGGAGGGGGCAAAAAGGGCAGCTGTCCCGGGGCCCGGCGATTTAAAAGGGCCCTGGACTCCCGGCAGCGGCCGGAGTCCCAGGCCCTTTAAATCACCAACAGAGCCCCCCTTCCACCACCTTGCCCAGGACCCCGGCTGCCCTGCATCCCAGTAAGTCCTTTAAGTTACTTTCACTCCTGCCTCCATCTATACTCCCCCTCTCCCCCAAGAATAGGAGTCTTTGCCTTCAAAATTAAATCATAACTGAAGGGAAAATGGAAATTCTGTATAACCGTTACAGAAGGGCGGGGAGGATAATGTTTCTATTTGGAAAGGAATAAGGTAACTGTCAAGGTGAACCTAAAGCATACACATTGGTCTGGCATGCAGCAATCTTCAACTCTTGGTCACTGGGGTGAGTGAAAAATTGCTTCTTTTTGATGAGTGAAAATTATTAGCTAAAAAAAGTTAATAACATAATCATAGCTGAATGCCAGAGCTGTTTGTTCCTCATGAACATGTTGATATAATGTATTTTTCTTCAAGGAGAAGGTGAAAACCACTAACAAAATATCTCATGAATAACTTTATGGATGATCCCACTCCATTACGTGTAATGGAACTCAGAGTATGATTATACCTCAGGAAAATAGGGAAATGCATTTGGTTGCACATCCATATGATGGACAAGATATTAAGTTATTCCCATGGCAGCTTGAGAGCCTCTGAGACTTACTTGTTCAGAAACCAACACTATTCTGCTTTGTTTTACAAAGTGCGGGATTTTACAAACTGTGAAGACAAAAAGATTATATTTAAAGGTCAAAGTGTTATACCCTTACTTGTGTTCAGTAGCGTTTTACTCCCCATGTACTGTCCCATTGATCACTGAAGTAAGGTACTGTTCATTATAAGCAAGGGTATGAGAATCAGATCCTGAAGAAATTGCAAAATAAGATCATTATAGTACTCCCCTCCAAATGAACTTAGCATTGGCCTAGAGGAAAACAACCTGACAAGGATTAAGAACTGTTTCACCATGACAAAGGGCATATTGAATCATTTTTAGCCTTGTTGTTAACTCCACTGGCTTACATGAAATTCCCTATTCTATACATTAGTAGAGGCACTCTGGGTACTAAGGTGCAAGCCTACAGTTTCTCATCATTTACTTTAGTGGGACTCCTCGTACTAACAAACACCAGACCTGTTAGTAACGGGTTTCAGGGACAGGCCATTAGAGTTGTTTATTTCTATGGCCACTTAGGCATAGTCATAAATTATCATTTCTTTTCTATTGTTTTTGCTAAACCTTTTAAAATAAATTCATTGTGTCTGGTTAATTAATAAAATAGGTTGGCAACAAGTGTCTACAGTTGCCTGGACACTGCTGATGGAAGGGTGTGTGCAGGTACTGTGGTCTCCGTTATTGTCACAGTTAGTGGGGCAGATTACGAAGTAATGTTTTTCAGAGTAAATGACTGGCAGTTTGTTGCTAAGCTGCTGTCCTCTGAGAAACCATCTGCTTCAAAAAGTTGTGGGGGTTGAGTTTTGGTATGTCCTTGCTCACAACTGATCTTCCATTTCTGTCCCTGTCAGAGATTATTTTCCAATTAGAAAAACAGTAACCAAGTTTAGTGAGTTTGAATAGCAGCATGATGGTGAACAGGTGTGTCCCTGCCATTGGTAGCACCTGGAGTGCTTCTGTGCTCAAAAATGGGAAAATAAATCCAGCATAAAGTACATTTTCCTTTGCCCCAATAACAGCCATTATTCCAACAGAATAGCTCTTCCACTTGAAGGATCAACAGCAGACAATATAACATATGTTCCCCGCAGTAGGAGCATGAGTATCAGGCTTTAATTGAGTATCTTGGCAACCACAGCAAATCATAAAAGGGAACTTTCAAAAGTTTCCTTAATTGAACTAGTATACCTGTAGAGTTAAGTAGGGTTATAACATCCTTCCTAAGCTTTGTCCAACAGCTAGATACTACAGGTATGGCAACGAACACTTCAGAAGAGCCTAAAAGCCATTGCATTAGAGAGAAATTCAAGCAACCAACTGAATCTGGAGTGCAGAGACCTCATCAATTTGTAGTGCTCCAGTCTAGGGGGTTGTTTTTTATCCAGAGTTCAAATTTCAACCCTCCAGCCTTTCACCAACAACAAAAAGTCTGGGAACAGTTGGAGCTGGAGTACTGATTTCTGTCCATGGCTAATGCGCACATAAAAAGTACTAGAATACCCACATCTGTTTATAAATTGATACAGCTATATAATATATTTGCATGCTATAAATGTACCTTAAGCCCAATATTTTCAAACTTGTCTGCCTACAGTTAGGCATCTAAATCCATATTTAGGCATCTAAATAAGTGCCTGCTTTTTTCAGCCTTGCTGAGGACCTGCAGCTCCTGGTGACTTCAGTTCCTGCTGCGGGTGCTCACCACTACTGAAAATCAGGCCACTTATTTAGGCTCCTAAATATGGGGTTGAGGGGGAGAAAGGGAAAATATGCACAGAGCACTTAGGTGCCCAGCTCCCAGTGAAAGTGAAAGTACCCTTGGGCCTTTGACAGGCTCCCTAGAGGTACCAAACTTAAGGTGTGAAAGTCTGAAAATATTGGTCTCTGTGTTTGCCTTTTTCTCTTGTTCCACCTGCAGCTTAATTAAGGTGATGGAGCTTTCGCCCCAAAACTTAGCTAGTACCTGTAGAGAGCTCAGTGGCTTTTTATTTTTTCCTGAGTTGCTTTCAAATAAAGCTTATTAGCTGAATATTTTGAGCAGAGAGATGGGATTTTTTTGTGCAGATTTAACTTAACGAGATTAGAAGAGGTGGTGCTGGCATCTGGTGTGTTTTGTACCATGTACGTGAGTGATGCTCCATCCTGAGCTGGGAGTAATGGAAATGAGTTTGTTTGGCATTTTGCAGCTTGCCCACTGGCTCCGCCATCTAACTCTAGACACGTTAAGAATGCAAATACATGCGACGCTCACTGCTTACATTTTTAAATACTGCATTTGGCATTTTTCACAGATTGCTTTCACACAGCTGTGATGCCTCAATAAAAGAGGCTGGCTAACATCACATATTTGTTATGCAGGAAGCATGGCAGGACATAGACAACATATAAAGCTGTTTGTGAGGAAGAGCAGCTCCCCTCTCATTGTAAGCATGAGAGAGCAGAAGGATGGTTTTGTAGTGAAGGCACCTGTAGGGGAGTCAAAAGATTGGGTTTCAACTCCCAGCCCTGCCACTGGCTTCCCTTGTGACCTTGGGCAAGTGACTCAATTTCACTGCACTTCAGTTTTCCATCTGTAAAACAGGTGGTTGTACAGTGATTAGCACAATAGGGCCTGCTCTTGGCTGAAGACTCTACGTGCCTCTGCAATACAGATAATAAGGCTAACACTACATACAGGTTATGTAGGAACCGTGACAAGATAGAGGCATTGTCTGAGACTGTTGGGTGCAAGAACAGCTCCACCCTCCTTCTAACGCAGTTCTTGGCAGCCCAATACTGCTATTACAAGAGCAATCCGAATGGGGTTTGATGTGAATGGGCCATGGAGCCAAGGTAGCAAAGTGAGAGTTATAGACTTGCAATATGATGGCAAAGTGCATTAGCAAACTAGGAGCTGTGCTAGCCAGTGTTCAGGGACGACAAATTCAGTATTGGATTGCCTGGAGATGTATGGCTCAAAGCTGCCACGCAGAGCAGACTATTCAGAAGTATTGTTTAGGTTGGATTAGACTGGTGGTGAGAGGAAAAAACACCTTTCTTAGAAGTTCAAGTTAAGAAAGAAATAGGAAGGGAAGCGCAAATGTTCATCCCATCAGTCTCTTCCACTGCATGAAACGGAGCAAACCAGTTCAAGTGCTTGTGCATTATAGCACAGGAAAAAGAAGTGGGATTTATAATTAAGCTAGGCTAGGCTTTAAATCTTGTAAACAGTTAGTGACACTTCTCCCTTCCTCCACCCCGGCCGCTCCACATGACAGACATTTTTACTGTGCACCTTTTCCGGGAAGATGTTTATTTCTTTTTAACTAAGAAGTGCATGAATGTTCACTTGCACCCAGTTATAGTAATACACAATTTACATACAATTATCTCCCCAGTCTAATTAACGTCATCTGACTATATGAGGGAGGGGCAAGAACATTTACTTTTAGCCATTATTTTGCTTAGCTTGTCTACTACTCCATGACTGATAACTCCATAATGGCCAATAAAAACATACAGTAGTGACAGAGTGTTTTGTAAGCTATTCTCCTTGCTTCTATAGGAAGGAATCCTGTTACCTGAATCACAAATGTCTAGAGCTGGGCAGTGCAGGATGCAGCTGCACCAGATACAAGTTGGAGCACTTTGCATAAAGATCCAGACGCATAGTACAGTGGAATCTCTGGATCAGGGGTTGGGCAAGAGGTGAGAGGCATAGATCGCTGCCTCCTGTTTTCCAGACACAGCTCTGAAAATTTCATCTTCAAAGCGTTCTCCAAAGCTTCTTTGAAAGCAAAATGATTAAAGGCTATCTTGTCTCTCATCCTACATCAGACACATCTCTACACCCTCATTTTTCACCCCCGATTATACATGCAGCTTTAGATTAGGCGTTATAATCATAGAATTAAAAGTGACGTTCATTACCACACATCAAAGTGAACTCCTTGCCTTGGCCTTTCATTTATTTGTGGGTGTGGTTCCCCACTAGCACCCCCCATGTGCGCATCCAGGAGATGGGTCTCTGTTAGGATCTGTGTGTTGTAAAATAACTGAAAACAGTAAGGACCTGATTTTCTGAGGCATTGAACATTCCAGCAGGCGTCAGTAGGAACTATGGGTGTTCTGCACTTTTAAAAAGCGAGTTTTGATATTTAGCTGATCAATGTGAAGGGGCTACCCCAAACGTCTAGGGCCTGTTAAATCATTCTCTGTGTAACACACACCCTGATATTTCATTATGTGCCCCATCATGTAAATGATGGTCATTATGGTGTATTTACTGTTAAGTTATGACCTGCAGCTTCATTTCACTGAAAAGCCCTTAAGACCATCCAAGGGTAGGACGCTCAAGGACAGTTGTACCTTTTCAATTTGATGACCATGGGAGCTGAGTCTTAAAGCTGCAAACCTAACATTTTGAAATAAAGTGTGTATTGCATTAGGTGTGTTTGGTTTATTGTGGACTCCGTTTAATTAACAGTTTTGTCACAGCTGGAGGGCTGTTGAAAACAAAAATCCATTTGACAACCATTTTTTTTAATGGATTTTTACAATACTGACTGTGAGCCACAAAGCAGTAAGATATGCTGCAGTCTCACACAGAAGCAGCCAAGAATGCATACTAAAAAGCATGTTAGGAATCTGTTTGATAATGCTAACTAGATGGCATTAACCATAGTGGGAAAATAAAAAGGATGTACTGTATAGAGCAGTTTAGGAAACCCATGAGCATTTTGATGCTCAAACCCTATATAAGGCCTTGGCATTAGCCTTTACTTGTTGTTGTTTTTCCTCCCCCTCCAAATACAGCTTAGTTCTGACCTTTTTCTGGGTGGTAGGTGAAGTCATTAAGTACTTATGCAAATGACAAGCCAGAAACACCAAGAGAGCAAGGGGAAAAAAACTGCATTTCATTAAAACAAATGACCAGACCCAACAAGTACAGAAGCAACGCTAGCTAAGGCCACCCTATGCCTCATTTTTCTCAGGTCAAAACACTTTAACCTTTCACCACCCAAACATGAAACAAGAACGATTAAAAGGTGAAAAATGTTAGCAAAATGTAGTAACACCTCATAAAAACGCTGTGAGGGGAGCTTTGAGAGAGGCTTGCTTTACATCGGGTCAGTCATAAATGAAGTGTAATTACTCAGTATAAATTCCTGCTTCTAAATGCAAATGGACATGATGGAACATTACCTTCCGCTGTGGAACAGGGGCACCGTTGAGTTTTATGGCACGATGCTTTCAACTGACTATGGAAGAGCTGAGAGGTGAACAACAGCAGTTTAATGTGACCTGAATTCAAGGCTCTAGTTAGTGCTCACTGCATGTTTTACATTTTCAAATAAAAAGGACATTTGTTTAATGGTTAATAAAAATGGTTAGTGTTCACAGGGCACTGAATCGGTGTCTGACAGACACAAAATGTGCTACATAAAGCCTCTGCATGACATCACAGAAGATTAAACCCATTTTTGTTGCTTACGTCGCTAGTCTGTGCTTGCAAGTTCATTCTTAATAGAGTTACATGTGCTAGGTTCATTTTCACTGTACCACGTGAGCTGGGTGGATTCTAGCATCTACTAAAGAATGAATGAACTGCTTTGGGAAGCAGGTTGGTCTAATGGTCCTGTATATGCAGCTGGGGAAATGGAATAGCAAACTATAGCTTAGCAAACTGCAGTCATCGGTGTCCTTGCGAAAATAGGGACACGTTTATTGCGTTCAGTTGTTCCAGATCAGCCACGTTAGCAGAGTGATGCCGGTGGCAATGATGATATCATGAGCTGTGCTCTAATCTTACCCCACATCATTTTTATATACATATCACATTGCAACTGCACTGCATGAAAGGGTCGTTTGCTGTTTTTCCTAATGAAATATTGAACTTTGAGCTATAGGTGGCAGTATTCACAAATGGGTGGTGGAGAGCCACTGCTATGCTGGCTGTTTGCTCACCTTTGGGCCAGTGGTCTGCAATGAGATGTAAAACATCTCATGTCTCACTGTCCTACTTCTGCCATGTTGCTACAAGAACTCAGCCAAGCAATCATGGCTAGGTTGAGCAGACATGGGGGACAGCTGGTTCTAGTTCTATTTTAACCAATTTGAAACAATCAGGTTGTGCATATGGAACCTGAGTTGGAATCACGGATGTCAATGGGAGTTTTGCCATTGATTTCAACAAGAGCAGGGGCATAGCTAATGTAACTTTAGCACCCTCGTGGCCAAGATGGAGTCTGCCCTGCAGGCAGCGCTGGCCAAGAGAAGGCGCGTGCAGAAACGCAGCAGGGAAAGTCCCGTCCACCCCAGGGGCACCTGTTCCAAAGAGTGAACACACAGAGGGATGAAAGGAGAAAAACAACAAGGAGAAATATAGGGGGAGCGGTAAAACAGGGTTGTATTCAACTCAAGGCCCAAAGGCCTAGTGGTACCACAGTCTGAAAGAGTAGACACCCAGCAATGTGACTGCACACAGAGTTCAACAGTCCTGGGCAAGTTCCAGTCCAACGGTGAGTCCTGGTCATCTACGATGCCCGTAAACTTTCCCCAACAAACTGCTCGGTGCCCTCTTCTGCCGCTGTCTGCAAAGCCACACAGAGCGACAACGTCCCCACTTAACAGCCTCCCTCCTTAGTCCCAATGCAAAGTCACCAGCCCCAGGACTCACAGCCCCATGCAGCTCTGGGCAGCAGTGCTACTGGGTCCACCTCCAGTTTGTCCTTCTCGGGCGAGTCCCCCCCTGACCCAGTGCTCTCCTGGCTCCTGTCCTGGAGTGTCCCCCATCAGCCGTTCTGTTCCTCCCAGCCTTCAGCACAGGTTTGTGCCGGCTTCACTCTGTGAGGGCCTGCTTGCTGCATCCCTTCCAGCTGGAGCTCCAGACACACACATCCTGTTGCTCTCTCCTCTCCCTCTCTCTGCTCCCGCAACAACACTTCCTCCTTCTGGAACAATCAGCACTTCCCTCCCCTCAGGAAAAATATTAAAAGGGGCCATGCTCTCGCTAAACCCCAAAGGGGTTACACTAATTTATGTGACTATGTGCACTATAGCCCTTCTCCATCCCTACCTTCTCCATCAGCCTCTTTGGGCTACTCATTTGATGAATATTGTTTCCAATCTCATTTTAAGCGCTTGGCGGCAGGGCCCATGGCTTCCTGTGTGTTTGTACAATACAGCACAATGGGGCCTCAATCCCGACTGGGGCTTTTGGGCACGCACAATGCAAAAAAATCAATAACAGCAAATCTGCAGCTAGAAAGGTTAATTGTAAATGAGAATGGGATGCTTTAGTACCAGGCAGGTTAATTGGCCAGCACTATAATGTAGTAGTTGCCTGGCTTGGTATGTGGCCTCAGACGCCTTTCTTCACATGCAGATTGTCAGCATACTGGGCTTTTCCACCTCACTCATGGAAAATGTGCAGTGTTAGCATCTTAGCAGCGCTATAATCTAGCTGTGAAGGAAAAGCTAGTGTTTACCCTGTTTTTTTGCACTACATTTTGTAGTGGATTACAAGTCTATCAGCTTTCTAAGAAATGAATGTTGCTAGCAGACTTGCTAGACCAGGGGTAGGCAACCTATGGCACGCGTGCCGAAGGCGGCACGTGAGCTGATTTTCAGTGGCACTCGCACTGCCCGGGTCCTGGCCACCGGACCGGGGGACTCTGCATTTTAATTTAATTTTAAATGAAGATTCTTAAACATTTTAAAAACCTTATTTACTTTACATACAACAATAGTTTAGTTATATATTATAGACTTATAGAAAGAGACCTTCTAAAAACGTTAAAATGTATTACTGGCATGTGAAATCTTAAATAAGAGTGAATAAATGAAGACTCGGCACACCACTTCTGAAAGGTTGCTGACCCCTGTGCTAGACACACCCAGCAATAGCCAATGCTTGCTGAAGTGGTTACCATAGTGCATCGACAATTCTATACTTCATAGACTAATGATGTTTAGTGGGCCTGCCGGAGTGAGTGCTACTCATGCTCCCCGAAGTCTGTTGTCTGCCAATCTGTGAGCAAGGGCCCCTCAAGCCCTCACTCTTAGTACGAGCCCAAGATAACAGTGGGCCTGTTTACCCCAATGCCACCTACTGCATTATGAACTGGGAGGGTGTAGAAATGAACGGAGGATCCTACCACATTCATGGCTCTGGGGATTCCTTTCACCTGTATCCCTAGCGTGAGAGGGCCTCCCCAATGAAAACGCTTCCCCGTCCTTCAGCTCCCCAAGCCCACTCACCCCACCTGAGGGGATGCATTGCCTACAATTTCCTAGCACCTCAGGCAGTCGTGCCCATTGACTTCAAGACTATTGCTTGGGTAACCCACACACCTTCTGGGTGTGGTGTTCTGTCCCATCTAGTGGCACCGAGACTATGGTGAGATAAAATGAGTCTCCTCTACAGCCTTAACTAACAGCCAGTTGGCTTTTAGCTCGTGCAGTAGAGGCGCATGTATTAAGCGCCAGAGGTCCCAGGGTTGATCCCGCCGGGGTCTGTCGCTGTTACACTTGCATATAAAAGGGTTAGGCCATAGTGCAAAAGTTGGGGGGAGGCATTCCTACGGAGGTCTTGTTGCAGTGCTCTGACACTTCCTAGGCAGGCTTACATTGTTTTCTGAGTTGGGTGATATGCTGTTCTTTTGCTGGGTTGGGCCTTGTTTCCATTTATCAGTGGGATTTATCAGGGGAGTGGGCAGACACATTGCACTTGTCATAAATTTAGTCATTTAGTTTATCAAACGTTGTTGAAGGTGCCCCAAGGTCTGTGGCCATGTGGTGCCATCAAATAGAAGTTGTTATTCCGATGGTTATTATTAGTAATAGTCATTTTTATAGCGATACATCAAGCATCCAGATGCCTTTCCATCTTCTAAACTCTGCAATGCCAACGCAAATCTATTATGCAGACAGATGATTCCAGCTACTGCCTTCTATAATATGTAAGCAGAACATTTGCAGCGATATTAAAAAAAATTAAAAGATGAATTGAAGGAGAGGGTCATAGTTCAATAACAATGAATTGAGTAGTGCATAAAAAGACAACAGATTAGAGAAGGTAACATTTTAGTTTAAGTGTTCCATCATTATTAATTCATTTGGTGTTCATTATGATAATACCAAACAATTGAAATTCATTTAGTGTTTAGGTGGATGTCATCGCTACTTCTATAGGAATTCCAATGTAATTCAGCATTAATGTGCTATTAAAAATTGTCACCAGATACTACCGTCATTACGCCACTGGCATAAAATAGGCTTGCTTTTTTCTTTCTTTTAAATCAACTGCCAGTGTTTATTTTGCTTTTATCTTTATTAGGGCTTTAAAGTGTAATGTTTCTGATTAAAAATTCTCCTTATGCTACATTAGTGCTGGCGTCTTTGACAGTATCAAAAATATGCAAATAAAGGGTTTTTAATGGTGATTTTTCATTTTGTTACTGTCTTTTGACTGAAAAACAACTAAAGATGTTTCAGCTTATCACTTACAACAGTGAAGTTATTGCGCTGATATTTATGCTCAGCGCAGATGACACAGAAACAAATATGTATGAAATACCATCTGTACTATGTTGATTTCTTTTTTATGGGCACAATAGATTTTTTTCCAACTCATTTACAGGAACAAAATTACATTGGGAAGGGAGAAAAAAGCCATTTTCTTAGGAATGGGAGGGCATGTTTTGCTAGATTTTTTTAACATTGTGAGTTCAAAATTCAGCCCTCGGCTGAAATTTTTTGGTTTTTATTCTATTATAAAGGGAGCTAGTCGCACCCTCTAAAACTTTAGAAAAAATTCTTGCAACCTTTTCCTTAAGAAACTCTCCCACCTTTGTTGGTTGCGGCTGCGCTCTGAGATGGAACAGGTGGAACACTTTCAGGCTACAGCGGTGCCTTTTCTTTTGCCCAGGAAATTTTGTTAACTTTTTCCTGAGATAGAAACTGTTTAAAAAATCGCTGTTTCTCGTCTCTCACTTTCATTCCAAAAATGTTGATAGCCTGATAAATAATACATGGACAGTCTAAGGCCAAGCTGATGCCCCCGTCAAAGCAGTCGCAGCAACAGCACCCACTGGACTAGAAACAGCGGGGACAACAGCTGTAATGAGAGATTGGAGGGTAAAGAAAGTTGCATAGGGTCAGCACTGTCCTCAGTAGCCCATCCCCACCCACCCAGGGGTGCCACATGGGACAGGAGCTCACAACTCCTGGGGATGGGAGCGGGGTGCAGAGAGAAAGCCAAATCAGTTTGGGTTCTCCACCTCCCCCCAGGACCACCCCAGGATCCAGTACCTGGACCCAGAAGTCCATCCCCCTCTGATATAACATCCTTCTCTTGCAACCAGCTAATAGTGTTAGTTCTAGAGCTCAAGTAGTAGCTGCACTGAAGATGGTTCAAGCTTGCTGGGAGCAGGGGGTTGTTATAGTTGCACATAACAGGATTTGTTTTTACCGTATTACTTTCTCTTTTAATTAGAAAATTTTAATGCAAAAAAAGGACATTAAAATGTCAAGCACCTGAAAGTTAGAAAAATACACGTGCCCATGGACCCTTAATGTGGCTTCCTTCTATTTATGCATTATAGAACTGCCTTTAATGACACAATCACATAGCGTTATTTCCACAAGACCCCCTGCTGCATGCAGTGCACAGGATGAGTGCACATAGGGGCTGGGACAACTGTAAGTCTGGCATTGCCTCCTTTCAGGTGCTTGACTCTGCAACCTAAATAGCATTCCTTTACCAGGTTTTTTTAAAATGTAATTCAATTTAAAATCCAGATTAACTGAGAGACAAGTGTTAAGGTTTACACTCTGTTTTAATAGAGAAACTAAATGGCCCGGGGTCCCCTGGCTCTCAGCCACTGACTGCACGCCGGTTGTATATCAGCCCTTGCAGCCCATACTCAACTCTACCCAGCTCCTTAGCTACAGAACAGCATTGGCCTTGTTGCCAGGACCACTGTGCACCTGCAGCTACAGTGACTGCCGTGACTGTTGCTGGTGCTCGGTGCTGGTCAGGTGGGGTTCTTCCCATAAAGAAGGCATGGCGACTAGCTGAAAAGCAGAGGACAGGGGGGGGAGCATGCTGTGCAGATGGACCTCATCTCAATGAGGCAATAAAAAAACTCTTCTTTCAAAGCTCTCGGAGCACTTTCTAAGGGTAAGTGTGAATATTACAAGCCTCACTTTACTAATGAGGAAACTTAGACATGAGGAATTTAAATAATTTGCCCCAAACCATGCAGTGAGTCAGTAGAAGGCTCGGATGTCTGCACCTGGGGGCTAAGTACTAGCCTGTCCTAATGTGGCCCTCTCAATTTGTTCTCAGCAGTTGGCTTTCATTTTAAAAATTAGAGCTCTAGCTGGTCAGGTTGCATAGAAAACCCTTCAATGGATAAAGCAAGAATAGCCAATGCAGAAACTGCTGCCTCATTTTGCAGAGAGCCTGAAGCAACAGCTCTGAGGTATAAACGGCCCCATTCATTTCAATGTGTACTAACTCAGAGGACAGTGGTAACACCTAAAATGTCAATACTATTCATTAGTTCATTGTTTGTCAAAGCACATAGGAATGGAGAAGCTGGTTCCTACTATGAAGATATGCAACGGCGGGAATGGAAGATGCACACGGGAAGACAATCTATGGCAGGTTTGCAGAGGAGGCATGATGGGTTTCAGATTTTAAAGCTCCTCCCTTTGCTCCCCCCACTCCTTCAGGCAATATTGAGCTAAGTCACTTCTGACTCTACTGGTCTAGCATAACACGGCCTTTGGTATTCTCCCAACTGCGCTACTGCACCATTCGGGCAAGCTAAGTATTAGATCACCCCACTGGTGTTCTTTAACAGCCTCAAAGCAGGCGTCTAGCCAAAAATGGGTTAAACAACTATAAAGGGAGAAGTTGATTAACTTTATTGAAACCAGAGAACACCAAAAGCCATTATACCACACAAGACTTTAAGTAAATCACATTAAACACACATGCAGCTGAAATGAAAAAAGTGAGGTCTCTGCCATTGCAGAGGTGAAGTAAGGTCTCACCTTGGGCTCAGAGGGAGAGGGTCAGGGGGTGTGTGAGATAAAGAGATCCTGATGACATGGGGACTACCACAATTGAGCCCGTGTTCTGATGCTGCCAGACATGGAACTCGACCTCTCCTTTAGAAACACAGAGGATGGGAAACAGCATCCCTCCCATGCTAGAGAAAGTTTGCCTGTGGTGGCCTGCATAAGCCACCTCATGTGGCTCATTTAGTCTATTCCTCAAAGGATATGTGAGACAAGCTCCTCCTACCGTGGCTCAGTCAACACCAAACAGGGCAGCTTCTCCTGTCACTCATGCTGGCATAACATCTCTGATTTACATGGAAGAATAGAAAGGCCCTTCATAGAGGAATTTTCCACTTAATTAAAAGCATGGGAAGAATATGAATACTTCAGGTTAGCAGAACCTGGCAGTTTTTACTAGCCTGTCATTTCTTAAGGATTCCTATTAAGTCATAAACGTGGCAAAGATTAAAGAGTTTATTAATGTTATTAGAGCCGAGATAAAATGCCATGCCTGGCAGGGTCTCTCCTCTCCCCATTTAATGAAAACATTTTCATCACGCTCTGAATCTATTATACCAAAGCTTCATTTCAGAGGTTCTATGATGATTTCATTTTAATTAGAAGAGCTGTACCGACCACCTGCAAGTAATATAGTTAAAATGCCTTATGGAGCCTTTCTCCCCCCCCCCCTCCCACCCCTAGCAGGTAAATGTTCTTCCAGTTGTATTTGTGGAGAGCAAATGAGAGTGAGTGAGTGGTGTAGTGCCAGTAAGGGGAAATTTTAGAGGGTGCTGTGTTAACGGCATGTAGGATTTTCAGGCTGACGTGCGCCAGTCACAGAGTTATGCATCTCTTTCTCTACCTCTTCCCCATCCCATCGACCCCCCCCCGCCAGTATTCTCTCTGATAATTGGACCAATGTATAAGTGAAATCCAGCTTGTGGAGTACAGAGACCACTGGAACAACAAACAGGTGGATCCATGGTCTATCCCCTGCCTGCCCTCATTGATTCAAAGCCCATTGACTTTAATGGAAAGACTCCATTGACTTCAATGTACTTTGGAGCAGGTCATACGCGGGGCCAGACAGGAAACCCGTTTCTGAAGTGCATAGGAACCCCGTGAGTTTGCTCCACCAGCAGACTCCCAGCACAGCTCTTACATGAGACTCAAGTGGCATAGAGGGCTTTGCCCTGGGCTTCTGCACATCGTGTGAATTTCACCCAGAACAAATAAAGACTGGCCTCCCTCTGCCAAGAGTAGACACTGTCAGGGCCTTGCAGGTCAGCTTCCCATTAGAAGCGAAATCAGTGAGGTGGCATCTAGTCTTAGCGCAACTTCTTTTATTGTCACTTTACACCAGTTCTGGAACAGAGGTGGTCACAATCAACATGCAGGCAAGCCTCTCTGTTGGGAATCTCAGCCCACACACCAACGCTCACTTCTGCAGAAGCATCTCTGCCTCAGGGTTTGACTCAATTTAGCAAGATACAGGCAGAATGCTCGCACCGCTTGACACAGCTGCACCAGGAAAGATTTCAACAACTTGCCCACCTGCTAAGAAAAAGCTCTTGCAGGATTATGTGTAACAGTGCCTCTGAGGACTCCTGCAATAACAATAACAAACAAATTAAGAACTAATTAAGGGGGGGGGGGAGAAAACAGAATTAAAAGACAGGTTCAGTTTAAAAAAATAAAGGTCCGTGATGCCCTTGAGCTGGGAAGTGCTATTTTCCAGGCATCTCTGATAAGTATTTTTTTAAAATGACATAAAACAAGACTCCAACTATATTCTTGCTGTAACACCATTGACTTCACTGTGCTTACACCCAGGGTGAATATGGCCCACGAGGGTCAGTGCTGCAGTAGTTCAAAGCAGCACAGTGTTGTTCCATTTGCCGGGAAAGTGATCACATTTAGACAGAGCAACGACTGAGCGACATTTTTTTTTTAAAAAACTTGAATGGTCTCTTCCAGCTCTAGACCTTATAATTACATTTGCAATGCAAGCAGCTCAAAAGTGTGCGCTTAAAAAAACCCACATTTCTAGTAACCTGGTTTAATTTGTTAATTTATTCAGTAACTTGATGTAGTGTTTTTATTTTTGCGAATAAGACATAGTCACTTTAAATACTAACATTCAGATTTTTAGAATGTTTCTGATAGCCCATGTCTGTGTGACCTACCAGAGCCTGTTTTATATTGTACAGATGCATTTAAACCTTTATTACCATTAAACAATGTAACTCCATACAGTTTGCAACTTAATCTCAACTACCCTCCAAGACTACACTTTGAAAATATACCTTTAAGAGCTCAATAGTAGATCTAAAATCATCACTTGTTGCCTAGCAATAGACATACCATCACTTATGGTGGGTTTATTCTAAACATAAATGTAAAATCAGTAATGAATATATCCACTTCATGGCTTCCAGTCCTGGAGGTGTTGTTTGTCTTTGATTAATGGTTTCATACTTCTTTAATTTTTTGTCCAATATTAGAGTTATTAAAAGAACTAAAATATAAAAACCCCTGGCCAATAAACTAATGTCTAATTGTCAGAAGCAATTAAAACATTGGTGCCCTGTTATGATGCTGAGGATAATTCAAATGCAAGTCAAGGTGATCACCATGAATGCACATTGACGCTAAATTACTGCTGCCTCAGCATTTCAGGATGCAGACTTTTAAAAAAAAATGCATTCCTGCTTTCTCGCAATAAATGCTAGATTAGCAGGAGAAAATAAGATTATATTAGGAATGCCTTGAGGGCTTCCTGAGGCTGTTCCAAACCCCAAGAAAGGCCCTACAGCCAACAAATGCCATCTCTCAGTGCTTCCTGTTACTAGACTGTACTGCAACAAATAACCTTTATGATTTCACATATGTTTCTGTGTCTGTACATTTACATTACTGTACGCCTGCTAACACTCCGATTGCTAAGAAGCTGTTTGAAGCTATGCTCCTGTCTTTGCTTTGCCAGTTGTATTTGGTGGCCAGCTACTTTCTGCTTTCAAAACTATGGCAAGCCAATGTGCTAACAGAAATTCATTAGCCCTAGCTTTGACTGACAGGTGACAGAGGAGACCACATCAGCATTCCTGTACTTCATGTCTACTATGCCATAGCTGTAGGCACACAACTCATTCATAAAAGCTGGTGACAGAGCTTGCAATCAAGAAGAATTAGAATATCAGCCAGCACGGAGGCTGAACATGCGAGACCGTCAAGCCTGCCAGCAACCTTCATTCAATTTCTGGCAATGATGGTTGGCTTGGCAAACACAATGGTAATGAGATAAACTGAAATACCAGGCAACAAGGTTGCTCTTTGAAGTAATTATCCTGTCGGGAACCAAGAGACAAAATGACAAGGTTTTTCAGGGACAAGATGTGGACACACATGGGGGACAACTTGCATTCCTGAACCCAACTCATTGGCCCAAGGTGTGCAAAAGGGTGTGAGCTGAGCTACAGGAGGGAGCCTGGAACATGGATAAAGTTATTAAAATAGACACACAGGAGTGGGGCAGGGGAGCATCGTTCAGGAGCCGAGCCTACCTGGTTTACAGCGCTCTGCTAGACTCCAGCTTTGCTCAGCAGTCAGCGAGAGTGTGTGATGTGCACAGAGTTTTGGCTTGCTCACTGCTTACAGAAACATTGTCTGTGTGTGCGTATAGGTCTCACCCACAAAGAAATTACTGTACGTCAAGCAGGGTTGGGGTTTTTTTTGTTAACTGTGGCGTAGAGGCACCAAAAGTGGCGTCTCCCCTTTGCCACAAGCTGGAAGAGCACAGCTTCACTAACACACACAAAGTATTAGTCATGCAGGATAAGGGCCCCTGTGTTTTTTTAAACACCCCGTATTCTTTTGTTGCCCTCATGGCAGGAGGTCAGAATTCCTGTACTTCTAAAGTAGTTTCAGGCTCTGCAGAGGTGACTATGGTCTACTATTGACATGCTGTCCAGCACACCAATCTATATGTCTGTCATGGCAGGCATTTATGATGCAGATATTTAAAAGTCAATAATAAGCTATTTAATAGGGGGATGGGGAGGAAATGGGAGAGCCTCCCAGTGCAGTGGGAGATACGGGGTTAAATGATGTAATTCAAAATCTTGCAGTCAGAAACTACGAGTTACCTGCTGAGCAGGATTTTAGACACAGTCTCTAACACCAGAAGGGTCCATTATGATCATCTAGTCTGACCTCCTGCATAGTACAGGCCATAGAACCTCACCCACCCACTCCTGTAATAGAACTATGGCCTCTGGCTGAGTTACTCAAGTCCTCAAATCATGATTTAAAGCAGAGATTCTCTAACTGTGGTTTGTGGACCACCAGTGGTCCGCGAACTCCAGTCAGGTGGTCCGCAGATAGTTCCCTCTAAGGTGCGCGCCTGAGCAGCCGCACACAAGAGAATGAAGGGCCACCCACCTAATTAGTGGAGCCGCGCAGACTTGGCTCCACTAATTAGGTGCCTGGACCCTGGAGAAGATGCACATGTAAGGTGAGGTGGTGGCCTTGGAGGGAAATGGGGGGAGGTGAGAGGGGGCAGTGGGGTGAGAAGAGGGGCTGGGGGGAATTTGGGACGTACAGGGCTGCAGAGGCCAGAGAAAGAGATGACTTTCCCAAGCTCCAGGGCTGCAGCTGCCAGAGAGAGAGATGGCCCTCCTTCCCAGCCCCAGCTCGGGGGCTGCCGTGGCAGGGGAGAGAGGAAGAGCTCCCCCCCTCCTTCCCAGCCCCAGCTCAGGTGCTGCTGCAGTGGGGGAGAGAGGGAGAGACCCCCTTTCTTCCCAGCCCCGGCTCGGGGGCTGCTGCAGTGGAGGAGAGAGGACACATCCATCACATTAGAAAGGGTATTAAAATATGAGTTGTGTGCTTTTATTTGTAGAATAAAAAAAACTTTAATTATTATAGGGTTTTTTTTATATAGTGCTTTTATCCAAAGCGCTTTACAATAGTTAGCTAATGGTACAAACAACATTTGGCATGATCAGGAAGTGGTCTGCCGAGACCCACAGCAATTTTCAAGTGGTCCACGAAAAAAAAGTTTGAGAACCACTGATTTAAGAACAAAGACTTCAGATTACAGAGAATCCACCATTTACACTAATTCAGTGACTTCGGTCCCATGCTGCAGAGACAGGTGAAAAACCTCTGCCAATCTGACCTTCCCAGTGATCAGTTAGGCCCTGAGCATGGGGGCAAGACCCACCAGCCAGACGCCCGGGAAAGCATTCATTGTAGTAACTCAGAGCCCTCCCCATCTCTGGTTGTTGGACATTTTGGCTAATAGCTCCCCTTGGCTCCCTGTGGGCTCTTCAGTTTACCCTAGAAAGGTATCACACAATTCAGCCATTCATGTGGCCCATTGGTGACTGCTATTAGCACACAATTCAGTGGCTGGATGGTGACCCTAGACAAATTCAGCCTGCACCCACGCCCTTGGAAAGGCTCCAGTCAGGGAACCAGTGGCAGCTCCCACAGTAGATTGGCACAAAGAGGTTATAGGACAGGGATTAATTCCTCCTGGGTGAGCAAGCAAGCAGTTCTCCAATCAGTACAGAAGACAACAGCTGTAGCATCAAGGAAATGATTGTTACATGAGGAAAAGTTCTCTACTATTCTAGGGGGAAAGCTGTGTGTTGCCTCTGAAAAGCAAATAAACCCTTTTAGTGTAGTTCTAACTAAGACTAAACTGTTTATTACAAAGGAGAATTATACAACAGGAGCCCCTGCACAGAGAACAAAATGTAAAACAGGGGAAACAAATGTAAAAAGCTCTATAAAAGTTTTAATGGATTTTTCAGATGTGCAATGGCATTTTAATGTGATGTCTTAAATTATCTTTCTTTTTAGCGTTCAGACAGACTATTAATCTGAGGGGCTCTTTCTGCCTGCAGAGGAATAACATTTCAAAGCACAGTCAACTATCAGATTCTTTCTGGTGGGCAAATGCTAGAATGCTGTTACACTAGCTAAGATAAAAAAATTGCAAGGGCGATAAGTTCTCGTGCTTCAGGGCATGAGTTGATCACCAGCTGGGATCAGGAAGAAATTTCCCCCAATGGTATAATGTTGCCAAATTATGTGCATTATTGGGGAGAGGTAGGGGTTACATATTCTTCTGAAGCAATGTATATAGACTGCTTTTTGGAGACAGTGGCTGGCAGACTAGACAAACCGTTTGTGTGACCTCGCCTTTGCTCTTAGAAATGAGAAACAAGCAAGACAGATATCTGTTCAAATCCCACTATCAACTCTCATACCTATTCTAGCCTCCAAATGAAGTGAAGGGCAATGTGCGATGTGAAAAATAAAGCATGCGTGGCAGCCAATTGCCTCAATCACTCTGTTACTTTGCAGAGAGAGGAATAACCAAGGAAAGCATGAAAATCCCCGTGCCATGTCTCGATGCCACAGTTGCTCAGGCTGATCCTGCACTGCAAACGTCAGAGGGAGCTTTGTCATTGACTTCAAAGGGACCAGCATCAGATGAGGATTTTACGTGAAGAACTGAACAGCCTACACAAAATTAAGTGCATACATTCCGCCGAGCTTTTGAAAAAAATGCTGATGGAAGCTTAGTTAAAAGATGGCACCACTGGTATGTTTTTCTAAGCCAGGGAACTATTTTCAGAAGTTGATTCCGGTCTGCAGGTTTTCAACATATTAAAAAGACTCAAAAATGTATGTTTAAATAACTTTGGCCTGTTGCTGACCTTTTCGAATCCCTGGAACAGACATTTCTTCATGCTGATGTAGATGTAAGAAATTCTAACTAAACTCTAACAGAAAGCCAGAAAAATAGATAAGCAGACTAATCCTCTAGCCTACCAGACCCTGTGCTCCCGAAGACTATAATTTGAGTCCTTGCATTGCAGTCTTGGTCAGCAGTTTGTTCTTTTTTTTTTTTAATCTCAGGGATGGGGAGGAAAATGTTCCCATTTTCCTAACGGCTGAAACATTTTGCTACAGTTTGTTAGCTGACAGCAGCAGCACGGGAAGCCAGTCCCTGACTGGTTCTACTTTTGCAAAAGCCCTTTCAGAAGTAAATGGAAAAGACCTTAAAGGAATTGCAAACAGTTTGGGGCGGGGAGGCTGTTTGTTTGCTTTTTAAAACTACATAAACTGCCCTCCTCCCCCCAGGTCCTAATTCTCTCTGGTACCTTGTGATGCTACTCGGACAGGAACAGTAATGTCTTTTAGGGAAATGTCTGACTATGTCAGTTAATAAGGGCAAACAGTTCCAAATACAGTTGCACTGTACATGCAAACTATATTGCTTTTGATGCCTTTGGAGCCTCCAGTCTGGTTAAAAATAAATTTAAACGAACATTTAAAAAAAACTTGAACTAATTTGCCCCAGAATGCTGTAATATCACTTTCATCTGAGTTCGGTTCGTGTGCTCTAGAAAGAACCAGGAAAAACAGTGTGGGGAAATGAAATCGCAGTCAAGCACCAGTGGAGGAAAGACAAGTGTAGCAGCAGAGATAAAAGCAGCCATGGCTACAAATAATAGCCCTTTTCCTATAGGCAGCTCAACATGGACAAAACCCCACACAGGGGCCCAACTAAGCCAGTGGGTCTTTCTGTGGGTACAGGGAGGCCTGCTGTACAAAGAGCAGCTTGTAGGATGGGAGCCTGGATAGCTGTCAGCTAAGAGACATCATAGAAAATCACCACAAAATATATTACACTATTCGCCCCAAATATTTACTAACAGGATTCAAGTGTTTGGAGTCGTTACTTAGCAGCGTGTGGCACTTTATTTTAAAAAGGCCATTTTAGAACAAGGCTTCGAACTGCTGACAAAACATTAAAGGATTTTGGGGAAATTTACATACATTGTTCTTGCAGGAGGACACAGGACATTAGAAACCTAAGTTGTCCTTGCCACCTTCTCCTCGGCAAGCAGCATCCTTGAGCACAGCTCCGCCTCTTCTCCCTCCCTTCGCCATCCATGCTAGTTTGCCTCCAGGCCCACAACCAGTATTACCAATCCCAAGCAGTTCAAAATCACCAGCCAGATCCAACAAAAATCGAGATTCATTTAAAATAATTCATTTTGGGGTCTTTTTATTTGCCTTTTTATGAGGCTTTAGGATGTACTTGTTTCTTATCTCCAAGCTTGTCTAAAACCATGAAGGCGAGACACTTCCTTTTATTCCCCCTGTAGTGGGGTGGTCATCCTGCTCCTGCCCTGAGGGGGTTAAAGCAGCCCTGCAGAGGGCTGTGGCGGAGAAATGCTAGGCTGATTGGGGGAAGCAGCCACAGGTGGGGCCATGCCCCAATCAGGCCACAGCTGGCCCTATAAGAGGGTTGAGGGCCAGAGATTGAAGGACACACACTCTCTCTAGCTCCCTAGAGAGAGAAGGACCTGGCTGCCTGGGAAGCTGAGGAGGGTACCTAGGGTGGAGCAGTGCTGGGGAAGGGCAGAGGGAGCTGGGGAGCTCCAGCCTAGCAAAGCCCCAGGCCAAGTTAAGGGCCCACAAAAAGGATATTAGGCTTGCAGAGGGGCAGCCCAGATATAGGCAGAGGCAGCTGGTCCAACCCCCCTTGCTGATGATGGGTGGTACAGACTGCCGTCTGCCCCAGTGAGCAGGGGCTAAATGGAGACTGGCAGTAGCCACTGAGGCAAGGTGGGAATAGGGGGTTGGGGGATCCCCTGGGAGGGGAGACCAAAAGTGGGGGGGTACTGCGGTGGGCAGAACCCCTGGGCAAAGAGCACCAGGGTCCGGGAGGGACACGGGGCCAGCAGCAGGCGAGACACCGGCCTGCAGAGGGCACTCTGAGCTGGAAGGAGCTAATTCCCTGGATGACCAGCAGGAGGCGCTGCACCGGTGAGTCATCGCCCCCGCCATACCCCCAATAATAAAAGCTGAGATTCTCATTTAAAACAAACAAAACACCAACCACCACGAGACTTGCAATAAAATCACTGAAGGTTACAGCACTACATAACTTTGGGGTCATCCCTGACACTGAAACGCCTCTTTTTCTTTCTTCGACCCCATGTCCACACATGTCCCTGTCAGTAGTCTCTGCATTGCAGCATTGCCTGCATACAGCTGAGACAGTTGTGGAACTGCCATGCAATAAGCTAAGAATACTGAGGATTCATCACTGAATTTGGTCCACTGGTTGGATCATGAGTGTCCCTGGCTTGGGCTGGGGACTGACTGGGGGTGCAATGTGAACGCTGATCCATGCACCCCCCCTTACCCACTGAACACATGCAGAATTACCAGGCCTTCTATTCCCAAAGGAACAGTACACACCTGCTTGTAATATTCAATTCAGGGCCATCACTTTGCTTAACGCCCTCGCACTTAGATATATTCATAGTGAAAACAAGAATACCTTTATTATTATTAAGGAATAGAGATTCGAGTAAGAATATTGGAAATAACATAAAACCAAATCATAACAGGATTTCTAGAGATTAATGTTAACTAACATTCCTCCCTTGAAGTCAAATGCTGTCCTTTTACTTCCTGAGTGAAGGATGCCCAGGTGTCTTCTCTGCCACCCAAATACAGTCAAGCAAACCTCTGCAGTGCACCTCAAGACAAGGTTCTCTCCCCCACCGTTTTTTCTTCTTGTTAGTTTCTTAACAATCCTTCCTTTGCGTTCAGTTCAGACTGGTGATAGGAAGCCCATTGTGAATGAGTCAGTACTCAATTTACATGTAAACAACGGGATGGATAAACATCTCGTCTGTCGGAGAATCTGTTTTTCACCTTTTCTGGTGACCAGTACCTTGATACAGACTTTAAGAACATATCTGCAGTATACATACATAACTCCTTACACACTATCTGTACATACATTTCACAATGATATTGATGACCAGTGTGATAGTGATTTTCATTTGAGACTTCATGTGACATTCTTTGGTGAACTAGAATGTATGTGGCTGATCCAAGAGACCCCTGTAATCCCTCTGCACCCCCTTGCTAGCTGGCAATATGAGGTTTTGGGGGTCACAAGACCTTCCATTGATCTAGCTAAATAGGGAAGAATTGTGATATTCCGCCTGAGTGAGGTGATGGCTCAAGGTCTGGGGGGAGAGGAGCGGGTACACTCAGAGAGACTAGGATGGGTGAGTGGTGCAGTTAGCCCAGGAACTGACACAATATCATGTATCCACCATGCATCCTTTCATCTCATCGTTCCTTAACAAGTGCAGCATCCTTCTCAGATGCCACCCCATGCAGAGTGATACTGCACCTTCTCTCGCATAGAAAGAACTAGAACCATCTCACACACATTCTCAAAGAAGTCCCCTGGCCTCCCAGTTGTTTCAAGATACAGCTTAATATTGCCCTCCTGCTTGTTCCCTTGGCCCTAACCAACTTTGACACTGGAAAAAAAAGGAGATTGATGAAGAGGAGGAGTTTGCTCCAGGTTACATTTTAGTTCTTGGCCCCAGTTCTGGGCTATGCTCAAATTGCACTCGGGGCAGCTCAGGAGAGGGGAAGGGCAAAGGTAGCTTTACACCACCTGATCCTGGGGCAGCCAAAGACTGAGCAGGACCCTATCATTAGTTAGTACAACCTCAGGACCTTGTATGCTCATCTGCTTACGGCTCCAAAAGACCATTCCAGCAGTCATAAATATGCCTTCTTTCTCTCAGTTCACATTCCCTCCATGACCCAGAGGCTCTATGCCACTCAGGGATTCCTTCAGGCTGGTATAAAGCAATAGTAATGAGACTAAGCATCTGGTTCTAATTCTGTCCCTACTACTTGTGTTCATCTAGCACCATGTAATCTGGCTATTGCTGGTCACAGAGCCTTCTCTTCTGTAGAGCTTGCCCCCTGGAATGGTCTTCTTGCTTTTCCCAGCTTAATAAACTCTCCACCTCATATCAGATCCCAGACACAAACACATCTTTCAACCTTCGCCTATACCTCTTAATTGCTCTTTTCGCTCTCTTAGGCCTGGTCTACACTAACCCCCAAATTCGAACTAAGGTACGCAACTTCAGCTACGTGAATAACGTAGCTGAAGTCGACATACCTTAGTTCGAACTTACCGCGGTTCAGACGCGGTCCACACGCGGCAGGCAGGCTCCCCGTCGACTCCGCGGTACTCCTCTCGCCGAGCTGGAGTACCGCAGTTGACGGCGAGCGCTTCCGGGATCGATTTATCGCGTCCAGACCAGACGCGATAAATCGAACCCGGAACTTCGATTGCCAGCCGTCGAACTACCGCGGTAGTGTAGACCTGGCCTTAGAGTATCTGCATAACTGTATCAATTAGCTCTGCAGCATGGTTTGAAATAAACTCATTGTGAATGTCTCTGTACACCTTAAAAGTGTGCAGTATCGTATTGTTTAATCAGCTTGCATTATTATTTTAATAAGGGAGGCAAACAACAAAGAAAGAAAACCTGCTACATTCTAAATGGCCTCAAAACCCACCGAAAGGAAAACAGCAGCGCTGAAGTGTTTTTGACCTTCTTGTATCAAAAATAGACAGATGGTGAAAGAACCTCTTCACTTTGTCCTTATCTTGCCTACATAGCAAATGAATGGAGGACTGGAGCAGCTTTGTTTGCATTCAAGAGCAGAGATTAGAACAATAAAGGTAATTTTTAATGGACACCTGAGATATTCATATATCCCAGTACCTAGGAGCCCTGAATTATCTTTCCTGAGGCTCACAAACATTAACCCAGGTCAGTAAAAATATCCTCGCCCACCCAATACATATTATAACCCATTGTTACAAAACAAGTGCTGGGTACTACACTCTCCAAGACAGAACCTTCCAATACATCTTGTAGCCTTCATCTACTTAGTCTGTGAATTCTTCAAGGCAAAGCTTTCTGGGTCTTGCAAAGCGCCAAGCACATTGGTAGTCTTTCATTGATAAACCATGCTGATCATAATATTAAATAATAACAAAGCCATACAGCACAGGCATTGCGTCCTCTTGCCATTGTTTCCTTTGGAAACACACCACCATATACAAAAAATCATAGGCCTTGTCACGACAGCCAAGATCATGGGTAACCACAGCCATTGCGGCCCATAGATATATGACCTTATACCAAGGTCTCTGCTGATGGACTCACAAAGGCGGCAGTTTAAGACTTAATAGGATTTACCATTTTGCTGCGTCCAAGTGCTTTTTATCCCTAGGACAAAGCAAATGAGGGATGAAACCATCTGATGTTTTAGTGTGAAGAGGAAACATATAAAAACTCTCTCTTTTATGCATTGATTTAGTATTCATTCCTGAAAAGACAGCAGTGACAGTGAGGAACTGACTCATTCACACAAACAACCCAAACACTCACCAGTGGGGTTCTCTCCTCTGGGCACTTGGGCTCCATTCATGTTTTGGGCACAAGTGACAGTTGCTTTGGAAATTAGGCCTAATTGGTGGGCAAAATAATGAGAGGATGGAATATGCCTCACATCACCCCATATAGGGAGCCCTTACAAAGAGGGTTAGGGGAATAAAAAGAAAGGCAGGACTACTTCCACCACTACTACACCCTAAGGAATTTTTCATCGTGACACCTGACCACCATGGCTACCAGTGAGGACCTCAGCCTGATTCATGTGAGATCCTGCTTTGTCTTCCCCCTCCATCGCGTGTCCATTTCTGTTCCCCACCCCCCATCTCTCTCTCTCTCTCTCTGTCTCTTTCTCGCTCAGCATTTCACCTGATCCTGAAATTAACCGCACCATATGGCACCAGCACAAGATGAAGCAGCCCGTCCAGCTCTGCTCAGCCTGAGAAGGACCAGTGAAGGAGGGGGACCAGACCAACCAGATGATGTCCCTAACCAGGGCTCGGTAGCTGGGTCCATAGTAGCAACTGTCATCGCCAACCTACCAGCCATGACTGACCAGCTGCTCTGTTTTCTGAAATTATCCACAAAAGCCGTATTTACCCCATTTTACTAGCCTCTCTCTTCTCTCCCTCTGTCTGTCTGTCTGTTTTGTCAAAAACAGAAATGTGCCTATCATTCCCAACTCAAAATTAAACAACAGAACTAATCTTTTCTTCCATATCAAAAAGGGCTGTTTGACCGAATAAGGAATTTTAACCAATAGTCACCCTTATTGAAATCGAATGATTAAGTCTGTTTTGCATATCCACTCAATTTCAGTTTCAATGTTTTTTGCCTTGTTATAATTCTTCTCATTCTGTGTGTTTCAATCAATAAATTTCTATCCTTCGGCATGAATCTCCTAGTGTATTTGCTATGCTACTAAGCAGGCTGATGTCTCTGTGTACCAAACCGTGTTTAATGTTGGATAGTTACAGGGTCATGTTAACACCTTTAACCCTTTGGGCCTATATATTCCATGAAAATTAATACAGCAGTTCCTTTACCCCTTACCACCTACCATTTCATATGTTCCTCTGTTCAAATTTTATGTTAGAATCATCATAGGATCCGTTAGCAACTAAAGAAGAATGTAAAAATATCTGCTGAAACTCTTCAATGGAAGAATTTTTTTTTTCAACCTAGATCTTAACTTCCTAAATTGTAATATAAGTCAATCCATTGGGCCAGATTCTTCCCTAGTGCAAACCCACTGAGATCAACTTGGCCCATAATGTTTAATTTTTTTCTAATTTTTTATTAATAACCACACACTCGCTTCTCAAAATGGAGAACATTGCAGTTTTTAGAGATCTCTGCATGTTTGCCTCATGAATACAGATCTGCCAAATACTGTGGCAATAATACTGGTCGTGCGTGAACAGTTACTTGTTTGCTCGGTCTTCATGTGCCACAATGAATCTGAACCAGATAGATTCTCACTGTCTGATTTACGTGTTGAATCTGAAAAAAACAACTCTTAAAACATGCTGATAATTTAAGGCAGGGGTAGGCAACCTATGGCACACATGCCGAAGGCAGCATGCGAGCTGATTTTCAGTGGCACTCACACTACCCAGGTCCTGGCCACTGGTCTGGGGGGCTCTGCATTTTAATTTAATTTTAAATTAAGCTTCTTAAACATTTTAAAACCCTTATTTACTTTACATACAACAATAGTTTAGTTATATATTATAGACTTATAGAAAGAGACCTTCTAAAAAGGTTAAAATGTATTACTGGCACGCGAAACCTTAAATTAGAGTGAATAAATGAAGACTCGGCACACCACTTCTGAAAGGTTGCCGACCCCTGATTTAAGGTAACACAAGCTAAAGTATGTTCCATTGCAGTGCATGAAACTGTAGGCTGACATGATGATATACAGGGAAAACAGAAAATAGTTCAGTTCATCAGCATTCAAAAAATAATAGGGAGACAAGTGTTTGGATCCAAAATTGAGTCCTTTGTTTGTGAGCTTCACAGCCAGTTGACCATACTCCGGGAGTGGATGATAACATTTTTCGGAGTATAACAGTCCTCCTTCTTGCACAATATTTTTCATCACAAGGAAGCCATTTGTTTTAGTCAGCTGAACAGGCAGGTATTTCTTCCCAGGTATTATTTCCTGTGGTTGCAGTTAGATAATTTACAATAATCAGCTTTTTTGCTTTTCATTGCACATGTGTACAAAAGTCAGTAACAACAACAATCTTCTAGTTTGCTTTAACCTACTATCTTATCTCCAAACAGAGACTGTGCAAAAGACTCCTGTATCACAGCACCGCAATGCACTGTAAGATAACATTGATATACAGGATTGACCACAGAAAGTGTAACAAAGTTACTGTGACAACTCTGAGGATTTGGGCTTGCTGAAATCACACATGTGCAACAATCAGGAGAATGTAAGGTGCAGCATTCATATGGGGTTTTTTTCCTTTTATTAAAAGAATGCTGTCAACTTGATTTTTTTAATTGACTTTTTTTTTAAAAAGATCAAATAAGGGACCAGTAAAATCATTTGTAGGGTTTTTTCTGCTCTCTTATTGAGGTTTAAAAAGGGTCTTTTGCCCAAGAGAAATAAAGCAAACGTGCTCAGGCCCATTCCTCTTCTTCTGTGCCTCACTGTCCGTACTCCTGCCTGTTATCTTTTCAGCAGTAGATTTGCTGCTGCTGTTACTGGCAAATGTCCTCAAGCTTGGGGAAGCAAAAAACTGAAACTGACTATATACACAAAGGCCCAGATTCTCAAAGGTACCTACTCCCAATGAAATTAATGCGATTTAGGCAGGGCTGCACAGAGGTTTTTGGGGATTGGAGCAAAAACTGAAAGTGAGGCCAGGTTGCAACACCACTAAAATTTGATGCAAATCCCTTTCCCCCCCCCCCATCATTTTGAGTGCCTTCTCAAACAGGGGACCCAGGGCCAACTGTCCCTTTTCCCACCCCATCCTGCATCCCTGGCCTTGGAGGATCTGGGACAAAGAGCTGTCAAATGCGCAAAGTAATCAAACTAGAGAAACTTTTGTTCTTTAAACTTTTTTCAATGACTCGGAACAGTAGTAGGTACAAAAGTTTCAAAGGGAAATGTGATTTTCTAGTGACCGTGTCCCTTTAACAAAGAATGTGTCTGCACTATCGGAAAATCCCAAGGCTAGAAAAAAAAAATAGGTTACAGAAGAACCCCATGTGCCCATAGTTGCCATGCTGTGCACTATACTTACACTGTGGCCAACAAAGCGTAGAATATAAAATTCTACATTACTGCAGGCTATTCACGGTGGAAGCCATGGGACGTGGGGACCACACTCCATCTGGCGCTGTGCAGACTGGGATAGGCACATGTTCCATTGATTTATACTCCATGTCTGAGAGATTTTTATGACATTAGTCACAAACAGCAATATGCAGGTGTGCAACCAGAATGAGGGAGAAGCTTAGACAGCAGGGCGGTGGAGACTGGATGGTTCAGAGGGCTAGGGGATACAGGATCTTAAACATCTAAGTCAACATTTCAAATCTAGCTGAATTTGGTGGTAGAAACAAGGTCATTACTATCGAACGGTTGCTTGGCTACGTATGTGAAATGACACAGCGGTCTCACTCCAGTGCATAGTGGACAGGTTTCCTCATTGCAAAACTCTCATCGTGATGCTCCCGTTGGCCATCACAGCAGAGAGTCCAAAGGTTAAATGAACCTAGCGGCTCCTCCATAAATTGTCGTTGCTGAATTGAGGCACACTGGCAGCCCAATGCGTGGGAGAGAGCATTACTGCTTTCAGAGCTGCGCTCACACTGTAGATAAGCTTTCAATCCAGCAACTTCCACAGACACTACAACCACTTTAAAAAAGAAACAGCATGGGTTGGTGCTGCAGATTGAACATCTGTTGGAAACTGAGCTCCCTACAGTTCAGTCGTAACCTAGTCAGTACGGCAGAGTTTTCCATAAAAACAACACAAGGGCCCTGATCCTCCGGGGCACTGAGGCAGTTTTGCACCGCTGTGACCAGCTAATGAAGAAAAACAATGAGGAGTCCGGTGGCACCGTAAAGACTAACAGATTTATAAGGTGCCACCGGACTCCTCGTTGTTTTTGTGGATACAGACTAACACAGCTGCCCCTCTGATACTCAGCTAATGAAGGATTCCCCAGGGCCTCCATAACAGTCTCCATGCCACCCCTTTCCCATCCACCAGAACATGAGTCATAGTCAGGACTCTTTTGCAACCCAAAGTTGCTGGAGAAGCCCGTGGAAGGTATTGGCAGCCAGCCTGGCTGCTATACATTGTGCCTGGGACCAAGCCAGTGCTCACCAGCCCAGGACCAAGGACTTCAAGCGACCTTTGCACAAGCACACCCTTCTGAACTGTGCCAAGAGCTCCTCGGGTGGGTGCAGTCCTAGGTCTGGGACAATAGGTCTTCCAATTTACAACAGCAGCCACACTGGAGGAGCCTGGCATTGTGATCACCAAAGCAATTCATGAGCTGCTAAAAAGCACAAGTAAATGAAACACTAAAAACCATAATGGGCTTAATTATGCAGCCAAATCATGCAAGTAACTGCCAATGTACTGGGCCCAGCTTAAAAATTGGGTTCGTTCTATATGAGGTTATCAACTGAATAAGGTCTCAACATACACAGCCTATAGCAGACCCCATAAATTAATAGTCCTAAATGCCTGTGTAGTCACAGAAAATTATTTACATTTTGAAATGTCAGCAGTGTCCTGTCTAGATGACTCTATGCTTCTTCAGTAGCATTGACCAAAAGCATCGTATGGCTCTACAGTGGTAAATAAGATAATATTAAAATTATATTGTAGAACTGGGCTGTTCAGTACCTAATCTCATTTGTTTTAACCCAGAGTGTGTCTTTGGGAAATATACATCTCTCTCTTTTGTCAGATATGTAAGACAGGAAATATTTTCAATATATGAAGCCGAACGGGGTGTTATTTTGGGTAGGGACAGTCTGGTATAGAGTGGCAGTGTTTTTTTCTTCCGCGCTGTGAGCAAGCACACGCAGAGCACCGGTGAGATGGGATGCTCGAAAGAAGAGAGCACAGACATTGTCTCAAGTCCCAGCACTTCTGAAGATTCTCCTTAGCACGTTTTGCGGATGCATCTTCAGAGGTAAAACTGGAGCTGGGTGCAGTGTCTCGCTTTCCCTTTGCGAAACTTGTCAGCAAAAGAGAAGACTTTGGGAGGGTGATCTGCTTTCCGAATTCCAGTGGAAATTAGTGCTCAGTAGGAAAAAAGAAACTCAGGGTATGTCCTCACTGCAATTAAACACCCCTGACTGGCCCATATCAGCTGACTCAGGCTTGTAGGGCTCAGACAGCGGGACTGTAAAATTGCAGTGTAGGGGTCCCAGAGCCCAGTATCAGTGTAGTCCAGTGATGCCCAAACTTTTCTTGTCACATCCCTCCTTACCAGTATTGGAATCTGTCTGTGCCCTACCCCCTTTACTGCACAGGCAAGCATTCCTCAGCAGAGGAGCTTGGGCTGAAGGCAGAGGTGAGGACAGAACTGGGGATGGGCGAGGAGCTGGGTCTAGATGTGGAGCTGGGCTGGAGGCAGAGAGGGAATGAGGGAAGAGCTGGGCTGGGGTCAAAGCTGGGCTGGGGGCACAGAGGGGCTGGATGGCGCTCCCTCCCCAGCCCCCACGGGGCCCTGCCACATGCTCCCCCGTGAATGTTCTTCTGCACCCCCTTAGGCGGCTGCAGCCCACAGTTTGGGGACCACTGGTGTAGACATACCCTCAGGAAACAAAGGAAAGGCTAGAAACAATGGCGTTCACTATATGGTTTTATGAGGGTGAACATCAGGTACCTAGGGAAGCCAAAGGGCCATATTCTCAATGGATCTTTGTCAGCTTACACCCGTTGATGATCTGGCCCCAAATTGGTTTGCCTATCTTCTTAATACATGTTGTTTATTTATTTCCTTTTCATATCTTTTAAATAAATATTATAACCCAGTATTCTCATGGCGAACATTCTGCTGGGCTTTTAAGAAAAGAAAAACAAAGACAGCCCACAGGGTTAGATATTTTAGTTCCTCAAATTATAACAAATGAATGATATTCATGTTTGCTCAGATTTGCAGCAAGATACACAAATCAGTTCAAATAACAATTACTGCATTCGTTTGACAAAGAAAAAGGGTCATTTCCACTATAATTATGTATTGCCTGTGTATTGCCATGACCTGACACTTGAAATTCAACTTCCACGTTTACATGATCGTGCCTCCGGACTATTATCGTTAGTCCTACAGATACAGTAACCTTTGGTCCACATCCTCGCCTCCCATGTTAAAAGGCACAGGAGGAGGCTTCTGGGGGAAAACCACTCACAGAGACCCGCCACATTATCCCACTGGGGTTCAAAAGGATGCAAGGCCCACCCCAAATCAGTTGTACCCTTGATAGACCTGGAGCATCGATATGGACACTCTACACCAGCTCTGGCCCTCACTGGGTCCCCTTGCTCCCTGGCAACACATCTTCAGTGAAGCTGCACTAACCAGGACTCCTCACTGACTACAGGAGCACAAAACGTTCTTAATCAAACTCATCCTGTTCTACTTCCTCATATTTATACGGCTAGGGGACACAAAACAATACTGCTAACCTCCACCCACCCCCAAGATCACACCGCTATGCTTCATCCCATGAAATCTCAATGGACTTCATACTGTCAGTTTAACACAGCATTAGGTCTAGAGACTCAGTGACCAGAGGGGAACTAGAATACTCGAGAGTATTATTTCAAGCTGTGTCCCTTATTGGCCAGCTATTGCAAATTATGCCTATTGCTACTTACGCCTCAACCACGTTTCCTTCCATTTAAGGGTTAGGAGCCTGTCATTCCAGATTTGGCATAGAACTGGCAAAAACTAAGTTCTGCCATAGGTACTTTCCTGCAGTATGAAGGAGTGCTAATATTAAAGGTTAAGAATTCCCTATAGCTGGGATCTGGTTTTATTCATTCCAAGTTTTTTGTTTCTCTAAGCATGCCTGTTCAGTCAGTCAAATCTTATATTTAGCACTCTGCTTCTCACCAAAGACAACCTTATGTACCTGTGAAATCCAAGGTCTTTTAGGCTCCTGATTCCAAGGAAGAACTCTCCTCAATCCAGTTTGTTTTGGTGTTTGTTTGTTTTTAATCTGGGGGGCGGGGAAAGGGAGACGGTCACGTGCTTTGGGTTCACAGAAATTCCAAGCTGCATTCTCCCGATTTCAGCAACAATTTGTGCTCTAAATCCACTTCCCTTCCCTCTAGGGCAGAATCAATTTAACACGTTTTTCTTCCATGATGTCAGCACACTCACAGTGATGGTGGGTTAAACAGTCAAGGAAAACTAAAAAGCAAGAAGGAGTACAGCAAAAACTATACGTCAGAGCCCAGCTGTTCTCTGATGGTTACTGTTTCTTACAGGGCTGTAGAGCTTGGCCCCAAAAACTTTCCTTGATCACTTGCTTGAAAAAGTGCTCCAGGATATGTATTCAGAATCTGTTTTCCTTTCATCCCTTTTCATGCCATCTTCTCCCATCATCTCTGTTAAGCAAAAATGGTAACTCAGGTTGACATCTCTCCTACAAGAGATGTGGAGCTATTGAATTATCTAAGGACAATCCTAAATACCAGCTTTTAAAGGATAACTGATCCACTAAAAGCAAGAATTGTTTTAGACACGCCATGTCACATTTATAACGCTTCATTTTGCATTGCATTATGTTATGTCTTGCAATGTTATTTTAACAAATGTAAAGTGGCATCACACAACATGACAGGTGCCTCAGAAACTGAAGGAAAGCCACTATCCAGATCCAGTATCCATTATATCTTATCCAACATAAAGGATATAAGAGAAATAAATGGTAAGATCTTTGCAGGATATGCAGACTGAAAGAGGCCAGAGTCTTCCCCGATTACCTAATGAAAATGCATCTCTTACATTTTCTCTCTCTTCTTTGCAGTTAATATTTTATTTGCATTGGTTATGAATCCCTTTGTTTAGCCTTTTTATTAGTACTGACAATCTTAGGGAATGTATGAAACCAGGACGGTTTCCTTAGCATACCACTCTTAAAGAAAATAATTTCCCTGGATTATAGTAAAAAGACTTCTGTCTGTTCAAATAGACTTCAAATCAAGTAGCATCCCAAATGATACTATGGCAGCATTCTGCAAAAGTTGTCTGTCGTGGTAGATCGCCTTCCCTGCTCATCCAGATATGAATCCCAGTTAGAACCAGTCTGAAAAAAAGGTATTGTCCTTAAAAACATTCTCCCCTTCCCCCCACCAAAAAAATTAAACCTTTTGTTGCATTCAACATTTTCCACCAAAGTGTCTAATTTTCAATTAATTTGAAATCAAAAAGTTTTGTTTCCGTTTCAAAATCCAAACCATTTTTGGTATAGAGAACTCTTTGTAGGGGGGAATGGTTCTCCATTTCTCTCCCTCCTACACACGCACACTTTCCAGGAGCACCTAAAAAAAACAAAATACAAAAATGTTTTAGGTTTTGAATAGCAAAATTAAACAAATGTTTCTATTCAAAGCTAAGTGAAAACTTTGCTTTCCTCAACAAAATTGGAATGTTTTGAAGGAAATGAAAATTGTTGGCAAACATTTTCATTTTATTTCAAAGACTTTTTTCTGGTCAGAAAAACTTTTGCCCAACTCTAGGGAGCCCCTGCATCCTTAGACGGAAACCAATTGGCTTCCTCTGGGCACAGGCATCCAATTGCACTGAATTCACTGCAGATCAAGCCCAGACCAGGGTCTCCATTCCAAAAGAGAAGCTAGGGTTCCCATGAAGTGCCGTTACTAGGATTTTTCATTTTCTTTTACTGCCACCCTATATCTTCATTATACTAATATTTAATGGGTTTGCTTACCCTGTACAGTTCTCTGCATACTTGCTGGATGAATACAATAATTGGCAAGTGAGGTCTGACTAGCCATATGTTGCTCAATTTGTACCCACTGGTGCTCTGAACTTGCTTTTGTCCAAGCTGCTAAATATTCTATCTGGGAGGCCCAAATACCCTTTTTTATTTAATCAAAGGTAAATACTTTCTCTCTCTCTCTCATGGAAATTTCAGTAATTTTTAAATGAAAAATGAGTTTTATTGTTGTGCTCTTCAAATGTGTGAGGACAATACACTGGTAATGCCTGGCATGTATGTGGCTTATTTTTTATTTGGCTACAACTCTTCACAGAATTATTGCTATTTGGCACATAGCAAAAGGAAGTCTCCTGTGCACAATAGGATTTAGGCTGGCTTATAAAGAGGAAGTATTTCTTCTTTAAATATTAATTTCTACTGGATACCATTCTCACCAGAGTAGAATTGTAGCTTGATGTTCTTTTAAGGTCACACAGTTCCTGTCAGACCCTCCCGTCTTTTTTTTTTTCCAGAAGTTTTCAATTTTCACTCAGAAGTGACACTACAGCTTTAGCTTTTAAAATATTGTTATAGTATTGTTACTTCTTTTTGACCTTAGCAGCTGGCCAAATTTGGGATCTTGTGGATTGTTTCCATTAGGAGGAGGAGTTGATGATGGAGTCAGGTATTTCTTTGATGTAATCCTGTTTGTCTACGAAGAATGTACAAAGTCCTATATCCCTGAACACAATACGAATCAAACAACAGGAGACAGTCTTTTTGCACACAGTCCCAAGCCTCTTTTCAGCTATTGCTTTTCCCAAAAGTTTTCTCTCTCCGCTTTTATTAATATCACTCTACAAGTGCGTTTCTGGCTGTGTCATGACTTCCTTCCTGCCCTCTCTGTGTATTTGCCCTGTGTATTCTCTGGCATTTCTGCTGTTTGTCTCACACCCAAACACACATCTGCAATCCAATCAATCCCCTACTACTGCATTTGTCATGGGACCTCCGGGGAACCCCTTGGACTGCATAGCCCAGGCTAGCACGTGGCCTAATCCTTGGGCGGTGGATTTCCATTGTTTCAGCTATCACTAAATAAGGGGGCACTTAAATGTTCCCTCATTTAGCCAGAATAGAAGGCAGCTGTCGTGCCCAAGAGCTTCAATGTGATTACCCAACGCCCAGCATAACAGTATTAATACAATTTACAACCTGAATATTGGACTAGTTTAGTGAATCAGAATATATACCAGCTGTAGAAAGTTTAACTTAGTCCTATGACATTTCTAGATTATCAGTTTCCCAAATCTTAAACAGTGGGAAATCTAGTTGATAGATAAGTGGCAAAGTGCTGACAGTCTTGATTTGTAATCATCAGCCAATTAATAATATAACATATGGAGATATACCTATCTCATAGAGCTGGAAGGGACCCTGAAAGGTCATTGAGTCCAGCCCCCTGCCTTCACTAGCAGGACCAAGTACTGATTTTGCCCCAGATCCCTAAGTGGCCCCCTCAAGGATTGAACTCACAACCCTGGGTTTAGCAGGCCAATGCTCAAACCTCTGAGCTATCCCTCCCCCAACACAATAAAGGACAGAGCTTTACAACCACTGCATCCAACTCAGGCCATGACTGCATTATGGCACAGGCACTATAGACACTTAGGACCCTAGCTGCCCGAGTCTGCAAAGAGCCTGAAGCAATAGCTCTGAGTTGTGAATGCACCCAGGCCTCTCAATGGGGGTGTTAATCACAGCCAGGAATAGTGGGGGCCCTGACAATACCAGAGGACTGTGTGTAGGGCAGGAGGAGAAGAGTGCAGCAGGCCTCACCCAAGCATCTGGGCTAAGTACTGAGGTGGGGAGAAAGGACCCATGCTGCTCCTGAGGGGAGTAAAAAACCAGCTGCCCTTCCTGAGGACAGAAAGGGGCACTGCCCCTGCCTCTCAGGGATGGAAACCCCCTGCCACACCAAGTTGGTGGCAATGCTGCAGGGGCAGCGCCATGGGGGGAACCTCTTTCGTGGTGGGCCTAGGGCCCCAGATTGTCTTAATCCAGCACTTAAACAGGGTCCATTTTTGCTGCAGCCGGTCCCTACAGCAGAGGTTTTTGCCTAACTGTTTACATGGGTTAGGTGTTCTGTTATGACTTTGGTCTGAACTTCTGGTCTGAAATAACTCTTTGAGAGGGAGGCCCAGCGCTTACCACACAGGACGGGGAGCACTGGCTTCTGTTTCTGACTCCGCCACAGACTCTCCGGGTAAAACCCAGGCCCCACTGAAGTCAATGGAAGTTTTGCCAGCCATTTCACTGGGGCCAGGAGTTCACTCTCTGGGTGACACTTGACTTCTCGGTGCAACTCATGCTGCCTCTCTGTGCCTCGTCTCTAAACTGAGTGGCCTGACAGCAAGGGGGTTGGGAGGCTTCATGAATGAACAGCCGTAAAACTCAATGAAAGCTTTGGCTATAAGGCACCATAGCGGAGTCAAATATTATTAATAATTATGACTATTCATGAAAATAGACCAAAGCCGCACACGTTGGCACCCCCAGAGTTTGCAAGTGTTCGGGTTCACACCTGATGATTTGTCCTTGTTATTATTAATAACCCCCTCAACATTTATGCACATGCACTAACCTCCTTTTTACCAGCCGTCTATCAAAGCCTGCAAGGAACTGGGGCTGGCCAATGGCTGCGAGAGGGATTCCAGGAGCCAGCATGGATTTGCACCAGATACATATTGTTCTAGTGCAGGATTCAGAGTAAGATACATGTTGCTGTTGTGGTTTTCGTGGGCCAGTTCGAAACTAAGAAATCTGTGAAAAATATCGGATCTGACCTAGGGGCAGCTAGTGACCAAATGTAGGGGTAAGTAGGGCTACATATAACATAGTACCCCTCCCCCCCAAAAAATCTCCCTCTCCTATTCCTCCCCACGCAGAGTGACATCCTCATTTAAATCCATCCTATTTGCATGCACACACACATCCCCTTTCGCCCACTCTCAAGTCCTGTCAGTCTAACCCTTCTAGCTCAGATCTCCTCAAGTTCCTCCTCTCCCTCTTTCCAACCCAACCTCCTCCTCAGAGACCCCTTCCCACCCAAATCTCTCATGGGTCCTTCCCAACACCACTAGATGCTGAACCCCCTCCGCTCAAAAACTCCCACCCCAAGCCGAATAGCACTGCCCCCTTTTCTCTCCAAAGCTCAGAACCTACAAACAGCTCAGTTTCCACGGCACAGAACTTTCGGCTGTCCCTGCTCAAAACCCTTCTGCTCCCACTTGATCCCCCTAAGATCCACCCCCTCTAACACAGACTCAGGGGGCTTCTCTCTTCCAGCTGAACCCCAACCTGCCCACACAGAAGCCCTCCTCCCAGGCTCAGACTGAGCCCCTCTGCACCTCACTAAAAATCCTTCGTCCTCCCACCTGACCTTCCCATTCTCAGACATACCTGCAGCACAGACACCCACCCCACCTCTCACTGGAACAGGAGAAGCAGGTGCAGAGGCAGCAGGGAGTACAAGGGCAGTCAAGGAGCCCTATAGCCTGTGGTTGTTGCAAGGCTGCCCTGGATTAACCCCACACAGGCTGGGAATTCCTGTTGAGTGACTGCTCCCTCTGTTGTCTGCAGTGGAGCAGCAGCGTCCTAGAGGCTCCAGTAGCTGGAGAAGCTTCGCCCACCAGAAGTTCCCGAATGGTACTGCACATTCAGTAGTGCAGTAGCCAGCCCACTAGAGCACCCAGCTAGCCTAATTCCACTCCACTGCACCTGTTATACACCAGAGTAACTCGTTTGAGTTTAAGGGCACTACAGCTGGTGGAATGGAGTGGCGAATCAGGCCCAAACACTACAGTGTGGCAGACACCTGCGACTGGGACTTAGCCTGACCAGCATCTAGTGACCTATTAGTCCTTGTGCGCTACAGTCTGGTGCCTTCACCAGTGAGCATGAACTGACCTTATCAACCTTTTAAATGTGCCCTGACTCACCTCCAGCGCATTTTGCCTATGTTCCATCCTGCTGCAGCATCAGCCCTTCATACTGGTGTTTCCCTTGTCCCCGGATTATGGAGCAGTAAGAAAACAGACCTCTCCCTGGCCTACTTTCAGTCTTGTTTGCCTTCTACTTCTCCTCGCTGGAGGTCTGCTGCACACAGCTCCAATGTTTTTCTCTCTCTCTTTCTTGCATGCTCATTGCTCCTACAGGTTCCTGAGGCAGCTGTGTGCTTCATTGCCCCTAGTGAAACTGTCTCTACAAAGTCAAATACCTGTTCTTCTTTCAGATTACAGAGACAAATTTATTCAACATTACTGGTGCTGTTTATCTGTTTATCTCTGCTGCTGCTTCTGCATATTGGTGATTTCCCCTCACCTCTACCACTGTATTTGGGTTTTTGGTCTCTGAGGCTTTAGCACAGAGCTCTCGCCAGGAAGAAAAAGCAAGAGTGATTTTTTAACCGCTGATATTAACTTTTTAAAATGTATTTATTAATATTTATCACGCAAGGGGAGGCTTTATTTATTGGATCTCATGTGATGTGCTGAGATTTACAGACATCTAATCTACCAGCACCTAAAACTGTCACTGCACCCCAAATGGTGCATGCACCCAAATGGAACCAGCAAGGACAACAGTTTCCTGAAGAACCCTCCAGCTCAGTTTCCTCCCGTTCTCCAAATATGGGTACCCTGCTCTCACTGGAGATAAGGGTAAAACTCCCTCTGACTTCAAGGGGAACGGAGATAGGGCCCACGGAATAGCATTATTATTATTTAATACTTACATTGCAGTAGCACCCAGAACCCACAGTGAGGATAGGGTCCCAGTTGTGCTAATCACTGTACAAACAGAAAGACGCAGATCCTGCCACAAATACTTACACTTTTTAAAAGCAAGTGACATTCAAAGGGTGGGGATAGAGGAATACAATCAAATCTAGACACTGTTCAGGTACCGTCATGTTTTAAATGCTGTTAACAATGTTGGATTATTTACACTGTTTCAGAATAAGTTTTGTTTTTTGCTCCATTTTCAATAAGGTTTGGGGCCCAATTCTGGCTGTGATGTGTCTCAGCACATGCCAGAAAATCTGCAGCCACAATGGAAACACAGCAGTTTACTATCCCGACTCTTTTTGAAATCTGACAAGAAGCCCCTTGTCACAGAGAAAACTTCTGGAGAGAGGCCACGGGTGTGATCTTCACACATATGCTTTGCCTGTCTTGATAATGGCAATTATACACCTCCCCTCACACAGCTTATTGCTGTTTCGAGCAGAACCAGTCTGCCTGAGGGCACTCTCTATGTGAGAATCTGTGCACACTGTGGTGGTCACAAACTTAAAATGCACCCATTTGGAGGCCATTTCTGCAGTGATCCAGAATTTGCCTCACTGAGTTGATGTAAAAGCCCTTTCTACCTGTAATAACAATGTTACAACATCTAATAAGCAATCGTATGGCGGGCAGAATTCACAGAGATCAGAAGTAACTTCAGACTTACAAATCACGGGAAAGGAAGTTAGTCCTGGAGGCCAACAGTAGGCCAGACTCACCAATGCAATCTGCCTGCTTTGTGCCATTCTGGCAATGCCACACTATTGTATACCCATTTAACTAGCCAGTTAATCCTATTTTTGCAGCTGCTTTGTATCAGCTGAGCAGCAAACAGTGGATGGTGCCAGTGAGCGTGGCCCAGAATGAATTCAAATTTGTAAAAATCAAAGGCAGCATTTTGGACTGGCAGATTAACTTCAAGCTATTTTTCTCTACCCTACTTAATGCCTCCTCCAAATTGGGACAAACCAAAATAGATTCTGACATGTAGTGTGAAGAAAAAGAACTCAACACCTTTCTATTTTGTAACTGTGGTGTTTCTCAAAGCATGAGGCGGATAGTGCTGGCTAGAGCCAGCCTTCATGCAAGTAGGTGATGTGTGAGCTCTCAACACTGAGCTCTTTAGGTGACCCCCCTGGGCAGTACAGCGGCAAATATTCTGGTCTAAGGGCCAGAGCAGGACAGGGAGGAGGGCAAGGGGCTTTAACTGATATAGGTCTCTTCAATTTTTTTTTTGTAATTCAGAATAGTTATTGGCTGACTTAACTCTTGACCAAGACCTGAATTGTTAGGAAGTTTTCTAATTATTTATAATTGGGGCTGCATAAAAACCATTCATCATGTAATCTCTTGGGGGCAGCAGGGACGTGTTTGTACAGCACCTACCCCAATGGGGTTCTGGTCCATGACTGGCGCTTCCACATGCTACCGCATTACAAATAAATAATAATTGTAATAATAATTTTAGGCTATTTCTTATTCTTCTACCTGAAGTTTTTAACAAACAGTTCTAGCCATGATTACTGCATTTCTGTGGGCAAGATCTCTTCTCCAGATCTACACTTGGAAAGAACTCTCATGCATAGATCTCCTCTGGCTCACACTGAAAGGGACATTAGCCATCGTTGTGGTATTCTCCCTTCTCTATTGGGAGCTCTTTGTGCCTGTCCCCCATATACATCCCTGCCTCAACTTTCACTGAATGTCCTACAGTTAGATGGCTTCAGAGTGGCCCTGAACCTACACCATTGAAGTCAATAGGAGTATGTCTACGCTTCAATGTAAGCACAGAGTCAGCTGACCCGTGTTAGGGAACACTGGGCTTGAGTGTCTACATTGTATTTTAACCCTAGATTAAGAATTTTCTGACCGGTGCTCAAATCTAGGGCTCTGACGTCCACATTGCAGTGCGCCACTCAAGTCAAAGTAACCATAGCCCAGAGTCTATTGAGCCCCCATCCCTGCCCTAGCCTAGGACGTGGTGCACTGTGGGAAAACTTTGCTGCCAGCCCTGCACATTACCAGGAAGCAGCTCACTTTGCTCTCCATTGCGAACCCAGAAGGCTCTCTGATAGTGTGCTTTCAGATCGATGATCGGAATAGAATGGGTTAACGCTGAGCTGCTGCTGTTTGCCAACCAGGGTTGTGGGCTTCCGTTTTCAATAGAGTGGATTGCAGGTTGTTGCAATAGAGAGGACTAAAGAAGTTATCCCATGGAATTGTGGGATACTTCCAGATGACTCCCGGGACCTGAGTCAAGCGGAGCTGTGGCTACACTGCAAAGCAATGGGACTCAGACCCTGAGTCCCACCTTGACTTGAGCTCAGACCCTCTAGCCCTGCAGGGACCTGGGAGCCTGGGTTTGTGCAACTGCAGTGTAGACGCAAAGGAGGGAGGTTAGCCCTGAGCCTGGGCTCAAGCATGGGCTTCCATGCAGTGTAGACATATCCTAGGAGTTTTATCATTAACTTCAATGAAAATAGGGTGAAGCCCACAGTCACTACAGCTCTTCCTTCCCCACTTAACACTCCCTCTTTCCTTCCATATAATATCGGTTTACCTGTTACTCCCTGCCCAATACATTATCAGTAATGCTCTGGCATAAAACATTTATTATCCTGAGCATCATGTGATCAATGAGTAACTGCACATTTCTGTCCATATAATTCACACACATTGATTTCACATGAAAACAGCCCTTGACTTGTATTGCAACGACCCTGATAAATTGAACATGTTTAATGATTTTAATATATATATAAAAAATGTTTTCCAAAGCAAAATTTCTCACTGGTTAAAAAACCTGTTATGCCACTTAGTAAAAAATTACAACATAATTACTAAATAAAACTAAAAAAATAACTACAGACAAAATATCTTCCTCAAATATCAGCCAGTGCAGCCAGGTGACGGCTTAAGTTAATGGTGCAATGTGCTGCCAAAGGAAATCACCAACTGGATTTCTGCTCCTGGATGTTGGAATCTGGAGGAAGTGCTGTTTGTGTTTCTGGGGAGAGATCAAGGGTGCACATTTATCACTGGTATAAACCTGGGTCTGTATTACCTTTCCCCTGGAACTTCCGCCATGGTTCCAAAGGATCCACATTAGCAGAGTGTGGCAGGATCAGCAGGGGTTCCCAAGCTGGCACAGAAGCAGAAAGCCCCTGAATGGATGATCCTGGGATCTGCACATATCTATATGGATTCTCCAAGCTTGTGAGTGGGCCTTGCAACCCATTCCTCACTGAGACCAGGGCCGGCTCCAGGCACCAGCATAGCAAGCAGGTGCTTGGGGTGGCACGTTCGGCTCTTCGGCGGCGGGTCCCTCAGTCCCTCTCGGAGGGAAGGACCCGCCGCTGAATTGCCGCCGAAGAATGAAGCGGCGCAGTAGAGCTGCCGCCGAAGTGCTGCCGATCGCGGCTTTTTTTTTTTTTTTTTGCTGCTTGGGGCGGCAAAAACGCTGGAGCAGACCCTGACTGAGACTTCCTTTCCCTTGAGCCGCCTAGGGGTTTTACCATGCTGGCAGACAGCAGAGGAGATTATAGTTTTTATCTTACACTGGCTACAATGGGACTTCAATTAGATTTCACAAGGTATAAATCAGGCCAGAGGTTTTTAAACAGCCCAAGGACTTTTCTCAGATCTGTGGCAGGTTCACAAGTACCGAGGCACTAGGCACAACATACCTAGCCTTTAAGAAATGGAAGAGAGAGGATTAAGGACGTTATTTTTTAAAACAATGGGCCACATTCTGCTTGGCCTTACAACTATGCAATCAAATTAGCATAAAAGAGTTAGACTCTTTAGTATTGATTTTGTTGGAATAAATGGGCCCAAAGCGTCAAAGGGGTTAACATGACCCTGTCACTGTCCCACATTAAACATTGTTAAACAAGCTTCAGCGTTTGGTATACAGCGACCTCAGCCTGCTTAGTGCCATGGCAAACATGTCATTAAACATTTTAACCTCGTATTTAAGCTTCAGCAAAAGAAGGAAAAACAGTAAAAGCATTTGCAATATAAAGTATTAAGTAAAGCTTTCATTTTAACAACATCTGTTGTTCTCTTTCTCTGTAGAGAGTCTTTAGAAGGAAAAAATACCTTGTTTGACAGTCTCTTAAATGGTAATAACAGTCCTTTTGGGAAAAACAGAAAAATTAGCAGTGATGGGTTGGAGCTGTTGTTAAAGTCCAGTCCCATTTCCCAGAAGACAAAACAAGATAAACGTACACAAGAGGGGAAATAAAAGAACAGCAAAGATAGAAAATGCAGCTTCTGTCTCTGGCGTTGACTTTCACTGGCAGCCTTACTGATGGAACAGCCACACATACAGCGCACCGTTTTATCAGCCACTCCAAGGCTTGGCAAACTCATACCAGCATCGGGCTGTTTAGGGCATTGCTTTTAGATGCCTCTGTCTGGTCACAAGCTTACAAAAATGTTGCAAAATATACAGTCTTGGCCAGCTCAGTCAGACTCTTATTAGACAGGAGGAAAAAAAGCTGATGAATAGGAAAGAGAAAAAATAAGGTGGGGAAGGCAAAGGACACCAAGTGGGTGGGGATGGGGGTAGGGGACAAAGTCTCACACCCCAGGTGGGGTTCGGGATTCAGTCAAAACCAGTAGAGGTGGCAAGGTCATCTGTGTCCCTCTCTCTGCCTCAGTCTGCTCAGCACATTTCTCAGGATCAGGACCACAAAAGCCCAATGATGTTATGGTAAATCCCAGGATCCAGGAAATGGTGCGGGGGCGCAGCCATGACGGCGGAAATCACTCCTTCCCTTTATTTCAGTCAACAATAGCCCTGCTTCACTTTGCCTCTGCTAGTTTCCCCCCCAAAGTCATTTATTTTTAAGGATCCCAAAAAGGAGTGGAGGATGGAATAGCCCGTCCCCTCATTATTTTGCACCCCCCATGACAGAGTGCAAGGTGTGAACAGGTGCGCCTGCACTCTGATCACTTAGATGTTAATTCGTTCCCCTTGAGAATGCTGATGGGGGTAATTAGACAATCAGGCTGGCTGCATGGATGGTCTAAGGAGCCCAGTACCACATCAGCCCAAGGCTGATAAAGCAGCAGGCAGGAAGTACCAAAGCAGGGAGGGGCGGGGAAGAGGGCACCAGGGCTAGGTGAGCTCCGTTACTCAGAGGCCTCAGGGGAGGGAGACCTCTGTTCTCCTCAGGTCCTGGCGAAAGGGCCAAAAAGTGCCGTTGATGCAGTAAATGGATTGTTGCCTGGGGATTGTTGTGGAAATGGTGGAGGGAACTTAAAATAAAAAGGGTACGGTAAAGACACAACCACTGGAGTCCATGCGGTTTCTGTAGGAAGAAGGGAGGAGAGGAGCCACGCCCCATAACACATCCGTTACACCTAATTTCTGGCACATCCATTTTGGTTCATTGATTTCCAGTCCAACATTTTTCTTGTTTAACAGGCATGAACTTACCACAGTCCTTGGATTATAGCAGCAGGCCTTTTTGTTTGTACTAACTCAGTCTGTCTCCCTTTTGCATCTTTTCACATCAACATTTGTTGTTCTAGAGTATTGTGACACTTTATGAACTTTCACTCACTTTTCACAGTTGAGCCCACAATTAGGGTAAATCTATAGGCTCAATTATCACAACAGCTCCCAGGTCCCATTGGGAGTTGAGCACCTAAATCCCTTATAACCTTAGAGAATCCCAGTCTGACTAGTCTGAAATCACTGGGCAGGGTTCGTAGGAGTCTACTTCCAACCCAGCCATTGCCAGGGCAGGGATTAAAGAAAGAGCACCAGGAGCTAAGCACCTCTCCTGCGTAAGTGAGGGGGGAGTTCTACCTCCTGTTGCAAAAGATTTTAACTGTTGCACAAGCCACTGAATTCTTCTAGGCTTCAATTTTTCTCTCTGTGAACTGGGAATAACAACAACACACAAGCGCTGTGAAGAGTTAATGAATTTCACAGCAAGTTCAACACCTTAGATGAAAAACAGTATAGCAGTGTCGTTGTTATTCTTTAGCTGAATGTTAACATGGTACAGAAAAAAGTAACAAGGTATGGCATAAAACGAGGTGGTTTTGTGAAAAGGAAGGTGAAATGGATCAGCTACAGAGACCGACATAAGGGGAAGAGCATGGGCAAGAGTTGGCTTATGAGAGTCAGCACATGTCAGCGTATGGCCATAGGGTTAGGGATTAAACAAGCTAAGATATGCTGTACTTTATGTGATTGCTGGAAATTGTCAGTCTATCTCCTGAATGAACTTCACTGAATTAAGTTAAACCTTATTGAATTATGGTTAACACCTTTGGGGTACTTTGAATAAAAATACAATTGTCTACATGTTATTGTATGTACCTTCTCTAGTAGGGAGAGGAGATGCTAATATACTTCCTCCGTTATCAACCCTTTGAAGCACTGCCCTGAAGAAGTTCACATATACTAGTTCAAACTGGATTCTCCAGGGACTAATGGACAAAGACAGGATTTTTTGATAAATAGCCTGGTTTTAAATTGGCCCAGGGCCTTCTCCCTGCTCCAGCACATGGACAGGATCCCTGGTCCATGGAGGGCCCCAATCCTTGTGGAATGACTGGGCCTACTAAAACCTCAGAAGACTGGGTTCTGTGAAGAATTTGCGACCACAAAGGAAACCCTGGGGGTGGGGTGCTGAAGGTCTGTCCTGCTAGAGCCCATGTTAGAGTTGGGGCGATGTCTGATAAGCTTATAGAATGTGTGTAGGTTCAATTATTGTTTTCTCTGTAATACTTTTTACCTTAAGAATAAAGTAGGCTTGCATAGGAATTGCAGTGCTTTGTGGTAACTTATTACTGGAGCAATTACACCTGTTAACCATCTCTGAAGAGAAAGCAAACAGATGTTCTTGGGTAACCTGTCTGAGCTGGGAATAACACAGTGAAGGCAGGGAACTGTGCAGCCTGAAAATACCCTGTTCAGAAGGGGGAGAGACACTGGTCTCCACCCAGAAAGGCAGCGGCTAGGGAGCTGGAAGCCTGAGAGTTGGTACCCTTGCTGGCCCACTGAGGGAAATATAGGTGCAGTTGCCCTGAACTGTGATACCTTAAATGAGCAAACCTACATGAGACAGAGCAGGAGGATCTGGGCCTGACAGTGGACACAATCAGGGAATCATTAGCACAAAGTGGCTATAAGGTAAAAATGCAAAATGAATGTTGGGAATATGTCAGTAGAAACATGGGGTAAACAAAAAAAGAGACCTAGAACAGTTGTTGCCTGGAAGGCAACAGTGGATAATTAGTGTTGAATCCCAGACAAGTCTCCCCAAACAAACAAACAAACAAGTCTCCCATACTCCACGTCCCTCTGGGGATCCCCTGCACTCTGACCTCTAGAGAGGCATTCCAGGCTGGGGCTAATGGATGGGCCATGGGTATATCTTTCCTCCACAGCCAGGATAATTAAGGGGACCAGAGAAATAATTTATGTGGAAAGAAGACTGTCAAAAGTGAAACTCAGGGAGGAATCTTGCATCTGGGAGAAGGGAGGGCAGAGAATGATCACTATTTTAAAAACCCAGTATCTATTATGTCAGTAATTGGACATTAGGCAGCATTCTTCTAATGGCCACAGAAAGCAGGCAAAGGCAGAACTGTATCATTTCTGTCACTCCTTTTAAAATATGTCCACTCCCATCTGAGTCTGCATATTTTACAGTCTCAGCATACTTTCCAGAAGTTTCCAAGTTTGGCAGACCTGGTGAGATGTTTTTTCTTAAGTACATTTACTCACCACACAGATTACTCACGATCTCACAGCTCTGCGTCTTGGAAGTTTTCATCTGAGAAACAGAGAAGTAACAGCAAGTGTGGATATTATCAGTAACCCTGCAGAAAATGCAGGCACTTGAAACTGCTCTCTCCAATGTGTTAGACATATTTAAGTCACTAATTCTCATGGGTTTCGTGATGATATTACTAACATTGTTTTCTACAGAAGAAAAAATGGTAACAGCTACTTTGGCTCCAAATTTATTATTATTTCTAGAATGTAGGTACTGATTTACATGTATCTTATGTAATAGAGCATCTGTATTTTAGCAAAAATTCTTCCACTGTTCAGCATGGTTTATTGGTAAAGATGAAATATAGCGTTAAACAAAGTATCTTCTATTGGGGTTGCAAAATGTCATTTTATGAGTCCTGATCTAAAGTCTATGGGATTATTTTCATTGACTTCAATGGGTGTTGGATCAGGTCCATGAAGCAGTAAGTATTATTAGAAAACAGAGTGCTGTTTAAAGAGTAGTTCTTGCTGGTACAATCTTATGGGAAAACTTGACAATATCTGATCTCCACAGTCACGCAGATACTACTGTTGCTCCTGATGTTATTCTAGAAATAAAAACTTACATGGTGCTGAGAATCCATTAACACAATTATAATGCCCAATTAATCTTTGCAACTTGGGCGATGAATCATATCTCCAGGTGCACCTTCTACAGAGCAGACATTCACTCCAATATTAGACTATCATTTTAATACTTAATTTAACCTCTCCAGATTAAGCTGGAGGTGATACAGAGAAAGAGTTTAACTCAGATCCATATTCATAAATAACTTTCCCCAGGCATCAATGTGAATGCCTTGGTACCCTGTGAGCCACATTTTATTATGAAGGCTCAGCAGGAAGAAAGTTATGTGGCTTCCTTTCTATCTCCAACTGGATTTCGTGGTATCTCCTGCCATCTACTGATAGTTTTAAAAAAAAAAAAAAAAAGCAGCAGAAGCTGCTTTTCTAATTCATTTGTCAGTTGAACAACACGGTCAATGATCATTAGATTTTGCTAAAATGCCATAAATAATCTATTGAAGCCGGAATCCATTAGCTTTTAAAATAACTAGCATCTATTTTTATCTTTCCTCTTTTCTTTTTTCATCACGGCCATTGCTGGGTTTCATCTGATCTCTCAAATCATTGTCTTTTTATATATTACATATTTTTTCACCTTAACTTGAAAATTGCTCAGCAAGGCCTACTAAGCATTAGTTAGTTTCAGTATTGTACATGGTCTAAGTATAGCCTGCAGCCGTGGGGGAAGAACAGTTGCCAGCTTAAGCCACTAGAGAGAATGAAATACATGAGTATTTGCTATAGCTACAGATTTAAGGATCTGTTTGCTACAGTCCCAGTAAATCTCTCATTTTTCTGATATGTAAATACAGCCTTTTAATAAAATAGTCAAAATTACTACAGTATGATGGATAGAATTCAAAGTGATCTTGATTCTTCAACCTGTCTTTCAACATTATACTTCCTGTCGTACACGCTTACACTGTCCTTTATCACTCAGGTGATCCCAATCCTGCCATCAAGTCAAATGCAGGACTCTTACGGAGGGTGATGGGAGTTTTCTGTGATGGCAGATTTGGACCTAGTTGGGTAGTAACATCTGCAAGATCCTGGACTTCAAAGGCAGCATTTTAAGGCAAGAAAACTATTTTATAAGTGATGTACAGACTTAAAAAATATCAAATATTTTTAAGAGAACTGAAGTAAAATAAACATACAGCTGTTTCCTTGCAGTTTAATGTGTCCCTATTACTGCAGTTACTAGAGTCTAGAGACACACCCCAGGAGGAATTTGACCTATTCTGCATGGGTTGAAGCAAGTTTCCAATAGTAAGAGATGACTCACATCCCATATATCCTGATAGTACATACTGTGCAGTGGAAATATGCTCTGTTCCTCCAAATCACAAGCCCTGCATTCATTCTTTGCTTGTCATACAGTAATGATTATAAATCTAGTGTTTACAAACAAGTCACAGTCAAATCAGGACAAACGTCCAAATCAGTTCCAATATACAATGAGGCAGGCCTCCAGATTTCAATTACATGTGCTTGAAACAGAAGGATCTTTCACACGATTCCAAAACTCACTGGGCCATATCCTGTAGTTCTTCCTCAGCGTCTTGCCCTGCTTGCCCTTACACATAACAGTAGCCCTCACGGACATGATCGCAAGGGCTTCAATGGGGCACTCACTAGGGCTGTAAGAATAGTCTGCCCCGAGTAAGTAGCAATGCATAACTACTGGACCCAGGAGCAGAAATGTAACTCAGAGAGTCACAGAAAGAAATCACTTTCCCCCGTGCCCCAGGAGATAAAGTCAGCTCCACCAGCCCTTACCAGGCACAGATCACGTCCCCCTCACACCAGCACAGATGCACTGGCCAGTATGTTGCTGGGACAGAGTCAAGGCTACACCCATTCACTGTTCCTACCTGCCCACTCTCCTTTAGAGACTGTTTCACCCACCCACCTCATGCTACGACCCACAATGCAGGTTACCCTCCCCCCTCCCCAATTTTAGGGTTGCCAACATTGTATTTCAAAACTAAGGGACTGTTTTCTTAATACCCCCGCCCCTCCTTCTGATATTATCATCATTAATAATAATATTAAGTAGCACTCACCCTTTGCCAGGGAATTTCTTGCTGCTTTTTGCAGCACTCACCAACTCCTGATCTTGTACAGAGATGAAAAATAAGGGACTGTTGGCAACCCCCCCCATCCAGCCCTGTGTGGGTACGTAGGACAAACCATGATTTTGACCCAAGTAAGGGCTACTCCTGTGACTACGTGTCTGCAGGATCAGGCTCCCCTTATCCTTACCTCGGGTCATTAGGGGAAATGGCATGAGTTCAATGGGCTTTTCGCCAAGGACTGAAGGATATGGCCCAACGTTTGGAAATCTTTCAAGGCAAAGTTTTTGTGACCTCCCCTCCCCCGCTTTCCCAACACGCACGCACACACACACACAGAGGCAGCTTTGAAATCTGATGGTGGTATTGTTTCAGAACTTGAAACACATCCAATATTTGACCTTCATTTTCCAACTGTTGAGAAAACATTCCGTTCACACACCCTGATGTCTCTTCTCAAATGAGCACATGAAAATAGTCAGAAAGAAGTTTAAACCAAAGTAATTCACTTTCTAAAATAAAAACCACAAGCACTGCTTTCTATTTCTATTTGACATTACAGCTCCTTAGTAACCGAAACAGAAAAATGTTCATGCTGCATTTGGGTTCTGTCGCAAAATTACTTATTTATTTGTTTGTTTGCAATAGATGTGCTAGGCACTGCCCAGACATACAAGGGACAGTCCCTGCCCCAAGAAGCAAAATGTGCCTTGATCTAACCCAGTGGTTCCCAAACTTGTTCCACCACTTGTGCAGGGAAAGCTCCTGGCGGGCCGGGCCGGTTTGTTTACCTGCCGTGTCCGCAGGTTCGGCCGATCGTGGGTCCCAGTGGCCGCAGTTCGCTGCTCCAGACCAATGGGAGCCGCTGGAAGCGGCGGCCAGTACGTCCCTCGGCCCACGCCGCTTCCAGCAGCTCCCATTGGCCTGGAACAGCGAACCGCGGCCACTGGGACCCACGATCGGCCGAACCTGCGGACACGGCAGGTAAACAAACCGGCCCGGCCCGCCAGGGGCTTTCCCTGCATAAGCGGCGGAACAAGTTTGGGAATCACTGATCTAACCCCTTCAACACATAGGTGTATCTCAATACTCTAATGGGGCCAATTCTAAGTAATTTAAGCACTTTGGACCCAGCTGGGTCTTGAGGCTAATTCAAGGGCTGCTTATGCATGACACCACAAAACTAGTGTATTGATGGTAGAACTGATCAGAAACTTGTCAATGAAAAAAAGTTTTTCAAGGAAACTGAAGGGAAATTTTCAAAAAATCTTCTTGTGAAAATAAATTCACATTTTTGCCCATCTCTAACCACTAGGACATTTCACACATGCAATAAGCTGGTATTTATATTCCAGACTAGAACAGACAATGCAAACGAAACCTCTGCAGCTGTGTAATCAATAGGGACCTGCATTGTACATGAGTACGAGCCTACCAAATTCACGGTCCATTCTGGTCAATTTCACGGCCATAGGATTTGAAAATTAGTCAATCTCACATTTTCATGTGTCTCCATCTGAAATTTCATGGTGTTGTAATGTGGGGGGGTCCCAACCCAAAAGGAAGTCATGGGGGAGGGGGTTTGCAAAGCTGTTGTGTGTGTGGGGGCGGGGGAGGTTGCGGGATTGCCATCCTCACTTCTGCGCTGCAGGAAGCTCCAGGGCTGCTGCCCAGTCGCAGAACTTCCTGCAGCCGGGGAAGGTACCCAGAGGTGGGTCTGATCTCCGCCCCCGCGAGTGGCCTTGCAGGGGAAGAGCAAGTTCTGTCCCTCTCCATGTTTTTCAGGCTCTGAATTTGGTATGGCCCTATACATGAGATTTCACCCATTTTTCTGTTCTCTTGGAGATCCATGCAAAAAGTCTACCATGCAGGGACATATATTCATCAATCAACATCCTGATCAGATGCAGAGCTTGGAAAATCCAGTTGCCAGTGGTGAGTGGGAAGCTTTCCCTGACAAGTGTTTCTCCTAAACACAACTATTTCCCCAGAGTTTAGGGGTTTGTTTAAAAAAAAAAAAACAATTAAGCTTCTAGCACTTTAGCTTGTGAAAATAACCTTCCAACATGAACTAATGTTGTGTTGTGTTCCTGACTCTTCAGAAAGACCTTATGCTGCCGCTCCTAGCTTTGCCAAGGAGCAAAGTGGAGTTATGAAACTAACCAGGACTCAATTCAGTGTCACTGCAGCTACTCAGCACTCTGTGGGCAAGAATGACACAGGCCTTGGGCATTTCAGTTTCACCCAGCTGGCTGGGAGAAGAATGATCCAAAAAGAAAAGATGAGGAAGAATGAGCTGCGTAGCAGCAGCAAAGAGGCCCACGCAGAGGAGCAGAATAGTACAAATCTGATCCCGTGGCAGTAGCCAAGAGGCTTCTGAGGAGGAATAGAGTAGTGGGAACCCAGCCCCCAACATCTAGCAGCCAGGAGGCTCTTGGAGGAGGGGGTGAAACAGCACTGACTATCCTCCCACTCAATAGGGAGAAGGAGGCACGTAAAGAAGGAAACAGACAGCACCTTCTCTCTTCCAGGTGCTGGAGGGACACCTACTAGTCTGAGGCTGGTACACAATGGCAGTCCCCAGACAGGTTCCAGGGACAGCAGCCTGATACAAATCCCAGCCCACTCTCCGAAGTTAGGATAGAAGAGCTGCGCTTCTCAGGAGTTTGTTGCCCCTAGACCCCGCTGGTAGAGGCTCCAACTTCGTGTTTGCCCTGCCTAGCAGGTTACTCCTCTGGCTAGTGAGTATCTAGTACATTTTTCAAGCCCCAAGTACCCCTATCCATATGCAGTTTGGAAATTCTAATAGGACATAACATGGGAAATAATCTTCACGTAGCCCATAAATATTTCAATAAAAGTTACTCATATTGTACAGAAACAATCATCATTGTATCTAAGTTTTTTCCCTTCACCTTGGGTAACGGAACAAAACTGAATGGGAACTGTTTATCCTTGAAAGAGGATGCCAGGATTCTGTGACATAACACGCCCTCCAGCAACGTGAAAGCAAGTCATGCTCTAGTTTTCTAGATGGAGACATGCCATAGCCAAAACTCCAGTTTGTGATATGACCTTCACTTCATCAACAGGCACACTACACCTCACCAATCACTTCAATCATGACGAAAAACCATGGCAATCCGGGTTGGTTCCAGTACACTGGACACTCTAGTGCTGCTGGCCTCTATGAAGTCTGTGATTGCAACAGTCAGGAATAGTATATGAAAAGTAGAGATATTTACATTGGCTTCAAGGGCAATATAAGCCCTTAGTGTAAATGAGATTTGGGCCCACATATGTTTTGGAGCCTGCATTTTCAATCACTATTATTACGATCTTTCATGTCCTCTAACAAAATGGCCAGGAATAGGTGAATGTCAGAGGCACACACCACAAGGAGATACAAATATCACATGGCAACAAGTATGGTTAAACGTTGCCTACTGGGCAGGTCCTGTAAGGTGCTGACACTCCTGTTAACGTCTGTTTAGGATGCACAGCACAGGGCGCTCCTAGAAAGCACTCAGCACTTCACAGGATTGAGCCCTAAAGTCTTGCTCATGGGTTTGACACAGACCTCAGTAGAAGCAGGACTGGGTCCAAAATATGCCAGAAATACAGATATGGAAACCCTACCCAGAACCAGATACTCATCCAGAGATCTGACGTAACAAAACAGAATGCAGCACGCTGTCAATTATCCAGCCCTTACAACATACAGAATTGAATTAGATATTGTCGTGTAAATAAATATGAGAATTTAGGGGAAGATTTTCAAGTTAGGTGCCTAATTCCCATTTACTTTCAACAGAAGTTGGGTGCCCTAACACACTTTTTAAAACCCCACCCTTAGCCTTTAATTTAGAGATTTTGACTCCTTTAGGGAACTGATGGGCAGGATCCCCTGGGAGACTAATATGAGGGGGAAAGGAGTCCAGGAAAGCTGGCTGTATTTTAAAGAAGGCTTATTGAGGGCGCAGGAACAAACCATCCCAATGTGCAGAAAGAATAGCAAATATGACAGGTGACCAGCTTGGCTTAACCGTGAAATCTTCGGTGAGCTTAAACACAAAAAGGAAGCTTACAAGACGTGGAAACTTGGTCAGATGACTAGGGAGGAGTATAAAAATATTGCTAGAGCATGCAGGGGTGTAATTAGGAAGGCCAAAACACAACTGGACTTGCATCTAGCAAGGGTTGTGAAGGGTAACCAGAAGATTTTTCTACAGGTAGGTTAGCAACCTGAAAAAGGTCAGAGAAAGTGTGGGACCCTTCATGAATGGGGAAGACAACCTAGTGACAGATGATGTGGAAAAAGCTGAAGTACTCAATGCTTTTTTTTGCCTCGGTCTTCACAGACAAGGTCAGCTCCCACACTGCTGTCCTGGGCAATACAGTATGGGGAGGAGGCGAGCAGCTCTCAATGGTGAAAGAACAGGTTAAGGACTATTTAGAAAAGCTGGACATGCACAAGTCCATGGGTCCAGATCTAATGCATCCGAGGGGGCTGAGGGAATTGACTGATGTGATTGCAGAGCCATTGGCCATTATCTTTGAAAACTCATGGTGCTTGGGGGAGGTCCCGGATGATTGGAAAAAGGCAAATATAGTGCCCACCTTTAAAAAAGGGAAGAAGGAAAACCCGGGGAACTACAGACCGGTCAGCCTCACCTCAGTCCCTGGAAAAATCATGGAGCAGGTCCTCAAGGAATCCATTTTAAAGCACTTGGAGGAGAGGAAGGTGATCAGGAACAGTCAACATGGATTCACCAAGAGCAAGTCATGCCTGACCAACCTGATTGCCTTCTATGATGAGATAACTGGCTCTGTGGATATGGGGAAAGCAGTGGATGTGATATATCTTGACTTTAGCAAAGCTTTTAATACGGTCTCCCACAGTATTCTTGTCAGCAAGTTAAAAAAATATGGATTGGATGAATTGACTATAAGGTGGATAAAAAGCTGGCTAGATCGTCGGGCTCAAGGGGTAATGATCAATGGCTCGATGTCTAGTTGGCAGCCGATATCAAGCGGAGTGCTCCAGGAGTCGGTCCTGGGGCCGGTTTTGTTCAACATCTTTATTAATGATAGATTGCACTCTCAGCAAGTTCACAGATGACACTAAGCTGGGGGGAGAGGTAGATACACTGGAGGGTAGGGATAGGGTCCAGAGTGACCTAGACAAATTGGAGGATTGGACCAAAAGAAATCTGATGAGGTTCAACAAGGACAAGTGCAGAGTCTTGCACTTTGGACAGAAGAATCCCATGCACCGCTACAGGCTGGGGACCGACTGGCTAAGCAGCAGTTCTGCAGAAAAAGACCTGGGGATTACAGTGGACGGGAAGCTGGATGAGTCAGCAGTGTGCCCTTGTTGCCAGGAAGGCTAATAGCATATTGGGCTGTATTAGTAGGAGCATTGCCAGCAGATCGAGGGAAGTGATTATTCCCCTCTATTCAGCACTGGTGAGGCCACATCTGGAGTATTGCATCCAGTTTTGGGCACCCCCACTACAGAAAGGATGTGGACAAATTAGAGTGAGTTCAGCGGAGGGCCACGAAAATGATCAGGGGGCTGGGGCACATGACTTATGAGGAGAGGCTGAGGGAACTGTGCTTGTTTAGTCTGCAGAAGAGCAGGGGCGGCAGGTTTGTATAAATTTGGTGGTGCCCAGAATGGGTCCCAGTCCCCTCCCCCCTGCCTAAGGCTCTGGGAGCAGCGGCGTATTATTGCCTAGGCCGACAAGGACTAGGCCTAGGGCGGCAAATTTGCAGGGGCAGCAAATTTGAGCACCCACGGAGAAGCTCCCCTGCTCCGGCTCGCCTCCTCCGCAAGCGCGCCGCCGCGTCCTGTTTCTCTCCCCTCCCTCCCAGCGCTTGCACCACGAAACAGGTGTTTCGCGGGGCAGGGAGGGAGGGGAGAGGAGGGGGAACACGGCGCGCTGGGGGAAGAGGTGGGGCCGGGGTGGGGATTTGGGGAAGGGATCCAATAGGGGCAGGGAGGGGGCGGAGTTGGGGCGGGACTTTGGGGAAGGGGTTGGAATGGGGGCGGGGAAGGGTGGAGTCGGGGCGGGGCCAGGGGCGGGTGGGGCAGCAATTATTTCAGGGCCTAGGGGCGGCAAAATCATTAATCCGCCACTGTCTGGGAGGGAGTTTGAGTGCTGGGTGTGGGCTCTGGGCTGGGGCAGGGGGTTGGGGTGCGGAAGGGGGTGAGGGGTGCAGCGCTTACCTTGGGTGGCTCCCAAAGGCAACCCGCACAACCCTCTGGCAGCGGCTCCGAGGCAGGAGGCCCGGGGGCCTCCGCCTGCCACTGCCTGCAGGCAGCCTCCCTGCAGCTTCCAATGGCCACAGTTCCAATGGCAGAGTCGGTGCTCAGTTCAGGGGCAGCGAGCAAAGACACACACACCCCAGGGGCCGCAGGGACGTGCCGGCCGCTTCTGGGAGTGATGCGCCACGCAGAGTGAGGGCGGGCAGGAAGCTGCTTTAGCCCCGCTGCGCTGCCAGTGGTGGTGGCAGGGGCCCCCGGGCCCTTTTAAATCTCCCGGGGGCGGCAGGCAGGGCCAGGAGACACTCCGGGGGAGACGCGCAGGGGCAGCAGGCATGGCCAGGGGAGAGACCAGGCTCCGAATATTGGTGGAGTTGGGCCCCCGTGCTCTGAATATTCCTGGAGCACAGGCACCACGGGCCCATACAACTCCCCGCCCCTGGAGAAGAGTGAGGGGGGATTTGATAGCAGCCTTAAACTACCTAAAGGGAGGTTCCAAAGAGGATGCAGCTCAGCTGTTCTCAGTGGTGGCAGATGACAGAACAAGGAGCAATGGTGTCAAGTTGCAGTGGGGGAGGTCTAGGTTGGATATTAGGAAACACTATTTCACTAGGAGAATGGAGAAGCACTGGAATCAGGTACCTAGGGAGCTGGTGGAATCTCCATCCTTAGAGGTTTTTAAGGCCCGGCTTGACAAAGCCCTGGCTGGGATGATTTAATTGGTGTTAGTCCTGCTTTGAGCAGGGGATTGGACTAGATTATCTCCTGAGGTCTCTTCCAACCCCAATCTGCTATGATTCTTCTATGATTCTATGATCCTCACACAACTCCAAATAAGCAAAATTTAGCTCTTAGTTAACTTAAAATCGTTTTTACTTAATATCTTCTTGCCTTTTGACACTAGTATAAACATTTAAAATGAGGGAAAAAATAGTAAGAAAATCTTTCCATACCATATTATGTCTGTGTGAGTCCTTTTAAACAATGTAAATACTTCTGTTATCAGTGTACTGGTTCTTGTAAAGGTATTTTACTAGGTTATTGCAAAATCCTATATGAACACAAGGTTAAAACCAAAACTATCCAAATCCATTATAATGAAAATTATAGTATGTCCCAGTGAAATCAACAAATGTTTGCATTTTATCCACATTGTGTCTATATTATATCATGACATTTAATTGATATTAAACATTATTGTGAAGATCACAGATTTGTATGTAAAATAGGTGACTTTCAATGTTTTTTTACCTTGATCACTTACGTTTGAAAATATATCCATCAGAACAGTACATATTTCCAAAGCCCTCTACAGGATTTTAGCTAAGTGATTTCCGCTAACTTTAATGAGAGGGCACAATGTCAGTTTCAACTGCACAGTATAGCTTAGACACCCCTACAGGCATTCGGTCCAGGTCAGGCTGGAGATACATTTGAGGTACAGTGGGAAGAAGTTTGCACTGTGACTCTCCAGGCTGTGGCTCTCCCGAGGGTAGGCAGAAGACCTCCAGGGCTGTCAAGCCAGCACCTTTCATAAACATTAAATTCACATAAAGCTCAACTCCTGAAAACACTTTCACACTAGAGCAGCCCCACTGAGTTAACATGCATAAAGCTAAGTATGTACGTAAGGCTCCGCGGTCCATATATGTGGACCCTTGAGCTGATGCAGAGGCCTTTTGACTTCTGTGGGGCTGCAGGAGGGCGCAGGGATCTACTCGCCAGTTGCAAGATCAAGGCCCCTATATTTTTTAAAGCCTTCAAGACAGCCTCTCATTTTGCCCTTCCAATTAACTGTGGGCACAAAAGATAAGACATTTAACTACTTGCTTTGGGAGCACAATCAAATAGCTACATGGTTAAATCCAACCACTTTTTTCTGCAGGTGTGGACACAAAAATGCAGATGCAGCATTAGAAGCCATCTTTAAATGTCTGACCCAAAGAGTTTTTTAAAATATTTTTTTTAAAATGATAGAAATGAGAATATTACAAAGTTCTCTGCGGTACACTTGAAATATTTTTCACACAGCAGAGCTTCGTTTATCTCAGTTGTAACTCAGAGAACTCAATAGCAATTGTATTGTTAAAGGGCCTGATCCTGGCTCCTTTCATTGCCTGGAGCTTCAGGCAACGGGTGTGGTTGGATTTTATTTACTTATTACCCCCCAACCCGTTGGTGGCTTTCATAAACCCATTGAGATATTTCTCTTTTAAAAAAAGATAACTAAAGGTGCCTTAAACTTTGTTCCCCTGCCTTTCTCGGTTCAAGCTGAAACCCATCAGCCAGCCCAGAACAAAGGCAAACAATACTTTCCATTCAAATCACTCGGTATCCAGGAAAAAGGGCGGGTGGGGGGAGGAAAACACAAGCTCTTGTGTTGCACCCGTCGCAGAGCAGGCGGTAGAAGTTTACAGGCTGCAGCCAACGGCTGGCGATGGAACTGGGCCACGGGGCTGGTTTTCTCCGCCTTGCATGAAGTCATGGTTGAAATATGACATTCCACTTAAAGGGGGTGGGGGGGTTAAACCTGCAGCAGCAGGGGAAAAGCTGGCGGGCCCAATCCTGCTCCAGGCGAAGGCAACCCCTCACACACACTCACACACGGCTCCGGGATTGGTTTCCTCGCTGGGGAGGGGACTAGGCAGCGTGTGTGTGTCGCACGAAGTTGAGCGCAGCCCGGAGTTGGCGGACTTTCGCCTCCCACTGGGTGGGGAGTGGGAGCCTTTAAGAGAGGCTGGGAGCGCGTTGGGCAGCTCGTGTCCAGCGGCGGCTGCCTGCGGGTCCCAGCGGGATCCAGCCAGGAGCGCACCAGGAGCGCTGCGGAGGAGGCCACCAGGGGCCCTTGCTGTGCTCCCCGCCATGGGAGAGGATGGGGTGCAGGCCGAGCGGAGCGGCGCCCACGCTCCGCCGAGCCCCGAGGAGCAGCTGGAGCAGAGCCCCAGCCCGGAGCCCTCGGGCAGCCCCAGCCCGCTGCCTGCAGCGCCGGGAGAGGCGATCCGGGACGGCTCGCAGGTGAACGCCATCACCGTGCTCACCCTGCTGGACAAGCTGGTGAACATGCTGGACTCTGTGCAGGAGAAGCAGCTCAAGATGGAGCAGCGGCAGATCGAGCTGGAGGGCTCGGTGAAGGGCATCCAGGGCGACCTGAGCAAGCTGTGCAAGCACCACACCTCCACCAGCAACGCGGTCAGCAAGCTGCTGGAGAAGTCGCGCAAGGTCAGCGCGCACACCCGCGAGGTGCGGGAGCGCATGGAGCGCCAGTGCGCGCAGGTCAAGCGGCTGGAGAACAACCACGCGCAGCTGCTACGCCGCAACCACTTCAAGGTGCTCATCTTCCAGGTCAGTCCGCTGCTGCCGCCGCCCCTGGCCTGCGGGGCAGGCTGGACCCTACTGCTCCCCACCCGCTGCTCTCCTGAACTTCCAGGCACTTGGCCCCTTTATTCATACACCCCCTTCCCCCCCAGGTGGTGGATGGTGCCTTCCTTCTTCTACTTCTTGCCTAAGGTGACCAGACAGCAAGTGTGAAAAATCAAGACAGGGGATGGGGGGTAATAGGTGCCTATATAAGACAAAGCCCCAAATATCAGGACTGTCCCTATAAAATTGGGACATCTGGTCACCCTACTCTTGCCCTGTCCTTGGGAGCAGACCCATTGCAAGGGGTAGGTGGTTGGAGGTGCCCTCTCTCCAGTGCTCAGCCCCCTGGCCCCCTGCAGCACCACCTCCACTCTTTCTCCCATAGCCACTCCGGCCAGGGCTCGTGGAGAGCCCAGTGCCTTCATTGGGGTGAACAGACAGCAAGTGTGACAAATCGGAACAGGGGGTGGGGATAATAGATGCCTATATAAGAGAGAGCCCCAAAAATCAGGACTGCCCTATAAAATCGGGACATCTGGTCACCCTAGCCTTCATCTACCCTTGGGCCGTTGAGAAGGTGTGGCCTCTTCCCACTGCTCACAGTATGCAGAGGAGATTAGTTCCCTTCACTCCCTGGTGAGCAATGTGGCACATGGAGCTGCACAAAACTTGTCAGCTCTATGGCAGGCGTGGACACACCACTTCCTCATCCTTGTGCAATGCATGGGCTTCACCCCAGCCATGCCTTTGCCAGACATGTAAGAGCTGCAGGTGCTGCCACCGGGAGAACACCCTACTGAATTAAATGTGTGTAACCTAAGCAATTTCCCTTGGAACCACATGCATTTGCCAGGTCAGTGCTGCTAATGATGGCTCACAGGAGACACTTGGCTTTCTCGTGGAAATACACTGTTCATCTCAATCTTCTTAGGGCCACATGCAGAGAATGCTCAAATTCATCAACTGTGTAGAACACATGTCCTTTTTACATGGATACAAATACTTTCCAGACCAGTGCTGTGGTGATCTATGCTCACTTCCCTTATACAACACATGCACTTCTCCCTGGCAGTATATATTCTCTATCACTACTATTGGTGCTTAACTAGCAAGAACACTCTGATTCACTCACCCATGAAAGTAGGGTGCTCTTTATAGATACATTTTGCATCTCAATGCCACCAGTGCCACACATAACACAAGTCACAGATTCGTTACCATTCTGTAATACCACTACATTGTCATGCATACATACATTTTCCACTTAAGAATTACTAGCACCAACGCAGCGTGGGAACACGTTCATGGCCAATATGTCTGTGTATTTTAGCATGTACAGTTTGTAACTTATATGCATGCAACAGTTCTTAAGAAAGCATGCACAGAAAACTTTGCATTTCACCAACCAGTTTATATTCGCTTTTCCACAGGAAGGGGAAGGAATCCATTGCTGCTGTTATGCTTTCATTGCAGCACAAGAGGAGCTAGTGGAAACTTTCAGAGAGAGCACATAATGCAATCCTTAACTCTTTGAGGTCACAACTGGGAAAAAGTAACGTGCCCATTTTGATCAAGGAAGTAGAATACTTAGAATATTAATAGTTCTTGTTGCCCTCGACAAAATGCCAACTTTGATTTTTAGGTTGATCCCAGCATATTCAGCAATCTATTAAAAACAGAGTTGTAAAACTCAGCTTTCTGTTTGTCAGCCTTTCAGTGGTATGAACGAACGGTTTGCATATTTTCTCCTTTTTAAGCAATGATGTGGATTGTACACAACATGAATTTTAACCAAATACAGGACATGCCTTTTACTTCTAAAAAGTGTCATTGAAATTTTGTTTCAGGAAAATCCCATTTGACTTCAGCTAGTTCAATGCTGAAGTGTAAATTTACCTTTTATCCTTTTAAATATGTTAATTATATAGTCCACTTTCATATATAGATAGATTTTTTTTTTTAAATCAGGGTAGTACTAGATTTAAAGATTTGGCAGGCTTAATTAATCTACAGCACATTCCCTTAGGAAAGACCCCACCTTGTTGCTTATTATTCTCTTGATGCTGTAAGTTAATATTTTAAAGACAGATGAGAAAGAGACCATGGCACGTATAGGGCATTTGCAGCCCACGGTCTTTCCCACCTCAAAAGCAACTAAAAAGCTGACCATGTGCCAGATATATTAAAAGAGATGCAGTACCTAGGTTTCTAAAAAGAATTTAAGATATTTCATTGAAATTTAAAATAGTACAACCTAATAGGGATCAGATACCAAAAGATGGGTTTGAGATACAGAATTTAGATTTTAAACCTTTAAATGTGGGGTGGGGTTGGCGCTAAGGTTTTAATTTGATCCAGATGTTTCTTATTATTTATATTACAGTAGCATCCAGAGATCTCGGTCAGAATCAGGGCATCATTCTGGTAGGGGCTATACAATTTTTTTCAAAAAACGGACATCGCTTTCTCCAGAGAATGTGCGTTCTAGGATTATGAAAAGACACAACAGGTGGATGAAATAGACAAAAGGGTGGGGTAATGGTGAGATATTGGCTCAGTTCACTTCTTGCCTTGCTGTGGGCAGCTGGTAGAGCTTTTTAGGCATCATGGTAAAGGTTAGTCTTGAGGGATTTGAAGGAGGACAAGGCGGTGGCTTAAGAGGAAATATTTGCCAAATCAAATCCTCTGAAAAGTTAAGGAACCTTCAAAATGGAGGTTTTGGCCTGGGCCCTTCTTTAATACCAGGTTCCAAAATGCATTATTGGTCACAAAAGCAACAACAAACAATGTAGGCCCATTTTTGTGAGTGACTGCAGAAGGAAATTCAGCCTGTGCAGTTCCATCACTCATAGAGATACTTTTATACAGAAGGGTGTTGTGTCCTAAATCTCTCTTCTAAGGATACAATGGACCCGACTCTCCTCTCACTTACATGAACCAACCCCTAGTTGACCCCAGTGTAAATCAGTGGCGCTAACCTGCTGTAAAGCTGGTGTAAATAATAGGAGAATCAGGCCTAAGTCCCTTATTTAGCAAAGAAAAAAAATCACATTTAACATCAGTAAATGTATTGCCAAGAGAACAGAGAGAGAAGATAGGTGAGGTAATATCTTTTATTGGACCAACTTCTATTGATGGAAGGAACAAGTTTTTGAGCTTCGCACTGCTCTTCTTCAGGTCTGGGGATTGTAACTAGGGTGAATAAGCTAACTACAAGTTGGGACAAATGGTTAAGCATAAGGAGTTCACACATGGTGCAGGGATACCATGTAGTTTAAACTGAAGTGGGCAATTGAGAGTTAGATCGATAAGCATATGGGGCACTCCATATCTGACCTCTCAATCCTCATCCTCAAAGGAAACCTGCACAACACCTTCAAAAGACAAGTTTGGGAACTGAAATTCATTGACACTAGAATTGTGCTAGATACTAAAAACCATGGACTAAGCAGAGACACTGGTTTTATGGTTCATTACAAGAATTTGTAACGCACCCTGCTGCCTGCTCACCTTTAGTTGCCCACTTTATTTTAAGTGGTCTTCTACAGCATGCGTGAACCTCTTATGTCTAACAGTCTGGCCTGAGGTTAGCTCAGACACTCTGGTTACCCAGATCAGAAGTGCTCTGTGAAGCTTGAAAGCTTGATGCTTCCAAAACAGAAGTTGGTCCAATAAAAGATATTACCTCACCTACCTTGTCTCTCTCATGTCCTGGGAGCAACATATCTACAACAACATTGCTAAGAGATTGCAATACTTCTTGTCAGTAACACAAACCAGCTGTTAAAGAGAAACTTGGGTGTCTTGTGGACTGAAGTCCCAGGCAAACATCTCCTGGCCTGTCACATTTGAGTGTCTGGTGTGAAAGAGCTGTTTGGAGAGGTTGGAATTCTCTCCCAGGAGTGAAGATGGGAGGGACTGGCATTTTCCACCCCAGAGCCTGTGCTGTTCTCTTTGCGAACTTGTATTCAGCTCAAGGGAACAGACTGACCACACCCTGGCAAGGATCCCAAATGTTCGCCATGATGCTTTTCTGTTGCCTCTTTCTTTCCTTCTGCATAAGCCTGCTAATAACTGTTACCTGCCTGCAGATATCCACAAAAGCTGTGTGGTCTCTTTAATAGATGTTTAATATGGAAAAGACCTACTAGTCCTCTAGACTGTCCCCCCAGCAAAAGAATTATACACAGGAAAAAGCTCAAAAGGATGGGTGGATTTGTGTATGACAGTGGTCAGGGACCTCTGGGCGAAAGAAGCAACTGCTGCTATGATACAGTATTAATATTAGATTTGTTTTTAAAAAGGAATTTGGATGTAGGGCAGTTTTGTTTCATTTAGGTTTTATTTTCTGCCACTTAAAAACAAGTTTAACTTTCATGCTGTTTGTGTCTCATTAAGGACTCTGTCTCCTGTTTTAGAAAAACAACTTCATGTGAAAATAAAAGCATAGATTAGGGACTTAGTTCTGAATTTGAGTTTGCTCCCTGTTGCTGTTTTAACAGGAGCATTGGGTGTGTAAGGAAGACATAATTGAGCTAAGGGTTTGTGTTTTCTGAGGACAGGCTCTGACTTGTTAGCATCAGATTTCCCTCAATGAATACACTCAATATGAAAATACAGTGAGAAAACTATCAATTTGCATATTTTGTATTCAAATGTTCTTAGGTTTTTTTTCCTCCCTAGTTTGCATATTTCTTTAATTGATTCCATATTTTTAATGTTGTCATATCTAAACATGTAAGGCTTTAAAAATTATTACAACTACCATAAGTGGTGCAGCAGTCTAAAACACTGAAGTGACTGTTTTTAAAGCCTTGTTAAGCTTTGGCATTGTTCCTGTCTGTTTTGTTGCAACCGCATGACCAACACGATTTTGGACTGCGTGGATTCAGAACAAATTTCATGCTGTCACACATGCATTAAGACAGAGTGAAGGGGGGTGACATAGTAAAATCCAAAATAAAGAGGAATACGGCCTAGTGTTTCAATAAAATATCTCATTTACTATTGGATGGGACAGAAAAAATATGCTAAATTATAGGTAGGGGTCAGTAAATTGGTATTCAAGCCCCTTCCAGTCACTGCAGTTAGTGAATATTTGATCCTGAAATAAAGTGAGCAAGAGAAAGCCACAGGAAATTAACTGTGTTTGCATTTTGTTGCATCAAATAGCCTTCTGAAAAAGCACCTTCATGTTCAAAAGTAAAGAAACAACGAAAAAGGGAAAGTAAGCAAGCTATGGATGATGTGCTGAAAACTATTAACTTATTAGAGAACTTGCCTCTAAAACGTCCCACTTGTTACTGTGCCCACACCCATCTACAAACTGAAAGAGCAGGTGTGGTCTGAGGAAAAGTGGAAGGAGTTAAGGCTGTTCTGACCAGTAGTAAACTTACTGTTGACAGAAATCTGCTCTGCCATTTGGCAAAACATCTATTTAGAATATTAGATGGTTAAGCATTGAACGACCCTCTGAAAAATAACAAGGGAGGGGAGGGGGCTTGAGAAAAGTTTTCTTCTGCATGTGACATGTCCTCTTATTACATAGTCTGCTCTAGATGTAGCCTGTTAAATGCTCCTATCTTCCCCCAACACAGTGCGTGCAGAGATGTTTGTCTTCAGTGGTGATTCTAGCCACACCAGGGGTGGGTGATTTAAAAAAAAAACAACTCACTATTGTTTGTTATAAATACTCACTCATAGGTTCAATTTTTATAGTACATTGTTATGAATGGGAGGCTTTTCCATAGCTTTTACTACAGAGGAGAAGTATATATCCCCATAAACAACAGCCCCCAAAACGACTGCATAAAACCTCTATGCCAGTGGTCTCCAACCTTTTTATGCCCAAGATCACTTTTGGAATCTAAGGGCAACTCAGGATCTACCTGCCCCTTCCCTGAGGCCCTGCCCCACTCACTCCATCCCTCCCCCCTTTGCTCACTCTCCCCCACCCTCACTCACTTTCACCAGGCTGGGGCAGGGGGTTGGGGTTCAGGAGGGGGTGCGGGCTCTGGGCTGGGGCCAAGGGGTTTGCAATGTGAGAGGGGGCTCTGGGGGTGTGTGTCAAGGCTGGGGTGCAGAAGAGGATATGGGATGCTGGCTCTGGAAGAGGGTTCAGGGCTGGGGTGCAGGGGGGGTATGGGGTGCTGCTTCCTGCCAGGCAGCACTTACCTCTGGTGGCTCCCAGTCAGCAGCAGGTGCAGCGAGGTTAAAGCAGGCTCCCTGCCTACCCCGGTCACACACCGCTCCCGGAAGGAGGCAACGCGCCCCTGGGGTGGGGGGAAAGGGGGTACATGCCTCTGCGCGCTGCCCCTGTCTGCAAGCACAGCCCCCCACAGCTCTCCTGGCCAATGGGAGCTGCGGGGGCGGTGCTTGCAGGCAGGAGCAGCATGCGCGGAGGGAGACCCCTGCCCACCCTCAGGGCTGCAGTGGCCGCTTCCGGGAGCAGTGTGGAGCTGGGGTAGCCTTAGGCGGCCACACTGCACTGCCACCGGAGATCGCGATCAACTGGGAGATCCTCTAGGATTGACCAGTTGATAGTAATCGACTGATTGGTGACCACTGCTCTATGCTGACCAAGGACCTGATCTTGCAGAAACTACTCAGGTCCTGTTGACTTCAGTGGCAGTTCCACATCCATGGAGCACTTCCATTATTGTGTCACAACTGATGACATTAGAAACAAAATACAGAAAGGCCACTCATTAGTTGTGTATAGTAATGACTGATCTGGAAAAATGCAAGCCTTGTTTTAGCTTTCTAAAGATGGTGGATGGAAGGAAGATACATTTTGATCCCATCTCAGAATTGGTTAGCATGTTTCTCCTGGTTTTGATCCAGTCCAAGAGATCAGATGCTTAAATTTTATCTGGAAAAATTAATAGATGGTACTTTCATGCTGAAGTTTTAAAGCGTACTCATCCTGGCTGAACTACAGTCCTGCAACCTACCTAACACAACCAAATGTAACATAATGGAGCTCAGAAGGACTTCTGGGTAGACTGCAGTCAAAGTTAAAGATATCCCATTTATTAACATGCTCATAGTAATGATTTTTAAAAGAGTATTTAGCAGCAAAGCATATTTCATTCTAGAGATTTTATTCTATTATAATAATTTGCATTTTTCTTGTACCTTCTATCTAAGGATCCCATTATGCTTTACAAACACGAATGAGCCAAATCTCAACACTCACTGAGAGAGGAAAGTACCTCCATTTTACAGATGGAAAAACTGAGGCACAAAGGTTGATTTACACAGGAAATCTGTGACGGGATGGGAATACAAGCCAGACTTCCTGATTCCCACTCCTGTGCTTCAGCCACAAGTGCATCCCACCCCTGTAACTTTAAATGAATAATTAGCTGATTATTATGGAGCATTATAGAGGTTATGAATTTTTATCTGTACTGAAGACTGGATGTTTCAGTGCCCCCCCAAATGTTTTTTAATATTAAAATAAAATGTTTATTATAATGTTTTTAGAATTTGCAGTACTTTGATTTAACAGTTTAGAAATGTCACTGAATTGACCTTGAACTGAACAGTGTTGGTTCATCTCTGGATCAGACTCAGTATATGGTCAATTTCGCATGAAACCATTTTGCTATATTAAATATTTTTTAAGATTCCACTCATCCTTACTTGGACAGAATTCCATTAAAGTCAAAGGGAGTTCTATCTGAGTAAGGATGGCAGGATTTGGGCCTTTTATTTTATATAGTTCAGCTTTTAAAGCAAAACTTAATAAATCCTAATCAATGTAATTTACAAGTGATTGTCTGAAACCTTGTAATCTGTTCTATTCACATTCTTATACCTGAATATTGGACCATACAGCATTGTACACAAAACTTCTAATTGTCCAGATCTGGAAAGAATCTGGACAATTAGGCCAGTAAACTTTTATACTTGATGTCTTATACTTGATTCTCCAAATAGTTGTATTGGGGTCAAATGAGCAATTGTACCCACTCATATAGTCCATATTTCGGTAATGAAATTGGAGAACATTATAAATATTTGAATTGCAGTAAGAGCTTTTTTGGATCGTTAAAGCTGCTGTGATAAATAGTTGCTTTCTGGTCACCGTAAACCAAGTTAAAAATCACAAGACTACATACTGTGGCCCCTTATTTACGGTGCTCAGCACCAGAACAAAATCTTTATATGTAAACATGTAGCAAGAGTGACCGTTTTATTAGGATTCCACTGTGGGAAAAGTACAGAACATTTTGGGAGTGTCGTCAAGGTCAATAGAAACAACAGAAAAGTGAAATGTACAAATATCTCACAAAAGTGTTTTCCATCCTTTTTTCTTTTGTAACCTTGAAGAATATTCCTCACACACGAAGCATGCTTGTTTAAAATTCTGTTCATAGGTGTACGTATAATTTGTTTCCAGGAAGGCTACGTAGTGGACTAGCAGCAAAGGAATGTGACTTTACATTTTGTATGTGACTTGGTTTTTTAAAATAAAGTTTGGTGTTTGCAATGCATTCACCCAGTCATTCCTGTGCAGCCTCACCAGAAATCTTAACCCAAGAGACCCTTTTCTCTAGGGATCACACCCCGCACTAATGAACAGAAGTTTTGAATTGCGTATGGTGTTTTTTCCCTTAAATGTAATCTCTTGCCCACTAAGGACAGACCTGAGACCATCACATCGGGCACGTAGCCCTTTCTAGATCTAAAAGATGTTTTTTGAATTTTTTCCCCATAGTCTGTAGCTCTGAACGAGGTGACTAGGGTATCTCCTAAGCTTTGCCAAGTTAAAAATGATAAACTAAGTAATATGAATGCAGAACATGAAGATATTACAATGGTAGGAAAAGAAATAAAGGAATATTCTAGGTTTGCTTGCTTTTCTTTCTTAGGATACAATCCCGCAGAAACCTGCCACCGAATGTAGTGCTTACTACTGGGAGATGTCCCCTTTGAACTCCTCAGGGGTGCAAGCGCTGTAACTATTTGCAGGAGGCGGCCCTTAATTTCCAGTTCCACTCTTTCCCTGCTCAGCCTGCTCTTTATGTAGAGACTTCTTCTGGAATACATCCCTCCCTGATCTTTCTTGGTTATTAAAAAAAAAAATAGGCACCTGTTGTCCAGCTCAAATGCTTGATGCAAAGAACTACTGTTATTCTCTATGGCATGTAACATTAATTAGTCTCCTTTAATTTTTGCATGATTTTTCAATTTCATTTTTTAGAAGTTTCATAGATGTGCTTAGTTTGTATGTCCCATCCCACATTCTCCCCACCCCCCAAATAAAAAAAAAAATCAGTACCATTCCTTCTGTATTGGAAACACAACATATTCTAATCATCACGGGATGGATCGCCTCTCCTACCATAAAACCCACAGGAGAGGAATAAGGGAAACCTGTGCAAAGTTCTTCAGAGTTTCTCCCATGATATTCTGTCAAGGGAAAGGAGAGGCGATCTGCAGGAGGCCCGCACTCCCCCACATGGAAACCCCATGCCCCCTCACTAGCTCTGGAGCACTTGTGGCTGCCCATAGGACCTCGTTTAAAAGCCAAGCTTCTCCCCCTTCTGCTGCTTCCTGCTCTCCTCCCAGAGCTCAACGCTGCAGGGCACTGCTCCATCTAGAGGAGGTGGTGACATGGGCAGGGTGAGAGCAACGTGCCAAAGGTCTCGTCCTCGTGTGAATCAAGGTGGGCAAAATCCGGCTCCATCAAACTCTTACAGCAGTGTTCAAGCTACTGCAATCGAAGTTAAACAGAACTCAAAATATTGAACCATATCATCAATGGCAGTAAAACTTATTGAAATCAATTAGGCTTAACCAATTTACACCAGAGGATCTGGTCCATTCTTTACAACCATACTTTACCAACTTTTAGCAACCATGTATTTTTCTCTCTCAAACACAATTAATCCTACTTGCCATGCATATTGCACTTTCCATCTGAGGATCTCAAAACACATCATATTTTAAGGAAATAAGACTTGCTGTACCTGTGTCATAGGTCAGCAGTATATCCCTATTTTACAGATAAGGAAACTGAAGCACAGAGAGGTTACATATGACTTGCCTGAGGTCATGTGGTGAGTCTGACAGAACCAAGAATTGAACCCAAACTTCCCAGTGCTCAGTCTCATGCCTTAACCAAAACCCAGCCTTTTCCTCTAGCGTTAGATTTACAGTTTTGTGGTTAAACCCTTATTAGTAATATCTAATTTAAATGACAGAATAGGATTGATTCATATTCTATATCTATATATTCTGAGCCCTCTGAAACTGAAATCTCACAGTTGGCAGCTCATTTGTCTTAAGCTGTACAACAGAATGGTTGAGAGGGTTTTGAGTGGCTTCTTGCTGGCTAAATATACCAAAACATAAAAAATGCTCAGCTTCCTTCATCTCATTGTAAAAAACAATGTAACATTGTGCAGGGTTATGCTTTGTTTATCAAATTTGTGTCCTGTGAACTATGAAACTCAAATATTGTCAACTCTTTCAGGAGGAAAATGAGATTCCTGCCAACGTGTTTGTGAAAGAACCCGTTCCCAGTATTACAGAAGGAAAGGAAGAGTCTGTGGATGAGAACAAAACTCTGGAAGAAACCTTGCATACGGTGGAGCTGTCATCCGATGATGAAATGCCTCATGACGAAGATGGTCTGGATGACAGCGTAGAGGAAAAAATGGGAGAATCAAGAGCTGAGAAGATAAAAAGATCAAGCCTCAAGAAAGTGGACAGCCTCAAGAAAGCATTTTCTCGCCAAAATATTGAGAAAAAGATGAACAAGATCAGCACAAAAATTGTCTCAGTTGAACGACGGGAGAAGATTAAGAAATCGCTCACTCCACATCATCAGAAATCCTCCTCCTCAAAAAGCTCCTCTTTCAAAGTGTCTCCCCTCACATTGAACGTGAAGAAAGTCCATGAAGGAGAGACCCCTGCTGAAAATGAGGACAAACCAACAGAAACTACAAGCAGTGAGCAGGCAGCGAATGAGGAGGAGACCTCATTTACTGAGGGGCTCTTGGATATCACACCTCCAACTTCTCTAATTGAGGAAGGCAAAGCAATAGCTGATTCTCTGGAGAAAGAAAGCAGAGAAGGGGACGTGATGATAAACAGCAACATTGAGCTCTCAATTGTTGAAGATGATGAAGAATATGGGACAGCACTAGAAGTTTCTAGCCAGAGACTGTATGATGAAATAAACAAACCAACCAGTGGGGAAACAGAACAATCTGATGAAGAATCAACTCAAGCAGCTGTTCTCCAGATAGACCAAACTGCATAATAAATCTGAGCCTTCCTTTGTGTTCAGAAATGCAAACAGGTTTAGTTAAGCAAAGAAGCAGTGTATATTTCTGTTACACATACAATGTATCGGGTGACAATGATTAAGTTTGTTGTTTTCTGTGCAGTGCTAACGTATTGCATAGTATTGAGAAGCAGAGTGAACAAGGTCTACTATGCAGGCAACCTACAAGGTGCTCCATTCCTATACTAGGTCAAACAGCTGGTAATATTAATTTAGAGTTGCTGCAGTCAGTTGCAATTGGAGAGATCAGGAAAAGAACCTGACCAGTGGAGGCAGGCTGGTCAACTGGATTTTTAAGTTAGATCAGGGAAGTGCTTGGATAGTTGTCAAGAAATATTTTTTTCCCCTCTTATTGCAGTATTTTGTAGCTGTGTAGTAGTTTTTATATAAACTTAATGTCACTGAACACTCTAGCTTAGCTTGCCTTGCCTTGCCATGTCCTGGATATGCTAATGGATTCAATAATTGTTGTATATACGTGCATATTTTATTTTGGGCATGGCTCCATTTTACATTCTGACTAGAAGAGCAGAATATGCAAAGGGTGAAATCCTGCCTCCTGAAATCAGGGGAGTTTTGCCATTGAGTCAGTGGGGCCGGGATTTCACCCAGAGTCTTTTGTTAGTCACTTAATAGAAACAACTGTGTTTATATGGCAAAGGGAGACAGGATTTTGTAATTTACAGCAGTTTATAGAAATAGATGACTGAGGAGGATGTATGTGTAACTAGCTACAGTACTTACCATGAGATCTTAGGTAATGCTTGGCAAAAACAGTGACAGAGATAGAAACAAGGGATGTTATGATAGAAACTTAGAGGCGATATGATGAAAGAGCAGAAGGGGAGAATGTGAAAAAGAAACGGAAAAAATCTCTACTGCCAGTATAAAGAATATACACTCAAATAACACAATTAAATTTCTACTTATTCCTTAGAGCAGTATATTTTCCATCTTTGCACCTGTACTTAAGAATATTTTGAAAATAGCATAACTTATCTATATAAAGATTTTCATATATGTAATGCTATACCTACAGAATAGTTACATAGTTACAGGGATGTAAGGACAAGGTAAAGTTTCGTGTTTCTGGTCAAGATGTTAAAGGATAACAGTATGTTGTGATTTTAACTGTTTGGCAAAGAGGCCAATTTATACAATCCGTGGGGTTGGATTCTCCACTAATGTTACAACTTTCACACACAAAAAATCCTATATATTCTCAAATTACAGGTTGCAAATTTTGAAAAGGCATTAAAAATGAGGGGTTAAAGAAATTTCATTCCCTTTGAATTTTCATTCCAGCTACTTATAAATGAAAAAAGAAAAAAAAAAAAGGAAACCCTTAGTTGCCTTACATCCATGTTATTTTTATGCATTGTTTGTTTGTTTTCTGTTGTTTCCTGAATACTGAATTCTTGTTACATAACATTGCACTAACATGTTGCTTCCTTCCTTGTATTAAAATTACAAATGATTTAAAGTTTTCTAAGAAAAAAATACACATTACAGAATGCTTACCAGAGATCACACCATGGAGGGAAGCAGTCTCTTGAACCAGTAAATCACACTGGAAATTAGCCTATAAGCATAGCGGATTTTAAACAGGCACTGTTAAAAGTTAAGCTCTTTATTATATAGTATCATACAAGAACTATCATCTGTAAGAAGAATGATGACATAATCCATGCAGCTACATTATTTTGTATTAACCAAAATGTAACTCAGTTATTCAATACTTGTAACTAACTACAGATGTGATAAGTAAATAAAAAAAAAATCAAACTAATACAACCATGTCAGTGTTTGGGCAAAGAAATGTGAGAGGTTGGTAAAAACAAAATTAAAGACTAAACATTTACTACTTGGTTTATGTCCCAATTGACCCAATAACATTTATTTCTTGTTCCCTTGTTCTTATTTAGAAATCCAAGCACCATTTCTCAAATTTAACTTTTCAAATATCACCTTGCCAGCTTGCTAAAGCATCTGAATATTTTCAGACAGCTTGGTAAATTTGATAGTTCCATCTGCATTTTTATTGCATTGTACTAGACTTTTAATACTTTAAATACTCCTACAAGCATAATTGTATTGAACTGTACATTTTGTTTAGTCACACAGATAAATTTGTGTCTTCTAGAGAGCCACATAGCCTTAGTAGACTTAATTTTACTGACAGGCCAAAGCATACATGTTTAACCTTTATGGAACAATTGTCAACTTCTTGCAGCCATGAAATGCTAGCTAGGGAACTTAACAATGTCTGTTTTGTTTCTCCTTATAAGCTTTAATTCAAACAGTACTACTGAAAAAAATGGCAGTCAGACACTTTTTGTTATGTTTTACAGACACTGGACTTAATTACATGCTCGGTGTTCTAAGAGCTTTAAAACCCCATACAGTAAGAACTCCAGGTGTTCAGCACCTTTGAAAAATCTGCCCAATAGATAATTAGTACAAATAATTACTTCAAGAAACATCGTATACACAGGGATTAGTCGTAGGGCCAGAACTAAACTTTTTTCTAAGATTATATATTTATACATTTACAAGGACCAACAGGTCTAATCCTAGCAACATTAAATTATCTTTGTATAAAATTCATAAGTTTATTCTGTTGTCTGCTATCTGCTTTATTGCATCCCATAACTCAGCTTGGAACAAAGGAATTTCTCTCTCTATCTTAAAGTCCCTTTCTGTCTTTGATTTCCTTGACTCCTGAAAATGAATATTAGTCCTTATAATATACTTTCATGGGCAAATGTCTGCAGTGGCAGCATGATATTTTTTTCCAAAAAAAAAAAAAAAAATTAAAATATGTGATTGTCAACCTGACATTTCACCCAGGGGCATGATTATTCTTTTTTGTGATGACAGATATTTATATATTTAAACAAAGGTGCATCTACTTCTCTGGACACCCTTGATATCATGTAAAAAAATGTAGGTCTCTTAACCTGAGTTTTGTGCAAAGATTAAGTACAGTAAGGACCATATGGTTGAAATACTTACATTAGTGGCAGCCTATAGCTGCTGGTGCTTCTATTTCCAGTGCCATAAAAACTGTTGACATTCCTATCCACTTCTGGGTGAAAAGGCAAGGAGCATCCCTTTGACCTTCATTCGTTATCTCTGGCACTGGACACTATAAGAAGACACTTCTGTGAAAAGACATGGTGATATGGGCCTTCTCTATCCCTTTATTATCAAATAAGGAGAGCTGGATTGATGGCTTGCACTACAAAAGCTTTGTTGATCAAAAAGAAAGAAGATATACATGCCAGAAGTTACAGTATTTTTACACTGTTTACGTTGAAGAAATTAAAATACAGTTTTCCATCGGGCATGGTAACCTCTATAATGCGAACATTAATTGATGGCCATACAAGTTATAGTGTTGGGTATGCTCAGTAAAGCTAGTGCAAAAATGACACCTTGTTAGTGAACATACCTGCTGACAATGGGACCAGTCCAACAGCCACTAATGTCAGTGGAAAGACTCCCGTTGACTTCGGTGGGTTTAGATTGGGCTCTGTGAGTCACATTATGCCCCAGAGCCATACATACAATCCCCATTGATATGAGGACATGATATGGTTCTGTATCTCCCTAATCCTATTTGCTTAGTTCATCGACAGAATAAAAAGTTTTACTGCTGTCAGCAGCTCAGAGCCAACGCAGCTGCAGAAAAACAAGCTCTATTCTGCTTTGAATGGTGCATCATTAGCAAAATTTCCAGCTAAGTTCTGATTCCAGGGTCTTTACTGTTGGTAATTACATACAAAGGAGAAAAAACAGCTCGATTTTCAGATAAATTGAGGTTGCAGTTGCGGGGGGGGGGGGGGGGAATCTTGTTTTGAACCTATAACCTGAGCAAACATGCTGCAGAAGCCACTGATGGAGCATGAACATGAAATGTCAAGCTGTCATTTTCACAACCAATTTTCTTACCATACCTCATCATTGAAAGTGCTGGAGGGCAACTGTGGTTTGCAAACCCATCCCTTCTAATTATTTTCCCCCCTAAAGGTGAGTAAGATAAGATGGGCTAGATTCAGGGGTGTAAAGATTGCACTTTTCTGTGCCACCTCAATCCCCTGCTTGCTAGTGGGAAGATTAATCTCAAAGAAGGGCAGGCAGTTGTACTACCACCTACCTTTGTTAGGGCTTGGCTTATGTTCGTAGCTGGAGCTCCTTAGGAGACTGCAAATGCTGAATCTACAGGGCTACACTCTGCTTCTGGTCCAGCCCCTCTCATTCCCAAGCTAGTGGAAGAGAGGCTGTAGCTTCTTTCTGCTGCTTTGGAGTTTCTATTGCTGGAGTCCTGTGCCAGCACCAACCCCAGGTGTAATCTAGCTGTATGTATGTAGAATCCTTAAGACATTTATGCCTCTTTTTCGGCTTTCTCTGCCCTTTTTTCAACCATGTCCCCTTCCTTTTCCCCTCCCACTCAAACATACATGCTGCTGTTTGAGGTACACACTAAATTCACTCAACTAACTTTTCTAATCGTGTATGTTTTGATTTAACCATCAGTTTAACCTTCAGTGTCTCTTGTGTGGGCATCCCACGTACTGAAGTGCATTGCTGTAACACAAAATGAATCTGCTAGAGTTTGCTATTTATCTTTCTTTCAAATCAGGGATTAGCATCTACTGTATGACCTTTGGCACTAACCTCCTTTTCCATAGCAACACAAAAGGGAACAAACTATGAGTCATAATTTCTCTGTAGGAGACTCTTTTGTGTGTGGGGGGGGGTAATTTTGATCATTTTATAGTTCCTAAAATATATTAGCTGATTTAGAGCTCTGCCATACCAGCTTTTGATTCTGTTTTGCCTGAACATACAGAAAGAAGAGGTCTCCATTACTCTTTTTTGCTGTGTGATTGTGACAAGACTGAGCTAGACATTAAACAACAATATATTTGACCCTAATTGTAATTCTCTGGGTCTTTAAGCTCCAATGGCATTCAGTTTTCCTACAAAAAGATAGTCGTTTGCCTTAGTTTTAATAATTTTAAATGATACCGATCTGCAAAAAAAACATGTGCCTCTCAACGTGCTTTGTAAATCGGGTTCTGACAGCTGGATTGGATCCCATCTGAAAACCACTACATATCATACTTCATGGCTGTTAACTTGTAGGCATGCTATGCTGTCAGTAAGTAGCTTTAAATCCTCCCACATTTCTGCTCACATGTAACAGTGGCAAAATACAGCCTGAAATAAAGTATATCTGTCTCAGTGCAACAGGAGTAGAGCACTCTGTGCTTCCATGAGTGGGGATTTGGTTTAGGAACAACCTACTGTAAATAGTACACTCCTTGGAGCACCTCTGTGGAGTGGAGGTATCAAAGAGGTGATACGACTGTGTTTGAGGGAGTCTAACTGCCAGCTACATTCCTCTTCCAGCATAATCTGCTATTGCCTGGAGTGAAGGATTCAAGACACCCTGCAGTGCAATCCACCCATTTACTTCAATAGGAGTAGGATTGGGGGCCTACCAGGAAACCGGATTGGTAACAGAAAAACAAAATTGGTCAACTGCCATAACCTCTAACGAAGAGGCGGATATGAGTGTAAACCAGAGCTTTCTTGTCACGCCAAAATCCTAGCACCAACATATACAATGTATTCATTACCAAAAAGACTTCATTAACATGGAGTTAAGATTACCCAGTTCTGCCTCGTGCCTTTCCAGAATATGGAAGCACCCACCAACTCAGACCAGTCACAAATGGGCCACACCCAGCCACAACTAAATACATAGCTAGGTTAGAAAACCAGAATGGCACAGTCAATGTAATGCCAACTGCACCACACACCCTTCACTCCTCCCCCTTTAGGCTAAACTCAGACCTCTGCAAAACAGGAAATAGAGGGTCATGATAACGCCTCCCACACCACACCACCTTCACACTGCCCCCTTTAATGGAGGCCTGGAAGGGAGATCACAGGACCGTAACCATACCAAAGATATGGAGGAGAGTGAAGAAGAGTACTTTGGGGAACCTGTAAGGACTTCAAAGTTGTCCAAGCCACTTCATTCTTATAAGAAGTTATCCCTAAAACATCACCTTAGCTTATCCCTCAATGACCCTGGTGGTCCAGCGATGTGTAAACAAACGTTAGTTCTCTCCAGAGCAGTGGTTCCCAAACTTTAACAACCTGTGAACCCCTTTCACTAAAATGTCAAGTCTCGTGAACTCCCTCTTAAAAATGAATATTTCCAGGGATTTTCTCCTTTACCTGAGTTTAAATTATAAAAGCAGTGATATTGGAAATATAAATTTTGTTTTTATGACATGCTTATTACACACTATTATTAATCATTACAGTATTTTTATTACATTATGAAAATGGCAACACTCTTCCAAGATCTCACTTTCATAGCTTGTATCATTTGGAATAAGCCTGTTATAAGACAAGACTCCTATGTTTCATCAAGAAGTATCAGATGTGAAACAGCATGAAGGTATTTAAGAAGCCAACTCAAAGAGTTCCTCCAACACAAGCATTCAGGTCTTAAGCAGTCCAGGCAAACAACGCACGTTACAACAAAGCTTAAACTTGTTCTTCATCATAATTTTAAAAACAATACTAGCTGCCTATTTAATTTTAAAAACAGCAACAAATATTCACCTCCCTTTCCATTTCTTATAAGGAGGCTTGAAGTTTAAATCTCCTCAGTGTGATAGATATGCTTGCTTTGATCTGCTTAGCTCTTGGAAGTCCAGGGGCTCCGGGCTGCTGGCCTGTGCTGCCCGGGGTCCCTAGGGACAGCTCTGTCCGCCATTAGGGATTGTTTTCCCCGAGAACCCCCTGTAACATTTTGCAAACCCCCAGGGGTTCACGAACCCCAGTTTGGGAACCACTGCTCCAGAGCAACGGTGCAGCACAGAGGACAGGAGGGTATGTGGGAGTGTGGATAGCAGTGCAGATCTGGAGTTGTGGGCACTGAGAATATGCAAGGGATTGTTAGGACAGGGTAAAGTATTCCTATATTGCCCGTCCCTCTTGACATCCCTCTTGGGATGGTTCTTGAGGTGCTAATGTGGGCTATGGTAGCGAGCATCGAGGACTCCCCAAATCATTACTGCTCAACATAGCACAGTGAGGCATAGTAGAAATGTCTGACTAGGGGTAGCGAAGTGGATTTGTGGCAAGCACATACAACTCTTCTTTATTCACAGTGCTTATTGCCATCTCCACAGGGGCAGAGTTAAGGTGGTGTGGCGTCTAACAAATACCCCTGCTATTTCTAGATCACTTCTTAAAGTGTAAGAAACACTCTAAGACCAAACATTTCAAATTGGGGTGCCTAAATCCAGGTTCCTAAATCCATCTGAAGGCACCTAGAGAGACATGGCCTGATTTCCAGAGGTGCTAAGTAACGGTAGCTTCCATAGAGTTCAGCGGCAGCTTGGGTTGCTGTGAACTTCTGAAGATCAGGCTCTTTCTACTTGGGTACCTACAGACTACATGGATTTAGGAGCCTAAGTTTAAAGCATCCAGATTTGAACATTTTGAACTAATTTTATAGGAAGGTGACTTCAGCACTCGGATGGAGTGATGGAGATACAAAGCTATGAGTCAGAGAGGAGGTTACCCTGCTGACTGAAAGCCTTAAGAGATGATAGGTCACCTAAGACCTTTGTGCATATTATTCCTATGTACATTTTAAAGAAGGGATTTTCTGTTCCCATGCCCTGCTGCATGCTTTTTCAAAGAATGGCTGCCCTGAGGTTTAGAATGTGTGTGTGGAGTATTCATGAATGCTGCTGTACATGCCCTTAAAATAACAGCTAAACATGCTACATGAGAGAGAGGGGGGAAAGGCTAAGCTTTTGTTTTAGTGGATATCCTCATGTTGTGATTGATATCTAAAATAAAATCATGAGCTATGGAATAGTTTTAATATATCCCATATATGTGCCATCCATTTTAAAGTAGGGGGAGCTCCTGGAAAAATGTTTGGGTTTTTCTGTAGAGTCACAAAAGTCCCTCATAAAACAATACTGGAGAGACTTGTGAGATCTTATAAATCTGCTAGATGTTTTTGTGTGTTCTCATTACTTCTCAAATTTATGACAGCACAGATTGAGGGGAAGGGAGAGAGGGAAAGACAGGGAGAAGTATGTGAGAGAGAAAATAGGATAGTAAGAAAAGCCCTTATGAGAGAGTGGATGTGTGTGTGTGTGTATGTCAGAGGGGGGACGTGTGCTTGAGATACGGAAGTGTGTGTTTGCCTGTGGGGGAGAGAACGGGGGCATTGTTGGGAAGGAAACAACACAGAGGTCACTGAATAGGGAATGGAGCACAAAATTGAGACAGGGTATAGGGAAGGAAAACAATACGGAGACCTAAAGGGGGGGGGAGGAGAGAGAGAGAGAGAGAGAGAGACTAGAAAATAGATTAAGATGACAATAAAAACAGAACACAAAAGAAGAGAAGAGACAGTAGGAGCTAGATTAGAAAAATAAAAGGATGGAACTGGGAACTTGAGAATAAAGGAAATAAAGCAGCTGAAAAGGGATGTGGGAGCAACTGTAAGGTAAAAAACTAGTATGAGGTAAGAATTGTATTTGTTTATTTATGCCTAACCCTGCATGGTAAGCTGTATTTTAGAGGTAACTCTTAGGAAATGGGTCTGCAAAGTACTTTTTTAAATTGTGGAATATTAGTCACACACACTTCTCACTTACCAAGGGCATCACAACATTTTAATCTGATCCTTCTGTGACCCAGAATAAAGAAAGCCTCAACACAGGGTAACTGATGGTGCAGCACAGAGGGAGAAAAAGGACTCTGCCCTCAGTTATATACCCACGCAACCCCACTGAGTTTTTAAGAACGTTTACTTCAACTGCTGCTAATTTGGCTTCCTATTTTTGAGACATTTAAACTTATTCCACACACTGAGTACAGAAGAACTCCAATGGGAAAGTGAGAGATCCCCAAAAAGCATGGGGAAGGGAGACATGCCCCAAATAGCTGGAAATTGCCACTGGGTTGCTGAGCGGTGCCATGGTCCCATCAGGTCACTGAAATGGAGCCAAAGGGATTTAATTGCAAATAAAAATAAGTACAGTAAATAAAAATGTAAAACCAAAAATCCATAGAGTCTTAATTCTCTCTTCCTTTCTCAGCCCCTTTGACACCCACCTTCCCTAAGAAATCTGCTGTATGAGACTATGAAGCATCCATGCCTGCTGAAACCATTTCCCTCACATGTCAGGCCTCCCTTGGGAGCTGTTGTGCTCTCACATATTTGCTGGAAAACATTCTGTTTGTTCTGGCTTCTCTCAGTTGCTGTTTTTAGTTGCTCCTTTCCCTACTGAAGTATATATAGGACACTTTGGTTTATACAGAATAAATCCTGATTCTGCTCTTGCTTTGACACTGGCATAGCTCCATTCACTTGTGAAGTCACTCCTGAAACACATGGGATCAGAAACAACCCCTCCCCCACTCCACCCCCATTTTTAATATTTCCTAGTTTATCCCTGGAATTTACTGTGCTTTTCCTTAAGCCCTTTGGTTCAACATAGCTCTCTCCTGAAATGAAGGCTGGTAGTGCATTTCTCTAATTCTAAAAACAGCTCCTAGGATGCTGGCTAATAATAAGGCTTTATTACACATACAGTGCTGGCCATTTTTTTCTGTGTAAGGGTGGGCTCGGTAGGTGGCATTTCATGAAGGGGAGGGAAGTTCTGTAGCCACTGGGAGGAAAAGTTAGGGTTGGACTCTTGGAAAGGAAACCTGCTCCTTACCAGCCTGCCCAGTGCTGTCAAGTCCCAGCCCCTTCCTTATATGGGGAAGCTAGAGACTCCTGGCATAGTGTCCAAAAGAACATTCATGCTGAAACCATGACTAATGAGAAAGATGATCGGCATGAAGCCCATCCAACCGGAGGAAATTCTCTTTCAGCACTTATGGGGGAGGGATCTCATTGTACCACAGAAAGGAATGGGGGAGTGCAAAGAGAGAGATTATGGTGGAGGACAGAGGAAGGAGATACGTTTACTCATATGCTGACCTTCACTGTAGACCTTTAAGGATACATATGTGTCCTCACTGTTATAAGGACTATGTTCCTCAAATGTGCTTAGCAGCCACTCCTACTGACACAAGTAAAACAAACATTTTTGTGTGTGTGTCTCTTTTCTTATTCTGCCTACATCACCACAGTACCTCACTGTCCTTCCCAACATAGGAAAACAATAGGCAGTCCCCATTTCCTGACAAGGTTAAAAAGGCAAATTGGATACTGGCAGTGTGATATTCTGCTGGGTGATTGTAGCCCCTACAGCAAAATCCAAAAGCATTTATCAAAATCAAGATCAAAAGAATATAGATCTCTAACGGCTCTCGCTTCATTAAAACATCAGCCCCTTCAGGCCAAGGTGAATATAGATTTGGATACATGGCTACCTACATTGTATAATCAGTTCTCTTATAACTTTAGTGACAAAAGGTCTTAGATTTGGGCAAACCTATTGAGTTTCACACTGTGAAAATTTCACAGAAAATATAGGGCCAAGTCCTCCAAATTAATCTCAATGAGAATTTTTCCTGTGTTTAGATTGCAGGATTTCATATTGGTTTTACACCAATATAATTCCATTAACTGTGTGGAGATACTCCTGATATACCCCGATGTAACAGACCAGAATCAGACCCAGATTTTTAAGGAGAGGGAATTGTTTTACCTTTAGTAAATACTTGTGAAATTGGGGAAACAAAAACTGTTGCCTTTGCTTAACTTTTCTAGTGGTCTCCTTGTGTTGCTAGATCTAACAGAAAACCTGACAAAATGAAAGAAAAGTTTCAGATAGGCCTTGTGCCCCTTGTGGAGAATTCGCTTTAGCCTCCAAAACAACTGAGAAATTTTAGAAAACAAAGTTTGAGATACACAAAAAGCACTAAATTACATCTGATTTCAAATCAGAGAAGTCCATCTACTACAGAAAGGGTCAAATTAATCCTGAAGGCACTCCAGTGAAGCTTCTAGAGCAACACTAGGGATGATTTGGGCCTTATGCAACTTGGTCTTCCTCATGGAATGTAGTTTTCAGTGGAAAGACCACATCCTTTAGGGACATAGTCTGTTCTCCTTGGGGTTGCACTGGGTGGGCAGAGAAGGAGTGGGCTGAGGAGGGATCACCCAAGCGCCACTGGGTTCTTCTCCAATCCCAAACCCACCCACCCCCGGGGGACGGGGGAGGCACTAAGGCAATGTAAGTTACTGCACATAGAATCAGCAAGAAATTATGTGGCTTCCCCTCCACCATTTGGAAGGCCCACCTAAGGAGGTTTCTGGCAAAGCTGTCAGTGGAGCTAGCCCCCGGCAGCATGGCTCCTGTGATGGCTATGCTGTAGAGAGGATGCAAGGACCTGGATGGCATCAGTGCAGAGGCAAAGGGCCTATCAGATGCCCTGGGATCCTTGGATTTAGGGAAGTATTGGAAGTTTGGCAAGTAATTACTTGTATGGGGAAAATAGGGACCTTAGGCTGCTTCAGTATTCCCAAAGTAAATGAGGCATTTCCATTTGTTAGTATTAGAGCTCATTATAAATCATTCAATGCATTTTGCTATTATTCTCCACAGAACGTATTCAACTTGCTGTAGAGCTGGTCAAATACTGGAAAATTGAATAAAATATTTATCAAAAAATTGAATACATTTCTTGGCAACATTTTCCAACAGCTTTAGCAGTTTGAACACTCTCACCAGTAGATGTGACCTGGCCACGTAGATGGTGGGCTAGACAAGATTCTGCAAAAAGCTAACCAGGGGGGAAAAAAAGCTTTGATTAAAGTGCTTGTGGTCACTTGCACTAAGCTTCCCTATTGTTCTCAGCTGCCTAATGAAATGTTTCCTACTGGTAAGAAGTGGATCAAAAGCTGTCTGGTTAATGAAAATCCACCATATACACTATATACTGTAGTTTCATGCCTCACAAAAGTTTCACTTGTAGTACTGGGTAGCTGTAGCTGTTTCTTGCTTGTTTTCCATTCCTTGTATCGTTACCAAACATATTTCACCACCATCACCATTCTGCTTCTTATACACTGTATTTCACTGGCTTTGTAAGCATTTTTGACATGCAGAGCCACCCATTCATCTCTTCTTCCATTTTCTTCTCTTGTATGTATCAACACTGGCATTCCAGCTGAGAGAATCATCCCGTGCACTTTGAGTTATGCCAGCGAGGTCATGTGCGCCATCATTTACTAACGCTGCTAGTTTTTCCTGCAAGACTCTCAAGCTGCCTTTTTCAAAATAATGACACTCATCACCAAGGCTCAATTAGTGGGAGCCAGAGAGGGAAGACAAGATTCTGCTCTCATATATACAGGTGTAAATCTGGAATAAGTCCATTTAAGCTAATGGAGTCGACCCAGCTTGACATTTGTGTAAATGAGAGCAAAATTTGGTCCAGAGCCCTTTTGCCAGACGGCCCTTTTGGCAGAACTCCTTCCAGCAGAAGTTAAAAATGACCTCAAGTCAGTCTGCCTTTAGGACTAAAGGCCTGATCCAAAGTCCTTTGAAGTCAATGGAAAGACTCCCACTGACTTTAGTGAGCTTTGGGTCAGGCTCAGAATGAGAGCACACACTCTGTTTCTCTGTCCCAGAATACATTCGTTGTGTAAACTCGCTTTAAAAGAGCTCTTCTTGTACACACAAAGGAGGGAGAGAATATAGAATTCTAGATCAGCAAAGAGACTGCCTGTTTGCATTTACAGTAAGGCACTAATACGATGAAAGTATTTATAGTGCATTCCTTGCCCTTCTTCTTCAAATGCTTACAGTTAGTCTTCCATGGAGGAACATCACCATCTGTTTCATTATTTAAATTAAGAGTACATGCCAGATAGTTTGAGTAAAAAGTGTTCTAGGCCCTTTCTACCACATCTTGCCTTAAGGCAAAACATACCTAAACAAGACCTTTTATTTTGGGTCCAGGAATCTGGCAGTCCAAATATATCTATGGGGACTATCTAATTTAAATGTCCCTCTCTCATTGCTTCACTGCCTCCTCTAGATTATTTTGACTAACCCCAAAATTACTTTTGGGTTTCATAATGGGCACCATTAGAGCAAACTCTAACTCCTTTATCACAGAAGATCTAATTCTCCAAAAGATTAGCCAGGCACTGATTTTGGGCGGTATTCCACAAGTTAGCCACTATTATTTAGTCTTCAGTAGCTTTGACAGTTTTTCTATAGGCTGCGACCTCTTTCAGAAATCCATAGGACTACCTAATAGAGCAGTTTAAGGGAGATTTCAGTGATCAAGGCAGAGTGTCCTAGTGGATGGAGCTCTGGATTTAGACTCAGGAGACCTGGGTTCTCTTCCCAGCTCTAATACTGATGTGCTGGGTAAGCCCCAGCAAAGCACTCTGTGCCTCAGTTTCACTATCTATAAAATGGGGATAATGATACTTATCTCCTTTGTAAAGCACTTTGAGATCAACCGATGAAAAGTGCCATATAAGAGCTAGGAATAATTATTATTATATGGCTAAACTATCAGATAGGATTTATTACAGTATTTCATAGTTATATAGCATTTCTTTCCCTCTTGAAAACTCTGTACAACCTTTAGGTATGATTCACCATTTTGTTACTCCAGATTTAAAGCAGTGTAACTTAGTGGTGAAACAGCCCTTTAATTAATTTTTACAATAAAATATTTATTTAGTTACCTGCAAAGTAAATAAATATTATTCCCATTTTAAAACTGGGATAACTGTAGTCTGATGGAAGACAATTAAATAGGACCAATATGCATACATATTTCCCTTTTCAGTTACCATTTTAAACCAGGAGGACATTGCTCAGAAACTGTTTGTGCATCAGTAATGAAAGGAGTAAAATGCAGCGGTATCTGATGCCGAGACATTTTCCAAAATAAGTGTAAGCGCATTAGTTTTACTAAGGACCCCCTTCTGCTATCCTTACTCACACTGAGTAGTTGAAATTAATGGAACTGCCCATGGAGTAAGGTACTACTCAGCAGAAATAAGGATGGCCAAATAAATAATAATAATAATAATAAAAAAAACCCGTGTTCGGAATATTTCAAAAGTAGATCTGCAAATTTCCAAAGGAAAATTTTCTGATTTCAGACTCTACAGTGATGATGTTTGTTGATAACGAGAACTAACAAGAGGAGTGAAGGTCCCTACAGATAACGGATACGAAGATAGTTCAATATTTTCATAGCCACTTGCTGCCTTCCTTATTCAGCTCCAAAGCACATATTTATACAGAAACTCTTACCTGACACTCCAACTTATGGGAAGAAGTTTCCCCCAGAGGATTGTCGTCTTTCCCATTTAACCAAACACATTTGGTTAGTTTTACCTCAATATTTTCTAAACCGTAAATCACAAAGTAAAACTCTTGGACTCCCATACAAGTGCACTGTCTATGCAATGAGCCTTTTGGAGTTTGGTTTACTCTTCTCTTTTCCTCTAATTCAGGCTTTAATTGCAAAAATTCTGAATGAAGAAAATCTGAAAGAAATTATACTACCATGTTGGCCGTAGAGCCAGTCATTCGTGTAGATCCTAATATATTTTTTTCCAACAAACTTGAGAAAATACAAGCAGTTCAGATTCTCAATGAGGAACTGTCCTCTTCCATCAGAGGACACTCACAATCAAGCGCTTGCACATGTGACCAGGGCTTCTAGGCACTACCACAACACAAATAATAATGAGCCTATCCTCAGAGAGTCTATGTACTTGACTCGTATGGATGAGCAAGCATGTGAATTTCAGAAACACATACTGAATTGCTTTAAAAATATTTCAAATGTTCACATAAGCACATGATAGGAGGACACACACACTCTCTCTCAGGGTCCTGTCCTGCATACCTCGCTCATTGAGTAGCTCTTACTGACTAGAGAAGGACCACTGAGTACACTAAACTCCAAGATCTTAGTAACTTCCTGGGTAGCCAAGAAGGAAGGAACCTAGAATTGGGAGGACACTGCTTAAGCTGTGGGGAACTCATTTACATGCTACCCCTTTCCACAAAGCAAGGTGAGTTGAGGATTTGGGGCCCCTTACACAGTTAAATGTGATTGCTTGCTGTAAGGTGCAGCATTCCCAGTTGAGTTAAGGTTGCAGAATCAGGTCATCTGTCAGTAAAAGAAAGCATGGATAGTGCTAATAGAAGGCCTCATTCAGACCCCAAGTTATGTGGTTTCCTAGAGCAGCTAGGCCTCAACTAGAAGGCCCAATGGTATAGCCTGTTCAAGGATATATTGCCTGGTGAATACAGTTCCCCACATTTTAAATCCATGCTGCTCCATGGGAAGGAGTAGCATGTAAATGAGCTCCCTACAGCCTAAGCAGCACCATTCCCAATTCCAGGTTCTATCGTACTGGAGCCATCCAGGAAAAAGCTGTTATGCTTCAGGAAGAGCCTGTGTCCCACAGGAGAATTTCTCTCCCTGCTTAAGGAAGCTGAACAGTTTGGGTTTGTCCTTCATCGCTACCTCAGGGGAGAGCCACTGTGGGCGAGTTTCTCGCCTCATTTAGAGAAGATGAATAGCTAGTTGGGTCTGCCACAGCCCCAGAAAAAGAAAAGACACTGCCTTGTTCTACTGCATTAATAGAGGTTCCCCTCAGTGAGAGAGGACTGCAGGACCCCATGGGAAAGAATTAGCACAAGAGGCACGGTGCAGATGGCTTGTTTTACTTTGTTTGCTCTGGCTTTCTCAGATCAAGAGACAAAATGGCAGCCAGACATGGCCATGGAGGTTGCCTTCATGGGTGAGGCAGGAATCAAACTGAAGAAACACAGGAGAAAGCCCTGGAGAGGGAAAACCCTGAGTGGTGAGACTCTGTCATCCCGCCTGTCAGAAGGAGCAAGGAGCAGGGACCCAGTGACTGAACCCTGGACATTCTCAACAAAGCAGGCTGGCATTCTGAAGACCATTCTCAAAATCTCTGCACTGCACATATGTCCCACATCTGTGTGCATTCACATCTTAGACCTATTCTTGTGAGGCCAAACTTCAAACCTGTCTGCGTACACCCTTAAAAACAGGCATTGTCCCAGGAGCACAGAAGAAGGCATGCACATAATGGGCATCTTGAAACTTTGGTCTATAATCTTATTTTAAAGGCAAGAGCCTTAATAACCCTGATTCGATGCTATAGCCCATGGTTGAGGATGCTAATACGGCTTTGCATTGTCTTTCCAAAGTAGACTTGCCTTTTAGAATTGAAGGGATTCCAGCAGCCTTGTTGACCTGCATATGGACAAAGAAACGATTAGTTTGGCTCCCGATGTGGGGGTGCACATGCAGAGCTACACTTCGCAGCATGAACAGAACTCCACACTAACATTTTTAAGTTGGAGTTTGTCTCCCTGAGCAACCTGCTGAAAAGTGGCACTGCTTGTGATGTCTGCTGGTTGTATTCAGACCAGACTGTTAAATAAAGGCCCTGATTTAACACTTGGGAGAAAAAAGGAAAAGTTTTTAAAACTCATCTTTAAGGCCTTACCTAATTCCACCCCTCCCTACTTAGCCAACTTTGCCTTTTACTGCCTTGCTCTCACCTTCCTCACTCTACCAAATGATGTCAGCCCCGGGCCATTCTACACAGTTCTCACAGGCATCTCCTCATTTCTTTTCACATTACCATACTTCCTATGCTGGTTTGCCAAACCACTACCTTTTTCTCATTTAAATCCCTCCTGAAAACTCCCTCTTCCTCAGTAAGTCAGTCAAGAATATTCATTTTTCTTACATCTTCCTCAATTTTCATACATATTAAGCAAACAAAAAGAACTGAAGTACTATGTGGATGTGCACATTCCCGACCCACGTAATGACATTACTGTAACCTTCACCCTTCCTCACCCAAAGCCTCCTGTTAGTCCTACCACTCATTGCCGTGGCTTTTACTTTGGACCCAAGTCTGTCGTCATTACTCAAGATAAGTGGTACCTTAAAACCAGTGGGACTACTCAGGAGTAGGACACTACCCACCATGAATAAGGGAGGCAAACCTGGGCCCTTAGTTAGTAAAGTCCATGGGGGCAGAGATTGTGTATTTCTGTTTTCGGTGAAGGGCCTAGAATACCTTTTTGGTGCTGTAAAATAATAAATAAAGCTTAAATACTTCATTTAAACATTAAGGGCCAGAGCCTCAGATGGTATAAATGGATTTGGCTCTACTGATACCAATGGAGTTAGACCAGTTTACACCAGCTGAGGGTCTGGCCTTAAATGTATTTAGAGTAACATTGGTATTTCATAATCTGGGACTTATAAGATCTGTGGATACTTTTAAGACTAATGTTTTTGCACACATGTGGCAAGTTACCAAAAGAATATAAGTTCCTTTATAATGGAGCAGAGAAGCAGTATTATCTTATCACCAAGTCTCAACAATCGGTTTTTATTTTAAGAGCTGGACGTGTCAAATGGAATACAACCAGCAGATAAGAAATGCCTATGAAATCAAAGAGCAGATTAGAGAGGTAGCATCAGCAGCAGAGAGAACCATCTGGCGCAGCTGCAAAACAGATCAAAGGGAGCTGAGGAAAGCTAAGTACAGTTTCAAACTTTAAAAGTCATTAAATGTATTATATAAATAAATAGGACATTACATGGCTGAATTGGAAACATTGATTTTCTTTTCCGCTTGTTAGCCATGGACTCTGTGACATCGCTCATGGATGCATCTGCCAATCATGCTGTTAGAGGGCATGAATGAGTGTAAAAATAAATCCAATTCTTCCCAACAACTTAGAGGGTATTATTCATATATCTGTGTTTGTGAAGTTGTGTATATTTGTTTTACAAAAACTGCCACAGCAGAATTAAAAACTATTAATATAGGAGTGTGATTCAAAGAGATGCATGGTTTATAAATCTCCACAGCCAACATATGTATTTCATTAGAGCTAGTACAGGCAAAAGCTACAGCATAAAGCAGCATCTCACTTGTAGATCCATGTATGGGGTTTATGTCATTCAGTGTCAATGTTAAGAATGCAAGAAAAATACATGGGCAAGACCTGCAGTAATCGCCATAGTTTTAAAAATCACAAGTCAGCTCTTATTAATGGATCTGCCTGTGGCTCAGACACTCCCCCAGCAATAAGCGAAGCCTATCAGATTTGAAAATTGTCCTGAATGAAAGCATGTCAAGGCCTGAAAAGGTCAATGAAACAGAATTTCTGCTTGTGTTGTCTTCAAACACTAGGAACCCAATCATGCAAGCCTTACTCAAATTGGGGAGCATTTGAGGATTACTCATGTCAGTGAGTACAGTAAGAGTTGCACACTTCAACCCTGTACCATTCAGGATAATACTTCCCCTGTGAGTAGCACACATCACTGCTGCCACTGGAATTATTTGCCTATTCTATGGAACACATACTGTACATCTATTCTTTTGTGTGTGTTTTCTCCATCATAGACAGATGTCTTTTACCAACTGAAAAACTGAATGCTCATTGCAGAATTGTGGGGAGACTGTATAGGGTGCTGAAGGATGGGTGGAATGATAAAAGAGGGGGGGGGAAGTGGGCTACCTTGGAGTCCCATAGTACAAGGCAACGTCTGAGCACCTCCACAAAGATGCAGGTGGCCTTCAACTCCCACAGGTCAATGGGAGTTGAGTGTGTTCAGCAACTCCCAGAAGGCACTCAGCCCGTCTATTGTTACCATGTCTCCGTGAGACAGAAAAAAGAGTAGTTATGTCAAAAAAGTGATCTCAAATAGCATTTATATTTTTAAAAAATCATAATTTTTAAGGTCCAGTCCAGTCCAGAACAGAAGTGATTTCAATGGGAACAGAATCAAATCTTTAATCAGCATTATTTATTTAGGGTGCTCAATGCTAAGCAAAACAAACCTACTTGTTGTTCGTCCTACCGGGCACAAGAGTGATATGGTACATTAAAGTCCAATACAAAACTGACCCTCTTTGCAAGATTTGAAATGTTGAGCTTCCAAGGATTTCTCTCTCTCTCTTTTTTTTTTTTTTGCTATAAACTGCCCAAAATGGGTATGAACAAATTGCCAAAACGTAAAGGAAAGATGGAGCTCAATTTTACGAGTTCAAATATCTAACCATTTTCAGCTCTGTCTCAATGCCATTCAAGCATCCTTATGTTGTACTGATGGAACTAGCACAATGCACACACAGTAGAAAAGCTAAGAAAAACATTAGCTGTGCTATTAAGTCAGTAGAAAACCCTGCAGCACTTAAATTCTCTAGCTATTTTTACCTGGGATTCTGATGATTAGCAAGCCATGATTGTCAGTGCTGTCTAAATCACCATGAAAGCACAGGAGAGGGAACCCAGGCAGCAGGTCCTTAGCACCACTTACGGAAACAATACAAACATAAGATTTATTATTGTTGCTAGTTCAAGTATTGCACTTACAATTCCACTGACAATGTTGCCCTCCAATAGCACATGGCTGAGTCAAAAGCCTCAGAAGATGAAGTAACCAACATTACTCCCCAGCTGAGCTTACTGTTACATAGTACCTTGTAAAATAAGCTCGACAACCAGTATTCTCCACCTGTTGGTATTCTTGACATACACTGGTTCTTTTAATCAATAGTTGTGCCTTCTATCCCCCATGAGGACTCTCAGCTTTAAGAATATCAGCTGAGATAGGGTAGGTTGCAGAACGCTAACATTCCACTCCAGGTACCGTAAACAGACGGCAGGCCGCCCATGCTGAATGTCATACTGAGGGGGGAAGCGTCAGTTTAGGAGGAAAAGTTTAGAGTCAGGTGTTAGCTTCCAGTGGAAAAATTGTAATCTCATAGGAATGTTATTTACACTCAGTGGCTCCCATTAGAAGCAAATAATTTTCATGGCCTCAAATCTGTCCCTGTGCTACATTCCAAGTCCTTTGCGTTCTCAATCATTACAACTCTAAATGAAAGCAGAATGAAGCCTGTCTCCCACCTTTATTTCCCAGTTATCTAGGCAACACTTACCAAACTATTAGGATATGCTGAGCTACTCATAACAAAGCGAGGTGGTGGCTACCCGGTAGGTAGGTGAAGAATAAGTGAGCCGGGACACTGGTTAGAGGTGAGTTGAATACAATTCACAACTGTAATTTATTTAGGACATTACATGGCTCAGACACATATGTATTTACGTTTACCCGCAAACTTTCATTCTCTACTGTCAGGTGGGGCTTAGTTCACAGGATTGTCCTGTCAGCTACTCAGATCTCACTGCTCTACAGCCAAAATGCTTCTGAAATAAATGTAGTCAAACTTTACTAATTCTGGGTCACTGAGAATGAAAATGATGCTTAAAATTGTTGATTGGCTCTAGTTTTCAAGATATGCTATTGGGTCAGTATATACGACCCTTGACTTGGGAATGGCGGAGGATAAGTGAGTTATAAAGGGAAGGGATCTCAATTTAAACCAGAAATGACTAAAATACATCTTTGACTGGATCTATGAATAAATCTATGACTCGGTTTGGACAGTACTTGCTTTTTAGGCAAAACAATGAATGATGCAATCTGAAGCTGGTATTGCGTCATACATGATATGAATTGCATCATGTTATTCCTAGAAGTCATGGATGATGCAATCATAACGAAGCTTACATCACTCTGCTGAACAAATTGCCCTATATCAGCTCTAGAAATCATACAGTGTCGTGCTCTCTTATTTGTCGTGTTTGATTTTGCAAAGGGACACATTTCTGTTTAGCCAAAGTGAGCAGAGATGCCTCTTACTTGTGTGAACAGTGCAGATAACTTCTGCTATGTTTGTGGTGAAGTGACTTTTGCATCACAAAAGCGCAGTATAACCACTATGGTTAAGAAAGCCTATCACCTTTATTTTGGCTGCAAAATTGGAGATCAGGACAAGAGGTGGGCCCCACACACATGCTGCAACACTTGTGCAACAAATCTTCGCCAGTGGTTGAACAGGAAAAGGAAATCTATACCTTTTGCAGTGCCAATGATTTGGAGAGAGCCAACAGATCATACCAGCAATTGTTACTTCTGCATGGTGCCTCCAGTTGGGAAAGGTGTGTCAAAGAAGAAAAAGTGGACTGTGCATTATCCAAACATTCCATCAGCTATACGCCCAGTACCCCACGGAGAAGGACTGCCGGTTCCTGATGCACCAGAATCATTCTCACTTGAGTCAGACGAGGAAGAGGATGAAACTTCTGGTCCTGAACCATCAATGTCATAGGACCCACATTTTCTCCCATCCTCCTCCTCTGAACCACACCTCATAACACAAGGTGAACTGAATGACCTTGTCAGGGATTTGGAACTACCCAAGAGTAAGGCAGAGCTGTTGGGCTCCAGACTACAGCAGTGGAATCTCCTGGCAGGTGATGTTAGGGTTTCCATGTTCCGTGACCATCAAAAGGATCTTGTTCCACTCTTCTTCACGGAAGGTGATCTTGTAGCCTGCAACAACATCGATGGTGTGATGGCAGCCCTCAACATCGTTCATGATCCAGATGAGTGGAGACTGTTCATTGATTCATCGAAGACAAGTCTTAAAGCTGTTTTACTGCATAATGGCAATGTTTTGCCATCAATTCCAGTTGGTCATGCAGTCCATATGAAGGAAACCTATGACAACATGAAACAACTTTTGAGGTGCATAAACTATGACCAACATCAGTGGCAGCTTTGTGGCGATTTGAAGGTTGTTGCTCTCTTGCTTGGTCTGCAGACTGGATACACAAAGTACTGTTGTTTTCTCTGCGAATGGGATAGTCGTGCAAGAGATTCCCACTACATCAAGAAAGATTGGCCACTCCAACAGTCATTGGAGCCTGGGAGGAAAAGTGTTCAGCATCCACCACTTGTTGAATCAAGGAAGATTTTGTTACCACCCTTACACATCAAGCTGGGTCTGATGAAGAACTTTGTCAAGGCCATTGACAAAACACAAGCAGCTTTCAAGTACCTCCGTGGAAAATTTCCAAGGTTAAGTGAAGCTAAGATAAAGGAAGGTGTCTTTGTTGGTCCTCAGATTCGTGAACTTCTTCGAGATGATGCATTTGACCATGCACTGCGTGGCAAGGAAAAGACGGCATGGAAAGCCTTCCAGTTAGTGGCAATCAATTTTCTCGGAAACAACAAGGCAGACAACTACAGGTTGTTGGTGGAAAACCTCCTCAAGGCATACAAAAGCCTTGGTTGCAACATGTCACTAAAGATACATTTTTTGCACTCTCATCTAGATTTTTTTCCACCGAACTGCGGAGCAGTGAGCAACGAGCACGGCGAGCGATTTCACCAGGACATTGCAACAATGGAGAAACGCTGTCAGGGCAAATGGAGCCCATCAATGCTTGCAGACTATTGCTGGACAGTGACAAGAGATGCTCCATTTAATGAATACAAGAGACAAGCCAAGAAGCGCCGAGTAGACACTGAATAGGACTAAACTATGTACAGAATAGTTTTTTGCCTTTTGTTTCATAATAAATTTTATTTATATAACCCTTTTGCTGATTTTTAAAGTGTTACATAAACAGGACAGGTGAAATATTATCATGTAAAGCAACCATAAACACATGAAAAGACCTAGGTTTACAATTTATGATTAAAACTCTACTATCTACACAATATACATAGACATAAAATGTAAAAACTTAAATATCTTAGAAACAGTAGCCAATCAGTTGTTTTAATTGTCATATTTGAATTCAGCACATCAAAATACATAATAAATAGCACATTTTATCTCTGAAGCAGACGACTTCTCAAAAATTGTAGACCAGTGTCTTTAGATGCCTTCTGCTCTGGCTGCTCAAAGTCACTTGGCCCAGCATAGGCTTGCCAATTTTAGTTGGACGTATTCCTGGAGGTTTCATCACATGACAAAACTTTAATTAAAGAATCATCTTTAATTCCTGGAAACTCCAGGACAATCCTGGAGGGTTGGCAACCCTAACCCAGCAGGAAGCATGTGTCAGAATTGCCTTGAGCAAAGGCAAGCTTAGAGAGACAGTCTCCCTTCAAGGGGCAAGTGCCAATGTCCCTAGAGTGCATGGGATGTCCCTAGGGGGTATCGGCACTATGTACCAAAAGTCAGATTATGCTATTAAGATTTAAGCAGGTGGTGTTGCCGAGCATCTTTGGAGCAGGGTAGGTCAGAGGGATAAATACCTCCCAGAGTTCCTGGGAGCACAGCTGATGCACCTCCCCGTAGCAGATTGCGGTGTGCACTCCACTTCTCAAGGGTAGCCAAGGCCTCCACCCCTGCCCCGTTTGGGGTGGCTCGTAGCTGTGGGAGCACTAGAGAGCGGTACTCCTGGACTTTCTGCACCTTTCCCCTCTTGCACATCTGCTCAAAAGCCAGGCTCAAGCTGGCCACACGCTGGGAATCGAAGGCCCATTGTATACACACTGCCCCATAGGGATTGAAATGATGTATTATATAAGTATTCCATTACCTTGGAGTGTGAGAGACTGAGAAATAGAAACTCCTCCTTTGATAAAATCTCCCTACACTGGAATGCCAAAGTCGAAATTTGTGTGGGAGTAATACACATACATGTTAAAGCTGTCAGAGTGCTTTTGCATAAAGTGAATTTAGTACTAGTGAAAGGGCTGACAGCCCCACAGACTAAAATCCTCTATGCCCAATACAATGTGGGAACAACTCGAGAGGTGAGAAGGCAGGTTGGTCTTCATGGCCATTTGACATCTGTCTTCTTTCAAGAACATAATAAACAACTGATGCATTTTCAGATTTGCCTGGGATTTGACTACACAGCTTCTATTCAAGGCAAGGGGACACCGGTGGCTGTATCTCACAGGATTTTCTGGAAGGGTATACTTTGGAGAAACTTCTCTATGCTCCATGGTTGCGACTTGCTGTAACTCCTTCTGATGAGCATGTTTCCCACCTCCAACCCTTTGTCCATTTTCTTCGGTTGTCACAATTGGCATAAACACCTGTAGTGAAATCCTGGCCCCACTGAAGTTAATAACAATCTCCAGTTGACTTCACTGCACATGGATAACTGTACTTTAGCTAAGCAACACAAAGATGAACTGTAAGAGCTTAGCCTGGTGCTGTGAAACTAAACATTTAGTTAAGGGGGTGGCTATTTGTTCTGAGAGAAAACTTTAATATTGCTGCTGGGAATCAATAGCAAAGCCATTTGCACTGGGTTTAGTACCCAAGGAATTGCACTTTCTTGTCACTTATAATGCTGTGTCTTTACAAAATCATTCTTGATCTCATTGGTACTCTGCCAGAGTCATAAAACTGGAAACTTGCATAACTGACAAGAAGATCCCTGAAGGCACCAAGAGCACAGGGCATATTGAAGCAGACAGTTAATTTATAGCTGTAAAAAAATAATGATATCTCCATAAAACTGCTCTGAAAAAAATCAGATTCCACTCTAACACTCTAAACCCACAGGATATATGTGCAGCCCATTTTTGAGATATATAGTCTAGATACCTTAAAACCCCAACCTATGCAGACGTAATGGTTTTTCAATAGTACACTAGCACCATCTGCTGGAGATGGACAATCAAATCCCTCTGGTAACGAAGGCCCTGGAATATTCCATTTAAATAAGAAAATCTTCCCGTGGTGGCTGCTGCTGTCAAGACTATTACAACCTAATTAGAACCAAAACGGAAACATTTTTAACTTCCTGCTGCTGTTGAAACTGTCCTGATAATGCAAATCTGCCCAGGCCAGAGCCGTCTCAATGCTCCAAACAAACATGTAATGCAAGCAAGATGCTGTTCGCAGGAACAGTATCAAAAGTCTTGCTTTTCCCAGGGACTTAGCTACACTTGCTCGATGAACATAAACCCATTTTATTTCCATTCCTTAATTTCCTCTATCACTTTTTATTTCCTGTTGCTTTCTACCATGCTACATATAGCAGCTACAGTGACATACAAAGCCAAATCCCACCCCATTGCTCAATCCTGTCCCTTGCATCATCTAGAAAGAAGACACCTTGCCACACAGACATGGTGCATTGCCACCCTGTAAGAGACTCAAATCTGCCATACTGCCACTGGCAGTGCACAGAGCAAGTCCTTTACCCACCCACCTAGTTCTACCCTGCCGGGGAAGCAGCAACAATCACTGACACAGATGGGAGCTTCCCCTGCCCCATATCCAGAAGGAATCAGGGTGGATCAGCTCCCTGCATTCTACTTCTCCAAGCTTGGAGCAGTGACTGTGTGCTTGGCTGTCCTTTTCTTCCTTTCATTAGAGAAGGAAAATAAAGATGGGTTTATTATAATGGGTAGTAATTGACTAGTGGCCTCTTCTAGAAGAGAACATCTAGTCTGGAGCAGTAAGGGGTGGGCATTCTGCTTTAAAAGGCGGTGACATTGCTAATCAACATACATTGAGGTATATGAAAAGTTAAAAGGAAAACCCAAACAAGTACAAAAATGCTCATTAGAACGTCCCCAGGTACCACAGAGAGAAATATAGATTTGTATATGAGCCACTCACTAACTGCCAGGGGTTAAAACAAGCTTCCCTGGGGGGCAGATAAAGAATTGTCCACTCTGGCATTTCCTGCACTTTCCTCTGAGACAGGAGACTGGACTAGAAAGGCCTCGGGTCTGATCTAGTCTGGCATTTCCTATGTTCTGAAGTATGCCACACGTCAACAAAAATATCGTCAGGTTAAACAGCAATGAGCTGCAGGGCCGCGCAGGCAGATGCAACATGGGGTGGTGGGTAAAACAGAACTGGGAGAATTTACACAGTTTGCCACATAAATAAAAATTTGTATTAAATTAAGATGAAAACAAGGGAGCAAAAAATCTCTCTCCTCCCCCCCCCAAAAAAACCCACAAAAAGCCTCTGGTAAATGGCGACCATGTAATCAGTCATCTTAGGCAGGGGCTACAGCGTTGGGGGGGGGAATAGCTACCAAAAACCACTGGGAACCCCTCCCTGATTTTCCCCTCTGGGGGCAGGGCGCACAGACCTGTGTGTCCCAGCAAGTCAGCAGGAGGTCAGGACCATGCAGAGTTCTGCACCCTCACCCTCTCTGCTCCCTCCCAGTGTGGCTACATTGGAGCCATGCTCCAAGTGCTCCCCCTGGCTGTGTTCCCTAGGGGTCCCTTTAAAAGTGGATCTCTGCTGGTGAGCACTACCTGCCCAGATGTGCATCCCACCTGCCCCACACAACCAAATCACGGCTGATCCCTTCCAACTCCAGCCTGCCCAATCCCTTCTCCCCCCATCCCACAAACCCCACCCAACAAAGAACCTTCAACGGAGTCCCGGGAAGATGCGGGGAATGGTACTCTGGAAGTAGCCTGCCTCCCCTGTAATATATCTGGATACAATCAGGCCCTTTCTTTCCAGCTTGCATCCTTTTCTGCAGCTTTTGTCTGCATCTTGCCTAATTAGATTGCAAGCACTTTGGGGCAAGGGCCTGTCTTCCTACATGCTGATGATAGATAAATAGTAACAACAACAATTGTCACACTCCAGCAGCTGCTCCTCAGTAGTTTCCTAGTCAGTGGCAACATTCCCATCATTAATTTTCTTTTTAACACTACCATGCTGAGGCGGCAACTCTCAGAGGCTGTGCATTTGCTGGCTACATTTCAAATTCTGTTTGAAAGTGACTAAAACTACTAGTGTAGTGCTGGGTTCCCAGGGGCCCTGGCCGTGTTTAATAGGGTAAGATGTATAGGGCAGCACAGAGTGTGTTCAAGCAGCCAACACATTAATACCTTGGATCTTTATAAAAGATCTCAGTCATGACATAGTGCAGGATTAAACCCCTGCCTCAGTCACAAGAAGAAACACTGAAGCATGTACGTGCAGACAAACATGGGAATTAGTTTTCTTGTCCAGGGCTCGGATCATCCCATCCCGTAGTAAACTCACAGGAAAGGTTTTGGGGGGAGAGAAGGGGGAATCTTCTGGAGGCCCGATGAAGCATTCCTCCTTGGTTATTCTGTCCGGAAACAGGGTTTGCCCCCCGCCTCCCCAGATCAGGCCACGCGGGTGGCTCCTGCATCTGGTGAATCCTGTGTGATCCATAAAAGGCCTCCATGTTGGCTCTCGCCCCTCCCCTAATCCTGGGCAGGGTGACTCCAATGGAGCCATGTTAGCAGACACTGCCCTTGGCCATGGCTGCTCTTGAGAATCCTGTTGGGGGGGGGGGAAGGGGGCAGGGCTCCGCAGAAAGGATAACAGAGACCCAAGTTGTACTTCCTTTTTCACCTAAATTTTGAGGGTCTTAAGGGGCCCTGCACCTTCCCAATGCTCATGTGGCCTGCTCAACCTCTGCCACCTCCCCCTGCATGGACCCTGGATTCACAGAATGCCCTCCACGGGGTCTAGAGGTGGGGTGGGGAGGGAAGGTGCCATTGAGTTGGCTGATCCTCCTATGCAGCGGAGGTGAGATCCATATCCTTTGCACCACAAGTAAAGGAAGTTCTAGAAGGAAATGAATGAGATTGGCACCTGCTCTCCGCAGAAGGTCTCAAAGAGCTTCCCAGACACTGAGCAGAAGATCTATTTCACAACTGCTCAAGTTCAGCCATGGTGTACAGTATGTGCTGCCCATCCACAATGTAAGAGCTAGGAGTAGAGAAAGGGAAACATCAAATTGCTATTACACAGGCCTGAATATAGAAAACTATATGATCCAGACTGGTACTGAGCCGTGCACCAGAGATTTGCATGCCAATGCATCATGAGATCTTTAGTGACTCATTTTACAGAGTATAGCGGAGCTTCAGTTTTATATAGTAATAAGAATTTGGATTTAAAATTTGTGGGTACCCAGGCCTGAAGAACTCTGGGCACCATAAATATAACAGAAATCCCAGAATCAGTGTACCTAATGGACTGCCACCCTCTCACAATAGCTAAAATCAGAGCATGGACTAGTGGAAGGGCATCTCTCAGGACTGGGAGCACATGGCTCTGAAAATCTCTTCCCATCCAGGTACACCAAAGTTCATCTCCAGGTAATCCCATCTTTAGGTTGAAGTTCCAGAACTTCTGGTTTCTCTTTTAATTACCTGGGTTGCTTTACACACCCATCAAACATCGGTTGTTACTTTACTTGCTCTAGGCCCCACTGAGTCTCACAGGCACAGATGGGATTAGAGTATTGGAGCCTTTGAACGAGGGAGGAGAGAGACAGACAAGAAGCGAGTTTCTCTGAAGTTGGGAGGCAGTGGTCTGGGGGGAAAGGGGCCCAGGAAATGTAGGTTGCCTGAACTCCCAACCTTGCAGACCCAGGAACTCTACAAAGGATGGGAACCCCGCACTGTTTCTCTGCCATCCATCACCTGGCTGCAAAAGCTCCTACAGAGCCCCTCTGTCATTGGACAGGCCGCCTGCTCCAGATCCCATGATGAATTGGCATGCAAATCCCTGGTGCATGGCTAAGTACCAGTCTAGATCACATAGTTCTGCATATTCAGGCCTATCTATATTCCCTCTCAGAGCCATCTGATGTTTTCCTTTCTCTGCCTTTAGCTCTTACACCGTGGATGGCGACCATATACTGTACACCACGGCTGAACTTGAGCAGTTGTGAAATGGATCTTCTGGTCAGCGTTGGGAAAGCTCAGAAGAACTGGTGCAAGCACAGAGCCTGCAGTACTACTTAATACCGACTTATGGAAGGAGATCTGCGTCTCATGGGTGGGGGTGGGGGTGGGGGGACGTCAGAAGGCCACAGAGTGGCTCCTCCCCTCCTACTCCTGGCATAGCAGCCCCAGGCCCCACAGAACCCCAGACTCACAAAGCACCAGCCAAAGGGTTTCCATGAGATCTGGGGGGGAAAGGAGGGGGCTGTGTTGTGGAGCCAGTCTCTCTAGAGGTCTGTCTACACAGCTGCTGGGCAGACGACCTGTGCTGGCCAATTATGGGAGGGGCAGAGTGAAGGCAGCTGGCTTCAGCAGTGTTACTGAGCATGCTCAGTCCATGTGACCATGCTCAGTACAAGCCAAGCAGCAAATATGGGGGCACAGGACGCTGCATGCCCCACCATGTGTCACCTCTGCTGCTGGGTGAGAGTCTCTCAGTCCTGGTTGATAGACTTGCATTAGCGGGACTCGGGCTTGTGTGCTAAAAATAGCTGCATAGGCATTGCTTTGATCTTCAGCCTCAGGCTGGCGCCCAGCCTCTGGAGCCCATCCTGCTTCCTAGCCTGTGCCAGAACGTCCACATTGCTAGGTGAGCCCCACGAACACAAGTCTGGCAACCCAGGCTACAAGAGTTATTCCCAGCTGCTGTGTAGACATGCCACCATGTGGCTCCATCCAGGATCCACTGGGCTGTGTGGGACTTTAGAAAGGGTCAGAGAAAGATGCTCACCTCTTTCAGGTTGCATTTAAAAAAAATTCTTCCTATCTTTTCATGATTACACCCTATCTCTGCATTATATAACAATATATAAGAATGGTGAATAATGCAAATCAAGACATGATAAACTGCAGTGAGAGACCCTACTTCTGTCAGGAATGTAAAACATTTTTAAAGAGTTAAAATGTATGGCTGGCCCCAAGGAAATGTCAACGATATTCACTCTCTTGTTTGCCGTGCTGCTGTTGCCATGTTAGCCCCAGGATATTAGCAACACTAGGTACAATAAGAGGTGTTACCTCACCCACCTTGTCATTCATTGCCTTAGGGGTTTATATAGTTCTGGGGCAAGACGTGCAGAAGTGGGTTCCTTAAGTCAGGCTGCTAAATCCTTCTTTAAGAGCCTAAATGAATGACCTGATTTTCAAATGTGTCAAGTACTCCGCAGCTCCCACTCAGTGCAGGATAGCTGGCGGGTGGTCAGCAATTTTGAAAATCCATGTAAGCTAAAATATAAGGCCTTGGCAGCCTAACTTTATGCCCCAATCTTTTGAATATCTTGGCCCTTATGTTTTGCAAAGGTTTTTTTCCTATTTGTTCCACACCATTATTCTCATTACTAAATGAATCATAACTACTATAGATATTATGGTAACACCCGAAGACGCAACCCCAGAAATCTAAAAAATTGTCAAAATTTAGGGGTGATGGACCACAAATCACGGGATTTGGCCAAAGCAGTTTTTTAAAGTTGTTTTTAAGTGTCTCCCTTCTCTCCCCCCCACCCCCATTAAGAATTGTAACCAGAGTCAGAACTTCATCCACTGAGAACCCCATGGTCACAGACCAGGCCGTAACTTCCCATACTGAGCACACATCAAATATTCATGACGATCTACAGCCATAAACAAGGAACTAATTCTCTATTTTCTTGCATGCCCCCAACTCCAAACTTGCTTCATTTGGAGTTTTGGCTGAGCCAGGGATATAGGGCTGGACCTTAACCATTTTCTGCAATGATCTGGTAAATTTAGATCCAGAATTAATGGAGGGATTTTGTTATTGTTTTGAAATAGGATGTATTTTAAATAGCTGATTCTTTATATGGCTTTGTCTATTTTATGTATTGAAATATTGTCCTTAAGAGTTTCTTATTTGTTTTGCTTTTTAGCAGATGGAACATCTCAAGCTGGTATCTATGAGTCACAGCAACCTGGAAACCTAGCCAGCAGAAACCCCGCTTTGCCAATGTCTGTCAGTTAGGAAGGTTGCAGCTTCTGTTACTTCAGATGAAAAAAACCCCACTCTTAATCACGGCCAAGACATGAGGTTTCACATTCTGTTCACATTTAAAAAAAACAGAAACAACCTATCCCCAAACCAAGAACCCTGCCAGCCTACTTGAGGAATAACCCCTCCATTAACAGAGAGACTGCCAAAATGATGGTGACCCATTTCCCTTATCCCAAAGTAACACCTCCAGTCCCCCCAGGAGGGACTTTACCAACCTAACATCCACTCAACAATCTCAGTCAGACAGGGCTCAGATGGAATCACCACGATTGGACGAGATAGAAATCTAAAGCTGGGTATTCATTAGTATGCAGATGATACCTAGGGACACGTCACCCTATCTCAGTTCTTCAAGCAGCATCAAATATACACTGATTAATGCTGACTGAACTGACCTCTGCAGCACTCCATATGGGAATGGGCCTCAGAGCTACTGAGCAATTACTCGTTACCACAGACATGAAATGGAGCCACTCTAAATCACACCAACCAGTCTACTCAGACTCAGTGAATCAGAACCATATTGTGGTCAACAGTATCTCATATGCCACTTAACATACATGGGCACCAATATAACACAGGTGTAAAGTGGCCCCTGCTAAGCCACTAGATGAAATTTCTTACAGAATCTAATGTTCTTCAAAGAAACCCATGCAACTGTTGGACAAGTCTGATCCTGGTTAGCATTTTTTAAATAGTTTGTCTCTGTTCATTAACTTTTAAAGTATAATAAAACAGTCAGAGTAACCACAGAAGGAATCAAATAGAAGCTGGGTCTGCAGTCCTACTATTGCAGGTTAACATTCAATTTCTAACCAAAAGTAGTGTAGGTAATTACATATATTGTAAGAAACTATTCTGAAGGCTTTGCCTTGTAGAAGGATCCCTGTATTGTTATTATGTTGTTGTGAAGTCGTTTATCTGAAAAGGTGTAATTACTTGTGCTCAAGGAAGATTGAGCTGCCAGTGGGGTTTCCGTTCACATGATTTCTGAGGTACTTCAAATCCTCAAAAAAAATGTGAAAATAAATTCCCAACAGACTCTGTAGACTGAATTGTCTATTCCATTTAGTTCTGTTCATAGCAGGGTATGCTCTGTTCTCTTAGGAATACCACTATAAAGCAATAAATGCTCTTTGATTAGGAATAATGTGCCTATTATATTTACCCTAAAAAGCAATTATATGAAGCTTCACCCTTGGTCTTGAATGCTGACTATGACCGGCAAGAAGTTCTGCCAAGTGGAAGAGCTAGATTAGGATGCAGCCTCAGAATGGTGAAGGATACAGGTGTCCTACAAATTGACCTCAGTACAGTTATTATATAGCCCTCTTGAAATAGCCATTGTCAGCCACAGGAGGGCAAAGTTAGCATAGCCAAATGAAAGGAGCTGAGCAGAGTCAGGATTACAGTCTAGGGATGGAGGGGTTGGGGGGAGAATGGCAGAATCAAATAAAGGAAATATGGAAAATTCTACAAGTCCATCCATTTTTCCACAGTCCCTACACTGTGATGCAGGGCCGCCCGGAGGTGGGGGGGGGGGTAAAGTGGGGCAATTTGCCTCAGGCCCCACAGGGGCCCCCACAAGAATATAGTATTCTATAGTATTGCAACTTTTTTTTTATGGAAGGGGCCCTCGAAATTGCTTTGCCCCAGGCCCCCTGAATCCTCTGGGCGGCCCTGCTGTGATGGGAGTCAACTAAGGGGATCTCTGGCAGAAGTCTCAAAACTGAGCAGGAAGGAAACGCCCATGCTTGGATAACGATTGTACCATCAACTGCAAACAAACACAAAGAGCACAATTCTCCACTGTGTTACTCCAATTTTACACTAATGTAAGGCCAACAGCATAAAACCGGAGTCACACAATGAAGAATCAGGCCCTAAACCTCTAACTAAGCTGTTAAGAGCACTTTGCCAATCAGAGAGCACTGAGCAACAATTTCAGGAGCAGGCTTTATTTTACCGATCTCAAATGCTGCGCAGACATTCATAATTACCCCTCAATCAGGAGCAATTTTGTGATTTAAAAGAATACTTAATTTCAAAAGAGAGCTGGCATTGCACCAACAGTCAGCGAACATGCTGGCAACCATTCAGACAGCATCCACTGGCACTTGCAATAATTCCTTCTCATAACAACATTTACATGGAAATAAATCTGAATCAGGTGAATTTACAATATGCAGTGAAGAGACACATGTATCACATTCAGTGAATTGTCAGAAATGTTATTATAAAGATGCTTTTCAACAGTACATAATTCATCGTGGGATGACAATATTCCAAATTTACAGTTCTCAAGGCTTTTCAGTTTCCATAACTCATTGCCAAGTTTCTGTTAGGCCTTAACCTTTAACCTTATCCAAAAGTTTTGCTTCAATTTTCATAACATTAATATTAAAGGTAACCTGTACATGGTTTTTTTTTTATTGGGTGTGTAAAGAAGGCCTGAAAGGTGTGTTGAGGAGAGGGAGGGGTATCTTAAAGTTTTTATTAAGGCTTGTTTTTTTACCTTAGGCTAGGTCTACACTGGGGGGGGGATCGATTTAAGATACGCAAATTCAGCTACGCGAATAGCGTAGCTGAATTCGACGTATCCGATCCGACTTACCCCGCTGTGAGGACAGCGGCAAATCGACCGCCGCGGCTCCCCCGTCGATGGCGCTTACTCCTACCTGGGCTGGTGGAGTACGCGCGTCGATTCGGGGATCGATTATCGCGTCCCGACGAGACGCGATAAATCGATCCCCGAGAGATCGATTTCTACCCGCCAATCCAGGCGGGTAGTGAAGACCAACCCTGAGAAATATCAGATAAAGTATGGTCTTCTCTGGCTTTCTTGGAGGACTTGTGGAAGATAGAAGGGAGTTTATTATGAATACTTAGAATCTCAATCGAGAGAGCTGAATCTCTAACAAAGGCTTCCTCTATTCAAAATGTTATTCAAGTTCAAATTAGTTTTACCAAAAACAAACCAAAAAAAAAAGTTTGAAACAGTCTGACTAAAAGCCCATTGGTCTTTCAGCCTGGACAGTACCTGAATTTCTAATTTAAAAAACATGCACAATTTTTTTTAAAAAATCAAACTGCTAAAAAATGTTTAAAAAACTCTTTCATATCTTTATACATCAAAAACAGGCAAAGAAGGGCACGGCCCAATTTATTTCCTTTAGAGATCACCTTAAGAAAAGTATCAGCTGTTAACAGTATTATCAACCTCAAATGCTCAAAAGTCATGAATAAAAGACCCAAAAATCACAAGATTGGCTTAAAATTCATGAGATTTTTTAACATGTGGAGTTATTTCTATTTTCCTTCTGGTTTTTGAGCCTTTAGGGTTACATTTTCAAGCTTTTCTCCACAGCAAGGGCTGGAAACTTTTTTTAATAAAAGCAGAAATTCTTACATGATCACATGACTCCGGGAGTTGGGGCTTTAAGAAAAATACCAAATATCATGAGAATTCACAACATGGGGCTGCAAAGTGGGAAATCTGAAGAGAGCTTTCCTGTATATGCAGCTAGCATTCTTGTGTATCAAACTAATGCAGGTTTTGCTCCTTAAGATAGCATATAAATACTTAGGTTCTCCCTTTTAGGACTGAGCCTGCAATTCCTAGTGCATTTCAAAAGGAATTTGACAAAGATATTCCCCTTGTCTGCATGTATTTCAATCCCATCATTCACACTGGAACTGAACAGCTGCTACATCTAAGAGGAAGCCCATGGGTCATAAGCAGAATGGAGAAAAACGTAACAAGCAGACCTGGGCAAAAGGAAGCTTATGATTAAGTCATGAAATTGTAATTAGAGGTACAAGAGCACCAAATTATCCCTTCTAATGTGTATTTTTCTTGAGACCTCCATCTTGGCAAAGTAGCATGCTTGGTCACAAAGGCATGCAAGATCTGGGTCAGGTATTCTTTGTCAAAGATCACTGTTTGCTCTCATAGTGCTTTTACAGAGAGTCAGACTATTACAGAGAGTACTGAAGGAAGTACTGTGTCACATCCAATAAAATCCTTGTTACAGATGCCCAACCGTGAAAGCTGAAATTTTACCATATTTGGGAAACAATATCAGGAATTTTACTCAAATAGTTCAAGTGGCTCATTCGGACACATTCAGGTCTGCCATGAAGTTTCCTCAGTAAAGTCTTTCCAGGGTAGAATTTTTAGACCATGGCTGAATGGAATGTAAACTGTGAGGGTAGACAGCCCGCTAAAGAATGTGAGACAAAATAGGAAGTGGAGACATGCCAGGATTCAAAGAGACACAGGAGTCAAGGGAAGTTCTCTCTAGACAGAGGGAAAGGAGTTGGGGAAAGAACATGCAGTTAGAGTTAAGGGAAAGGTAGGAATGACAGAAGGAGCCAGGGGGAGAGGAGACAGCAAGGGATAAGGTTTTTGGCAGATAGAAGTAGGGAGACAGAAGTCAGTGGGATTGGTAAACTGGATATCATGAAAGGAAAGAGTGTCAAGGCAGCTGGGGGAGAATGAGTGATGTTGAAGGAGAGGAAATAGTGGTCAGAGGGGGGAATTCAAGATTATTTGATAAGACTTGGGGAAAAGGTATGTTCCCTGGTATGCAGTGGGGAGGGGAAGGAGTATTCCGAGCACCATTTTGGTGCTTTGATTTATTGGCTGGTGCTGGAGTTAATTCCCCGTTTGCATATAATTACTTTTGCTTACAATTTGCCATTGTAAGTCTAACCGTTGAGGCCTCTGTAGAGACATTTATTTGATATTTAAATCTAAAGAGATGAAAAGAAGATAGCAAGACTGGAAAGAGCAGTACTGGGTGCACAGTTTTTAGCACACCGAAGTTGCACGTTCAAAATGCCTAGTGATGTGCAACCCCACGATTTGCCCATCAGGCGTTTTGCGCACCCTCTTAGGTGTGCATGTTTAAAAACTTGAGACAAATTTATTTTACGTCTCTTTGCACTAAACAATCAATTTTGCACAGAAAAAGATTTTTGTAAACCACACACGTTTACTGAGGAAGGGTCTACACATTTTACAATCTCACCCTCTGCTTCCAGTTCCTTAGTACAAAGTTTTGATCGGTCAAAAGGATTTCTCATAGTAAGAAAGTGTTTTGGTGTTAGTATCAAGCCTGGCATGATTCAGATTTAGAATAATCAAGTCTTCCCTGTGGACTGAATGGGTCAGGAGGGGACCTGATAAGGGGAAAATGAGCCTAAGGTTGCTGGTTCAAATTTAGTCTAGTTTTAAAGTGAACAAAATGTGCTATCCTCTAAAGGTTACAGTGGCTGTTCAGTGGCCTTTGTTAGTCTCACTCCAATTCCTAGTGGACCAATATGCCAACATATAAAGAAAACACCATCCCTAATGACCCAAATTAACACCCTTCTTGGTAGGCTCAGCAGCAAGCAAAGGAACGAAAGGGCATAGTGACTGCAAAACTACTCTCCCACCATTATGGTGAATCCTTTCAGAGCAGTATTGAAGCACTTTAGTGGGGCCCTGTGGAGAAACCTGCACTGCCACTGATCATTTGGCACCCCACATAGGCTTGAATATCTTTTGTTTGTTTGTTTGTTTTAAACTTGCAGTGTCAAAGTCTGTATGGCATCAAACTTTACAATAAAGTCATAAGTCTTCCTGAATACGAGGGGCAATGCATCAACTCATTAAAACAACAGGAGAAAATGGGGCACATTTATCCCGGTTGTAGCTCCCCACTGCACCAAGGATGAGTTTAGCCATTATCGTTCCAAGAATATTTTAATAGATTGGGTTTCATTTTTAATTAACCTGGTCAAAACAACATGGGCCATCGGGTGCTCGAAAGAGCAGCCTAGTCCTGCAAAGGAAGGTTTTTTCATTTGAAGATTAAAGGTTTCAGGCAGCAGCACTATGTTTTCATAAGCCATTTCCAAAAGGATAACTTGAAACCATCTTGCAAACAAGTTACATCACAGGACCGAATCATGAGATATGGGAAGATTACTTACAGGCAATCTTGTTGGTCATTGTCCTCTCTTCCCTGATCCTGTCCCACAACAGCCTCTTAACAGCAACATTATGGCTCAACCAATCAAGGATTATTAAACAACCACCACCTCTCACACAGCCCTTTTCATCTGTAGAGCTCAAAACCATAAAGTACCTTCGGCCCCACTTCACAGATGAGAAAATACAGACACAAAGAGATAAAGGGAATTGCCCAAGACCATAAAGTAGGTCGGTAGCAGAGGTGGGAATAGACCCTAGTTCTTCAACTTTTTAGTCCAGTGCTCCATTCACTGGATCATGAAGCACAAAACAAGGCCTATCATACAGCTGCAATAATTAAGCACCACTTCCACTCCGTTCCCTCAGTCTTCCAAAGCAAAAAGAACTGACATTTTACTCCAAATAATGCAGGAGAGGGCAGGTGAGATGGGAAAATAAAGGACTATAACAAACTTACTTAACAGAGAAATCCTCTCATCATATGTTCCTCTTTTCTGATCCCACCTCGCAAAAGCCTTTACGATCAGTGAACTTAGCAAGTATGATGATTTGGTGGTAAAGATGCCTGAGCCTCATATACACAATGGTCTCCACTATTGATACCTCCAGTGAAATTGCACCCAATTATAGATCTCAAAATCCTAAGGTAGATACCCCCTTTCAGAGCTATGTTTTTTGGCATGAAATGCACCTCTAAGGTCTGGTCCACACTAAGCCCCCAGTTCGAACTAAGATGCACAACTTCAGCTACATGAATAACGTCGAAGTATCTTAGTTCGAACTTAAAGGTACTTACCGCGGGTCCACACGCAGCAGGCAGGCTCCCCCATCGACTCCGCCTACTCCTCTCGCAGAGCAGGATTACCGGCGTCGACGGCGAGCACTTCCGGGATCGATTTATCGCGTCTAGACAAGACGCGATAAATTGATCCCAGAAGATCGATTGCTTGCCGCCAAACCAGCGGGTAAGTATAGACGTACCCTAAGTTTCTCTCTTCCAGGTTCCCTAAACTCCTTAATATAAAAGAAGGGTGAGCACGGAGAGCGATTTCTTCTAACATTAAGCAGACCAGTTTCCTTGACTCTATGGATGGATCATGCTTGTGAATTTGTTTAGAGAAGAAGATTGAATGTCTCTAGGCAATGGTCTTTTCCTAGGCCTGGTCTACACTATGAGTTTAGGTCGACTTTAGCAGCATTAAATTGAATTAAGCCTGAACACGTCCACACGATGAAGCCCTTTTTTTCGACTTAAAGGGCCCTTTAAACCGGTTTCTTTACTCCACCTCCGAAGAGGGGATTAGCGCTAAAATCGGCCTTTGCGGATCGGATTTGGGGTAGTGTGGACAGAATTCGACGTTATTGGCCTCCGGGAGCTATCCCACAGTGCTTCATTGTGACCGCTCTGGACAGCACTCTCAACTCAGATGCACTGACCAGGTAGACAGGAAAAGCCCCGCGAACTTTTGAATTTCATTTCCTGTTTGCCCAGCGTGGAGAGCACAGGTGACCACGCAGAGCTCATCAGCACAGGTAACCGTGATGGAGTCCCAGGATCGCAAAAGAGCTCCAGCATGGACAGAACGGGAGGTACGGGATCTGCTCGCCATATGGGGAGACGAATCAGTGCTAGCTGAACTCCGTAGCAGTAAACGAAATGGCAAAATATTAGAAAAGGTCTCAAAGGCCATGAAGGACAGAGGCCATAACAGGGACGCACAGCAGTGCCGTGTGAAAATTAAGGAGCTAAGGCAAGCCTACCACAAAGCCAGAGAGGCAAACGGAAGGTCCGGGGCAGAGCCGCAAACATGCCGCTTCTACACGGAGCTGCATGCGATGCTAGGGGGTGCAGCCACCACTACCCCAACCGTGTGCTTTGACTCCGTCAATGGAAAAACACGCAACAGGGAAGCGGGTTCGGGGTACGAGGAAGATGATGATGAAGACAATGAAGAGAGCTCACAGCAAGGAAGCGGAGAAACCGGTTTCCCCAACAGCCAGGATACGTTTATCACCCTGGACCTGGAACCAGTAACCCCCAAACTCACCCAAGGCATGCTCCCAGACCCTGAGGGCACACAAGGGACCTCTGGTGAGTGTACCTTTGTAAATATTACACATGGTTTAAAAGCAAGCGTGTTTAATGATTAATGATTAATTTGCCCTGGCAATCGCGACCAGTACAGCTACTGGAAAAGTCTGTTAATGTGTATGGGGATGGAGCGGAAATCCTCCAGGGACATCTCCAGAAAGCTCTCCTTCATGTACTCCCAAAGCCTTTGCAAAAGATTTCTGGGGAGGGCTGCCTTATCCCGTCCGCCATGGTAGGACACTTTACCACGCCAGGCCAGTAGCACGTAGTCTGGAATCATTGCATAACAAAGCATGGCAGCGTATGGTCCCGGTGTTTGCTGGCATGCAGACAACATCCATTCCTTATCTCTCTTTGTTATCCTCAGGAGAGTGATATCATTCATGGTCACCTGGTTGAAATGGGGTGATTTTATTAAGGGGACATTCAGAGGTGCCCGTTCCTGCTCGGCTGAACAGAAGTGTTCCCCGCTGTTAGCCACACGGTGGGGGGGAGGGGTGAAGCGATCATCCCAGAGAATTGGGTGTGGGGGGGGAGGAGTAGTTGGGTTTGTGCTGCATGTTAACCCGGAAACCCCAGCCCCTCCTTTTACATTGCAAACCCATTTTAAATGGCCAACCCAATGCGTCCTTGGTATGGGAAATGAGGGCGCTGCTGTTTGAAACCATTCCCACATGTTAAGAAGGTTAAAAAAGCCAAAAGACTGTGGCTTACCATGGCTGCCTGCAAGCCGAATTCTGTTGCCTGGCACTGCGTGAGTGATCTCTCACACCAAACCGGCAGGCCCTCAATATAAGAGGAAAAATGCGACCTTGTAACGAAAGCACATGTGCTGTGTAATGTGAACAGCAAAATTTAACGTGAAAGAGTGTACCCATTGTTCTCTAAAATGTGTCTTTTTTAACCACCTCTCCCTTCTCCTCCACCAGCTGCAAATGTTTCTCCTTCGCAGAGGCTAGCGAAGATTAGAAGGAGAAAACGGCGGACTCGGTATGATATGTTCACGGAGCTCCAGATGTCCTCCCACGCTGAAAGAGCACAGCAGAATGCGTGGAGGCAGTCAATGTCAGAGTGCAAAAAAGCACAATTTGAACGAGAGGAGAGGTGGCGGGATGAATCGCAGGCTGAACAGAGCAAGTGGCGGGCTGAAGATGATAGGTGGCGTCAGCTTGCAGACAGAAGGCAAGAGTCGATGGTCTGGCTGCTGGAGCATCAAACTGATATGCTCCAGCGTATGGTTGAGCTGCAGGAAAGGCAGCAGGAGCAGAGACCGCCACTACAGCCCCTGTGTAACCAACAGCCCTCCTCCCCAAGTCCCATTGCCTCCTCACCCAGACGCCCAAGAACACGGTGGGGGAGCCTCCGGCCACCCAGTCACTCCACCCCAGATGATTGCCCGAGCATCGGAAGGCTGGCCTTCAATAAGTGTTAAAGTTTTAAAGTTTTAAACTGCAATGTGTCCTTTTCCTTCCCTCCTCCCCCACCCATCCCGGGCTACCTTGGCAATTATCCCCCTAGTTGTGTGAGGAATTAATAAAGAATGCATGAATGAGAAGTAACAATGACTTTATTGCCTCTGCAAGCGGTGCTCGAAGGGGGGAGGGGAGGGTGGGGTGGTTGGTTTACAGGGAATAGAGTGAACCGGGGGGGGGCGGCAGCGGAGGGTTCATCAAGGAGAAACAAACAGAAGTTTCACACCGTAGCCTGGCCAGTCACAAAACTGGTTTTCAAAGCTTCTCTGATGCGCACCGTGCCCTGCTGTACTCTTCTAACCGCCCTGGTGTCTGGCTGCGCGTAATCAGTGGCCAGGCGATTTGCCTCAACCTCCCACCCCGCCATAAATGTCTCCCCCTTACTCTCACAGATATTGTGGAGCGCACAGCAAGCAGCAATAACAATGGGGATATTGATTTCGCTGAGGTCTATCCGAGTCAGTAAGCTGCGCCAGCGCGCTTTTAAACGTCCAAATGCACATTCCACCACCATTCGGCACTTGCTCAGCCTATAGTTGAACAGGTCCTGACTACTGTCCAGGCTGCCTGTGTTAGGCTTCATGAGCCATGGCATTAAGGGGTAGGCTGGGTCCCCAAGGATAACGATAGGCATTTCAACATCCCCAATGGTTATTTTCTGGTCCGGGAAGAAAGTCCCTTCCTCCAGCTTTCGAAACAGACCAGAGTGCCTGAAGACGCGAGCATCATGTACCTTTCCCGGCCATCCCACGTTGATGTTGGTGAAACGTCCCTTGTGATCCACCAGGGCTTGCAGCAGCATTGAAAAGTACCCCTTGCAGTTTATGTACTCGGTGGCTTGGTGCTCCGGTGACAAGATAGGGATATGGGTTCCGTCTATCGCCCCACCACAGTTTGGGAATCCCATTGCAGCAAAGCCATCCACTATGACCTGCACGTTTCCCAGAGTCACTACCCTTGATATCACCAGGTCTTTCATTGCCCTGGCAACTTGGATCACAGCAGCCCCCACAGTAGATTTGCCCACTCCAAATTGATTCCCGACTGACCGGTAGCTGTCTGGCGTTGCAAGCTTCCACAGGGCTATCGCCACTCGCTTCTCAACTGTGAGGGCTGCTCTGATCCTGGTATTCTGGCGCTTCAGGGCAGGAGAAAGCAAGTCACAAAGTTCCATGAAAGTGCCCTTACGCATGCGAAAGTTTTGCAGCCACTGGGAATTGTCCCACACCTGCAACACGATGCGGTCCCACCAGTCTGTGCTTGTTTCCTGGGCCCAGAATCGGCATTCCACGGCATGAACCTGCCCCAGTAACACCATGATTTGCACATTGCTCGGGCCTGTACTTTGTGAGAGGTCTATGTCCATGTCAATTTCCTCATCACTCTCGTCGCCGCGCTGCAATCGCCTCCTCCTCTGGTCCTGGTTTTGCTTTGGCATGTCCTGGCTCTGCATATACTCCAGGACAATGCGCGTGGTGTTCATAGTGCTCATAATTGCCGTGGTGATCTGAGCGGGCTCCATGATCCCAGTGCTATGGCGTCTGATCTGAAAAAAGGCGCGAAACTGACGGAGGGAGGGAGGGAGGGGCGACTGACGACATGGCGTACAGATACAGGGAATTAAAATCAACAAAGGTGGTTGTGCATCAGGGAGAAACACAAACAACTGTCACACAGAATGGCCCCCCCAAAGATTGAACTCAAAACCCTGGGTTTAGCAGGCCGTTGATTTCACGGAGGGAGGGGGAAGCAAATGAATACAGAACAAATCTGGTCCATCTATTTTTTACATCTTAAGCTGGCAGCAGACGGTGCAGCATGACTGATAGCCATCGGCATCTTCTGGGTGCTTGGCAGAAAATGATATACTACGATTGTTAGTCATCATCGTCAAGAATCAGATGCCCAGAGTGGAAAGTTTGGTGCAGTATTTCTTAGAGGAATCTGCTGAAGAACTTTCCCGGGTGCCTCTGATTGAACTCACTGAGGAGTACGACGACGACGGATACCAGTCGTAATACACCATCCACTGCCAAAAGGCAAGGAGCTGCTGCTGTGTAGCAATGCAGCCCCACGTCTGCCAGCACCCAGATAGCTGATGACAGCTACCAGTCATACTGCACCGTCTACTGCCAAAAGGCAATTAGCTGCTGCTGTGTAGCAGTGCAGTACCACGTCTGCCGGCACCCAGATGACATATGGTGACGGTGAGCTGAGCTGAGCGGGCTCCATGCTTGCCGTGGTATGTTGTCTGCACAGGTAACCCAGGTAAAAAGGCGCGAATCGATTGTCTGCCGTTGCTCTGATGGCGGGGGAGGGGCCTGACGACATGTACCCAGAACCCCCCGCGACACTGTTTTTGCATCATCAGGCATTGGGATCTCAACCCAGAATTCCAATGGGCAGCGGAGACTGTGGGAACTGTGGGATAGCTACCCATAGTGCAATGCGCCGGAAGTCGACGCTAGCCTCGGTACTGTGGACGCGGTCCGCCGACGTAATGCACTTAGAGCATTTTATGTGGGGACACACACAATCGACTGTATAAAACCGATATCTATAAAACCGGCTTCTATAAATTCGACCTAATTTCGTAGTGTAGACGTACCCCTAGTCAAGCAGGATACCACATCACACATTAACCACCACACAGAAAGTAGCATGACAAAGCTCCTCCAATCATGGAACTTCTGCTGGTTACAAGTTTCTGGAAGCCACCATGGCTCTACTCCCCCTGATTAATACCAGATTATCTCGTTCTATAGCACAACTCAAGTGCAAGCTTTGAAAGGATATTTCCACAGCTTGATCAGCAAGTGGTATGCAATTACATATTAGCTATGCAAGGACTTACTAACCATACACTTAATTTTCAGTTTTGGTACAGGTCCTCATCCTTTCATCAGTCGTAGCTGCTCCATCTGCCGAAATGACGACAATTCCAGGTGCTTTGTCACTTCTAATCAATTTCATTAACATTTCCACTTTCTGTCATAATTAGTGGCCTACTTTTTAGTTGGTTGATGCCTTGATGCTACATAGCCCCTCTTCTCTCTCAGATCATTTCAAGTTAGCACATCTAACCCTCTCTCACCTGCCGTTACTCTGTCACGCTGGGAAAGTTAGGTGAAGTTGCTGTATGCTGGCACGGGCCTCTCACCGGACTGTTCACCACAATATCTACTGAATCCATGATCCCTTGTTCAGAATTCAGTCTTACTTCGCTGGAGTCTTCTGTACTTCTATAGCTTTGTTCAATGTCACTGGTTTAAACAGCTGCTCTACATGCCATTTACTCATAGACTTTAAGGTCAGAAGGGACCATTATGATCATCTAGTCTGACCTCCTGCATGATGCAGGCCACAAAAGCTGACCCACCCACTCTTGGAATAATTCTCTCCCTTGACTTAGCTGTTGAAGTCCCCAAATCATAATTTAAAGACTTCAAGTCGCAGAGAATCCTCCAGCAAGCGACCCCTGCCCCATGCTGCGGAGGAAGGCGAAAAACCTCCAGGGCCTCTGCCAATCTACCCTGGAGGAAAATTCCTTCCCGACCCCAAATATGGCGATCAGCTGAACCCCGAGCATGCGAGCAAGATTCTCCAGCCAGACCCTCCGGAAAAAAGTTCTCTGTAGTAACTTTTAATATCCCATCATTGATCATTGTTACTAATTACCAGCGATGGCACGTTATTGACCTATTGACTAAAATCACGTTATCCCATCAAACCATCCCCTCCATAAACTTATCAAGCTTAATCTTAAAGCCAGAGAGGTCTTTCGCCCCCACTGTTTCCCTCGGAAGGCTGTTCCAGAACTTCACCCCTCTGATGGTTAGAAACCTTCGCCTAATTTCAAGCCTAAACTTCCCGACAGCCAGTTTATATCCATTTGTTCTCATGTCCATATTAGTACTGAGCTGAAATAATTCCTCTCCCTCCCTGGTATTTATCCCTCTGATATATTTAAAGAGAGCAATCATATCCCACCTCAGCCTTCTTTTGGTTAAGGTAAACAAACCGATCTCCTCGAGTCTCCTTTCATACGACAGGTTTTCCATTCCTCGGATCATCCTAGTGGCCCTTCTCTGTACCCGTTCCAGTTTGTATTCATCCCTTTTAAACATGGGAGACCAGAACTGCACACAGTACTCCAAATGAGGTCTCACCAGTGTCTTGTATAACGGAACCAGCACCTCCTTATCCCTACTAGAAATACCTCGCCTAATGCATCCCAGGACCGCATTAGCTTTTTTCATGGCCATGTCACATTGCCGACTCATAGTCATCTTGCGATCAACCAGGACTCCGAGGTCCTTCTCCTCTTCCGTTACTTCCAATGTAATCCCCATGCTCTCTTCTTCTGCAAGTGTCAGGCATAACATGATGCCACCAGTGTTTCTTGGCATCGTCCAGACTGCTGAGAGCTACTGTAGTTATAATCCGCCCATTATTCTCAACAAAAAAACCACTTCAAATACTCTCTCTTTTTATTAAACTCAGACCCTTCGACTAGCCAAAATTAGACATGTTCTAAAATGTAAAGAAATACTCCAGATTCCCTGAGATTGCAGCAAAGTTTAATTGCCCATTAGAATTTCAGTGCATAACAGAAACATTACTTTAGAGCTAGGACATTGACTTGATTACTTAGGACTGTTACTCGGTAAAGAAGATGATCCTCCTTTTATCATCTATACATGTTAAGTTTTGGTAAGACGTGTATATGTACCTTATGCTTTTTACCAACTGCTGGCCAGATACTTGAGTGGCTTCAACCTGACAGCACACTCACCCCACCTGTTAATCATTCTGTCCACCCACACAGTCTTACTGCTGCAGGGACTAACAGAGACTCTGTTGGGTCTACTGCAGTTAGTTTGGTGACCCAAAAGAGAGTCTCTCCTCCATGTAGAGAACAGAGCTGTACTAGGCTCATCTCGGCTGGAAGTCACTCTTTGCATATGAAACATTTAAAGAAAATTCATAACCACCCCAATGCAGTACCTGCCTTCCTAGTCCTTATACAAAAAGTATTCTAGCATTCAGAATCCAAAAGGCATTTCTTAAAGCTACAGAACAGGGTGCTACCCCCACCAACAACCCAGCCCCGCTCACACACCCCTCTCCAAGCCCTAGTCCTCGCTGAAATGTCTCTGTGCAGCTGCATTCTGAATAAGTCTCTTTTTGGTGGTCACACATGATTTCATTCACTGAGGTTTGTGACTAACCTTGGTTCCTCTTTCCAGCTTTTTTCTTTTTTAAAAAATGCAAAGCAAATTCACCTCCAATTTAATCTGTGCACCCCGCAGAGTAAATTCTCACAGCATAGTGCTGTAGCTCCACTGACTTTGCCATCAAAGGTCAAATACTCTGTTATTTTGTACAGGTTTCAGACATTCCAGATGCCATCTGCGGTGGGACTGAATGTTAAGCAGCACTTTCTGCATCTCACGTGGACTATCACAAGCCACTCTGTCCCCATTTGCAGACTTCATGTGCCGGTCACTGTTGCCTCTCAGACATTTAGATTCACCCATCTCCATTCTAACAACAAGCAGTAAATTATATAATCCTTTTCTCCTATCATCATCTGATTCTTGCATGAGGCAAGTAATTGGCAATCTCTTTGAAGACCCGCAGCGGTTGACATCTTCAATGAATTTTTTGAATAGCAATTGAACCTACAGGTACAGAACAAAATGCAGCCTTCAGATGATGTCAGGAGATGTTTCCCTCTACACTTCATAGCATTTGAATTGATTACCATATGTATTCACAACTGGCCTGCACCTTAAGAATAAAATTCACTCTCCCCATACAAAGCATTAGTAATCAAGCTTTGTGCAAGGAATTCCCTGGGGATCTAGTTAACATGGAATGGTCAGACACAAGCTGCAGTGGCAGGGTATGGAGGCACATTGCAGCCCATCTCCAGTCAGTATTCCAGTCCATGGGCTGGAGTGGTGTCCCCGCCCCATGGGATTCTGGGCCATTGGATTTGTGGAGATGTGGATCTATCTACCTAGGGATGTATAGTACAGCCCCATACTCCTCTGTGGCAGCCACTCCACTTCTTTCTCATCTTCTCCTCCCATGAGGGAACAGCAGTGCAAAGTTTAAGTGGGCCATGTGCTGGCTTTCTGGACCAGAGGGAATTTCACCCTAGCTACATATTAGCACTATGCACTGTGACAGTGGCTGACAGATGCTGTTTCTCCTTACGACAAGCCATAACTCATGGCAAGGCTTATTTCATTATTTCAATCAACATTCCTCAGTTCAAGATACTTTGTACGCTATGTTTTTTCTTTTAACAAATTGCCCGAAGAGCAGTAGTCTACTGAAGTATGTGTGCTACCTTCCAGCCTCTTGCAACGAATCCATCTTTTGCAAACAGACATAACTGAGCCACATGTTCAGCTGGCATATATTGGCTTAGTTCCATTTAAGTCAATGGAGTTACGCCAATTTACACGAGTTGAGAATTTGACCCAGTTACTTTATAAATGAGACATGATGGAGAAAGGACTATACAGACTTTCTCCTTCAACTCCAAAGACACAACCCTCTACCTCTTGAGTTGACAGAGAACGCCCTTAGTTTTTAGTCACAGTAAGTCTCTCATCTACCAGAGCAGTGGCTCTCAACCTTTCCAGACTACTCTACCCCTTTCAAGAGTCTGATTTGTCTTGCGTACCCCCAAGTTTCACCTCACTTAAAAACAACTTGCTTACAAAAATCAGACAAAAATACAGAAGTCTCACAGCACACTATTACTGAAAAATGGCTTACTTTCTCATTTCTATAATATAATTATAAAATAAATCAATTGGAATATAAATATCATACTTACATTTCAGTGTATAGTATATAGAGCAGTATAAACAAATTTCATTGTCTGTATGAAATTTTAGTTTGTACTGACTTCACTAATGCTTTTTACGTAGCCTGTTGTAAAACTAGGCAAATATCTAGATGAGTTTAATGCACCCCCTGGAAGACCTCTGTGTACCATCAGGGATACGCGTACCCCTGGTTGAGAGGATAGCAAAACTTATACAGTCACTCCTATGACTGCCACAGAAATCTAACCAAACTCCCAAATGAAGAGCTCCATTGTTTTGGGGTTGTTTTGTTGTTGTTTTGGGGGGGTTGTTTTGTTTGTTTTGTAAACCTGCTCTTATACTACCAACTGAAAATGTCAGGAAACAGGAGGAGGCCACAAATGCTCAAAATCAATAATTCCATAGGAAGGAAGGAAGGAAGGAAGGAAGGATGTATTTAGACAGTGATTTGCTTAAAACACCAACCATAGCCTCCAATGTACAATTTGTCAAGAGAAGATAAGGGCTGAGGAAATGCACACAGATATAGTTGCAACAGCTATCATCTTAGCTGACACACCTGGGATTGAACCAGGGACCTGCTGAAAAATAGAAACATAAGCTGCTACAGAGCTAGGCTCTCTTAAGGGGGCCTTCAACAGACTCCTATCCTCTGTGGATCGGGCACAGTGGCGGACCTGTAACAGACTCTGACCAGTAAGTTACAGAATGCTGGCAAAGTCCTCCGGATTCTACAAATGTATTTAAAACTAAGCCCACTAAAATTCAAGATCCCCAGCTGGCATAAGTGGCACAGACAACGTCATTGAAGTCAGTGGAGCTAAACCAATTTACAGCAGCCGAGGATCTGGACCATATATTTTTAAGAAACAGTGACAGCAATTTCCCTGAAATTACCTTTTTAACTACAGTTATGCTCAAAGCAGAGTCCCCAGAGTAGAGGGCTTATGAAATTGCTTTCACTTTGTCAGTTAAAACAATGGCAAGATTTTACCCCTTCCTCCTATCATTCCTTTATTTTGCTGGTATTCCCCCTCCTTGGCTACTGCCATCCACCTCTGCTTTGAGCCCTTTGCCTATGATCTTTTCATTTTCTAACCTCATTAACAATGAACTGAAGCATCTTTAACTGTCTGGGGCCAAATACAGACCAATGCCCCATTGTTATCAGCTAAAGCCATAAAATTGCACCAGCTGGAACAGAACTCAACCTTTGGCTCAAAAGAGAATGGTTCAGGGAGCTCCAATTGCATGGTGATTGGTGCATTTAAAAGAGAATAGACAGAGTACTAACTCAGCCACTTAGGGAGGTGCCTAAGTAATGTAGATGTACATCCCACCCTTAAGTATGACACTGTCCAGCAGAAGGCACTCCTCATCTACACACACTTGAAAGCAGCATCCAAAGCCCGATAGTCTTTTTCCCCCTCAACACTCAAAAGAGGCACTTGAGGTGACCAGAGTCAAAGTTATCTTTCCAAAAGCAAGGGACACAATCTCAGACCAGCCTCAGTGGACAGTTCGATACAGCACTGTTCACCAATCACATCAGAGATCCCAAAGCTCCAGTGAACACCTTTTCCCAATACAGTATAATACCAGCAAGGGTAAGGAAGAAAAAGTTGCAGCAGCAGTTAATTCATAGATTCTAAGGCCAGAAAGGACCATTATGATAATCTAGTCTGACCTCCTGTCTACCAAAGGCCATAGAACTTCCCCAAAATAATTCCTACAGCAGAGCTTTTAGAAAAACATGTAATTTTGATTTTAAAATTGTCAGTGATGGAGAATCCACCAGGACCCTTGGTAAATTGTTCCACCAGAGCTTGCTTCATAAAGTTAATTACCCTCACTGTTAAATATTTACGCCTCTGAATTTGTCTAGCTTCAACTTCCAGCCAGTGGATCAGGTTATACATTTTGCTGATCAATTGAAGAGCCCATTATAAATATTTGTTCCCCATGTAGGTACTTATATACTGCAATGAAGTCATCCCTCAAACTTCTTTGTTAAGCTAAATAGATTGAGCTCCTTGAGTCTATCACTATATGAGTTAAGAGTTTATTAAACATGAATATTTACACTGCCCCCATTCATTAATTTTTTCTGTACCTTTGCCACATTCTGTGCATTCCGTCTACAATTTCAAAAGTGAATATTGTGCCAGTGTGAGGTATTTTCATTCATTTTCCTCCCCTTTCTCCTTTTGATATCCAAAGAAATGGCTGCCACCCCACTGAACCCCAAGGCATATCTGTTCCCAACACAACTAGTCCATTTTTGAGTGACCTACTAGATACCCAGCTAGACTGGAAAATAACATTTTGTTATTCAAGACTCTGTTTCCTGCACTGAGCACTTCCATACCATGATAATGGATGCACCTCTAAGAACATGAACAGTATAGAAAATGTCTACTGACGCATGTGATGAGGGCCAGATGCTCACCTTATTATAGTTACTAGTTTAAAAAAAATTATTTATGAAGCAAGCTCTTTGATATGCAATGTCCGGTTTACAGAGAAACTACTCTACACAAAACATCAAATGAGTTGACAGCAACTTGAATTTAAAATAAACACAATTTAAAAGCCTCATGAAATTCACATAGCTTTAAAAATAAATTAACAACAATGTCAGAGAAAATGAGTATATTTCATTACCTGGCTACAGCTAATCTAGAAGTATAATTTCACCAAGGATAGTACAAGAAATGTATGGAATCCTTAGACCTGGAGAAAATTCCTTAAAAAACCACACATCTCCTGGTCATGTCAGGATACATAGATCCAGGACAAATTTATGAGTAGCCGTACAATGAGCTATGGTATCTTGAGAAGTCACTAGCTAAGTAGATTAGGCAAGGTCAGTAGTTATATGATAAAACCCTAAAACACCACAAAAAATACCACAGGAAGTAGGTATTACTTTTCCATCTGAGCCCATACCCCATCCTGGTGCTGGCGACACTGCACTGCTGACGGTGCATTCCTAGAGATGAGACATAAAAATGTGGTCCTAATTTCTTGTGATCATTAAAGATCCCATAGTATTTTTTCCTCTAGTTTAAAATGCTACCTGGCATCTTGGCCACATTTCAACTCTGGTAATTACATTCTTCCTACTTAAAGCTGCAATAGGGATTTAACCAGAGACAAAACTCTTCATTTCCTGTCCATAAATGAGAAGCACTATTAAAGATTTGCTGCCTTCCACTCCAGAGGGGCTGCAGTGATCCAGGCAAATTATTTGTAAAGCTATCTGAGCACCTAAAAGGAAATGCACTATAGAATTGGAAGATATTATTAATAATAAATAGGGCTGTCAAGCGATTAAAAAAATTAATCACGATTAATTGCGTGATTAAAAAAATTAATTGTGATTAATTGCATGATTAATCACACTGTTAAACAATAATAGGATAAAAATTTTGGATGTTTTCTACATTTTCAAATATATTGATTTCAATTACAACACGGACTACAAAGTGTACAGTGCTCTTAATTATCATACTGCTACAGATTAACAGGCTTGGATAAAATTAGAACCAGACCGTCACTTAAAATTTGAACTGAACCTTTGAGGCCCAATAGAGTTTGGGTAACTTCCCTCTTCCCAAAACATTGTTTTCACACATCCATACCTCTCTGCTTCCCAATTCTCCCAAAGTGGAAGTGCAGAAATCCCATGAGAGAAGCAGTTCTAGGGATAGCTGAAGCTTGACCAGAAGGAAACAGCAGAAACCACATATGTGAAACTTGGCAGACTCCATTGTTTATGTAGTACAGTATTGTAACCATCTGAACTTTGGGGCATGAACTTTGAACACAAAGCTCTGAACTGTCTGAAGTTCACCCATTGCTTAAGTATAGACCACATGACCAGTAGTAGTTCCACCATCTTTTCAACCTAATAAGAAAGCACCTACAGATGCAGTGTAACAAATGTTATGGGGAGAAAGGACTAAAATAAAACCAATGCATAAAGTAAGCCTTGGATATTTTTTCCCACTCTCTTTACAACATCCCAGAATTATGTAAAAGAGAAGCTCTGTCTAAAATGTGAGTTACTGTAATTCTCCAAAGACATTTCACGATTATAAGCAGTACTGAAATAAAACGAACATCCTGTTCCAGTCCCTTTAGCTAAACTCTCTCACCCAAAGAGCATCAAGTGACTCAGTGCAATGTCATAACAAGCAACACTTCTGTTACAGAAGCATACTCGGCCAACAGCTACTCTTGCAAATAAATCAGTTGCATTTTATTGTAGTAGTTCATCAAAAAGCTTCATATTTTTATCTTGGCAAAAGGACAAAAAATATAGTGTACAATAACCAGATGGCAAGTAAACAATATTATTTCCAGTCTCATGTGGGAAAAAAATATGACTTTGTTTCTACAAACTTGCAAACTGAGAAAAATAATGTTTAGGAATAAGACATCTTTGGCTTCAAATTATAACACAAATGATATGGTGAGGCCATTATAGGATATCATTACTTGATCTTGCTAAGATGTCCAAATGCAAGGTTACTACAAATCTTTCCCTCTCTCACATTGGATTGTTTAATCAAAACAGGGTACTTATTCCACTTGGGAAAAGACAATGATGGTTTGTGGCATAGTATCGCCTTCTTGCTGTAGGCAGCATCAATTGTGCAGTTAACTGCTGATATTCTTTGGGGCCTTGTAATGGCACGGCACGGCACCCACCTCTCACGAGCGCCGCCTGCTCAAGTGCATGTCTGCACACTCTCCGTTTGTGGTGACCCCTGTCAGTGGCTTCTCAGGCAAGTTTTTAGTGACTCAACCCTCCAGCTGAGTCACACATGCTGTCTCTATGTGAAACAGAACAAACCCCTTCCAGGGTATACAGCCTTTAACTTGTCCCAGCCCTGGTATGGGACCGTACCCACCTCCCTGGAGACACTGTCTTCCTGCAGCCCTCCCTGGGCTCAGTCCTTACTCAGTCCCAGCAGCTAGCCAGGAGCTCTCTCTTGCTGCCCTGGTCCCTGCCAACACTGAGCTGGCCATGGTCCTGCTGCTCTTTCAGTCAGCCAGGAACACAGTTCTCTCTCCTCCAGCTCCAAGCAGCAACTGTCTGACTCTGGCCCTGCAGCTCCTTTTGGGTGTGTCTGCTGGGCCCTGACTGGCTGTTCCCTACCGCCTCAGTCATTGGCTGTTTCCCAGCAACCACTCTAGGCTATTTGGAGTACTTCTCTTCTGCTCCTCTCTGGGACAGTGTGTGGTAGGATCCTGAGGCATCTAGCAGGGAGCCTTTGAGCCTTGTCCACCACACCCAGGCTCATTCACAAATGGTTGCCCATATTCTATATTTTAAGACTATGTTTTTATTAAATCAAATGTACTGAAGGTATAGTGCATCTCTTTAGTTGGCCAAATTCATTAGACATTTTGAATCAGTGATTTTGTGTTTATTGCCATCATTTTTCGTTCATGCCACCATCACCAGACTATCACTAAGACCTGTGTACTATTACCTATGCTGAAAGTTTCAAAAACGTAGGACTCCTACTTAAATGGAAATAGAATTTATTACGGTGAAGAAAGCTATCTGCCAAAAAGGCATAAATATGCCCTGTGCCAAGTGGATACCTATAATAGTTCCAAAAATGTAAACCTTCACCAGTTTGCATTGCCCCCTAGAGAACATATTAAAGTCACTTTGATTTATAGGTTTAAAGGTATAGAGGGTATATCTCCGCCACAGCGCCAACCCAGCATTGCTGTGATTAGCATGCAGTTCTATAAAATAGAGTGACTCCTGATCAGCACGCATCATAGAAGCTACTGCACACTTTATGCTTTATTTGGTAAGTCTGTAAAAGAACATGTGGCACTACAATACTGACTAGCACCAAGAAATTCTGGATCACAGGACATACCATTTAGAGACTAAATTCATTTCCATCTCTCTAAAATTCTCATTACAATAAGCCCAGGCTTACCTATAGTTACATTAATGAACTCTAATCCAATGATTACCTGTAGTTACACTAATTAGTAATAATCCAATGATTACTTGGAGTGGCATTGATGCATTTAATGAGGGATTATTATATTTGGCTTCTGAACTTGCAATTGGGGTGGTGATTTTCTTGCTGAGGTAGATGTTTTTAGACACCTATGCATTCAAGCAAAGTAGCTATTTTAAACTTTCTACACCAAGAAATGAATTTAACAACACTTATCACTAAATGCAAGGTATGGACATTGCTGCTGCTTTAGCCACTTGTTCCTGAATGTAAGGAAGATTTAGAAGATCAGGTTTTCCTGGATGTATATTTTAATAGCAGAAAGCCATGTTTTACTATTATTCCTTCCAATTTAGACAATTTTTCCCCTCAGCTACACCAAAAGGCAAGAGAATCATAGAATATCAGGGTTGGAAGGGACCTCAGGAGGTCATCTAGTCCAATCCCCTGTTCAAAGCAGGACCAATCCCCAACTAAATCATTCCAGCCATGACTTTGTCAAGCCTGACCTTAAAAACCTATAAGGAAGGAGATTCCACCACCTCCCTAGGTAACCCATTCCAGTGCTTCACCACCTTCCTAGTGAAAAAGTTTTTCCTAATATCCAACCTAAACCGCCCCCACTGCAACTTGAGACCATTACTCTTTGTTCTATCATCTGCTACCACTGAGAACAGTCTAGATCCATCCTCTTTGGAACCCCCTTTCAGGTAGTTGAAAGCAGCTATCAAATCCCCTCTCATTCTTCTCCTCTGCAGACTAAATAATCCATTCCCTCAGCCTCTCCTCATAAGCCATGTGCTCCAGCCCCCTAATCATTTTTGTTGCCCTCCGCTGGACTCTTTCCAATTTTTCCACATCCTCCTTGTAGTGTGGGGCCCAAAACTAGATACAATACTCCAGATGAGGCCTCACCAATGCCAAATAGAGGGGAATGATCACGTCCCTCAATCTGCTGGCAATGCTCCTACTTATACAGCCCAAAATGCTGCTAGCCTTCTTGACAAGGGCACACTGTTGACTCATTTCCAGCTTCTCATCCACTGTAACCCCTAGGTCCTTTTCTACAGAACTGCTGCCTAGCCACTCGGTCCCTAGTCTGTAGCAGTGCACGGGATTCTTCTGTCCTAAGTGAAGGACTCTGCACTTGTCCTTGTTGAACCTCATCAGATTTCTTTTGGCCCAATCCTCTAATTTGTCTAGGTTCCTCTGTATCCTATCCCTACCCTCCAGCGTATCTACCACTCCTCTCAGTTTCGTGTCATCTGCAAACTTGCTGAGGGTGCAATTCACGCCATCCTCCAGATCATTAATGAGGCATTGATCTAAGCTGCACATTGAAATCTGCATACACTTTCTATATCCTTCTCTCTCTCTCTCTCACCATTCCTGCTAACATGACTGATGTCCTCTGTTACTCCACCTAACCAAATTAGAGTGCACAGAAGTGATTTAATATTCTGGGGAAATAATCGGATTGTTTGAGGTTGGCAGATGATCTCAAAATAGAGTTAAGAAACAGACCCTTGGCAAAGTAGAGCTTTGCAGAAAAAACACATTTGCTTCAACAGTGATGCATAAGCTGATAGCAAAAAGGAGGCTGACACTAAACTGCATCAGAAAGGAAATATTGTGCACCAGAGCAAACAGGTAAGAGAGAACTTGAAGCTCTGAGCTGTGCTTATTACCTGGGAAACAAGGAGAGAACAGAGATGCAAGAAAACCTAGGGGGAAGTGTCACCTAGTGAGAGCAATGGCCACTTAACATTAGTTGGGAAACAGAGTTTTCAAACCATACTTTTTGGGCCAAGTCCAGGTCTCTATGACGTGAGTTGCAAAACTCCTACTGATGAGAATTTGGTCCCTTATAGTTTGTGGATTTTTAACGTATGAATCATCAGCTGAAAACTCATCCTGGCCTGAAGTTAATGCCTCAACCTTGCCTAGTGGGACACAGCTCTGGGGAAGAGCCACGGAAGGAACCAATTGCAGCTCCACAAGCCTGGGGCACCTTCTAAATCCTTCCTGTTCCCAGCATAGTTTGAAGCAGCCTCAAGGCCGCTTTAGACTATGGTGGCTTGTAATGACCCCTCAAGAGGCTGACAAAGCTGGGAATCACTAGAGTGCCCCATGTTCCAGCCAGGCCCCAAGGCCGGAGCTGGCTATGGGGGTGGCACAGAGCTGCCTATGCCAGCCAGCGATTCCTCAACACTAGTGAAATCCCCAGTTGCCCTATTACGGCAGCTTTATGGCCCCTTTGCGTTGGGCTTCCCCTTGACTTTATTCAGCATTTGCATTATTTTCTACACTATTACACCACACCGCCCTGTGATGCTTGGCTTTACCATATCAGTACAGGAAATACTACCTATTACATGGTAAAGCCAAACTCCACTTTTTTAAAGCAGTTGTCTATCATGCATGTCATTTGAAAGGTGATATTTTCTCCCTTATTGGCAATGAAGACATGTTACATCCAATACCTTCATGTTGTGATAATTTGGGCATTTTCAACACATGAATATTTAGCATCGAACTCCCCTTCAACTTCAGAACTGGAAGCTGGGCCATGTGTCATTTCAAAAGTAATTCTCTAAAACTCCATGACTATTTGACTTTTGCCCCAGAGTCATGCTAGTTTGGACATCTTTCCTATACTCCTTCCTCACATCGGCACCTCCACTTGTAAGAGATCTGTTACCTGGGATCCTTAGCCCACGTGGAGTTGAACTTCAGTAAGACTCTAGACAGGCATCAAGGTTTGTGTCAACATATTCCAGGGGTGGGCAAACTTTTTGGCCTGAGGGCCACACTGGGGTTGCAAAACTGTATGGAGGGCCGGGTAGGGAAGGCTGTGCCTCCTCAAACAAGCTGCCCCCCACCCCCTATCCACCCCCTCCCACTTCCTGCCCCCTGACTGCCCCCCTCAGAACCCCCAGCCCATCCAACCCCCCCTGCTCCTTGTCTCCTAACTGCCCCCTCCCAGGACCCCCCGCCCGTAACTGCCCCCTAGAACCCCACCCCCTATCCAGCCCCCCTGCTCCCAGTCCCCTGACTGCCCCAACCCCTATCCATACCCCTGCCCCCTGACAGGCCCCCGGGACGCCACGCCTATCCAACCCCCCCATTCCCCATCCCCCGACTGCCCCCCCCGAACCTCTGCCCCATCCAACTGCCCCCTGCTCCTTATCCAACCCCTCCTGCTCCCTGTCCCCTGAATACCCCCTGGGACCTCCCGCCCCTTATCCAACCCCCCAGCCCCCTTACCATGCCTCTCAGAGCAGCATGTCTGGCAGCTGCGCCGCCTGGCCGGAGCTAGACATGCTGCTGCTCTGCTCAGCAAGAGCGTGCTGCTCCACTGCCCGCATGGCGGCATGGCTGCGGGGGAGGAGGGACAGCAGGGGAGGGGCCAGGGGCTGGCCTCCCCGGCCGGGAGCTCAAGGGCCAGGCAGGATGGTCCCGTGGGCCGGATGTGGCCCACAGGCCGTAGTTTGCCCACCTCTGGCATATTCCAATGAAGGATCAGGGCCTATATTTGTAAGGGCCAGTAAATGCTCAGAGAGTAAGCCAAACTTAGCCATTGGCGGAATATCTTCCTATGATCACAGGTGTGTTTGGATTTTTATATAGCAAAAACATCAAATAAAAAATTAAGAATTCATAAATATAATCAAGGCTTTTGATTAATGATCAGCTCTCACACTAGACTATCCATACACCCAGTTTATGAACCTGTGTAAATTATTCTAATATTAGTTTTTATATTGCAATGCAATTATCCAATGAGGCGTTCGCATGGATGGATCATTTGATCATTTGTTCTGTTCAGGTTTCAGAGTAGCAGCCGTGTTAGTCTGTATCCGCAAAAAGAACAGGAGTACTTGTGGCACCTTAGAGACTAACAAATTTATTAGAGCATAAGCTTTCGTGGGCTACAACCCACTTCTTCGGATGCATATAGAGTGAAACATATATTGAGGAGATATATAAACACACACATACAGAGAGCATGAACAGGTGGGAGTTGTCTTACCAACTCTGAGAGGCCAATTAAGTAAGAGAATTCTCTCTCAGAGTTGGTAAGACAATTCCCACCTGTTCATGCTCTCTGTATGTGTGTGTATATATATCTCCTCAATATATGTTTCACTCTATATGCATCCGAAGAAGTGGGTTGTAGCCCACGAAAGCTTATGCTCTAATAAATTTGTTAGTCTCTAAGGTGCCACAAGTACTCCTGTTCTTTGTTCTGTTCACTCCCTCTGAAGCACCTGGCACTGGCCATTGTCGGAAGACAGGATACCGGTCTAGATGGATCTTTGGTCTGACCCAGTATGGCCATTCTTATAGTCTCTTAAACAGTGGAATGTATTTAAAATAAACACATTAATATCTTAAACCTTGAGTCTTAATATGAAAACTATTCATAGTCAATTCAGCTTCAGCTGTGTTCAATCACATCTTTCCATTTTGGAACTCCATCACTAAAGCAAAGCTATGTCTAGAACAAAATGAGCTTTCATATAAATAGTAAGTCAGTTTTTAAAGCACACTGAGGTGCTCTGGCCTCCTTGCACACTATGAGCACACTGCATGGAGGCAAAAGTGGTATAGTCCTTCTGACTATATCAGGGGTAGGCAACCTATGGCACATGTGCCAAAGGCGGCACACAAGCTGATTTTCAGTGGCATTCACACTCCCCGGGTCCTGGCCACTGGTCCGGGGGGCTCTGCATTTTAATTTAATTTTAAATGAAGCTTCTTAAACATTTTAAAAACCTTATTTACTTTACATATAACAATAGTTTCGTTATTTATTATAGACTTATAGAAAAAGACCTTCTAAAAACGTTAAAATGTATTACTGGCACGTGAAACCTTAAATTAGAGCGAATAAATGAAGACTTGGCACACCACTTCTGAAAGGTTGCCAACCCCTGGACTATATGAATTTTGCTTGGCCTCAAATCCAACAGTGATGGCGCATTAGAAATAGATGAAATGAGAATATAAACTTATGTTTTAAAACATCCTCTTAACAATCAAACATCTAAACTCCAGAAGATGGCTCAGAGAAAAAGGAGCACGTTTTGAGAGAGACAGACAGGGGATTGGTCGATATGTCCTATCTGATTACATTAAAAGCCCTTTAATAGAGGTAAGCTGATTTTTAAGATTATAACTTTATTCATGGCCCTTTGTCTGTGCTGCGTTCTCCACCCACTCCTCACAGCAGCACTCTAACTGCAAGGAAAACAGTTAGTCAGTGCCCACTTAAATATTTTTAACATAATTTCATCTGAATCATTTCAAATGGGGATTCTTCATTTGCTCTTTCATTTCTGGGCATGAAAGCCAAGAGATTCACTGCCTTGTGAAGTGCCCTTAGCCATCTACATAAAAAAACAAGGTTAGATATTAAACTGGTTTTATAAACATACAGATTGTTATCTCCACACAGCAGATTAGAGAAACAGACCCTGCAGTCCCCATGCAGACAAATCTCCCACTGACATCAACAGATCATGTCCTCTTTAGTCATGTAACAATCCATGAATTAGATTCCCAGAAATGGGTTCACATCTGACAGTGGACCCTTTCCACGCCTTACATGTGGCTTGAGGAAATTTGCTTTGGTGCTCATTATTTCTTTTACTTTGTAGCTACAACTATTAAAGACCATCACATTGAAACAGCGTTCCCTGGAGTGTGTCCTTTGTTCAGCAGATACCTTCATGTAGTAGAACATTGCCTGGGTAACCAGGCAGTAATACTAAGCTGCCTAAATCAGTTACCAGAGTATTGCAGTGCAGAAAGCAAAACGAATGTGTAGTAACGGAGCACAATAATGAAGTAGTTATAGTGATGGAGATTTCAGTCATTTATTGCAGCACTGTACCTAAATTAGGGTTTAATTCTGCTCCCACTGGAGACAACGGGAGTTTTGCCATTTAATTTGAGGGGAGCATGATCATGCCTTTACTGGGTGAATACAATAACCAAGAAGTAATCTCTATCTAATCGAATACATATATAGCCCTTATCACTGTAGTATCTGTGTCTCTTGTTACTCTTAACATTCAGGATCTACCTTAATATTGTTTAGATCCTGTGAGCTGGACAGGACCACTGAACTGTGCATTTAATATCTGAATTTTAAAAGCATACACGTGTTTCATCAAGGACTGGGTAGCCTCTGCTTTGACACTAATTCTTCTTCTTCAAGGGCAGCAGACTATGCATAAAGTGCAGTTTTAGTAATAAAAGTAGTTAACATTGTGGGGTGTCATTTACTCTCTCAACATTACATCAAATTTGCTCAGTTGACAAGCCAAACTATCCTTCTAATGACTAGTCCTGCAAATTCAGCTAAAAATACACTAAATACTTTCCGCCTAGTACTTTTCCATATGCCCAGTTGCTTTATCTCCCAGAGGGATGTGCTCAGATTATGAATGGGAGAGGAGGTGGGCCGTGCAATTGCTAATGGAAATGGAATGGCACCAGACAGTCTTTCTATAAAGATGTGTAGTACATCCTCATCAACGTCACGGTCTCCTTTGAGAACAGGACCCCAGCCTTTCGCCAAGCCCGAGGTCGTAAGCCAGAAAAGTACGCTCCCCTGGCCAACACCCTGAGAGCGAAGAGCTACGAGGTGCAGATGGACGCCCTGGTCGTCGAAGCCCTGGGCGCCTGGGACCCCTGCAAGGAGCGTGTGCTGCGGACCTGCGGGATCGGTCGATGCCACGTACGGCTCATGCAGTGCCTCATGGTCTCAGACACCATCCGATGGTCCAGAGACATCTACATTGAACACGTCACCGGCCACCGACAGTAGCAGGAGGCGTGAGCCAGAGTGACATTGTTCTTTGACTATGAGAAAGGGACCAAGAGACTTTCTCCGTTGGATCATATGAACTGGAACCATAAACTCCCTGAACATTAAATCTCACCAAATGAGGGTGAATCCATTCTCATCATATCCAGTCATACTCCACACCCGAACATAGCCATTATTATGAGCTTCATACCCTCATATCTCAATGCCTGTACTTTGACCCATCAACCTTTTACCCCCAATCGGGGATATTGCAGATTATGTATACCTTATGCCACCCGATCTTAAACCAAACTTCGCACCCCTCGATAATCTGTACGTTATTCCCTGATAACCAGAAACTTCTATGCTTAAACTCTATACCATTCACTTTTTTTTTTTAAAACATCTTAATACAATTTTTAAATTTGTTACATGAATATCCGGGAACTAATTCCTTTCACCTTTCAGGTCAAGAATTCACATTCCACATTGTGTGACAGATATTTGGTGGGCTCATTTAAGTAGCCCATTGTTCCCCTGACCCCACTCTCCTCCCTCCCCCAGTTTTCCTGAGATTGAATATTTTCTATTGCTGTAACAAACATCTTTTCCCCAAGCTGATTTGACTATAGTAAGGGTGGCCAACATAGTGACCCGCCTATGACAATCTTCAGAAGTTTGAGCACCGAGGCGCATCAGCTGGGGCTTGGGGTTTCAGCCCTGCTCCTGCTGAAGCCCCGAGCCCTGGCAGGCATGCCCCCTGGGTCTGAAGCCATAAGACACACACCCCCGTCCCCGCTGGGGCAGAAGCCCCTACCCCAAGACCCTGCTGCAAGGCAGAGGTCCCGAGCTCCCTCCCAGTCTGGTAGGTGGAGAATTGGAGGGATGTGCGTGGGGGACTCCACGAGCCGCACTTTAACTGTAAAAGAGCCGCATGCTGCTCGCAGGCCATGGTTTGGCCACCCCTGGGCTATAGTGACATAAGAAGACTCAGTTATCGCCTTCCATATCCTCTTGGGGGACCAAGCAAGTTATAACAACAGGAGATGGATTCCTCAGTTGGCTATTGAAATACTGTATTCTTCTTTTAAATAGATATTTCTTCATTCATGCCACTATTTTTTCCTGAGTCTTGGCAGCCCACTAAAGCACCTTATATTAAGTGTTTCCATAACAAAGTGACAAGTTGTTTCAAATCCAATTTCTTTGTTATTAATGTAACTTCTACATACTTGCCCATGTTTTCTTGATCTTGGCAAAGTTTAAATCCTCATATCTCCTTCGCTATCATACTATTACATTTTCCAATTACACATCAAAATCAATATCCCTGCCCTATTATGCTACCAATATTATAAAGCACAGGAAGCGGTGGTATTTACTGGTTAGGGTAGGGAAGTGGAAAGGTTCTATTCACAGCCCTGCAATCAGAGGCAAGTCTAACTTCTCTGTGTCACCAAATACCTATCTGTAAAAATCTGTAATATTTAACTAAAATGGTCACTGCTACAAGCCAATATTTGCCAGTATTTACCACACCTCACTATAGGCACTATATAAATGCAAAACATTAAGATTATTATTTATGACTCAATACTTGTACTGCAATAGTACACAAAAATGGGGTCCCACTCTGATGGACACTATACAAAATATATGCAAAGATATTGTCCCTGTCCTGAACAACTTCCAGTCTAAGATAACACGGGATATACAAAAGGTGTGGGGAGAAGGATGCAATCATTTATATTACACATACACACCACATTTTAAAAATCAAACAGGAGGACAGTTGACACTTTCATCATCTTTGTCACCCTAGCCATCATTTGGCTGATTTCTGATAGACATAGCAGAGGTAGGTCTTGGAAGAGAGGGAAGTGGTCTTATGATTCATGGAGGACATTCTACACATAAGAAGCAGCAGGACAACCGGGATTTCCCTACACGTCAAACTCCCACATCTCCCCCCACCCCAGTGTTCAACTTGATAGAGCAGTGTTGCCAATTTAATCGCTTTCCAACGAGATCTAGCTGTTTTAAACATTTTCTAGTTGGAAAAAAATTCCATGTAGGTGTTGGTTGGAAATTTGAATTGAAATTGAAACATTAATACACACTTCAAAGGCATACACATGATAAAATATGTGTACTTGAAAAAGCTTAATAAGTTTGAAAAGTTTGAACAAAGACTAGCTTCCTCACACAGCTGTTTGTGTTATAACAACATCGGTGTATTTGTTTCAGTGATGTTGGCCAACCTAATAATTTCAAATTATTATTTATAAACAACAATAAATCATCATAAGTTCAAATGCTGATGTTTATTGGTGTTTAATGATGTTTAAAATGTTGGGCCGATTGTTAGCACCAAATCGCCTTGCTGAAAGGTCATAATCCATTTAATGTGGATGTAAAATCTTAACTACAGTTTCTGTTAAGAACTTTTTATATAGGACCGGATGAGGGCTAGCTAACAAAGAACAATACATGGCTAAGAGAAAGCTGGGGTAAACAGACAACCTTGTGTGTTTCAAGTCAATGAGCGGAGTCAGCATGACTCCAGATGGTGAGTTGTAACTGGGTGTCCTTATTGCAAGTTATAGACACATGAAGCGCTGAGAAGGGCCTCCAAGTTAACTCCCTGGTACAGATGCTGGAACAGAGTTCAGGGAGAGGCCTAACATGATTGACGTGAGTAATGACACCCTCCCCTCTCAGATGTATGCCAATCCCAGTTCACAAAAATGCAAGGGTAAAACTATAAACAATTGTTATTGTTAGATACAAATTACTGCTTTTTTGCTTTAAATCTCCAGGAATGTACCTGTTGGCCAACCGGGAGACCTGCTACCTCATTCCCCTGGACCCCAAAATTCAGAGTTAACCTATATACTTTAATAGAAATAGTTTAAGGGTATTTACGTGTGTGTTAGCAATATGTTAATTTGAACCATGGGTGGAGCCATTATGTAATCTTTTAGACCATTGGCTTATTGTGCTTGTCTTGCTGCTAGAACCTATCCAGGGGCTTGGGAAATCCCATCTCCGTCGCTTGTCTCTGCCCAATGAGCACCCTATATAATCTATTGTAATCAATTGTTCTGCAGTGTCTCTGAGACTAATAAGCAAAGTGACACTCCGCCAGCGCTGTGCGTAATAAACTCCTGTGCTTGACTCTACACGGTGTCCATTTCTGTTCCTTCACTTGCCAACAAAAATGTATAGACCACTTTTACCTTCACAGTCTCACTCCCCTGTAAATCTGAATACCCCCTTTGATTTCAATTCCTGGGGAAAACACTGCATGGCAGAAGGCAGAGACAAGGTTGCATAAACTGGTATCACTAGTGGTACAAAGGAGATGGTGTTGATGGAATACATAACACAAGAATTAAGGAAGGTAGAGTTGTGAAGGTCCTTGAAGGAAAGGACAAAGTTTAAAGAGGGAGAGTCAAAGGAAGGGATCAAATAGGGGGTGACATGGTCAAAGCAACTAGAAACAAAGATGATCTTAGCAGCTATGTTTTGAATGGATTGGAGATGAGGACAATGATGCTGTTAAGGAGATGGGAGAGGAAGAAGTTGCATTAGTCAAGACAGGAGATGATGAAGTCCTGAATGAGAGTTTTGACTATCTGGTCAGAAAGAAAAGTATGGATCTGAAATAACAGAGGAAGAAACAGCAAGTTTTAGACATGGCCTGGTGGCATGAGGCAAGGGAAAGAGAAGAGTGAGTTGGTGGAGGAGAATGGCGCTGTTCTCAACAGTGACAGAAGAACGGTATAGAGGTTTGAGAAGAGAGATCAAGAGTTTGGTTTTGGCTACGCAAGTCAACGGTGAGATATCCAGGGGAAGTCATCAGACAGGCCAACACGAGGACTGGATGGACAGAAGCAAGTTGAAGTGGAAAGGCAGGTGGTAGATCTAGTGGCGTTGGAACAATTATTATAATGGGGGCGCTGAAAGCCAATGAACAAAACTGTAAACTCTGCATATGATGGAAATCACTTCAAGCCAGGCGATGCTGCCATGCCCCCAGAACACCTAGTTCCAGCACCTGTGGGTAGATCTATAAGTCTGCTTCAGCATGAAGGGAGCTGAAACCATGAGAACCAATTAGATCACCCAGAAAGAGTGTGAAGGGAGAAGAGGAGATGACCAAGAACACACCCACCCAAGTAGGTCAGGCCAGGCACACAACTATTTTAGTTACTTCCTTTCACAGTAGAAAATTTTTTAGGTTAGTGTTGGGACATTCTGAATACTGAACCCCTGCAAGGCCATGAAACCATTTCAACCATTATATTACCACATGACTAATGAGATGCTGTCAGCATCATAGGAAGCAAACACACGCTGGTTGCTTGGAGTGGGCATCTTGTACCCTCATCCTCCACTATATGGCATTATACTGAAATTCAAAAGAAACCCAATTCTACATGTGGCTGACCTGCCAGATGTCAGAAAGAAACAAACCTAACACAGCACGTCTGCTGAATATTTACAAAGAGGTAGGCTAAATTACACAAAGGGAATCATTTGCAATGTAATGGTGCGTTTGCATTCAGAATATTTGATTTCCTGCTCAACCAACTAACCTAAATGCTCCTACCCAAATGAAATGTAGACAGGGCTTAAAACGTTTGAAGAAAAGCACTCATCCAGAAAATTAAGGTCAACACAGAACAGATGGCACCTCTGAAAAATGTGTTTTCAACATTTATCTTTATGTAAAATAAAAATGTAAAGAAAGCTCAGGCTGCTTTTGACATTCCTACTTGAAATGTTGAATCTTGTGCTCTACAGTTAATAAAGAAGCACTAAAAATTATACTGAACCCTTCAAAATACTAAAGCTAAATAAATAAACCTCTTTCAAATACTGTGAGATAAGGTTTTTTTGTGGGCTTGTAAATACATATCAATAAAAGATAGGTTCAATCGCTTCTGTAACCACTATAAATATTGCAAGTACTCTCTGCATTTCCATAAATATGACCTCTACTCCCAAGTGAAAAGCTTTTTCATTTGCAGCAGTTAGAGAAAAAATATAATTTTTTCTTTATCAAAGTCTTTTGAAAGGCTGAATTTTAGAGACCCTCATACAGGGAGTTGTGAACAACTTCTTGTTACAATGAGGCATGAAATTTGGTCTTGAGTCTGAGGATGAGGACAATCAATGAGACTGAAGGAGGATCGGCTTATTAGACTGAAGGGTAGGCAATGTCATACCTATATTAAAAAAAAGTGGTAGAGATGGGTGGGTATGTGTTGGAATAATCAGAGACAGGATTGTAAGACCAAAATGAGCATCGTCAGGGTAGGGACAAATCAGCATTGTGTTAAAGAAAGTATGCATTAGTATAGGCAATAGCATAAGTAATTCAAAGTAATGGAAGACTAGGAATCTAATATAGGGCAGGATATGACACTGATCACTCCCCTAAGCACACTCAAGTCTCTGGAGTCAGTAGGAGCTGAGGGAGGAGCAGTTCTCCTCAGGATCAAGTCCACAGAATAAGGTAATAAAATCATAGCGTATGTTCAGTAAAAAAAAAAATAATCTGAGGAAAGCATACCAAGATAATAAAATTGCACCCACCTCTAAATCCCATCAACTCTGCGCCATCCCAGAATGTATCATAGCTATGGACAAGAGTTCGCTCTTCCAGAAAAGTTCGTTATTGGCTGTGATGAGACTCAACAAAGCCTTCTGGAGTGTCACAGTAGAATGGGAATTTCTTGGGGCCTAACTATTAACGTAGGTTTGTTTTTGCCTATGCATGTGTTGAATGCTCCCTAACCTGTGAGGAAGCTCAACATTTATTTAAGCTTTGCGGTTCAGTTTTAAGCTTTCAGTTCGGAAGAGCAAAAGTCTTTTTCTAGAGGGCTAAGAGACAGCATTACAGAGATCTTGACAATTCTACTCAGCACAGCACTAGGGAGCAAGTAGCAGAACTGTGAGAAAAAGCGCATGTGCACCATACCAATAAACACTGGACTACAGAGAGTCATATGTTCTTGGAGGAACGGGAAAGCTGTCCCAGCACACCTGAAAATATAGTTCGAGAAATTCCTCCCACACAATGCTAAGGAAGTGCACTGACTAAAGCAAGAAACCTTTACTGAGGCTGCTGCTTTTGATCATGCATTATAATTTAAACATCCCTAATTCAATTTGTGAAGCTGTAGTAACCTGCAGTACATGTATTGAAAAGGCAGATTGTGATGAGGAACATTATTTACTAGCCCACTGTAATCAGACCAGTTCAAAGTTAGCATCAGGATCTAGCCCCACAAACTAAAAACAATGCAACAGTAAATTGGTAGAAAAATTATCATGAAAAATATCAACAAAAACCCCAAACCATGACCGGTCAAGTACAAATCTACTTCTGGTCCCCAAATGCTTTTGATGCTCATGATACATCCAATAAATTAACAAGTATTAATGCAAGTTCTTTGCATTTACCGAGAGACTGAATCATCTTTGACCAAAGCAGCAGTAGCTTGGTTATAGTAATTGGAATTGTATAAATGGACCTGAGATGAGAGCTGGATTATCGTTCTGGTTTCCCCGTAGGGCCGTCTGCTATTAGGGACTAACCCAAAGCCCATAAAAACCAATAGAAAGACTTCCATTGACCTCAGTGGGCTTTGGATCAAGCCCTTAAAGAATGTGCCAACAAGTAACTCAACGTTCACCTGATTTAATTGTTAAAATGAATATTTACTTGGTAAGTAGCATAGTATCCAGGACTAAGCAACAGGCTGAGAGCCAGGAATTCATTTCTCTAGTTGCTCAGAACATTCCAAAACCGATCACCTTTTTCTGGGCAAAGTGTATATTTACCGCATCATGCAATGATTATTAATCAAAGTTGGCTGGCATAGGGACATTTTCAAGAGCTCAGCTTCCATTTAGATGTCAGAATAAGTGGCCAAATTTTCAGAACCATACAAGAGAACTTACATGTTGAGTATGCCTTTGGTGCAGGGCTCTCCTGAAAATCTTGCTTTAGGTGTCACAGTGGGAGATGCTGGGTTTTGAGCTCTTTAAAAAAAGAAAGAAAACAACCATTTTTCTATGCTTCACCCAGCCAATTCTATCTGTCTCCGATTTTTGGCGTCTGGCCCTTCGAGCGTAGAGTAGGATCTTTTATGGAGGAGCACACTCACTGCGTCAAGGTTTGTGATGGGGGTGAGAGTGCATCTGAAATCTCATGACTCTTTCATTTGCAATGTTAAGGTAATTGCAACGCTTCTTTCGGATGAGAATTTTGCCACAGTCACCAATGCCTTTGTGACCTACGGATTGTGCCACAGTGTAAATTATCTGGAAGATGTAACTAACGCAAAATGCTTCTGCAAACCTATTTTGCCACAGCAGCTGCAGGGAATGTATTACACCAATGTCCCAAAGGTTACCCAGCCTTCCTATTGGTTTTAAGGTCTATACCAGCCTATCTGATTCGGGTCCCAACTGCCGGACAGGCTCTCTCCTCTGCTGGTGCCATTGGAACACTATGGAGCAGCAGCTTTAGAACATCTGAGGTTTGTGGAAGACAGTGTGAGCAAAAAGAAGCCAGACAAAGCGCTTAAGAAGAGCACTCCGGAGTGACCTTTTACACTCTTACTTTATTACACCATATTCTCTCTGGCCCACTCTGGAGAACGAAGAACAAATGTAAATCTCTCCAGCAGAGAAATTTCAGCATGAGGCCCTCTTCTCTGGAATTAGATTCTGGAGTCTTGAGTGCTAGGGGATGCTTCGAGGTCCATCTATTCTCTTAGGGCTTTCTAAAGGGGAAAATGTCTCAGCCTGTTTAAGGGGGATTTTTGGGGTTGATTTAGACAATGTTATTGCATATTTAAGTTACATAGGTTTGCTTAGCAACTTCTCCAATAGGTCTGCATTTACAAATTCTACAAATGAAAGTCAGTGTTGATTTTTTACTCCAGCACCTGGTTATGTAGTTTTCTTGGCAACTTCTATTCTTAGCAGTTAAATATTTTTCATATTCAATAAAAGTCTGACATCGAGGTTGACTATCCTCATCTGCCTTCTTAATAATTTGATTGACAACATGCAGATGGGTCTGTGGTAACAAGCCCTATTACAAAGTTTGCATTACATATTGTGAAAAAAAGACCAGACCATTTATGTTAATATTTGAGTATTCATGCAGTCCTCTACAGCTAATATAATAAAACTAGCAATAAAAATAGTTTTTGCTTTACTCAAGCAAATTAACAGATATTTACTGCAGTCAGCATAACTCTCTCCTCTCCACATTGTGTGCTTAAGCACTCAAGATGATTACAGCAAATCAAGTTTTGTTTTAATCAACCCAGGAAGAAGGAAATGCAAGAAATTAACCTAATGCATAAATGTCTGTTTTTCCAATAATAAAAATAGATTGGTTATACCTCCATGCCTTTCTTAGGTCCCAATCCCGCAAGCTGTTCTCCAGGGGGCTCCTCTGTCGATGCACAGCTCCACTGAAATCAATAGGGCTCAACAGAGGACAGGGATCCAGCCCTTCAGGCAAACAGGCAGGATCTGGGCCTTTATTTGTACACAGTGGAACCCAGTTATGAAGATGGGTGGTAGCACCTACCATTTTGGTCAAGAATCCAATGATTACTACAGGCGGAGACATTGTAGATATGCACAAAAGGAAGCTCTCCATCATGTAAGGCCAGATAAATTCTACTATGCACAGCGGGTGGCTGGGAGTTTATATAGTACTGTGTTGCACAAGCATAGTACATCTTGCACGCATGCACAATGCATTTGCACTGTAGGTACACAAAGATAATATATAGACGTCACGACCTGGGCTGAATGTAGTTAAAGTTACCTGATAATTTGCATTATAAGACCCTGTGTTCAGATGCTTATAACTAGGCTTGGCAAAATTTGATTTTTATCTTTTAATATAATTTTGATGGCTAATATCAATGTTTATTTTAAGCTTTCTTTAGATTTATTGATTTAAATTTCACAGTTGCATGAAAATATGGATTTTAAAGCTATTTGCTCCATTTTTATCGATTTCAATTTTCACCACTGTGGAAAATTGGGGGGCAGAAAATATTTAATAACAGTAGGCTTTGAGATTCAAAAATTTAAAGCGATGTGACCATTAAAACACAAATTGCCAACATCACATGTCAAAATATACCAAGTAAATATCCTTAAGTCAAACTCTAATAAGTTCTCAAAGCAGTGTTTTTCTTAGTCTATCTGTAAATTTCAATTATCAATCGAAATATTTTTTCATCAGTTGATGTACAGTAAAATCAACTTTTACTGATAAAAATCTCATGCTTCCAACATGCTTATAATTTTGCCAAATTTTAATTGTTCATATTATGATTTTTCTGAGGCAGACAACTAGCATGGGTGAATTTGAAACTTTCAGCAGACAGCTTAGCTTTCTCAGAATGAGGTTGGAGGAAAATATGTTTGGCTCATGTTAAAAAAAATTCTTACAACTGTTTCATTGAGAAGCCTGTCTAATCTAACTCAGCCCTGTGTATGTTAAGAACAGTAAACAGACAGAATGTTGTACACTCCAAGGCTACCTATAGTTTAGCTACTTAAACTAGATCAGTCTTGTTCGCCAGCATCCGTGAATACTCACGTATGACATAGTGAGTGACGCAAGTCCCATGTGCTTACCTTGCTTTGAATGCGTAAAGCAACAAAAGTGCCAGTCACCTGTTACAGATATTTAAACGGGGACTTAATACATTGATTTAAAAGCTGCCCCCTCAACCAAGCTGAACTACTCTCTTCTCTCTAACTCAGAGCTTTGCCTGAGTCCCTCCCCATGGTAAGCCATTCGTTTGGCAAATTGTGCAGCCAGCCAACAGATGGGGCTGCTGTGTATAAAGCTTAATCCTTCCACAAGAGTCTGGAGACTTGTCACAAACTTGGTATCATGGAAAGAGGAACAATATTACCCATAGGTGCTGGAACTAGGGGTGCGGCTGCACCCCCTGGCTTGAAGTGGTTTTCATCATATACAGGGTTTACAGTTTGGTTTAATGGCTCTCAGCTCCCCCACTATAAAAATTGTTCAGGCACCCCTGATGTTATCTTGCTAACGGACATGTTATTTGTATTTAAGGTGAGCACAGCCACATCCCCAGAGTACCAGACATTCCAGTACTTCTGGGAACAGCCTAGGCCTGCACCCACAGTGTGATCTCACGCACACAGGGGCAGGGCGGCATGCTCCGAAAAATGGCATCGTCTGTACATCCACTGACTCCACATGAACATACTGGACAAAACCATGTCTGGTTCTAAATCACTACCAGAAAACCCAGACTGCCCACCTTAAAACCAGACAAATGGCCTCCCGATTTGTATTGTGGTAGTACCCAGAGGCCCACCTCTGAAACGGAGCCCGAAAAACAGATGTGCCCATGCAGCTCAGGCACTCAGGAGTAGCTGAGTGCACACAGAGGAAAACAAGGGGGCCCTGTCCCACGGAGTTTATAACAGTCTAAGGCCAAAGTTTACGCGTAGATGCCTCCAGCTTGACACCTAAATGCAACTAAATAAGTGACCTGATTTTCAGAGGCACTGAGCACCCGCAGCTCCAACTGAAGACAATGAGAGCTGTGGAATAGGGGTGAAAATCTCTCGCCTAGATACCGTAGAATGGATTTAGGACCCTACCCGCATTCGAGAACTGACTTCACTTGGGAGAAATGCAGTAACACTTCACCATAATATCAATCTATAACGCTGTTCAAATTTAAATTCATTTATACAGAAGAAAAACTAATTCCTGGTCTGAGATGGCATTTATTTTTTAACGTCTCCTCTGCGGCACTAATCACTGCAGTATCTATCTGAGTGCACCACCACAACAATGAATGTAGCTCCACAACACACCAATCAGGTGTTATCCCAGTTTTACAGATAAGGGACTGGAGGCCCATCAATTAAGGACGTGATTTAATTCCCATTTAAATCAATGGAGCCTTCCCATGGTCTTCAGTGGGAGTCGGGTCAGACCTCAAATGATCTGGCCCATGTCCCACATGAAGTCTGTAGCAGAGCCGGAATTGGAACCCTGGGATGAGTACCATAGTCATGCCTTAGCCACAAAATCATCCCATCCTGCCTCTTTAGCCACAAATTTCAACCTTAAAGATCAGTTTAGCTGAGAATTCTACCGGTTTGTCTGCCCACATACAACTGAACGCCTGTCTCCTTTGGGCAGACTTCAGAATTTGCTCCGGAAGAGTAGAATTGGTTTTTACCTACCAGTGTCTCTGAACAGCATGCAAGGGCCAGCCAACCCCAGGAGTGCTTATACTGCTTCAGGTTCTCCACTCTGCAGTAGAGATACTACATAAACACATACAGAATGAATTTAGCACTGAGCTTTACTTCACTGCAAAATCTATATGATTGTGGAGAAGAGTTTTGCCTTCATGTGCTGAGGCAAGTCCTGGTATTTTACTCCATGCCTAATCTGCTTCACTATAAAATGGGCAACAGGGACAAACGGTTTCTAAGCAATTTTTTTTTTTTTAAATGAAGCCTATTTAAATACAGGAGGGTTTTCCTGATGAAAAGCATCAGCCCATTTTAAATAAAAAGGTGAATTAAGTCCTTGAATATTCCCCAAGGCCACATTCACCTCTAGTTTCTGATCCCTTTAAATGGAGTCTTGTTAGTTTAGTAAATAGCTTGTTTGGGATTAAAAATTAATCTCAATTATGAGACACAGTATGTGTGTGTATACATATTTTATATATCATACAAGAGATTAAAATGCATAATCCCCACTGAGGGGCATAGCAATTTCAAATACTCTGGAGCAGAGAGTTAAGGGGTTAGTAAGAAGATTAAGGCTCAATTCAGGAAGTGCATCTTTCAAAATGAATGTTAAGAGCTGTAATAAATTGATATTCAACCCAGCTATCTAAGTTTTCAGACAACTGTCCCATACCTATTTTAAGAGGGCACATTATGTCTTCCAGTGGTGACTTCACACCTTTTCATATCACCAAGCCCCCTTATGGGTTTTTTCTAACTAGTTTCCCTGCTAATCATTCAGAGACATACAAGCAACAAGCAAAACGGGGACAGGGGGCACGCCTGCTGGGTCAGCTAGTCCAACTCCTCATAGTACAGCTTCTAAGATTTTGTCTGCTCTAGTTTTAAAAATACTGTGATTGAACTTTCACCAGTTAGCAGGGAAGAATATTCTAGTCTAATAAAGATTCTTGATATTCATCTTAATTTTCCCCATGCTTAATTTCATCCCAATGCTCTTAAATTATACCAGCTGCCCTAAAATATACTCTTTTAATATATGTAGATTTATATTCTCCTTTAAAGCTTTGCCTTCACTACAGTGTTAGCTCAAGGTCTACCTCAAGTGTTGCCCCTAACCCAACTCCCATTCACACACAAAACGCTCTGGTTAAAGCATCACGAACTCCAAAGCGGCTGACTTGTGGTGAGGCGCAGGATGGGATCTTGAGTGCAGCTGACACTCAAGCTAGTAATGCAGAGGGGACATATCTACTCCCTGCTGCTAATCCAATTGCACTGCGCAGAGCTCCAGCATTATTTTGCAGTGTGACTGCTCTCACTCAAGCTAGGCTAATTCAAGAGTTAACTCAAGGATAAATAACTCCACAGCAAAGACAAGCCCTTGGCCACCCCCTTTGAGCAGTGTTTCCCTCACTTTTAAAAACTAAGCCCATCCCTTCCTTTCTGGAAGAGGGAACAATCCTACCCCCTTTGAGCCCCAGCATATGATGTTAAAGGCCTGGCCTCCCCATATTACTTCCTCTTTCCTGAAAGTATGTACAATAGTTAACACTGACCTTTACAATATCATCATTGGCAACTAGGAAGTGAATGGGGCAGTTCACACCTCAGCACTATCATTTCAGGCTTTCTGCACACTCAGGCAGACATTACTACACTAGTTTCATGTGGATCACGTTTTCAAGGTTCTTTCTGCAGCCACTATTGCTAGAGATTATTCTTTAAACATGAAAACAGAGAATAGAGGACAGCTGTCTGCTCAGCCCAACTAGTCCTTCGTGCTCCTCCATCCCTGGAGGGCACGCACATTTCAGGAAACCCTGCTGTGGCCAAACTATTGCCTCCTTGTCTGTAACTGGTTGATTCTGTATACGCAGCCCCAAACTGCATTGGCTATTTTTTTGCTCATCACACTACAAACTCATGTCTCATTACAATCATCCCTTCCCCTTTTGTACTTTACTGAAGTTTAGAATTCTCCCCCTACTCGCTAACTAGAGTAGCCCACATGCCCTCCCACCACCATCACCACCCCCCTCCCCCACTCAGTGTTACTGAGCTAGATTGTGGGTGATCTTTACTGTCGTCAGTGAGCACCTGTGTGCATATAGCCCTATTGAACTCAATAGGACTTCATATGTGGTGGTATTTCCCAATATAAAGGGTGAATCTACCCCATTGTTCTTTTCTACCACCATTTCCCACTTCTTAAATCCCTTCTACTATGTTTCTGTCCTGGCTCATATTAGCAGCTCCTCCCAATCTGGTATCATTTGCAAATTTTTGAAGCAAATATTAAAATAGGCAGCTGACAAGGATTTGTTTACTTGCAGGTTTACTCCAGTAGGGGGAGCATCTGCATCAGGGAAATCTATGTCAAAGTAATTAACACCAGGGCAAACCACTAATATAGACATTGCACCAGTGTAAAATGTGGCTTGCGCCCGTGTGACTTACCTGGTTCTTACAATGTAGCTCCACCACTGCAAAAAGGAAAACAGTAGACAGGGCCTAGGATAAATACATCTGAAAGAATTAGGACAACTACTTGTCAAATAAGGTCACCCAGCAGAAAAAGACTGAAAAATCATCCTTCAGTCCAACACTTTCCCCATCTCCCTCCTGGAGGAGGATTTCCGGTAAGCAGTGTATGAGACTCCCTTAGTGAGCTCACCCTACCACTTTACGCAACAGGCAATAGCAGAGGGTGCCAGGCAGAAAATTCAGTTCCAGATATTATGGAAAGGCAATAGCCTCTCGCTAGTTCAGATTACAACCAACTTTCATTAGAGAGCTTTATTTTACCACCCCTCCAAATTTAACTTGGAAAATTAAGTTTAGCTGAAGATTTACTCTGAAGGTAGAAGAATTTCAGAAAGCATCTGCATTTGAAATTGACTTCTACCCAGTGCTTGACTCCCACTAACCCAAAAATAGCTTGTTAAAGCCTCTTTAAACCTTCCATGTAGTTACAGCTCACTGAAAGCTTGTGTGTTAGCTACATTTAAGAGGGATAGTTAAGCAAAACTATTGATTTTTTTCATGCAAATACTTTGGGACCCAATCCAGCTCACACTAATTTCAATAGAAGCATATTCAGGAACTGTCTGTGCATGAGGCATGGTGCCCTCTATTGGCTGATTATTTGCAGGTCAGAAAAGAAAGAAGTGCTAACAAGTGACAGCTAGCAGACCTTTAACTCAAGTGGTAAATGCCTGGGTTATTACAGCAGTTATTCCTGGGTCTGGTTTATTACGGAAAGGTGGAAGCCTGCTCATAGGTTACAACTACAGCCCCATTTTACGGCAAATTATGTTTCACCCTTGGAATTCCACTAATGAAAAATGCTTTCAAATGTTGCCATCTTAAGTCTCACTGTCAATTAGAATTTAATTGGGTAAGCACTTTGAGATTAAAATTAAAATAGCTTTCTGATATGTTTAGTGTCTAATGCTGTATCCCTTTTGTGGCCACTAACATCAAATTTATGCTACAAAATCTGAAATATCAGTGGTTTTAATACAGGTTCTTGCATGGGCCCGTATTCAAGGCTGAGAATAACAGAATATCATGAAATTGTCATGACTTGAAATCAGTGAAACCAGTGGAGGAAAAAACATGACTGAGAATATTTGTCATCAACCTCCGAACTGGCCAGGTTACTTTCCATACATAAAAAGAAGGCTGCAGCTTCTCATCAGTGACCCTGGCATTCCTCATAAAATAGCCCTTGGGTTGGGAGAAACATGTGCAAGAACCTTACAGTCACTGGACAATGGAACAGAGCTTAAGGAACTTTGCAAAGGTTAGATGTGAACTTTGTAGCAGAACCTGGAATGGACTAAATTCGGAGGTGGTAAATCCATGTGTTATATAAACTAGATTGGAATGCCTGAGGCAAATGGCTTCAGGTCTCTGTACTCAGTCCATCTTTACAATCAGGCTACCATTTCCGCCCCTTTTGAGAACTGAAGCAGCACAATGTGAGGGCAAACATTATTAGCTGCCTCATTTTTCAGAGAAGGCAATCTGAAGGTAATTAACTGGTTAGCTGTGGAAATGAGAATTGGATGTTCTAGTCCTAACACAAGTCAGGCCTGAGGGACATTCACAGATGCACCATTCCACCTACTCACGCCTGTGTTATTAGCCCTTCCAGTCTACTGGGCAAGTAGACCCCAAAAATTTAAAGATATGATAAACCCTCAGAGCACATCTTAGAATTACCCAGACAAATTGGGTGCAACTGTACACAATGTGCGTCGTCCATAATTTCCTTATAGAATCCTTCCTTCAAACATCCCCAACACCTAGAAAGAACACCACATGAAGGAGAGCACCCTTGCATCTTTATTACACACCCTCTTTCAGAAGGCCTTTTCGAATGTTTCTTACCTACCTTACTCACCATTATAATCCTCCCTCATAACACGTCTTCTCGCGATCTGGATTATGGTGTAAGACTATTGCATTATAATTGTTTTAGGCGTTGCACCTGCAAAGGGCTCTCTGAAGAGTCCCACTGAAGTGAATGGGGCTCCACACTAGCATAAGGTAAACGCATAGATCCCTTTGCAGGATCAGAGCCTTCTATACTGGATGTATGGAACTTGCTAGGGAAAATAGAACTTTCTTCCTTTGACTTCTTGTCCCGAATTCATCACATGACCAGAGACTTGACGTTAATATAGTTAAACAGATCAAAATTCACCTGGCTTCATATTGCAGAGATTCCCCCTGAACAGAAGTAAAACTAAGTTAATAAAATGATACAACCTAATGTTAAAACAAATGATTAGACACTGAAGACAGGAACGCTACCAACCTTAAAGACCAATCTTCTTGCTTCATTTCTTTCAATCAGAGGTCATTTGCTTACACAGTCTTGGCAGCAGGTGTCCACATCCTGTGTTAAATTTACTAGCAGTAACCATTTACATTTTAACAGCCTGGTTAATGTAAGCACGATTAAGTGTTACCTTTTCTATTTAAAAGTGCAGTGAACTAGAATACATGCTCTACCTTCTTAGTTTTCTGTTCCTTAAAGGAATTATTTGACTAAAGCTAACATAATTTGCATGTGTGAAGTTACAATCACATTCAATACCTCACAGCAATCCAGCAAATAAGGATTTGCCCGCATACCATGATTCCTTATGATATTGTGAATATTAATATTTAAAACAAAGGCCCATACTGTGGAATCTTGAAGAATACTAAGTTTTCTAGTTTGAGTATCACTTAAACAGTGCTTTTTAATAACTGCTTCTCAGCTGAAAAGATGGGCTCTCGCTTACAGTACTTATGACCCAGGGACCTAAAGGAACATGTATAGAAAGAGGACCCAAACTGAATTCTAGCCCTATTATAAAGGGTACCTAATGCTCTATTAATAAAGGAACTACGCACAAACTTTACAGTGTATATAAAATTCTACTTACAATAATATTTTTAAAACAGAAGTGGAATGGAAAAGTGAAGAGAACTTCTATTTGTAGGTGGCACACCACCTCCGCTTCCAACTTAAAACATTCCTCAAAGTTCACTTGGTGTTTTGTAGTTTCAGAAGGTCTGTACAGTCTGGACAACAGCATCCACTGATCACTATACTAGGAGTTACATGATTAGATTTTATTTAGTGTCTCAGAGTTTTGTCAATTTCAACCAGAAAGTATGAGCAATGACTATTTTACCAATGCACACATATCTGCATAGCTCTTTGCTGTATCTGAGGTAAATAGCCTTCAGATTTTGGGGCACAAAGATCTTTCTAAATGACGTCAAGACATTTTTAAAAGCTCGTGTTTCTAAGCAAGCAGTGAATCTTTACACACCAGGGTTACTGACAAAGGAAAGACCATTTCTGCTGTCACAAGCTCTGAAACTGGGCCATTTCAGAACACTGACATTCAAATATGACAAAACAGAAAGACGGTGGGTAAAATGACTTGTAAACACCAAGAATAGCTGAAAGCAGACTCGATAACTCAATGAATTGGAATGACTTCACAGTGACAACTTCTACTTCAAAATAGGCTTCTCTGTCGTGAAATCTCTAAGGCTTGACCAAAAGAAATTTATGTCTGTCAACATGGTTAGTGCAACTTTTATTTAAGAAGTCAGCTTCAAGAATAGAGTAACAAATAAAGAGGGAATCCAGTAAGTCATCTTACAGCTTCTGAACTGTTTCCAAACCTGATCCAAAGCACAGAAATTGAATCAGTTTACACTGTGGATAATTTGTTGCTATGTGATCTAGTACCAAGAATCTTGTAGTTGGGATGAAAACTGCACCTGTTTTGTTTAGAGGTGGTGGTGGTGATGTCAAAAGTTCATACAGAGATAATTCAATGTTATATAAAAGGGAAGAAAAATACTTGTTTTGAAAAATAAATTAACACCTTATGGCATTGGAAGTCCTGCTGTATGGTAGCCTAGTACTTTTGTACACCAGTAAGTAGATCGTTGAATCTAAGAAGTATTTTGTTGGAACATAAACAAGTGTTAAAAATAGGCATTCAAAAGTCCAGGTGATGGCAATCTTGCTGAAGAGTTAGATGTATAGCATTAAATATGTGACCAGCAGAATCCTTGGCACCTTGTTCTCTACTGGTGACTTTGGAGAGCCCACAATTTGGGAAAAGCACAAAGTTATTTTTCATCAAGACTGAAGCCACAAGGACAGTAAGAAATGTCCTTTGTAATTTAGAACTTTCCCTCCTATTATTTACCTCGTGTGCCAAATGGTTGCAGCTTTCCGTGAGGACTGTTTGGCATATTAGGGATGATTTTCTTCTTTAAAGAGATATTGTAGCAGGAGAAATAATTTACACTTTTTGGCAACAAAAGCTAAGCCATTACTGTTCAGTCACTCAACATCTCTTTACTGTAGCCAATTGAAATCTCTTGGAGTTACCCATCCTTTGATTTAAGCTGCGCTACTAGCTGCTGACATTGACCAATTTTGGTGCACTTATTGCTTTAGCAGGTCATTTCAGTTTTAAACAGGAGACCTGACTGTTTAGGGCATCTCAGCCCTTCAGTACAGTCACACAATTCCCATTAGCCCTCACGGAAGTCACATATATGAACTATGGGACATGACAGACCCCTTAAGGCTATATGGCTGACCAGACGAAACACAGCAACAAAAAAACCCACCCAAAATTAATATCCAACTAAAATTTGCTCCCATTTTGTAAAAATTCACCCCAATTGAATTCACACTTTTACCCGGGCTCTCAAATACCCACCCCCCCTAATTTCTGAGATGTAAGCAGCTTCACCATGCTTTCTTGAAGAAAATCAAGTCACTTCGCTCCATAGACCATAAAGAAAAAAACACTAATAAAGGACAAACTTTTTCACAGTTAACCATAAATAAAAGTGCATTCAGTGTTCAAGTCGGGTGTATCGTTTGAGCAAGTCGTACAACCACATTTGGCACAGTCATCTTTTAAAGGCTCTGCGTGGGTCCCTCCCATTATTTACTGCTGTTAGAAGGGGCTGAATATTATTAGATGCTGGGATCGGTGGATTTACAGGTCCTCGTCCATTGGCTCTCCCAGTACCTGCATAGGAGTGGGCATGATTGTAGGCCAATGGGAATCCACTGGATTCAGGTCCCGTTTGCAAACCATTTCCTAAAAAGACAGTAAAATGTTATCGCAAGTTCCACACTTTGACATCACTGCTCTTCTGTGCAAACAGCCTTCGCATTCTGCATGGCTACTACATAACGAAGTAACACTGAGCTTTAGGATGGGGAGCAAAGTCGGGAGACCTCAGAACTCCAAATCACAGCCAGCTTTTTCCAACAGTAGCTCCACAGCAATGACTGAAGCAAGAAGGCCGCAGGCTGCTCGTGCTGCTATGATGTGGCATTGCATTCTCGGAGGGAGGGACGGAGGGAAATAACACCAGTCTGACAGGCAAAGTTGGATTCTGATGCTTCCACTCACATGCACTCACCTATAGCTGACACATACCAGATAGTCCACAGCAGCAATGACCAGGAGATACAGCAGGACAGAAAAGCCAGAGAGGAAAGAGAAGAAGGAAAACAGCCAGTATAGGACGCATCACGCCCCGCCCCACCAAACAAACACACAAACACACAAACACACAAACACACAAACACACAAACACACAAACACACAAACACACAAACACACAAACACACAAACACACAAAGAGAGAGAGAGAGAACAGTCTTGTGTGAATCTGCTGTAGGGAGTGACAGCTGGTACCATGCTTGGGACAAAACACATGAAGGCTGAGAAGGCAAAAACAGTATGGAGGGTGGGGGAGGAGAGGAGGGGGAGGGAATTAAAGATTGCACAGAAGCAGGAAGAAGGATAATGAGGATCAAAGAAGGAAGCAGGTCTCAAAATATAAGCGCAAATGCAATGGAATCAGAACAGTCCACCACCCAAAATGACTGGGTCACGAGTAGGTGGCTACCCAGCAATTAGGCTGACAGAGGACTTGCCCCACCCTGGTATTAAGGCAACAAAAAAAAATTGGCTTCAGAGTACCACCCTTATTTGCTCAGCAGAAGTTTTTGTACTTGAAGGAGCGGAAAGGACTCAAAGAAGTGAAATGGGAGAAGTGAAAATCTATTCCCAAAGAGGAAACTGACAGTCACTGAGAAACGTCACTGGTCTTGTCAATTGTATCAGTCTGAGCTCAGACAGTTCGTTGCCAGCAACAACTCTTGGATACACAACACTAGGTTTTGATTATTGTATGCATCCATTATGCAACCCCAGGAGAAAGGTGCGAGTGAACTTTATACGGACTCCGAGACCTCTGAACCATTTTCTTATTGAAACATAATTGCTTTCAGTACAGTGCTGCCACAAAACTATACTTACATGCTAATCTTCCTATTGCATAAGAGTTCAGGTCTCTGCCATCCTTCCATTTAGGAAGTAACCCACCAGGAAACGTGAGACTATTTGGAGTCGGCATTTAAGGCCAGAAGGGACCACCAGATTATCTCATCTGACCTCCTGCATATCCCACGCCACCAACCCCGCCCAGCACCTGTATACTGAACCCAACTGAATGTTCACTGTGGAGCAGCCCAAGATTAGGACTAATTACCTCTGGTTAAGTATTAAATGCAATACTAAAACCATGTCTGGTTTAGGTCTGCCCCTTTACATTCAATAAGCAGCAGTGGGTTGAAAGCCGAGAGTGGAATTTTCAGAAGTACCTATGTGATTTAGGAGCATGAGTCACATTAACAAAGTCAGTGTGAAGTGTGCTCTTACGTGACTTAGGCACCTGCAAAAAGTCCTGCCTGAATAATTACTAGTAGGGCCAATCCTGAACACATTTATGATGGAAATATTGGTTTGAATAAAGTTACTTATGTGCAAAAGTGCTTCCAGGATTTGGCCCTAGCTCAATGCCAGAACTCCACATTTGCCCCTAGAAGGTAAAAACCCTACGTTTCTCAACACTGAAAAAACAATAATGAATCTAAGAGTTTAAAGTGTTTCTCATCCTTTCACTTCCACAAAATAAAACAAAAACTTACCCACTGGCCCGAAAGTATAAGTACCCAAATTACTTGATGAAGAACTATTATTCTGTTCACCCTGTGCCTTCAGAGAAATATACAGAGAAAAAATATGGGTCAGACACAGAAACTTCTTTGTGTTACAGAGAGAAATTGAATTTGTTGCACATGTTTTTGTACCGGCTACACAGGAGATCCCCTCACCACTCTCCTACAGTTATTTACCACATCATTGCCATTCTTCTATATGCTTCCTTGAGCACCATTTTAAAAGCCAGAAATCTTACCACCGCCTAGCCTGAAGTACTCAGATCAAAGACTATTTTATGCAAGAGAACCCCAGGAAGTTTAACATACCAGCTTGTTGTGCTGCCCAAGGTGGTCTGAGTTGGGCTCACTGAAGTTTGGCACCTCCGAGTATACCATACAAAACCTGAAAAGAAAACAAGAGTGTGAGGAGAACAACAGAAGAGTTTTTCATAAGGAGTTAGGAGAAAATTCTTCAGTATTTCCAAAGGGAATGGACACTTTGTACCTTCACACTACTAAGACGTAAGTAAACCAGGCTCCAATCCTACAAAGGGAGCCCCTCCACAGCACAAGTGACCAGCATGGCTCTGATTCTTTTGAAGGATTGGGGCCCAAGATGTAAAGTTTCTTTGTTCAGGCTATTTCAGTCAAGCAGTCAGAACACCTGGTATGCCTGCCTAGCACCCTATTAACATTAAAGAGGAGTTCAAGAACCTCAGGGGGATACTAAAATTCATATAATCATTTTCCAATTAGTGGCACCGAGTGAGCGAATAGACCTATTGACTACTGCATGTAAACTGGGGGTGGGGGGCGGGGGGGGGGAGGAAGAGGAGAGACTGGGATCGTAAAACTTTGTAAAGTAAAATTGCTGTCCCAAACCATTTAAACCAGCAGCTGGTCCAGACCCCTGCTGTGGGCCAGAATTTAAAAAATTCAAGATAAAGGATTGCCCTTAATCCAACCCTTTTATAGAGCAACACCCATTCAAAAGTTGTACAGAGAAGCCGAATCATTTGGCTTGAAAGGAAATCTCCAGTGTATTCCTTTGCGTCGCACCTAGCTGGATTTTGTTATTCTTGAACCATCCAGTAGATGGGGTGTCAAATCCTCAAACCTCTAAGGTTTTGGGGGTACGGGCTGTCTTTGTATTCAGTATTTGTACAGCACCTAGCATAACGGGGCCCTGAACAATGACTTGGGCTCTGAGATGTTTCGATAATACAAGGAAACCCTCTCGAGTGGGGACATTTCAGAATTATTCGTCTAATTAGAAAGAAATAGGTACTTCATCAAGTATTTTTCTGGCTTCATCTTAAGCTTGTCACTTGTATTTGTTCTTGTTGAATAAGGAATAGCTGATCTCTTGCTTCTTTACAGCATCCTTTAACAGTCTGAAAGAGTGATGCTTGCTTCTGTCGCAAATTCTCTTCACCTTTCTTCATCATCACGTTGCTCATCTGAGCTCTTGCCAATTTGACACAGGACTTAAAATAAGGCCCCAAAATAAACAGATTATTCAAAGTGAGGCCTAAGCGAGCAGAGCAGAATAATCGCCTGGCTCATTTTACACACTATACTCCTATCACTACGACCCACAGGGACAGCTAGGAGGGAGGCTGAGAGGATGATCCCTTTAGCACAACAGGGTGGAACTCATTATCACCGCAGTGCGTGTAAGCTCACATTGCAGCTGCCTGTACTGTACCTAGCCTGTGGATAAATAGAGGATTCCAAGTTTTCAATGCTGCAAGTCCTTGAACACGAGTATGTGCTAACCCAAGAAGAGAGGTTTTATACCAGGAACTTGTCTGTTCTGTAAAACCGTCGGTAGATTGTACCTACAGAGAATGGTAGCCCAAGTCCAGTAGATACCCCACTTACAAGCACACTCCAGTGAAACAGGCCCACAGCCTACTGCTCTTTGCCACAACCAACCATATAACCACTGACAGGAGCAAGCAACCTACTGGCCTCTGTTGGAGCTAAGACTGATAACAGCAATAAATCTCCATTTTGCTTCTTTTTTTCCATTAAATCCTCCTGATAAGACCCACACTAGTTTACACTTCCCATGACCCACTGTCAAGGACAATGCTTGACCAAGTACAACAGACGCGTACAAAGCGTGATACTTACTCCCCAATTTTCTGTAGCTCGCCTCCTCTTCCTGTGTAAAGCGTCAGGCATCCTTTCCACAGAGACGCATACCTAGCCAAAAGAGTACCAATAACGTGTAAAGCGCCAGAAAAGGATAAGCAGAATATTCTCTGCTAACCAATAGGGAACATTAACATTGAAAGAGATTTTGAAGAACTAAACCTGTCTAGTGGATGTTCTGTACCAGCAGAAAGAGAGTGGCTAGAATTCCCAGACTAAAATTCTCAGATTCCCTAAGATTATTTTACTCTAGAAGTTTCTAGTTACTAATGTATTTTCTGCTTCTACAAACAGCTGTTGGAAGCCCCATTAATTTGTTTGGGTCTTCAAAAGAGGCCAACAGCCACATCAGACTAGCATCAAGTCTGTCACAGCGATACCACTTTGGACAGGCCTTTCTGCTAGCCAAGTGCCATCCTTCCTGTCAGGCAGAAGGCAGATACACTTTTTCCAGGACCACTGTCCACATCACCTTGCTGCCCAGCCAACTGATTGACGTACACAGTGTTACTTATGCAGAATACCAGAGTGTTAATTCTGCAAGAGGGGAACCAGAGTGGAGTTGCCTCGGTTTCATTGTAGAAAACAAGACACAATGAATGTGTTAGACAACATTCAATGGGTCAAGAAGAAAAACCAACTGCTTAATTTTTAGTAGAAAAGCAGTTATCAGATATAGTAGGTAGCAGCAAAATATACATTTACCCTTGAGATTCAAGTGATATGCAGAAATAAAATGCAATCATTTTCAGTATGTGGAAATACACGCTTGGAGATAGCAGGAGGGTACCTTAGTCCAACTTGGCCGTTTATAGTAGCATTTGACTTCGGGGACTGAAATTAAGTGATGTAGAAATAAAGACAAGCAGCTCAGTTGTACTGAACGTACATGATAGAAAAGTTACAAGGCTTGCAAAAGAGAGGCACAAATAAACAGAGGAAGAACTCGAACAAAAGAGGACAGATGGACTTCTCGCTAAAACACTAGACTGGGACCGGTTCCATCCCCAGCCCTGCCATAGACGTCCTTTGTGACTGTGGCCAAGTCACTTAATCTCGCTGTGCTTTTACCTCCCCGGTCTCAGCCATGGGACATTGTAGTATAAATATAATAAAATAGAAAAATATCATTTCCTCCTGTATTCAGCACACAAAATGAAATCTCAATTTAAAAATGTAAGCGCTCTATTCCCTCAAACATAGTATTCAACCATCTCTAAATAAGGTGTAATAGCAGTGGCCTTGCACTTAACATGTCGCCTTTTGCTTGGAACAAGATTCCTTTTATGCTGAATTTAATGGCTAGGCAGGTTTGTCTTATAACATGAAGGGAAAGAAGTGCTAAGCTAAAGGGATATCAATCTCACATATACAATATACAGGAGAAAAACTCAAGACACTGGAGGATAACAACTTCATGGAATTTCTAACACCACAGGTTTTTTTCCAATAACACAAGTTTTCATTTTCAGTTCATAAAACGAGAGAGGTTAGCAATAAAACACCAATCTGAACATAGAAACTTAAGTGTTTAGAATTTTGAAATATTAGCTGCTACATCATCCTGCCCATGAACAACAATAGGGAACACATGGGATAATGTCTGTTAATGCAGTGGAATCCCTCTAGACTTGGATTTCAGCATAGAAAGAAAGAAACGGCAGTTTTTGTACACAGAAATAGTGCCTAGCTAAGGATAACTATTTTTAACAGTGATCAGACTGAAGAAATCAGATAACCCCATATATGTAAAATTTACATACACTGCAACAGCAATGTCTCTCCAATTAATCCTCAGTTCAGTACAGAAGTGGAAACTATGCTGGGACAGAGTAGGCAGTTCTTAATGCAGCTTGTACACCAGTATCAAGTGAAAGAGGGTACGTTGTAAAATAAGGGCCAGATCTTTGCACCTGCCATTCAAATCTATTGTCTTCCATGAATGTGCATTGGTGCAAACGAGGACATAATTTGGTCCTAAATAAGTAGAATTGATGCTATTTCATGGCTTTATATCTTGCAATAGAGGTTCTTGTTTTTCCATAGTATGGACCACATCAATACAGATTATCTTGTGAGCCATCTGTCATCCCGTTCACTCCCCCAGAGAACACTGTGGCAACTATAATAAATTATTTACAAAGAAATGTGATATTAACAGTTACAACCAACACTAATAACTTGGTTTTCTATAGTATAGGCAGAAGATTTTTGAGGCGGTCTACATAAAGTTTAGCAAAGATAGTTGTAATCTCAAGGATTCTGAAAACACATTGGACATCAACTCTCAAAATTTTAAACAGATGTCATTCGACCCCTAAACTAATAATGAAGATTTACTTCTGACTTTTCTATAAAGTAAATCTGAACAAGAATAACTGCAGAAATTCTGATGGGGATATTAATTTGTTTTCATCCCCAAAACAGGAATTACTTGAAAAAAATCAACCACTATGCCACTAACAGTGACTCCATTGTAGAAACATTCTCAATTTTTATAACTATTGAGTAAAGGAGTTTATGTGTTTTTAAACAATCCCTGAACATTTTAAACCAAAATACTTGTGTGTGTTGGGCTGCCAAATGAGAATAAGAAAGTGAAATTGACTAAAAAGAGAAATGAAAGTGACTAGTTTCTTGGATTGTATAAGAGAAGTGGAGAATAAGAGGTTAAAAGTAGTTTTAAATTGTTTCAGTTTTATAATTTAGTGTCAGTGGGAGCATATTGTAAAACTTGAAAATATGTAACACAGCAGCGTCCCATTATATTGTAGCCATTACACATGAACAAAATACTGTCTTTTATAACAACACTAATATAAATTTTTTTTTTTTTTTACTAACTTCTACTCCCAGTTTTCCTGTCATTTCCATAAAATCCACTGTGAAGCAGACTACCTTCTCAGTGTTGCTTAAGGATAATTATCCCCTCCATTCTCTATGAGCACTGCTACAGAAGAAAAGTGTTAAAATAAGAACATGGTTTTGATTTCACTCTCTGAATCCCTATCTTGAATGTACAGATCAAGACAACTTTGTCATCCCCCCAAAACAGAATGTGAAACTTAAGAAAAGCACAGTAAAGCTCTTAAATACCAGATTCCCATCTGAACAGCATCTAGTGAAATACAGACACGTTACTGAGATGCAGACGGAGTGGTCTACAAATCCCATCAATGTGTATGTTAGGTTTGAGCGTTGGGGGGAGGGGAGGCAAGGAGAGATCTGGAGGTTTTAATTTAATGATAGATCACAGGCTGCTGCCAGTGCATCAAGGAAGCAGTCCAAAAAAGGCAAGCGTGTCATGTTGCTTCTTTCACAGAGGAAGTCAAAGGCTATTTAGAATTCAAACCCTTTTCTTTAGTAACAGAGAAGATTTTTCCACATTCATTACAGTTCCAAAGTAAAGACACTGATCCTTCAGATCTTATCCACCCCACTGTCAAGTACAGAAATGGTTAACAACAAGATCATTGAGCAACAAGTTATTTAAATAGCCAACAGCAAGGCGAGCTTGAGCTAAACCGTATCCTGTCCCCACCCCATACATACCCTTTGGTCAATCGAATAATGTCCCCTGGCTGTATGAGACTTCCGATTTCATCCCACACTGAAATTGTGATGCTGCCAGTTTTGTCTGCTACTTTACACGATCTCACCTCATGTCCATCTTTGGTTTTGGTAACTCGTCCTGTATGGGGAATTTAAAATAAAAAATAAAACTTACAAACTGGAAGAATTCGTGCTGTCTGAAAATGAAAAAAAATAGTTTAGCTGTTTTGGAGAGTTATTCCCCAAGTGTAATGGACCCTTTATACTACTAAGATCAAGAGGCAAGATCATTAAAACAACATAAACAGACAAGTATCTCCAGAGCAGGATAAATGGCGTTAAATTAATTTCAGGATGGAATTCTCTCCCTTGCCTAGTTGCCTGAATGAGAGATCTTATTTTAAAATAAGATCGGAACAAGGGAGTAAAGGAGGCTTCCGCACTGCATGGGAGCTGATCTTGCTCCCCCTGGAAGTGTGACCACGTGTCGGGAATCAGCCCAGCACAAATGTACTCTCTCCTACCCTAGGAGGGAGAGGAAAGAGGGGAGGAGGGAAGAGACATGGTTCAGAGGGACCCACTTACCGATTTCCAGCACAATAAAGACGACATTTAAGTTTTTCAGTCCGGGTTTTATGTCTTTTATAAAGTGGTATGTGTCGTTTGCCATGCTCATGCTGCTTCTCAGGAAGAGGAGGACACAGATGCTGGGGCAGACTGAGCAGGACAAAGCATCCCTCAGCAGAGGAAGGGAGTCAGGGTGACCAGCCCAGGGTTGGGGTGTGTGTGTACACTTGGGGGGCAGCTATCAACCCAAATTAACGGACAGCAGGAGCACTCGGAGGAGCCTTTTACAGCTCGAAGGTGAAGGCGATGGGATGAGGCTGGGCACTGTGATTTTCAAGCACGGAAACTGATCAGCTGCAGCTGCTGCCCCCACTGGTGAAAGCCAGGGGCAGCCCTGGCTTCTCGTCCCCCCTTCTCACTGCACCGAGCCCCAGCACTCTCCCCGCCTGCTATTATGTTACAACAGCTCGGCAGTCGGCAAGTGCTCCCCAGCCCCCTGCGTGCCAACCAACTCGTCCTGCTCAGGAGGGCACCCTCCGTCCACAGCACACACCCCTCCCCGCCTTCAGCTGCAACGCAAATGAAGCATGTGCGCTACTGCGCCTGCCTTTTTATAGCCAGGCGGGCGGGCCCATCTCCCTCATCCCGCGGGGGCCGAACAAAGGGAAACGGGGATGGGGACAGGACAGAGCCAATCACACGGAGCCTTAGCCTAATTCGAGCCGCCTGCTCGGGGCTACAGCGGTCGCGGCTCCCCCGACCCTCTCTCCGGGACACATGCATTGAGGAAGCGGGGGAGGCGTGTGGAATGGAAGCGGCCGTGGAACGCGGAGCCATCAGAATGGAACTCAATGTGAGCAAATGCTCCGTGCGAGTTGCTGATTGGCTGGGCTGGGTTCTTTTGTCCTCTGACCTGGAACGTTCGTATTTTACTGCGTCTCGCCCTCGCCCCTTCGGAGTGGATTCCAGCCTGTTCCGCCCAGAGGACAGTTGAGACAGTCACAACGGAGACATCCTATGTCTCTCGCTCCTTCGGGAGGGGTCACAAGCCGGGGGTCTGCCCCTAGTATTTTACAGACACACACACGCTAGCCTGTGCTGACTGAGCCCCATGAACATGACTGGCAGAAAGGAGGTGGGAGGGAGTGAGGAAATGATCAATTTGTTTCCATCTTTTAAAAAAAATGCTTTCACCACAACCAAAGATGGAGCAGCAGCATTTAGCAAAGTGACTGCTGCAAATGTCCCTACTTTTAATTCTGAAGAATAATCCACATTGAGTAAACTAAAAGTATAGCACAAGATCAGCTGGTGTCATTTCCAGAGCGGTGAAGGGAGTGCAAGAGTGTCTGGGGTTATTATTTTAATAGGAGACTTGGCACAGTCTTGTTAATTGCAAAGGTAAATATTTACTTGTCAGGCATATTTTGGTGAGCTGCAGAGGTAAATCATCTATGCTAAAGCCAATCCAAAGAGGGTGTGAACACTACTGGAAACAGGAAAATCACCCTAACTCTGTTTACACAAGACCCTGTGTTGTATTCCATGGCAATCTGGACCTCAGTCCTATGGCTAAGGATGAGTTATTGGATTCTGTAGCAAACTGCAGCTATGGACTTGTGCAACAATGGGGCCCTGGACAGCATGCTCATCCTTTCTCGTCCCTCCATTGTGCTGGGACTGAACTGTGTGTGTGTGTTTCTCCCCAGCTGTGGGTTTTTAATGTAATTTGTTGCTTTAAGTTAGAAACCTTTTGTTCCTAGACTTTCTAAATTAGAGAGACATTTTTAAAAAGCAGGTGAAAATGCCTTTGTTATGGGCATACATTAAGAAGTCTGATTTTAATTGTCTGAGAATATGAAGTCTGATCTTAAATCTCTCAACTAAGCACTGTGGGACTCCTGGGTTCTCAAGGGGGGGGGATGGGAGAGCAATGGGGTTATATGACACCCCCGGTTACCAGTGGTATATGACACTCCTGGCACTTCACAATACCCAGTGCGCAGTGATGCATCTGGGGCAAGCAGCCAGTGGACATATGGGAATGAAGGTGTACCAGGTGCCAAGCGCAATGGGTTGAAGCCATCAGTCCCAAAAAGATAAACCTAGTCTTAAGCCCCCAAAGGACCCTGCACCATGTCAGGGGGCTCCCAAGGGGAAAAGCTGCTGAGTAATCTGGGCTACAAGTTGGGCCAGACCCTGGGTGAGGGCAGTTACTCTAAGGTGAGGGTGGCCACCTCAGCCAAGTACAAGGGCCCGCTAGCCATCAAGGTGGTGGATCGGCACCGGGCACCCCCCGACTTTGTACACAAGTTTCTGCCACGGGAGCTCTCCATCCTGCGGATGATCCGGCATCCTCACATTGTACGGATCTTTGAGTTCATCGAGGTCTGCAATGGGAGACTCTACATCGTGATGGAAGCAGCGTCCATGGATCTGCTCCAGCTGGTGCAGCGACTGGGGAGACTACCTTGTGTCCCTGAGGCCCGAGAAATCTTTGGACAGATCGTGAGTGCCGTGCGCTACCTGCATGACCGGAACCTGGTGCACCGGGACCTCAAGTGTGAGAACGTCTTGCTCACATCTGATGGCCGCCGGGCAAAGCTCACTGACTTTGGCTTTGGCAAAGAGGCACGTGGCTACCCAGACCTGAGCACTACCTACTGCGGATCAGCTGCCTATGCCTCCCCCGAGGTGCTGCTGGGCATTCCCTACGACGCCAAGAAGTACGACATATGGAGCTTGGGGGTGGTGCTCTATGTGATGGTGACTGGCTGCATGCCCTTCGACGACACCCACATCCTCAGCATGCCCCGCCGCCAGAAGAAGGGGGTTCTCTACCCCAATGGTCTTCCTCCTCTGCCTGAGCCCTGCAAAACCCTCATCGCCCAGCTGCTCCAGTTCAGCCCAGCCTCCCGGCCTGGCGTGGGACAAGTGGCCAAGAACAGCTGGCTGAAAGGGGATGTCTAAAAAGAAGCAGCTTTTCCACTCTAGTACCACATGGTCCAGCTGAGACACTAACTGTGCGGAGCTCCAGCAAGAGCGGTTTTGATCACGTGGAGCAGTTGGCAGGAGGTTTACGGAAAAAACTGACCCCATGAAGCTGGTGAGGGTAATTAACTGAGCAACAACCATGTGGTGTTGCTGACAAGGAGGGATTTAAATGGATAGCAATCACACCGAGTTTTCAGCTGTGGATAGACTCTGAGCACATGGAGCATTGAAGTGCTGCCTGCTACATGTGTGTAGTACAGCCCCTGGGCAGTATGTAGGAAACTGCACTCCTGCCAGCTAGCTGTCTTGGACATTTCACCAGAGTCCATTGTGCTCAGAGATGCAGGTAGCTGGAAAGAGACACTATTTGCCGGCAACCTCCATGACTGTGCAATAAACTCTGTCTGTCCTTTGCTGCTCCCTCCGAGTGCTGCTCTCTGCTTCGTGCCCAGCCATCCAGGACAGGGTCCGGTATGAGTCACATTAGCATTTATGGAAGGAACACTGCAAGGAGTGTTTTAACCCTTCTCCCTTCTGTCTAATTCTTATTCCATCTATGCTCTAATCTCCTTTCTTTTGGAACTAAAACTGGATCTAAATAGCCTTCTGCTTTGGAGAGGTTCAAAACCAAACCTGGATCCCAAGCCAGATCTTTTGAATAGCCAGAATTGGAACTCTACATCCAAATTCCCTGAACTTTGGGTGTATTTGAAATCCAGATTTCACACCACGTTGGTTGTCCTCCCCATCCAGTAGCAGCCAAAGCTTGGCTGGATAGGGCATAGGATTTGGCCTTGTCTTTTAATTTCTATGTTCAGAAATACTTAGATGACTTGAGTCCCAGTCCCATTCATGCACATGCTTAATTTTACACTGTGAAGTAGCCCCATTGAGCTCAACTCACATTGCTCAAGTGAAGTATGTAGTAAGTGTTTGCAGAATCATGGCTTCAGTTTAGAAGGGGAAGGGAGAAGGTATGCGTATGGGAGGAGTTTTTTTTCTCTACCTAAACCTCAAATTATCTGAATCCAGCCCTGAATGTCAATCATTGGGGATGCAGAAAGATCAAGGACACAACCCAATCCCACCCCAGCCAGTGCTGATTGGCTATTTGCTCCAAACCCTCCACCCTGTCCTTCTCTCTAACTAATCCTCTCCTAACACAAACGCCACCAAAAAGATTTAAACAACAAACTCAAACCAAACATTGTGGCACTACCATGGCTTTTGTCTTGTTCATTCTGCATGTGTGGGGCCTTGTCTACCTGGGAAAAACTATTCACTAGAACCTGAGGTGTGAATTTAAATCGACATAGCTATACCTGCATAACCTTCCCACAAAGACACTCTGATTCCAATACAAGAGTGGCCTTTTTTACTTTAGCTGCTGGAGCTTAGGAAGGGGCTTAAGCTACATCGGGGGGGTGGGAAGCTTCTCTCATATTGGAATAAGGGTGTCCACATAAGGGGTTGTGCTAGTACAGCTTTATCGGTATAACTGGTAAAACTTTCCCATGAGGCTTTATATCCTTTCCTCTGCCCATCTTGTCCATTTAGATTATAAACTCTTATTCTGTTTATACAGCACCTCGCACAATGAGGCACCATTCTCAGTTGGCTTCTAGGCACGACTATGATAAACATTAATACTAATACATAATAATAAAGTCTGGGATGGGGGGAAAAACAGCCCTGCCCCAGCTCTCTCTCACTGGGAGAGAATTGTGGAAGGGTCACAGACCTGCACTGAGTCTCAAGCATTGAGTTACAGCCTGGGGAGAGAAAGATGGGGAAGTAGGTCATAGACTTGCCACTCATTTGCAAGGAGGAGACGCCCTCATTTTGGAACTACAAACTTGTTGAAAATACTTGTATTAAAGAAAGTCACAAGTAAAGAAGAAAAAGGATTAAGGTGAAGTGAAGTGTTATTATAAGTTATAAGTGTTAAAAGGATTAAGGTGAAGATACAGTGACCAAACGTAAGCAAGAGATTGCTTGTAATCACATACCAGTGGAAAGAATGAGTAGCTATCAGGGAAAACAGAATAAACTTCAGTATAACACAGTGGGTCAATAAGGTACAAAGAATATTAAATCAGGTGGTTTGGCCACTGAGGTGTTCAAGTCAGCATGGTTGAAAAAAGGTAGCCAGATTGAATAATACAGGTTGATTTTAATCTCATCTCATGAGAAAGCTTTTCTAAGACCAAGTTACCCCAGGCCTCACAGAGCCATTTGCCTAGAGTAGGGCCACAGAGGCCATGCCACTGCCTGCGCTAACAAGTGGCAGCAATCTGGAGGAAGCACATAAGGGAATCATCTTAGTTTAATGATGAATGTTAAGGCAGTGCTTCCAGGTTGACCGACCCGTCCGAAGGCTTACTGGCATAGAGCTATGCAATAGCAGGGAGGCTGCTTCCAAGCACAGGTAGATAGCCACGTGCTAGGTCTACTCTAGCTAGTGCACTAAAAATAGCAGAATGGCTGAGGGAGTCCCAGACCTCCTCCAAGTTTTATCCACGTAGTGGGTGGAGGCATCTCAGATTTGCTCCATATCTTACGCGTCACTTATGGCTGGAGGAGAGATGAAGACACACAGACCTGCCGCAAGACTAATTAGCAGGGAAATACACGTGCCTTATGGATTAACTTTAAGGCAATGTTTACGCTGTCTGTCCCTCTACTGATGAAATATTTTGCTTTGTTTCATAAAGAGACATTAAAAATCTCACTTTTTTTTTTAAATCTTCCTTCAATTTTTTCATTTCTTGAGTGCAGCCTGGATATCTAGCAATGATTAAAAGGCTGCCATTTACTAAAGACTTTCAAGGTGACATGCAAAGAAAACACTCTTCTCTTTCTTCTTGTTGGTGTTGCTTCTTGATAGTGTACAAAGAAACCTTGATTTTTTTCCAACTCTTTTTTATTTTTTCTGCTTCTTTTTAGCCTTAGAAATGTCAGGAAATCAAGTCTTGTCTTCAGAGACCTGTAACAGCTTTCTCAGCCCTCAGCTAAAGAGGCGGGGGGTGGGGGGGACAAGTCTTCCACAAAGGGCCTGACCATCCAAATTCTTCTGGTCCCACTAACAATTAGCTCCTACAATTCTCTGGGCACATGCACCCACCCGGCACCCACCCCTAATGAATTGCACAATTGGGGCCTACAGCTGAGATTTGCAAAGCTGCCTAAGAGATCTGGATGCCTGTTTCCTATTAAGTCAATTCCTTACCAACTCAAGCTTAATTGAAATAAGGTACTCAGCCTTAGCCCAAAATAAGAGTGTCTACAGAAGGGGCTTGCACTGATTGAACTAAATCCATTTCTAAATCGATTTAGTAAAATTGGTCCAATTTTTCTGTATAGCCAAGGTCTAAGTGTATGTAGGATTAGGCCCAAAATGAGTTTCATTCCCAAGTAGGAGCTTAAATAGTTGTTAAAAGAATTCTAAATTCTGACCCCTATGAAATCAATGGCAAAACTCTCATTGATTTGATTCTAGCCCCAAGCTATCTACCTGCCTATATTTTTATCTTGCTCTGAAATATGTGGACTTGGGAGGTGGGCATCCCAGACCAGTGTTTTGAAGACCCTTGAAAACACCAGTCTAGGATGACACAATGCCCTTGGCTCATCAGGATTACTACAGCCACCTGGGCCACCTGGGCCAGGGCATTGCTGTTGTGGAAGCCACATAGAGTAAGGACAACCTCAGGCTTGAGATCTGCCAAAAGACTATATGTCTGGGGCAGCTGGGGGCCTTCCTCTATCTGTGGGTGTTGGGGGAGGGAGATTAGGGTGACCAGACAGCAAGTGTGAAAAATCGGGACCGGGGTGGGGGTAATAGGAGCCTATATAAGAAAAAGCCCCCAAAATCAGGACTGTCCCTATAAAATCGGGACGTCTGGTCACCCTAAGGGAGATTAACAATACATTTACTCCCATTCACCTATTAGTAGTGCCCTGATAGGAAGAATTGCTCTCCTCACATCCTGTTCCAGAGCAGTGCACCAGCATGAGGACATCAGCATACTAGTGCCTGGGAGCAACAAGTACTAGGAAGTGTCAGACTTCCCCTGCCTTGCATTTACCTATGAAAACACAGGGTGAGGCTGAGAAAGAAAGAGAGGGGTTGGAAACAAAATTCCCTGAGGTTTCTAGGATGTTTTTAGTCACATCAGAATGTAAAGTATGAGTTTTGAATTGACAGTGCCCCTTGAAAAGCAAAGTTTAGTACAAAAGGTGAGTAACTGAAATGTTTTGAACATTCCATGCATTTTTAGCATAATTTACCAAATACATCCCCAGTCCTGCAAACACTTACAGAGGTGCTTTACTTGGCTCATGTGAGTAGTCCCACTTAAATAGATGGCCTACTCCTGCTTAAAGTTAGACCTCTCCTCTGTGGTACTTCTACCGTAACATTGGAGGGAGGATGTTTTGCCTTCTCGTTGTGAATCGGGAATTGGGCCAGAGGGATTTAAGGTGAAGTTTGCACCGTGTGAAGGGCCTGCAGAAGATCCTATGCTCCACTTAAGCCTCTTAACATGAGTCTTCAGTTAAGTTTGATCCAACTCAAAGACTTCAGTGGGACTATTCACATGCTTAAAATTAAACTTGTGCTTTGATTGATCAAGGCCTGATAAAATTCACAGTCCCCATTTTTTAGGCCTCCAACAAGTCTTCCATGGAAAACCAGACTTGGCATTTCTTATATTTCTAAGGCCTGGTCTACACTTAAAACATTGTAATGGCATAGCTGTGTCAGTTACAGGTGTGATTTTTTTTAACCAATGTAATTATGCCAGTAAAAACTGCAGTGTAAATACAGTTATACCAGTATAAATACACCATATACTGGTATCGTTTTTCTCCTTTCTGTACAAGAATAAGCTACATCAGTACAAGCACCTCTTTATCGGTATAATTGCACCTGCAGTATGGGGCTGTACTGGTGCAACGTGGTACAACTTGTGGCTATATGTGACAGGGTACTGGGCCCTCTGTCACGCCAGAGAAACCCGCGCCAGATTGGCAAAGGGGAAACAGCTGCCAGCCTAATTAGCCTGGGGCTGCATAAAAGCCTGGGAGGAAGGACTCCAGGGAGGCAGACCGAAAGGGGGAAGCCAGAGAGTGGAAGCTCTTCCTTCCTGCAGAGACTGAGAAGCCCCCAAGCTGTCTATAGTGAGAAGGCGGTGGGATTGCACTACAAATAAACTGCACCGGTGATTGCTGAGCCAGAAGGTCTCTGAGTGGTTTTTGGAGCAGAGCAGAGGCAGGACCAACGGGGCCCTGCTATGCCCTGTTACAGTATATAAGGCCTAACATACAAGACATGCAGGAAAAAAAAAAAAAGGTTAAAAATTAAACAGAAGCAAATGTCTGTGGAACGCAGTGCTTTGTGTTTATCCTCTGTATTTCTCCCAGGAAACTGCACCAGCCCTTGGTTTCTAGACGTAGGGCCTATTAGCCCAGTACAGCATAGTGTGGTCGGAAGCTGTTTACAGTGATTTGCAGGGCCGGCTCCAGGCACCAGGCAACCAAGCTGGTGCTTGGGGCGGCACCTGGAGGGGGGCGGCGCGGCGCTCTGGCCGCCGGGGGGAGAGCCGAGCCCCCGCCGGGGCTCGCCGCCCTGCCCCAGCCGGGGCTCGCCGCCCTCTTGCCGCCCTGCCCCCGGCGCTCTGGCCGCCGGGGGGAGAGCCGAGCCCCAGCCGGGGCTCACCGCCCTCTCGCCGCCCTGCCCCCGGCGCTCTGGCCGGCGGGGGGAGAGCCGACCCCCGCCGGGGCTCGCTGCCCTGCCCCCGCCGGGGCTCGCCGCCCTCCCCCCCCCCCGGCGCCCTGTCCCCAGCCGCCGGGGGGAGAGCGGAGCCCCCGCCGGGGCTCGCCACCCTCGCCCCGGGGCTCCGGCCGCCCTCCCCCCGGCGGGAGAGCGGAGCGCCGCCCCCCCTCCGGGCGCCGCCCCCCCCCCCGCAGGGGGGGGGGGCGGCCGGAGGCTTTTTTGCCTGGGGCGGCAAAAAAGCCAGAGCCGGCCCTGGTGATTTGGAAAACATTTTAAAGCTCAGAGAGACAATCCCTTTTCTCTCTGTGTTAGCTGAAAGAGTAAAGTTTCCAAAGGCTTCTCAAATGTTTCCCACTTTCACAGATGTGGTTTGTACAGCTGGCAGTGCCTGCAGGCTTCCCCCATATTTATCCCATGACAGCCTTGCAACAGCAACACATAGGCTTGTGACCACAAGGCTCAATTATCATCATTCCTTCTTTGCGGGGTTTCTCTGTCACTAGCAGCTTGTTCAGAAGGCAGCATCATGCCAGCGTGCTGGCCTGAGGGAGGGCGTAGACATTCTGCCCACCCTGCATTCCATAAAGAGGCAGATGGACTGTACGTTTGCACCATTGGTTTTTAAGGAAACACATTAGCTTTATCTCTCTCTCTCTTTTTTGTTTGTTTGTTTGTTTTCTTTTCTTCTCCGTGATGGGTAAAGAAATCACATTAGGTTTATCTTTCTCTCGCTCTCTCTCTCTCTTTTTTTTTTTTTTTCTTCCTTTCTCTTTTCCGTAATGGCTAAAGGAGGCCTGAAAGTTTGTGTGGTTTGTTTATTAAAAGGTGCTTGCTTGTTTCTTACTTGTCTTTTTACCTTAGAAATATCTGGCGTTTCGTGGAAGACTTATTGGAGATCTTAGAAATGCAGTCTGCGAGCTACCTCACACCTTAATGTAAGGGGCAAGGAAGCATCAAACATTCAAAGACTTTTTCTCTCCCTTCCGTTCCTCAGTTGTTTAAGTTAACTACCTGTTAACAAAGAATTCTAGATGATCAGCATTAATCATTTCATTCCAAAGTGCTTCATAAACTGCATATTCAGCATGAACCGAGGACAGTCTCCACTGGAGTGGAGGTCGGCAGTCTTGGTGTGCAGCACAGCGCTTTTCCTTTCTCTTCCTTCTCCTTCCATCATATGCAGGGTTTAGTGAAATAGAAATACCCAAGAAATGGTAGATGGGAAGGGAAGTGGCCTATGCAATCATAAAAGGAAGGGAGGTGTCCACAAGACAAACTCTGTTAAAACACGACTCAGACCAGAAAGAAGCCAGGATGCAAGTTAGATAGTCTGCAGCTTGGCTGTGAGGCCTCGGCAAAAACCCATGACATCTTACTCGTTTTTATATAGTGCCATAGGTGGTGCCTGATAAGTTAAGCCATTATGCGCCAGGTGGGAGTTAAAGATCACAGGGTAGCGTAGAGCCCTATTCTGCTGCCCTTTCTCCCTGTGACTAGCCCTTATGCAAGAAGTCCTACTGAAGTCAATAAGACTAGTTTCAGGAGCTGTCGGAATGGGTAATTAGAATTTAACATGGGTTAGTGGCCCCCTATGTTCTCATGTGCAAGACTCTGTTTGAGCTACTTCTGAATGCGTAATGGCAGTCATAGGCGCCGACTTATTTTTCCCCAGCGGTGCTCCACTCCTGCTCTGCCCCAGGGCTCCGCCTTCACTCCACCTCTTCCGGCCCCCACTCCAATCCCTCCCCGAGGTCCTGGCCCGCCCACTGCTCTCCGCCCTCCCCCAAGCCTGTCCCTGAGCTGCCTATCAATCAGCTATTTGGCAGTGGCACCTATCAATCAGCTGTCTGGCGGCATCCCCAATTAACTGATTGAGGGCACCACCAAACAGCTAATCAGCGATGCCACCGAACAGCTGTGGCTGGTGGGTGCCAAGCACCCACGGAGTCGTGCCTATGATGACTGTTGCATTGTCCCCAGACACGGCAGCAGCAATATTTATTACTCTTAGGATACTTGCTGTAGAAAGGGGATATATAACCAAAATCTCTGCTAAAATATGGTAATTTAGGCAATGGTTTCTGCTGAAATCCACAAGATAGCACAAAGAGGGAACACATACACCCTTACTGTAAGTAGCGAATCCTGACTAATAAATCTGCAGCAGTGTCTATAGAACCATTGTTCCAGATGAATCAAGGTGTGAGTTGGGATGCTGTTGTTTTTGAAACATCATTACTGAGCTGCATAGAATTGTCTTAGAAGCCACTTTACTGCATTCTAGATTTTGCTGCATGTTGTGTTTAGAGCAGTGATATTCACGAGTGGCAAGTGGCTCTTTGCACCACATGATATTAAAACATTGGTTAATAATTAAATCACACAATCCAAGTTACTTACCAGTAAGGATGCTTTTACTATGTTATTAACCAACTGTAGTTGATAAAATAATTACACTTGGTCAGTCATTTTGCTGTGAGAATAATATATATAATAAACGTAATATTTCCCGTCATACTATTTAAATATGCATATATAGTACTATAGTAAATGAAACAAACAAATGAAACACTTTTGGGTAAGGTTCATCGCTAATTTGGCTCCTGAACCACTGAGGTCTGAGTATCACTGATTTCCCGTAACAATATTTAAGAGTCTGGACATGAGCAGGAAAAACACATATATACGATTATGTTGCAAGTAACAGCTTGTTTGAGCTGAGCTTACGCGAAACTGCACAAGCAGGAGAGAAGCATTTCAGCTCCTTCTGATTACACAAAAACTCCACTTTCATGAACACGATGTAGCTGAACATCAAGTAGTCAGTAACAAACTGTCAGGATGCTCGTCCTCCTTCAGGACATTTCACGTCTGCCACTATCTCAACTTCCACAAGCCTGATTTAGTTCCCACTGAAACCCAAAGGAGTGCAGCGGTACCATGGGTAGGGGTACCATGCCTACCACACTATTGTCAATGCATTTGAGTCTAAAGTACATGGGAATATTCAGCTAATTAGATCGTACACTCCATTAAAGGAACATAAACCTCATTTTACAAAAGAGATGATGGCATGGTTAACCATGGGTAAAGGTGGTTACCATAACACAGCAGGCACATTTCAAGGGAATTGTCAAGCTGGTGAACTCTCAGCATTGTTAAAACCTGCATCGCCATGAAATATCTGCAGCTTCTGTTGTGTTGTCTCCAATTGACCAATAAAAAGGTTTTAATAATATTAAAACTTTGATTTATCTCCATTTTAGGTAGAGCAGCTGTAAGGAAAGTCACCAATGTCGTTGGATTCTGTTGGTTGGTTGGAGCCACAGGCTGTTAGCAAAACAAGTTAAGCTAATATCAACTGCCACTGAAACAGAATAACTCTGTTTTGTTTCCCTTGTTGCTTCTTTGTGATGTTTAAAGAAAGGGATTTTTAAAGGTTTTATTTTTCTGCTTGTTTGTTACCTCAGAGATATCAAGGATGTCAAATTTGCTTGGTTTTTCATTATTGTTGGGGTTTTTGTTTGTTTTACTTAAAAATGTCTTAGGGATCTCCTATGTTTTTTGCAAGCTCTCACTCTTTGATTGAAAGGACAGATGTGTTGAATCTTTAACAAAACATCTTTTCTCCAAATTGTTCATTAACTACTGGAGTTAAAAGGGTATTAAAAAACAAAGCAGAGGGGTTTTTTATGGTCAGCTAAAAATCCCTTCCCTTCCAAATTATTCAGCTTTCACTCTTATTTCTTGGAATGTCATAATTTCATAAATTCCAGGTAGACAAGATCTAAAATTCTAATGGAACAAATATTGTCTGTATTATATTTTATAGGGACCTGTGAAGCCTTCTCTATAAATTATAAAGAAGCAAAATTAAAGAGCAAAAACCCAAGATTTATTTTGTCTTTACGGGTCATTTTTAACGTGAGTGAAGAGTGGGAGTTCGGATAATCGAGAGGGCAGGAGCCAGTCAGCAGTGGGGTGGTCTTCCCCGCAACCAGGGGCTCGTCCTCCTCAGTCCTGGCCAAGGGTCTCTGCTCTGCCCCACTCACTCACTCACTCCTGTGACAGCAGGGCTGCAAAGGGTCCCTGTGCTGCCGCAGGGCTAGTGACAGCTGGGGAGGTGCGGGAACGAGGCTGTGGTCCTAGTGGGGCAAAGCAGAGACCACTGGCCAGAACTCTGCTCTGCCCCACCAGGATGGCAGCCTTCCCTGCACCTTCCACATATTGGGTATCACCAGCCCTGGAGCAGCACGGGAAGCCCTCTGCAGCTCCGCTATGTCTGTGACGGCAGTGGGGTGGCTGGCCCCATGGCCGCAGACTTCTCCTCACAGTCCTTACCGTGGTCTTTGCTCTATTATCCAAACCTCTGCATTATCTAACTCCCTTCCTTGACCCCCAGGAAGTGAGACATGACCTCTGCAGCATGTATATCTCATGAATCTCATGCTGGGGGACAAGGAAGGGGGTTGGATATTGCAGAGGTTCGGATAATAGGGGTTTGGATCAACGGTAGTATACGTAAATAGAATTAGGGTTTTCAAAGGAGCAGAAGGGAATTTGGAATTGGGCACCTAACTTCTTTAGGCTCCATTGAAAATTCTATCCCCCCATTGCAGAGCAGACCAATGGGCCAGCTAGGCCAACAGCTTGGAGGTGAAGGGATGGAGAAGAAAGAAAATGATTGAGACCCTTGAATTAGCCTATTTCAAGGCTGCAGATTGTCGCTGGCTCTTGCATTGCTGAGATCACTGGAAGAATAAAGAACACAGATAAGTCACTGAGAGCAATGATTATAATGGAAAAAGGGAACTGTCCCCAACGTGATGAGTGAGTCTTTGTGAAGAGGCAGCTTGTAAAAGACTTCAGGTGATGAGTGACTGGTCGATTTTTTTGCTAAGAGGGAGATTGTGTGCCCACAGCATAGCTCCTGCAACGTGTATTTATTTTATATGATGAAGAATTTTGGTGTAACTTGTATCAGACACAAAGTCTTCATTTGTAAATATGGGCCTGATTATGTTCCCATCCACGTCAGTGGTGAAAGATCAGGGCCTATGTGCATTTACTGCCTGCGTTTCATTCATGATCAGATCTACAATCACTTCCACAGCATACCAGGTCGTTTTATTTCCCCCCAGTGTGCTGTTAGGATGAAGAACCAGTTTTTCAGAGAAGTTACAGGTTCTCTCTTCGCTTCAGGCTTGGCTTCCTTTGAAACTCTCCTCCCTCCCTCTTTGGTTTGGTTTGCTGTGTACTCAGATGACTGCTTCACACACTGTTAAAGGAGCATTCTCTTTTTAATACTTCCAACTAAATTAAAACAAAACCCTACCGGAACAATGTAGCAATCCACCCATCTCCTAATAATAATACCGATGATGATAGTCACAAACGCTACTTTACATTTATTTAGCAGCTTCCATTTGAGTATCTTGATGTATCAGACAAACATAATACACCTGTGAGGTAGGTCAGTATTATCCATGTTTAAAAGATGAGGGGGGAAATGAGGGAACAAGGTGATTAAGTAATTTGCTAAAGGTCATACAGGAAATCTGTGGCACAATCTGGAATAAAATGTAGCTCTCTTTCCTGTGCCTTAATCACAAAACCAACCCCCATCTTTAATACCAGATTCTGCACAACTGAAGGGGCATCATGCCATTGATTTAAGCAGGGTTATCTGAGGATCTCAAAGAATATTATGAACATGCATTAAGTAAGCTCAAAAACACACAACAGCATGGAAGGTATCTACTGGCACAGGGTCATGGATGTGGGAGGTCTTCTATTTTGTCCAGTTTCTTTACTTTTGCAGCATCATTAGGAGACACATCAGCATCTCATTAGCTCCACACCCTGCTTGTCATCAGTTTTAATATGACTGAACTTGGGCCACTAAGATATGGAATTAAGGGATAGGAATGCAACAGCAAGGGCAGTCAACAACCCCATCACTGAGTCAGGAAGAAATTCACAAACAGCCAAATACAAAGCTAAATGGCACTTTGGGCCTGAGCGTGAACCCAGCCTGTGATTTCACAGGTGCAATTTTGCACTCACAAATTAGGTAATTAGACATGTAAATCAGAGGCCAGATTAAGGTCTTTGTCAACATCTGGCTCCTTAGGAATGTTACACTAGGCTTTCTTGCCCCAAGTTTCCCAATGCTGTATGAGGATCTGTGGGTCCTGAATATGGGCCTATAGGCTCTCAGGCCACTGCCACATCCACATCACTACTCAATGGCTCTACTAGTGACTGGAGAATTGGAAGCTCTATGATGACCCCTAATTTGGGCCCTGACCTGCTCCTGGCTTTTTCCCCTCAGCCTCAGCTGATCCCTGAACCCTGTCGCCCTGGTTCCGACTGTCCCGGCTCCAACCCTAGGCTAGGACTCCTGGATTCCGACTCAGCACTGAACAATTTTCCAATTTTGCCAAAATTTAGGGGAAAATCAAAACAAAATATTTTATTTCAGGTCAGTTGGACTTAGATTAAAACATTTTGGTTTGTTGAACCAAATCAACATTTTTTGTTTCAGTTCAGTTTGGCTTTAATCAGCATGAGCTGCTGCAGTGCCTAACAGGAGACGTAGTTCAGGAGCCTCATTTACCTGCTGTCCTCTATGGGCCATGTTCCCTAGCTTATCTCATGATGCATTGTGGTCTCCTCTCTGGTTGAACTTCTTCAATGTATCATGGGAATCACATGACCATGATGCACATGGGAGATGTAGTCTGGCTGGGGAGCCCAGGGCATATGCCAGAATGGGGGCATTGGGCATTGAACTACAACTCCCATGAGGCACCAAGGCAGCTCAGGCAGATGCAGTTCAATGTCAAACTGAGCCAAAATGTATTGTTTTGACATCTCCAAATCAACATTTCTCAGAACTTTCCATGGGGGGGGGGTCAATGTTTTGCCCCAATTCCAGATGAAAACAAGTTTAGAAGGATTGGGTTTTCCCTGGGACAGAAATGCTGATTTTCATCTTGCTCTAACTTTAAGCCCTGTGCCATTTTCTCAGTAGGTCAACATGGTATGATCATTAAAGCACTGACAGCCCCCACCCAAGGCTTTGTCTACATCCTTGCTACCCAGGATGGAATTGACGCAGTCGCTGGAAATTTTGGATAAAAAAGCCAACCATAGACAAGACCTTTGTCATAATTATTCCAGAGAATCCTCTCCCAGGACCACAATTGCATAGGACTAGATTGTAGCATTGAGCATTCACATCCCTCCCCTGTGCACACAGAGGCACAATCCCTCCCCTTGCTGCCCCTGGGAAGGTGTGGGTTCCCACCACCCTCTACTCAGTCTGTGGCTACATGGCCCCATCTATCCTTATGTCTATTAAGCACTTGAATGCACCTAAAAGTTGACATTCAAAAGGTTAATTCCACCCACAGAAGTATCACTCATTTAAAGAGACAGTCTCTAAACATCATGAGAGTTTCCAGGACTGATCATTAAACCAATTCTGACAAGCAAAGGCTGATTCCCTTGCCAAAGTGCAGGAGACCAGCACTGCCCAGAGTGACTTCACAGGTTTTCCTCCTTGTGTATTCTAAACAGCAGTTGCCATGGCAGCAGGCACTCTCAGAGGATGTACACCTAAGTGCTTATTAGGCTCCAAGAACCATTTCCCAGATGAATCAAACCGCAATTACAGGCAAAAGAAGTTGCTAAGCCATCACTGTAGGAAAATTAGCAGTGGTCACAATTACCTATGGGGGGACATGAAGAGCTGGAAGAACATTTCTGGGTCCATTTCGAGTTCAGTTTTTCCCATTTAAAGCATTATCTCTCAACTTCAAAAAACAAACAAAACAAAACAAAAAAACCTCTGATAAGCAGCGTCTGGTATGAGGCGATATCAGATAAGCCAGACATCATTTAACTCTATATTTGACAAAGGAGCTTTCTTCCCTTTTCATTCCCATTCCAGTAGTTCCTTTCCTATTTACCCAGGTGCACGGTGTTTATTCGGCAGTCAGAGAGGCAAATTAACCTGCCAGATCGTGATGCCCTTAAATCACCTACCAGCCTGGCTACTGGGGTCTATAAAGCCCCTGGCCCTGCATCATGCTCGACTTGCCAGCTTTTGGAACTCTGCAAATGCCAAGGCTTTCATTAAAAACACACAGTTTAAACAGCCACCTGCAATGCTTCCATGCAAGTAGCTCCACTGACGCCAATAGGACTAATTGCAGGAGTTGGGATTACTCACATAAGCAAGAACGACATGTGTGAATAAGGATTAAAGGATAAGGTCATCAATTTGTAGTCCTTTTCCTTAGGAAGATGAGCCTTGAAAATACGAACCAATCACTGGAGCTGAAAGCTCACCATTCTGATTGTGCCTCAACATCACAAATTAGTCACAGTCCTGTCTAATAGTGCCCAAGGCTGGCCTTGGGGCCTTTGAAATTTACAACCATGGGCCTAGTCTGTTTTTGGAAAAAACCCAAATTCATTAGAGCGGCAGTGGGGATTCTTCCAATAGCACAAAGGCTACTGAAAATGTCTTCCAACTGTGTATAGCTGAGTCGGCTTCTCTGCTGTGTAGCCAATGTGGGCTCTGGCTTCAAGGAGGAGCAACTCAATAAGGAGGGAGGCCGTGAGGACTGAGCACAAGAGAGTCCTGCATTCCGACTCTGACATTGACTCTATGGCATAGTTCCTGTTATTTAACCTTTCTGCCTTAGTTTCCTGTTCCTGTGAAATTAGATAATGATCACGGACCATTAGATGGGCCATTGTGATAATTACTTCATGTTTCTAAAGTGGTAAGTGTTGTTAATAAGGACAAAGAGATAGGAGAGGACCACAGAGAGGTTACAGAATACATGGGGCAGCAAGGTAAGAATGCGAGGAGCCAAAGGGCTCAGGAAACAGAAGATCGGAGGCCAAGTGCTTAAAAAAAAAAAAAAAAAAAAGAGTAGAGGGGGAGAAGCTTATCTCGAGCGAGATGCGGTCAAGTGGCCTGATCTCAGGAATGAGGGCCAGGAAATGAGTTCTAATGCTGGTTCTGACACCAATTTTCTCGATGGCCTTGTACAAATCATTTAACTTTTCTACCTCAGTTTCCTCATCTGAGGATAGGGATAACAGCACTTTTCCCAGAGGGGGGCTCTGAGGATGAGGCAGGTAAGTGAGGTTATAAAAGTGAAAAGTAACTTATGAGGGCTGAGTATTATTAGCAGTCATTCAGCAGATGGAGAAACACATTCCAATCTGAATCTCAGGACATATAATACAAACACAGCAGGCCCTGTGCCCAGCTGCCTGGCTGGCTTTGTTCTAGAGCAGACTCCTAGTACGTTTCAATTACCTCCCGATTCAAAGAATAGCATGAAGCAGGCAAAACAGCAGGAAGGTGCATTGTATAAGAGCACACAAGTGCCAAAACAAAACTAATCAGCTAAATCTAACCAGCTAAGTAGTAGATCTAATCTAATCAGATTTGACAGCAAAACTGTAGTCAGGTGAATTTAATGAGCTGTGTGTTGCTACACCACCACCTACAGTAGTATTTTGGATGTCTAATGGTCAGCTGAGTGAAGATGATTGGAATGTGGCTGATTAGCCAATTGGACTTTTTTGATGGTTTCAGAGTAGCAGCCATGTTAGTCTGTATCTGCAAAAAGAACAGGAGTACTTGTGGCACCTTAGAGACTAACAAATTTATTAGAGCATAAGCTTTCGTGGGCTACAGCCCACTTCTTCGGATGCATCTACAGTTACACTAATGAAGATTTAAAAAAATATATATGTAAAGGCTATTAATTTTCATGCTTCAGGCTCTAAATTGTGGGCAGGAAGAAATTTCCCCTTGATATAATATTGCAAAATTACAGTGGTCACTATTTAGAAGTCAATATTTGTCAGTAGAGAAAATGTGGCTGATACAGTTGTTTTCTTTGCCAAGGGACAGATTGTGGAGTTCTTACTGAAGCTCATGGGTAGGGTGACCAGATGTCAAGGGTGAAAAATCAGGACGGGGGTGGGGGATAATTGGCACCTATATAAGACAAAGCCCCAAATATCGGGACTGTCCCTATAAAATCGGGACATCTGGTCATCCTACTCATGGGCATTAGACTTACATGAGTCAGTGCTCACCTGCACGAATAAAGGCTCCACAATCTACCCCTAAAGAGAAGGAATAGTTGTGCTATCTATGGTGTGTTTTTGAAATGACTAGCTCTTGGCAAGAACAAACAGCATCATACTAGAGTGGTTCCTTCTTTTCTTTGGGAGAGGTTGGTGCCCATCTCCCCAAAAGGCTCCAAATCTGACTTTAAAAAACACTTACCCAGAATTTCCACACTGCAGTCGCAAAGTGCATGTTCTAAAAATGTTTATTTTTTTTAAAAAAATGAAAGGCCTGAAGTACCTACAACAACATAAAACTTGGAACACTAAAAACTTAAAGAAGATCTCGGTTCCAATATGCAAGACAGGGCTGAATTTTCACTGTGTGAGGAGTGCCATCTACAGTATATAATTAGACTGCACTTCGCTTGCATGCTCCAGTCCTCCTGAATGCTTTATCACATAATTCATTGAATTTATACTTCCTAACCCCTGACCTTCTGAATTTAAAAGTGACATCTTGAATTTCCATATCTAATCCTTCTTTACTTAAGGTACGTCTCCTTTCTGTAGGTTTGCTCTCCTTAGCAGAGAAAAAAATGTTCTCTTTCCTTTGGTGTTCTATAAAAATCACCAAGGCGTGCCTGTTTCTTGAAGGGACACTCTAGCTTTTGTAGTACTAATTTTACCTGCTCTGTAAATAACTAAAATGTTAATCCTGCAGTCCTTATTCATGCACTCATTACTTGGGCAAAGCCCCTGTTGAATCATTTAAGTCAATTGGTTATTTTGCCTGAGGTTCAGATTGTGGAGCTCTTACTGCTGTACCACCATTGGTTTCAGTGGGAGTACTTTCACTGGTGAACACCCAAACAAGTAAGGGCCCTGTGACAGGGCATCATCCTGCCCCTGCCTCTCTTCTAGACACCAACTGCTCGAAGACCTTCTGCTAGTTAAACACCATGTGCAATAGTGTCTCCCCCCACACCCTCCTTAACAAACTTGGGCAGCCCTGTATGTACAAACACACAACCCTTAGCTCTCTCAGCTGAGGACAGGGGAGACAGAAGATATCTCTCTCCCCACCCCCGAGATCTCTCCTGGCTCTGACTCTCAAAAAGCAAGCCAGTCAGTCCAGTCCAGTCCCCTCCCCTGAGCACTTCCTTCCTGTGACTTTTCTATTTTCTGGGCTAATTAGTCTTTGGGGCTCTCCTCTGCCCAGCCCAATCTATCAATTAGGCACAACTTTGCCTCTCAGGTTTACTCTAGGACAACTTAAATGGTGATCCAGTGATCAGAGCTCTGGTACAGCGGCTGTTGCCCAGTGCTCTGTCACAAGCCCTAAGAACACTTGGTCCTAAGTTAGAAAAACAGGACTTGGCCCATTACGTCCAATTCTGATCCACAGCAGAGCTGTTTCTAACCACATGTCTAATGCTGTCTGTATTTAATGTTTTCTACTGATTTATATAGGCAGTACTATCTTGCTGTATTCCCTGCATCCCATCTTTAAATTACTTTAATTTTCCCATATGACTTTAGTTTTCTTTTTGATAAATCCTTCCATTGGGATCTACTTCTCTGTATTGGGCACTTTTACCAGCATCGCAATTTCCTTCCACCCAGCAGATAATTTCCCACCCTATTATATTTATGTCTGAATTTCACAGCAAACCTGTTTGCTGAGAAAATAACAGACTTTTGGGGGAGATATTTCTTATATTTTTTGTATGCCTGAAACAGTTGTGCCTAGTTACTAAAAAACCCACTGATAAAATTATACAATATCCCTTGTGATTTATATATCTTTGAATGAGCTTTACAGAAGGCTACTGCTTCTCTTGCTAACTCTGAATTGTATAGTTCATCATCAAATACAGTCCTCTGCTCCAATGTTTATAACATACAGCAAGAAATAGACCTGTGAATCACATTTATTCTGTCCTTATCTATTTGATTTACAAGGCCCTCAAATATTTGCTTTCTTACAGTACCATAATGGAAGATTCCTCACTGTCTATATTTTCTTTCACTGGCTATTATACAATTGAAAACAAGCCTGTTCTAGCCACTCTTTCATCTAAAAGAGATTTCCCCATGTTCCTCTTACTGCTCTGTGCTCATTTTTCTGTTGTTCAAGTTTCTAAAGGATGTAAAGAGTAAGAAAGATTTGAGAGCATTAAAGAGCACCAGAACTTCTGTTTAAGTTTGTTTTTCTTTCCTTAAATCTAAAAGTCTGTCTCTCAGCAGCACAAGTGAACCATTTATAGGAGATACTGGCATTAAAGACCTATTGTGCTGCGTGTGCACAGTATTAATCAGATAGCCAGAGACTTTTCATTCTGTTAGTGTGCAAGATATCGAAAACTACTGTGTCTTGGCTGATGCTATTATGAGCCTGGAGCAGTGGTACAAAGTAATGCATTTTGGTTACTTTTTCCTTGAGGGGAAAATGGATGTGGTCTCCAGAGTTGGAGACCTCTTTTCACGACATGCCATCTTCCTGAAGTAATGTTTAACATAGTAATAAAGAATGAGCAACTTAAAGCTACAATAAACTGCTCCTTTTCCATTCTGCACAGGTGAACACAGATGTTAGCGGTACTGCTGGGAATGGATCACTACAAAGCAGCTTGTACTGCACATTACATAGCAATTGCACATGAGGAATAAATTTTATTAAAGTGAATGTTTAAAATTAAATATACACAAGTTAAAAGGGAAGGTACTGTACATCTGGGGTCAGGCTTGGGTTATGAGGGATTACAGGTGTCGGTTGCAAGGGTGAAGAGATACATACATATCACATAACCGGCATAGACCCAGATTGGGGTGCAAGAGTTTTTCAAGTGTCAGTGGATAAGTGTGCTCGGATACGCCACCCACAGAATGTATAAGGAGTCCAAGTCAGTCTCGGTGTAGCGAATGAGTACATGGATGGGGTGCGTCCCTTGGTTCATCAGGGAAGGAAGTGGGTTATTTCCCTGGTCAGCGGTCTCAGTTACTTAGTGTGGTATTGGCGTTGTCCTGTGATGTGCTCCGTATAAATGTCTCTGGACCACCTGATGGTGTCGGACACCATGAGCTGTCTCATGAGCCGGGCGTAACGTCGACCAACTCCGCATGCTCTCAGAACCGGCTCATTGTGGGGGTCCCACGAGCCCAGGGCTCCCACGATCAGGGCGTGTATCTGGACCTCGTAGCCCTGGGCTCTCGGGGTCTCGGCCAGCGGGGTGTACTTTGACTCCTTCCGTGCTCGGGCCTCGTGGAAGGCCGGTGACCTGTTTTCAAAAGGCACCGTGACGTCTACCAGGAGGACCTTCTTCTTTTCTGCGTCCATTACGACGATGTTGGGTCGCAGTCGGCTGTCTGTCCCGGGGATGGTGGAGTCGAGGGTGATCTTCCCCAGGGACGGCGGGATGGCTTTCACCAGCCAGTTCTGGATGGCATTGTGGCGGTGCCGCCAGGCTCCGGAGTGCTGCTTGCATCCACACAGGACGTGCGGCAGGTTTCGTTTGCGTAGCCACACTTCCTGCAGCGCTTGTCCCGGTTGCCGTGGCGGATGGCTCCGTTGAGGGGAACGCAGTTGAGTCGGGCCCTGTGGACGAACCGCCAGTCGGCAAACCTGGTGAAGCTGCCCCCGGGGAGGAAGTGGTTACTGGCGTCCCACTTGCTGGACACCTCGAACACCTTGCCCTGGTCCGGCTTCTGCTTGATGTTCTCAGCATAGTGGCAGCGGATGGCATCTTTCAGGGACCTTTCCAGCATAGCTCTGGCGGTCGGGGTGACGATGGTGTGGTCCGGAGTCTTTACGCGTGGCACCAATATTCCCAGCTCCCGGTGCTCCTCGCACCACTTCCAGCAGCAGCCGATCCTCTTACCCAGGCGTCTCAAGGCGTATTACACGGGCATTTCATCCTGTGTCTGGAGAGGTGGGACCCTTTGCAGCTGCATGTTTGCCAGCACTGTCTGAACCCGCCTGGGAGGACACTGGTAACTGAGGATGATGTGGTTTCAGACCTGCTTCATCTCAGGCTTTTGCCCTGAGATACACACGTTCATAGGATTTCTCTGGTAAGCCTCAGAAAGATCCTTCCGCAAGTAATGAAGTGAGGCTGAACAGAACACTGGAGAAACAGAGAAATGGGTCTTGCCCAGGCATTCCCACAATCACCTGGATTCTCTTCAAGAGGATGAAAGTTCTAAATATTTTATGCCCTTTTTAAAAATCAAACAGCAGCAACATAGGAATTTTCATTCCAGATCAGACCGATGGTGCGTCTAATCCAGTATCCTGTCTCTGAGAGTGGCCAGTGTCAAATGCTAAGAGGAAATAAAAAACAAATAAACCCTATAATAGAAAATTCTGGAATAATGATTCCTACTAAGCTGTCTCTAAAATATCTTGTGGCAAGGAGGTCAACAAGTTAATTATGCATATTTCCTTTTATCATTTTTATGTCTGTTGACTTTTCATTTCACCGGGCATCCCCCACGTTTTTGTATTGAAAATACATGCCCCTGATTTCCCTTCTCTATACCATTCACTATTTTATATATCTCTATGATGGCAGCTTTGATTCTCCTCTCTAAACAGTCCTAATCTTCTTATTCTCTCTCCACATGGAAGCTTTCCCATGCATCTAATCACATTTGTTGTCTGACTCCAATCCCCTTCTATTTCTGGTAAAATAACCCAGCTGTTTGGTGGAGGGGAAGGGGGTTGTCATTTGAAAGGAACACACCAGGTTTTTCTCTTTCCCATTGTAGGCTGGTGTGGCCCTTTCCATAACGACAAGTGGACTGTATTTGCTTTTGGATTAATACTGTTCAGTTATGATTTTGTAAGTTTCAATTTTCTGATTCATTCTTTTTATAACGGGTAATATATGGCTTATGCATATGCTTGCTGTTCCTTATCTGTAACAGTCTGTTGCAATTGATATTAAACAAACCTTTCCTGGTTGTTAGGGCACACAGTGCAAGTCTATCTTTCATAGTCTAGACTCAAGATGCCCCTCTTTCCTGACTCATTCTTCCTAAGACATAGTAACTTGCCGCATGAGCAACATCAAGAATTCACAAAGTGCACTGGTGACAGCAGATTTATACTGGCAGAGCCTTCCCACATCTATTGACTACCACCACACTCTATACCCCTGAGACAGCTGTGATCCTCCGCGTACACAATATGGTTTGTTCTTAAAACATATAAAGCTACACTTGATTGTCTTTTCCCCATAATGGAGATTTATGCATTGTTTTAAACATGCTGTCCCTCTCTTCACACACTATCTGTATGCATGCCTCAGCTGGTATTATCTGCTGACTGATCCTCTTGCTTTCCTTAACATATTAGCTATTCCTCACATCAGTGCAGATTTCAATGGTTATGTAGGGTCTTCTGCATGTTGGGTGATCAGACGTTATAAACACAGACTTGTTTACGTCATTTAAGTGGATGTCATATCTTTCGTGTCTGAATATTTTGCAATCACTGAAATCACACCCACTGACTGATATACACCTTACACCCTCTCTCACCTCATGTTTAAACCAACCTCTAAGTAATGGGGGTTAGGAGGAAATTTTCCCTGTGGTCAAGTTATCCCACAGCTGCCTACTGCAAACATTTTTGTCCTTTTTTTCATTGAAGGCACCTGGTGCTGGCCACTGTCAAAGAGATGAATCACTGGTCTGGTCAAGTAAGGCAATTCCAATGTTCCACTAGAGCAGATGGGACTCTAGGGTGCTTTATACACTGCATGCTGATGTGTAATTTTTGGCCCATCTTTTCCACCTACGCATTTTTTATTCTACAGGGGAGGTTACAACACCCAATGCTTTTGCTTCGGTCCTACACGAGTTACTTAACTTGAATACATTTGCTGCATTAAATCCCAAATTCTGTTTCCACCGGCCACCGAAGTACCAGGACTGTGCAGCTCTCCAGGAGAAAATGGGGAGAAATCTTCTCTGCAGGCCAGAAGGCTGCTCCTCTTACATTACAACAGGCTCGGGCCTGGAGCAGGTCTTGGGACAATAGCAGCCCACTCATGGGGCCTATAGCCAGAGGATCTCCGCAGTGGCACATTCAGAGGCCCCATCTTCTACACCCTAACTCCTGGCACAGTCGCTGGGGTTTTGGGTGTGTCTACACTGCAATTACACTACCCGTGACTGACCCGTGCCAGCTGACTCGGGTACACAGGGCTCAAGATAAAGGGCTGTTTACCTGTGGTGTAGACATTCGGGCTCGGGCTGGAGCCCAGGCTCTAAGACCCTGCAAGGTGGGAGGGTCCCAGCCAAACATCTGTCCCTTAGCCCAAGCCCCATGAGCCCGAGTCAGCTGGCACGGGCCAGCCATGGGTTTTTAATTGCAGCATAGACATAACCCATTGTCTAACAAGCACTTTTTTTCTAGGTCATTTAATATGATTTTTTAAAACCTGAATGGATAGTTTTTTCTGTAAACCAGATTGTGAACTGCATAGTGACACACACAGCCTCCCCGACATCAGTGGGGACACTCACGTGGACATACGCCACCACTGGGAGCAAGGGGTTACAATCTGACCCAATATGAACAGGAATATTCACCCTGTGTGTTCCCTCCATCATAGTCTTTCTTGCACTATGTTCACCTCCATGGCTTCAAATGGTGCAAAACACTAAATGAATCTCAACACTTCACAGTCAATGGGATCTGAGGGCACTTAGCACCCTGATGGTCAGTCCCTAGCAAGGTACAGCCCTTTATTTTGAATCTGTAAATGCTGCTAAATTCCTCTATGGTTTCTTTTAAACTCTGTTTTTTCCACTAGGCCTAAAGAATGCAACTAACAGTGACCACAAATGGGAAAAGTTTGTCTGAAGTTGCTAGCAACATTCTATTATCTTATCTTTAAATTGTTTTTCATGGATTATAGAAATGTATAATTATGATTTTTCCCCAACTTCTCTTAATCTTGTATTACAATGTAATCAAAATCAACCCGTTATAAACTCACTATAGCAAATCCTCTTTCTAAAATGCCTATTCAACATCCTCCCCAATTTTCATTTTCCTGGCCTTTTCTTATTATGCTAAAGCCCAGTATCTGAAAATGGAACCAGAGCTTTAACCATTTTTTTTTTTAATACAGGCCGTATCTGTTCTCTCTCTGGATTTTAATGCTGTAAATATATTGTAAGACTCTAACCTGTCTGCAGTTAAATGTCTAGCATTCCCATTGTGTTATTGTAAATACCATTATTATGTAGAAATGATTGACTTTGTTTAATGCTCTGTTCAAATAGTCTGCAGAGATGTCTGCGATATCAGTGTCATTCCCATAGTTTAATTATAATTTTAATCATCGCTGATCTTTCCTTTGTTTGTGCTATAAGCTAATTATTTTTTTTTCTACCACAAAGCACTGGAACCGTGACTTAGTATTAATAATGTTTATTATTAAGCAGATTAGCACTTCACTGCTGCTCTATGTGAGAGTGGAGGGAAACTGGCTGTCTGGATTTTTAAACCCTGCTCCTTAAAAAACTCTATTTACTAATCTCCTCTTCCTCTGACTCCCATCACTTTGTATTATTTATTTAGATTTGTACACACATTAAGGTCATGTACACACAACAGGCTCTATAGCAGCATAGCTACAGCACCGCAGTTAATGCCACTGTAATTCTGTAGTGTAGACACAGACGACCGTGACGAAAGAGGTTTTTTCCACTGCTGTAGGAATTCCACTTCCCCAGGAGATGGTAGCTAAGTTGGCAGAAGCAGTCTTCTGTCAACCTAGCTGTGTCTACAGCAAGGGTCAGGTCAGCATCACTATAGCATTTTTCACACCTACGAGCACTGTAGATATGTGGACTCAAGTTTTAAGTGGAAACCAGGCCTATAAAAAGGCTAATTCATATGCTCTTGATATATCTTAAAATACAACAAAATCAAAACCCACATACATAAATAAAGTGCAGTACAATTCAAGACAGCTCACTACCAGCAAACCCAGAAATTAAAATCTCTCACCCTTTACAATTTTTGCCCACCCCTGTCTTGGAACACAGTGTAACAAAGTTGAACTTAGCCACATGCCCTGAAAGTCAATAGATATGGGTACGGGGGGGAAGGGGAAAGTAAATCCAAAGCTGTGGGGTGCTCACAGAGAAGGCCAGTGTATACCGCTACCACCACCTAACTAGTAAAGTACTATATTGCTGAACTCGAAAACATCTTATATCCTATTGAAACTTTTGTAGGGAGCTATCTTCCCTAAGATGTAAGCAGCACTGTAGAATACCAGCACACAGGGTAGAATTTTCAAAAGGGCCTAGATTTAGGAGTCTAACTCTCATTGACTTTCAGTGGGACTTAAGGGCCTAAGTCACTTAAGTGCTTTTGAAATTTTTACCCATAATTTCTCTGTTGAATCTTAGCTTTCGTTCTAGTCTAACCTATAGAAATGCAAGGTGAAGCTCAGACGCATCCTAGTTTACGAATATAGGAGGCCTTGAGGCAACTTGCTGTATATATTTACCATAAAACATTAAAAAATGAAATTACAAAAATAACTGAACATGCAGTTTTTGTAGGATTTTCTGTACTAAGCCTTGGAAAGTCAATTCACTTTGATTTGTTTTGACAGAAACTCCCCTCCCTGAATGTAAGGGTATGTCTACACTACGGGATTAATCCGAATTTACAGAATTCAAATTTTGGAAACAGATTGTATAAAGTCGAATGTATGCGGCCACACTAAGCACATTAATTCGGCAGTGTAAGTCCATGTACCGGAGCTAGCGTCGATTTCCGGAGCGTTGCACTGTGGGTAGTTATCCCATAGCTATCCCATAGTTCCCGCAGTCTCCCCCGCCCTTTGGAATTCTGGGTTGAGATCCCAGTGCCTGATGGGGCAAAAAACATTGTCACAAGTTGTTCTGGGTATAGCCTCCCTCCTCCCTCCTTGAAAGCAACAGCAGACAACCGTTTCACGCCTTTTTTCCTGGGTGAACACAGCAGACGCCATACCACGGCAAGCATGGAGCCCGCTCAGCTCAAGACAGCAGTCATGAACATTGTAAACACCTCGTGCATTATCATGCAGTTTATGCTGAACCAGGACCAGAAAAACGAGGCAAGGAGGAGGCGGCGACGAGAGTGATGAGGACATGGACATGGACACAGACTTCTCTCAAACCGCGGGTCCCGGCGCTTTGGAGATCATGTTGTTGATGGGGCAGGTTCTATCCGTGGAACGCCGATTCTGGGCCCGGGAAACAAGCACAGACTGGTGGGACCGCATAGTGTTGCAGGTGTGGGACGATTCCCAGTGGCTGCGAAACTTTCGCATGCGTAAGGGCACTTTCATGGAACTTTGTGACTTGCTTTCCCCAGCCCTGAAGCGCCAGAATACCAGGATGAGAGCAGCCCTCACAGTTGAGAAGCGAGTGGCAATAGCCCTGTGGAAGCTTGCAACGCCAGACAGCTACCGGTCAGTCGGGAATCAATTTGGAGTGGGCAAATCTACTGTGGGGGCTGCTGTCATGCAAGTAGCCAAAGCAATCATTGAGCTGCTGCTACGAAAGGTAGTGACTCTGGGAAATGTGCAGGCCATAGTGGATGGCTTTGCTGCAATGGGATTCCCTAACTGTGGTGGGGCGATAGATGGAACCCATATACCTATCTTGGCACCGGAGCACCAGGGTACCCAGTACATAAACTGCAAGGGTTACTTTTCAATGGTGCTGCAAGCACTGGTGGATCACAGGGGACGTTTCACCAACATCAACGTGGGCTGGCCAGGAAGGGTTCATGACGCTCGCGTCTTCAGGAACACTACTCTGTTTAAACGGCTGCAGCAAGGGACTTACTTCCCGGACCAGAAAATAACTGTTGGGGATGTTGAAATGCCTATAGTTATCCTTGGGGACCCAGCCTACCCCTTAATGCCATGGCTCATGAAGCCATACACAGGCAGCCTGGACAGGAGTCAGGAGCTGTTCAACTACAGGCTGAGCAAGTGCAGAATGATGGTGGAATGTGCATTTGGCTGTTTAAAAGGTCGCTGGTGCACTTTACTGACTCACTCAGACCTCAGCCAAACCAGTATCCCCATTGTTATTGCTGCTTGCTGTGTGCTCCACAATCTCTGTGAGAGTAAGGGGGAGACCTCTATGGCGGGGTGGGAGGCTGAGGCAAATCGCCTGGCTGCTGATTACGCGCAGCCAGACACCAGGGCGATTAGAAGAGCACACCAGGAAGCGCGGCGCATCAGAGAAGCTTTGAAAACCAGTTTCATGACTGGCCAGGCTACCGTGTGAAAGTTCTGTTTGTTTCTCCTTGATGAAAACCCGCCCCCTTTATTGACTCATTCTCTGTAGGCAACCCACCCTCCCCCTTCGATCACAGCTTGCTTTCAAAGGAAATAAAGTCACTATCATTTAAAAATCATGTATTCTTTATTAATTGATTATAAAAAGAGGGAGAGAACTGAGAAGGTAGCCTGGGTGGGGTTTGGGAGGAGGATCGGAGGGAAGGAAAAGGCCACTAAAAAAAGGTTAAAATAATGACAGCCTTTTGCTTGGGCTGTCCACTGGGGTGGAATGGGAGGGTGCACGGAGCCTCCCCCCCCCTGAGTTCTTACACGTCTGGGTGAGGAGGCTATGGAACATGGTGAGGGTGGTTATACAGGGGCTGCAGCGGCAGTCTGTGATCCTGCTGCCATTCCTGAAGCTCCACCAGACGCCGGAGCATGTCTGTTTGCTCACGCAGCAGCCCCAGCATTGCATTCTGCCTCCTCTGATCTTCCTGCCGCCACCTCTCATCTTGAGCGTCTCTCTTCTCCTCACGTTGGTCCCTCATGTCCTCACGTTCACTGGCATCTTTCCTATACTTTGAAACTGTGTCCTTCCATGCATTCAGATGAGCTCTTTCATTGCGGGTGGATTCCATGATTTCCGCGAACATCTCATCTCGCGTCCTCTTTTTCCGACGCCTTATCTGAGATAGCCTTCGGGATGGAGGAGGGAGGCTTGAAAAATTTGCAGCTGCTGGAGGGAGGGGAAAAAGGAGAGAATTTTTAAAAAAAGATACATTTTACAGAACAATGCTTATACTCTTTCACGGTGAACAACACTATTCACATTACATAGCACATGTGATTTCTGTGCAAGGTCGCATTTTGCCTCTGTCAAGGCTGTTTCCCCACTCTGAACTTTAGGGTACAAATGTGGGGGCCTGCATGAAAACTTCTAAGCTTAACTATCAGCTTAGATCTCGTCCGCTGCCACCATTCCCAAAGCTAATTCCCTTCCCTGGGAAGCCTTGAGAAACTCTTCACCAATTCCCTGGTGAATACAGATCCAAACCCCTTGGATCTTAAAACAAGGAGAAATTAACCATCCCCCCTCCTTCCTCCCACCAACTCCTGGTGGATCAAGATCCAACCCCCTTGGATCTAAAAACAAGGAAAAATCAATCAGGTTCTTTAAAAGGCGGCTTTTAATTAAAGAAAAAGGTAAAAATCATCTCTGTAAAATCAGGATGGAAAATAACTTTACAGGGTAATCAAACTTAAAGTGCTCAGAGGACCCCCCTCTAGCCTTAGGTTCAAAGTACAGCAAACAGAGATAAACACTCTAGTAAAAGGTACATTTACAAGTTGAGAAAACAAAGATAAACTAACACGCCTTGCCTGACTGTTTACTTACAAGTTTGAAATATGAGAGACTTATTCAGAAAGATTTGGAGAACCTGGATTGATGTCTGGTCCCTCTCAGTCCCAAGAGCGAACAACAACCAAAAAAAAGAGCACAAACAAAAGCCTTTCCCCCCCCAAGATTTGAAAGTATCTTGTCCCCTTATTGGTCCTTTGGGTCAGGTGTCAGCCAGGTTACCTGAGCTTCTTAACCCTTTACAGGTAAAAGGATTTTGGAGTCTCTGGCCAGGAGGGATTTTATAGTACTGTACACAGGAGAGCTGTTACCCTTCCCTTTATAGTTATGACACGCCCCCCAAATCACAGATAGTGTTGGACAGCCGGTTCCACACTGGCTGTGATTTCTTCCTGGAGCTCTAGGAGAAAACAGAGTTAATAAGACACATGCACCTTTAGACATACTACTGATTATATAAAAACTAACAATATGTTCCACATTCCAAGAACAATTTTTAACCAGTTGATTCTGGAAAACTTTCCCGGGAGAGTGCATCAGCCACTTTGTTAGAAGCCCCTGAAATGTGTTGTATTTCAAAATCAAAATCTTGGAGAGCTAAATTCCACCGAAGAAGTTTTTTGTTATTCCCCTTGGCGGTATGAAGCCACTGTAGCGCAGCATGGTCTGTTTGTAGTTGGAAACGCCGTCCCCAAACATATGGGCGTAGCTTTTCCAGTGCGTACGCAATGGCGTAGCATTCCTTTTCGCTGATTGACCAGTGGCTTTCCCTCTCAGACAGCTTCTTGCTGAGAAACACGACAGGATGGAATTCTTGATCCGGTCCTTCCTGCATTAAAACTGCTCCCACGCCCCGCTCGGACGCATCTGTGGTTACTAGGAACGGTTTGTCAAAGTCTGGGGCCCTTAGCACAGGGTCAGACATGAGTGTCGCCTTAAGCTGGTTAAAGGCCTTTTGACACTCGTCAGTCCACTGAACTGCATTTGGCTGTTTCTTTCTGGTTAGGTCTGTCAGCGGGGCGGCGATTTGGCTGTAGTGTGGTACAAATCGCCTATAATATCCGGCCAAGCCTAAGAAGGATTGGACCTGTTTCTTTGACTTTGGAACCGGCCACTTTTGGATAGCATCCACTTTGGCCTGTAGGGGATTTATAGTTCCTTGACCCACCTGGTGCCCCAGGTAAGTCACTCTGTTTTGGCCTATTTGACACTTTTTAGCCTTAACAGTTAGTCCTGCCTGCTGGATGCACTCGAAGATTTTTTCCAGGTGCTCCAGGTGTTCTGTCCATGAATCAGAAAAAATGGCCACATCATCGAGGTAGGCAACTGCAGATTCTCCCAATCCCGCTAGGAGACCATCTACAAGTCTTTGGAAGGTGGCGGGTGCATTTCGCAACCCGAAAGGGAGTACATTGAATTCATACACCCCTGCCTGGGTGACGAAGGCTGACCTTTCCTTAGCGGGTTCATCTAGTGGTACTTGCCAGTACCCTTTTGTTAAGTCTAAAGTAGAGATGAATTGGGCATGTCCCAATTTCTCTAATAGCTCATCTGTGCGTGGCATTGGATAGTTGTCAGGACGAGTTACAGCATTTAGCTTACGGTAGTCCACGCAAAAGCGTATTTCCCCATCTGGTTTGGGAACTAGAACCACTGGAGATGCCCATGCACTGTTAGAGGGGCGGATTATACCCATCTGTAGCATGTCCTGGATCTCCCTTTGTATAGCAGTTTGGGCATGAGGTGACTCCCGGTAGGGTGGGGTTCTAATTGGGTGAGCATTACCTGTGTCAATGGAGTGGTATGCCCGTTCGGTCCGTCCTGGAGTGGCTGAGAAAATTGGTGCAAAGCTTGTGCACAGCTCCTTGATCTGCTGTCGCTGCAGACGTCCAAGGGTCGCGGAGAGGTTCACCTCTTCCATGCCACCATCACTTTTTCCTTCGTAGTAGACACCTTCGGGCCACTCCGCGTCATCTGTTTCCTGGGCTGTAAACTGGCAAACGTTTAATTCTCTGGAATAAAAGGGCTTAAGAGAATTAACATGGTATACCTTAGGCTTTATGTTGGAGGTGGGGGAGGCTATGAGATAGTTAACAGCTCCTAGGCGCTCCTGGACCGTGAATGGTCCTTCCCAGGACACTTCCATTTTATGGGCCTGGAGCGCCTTTAAGACCATGACTTGGTCTCCTACTTTGAAGGACCGTTCTCTGGAATGTTTATCATACCAGGCCTTTTGCTCTTCCTGAGCATCCTTTAGGTTTTCTTTAGCAAGGGCTAAAGAGTGTCGGAGGGTGCTTTGTAGGTTGCTTACAAAGTCTAGAATGTTAGTTCCTTGAGAAGGAATAACCCCTCCCATTGCTGCTTCACCAACTGTAATGGCCCCTTAACCTCGCGGCCATACACAAGTTCAAATGGTGAAAACCCTAAACTGGGATGTGGTACAGCCCTGTAGGCAAAAAGCAACTGCTGCAACACTAGGTCCCAATCATTGGAGTGTTCATTTACGAATTTACGTATCATGGCCCCCAAAGTTCCATTAAACCTCTCCACCAGGCCATTGGTTTGATGGTAATGAGGGGTGGCAACCAAGTGATTCACCCCATGAGCTTCCCACAGGTTTTTCATGGTCCCTGCCAGGAAATTAGTTCCCGAATCTGTAAGGATGTCGGAGGGCCACCCTACCCTGGCAAAAATGTCTGCTAATGCCTGGCACACACTTTTAGCCCTGGTGTTGCTTAAGGGTACTGCTTCCGGCCATCGGGTAGCAAAATCCATGAAAGTCAGTATGAACTGCTTTCCTCTGGGTGTCTTCTTTGGGAAAGGACCCAGAATATCCACAGCTACTCGCTGAAATGGGACCTCAATTATGGGTAGTGGCTGGAGAGAGGCTTTAACCTGGTCTTGGGGCTTTCCCACTCGTTGGCACACCTCACAAGACCGGACATAATTAGCAACGTCCTTGCCCATTCCCTCCCAGTGGAAGGACTTCCCCAACCGGTCTTTGGTTCTGTTCACCCCAGAATGGCCACTGGGATGATCATGGGCTAAGCTCAAGAGCTTTACCCGATACTTAGTGGGAACTACCAACTGTCTTTGAGGATGCCAGTCTTCCTGGTGCCCACCAGAAAGAGTCTCCTTGTATAAAAGTCCTTGTTCTACAACAAACCGGGATCGGTTAGAAGAGCTGAGAGGCGGTGGGGTGCTCCGTGCTGCCGCCCAAGCTTTCTGAAGGCTGTCATCTGCTTCCTGCTCAGCCTGGAACTGTTCCCTTGATGCTGGAGACATCAGTTCCTCCTTGGACTGTGGACTGGGGCTTGGTCCCTCTGGAAGCGATGCAGGTGCTGGGGCTGTTTCCATTGACTGTGAACCGCTGTCCACTGGTGCACTATGTGGTATTTCAGGCTCTGGCTGAGCCTCTTGGGTAGGGTTATCTGCTGCTTCTGCCAGTTCAGGCTAGCTGGTGCCCTCTGGCGTTGGAGTGGTAGACGGGTTTGCAAGCGCTGGACGCAGTGCTGGCAATGGTTCTGTTGCTGGTTGCGTTGCCAGTTCCGGTTCTGGGACTGGCTTTGGCTGGGTCTCTGGGATTGGATCCACTACGGCTGTTGCAGTCGTTGGCAGGGGATCCGGTTCCACCACCTTTGTTTGGGTCTCTGGTAACACAGACGGGGCCCTGGGGGACGGCTCAGGAACAGGGATGGGGGTGAAAGCTTGCTTAGCCTGGCTGCGGGTGACTATTCCCACCCTCTTGGCTAGCTTCACATGGTTGGCCAAGTCTTCCCCCAGCAGCATGGGGATGGGATAATTGTCATAGACTGCAAAAGTCCACATTCCTGACCAGCCCTTGTACTGGACATGCAGCTTGGCTGTAGACAAGGTTACAGACTGTGACACGAAGGGTTGAATGGTCACTGGAGCCTCCGGGTTGATGAGTTTGGGGTCCACTAGGGATTGGTGGATAGTTGACACTTGTGCCCCAGTGTCCCTCCAAGCGATAACCTTCTTTCCGCCCACTCTCAAGGTTTCCCTTCGCTCCGAGGGTATGAGAGAGGCATCTGGGTCTGGGGATCTTTGGTGTGATTGTGGTGTAATGAACTGTAATCGGTTGGGGTTCTTGGGGCAGTGAGCCTTTATATGTCCCAGTTCATTACATTTAAAACATCGCCCTGCTAATGTATCACCGGGGCGATGTTGGTTGGTGGAGACTGGTGTGGTGGGGTGAGAAGGCGTCTGGGGTTTCCCTTGGGATGTGGGTGGGGCCTTGGGTTGTCCCCGGTGGTAAGGTTTTGTTTCGGCTTGCCCCTTCTGATATTCGCTCCAACTGCTACTAGTTTTTTTTCTTTTCTGCCACCTCCACCCATTTGGCTCCAATCTCCCCCGCCTCGGTTACAGTTTTGGGCTTCCCATCTAGGATGTACCTATTTCCTCAGGAACACCCTCTAAAAACTGTTCCATTCTTAGTAGGGAAACCAGATCTTACCGAGATTTAACATTTGCTCCTGATACCCAGGAATCACAATTTTTGTCAATGTGGTAGGCATGTCGGGTAAATGACACGTCTGGTTTCCACCTTAGGGCTCTGAACCGCCGACGGGCATGCTCGGGTGTTAGCCCCATTCTGAGTCTGGCCTTGTTTTTAAAAAGTTCATAACTGTTCATGTGTTCCTTAGGCATTTCAGCCGCCACCTCTGCTAAGGGTCCACTGAGCTGCGGCCTCAGCTCTACCATGTACTGGTCTGTAGTGATGCTGTATCCAAGGCAGGCCCTTTCAAAATTTTCTAAGAAGGCCTCAGTATCATCACCTGCCTTGTAGGTGGGGAATTTTCTGGGATGGGAAGTGGTACCTGGAGAGGGGTTGCTAGGATTGGCTGGTGTATCCGGCCTAGCCCGTGCTAATTCCAGTTCATGCTTCATCTCTTTTTCTCTCAGCTCCATTTCTTTTTCTTTTTGCTCCATAGCTCTCTTGTGGGCCTCCGCTTTGGCTTTCTCTTCTCTTTCTCTCTGCTCCATAGCTCTCTCATCAGCTTCTTTCTCGAGTTTTTTTAATTGAAGCAGTCTCTGATGTTTCCTTTCATTTTCTTCTGCTTCTAGTCTGGCCAGTTCTAGTTTGTTAGCTACATCACTGGTACTCATTTTCCTGTTTTCTTGTGCTGGGTCACACCCCTCTGCAGTTGACTGAAACTGGGATGCACTCAGCTCAGGCTGCTGCTGAGGTAACAGAGACTTTCTAACTGGCTATCCCTGAGTAGAAAGGGAAAAAAAACAATTCAGCTTGTAAATTCCTTTTACCAGCTGTTTGCTCATTGATTGAACCCTTCTCTTAACAAAGACCCTTGTTAAAAAAAACTTAACACCTCTGCCTTCAGGCAAGGAGAGATAAGATATGCATCTACCTTCAGCTCTGCTTTCCAAGCAGCTAGAAAGGAGAAAAAAAAATCTTACTGGCTTTTGGTTTAAAATGATCCCACCGCTCTGCCACCATGTCAAGGCTGTTTCCCCACTCTGAACTTTAGGGTACAAATGTGGGGGCCTGCATGAAAACTTCTAAGCTTAACTATCAGCTTAGATCTCGTCCGCTGCCACCATTCCCAAAGCTAATTCCCTTCCCTGGGAAGCCTTGAGAAACTCTTCACCAATTCCCTGGTGAATACAGATCCAAACCCCTTGGATCTTAAAACAAGGAGAAATTAACCATCCCCCCTCCTTCCTCCCACCAACTCCTGGTGGATCAAGATCCAACCCCCTTGGATCTAAAAACAAGGAAAAATCAATCAGGTTCTTAAAAAGGCGGCTTTTAATTAAAGAAAAAGGTAAAAATCATCTCTGTAAAATCAGGATGGAAAATAACTTTACAGGGTAATCAAACTTAAAGAGCTCAGAGGACCCCCCTCTAGCCTTAGGTTCAAAGTACAGCAAACAGAGATAAACACTCTAGTAAAAGGTACATTTACAAGTTGAGAAAACAAAGATAAACTAACACGCCTTGCCTGACTGTTTACTTACAAGTTTGAAATATGAGAGACTTATTCAGAAAGATTTGGAGAACCTGGATTGATGTCTGGTCCCTCTCAGTCCCAAGAGCGAACAACCCCCAAAACAAAGAGCACAAACAAAAGCCTCCCCCCCCCCCAAGATTTGAAAGTATCTTGTCCCCTTATTGGTTCTTTGGGTCAGGTGTCAGCCAGGTTACCTGAGCTTCTTAACCCTTTACAGGTAAAAGGATTTTGGAGTCTCTGGCCAGGAGGGATTTTATAGTACTGTACACAGGAGAGCTGTTACCCTACCCTTTATAGTTATGACAGCCTCTTAATATTGAGTGCCTGTGGCTTTGCTGCTAGAGATCACAGACACCGGTCCGGGCAGCAGAATTCGGCTTGCATGCGGCCATGGTAAGCCATTGTCTTTCGGCTTCTGCGCCCTCCTTTCCCACATACCAACCAAAGCTCGTTGAGTGCTGCGGTTTTCCTGTTAACCTTCAGCAGCAGAAAACAAACTAACCCCCCCGCCCCATCCAATTCTCTGGGATGATCGCTTTATCCCTCCCCCCACCGCGTGGCTGGTATCAGGGAAGATCCCTGCTAGCCACACGTGAAAAGCTCAGTGCCAATCCCCACCCCCACCCCACGCTTGGCTTACTACAGGGAAGAATTTCTTTTCAGTCACACGCAAACAGCCCAGTAGGAAGGGCCACCTCTGTCCCCTTAATTAAATTCCCGTATTTCAACCAGGTTACCATGAACGATATCACTCTCCTGAGGATTACACAGCGAGATAAAGAATGGCTGTTGCTTGAATGCCAGCAAACACCGGGACCATACGCTGCCAGGCTTTGTCATGCAATGATATCAGATTACTTGCTACTAGCATGGCGTGGTCAAGTGTCCTACCATGGAGGATGGAATAAGGCTGCACTGCCCAGAAACCTTCTGCAAAGGCTTTTGGAGTACCTCCAGGAGAGCTTCATGGAGATGTCCCTGGAGGATTTCCGCTCCATCCCCAGACACGTTAACAGACTTTTCCAGTAGCTGTACTGGCCGCGAATGCATCCCAAGTCCTCAGGGCAAATTAATCATTAAAAAACACTTGCTTTTAAACCATGTTTTATATTTTAAAAGGTAAACTCACCTGAGGTCCCTTCCCTGGGGTCATGGTCTTGGGAGGGTACTTCAGTCAGGCTGAGAAAAATATCCTGGCTGTTGGGGAGAACGGAGTGCTGTGTGCTCTCCGCAAGCTCGTCCTCCTCCTCCTCCTCTTCCCCGTCCACAGAATCCTCAGGTGTGGCTGATGAGATTACCCCCGCCTCGGAATCCTCGGTCAGAGGGGGGGTAGTGGTGGTGGCCCCCCCTAGAATTGCATGCAGCTCAGCGTAGAAGCGGCATGTTTGCGGCTCTGACCCGGAGCGACCATTTGCCTCCTTTGTTTTCTGATAGGCTTGTCTGAGCTCCTTGACTTTCACGTGGCACTGCTCTGAGTCCCTATTGTGGCCTCTCTCTCCATCATGCCCTTGGAGATTTTTTCAAAAGTGTTGGCATTTCGTCTTTTCGAACAAAGTTCTGCTAGCACTGAATCCTCTCCCCATATAGCGATCAGATCCAGTACCTCCCGTACGGTCCATGCTGGTGCTCTTTTTCGATTATCTGCATGGTTACATGTGCTGATGAGCTCTCTGTGGTCACCTGTGCTCTCCTGTGCTGGGCAAACAGGAAATGAAATTCAAATGTTCACGGGGCTTTTCCTGTCTTCCTGGCCAGTGCATCCGAGTTCAGATTGCTGTCCAGAGCGGTCACAATGGTGCACTGTGGGATAGCTCCCGGAAGCCAATACCATCGAATTGCGGCCACACTAACCCTAATTCGAAATGACAATATCGATTTCGGCACTACTCCGCTCGTCAGGGAGGAGTACAGAAATCGATTTTAAGAGCCCTTTATTTCGAAAGAAATGGCTTCGTTGTGTGGACGGAGCTGCTAAATTCAAATTAAACTCATAGTGTAGACCAGGCCTAAATCTCAAAATGCTAACACCTGATGTAAGAAGAATATAGACAGAAAAGGAAGGGTCACTTAAGAAGAACATGCAAGCAATGTGCAGCAATTTTAGCCTCATCTTTCTGGGCTGAATTTGCCAAGTGACTATTGCGTGGGTGCAGCAACATGCACTTTTCTGCGTCCTTCCAATGATGTTTCTTTTTCTAATGTGCCTGCAGTCAGGCTGAAAACTCATTCCTGACTAAGTCTGGGTTGTGTACACAGCACAGGGAGATTGAAAAGAAGCTTTGCATAGCCGTGACTCCTGTTGTCCCCATCTTCTTTCCTTGGTCTTAGCAGGTCTGGGAGAAGCCAAGACATTATCCAGATACCTTCTGCTCTGCTGGAATATCCACTAGCTCTGCACTACTCTCTGGAAATTGCTCACTATGTTTGGATGTCCAGATAAAATGATTAACATTGTTTGGCAATTCCATAAAGGCACGATTGGAAGAGGTAGTGTTGATGGTGATCTAACAGACCCATTTCCAATCACAAATGGGGTGAAGCCAGGAGAGTCCTTGCTCCTAGCCTTTTTTGGTCTATTCTTGGCTATGATGGTAGAGGAAGCCCTGCATAGCTCTGCAAACAGTATCCTAGGGTATGTCTACACTACGAGAGTAGTTCGATTTTACTTAAATCGAATATGTGGAAACGATATTACAAAGTCGAACGTGTGTATCCACACTAAGGACAGTAATTCAACTTTGTGAGTCCACACTAACGGGGCAAGCGTCGACATTGGAAGCGGTGCACTGTGGGCAGCTATCCCACAGTTCCCGCAGTCCCCGCTGCCCATTGGAATTCTGGGTCGAGCCCCCAATGCCTGCTGGGGAAAAAAATGTGTCGAGGGTGGTTTTGGGTAACTGTCGTCATCCAACCGTCACTCCCGCCCTCCCTCCCTGAAAGCGCCGGCGGGCAATCATTTCATTTCGTGCGCTTTTCTGGTGAGTGACAGCGCGGACGCCACAGCACTGCGAGCATGGAGCCCACTGCGACCATCGCTGCAGTTATGGCCGTTGTCAACACCTCGCACCTTATCATCCACCTTTCCCAGAGGCAGATGCTGAGAAATCGGGCGAGGAGGCTACGGCAGCGCGGTGAGGACCTGAAGTCTGAGAGTGGCACAGACCTGTCACAAAGCACGGGACTCCGCGCCGAGGACATCATGGTGGCAATGGGTCATGTTGATGCTGTGGAACGGCGATTCTGGGCCCGGGAAACAAGCACGGACTGGTGGGACCGCATAGTGCTGCAGGTCTGGGATGAATCACAGTGGCTGCGAAACTTTCGCATGCGGAAGGGGACTTTCCTGGAACTTTGTGAGTTGCTGTCCCCTGCCCTGAAGCGCAATGACACCCGGATGCGAGCAGCCCTGAGTGTCCAGAAGCGAGTGGCCATAGCCCTCTGGAAGCTTGCAACGCCAGACAGCTACCGGTCAGTCGCGAACCACTTTGGCGTGGGCAAATCTACCGTGGGGGTTGTTGTGATGAAAGTAGCTAACGCAATCGTTGAGGTACTGCTCTCAAAGGTAGTGACCCTGGGAAACGTGCAGGTCATCATAGATGGCTTCGCCGTGACGGGATTCCCAAACTGCGGTGGGGCTATAGATGGAACTCACATCCCTATTCTGGGACCGGACCACCAGGCCAGCCAGTACATCAACCGAAAGGGCTACTTTTCAATGGTGCTGCAAGCACTGGTGGACCATAGGGGACGTTTTACAAACATCAACGTCGGATGGCCGGGCAAGGTTCATGACGCTCGTGTTTTCAGGAACTCTGGTCTGTTTAGACGGCTGCAGGAAGGTATTTTCTTCCCGGACCACAAAATAACTGTTGGGGATGTGGAGATGCCTATAGTGATCCTCGGGGACCCAGCCTACTCGCTACTGCCCTGGCTCATGAAGCCCTATACAGGTGCCCTGGACAGTGAAAAAGAACTCTTCAACTACCGGCTGAGCAAGTGCAGAATGGTGGTGGAGTGTGCTTTTGGCCGTCTCAAGGGGAGATGGAGAAGCTTACTGACTCGCTGTGATCTCAGCGAAACCAATATCCCCATTGTTATTGCAGCTTGCTGTGTGCTCCACAATCTCTGTGAGAGCAAGGGGGAGACCTTTATGGTGGGGTGGGAGGTTGAGGCAAATAGCCTGGCTGCTGATTACGCCCAGCCAGACAGCCGTGCGATTAGAAGAGCCCAGCGGGACGCGCTGTGCATCCGGGAGGCTTTGAAAGCTAGGTTCCTGAGTGAGCAGGGTAACCTGTGACTATGAAGTTTGTTTACAGAGAAGCTGAACCTGCCCCCATTTCTTTACCCAGTGAATGTTCACTGTCCTCTCCAGTCACATACCCCGTTCACCCCGTTCCCCCCCTTCCAACACAAGTTTAAAAATAAAATCACTGGAAATTTGTTAATGAACACCGTTTTCTTTATTACTGTTTTCGCGGTAAAGTGTTGAAACTGGGACGCAGACTGTGGTGGGGAGCGGGTGTAGTGTAGTGATTCAAAGGACACTTCTAAACTCGAGGAATGACAGGCTCCTGCTCCTAGAGCGGTCCGCACTGCTGGACTGGTTGTTTCAACGGAGCCTGCCACCCCTCCTGTTCGGGACTCTGTGTGTGGGGGCTATGTGACTTTGTGGCAGGGGGAGGACTGTTACAGATCCCCTGCTTCGTGGCTGTGTGATCCAGGATAAGGACCGCTGCATAAGATCTCTAACCGCCCTCCCCCGCCACAAAGTCACATAGCGCCCCCCCCCCCCCCCAGAGAACATGAAAACCACCTCCAAGACTGACCAGGGTAACTAGTGACTGCAATGTGTGTGTGCCCTGCTGCTGAACCTGCCCCCGCGTCTGTACCCTGGTAAAGGTGACTGTCCTGTCCAATTACCAACCTCCTTCCCCCCCTTCAAACAGACTCTCCTCTAAAAGAACATGATGGAAACAGTAATTAACAGAAACGTATTTTTTATTAGCAACTACACATGAAACTGGGGGATGAAACTGGGACGGGGGCTTGGGTGAGGCGGGAAGGAAAGAACTTATCAAATTTTGGGGAATGACAGCCTTCTGCTACTTGAGCAGTCTGCAGGGGTGGAGTGAGAGTTTTCACGGACTCTGCCGCCCCGCCTTCTTGGGACTTTGGGTGAGGGGGGTATGGAACTTTGTGGCGGGGGAGGGCGGTTACAGATAGACTGCAGCGGGGCTCTGTCCTCCTGCCTCCGGTCCTGCAGAACATCCACAAGGCACCGGAGCGTGTCCGTTTGCTCCCTCATTAGTCCAAGCAGCGTTTGAGTCGCCTGCTGGTCTTCCTGCCGCCACCTCTCCTCCCGTTCAACATGTGATCGATGGATTTGGGACAAGTTCTCCCTCCACTGGGTCTGCTGGGCTGCCTGGGCTCGGGAGCAGCCCATAAGTTCCGGGAACATGTCGTCCCGTGTCCTCTTCTTTCTACGCCTAATCTGCGCTAGCCTCTGGGAGTGTGATGCCAGGGTAGGTCGGGAGACAATCGCAGCTGTGGGATGGGAAAAAGGGAGTGAATTCCTCAGAAAGATAAATTTTGTTGGGAACAAAGAACATAGTCTTTCTCTGTGAACAAGACCATGCACAGCACCTATCACATGCGCACTCAGGACAAGGTCGAATTTTCGGCCTTCGCTTTCAGTGCCTGGGGTCTTGCAGTGCAGATCACACAAGCGGGGCAGGGCAGCAGAATTTTGGTAGCAGGCTGACATGGTAAGCCGTAGACTTGTGGCTGCTTAAAACTTTAATAATAGCACTGGCCTCCTTTCACGTTCAAAGCAATGCTCCTAGCGTTGGCCAGTTCCTGCTGCCAGCAATCCGGCAAGCATGAACTCTGCCCCTGTCCCACCCCCTCGCGGCTGTCCCAGGGAAAGATCCCTGTATGCTGCCCCTCTCCCGCCTCCACCGCGTGGCTGTAAACCGCCGGTTACAGTTCTGTAAAGGAACAGGCAAGCAGTCCCAATACTAACATTCCCCTACCTAATTCAAAGCAGGTCACCATGAGCGACATCACACTGATGAGGATTTCAGAGACCGAGAAAGAAAGGATGCTTCGGGAAAGCCTGCAAAGACCAGGGCCGTATGCCGCCATGCTCTGCAAGGCAATGATCCCCGAGTACTTGCTTATCTCCTGGCGCGGAAACGTTTCGTACTACGGAGGACACAATAAGGCCGCTCTCCCAAGGAACCTCATGCAAAGGCTTTCCAATTACCTCCAGGAGAGCTTCATGGAGATGTCCCATGAGGATTTCAGCTCTATCCCCGGACATATAGACCGGATTTTACTGTAGCTGCACTGGCAAGGACTAAACAGTAGAGCGCCTAGGGCAAATCAATCATGATAAACTGGACATTGTTAGATTTTTTTGCAGTAGTTGCACTGCCAAGGACTGAAATGTTAAGCGCCTAGGGCAAACTAATCATGAAAAACCCATTGTTAATATTGTTAATATTCCAGTTCTGTTAAAAATAAATGTTTACATGTTTAAAACACTTACCAACTGATCCTTCCCCTGATTCTGGGTCTGGGTTAACGCCTGGGAACGGTTGGTAGGGGATCTCTGTAAGGGTGATGAAGAGATCCTGGCTGTCAGGGAAATCAGCATTGTAAGCGCTGTCGACTGCCTCGTCCTCCTCATCTCCTTCCTCATCTTCCCCGTCCGCTAACATCTCCAAGGAACCGGCCATCGACAATATCCCATCCTCAGAGTCCATGGTCAGTGGTGGGGTAGTGGTGGCGGCCGCACCTAGGATGGAATGCAGTGCCTCGTAGAAACAGGATGTCTGGGGCTGGGATCCGGAGCGTCCGTTTGCCTCTTTGGTCTTCTGGTACCCTTGTCTCAGCTCCTTGATTTTCACGCGGCACTGCGTTGCATCCCGGCTGTATCCTCTCTCTGCCATGGCTTTTGAGATCTTCTCGTAGATCTTTGCATTCCGTCTTTTCGATCGCAGCTCAGAAAGCACGGACTCATCGCCCCACACAGCGATCAGATCCAAGACTTCCCGATCAGTCCATGCTGGGGCCCTCTTTCTATTCTGAGATTGCATGGCCATCTCTGCTGGAGAGCTCTGCATCGTTGCCAGTGCTGCTGAGCTCGCCACGATGTCCAAACAGGAAATGAGATTCAAACTGGCCAGACAGGAAAAGGAATTCAAATTTTCCCGGGGCTTTTCCTGTGTGGCTGGTCAGAGCATCCGAGCTCGGACTGCTGTCCAGAGCGTCAACACAGTGGTGCACTGTGGGATAGCTCCCGGAGCTATTAGCGTCGATTTCCATCCACACCTAGCCTAATTCGACATGGCAATGTCGAATTTAGCGCTACTCCCCTCGTTGGGGAGGAGTACAGAAGTCGAATTTAAGAGACCTCTATGTCGAACTAAATAGCTTCGTGGTGTGGACGGGTGCAGAGTTAATTCGATGTAACGCTGCTAAATTCGACATAAACTCCTAGTGTAGACCAGGCCTTCGATGTTTTTGCACTGGCAAGCTTTTTAATCTCTCTCATCTACATATCCAAGGTGATTGAAGCATTTTTCCAGGAACTGCTCTACACTGAAAATTGTTCCTTGGTGACACATACTGAAGCAGCACTACAAAATCTTACAAGCCATTTTGCTGTGGCAGCTCATAACTTTGGCCTTACCATCAGCTGAATGAAAACTAAGGCTATATAACAGCCAGTTCCACCACCACCTTACCAAGATCCATCAATAAGCTTGGAAGCCGTTAAACAGGATAACAGTATAATAGGCACATGCATACACCCCCTATTATCCTATAAGCTTAATTGACAATTTAACAGGATAAGAAGTCAGCAGTAAGCAAAGTCAACTGCAAAGTTTTTGCTGGTCCTAAACAAAAAATGAGAAATATCACTTAGAAACAATTAGAGATGGGCTCAAACCACAAAACTTTATTCACATTTTGAATTCCTCAAAGTCTGGAGGTATTTGGATCTAGGGTTCGGGTTCCTGTCCATCTCTAGAAATAATTAAACCAAATTTGCATTAAAACATTCTAGTTCTGGAAATTCAACACGCATACACACACTGCAGATCTAGTACATTATAAAATACTTAAATCTGAAATCTAACTGCAGTCATGCTTATATGCTTTTTATATTTGTGTCTTTAGATTTCCTTGAATGAAAAAAAACCAAGACAGGCCTCTTTTCATTTGCTTATAATGGTCCATCTAAGGCAGTGGTTCTCAAACTTTTGCACCGGTGACCCCTTTCACATAGCAAGCCTCTGAGTGGGACCTCCCTTATAAATTAACACTTTTTATATATTTAACACCATTCTAAATGCTGGATGCAAAGCGGGGTTTGGGGTGGAGGCTGATAGCTTGTGACCCCCCATATAATAACCTCACAACCCCTGAGGGGTCCCGACCCCCAGTTTGAGAACCCCTGATCTAAGGCCTGTTTTCTGTGTGCGCCCTCTTCTGGGCAGACTGGCATAACATGGTAGAATTAGAGAATCATGTAGAAAAGTTACAAGCAGATGATTTCTGTCTTGATAGAGAGACAATGAGCCAAACTGGCTGTACATGTGGTACTCATTGACTTCAGTGGGAATTGCTCATATACATTAAAGATCAAGATTTTGCCCATTATGAATTAATCTTCCCAGATCTATGTTGAACTTGCACATTTTCAAATTTAAATTCTTCCTGCCTTTATAAACCCTACAGATGATGTGTTTAAAACAAAGGGAGAGGGATGCCTTCGAATTCAGTAAGCAATAATCATTTCTCCCCTCATGTTTGTAGATATGTTCTTTTATCTGCAATACAGCAGATAACACAGCAGCCATTTACGTGGGCACATTATCACTGAAGTGAATCTCCCGAAGTGCTGTGTTAAAGTAATCAAATCAAATGTTTGAAATCTACTGCAGCCATAGGCTAGACTCTAAAGAAAACTTTTAAACTTGGACTAATCACATTAAGAAGTCTCTGGCCAATGCACATTAATGCGTCTTGAGAGAAGCAGAAGCTCAAAGACTGGGGATGAAATCCTGGCTCCACTGAAGTCGATGGTAAAACTACCATAGACTTCAGTAAGGCCACAATTCGCAATCACCAGGTCCCCCAAGCCTTTTTTGTATCTATCAGATAAACTGGGATAGATTATTTATACAGAAGTGAACACAGCATTAAGGAAGTCTAAATAATTTATAAAAACAGGATGTTTTCAGACTAAGTGTGGTTACACTGGCCCAGTTGTGTCTTCCGTTCCCATACTGGCATTGAGTTGCACCTCTGTAAAACAGGCAGAATTGGGTCCTTTAAGTCTTGAATCCCTGCAGGCACCCAACAGCATAAATCGTACTCGTAGGTACTGACACGTACGTCGCAGATTGTGATTATTAGCTGACTTTAACTGCCCTGGCTGTGTGTGTCCGGTTGTGGCAGAACTCAAGTAAGAGTAACAAGATAGAAATGGAATTAATGCTCGTCTAGAGCCCAATTTGTTTGTACCATTTTGTTGGGTTAGTCCACCCCATTCACCACCAGTCACTTTCACATCAATTTACCTCCAGTAAGACCCACTTACTTATCTTCCTGGCCAATGGCAATAATTGTCCGGAATTAACATGCAAATAGTGCCCTATTTTCGGTACTCCTGCTGTGAGACTATTCAGAACTCAACTGCAGTACTCTTTAACAAGCTTACCCTTACGGGAGTACATGCATGTGTTCAATTGGCTCTTATGAATATATTTGGCTCTGCTTTGCCTCTATGTATCAGTTCCATCTCCTGGCCAGTTAGAGCTACTCCTTTGTCACACTAAGCAGAGGTGGCTGGTTTGAAGCCAAGGTCTTGCCAGGATTTCACCCGTGTCAATCTCAGGTTGTTGAGATTTTCAAAAGTTGGCAGGTATATGATGGTTACTGCTAAGATCTTTACAATTTGGCCTGTTGCCTAATTAACAGTACCATTGTATTTTCCATACTTAGTATAGGGAATACTGCAAATACCAAGGTAATGTTAATTACTTGCCAATGGAAATTAAAAAGATTTTAGCAATAACTTAAGTCTGTATATAGAGTTGGGGGCGGGGATGGGGGGGAAGGTTCAGTATAGTTTGGAGGAAATTAGATACACCCTTATATCACAGTCAGAAATACCACAGTCTGAACTTTTGGGGCACTTGGTTCAAACTTGTCAGCACCGTCCAATGTTCATCTATTACTTTTAAGCAGTTATTAAAAATGCTTAAATGCTCTTCCCTAAGCTCATTTTCAAAGCAGGCTTCTGAACTATTAAGACACCTCACCCCTTCGACTTCCCGCAGTGTCTCAGAGGAATCCAATTTTAGCTCTTTTTAACCTCTAAGCTTTTCCTCAGAAAGAATATTCTTCAAAGTTACGATATATGAAAGCAGAATCATGTGATTTTTGCTCATTACCTTCCTAGCAACTGTTGAAATTCTTTTTAAAGTCAGTCCACAATGAGGTGGTTGTGTTGTTTTTTTTTTTTTTTTTTTTTTTTTTTTTTAATGGAAGGAAAGGGGAGTCAGATTTAGCTGGCACATCAAACACACTGAATAATATGGTTGCATGAAAATAGAAATTTTTAAAATGTCTGCCCATATTTCATATTTCTAAAAACCATCTTCCAGTAGTCCAAAAAGGATCCAATGATACTTGGCGTATGCTAAAATTCAAGTGAGATTTTCAACAAGTTTGAGTTTACTAGGTTGGTTAGTTTCAGACAACTGTATGTGTTTCTTACCTACACGTAGAAGACACTGAAAAGCTGCTGATGTGAGACAATTGTGGATCCTTCGGTTTGTGAGTATTTCACCAATTTTCTGTTTTCTTCACAATCTTACTCTTTTTCATTAATTGTTTTCTTTCTTTTACAGTTGCTCTGCTAATCCAGGTGAACATAAAATGGTTTCCACACAAAAAACAGCAAGAGATATTAAAAATTGTACTTCACCTTCCTCTTTTCACTTCAGGTGAGATATACATTCAAAGACAAGTTGGAAATGTTTAAAATATTATTAGCCAACAGTAAGCCAAGAGACACACGTTCGCTTACAGCCAAAGCAGTTTTTTCAAAAACTGCAGCCCCATTTTAAAGTTACTGTGTGATCTTTGCTTGCTATTTGAAGCACATCTTTCCTGTCATGCTGCCAAGGTTACAAGTGCACAGAAAAAGGTTTCTCTCCCCATACCCCTGTTCATGCATGCTTGGAATTTTTTCTTTTTCTCCTTATCAGTATCCATTTCAATGCAGGATGTGTATGAGACTCCCTTTTAACCTTTTGTATATCATTTGGTAAGGGGATGCTGAAGCCCTACACGGTATGCTTGGAAACCCAGTATTTAACAGTGCAATGCCTTGTCTCTTAGGCCAGGTCTACACTAACCTCCCAATTCGAACTAAGGTACGCAACTTCAGCTACGTGAATAACGTAGCTGAAGTTCGAAGTACCTTAGTTCGAACTTACCTCGGTCCACACGCGGCAGGCAGGCTCCCCCGTCGACTCCGCGGTACTCCTCTCGCCAAGCAGGAGTACCACAGTCGACGGCGAGCACTTCCGGGTTCGACTTGTCACGCGATAAGTCGAACCCAGAAGTTCGATCGCCAGCCGCCGAACTACCGGGTAAGTGTAGACCTACCCTTAGAGACCTAGAGTTCGTTCTGATGTCTTCCATTGACTTCAGTACACTTTGGATAAGGTCGCTAAGGAAGACTGAGTCTTCCCATTTACACTACATAAAACATCTTGAGAGATTGAGCTGCAACGTGTCTCCTAACAGTTAATTCTTGCAGTGTAAAAGGAATTTAACTGATTTTATCTTGGACATATCTGGGTTGAGTCACACAATCCAAGCACATCTAAATTCTTTCTGTGCTGGGAGATGAACAATGTTTCATTGCTGTCCTGGAGACAATCACAATTGTAACCAGGTTCCTTGACACGGAGGTTGTCATAGCACAGACAGACTCTCTGTTGGTTTCACTTTTTTTTTTTTTTGGCCTGTGTAAATATACCGAGAAACTGCTTTCTTGAGCTATTTTTGTTTTTGCCAGAGCATTCTTGCTTATGCCATTTTAAAGAGCAGGTAACATCACAGCAACAGTAACTGAGCAAGTACATGAGTCACTATCACAACATACTTGTACTTTTAACAATCCTAATAGAAATAATACTTGTTGAAAATCACAGTCCTTTAAACACTTCACAATTTCCCTTCCAAATCTCTGCTGTCCTGGCTAGGATATGCCTGTTTACATCTCTCCACTTCCAGCCTCTACATCAGCATGAAAGGCTTAAAGTCAGATTCTTTCCTTAAAACCTCATCATCTTGTGCTCTTTCCCCACAAAATGCCAGGACATCCTGAATGGCATCAAGCCACCCTGACAGTGAACACAGGTGGCAATAACAAAGAGGAGCAAAGTGAAGAAAACCCTGTTCTAGTAACTTCTAGTTTAAAAAGTGGCTGGTGAAGCCTATCAATAAAATGTTGCAATCTACTTCCCGCCCCCCTGCCAATGCACATTAATGCTTCTTGAGAGAAGCAGAAGCTCAAAGACTGGGGATGAAATCCTGGCTCCACTGAAGTCGATAGTAAAACTTCCATAGACTTCAGTGAGGCCACGATTTGCAATCACCAGGTCCCCCAAGCCTTTTTTGTATCTATCAGATAAACTGGGATAGATTATTTATACAGAAGTGAACACAGCATTAAGGAAGTCTAAATAATTTATAAAAACAGGATGTTTTCAGACTAAGTGTGGTTACACTGGCCCAGTTGTGTCTTCCGTTCCCATACTGGCATTGAGTTGCACCTCTGTAAAACAGGCAGAATTGGGTCCTTTAAGTCTTGAATCCCTGCAGGCACCCAACAGCATAAATCGTACTCGTAGGTACTGACACGTACGTCGCAGATTGTGATTATTAGCTGACTTTAACTGCCCTGGCTGTGTGTGTCCGGTTGTGGCAGAACTCAAATAAGAGTAACAAGATAGAAATGGAATTAATGCTCGTCTAGAGCCCAATTTGTTTGTACCATTTTGTTGGGTTATTCCACCCCATTCACCACCAGTCACTTTCACATCAATTTACCTCCAGTAAGACCCACTTACTTATCTTCCTGGCCAATGGCAATAATTGTCCGGAATTAACATGCAAATAGTGCCCTATTTTCGGTACTCCTGCTGTGAGACTATTCAGAACACAACTGCAGTACTCTTTAACAAGCTTACCCTTATGGGAGTACATGCATGTGTTCAATTGGCTCTTATGAATATATTTGGCTCTGCTTTGCCTCTATGTATCAGTTCCATCTCCTGGCCAGTTAGAGCTACTCCTTTGTCACACTAAGCAGAGGTGGCTGGTTTGAAGCCAAGGTCTTGCCAGGATTTCACCCGTGTCAATCTCAGGTTGTTGAGATTTTCAAAAGTTGGCAGGTATATGATGGTTACTGCTAAGATCTTTACAATTTGGCCTGTTGCCTAATTAACAGTACCATTGTATTTTCCATACTTAGTATAGAGAATACTGCAAATACCAAGGTAATGTTAATTACTTGCCAGTGGAAATTAAAAAGATTTTAGCAGTAACTTAAGTCTGTATATAGAGTTGGGGGCAGGGGATGGGGGGAAGGTTCAGTATAGTTTGGAGGAAATTAGATACACCCTTATATCACAGTCAGAAATACCACAGTCTGAACTTTTGGGGCACTTGGTTCAAACTTGTCAGCACCTTCTAATGTTCATCTATTACTTTTAAGCATTTATTAAAAATGCTTAAATGCTCTTCCCTAAGCTCATTTTCAAAGCAGGCTTCTGAACTATTAAGACACCTCACCCCTTTGACCTCCCGCCCCCGGAATCTAGTAACTTCTAGTTTAAAAAGTGGCTGGTGAAGCCTATCAATAAAATGTTGCAATCTACTTCCCACCCCCCAGTCATTTGCATTTTGTGTTAATTTAGTACTCGTGAACTGGAGTGCAATGGGAGATTAGGGGACTCAGCACCTCGTATGATCAAGACCTAATACAATCAAACGGTAAGGAGGGCTACAACACAAAATCAAGCTCTTGAGATTGTGCACAGCAGACACACTTGTTAGTTCCAGGGGTTTTGCTCTGTTTTTAATAATCCTAACATATGGCTTTTAAAGCTGTTTAATATTGCATAGTGTCAGCAGGGGTTCAGGAGAGGCGCAGCATGCTTCCAAAATATACACAATGTATGCAGGGGGGAAATTTCAAAATGGAACAGGTTTGTATATTTAAAAAAAAAAAAATACACGGAGGAAAAAATATTATCTCATAAAAAGAAGACTTTTTGCCCGTAAAAATGATATTTATAATAAGCTTTACTACCCTCTAAGTATGAGTGTGGCAGAGTTCAATATTGCACAGGTACTTTTTTAAAATCATGTACAGGTCACTTTGGTAATGATTCCCTTCTGCTGAATAGATAAATTATACAGGATGTTGAAAATCCACATTGGTGGTAACGTACATTAACCCTGACCCCAGGCAAGTTTAATGTACACATTGACTTCTTAGGAACACCATTTTTTAATTCCACAAATGTATTTTGCTTTGTGAGCAAGAATTTTTTTTTCCTACTGACTCTACCCCTCCCACCGTAGGATACACCAAAACTTCTTGGGTCAAATTAGCTCAACTATCAGCAAGATAGTTTAAAGCACATTGCTTTACATCAATTGCACAAAGTCTGCCTAACACAATAATAAATAAAAACAAGAGTTCATTACGCTGGCTATACAAAAATGCAGATCATTTGGCAAACACAGGCTGGTTTCAGATGTGCAATTCTGGATCCCTAGTGAGAATGCTCATTTCCACTTGTATGTTCAATGCTTTTGGGCCCAAACCTGCCATTGTTAGTTCTGGGTACCACAACTCCTACTCAAGTCAATGGTAGTCGAGCCATTCAGCACCTCAAAGAAATGAACGCTTGGTATACTGAGTGCTCCTGAGAGCTTCTGAACACCCTCAACTAACACTGAAGTCAATGTGAGTTGATGGCAGTCAGCACCTCACAAGAAGTGCTCAACTCATTGCAGGGTCAAGCCCATATTGAGCAGAGCTAGAGAGATATACCTCTACCTCGATATAACGCTGTCCTCAGGAGCCAAAAAATCTTACTGCGTTGTAGGTGAAACCACGTTATATCGAACTTGCTTTGATCCACCGGCGTGCACAGCCCCACCCGCCCCGGAGCATTGCTTTACTGCATTATATCTGAATTCGTGTTCTATCGGGTAGCGTTATATTGGGGTAGAGGTGTATATTCTTTTTTTCAAATCAGTTTCACACTAGCAATGGGAGAAGTTCAAAAGCATCAAAGATTCTATTCAATTCCAATAAGCAGCTAATGGTTTATTTGAACCTGTGATCTAAAAATAGGTCAGGATACCATGGAAGCTGTTCCCTTTTGCAAGGCTTTGTGATTTTTGGACTGGGTCTGAAATACAACGCCAACAAGCTCTGTGGGAATAGTGCACCATTTCAACCAGAACCAGCAGGGGGAAGGATTAAAAAACCCACAAACGTATTCACACCTCAATAGGACCATAGTTCAGTTCAACTTTTGATTTTAAGTCCTTTTTTATCTTACCCACCCTCTACGTTAATAATCTAAATCATCTGAGGTTTGGGTTATTTAAACTTAAAAAAAGAAAAGGAACTCTCCCCAACTGCATAGAACTCAGTCATCACCAGCTGGCTGATTTTGTGTAAGGATCACAGCAAAAGCGGCTAAAGGAGGAGAGGGCAGTGTCCTTGCAGATTAGCTGGGAAAGGGCTTTCCTTGCATACCAGGCAGCACAGAAGAAAGCAGAGGTGTTTGTGGGAGGAGGAGAAAAGTAGGAACTCAAGACTGGCATAATTGGTAAGGGTGACAAAACAACAGGCAAGAGCAGATAAGTAGGGAAGAGTCTGTTCATGCAAGGCCATGTAGATCAACACAAGAAGCCTGGACCTTTGTAGGATGGGAATTCAAAGGCAGGGGAGGAGTGACATAGTCAGACTGATGGGCAAGGAAGATGGGTTTTTAAAAAGCAGGTGCATTTTGAATCAATTGGAAGTGGTCTTTGGGAGACCAAAGCCAAGTTTGCACTAATCAAAATAGAAGATGATGCGGGCCTGAAGGAGAGTTTTAATGGTGCGGATGGCAGAAAAGTGCAGATTATGGAAACATTCTGGAGAAAGAAACAATACAATTTAGACAAAAATGGATGAAGGTGTATCAGCCACCTGGAAACCCTCATGGAATCTGCGTAGGATCATCCTGGCCCCTCTCCAGGGGGTGTTCAGAGCAGGAACCAGTGGGGTGGCACACAAAAGCATGACTCCACTGAGCTTGCTGTGGCAGCCCGTGTCTAAAAATGCTTCCTCTCTCATGGAGAAGGCTACATATCTAAAGGGTGAAGGCCCTGGAATCTCAATTTCCATATTTGGCTTCCTTTGCTGTTTCCTACGTGAACGGTTCTCTGCTTAGATGCTGAGATAAAACAGGTTTTCCATTTGCATTTTCCAAAATAAGTTGCTGGTTTTCTTTTTTAAATTCTTTCCTATGACCTTGGCTGGGGGCACCACATATTACTTGTGCTATTTTACTTGACCATGCATAGAAAACAGGGAGAGGAATGTTTCAGCAATTCTCAGCCTGTGCATTTTTGGCAGCAGACCAGATCTGACTATTTATTTAGCTCACAGAAATAAGCCTTGCAGGCGAGGCATCTTGGTGTGTCAAGCTATCATATGGATTGGGAGTAGGGAATTGTGTGTACTTTGTTGTTCCTTTCTTGTTGCCATACAAAAGCTTTTCTAAATTATGCTAGATTCTCTCTCTCTCGCTCCTTGATTTTATGCATTATCTAAGCCTGAAAAGGTTGATTTCACACTCGATCTGATATACACAGATAGACAACAACAAAAAGTTATTTGTTTTTAATTGGGCAGTGATTTTATGAATGCTTGTGAAAGTCATCATCTAACAGTGCTCTGTTATAGACCGGGGAGGGAAAGAGTTGCATAAGCTTTCTCCCACATAGCGAATGCCAATCCATCCCTTTTATTCTAGTTCCACAAGCTTCTTCAAAAGGGTGACTGTGGATTTTGCTGTACTGCCCACTTCATTTTGCTGCCAGGCGTAGAGATCTGAAAGTGTGTTGCGTTCCAACAGCTTAGCAATTTTCTAACGCAAACAAATAACCCCGGGAGTGGGATTTTCAAAAGAATCTACGGGAATGCAGCGTTCCGCTCCCATTGAACAGGAAGTTGAGGTCCTAATTTCATTAAGCACCTTGGAGCCCTGATTGTGACCCACTTAATTCCCCCTGTGACCTAAGATAGTCCTGGATCCAGATCTCCAGAGATGGAATAAACCACAAAACAATCTCTGCCCAAATATTCTTGAATGTAATTTATCTCCATTAGCAAAGCAACAACTCTGTCTTATGCAGACTTATTGAGTAATGGCAAGAAATACATCGCACTGATAGAACATAATCTCACTTAAGAGTTGATGATCTTGCTAAATACAAGAGTGCAAAGCTATGAACAAGTAAAGGGTGTGGTTATGATATGGGTGTGTATGGCTAGACAGAAACTGTATTAAAACTGCACCACTTTTGTTAAAGGAAATCTTAGTGGTTTCTTTTCTCTGCTGCAAACAATGCACTTTCTTTTTCTTAATCAAAAGGAAGCTGCATGGGGCTTAGTCAAGAAAAGAGCATTAACCTGGAGATAGGCCAGCACCTACATGTACTAGTCACTCAATGCCTACTTCCTGCTTGACCTACTTCTAACTTCAGCAAAAAAAAGAAAAGAAAAAAAGGCACATTGATCTTGCAGGTAGTTTTGCAAAACAAAACAAACCCAACCAATGTTTATCGTGCTCCCTGGGGATCTGTCGGAGAGATCACTGGGGAAGTTACAGAGATTTAATATGGGGATGGGAGGAGAGAGAAACTTGTTTCCAATTCCAGAGGCTAACGCTTGTTTAAACTCACCCCGTCCCAGATTTTCAATCTTACCCTCCCCTGTCCCTTCCTACAGTACTTCGGTGCAGGAGTGAGCATTGCTCCCACACACTAAAGGCCCAATCCCACAAGATGCCAATGAAGTCAATAGGAGTTGAGAACCCTAGATCTAGAAGTAGGTGCGCTCAGCATCTTTCAAGGGTGAGCTGTCAGGAAGATATGATAAATTATGGGCACTGAGGTGGAGTTCACAGCCTTCCTAAAAATTGACTGATCAGCCCTCCAAACTGATTCCTCTCTCTCAGTTGATTTCGAAGGCTATGTCTACACTACACAGCTTTTAGCGATATAGCTGTGCTGCTACACCCGTGCCGCTAAAGCTGCACAGTGTAGCCGCTGTTTGTCGGCTCTCCTGCCAATAGAAAACTTCCACCCCCAGCGAGCGGCGTTTGCATTGTCAGCAGGAGAGCGCTCCTGCCAACAATGGGCTGTTCACACTGGCACTTGTCCTTCTTTTTGTGTGTGTCTTTCGGGGGGCTGGGGGGTTAACACCTCTGAAAGACAAAAGTTTTGTCGTTAAATTGCCAGTGTAGACATAGCCTAATTGCCCTCCCTCACAACTGTTGATTTCTCATCTCTTCCATCTTAACTCCACTTACCTTTGCCTCTCCCTCAGCTCAGCTTATTTTCTTTTCTATTGCAGCTGGCTGATAGATCTTCAACACCACTCATTTGTCCCATTTCTAGCTGCGTAGAAATGGCAGCTTCCATAAGACTGTAGCAGACGGAAACCTGCTCTTTGCTAATCATTAAGCACTAGTAGGCCTGATCACGGACTAGCCCACAGTGGTGGCGTAGCCATGTTGATCGCAGGATATTAGGAAGACAAGGTGGGTGAGGTAGTATCTTTTATTGGACCAACTTCTGTTGGTGAAAGAGACAAGCTTTCAAGCTACACAGAGATTGATGCCCTTAACTGGCAATTTAACTGCCATTTTCTGTAACAGCAATAATCTCACCATGTTTAGGGTTTTGTGGGAGCAGAATTTTGCGTGTGCAAAGCAAGGAGATATACACCTGATCTGAGCCCAATCACTTTTTGCTCTGTTTTTGCTTGATGCAGTGCTTCTGTGGCTTGAGAGACAAGCAGACACCAATGGAATTTATTGAAAGTGACATTACACATCTATTTTGGTCAAAGGAGAGGAGCAGGTAATGTCTTTATGACAGAAAATCTTACAGATTTTACTAAAGGACTCTGACCTCTAATGATTGTTTCTGGGAAAAACAGAAAATGGGCAGATAAAGTGAGTGCTGTGTTCAAGCTGTAGTTTCCTAGACAGCAACATCCCCGCTGTGGGATACATCGGCAAAAAAGTGTTACTTCTGAAGCACTTCAAGTTGAGAAAATTTGGGATTTTGTGTATTAATTGAGAATCACAGGAATGACAGGAGCCAGATTAGAAAAAGAGAATTACTACATATAGAAGACTAAACTGGATTGAAATCTGGGCATTGCACTCTGACAACACACCAGTCACAGGTCTTTCCTCTTTTCTTTTACCAATTCTCCATTGCAGTTCTTAGGATTGGAAACCCCAATACATCTGCATGGGACCAGCACTGGAGAACCAGAAAAGGAAACAGACAGCAGGCTCATTTAAGACAAAGACAAAGCCCTGCTTTGTGGGAAATACATCTCCCCCGTGGGCAGTCCAGGTGACACTGTGCCTGATGCTAGAGCAGTGCTTCCTAAAGCTGCTTAGGAGAGCCTCCCTTGCACTACCTGCTCCTGCTCCTACTGCTGGGCTCTGGTCTCCTGGTAAGCTGACCCTGCCTGCCTCCTGATAGCTGACTCTTGGTCTGCCCCCCTCTGGCATATCTCAGACTTTGATCTCCTGGTATCTGACCTGGCCTGGCTCTTGACTCCCACTCCAACCACTAGGTCAGACCTCCCACGTCCTGGCTGTGACATCAGGGGAGCATTGTGTCTAGACCCAGGGTTGGTGCAAAAGGCTCCTTCTGACCTCACCCCAAACCTTGTGTACCCATGCAGTGCCCAGACCTACCATTACCCTATGAGTAGAAAGTGAAACCTGACTAGAGATTTAAACACCCAATGAACAGAAAGAGCTTAGATCAGCCTCACACAAAAGACAATGGGTCCACAAGTGACTCAGGAAGCCGTTGTCTGATTGTCAGGGTCTCTTTACGTTCAATGCTGAAAGGCTCTAATGGAGCAGGAAAAAATATTAATTTATGCTGAAAAAGAATGTAAATTATGCAAACAAGTAAAATTATGGTGGGACAATCAGCTTTCATTAATTGAGTCCTAAATAAGGAGATGAGAAAGCAAAAAATTGCTTCCCTTACCTCCTGCTAGGAAAATGGTAATTATGCATACAAGAAGAGTTTGCATAATTAGACTTAGCTGCCTATTTTAGTTTGGCTCCAGTTATGAAAATGAAGTGTGAGCACTTAAAAATCACATTCCACAAAAACAGCTAGCAAAAAGGTGGCAGCAAGGGTACCAAGTAGCAAATATACTGTCTACAAATCATTAATGGCAGAGATGTTTGCAATGTTGCATTTTCCTGAGCAGCTGACAGGAAGAACCCATCTTTTGGGCACTGTAACTCTATATGGATGCATCAGCATTGGCAGCAGAATAATTTAACTTTTTGTATAGACTAGGACCTTTTCCTGTGCAAAACTGACTCCATAGCTGCTCCCTGTTCCAAGAAGAGATACTCCTTCAGCTGCTGCTTCCTTCGACAACCCACCAGTAACTGGATTGCTCTCTCTCTGAGGGTGGAATGCCTGATCACGATGTTGCAATCAGGCCTGACATCACAGATCTGTCCGAGAAGGAATTTCACAAGAGCTGTCATAACCCCAAATATGCTCTCCCTAGCTGGAAGCCGTGCTCATCAATAGCAAGATAATGAAAGGGCCATGCAGCCCCACTCAAAACTAAGGCAATTGTAGTGGGGAGCCCTCATCAGCCACAGCAGAGAGCACTCACAATGGCAGGGAAAGGAGAGAAAAAGATCTCTCATTTCCAGCTCCCACGTATAATTTTTTTAAATGATTCTGGCCCATAAACCACCCCAAAATCATTCACCTTGCAAAGGTGCAATAGCAAAGGCTTCAGTCATTCCCATGGGGCATGCAGCCCAAGCAGGATGGAAGAGACATCCCAGATGGATTGACAGGATAGGGAGCACTGGAATCACAGAGACCAGTAGCTCATTCATGTGTTCACTGGGCAGCGCTCTGTTTATGGAGCTTTTTATTTCCACAGGGCATGGGTTGGCAGACCCCAAATTAGCCAGAGTCTTCTGAAGGGAATGAAGACTTTCAGCTGGATTGGGCCCTGGAGCTATTACAGCAGAAACACCTGCTGATGGGATCAGCATTCACAACATCCGTAATGAATCGTCTGTGCCCTGTAGATTTTCTAGCTCAGTTGCCTCCCATAGAACTTTTTGTTTCTATTGTTTCTCAGAAAATGACTGCCAGCACCACCAGCAACATAGCAGGCCCTATACAAGTCCCCTGGCAGATTGCCTCTGCTCTCTCATACAGTTTTACTCTTTGATGCTGGGAAATTCAAGAGACACTTAGATTTCATGTTGAAACGCGGGGGGGGGGAGGGGGGGGCGAATCAACATTAGAAACTACACCTCAGCAGAGACTGTTCAAAACACGGTCAGTAAATTTAGTATTGGCCAAGCTGATTTTTTGCTCGGCTAATAACTGCAGAGGCAGGTCATATATTTACTTTTGAATTAGAAATGTACCTAATGAAAAATTGACCAGACTGCAAAAAAAACAGCTTTAAAAAAATAATAATAAAAGAACCCACTTCCAGCACAGTACATATGCTGTACTAACAGACAGTGTTAGTTTGTGTGCTGGATGATAGTCAAGTGATGGACATAAGACAGCTTTCCATGCCGATGTCAGATCTATCACTTGCCTTTCATACCACTGATCACAAGGTGCTCCTGAATCAGCTGCTCCGAGTTGCAAAGGTTCCTGGCATTGCTCCAAGTGACTTTGATCATTTCTTTTGGGTAGGTTTTAATCACTGGTGATCTCTAGTTATTCATTAGCCCTGAGGGTATTTCCCTGTCCATGTCAAGCTGACTTCATATATATTTTATGTTTGAAAGTGATCCAACCATATTGCACAATTGTCTGATTCTGACACTGCTACTGTGCAACATCTAAGTGAAACCGTTCGGAGAACTGATAAAAGAGCATGATCTGACGCGCCTTCAGATTTCTATCCTCCTCAAGGAGGGAGATTCCATCTGAACACTGTCTCACACACACACACACACACACCAAGACTGCAGATTGGCTCAGACATTTTGCAGGAATGTAAAGGCTATTTTGGCAGGTGCTTATTAGGCCTTATTGCCTTAATTTAAAAATGTTTTACCTTCATTTTTGTTCGACTCCAAAGACCTCTAGACATGGGGCAGAAATATTGTTAGCAGCCCACACACAGTATACAATACATCATTCCAGCCCAGACAATGAGGGCTAATCACTGTTCCAAATGTTGATCTACTTATTGGTTGCCCCATGCCATGTTCTTGTGGGCATATTTTACTTCCTTCTCATTTACACAAACTGAAATGCATAGACATCCCAATCCCCTTGCAGTGCCTAGGCACAATGGCGTGGACTGAAGGACCTGTCCTCCTTAACTTTGCGGATGAGTCTGGTTTCCACACACTATCTACCACCCATTTCACGTCCCAGCATCTCCTCACACCCAGTTCCGTGCCCTCTGTACCCTTCTTCCACCTTTCAAGCCCCTTTTTCTCCCCAGTTAACAGGACATTACAGGCTAAGGGCCCATGAGTTGGGGCTGAAGGATCAATTTCTTTAGACTGTCCTGCCTGGTCATTGCTAACGTTTTAATGTAGGATAGCACCCTAGAGAGTCTTCCCTTTTTACAACATATACCAAAAGCCTATATTGGAGGTGATAAGATGAGAAAGGTTTTATCAGTCGTTTCCATGATTGCAGATACGGTGTGCTCATTGCATTGGCTGCTTTTCCTCTAGCCTGTTTGTACAGATTTCACATAGCCACCAAGGCATTTTACTTCCTGGGGGGAAATAAATAAATCACTCCAATCAGCTGCATTTCTTGAGGTGCTGCAAACAAACTGCAGTGGAAATGTTATCATTTGGAACAGATTTAGCCCGCAGGATCATGTGTTAATTTAAACTTTAGCATTTAAAAATAGTTTCCCATGGCACCATGTAAATACAGGATGTGGCCAGAGCAAGCAGATACAAATCAAATGAAGTTTTATTGCTTGAAGTTGTTTATTTCAAACATTTGACAGTTACTGAGAGAAAAACTCACCTCTTTATTCTCCTGAGCCCCTCTGTGCAGCCAGGCACTGGAATAACACTCTGGAATACAACGTACAGTATACAGACGTATATTAACACCTCAGTGGTTACTTTTCTGTCTCAAACTACTTTCAGTGCAAATATCAATGGCAAACAGATTGGTTACTGTTTGATAAACTCATTGGACCTGAGTTAATGCTGCTAATAGCATTGGCCACATGGTCCCAGTTGTAGAAAGCTGGGCCACTGCAAACTAGGGCTGTTCCAAATGTTCTGCCAAAACTGTTTTTTGATGGAAAATTGGGTTTCTGACCAAAAACATTGTGTAAAGTGGCTGCTTTCTGTCGAACTCTTAGGGGTTTATCAAAATATTTTTTCCAAAAAAACAGAAGTATTTTGTAAATGTAATTTCTTAGGTTTTTAAAAAGCAAACTGAAAAAAACCCAAAAATTCCATCATGAGCATCGTATTGACACCCCCATGGGTCATCAGCAGAGTTGGAACCTTTAGATCCACCACACAGACCTGTATCACTTGCAGCCAACAGAATAACTGATAGCAATAGTAGGTTGTCATTCTCTATGTGGACCAGCAATGTAGAGGGCTGACACATATGCTTTGCTGGTGAGTTTCACAGATATTTGCTGACCACAGAGGAACGGTGAGCCTCAGTGTGATGGGTTCGGTCACAGAGACCCCGCTGGGACTGTCACCTGATGTGCTGAGACTACCTCTGAGCCCGTTTTCTCTGCCAGTTTGGGTCTACAGAACCCTGCCTTGTTGAGCCAGACACGCAAGCCTGCTGCAACACAGACCCAGGGTCTGAACCACACCCCCAAAGCTGCAGACTTAACTGAAAACAGCTTAGCAAGTGCTCCTGTCTCCAGCACCCAGACACCCAGCTCCCAATGGGATCCAAACCCCAAATAAATCTGTTTTACTCTGCATAAAGTTTCAATAATAAACAAAAGTGATTTTATTAAGAATAAAAAGTAGGATTTAAGTGGTTCCAAGTAATAACGACAAAACAAAGTAAGTTACCAAGCAAAATAAAACAAAACATGCAAATCTAAGCCTAATACATTTAAGAAACTGAATACAGGTAAATCTCACCCTCAGAGATGTTCCAATAAGCTTCTTTCACAGACTAGACTCCTTCTTAGTCTGGGCTCAATCCTTTCCCCTGGTACAGCTCTTGTTAGTTCCAGCTCAGGTGGTAAATAGAGACCCCGACTGCCAGCCCCCTTTGTTCTGTTCCACCCCCTTTTATAGCTTTGGCACAAGGCAGGAATCCTTTGTCTCTCTCTGGGTTCCCACTCTTCCTTCTAAATGGAAAAGCACCAGGTTTAAGATGGATTTCAGTACCAGGTGACATGGTCATGTCACTGTAAGACCTCATTCTTCATTACCTACAGGCTGGCCCCCACGTCCACAAGGCGGCTTGCAGGTAAATAAACCATCTACAGCCAATTGTCCTAGTCAATGGGTGCCATCAAGATTTTAAACCGCCATTAATGGCCCACACTTTGCATAATTGTAATAGGACCTCAGAGTTAACTTCATATTTCTAGTTTTAGATACAAGAATGATACATACATACAAATAGGAGGAACACACTCAGTAGATTATAAGCTTTGTAATGATACCTTACAATAGACCTTTTGCATAAAGCATGTTCCAGTTACATTATATTCACACGCATAAACATATTTCCATAAACATCTGGAGTGCAACATCACACTCGGGAATCTTAGGTTCCATGCCAGGCTACAGAGGGAAGTGTTCTCTACTGGCACAGACTCTTCTGCCCATTCCCCTTGACATCACCTGTTCCAACCTGGGCCCCATACAGTCCCAGTCCCCTTGCCTGGCAATTTCCAATTTCCTCCCCCGCCTCCATTTTCTTGTCCCCAGTCTCATTGCAGTGTCAGTTCCAGTTCCCCCCTCCTGGTTCCTTATTCAAGCTGTTTCTTTTTCTCTCCCACCTCTTGGCCTCCAGTTTCCCACCCCTTCCCCCCAGCTATGTTCACCAAGCCCACTGGCTCCCAGTCTCATTCCAGCTCTTTGTTCTGCTCTCCACCCTGCTCTAGTAGTCCTAGTTCTCCCCTCACACCTGGCTCCTTGTCAGATCTGTCTCCTTATCACCTCCTGCCCCCACCCCACTGGTTCCAGTCTTGCTGCCCAGCCAGCTCCAATCTTCCCTGTTGCCTCCTCACTGAGCTTAGTCTCCTCTTGCCCCCATCCAACTTGCAGTTTTAGACTCCTTACCCACCCTTTCCCAGTGCCTTTTAAGGTCACACTAGATGAACCTAATGGCCCCTTGGGGTCTTAAAAACTATTAATCTTCTGCTGCCAATCCCAATTTCCCCCCACTAACTCCCTTTCTCCTTGCCCAATCAGTCCCAGTCTCCCCGACCTCAATTCCCAGTATCCCTCACTATTATCCCAATATACTCACCTCTGCCCTGCTCCCCATGCCCCCAGGTCTGGCTCTTGTCCCTGGTGCATTGAATCAGGCAGCTTCCTCCTCCATGCTGTCTGGATGCCAGCAAGAGGGGCATTGAAAACACAAGAGAAACAGCCTCCCTGCTTTTGGTATCCAGCGCTGACAGTGGCCCACAGCAACATAGAGCTGCAATTTCAGGGAAAATCCTGCTCAGCCCCAGGCTGGCGCGTGCCCAGTGCGCAGGGAATCTTCAGCGTTTTTGGCTTCACAGCTCTAGCGTGTCATTCGTGAGCATGTGGAAACTAAAATTTTTCAAAGGCTTAGAACTTTTCCAAATGTTCATAGCAGTGGCCAAAGACACCCCCCTCCCCCCACCGACACCAAGGCCACCGCTGACAAATGTTAACACTCGGCGCCAAAGCGTGGGGGCACTAGAGTGTCTCAAAAAAAAGGGTACCCGGTTTTTGTAACATGGGCAACGTATGCATCATTTGCTTTGTCGTCAGAAATGGCTGGACCCTTTTGGCTGAAATTTTCCAAAAATATTCAGTCTTAGGCTGACACCCAACATGGAACATTTCATCCCAAACAGTTAAAGTTTGGCAAAGTTATAAGCAACTCAAAAGAGGGTCCTATAATGGGAAATGTCAAGCAAGCCTAATAGTAGGGAGGGCTACCAGATTTACCTAAAATCAAGGCAACATGACATGGACCAGGGAGGAAGCAATTTGTCCCTATTCAAAATAGCTCTGATGCAAATGCACCTGGAATAATGAAGTGCCAGGAAAAGAACACAGTACCAAATAATAATGCCTAATTAGTGGAACTACAGAGAAAAGCAGTGAAAATAGTTAGTGGGGTGGAAGGATTGCCTCACAAGGAAAACATTAATATTCAGTTGCCCAAGTGACGAAGAAGGGCAGCTGAAGTCCACAACTATTTGAAGGGTGCAAACATTAAGGAGGGAGGATGATTATTGAACATAATAAAAGCGTGTATAATTCCTTAACTCTAACTCACCTGGTGAATTGCAGATCATGATAAATAAGTTCTTTGACGCATGTATCGTTTTCAGTATGGTAATCAGTATCAAGAAAACAGTTGTCATGTCACAGGGCACTAATATGCCACCTAAAATCTACGTCAATAATGAAGCTCTGGACAACGTGAATCACTTCTGCTCTCTTGGCTCAATTTAACCAGCTCACTTAGCCTTGATAGAGAATTTGATGTGAGAATTGGCAAAGCCTCTGTCTGTCGCCTTTGGCAAACTTACCTCACGGGTCTGGAAAAACAAGCTGCTAACCCTAAATACAAAGATGTCCATTTATCAGGATTGTTTCCTCAGGACCCTCCTTTATGGCTGCGAAAGTTGGGTCACATACTCCAACCAAGAGCAGAGATTGAACAGCTTCCACCTTTGCTGTCTCAGAAAAATCCTGGGAGTAACTTGGGACCAATGGATCACTAACACTGAGATCCTCGAGAGAACCAACCTATCGTCTATGCAGACTACACTGGACGCTCGCAGGCTTCACTGGCTGGGACACGGCGTGGAGCGTATGCCTCAAGATTGTCTGCCAACGGCTGTGCTCTATGGCCAACTCAAGAACTACCCACGACGCAGAGGAAGGCCACCTAAGCTCCAGTACAGCGACACGGTCAAGCAAGGTCTCAAGAAATTCAGCATTCACACTGACAACTGGGAGAACGCTGCCCACAGCCGCTCAGTCTGGAGCAGCCAGGTCAAGGCTGGTGCAGTCAGTCATTGCAGAGAGTCCAGGGGGAGGCTCACAGGCAAGCCAGGAAGCAGAGTGTGCTCCAGCCTCCATCTGGACCTATAGCCACTGTGGGAAGGTTTGCCGCTCGCGCACTGGGCTCTTCTCCCACACTACTGTCAAGCACCATTGACTGACTGGCTTCGTCATGTTTCCTTTCATCTGTCAAGATGTTGGATGCCCATATAACTAGGAGTAATAGGATGAAATTCATCCTAAATTTTCAAATTCCTAATATCATGTAAACCTTCCTGACACTGAGATTTATTAACCTGTGTTATGGCTTCCCAAGTGATGCTGCTGTCCTAATTCTGCTTTCAAGCCCATTGTCTTCCAGCAATATCCACTAAGTTATATATTCACAGCTGGGGACATAATTTGGTCCGCAGAGGTCTTATTACTGGTAATGATTCAGGAGAAGGAAAAAGAATAGCTTGACTGCCAGAGCCCAGAATGAGCTTTCAGACCAGGCACTTAGGAAATCTTTTTTTTACGTCTACAATAACCAGACTAGATCTGGTCCATGGAGAAACCTCTCAATGCCATTTGTACAGTCAATCACACTTCAGGGTAGAATCACACCTCAAGGGCACTGTGGACTTGACTATGAATTCCTTTGCCATTCAGCAGGTATACTTCAACTGTATCATTACCACAATTTGATTTTTTCCCTTAATTTGTTCAAATAAAAGATACCATCAGCTTTACATGCAAATGTAAGAGATAACAATGAATTTCACAATCTTGTTATTTTCTTAGCTAAAGATACATGGTTGCATAGTAATCCCTAACAGGCTGCAAAAATAAGAAATTTTGGCATTGATGAGTCCATATTAGGATAGAAGTATTTTGGGGGATGGAGGAAGGGAAAGCATTTGTTTTCATGTCTTAAGTCAAACGAGATATGAAAAAGCATGCCACATATTTATGATTCGTGTTAAATGTAATAGGGTTAGAGCTAAGAGGAATTATATAAAGAACTAGTTATCAGAAAAATGTCAGAGTAGACAAAAAACAAAGAACCGCATTTTCTTTGATATTATTAAACGGAATCATTCCAAATACTCAATGGAAATTACACTGTTTATTTGAGTTTAATTTCTTGATGTGTTTAAGAAAAGATTGTGCTGCAAAAACTACAGGAAAAAAGAAACCTGCTATGCCCCCCTTCCTCCCAGGATGTTTCTAGCAGTCAGCATGGAACAGACATACCTACTGAGGTCCTTATTTACCGCTTCACTCATTCTTCACATTCTTTTGCAGGAAACAGCAGGGCTTCAAGTGAGGTCTACCAGCAGGTGCGCTGGGACTTGGGCAAGCTGCAAAGGAATACAAACACCAGCTAATTAAGTCTATTGTTAAAACAATTTGTTTCTTGCTGAGGCTGAGTCATCTGAAAGTGTTTCAAGATGACAGATTTCATTTGTGGGGGCAGAGTGCCATCTTCATTCTGGAGCTTTCCTCTCCCCTCCCCCACGCCATTGCTCTTTCACTGCAGAACTTACAGTTCCCAAAACAAGCAGGGCAGTGATATTTTTTTTTAAATAAACATTTTCCATGGCCACAATTCTAAGCTCTTCCTTAGGTAAAGTCGTTATTGATGGGAAATAGCCTGTCACTAATGTAGGGAATATTAGCTCCTAAAAGAAATAAAAGTAACAAACAATGAGATTTGTAGCATCGGAATCCAAAACTCTATTTGTAATGAACACCTGCCCCCAAGAGGCCAGAGGGGATATTTTTAACTTGTGGGTACCAAAAATAGATAACCACAAACCATTTTTTTCATCCGGTATGCAGGCCTGCCAGCAGAACCCTGCACCCTGACATGAACAGCTTGAGCAGTGACTGTTGATAAATCAAGCAGTATATTTAAAACGAATTTGACTTTTGGACCCTCCTGGGAAAACAGATGTGCTCCACAGCAATGAGAAAAGTCAACTTATTTCAACATCTATATTCTCTATGAAGCAACATCACAGATACAAGTATAACCTTGATTAGCCAGCTGGGAAGGAACAAACTTCAGATAATTGAGTGAGCTGAATCTGCATTCAGGATCTCCTGATCCAGTCTACTTCTCTCAGAAGTTTATTTTCAACAGTCTTTTATGCAAATGAGCAATGAACCTTCTTCCAGTTACATTATAATAAGCATACATTTATAAATGAGAATTCTAGAACACAAAATTCTTTACTCAGCTTTTGAATTCAAATAACTTAACACACTATTCATATAATCCCATGGTGGCCTCTTTGCTCTCAAAGTTACACTCCTCTCTCTTCGTTTCTCGGAAGTTTTATTTTTTTTAAATCTTCTCTGTATTAGCTCAGAATACCCTTTAGAAACAGGAATTGTCAATATGGTACCTGTAAGCACATGGAGTTCCCACCTTCCTCCAAATGGGATGCATACATACACACACACAGCATATAGTCCAAAATTACCCCCTTCTTAGAGTTTGGCTTTACCGATCATCCAAACAAGCCTCCGCCTAAACCTTCTCACCATTCTCGAGAGATCCTAAGCTAGGCCTTCCATGTAGGACCTCCTCTGTCCTAGTCCATAGCTCCTTTTACCTCATTCTCTCCAAACCCTCTTCTGTCTTGGTTGGGGCTAACTAGATTCACTTATCAGTCTGAGTCAGTAGTAATTACCCTGATTCTTTAGACAGGGTTCTAGCACCTAATTTTAAGGCAGCTCAGCAAAGGAACCCAGTTACCTTCCACCTGTGCCAAATCCCATTGTACCATTTTAAAATGTTTGAAACATCTGCTCTGTGAGTCCATGACAGAGCATTCTTCCATCAATTCTACAAATGCAGTATACAACAGATTGCCATATCCTCGTTAGGGACCAAATTCTGAAGCCTTTAATTGAGCAAAACTTCCATTAAATTATTTTTAAATGTGGCCCATTATACTGATGCGGCAGACAACAAAATCTTCATACCGCACATACCACTACATAAAAAACATTTTGATTTGGGATAATCAGGTAAGTAATTAATATGTGGAAGAAATGTAAGTGGTATTAATTAGGAATGGTTAAAGCACAGCTCAAAACACTCACACATTTCTCTGAATCAACCCCACTTTGATTTTACACCTCCTTTAATTATCATAATTTATTCTGTTAAGAACCATTTACTTCCTGATTCTCCTCCTCCTGCTAACCCCTTCTCATAAAGCTCTTGCTCCATTTCTATCACCGTTCTACTGCCTGTACCCAGGGCCGGCTCCAGGCACCAGCTGAGCAAGCTGGTGCTTGGGGCGGCAGATTGTTGGAGGCGGCATTCTGCCCAATCCTAGGGCGGCACGGCCGCTTTTTTTTTGTTTTTTTGTTTTTGTTTTTTGTTCTTGTTCCGCTCCGGCCGCCCTGTGTGCTTTAGTATATTCACCAGATCTGTCTTTGCATGACTGTTTTCTGTCATGCATTATTTAGTTCTGCAAAATACTCTGAGACACACTGCTTATGAAAAGTATTACACAAAATACAGCTGTATTCTAAGTATATCCAAAAAACCTATGTTTTGCCACAGTAAATGAGTAGTTTTTCAATATTTCTTTTTATCCTTCTCATTCAGTGTGGCCGCAGGCCTTACTTACCATATACCATCCATATCCTGCTCTGAATACAAAATTATTTATTTCCTTCCGGGTGTTTCTGTGGCACTCATCACTATAGTATCTGAATGCCTCACATCAATACTCCTGTGAGATTAGGTGAGATTATCCCCATTTTGCAGCTGGGAAATGGAGGCACAGAGAGATTATGGTCAACATTGTCACATGTCCACTAATTTCAGGAGCCCAATTTGAGATACCTAGTGTGACCCAAGATCCTTTTGGTGCCAACTGGCATAGGTCCCAGGGGATGCATAAGGTCAGTGTGATGGGGTTTCCTCCACACACTCACCTGGAAAGGGTTAAAAGAGGTTAGATGGGCAGATTCACCGCCAAGCCTGGCTGTAAAATGCTGCAAGGACTTTGGGTAAGTATCACTCTACAAGTCAGGAGAGTATCTAGTTAATTAAGTCAAGGTTCTAGAATGCATGTATGATTTTATTTTATATGTAACCATTTGTTTCCAATACTTCTGCTTGCTATTACTTGAATCTCTGTGCTTTGTTAAATAAGCTTATACTTCATTTCCCTATAAACATATCTCAGAGCTGTGTGTTAAGTGGAGTGGTAACCTGAGGTGTAACTGCTAAGCTGGGGTGTACATTTTATTTGGAAGCAGTGAATCTGTGAATACTGTGAGTGTCCAGTAAATCAGGGGATGAACACTCCAAGGAGATGCTCAGAGGGCTCGAGGGGTGGGGTTTGCCTAACGCTAACCTGTAGAGAGAGGTGGGGCCTGCGAGGCCTAGAGGAGAGCATCTGTGTTTCCCGGGACTAGTGGAGCTGACCCCTGGCAGGCATAACAAGGCTTCCTCAAGCTAAGGGCAGATGGTAGCACAGTACAGCACAACCCTTAATACCCCCAAGAGGCATCATAGCTAGGGCCCAATTTTTCAGCGAACTTAGCATATGTATAGCATTTTATATGTTCAAAACACTCAAAGCTCCCATTGATTTCAGTTGCACCCATGAGTGCTCAGTACTTCTGCAAAGCAACCCCTCCCCCCAGGTCTTAGGATGGACACCCAGAAACTGAGGAACACACGAGTGATTCCCTGTGAAAAGTTTGGTTTAAGTGATTTTGCACAGAAACTGTGTGGCAGAGGCAGGGATAGAGTCCAGTTCTCCAGCATTCAACTGCCTTAACCATTAGACTGTCCTCTCTCTTCCTGCAATTCCTTCCACCTCTGTGCCTATCTACACCACTATATGCAGTTCCTGCCTTCTCCCCCTCTGCACCCAGCTCCTACCTGCCTCTCCTTCTGCTCCTATCCAACACCCCTTCCCACCTCAGCTCCCGGCCCCCCTCCTCCTGAGCTTCTATTAAATCCTCTGCCCTGGCCTCCACTCCCTCCTCCTGAGCTTCTCATGAGCAACCAGTTCTGCCTCCCACATTTGCTCCTCTCCAATCCCCCACTCCAGCTCCTGGCCCCTTCCCCTGTACTCCTCTCTCCTGCCTTATGCACCCCCAGAAGGCTGGCTCCTGGTCCCACCACATCTGCTCCCCCCCACTCCATTGACTTTTCCCTTCCCTCTGCTCCCCCCACTCTCTGGCTCTTGCAACCTCTCTTCTCCCCTCCCCCCCCCACCGCAAAAAAAATCATCACCACCCCTCAAAATTCAAGTCAGAGTGATTTCTCTTTCTCCTCCACACTGCCTGACCACTAACAATGAACGGTAACAACATAGGGGAGACCATCTTCCTGTTCTTAGTTCTTGTGTCCGGCACCAGCCCAGGACACAGTGGCCAGAAGTGGTAACTGCAGGGAAATTGCCAGCTGCCCTGGACTGGAGCACACTCAGGGTACGTGTATACTTACCTCCGGGTCTGGCGGTAAGCAATCGATCTTCTGGGATCGATCCCGGAAGTGCTCGCCGTCGATGCCGGTACTCCTGCTCCGTGAGAGGAGTACGCGGAGTCGACGGGGGAGCCTGCCTGCCGCGTCTGGACCCGCGGTAAGTTCGAACTAAGGTACTTCGACTTCAGCTACGTTATTCACGTAGCTGAAGTTGCGTATCTTAGTTCGAAGTGGGGGGTTAGTGTGGACCAGGCCTCGGTGCCAATGGAATCTTTGAAGTATTTAGATGCCAAACTCTAACAAGTCTCTACTGAGCATGTGCAAACTGAGATTTTGCAGAGGCTCATAACTTGGCCAAATTAGGGCAAATTTTCACAGGTATGGCAAAAGGCTCATCCCTGACCCCCTGCTAAATTTCATGTCCCTGCTCTAAAGCCCAGAGGCACTATAGCTTCTTAATGAAACAACTGTACAAATTTTTTTTTAACATGGCAAAAGAACATATGTTTCCTAATCTCATTCTGACAAACAGCTTGGCCATTTTAGCTGAAATTTCCCAGAACAAATCAGCCTGAGGTGGACTCCTGCCATGAAAAATTTCATCCTGAACAGTTAAAGTTTGGCAAAGTCATAAACAGCTGAAACAGAGCTCTACAATGGGGAGTGTCAGGCAATTTTAACTATAGGCAGCATTACCAACCCTGCCTCTAATAAATAATGTTACACCATCGGCTCTGTATGTGACAATTAAAAACAGGTCAAAGGCGAGTAACCTACAATGCCTTATAGAGAGAGATATCTCATTGTAAAGCCTAATCCTTCATCACACAGCTGTGCTGTCAAAGTTTGAAGTGAGGCAAGGCTTTTGCTGGACCAGTGTCACAACCTTAACAAGTGTCGAACATGGACATGGATTCTGCAGCACATACTCATGTGCTTAACTTTACTACTGTGAGTATTCTATTGAAATCAATGGAACTACTCATGGTAGTAAAGGTAAGCACAGGCACAAGTGTTTGCAGGATTGGCACTGTGTTTTAGGTCCATTTATCTACGTTACTCTCCATGATAAACATTAAATGGTTTTCTGTTAATTACATGTTTTCAAAATCTAATCAATTATGTATTTACATGAGACATGAACAGCAGAGGGAAAGGAGGTAGTTGGCCTAATAAGTTACCAGTGAAATTCACAATAAGAATCTGTATTACCCAATGTATTTCAGTACTAAATATCAGTGAATTCTTAGTATCTGTTCACTGTATACAATATTATATTCTGCATCTTGTGAAAAGAACTTTGTTTTTGCCATGTGGTCTGTACATTTCTTAAAAATACATTTCACCGTCTAGGTCACTTTCTTAGTTAATGTATTTTATTACTTATGTGTCTCTCCTACATATGACATCTCATAGGGCAAAATCCTGGCCTTATGGGAGTTTTGCCATGGGCTTCAATGGGACCAGATTTTCACCCATAATGTGCTTCTTTAACTTATGTGCAATGCAGACATTTGAACACCAGAGGACAGTATTTGAATGAATTAAAAAATACAGAACACTTGAAAAGCACTTCAAAAACATTTGTTTGCACAAAGCATTAGGTCAAATCCTAATTTAAAATACCTACTACTTATTACCACTCATATTCCTGGAAGCAGAGTTATGTAAGAGACTGACAACAAATTAATATGAAAGATAATGAAGACTAGAATGATTTAGGAATAATCAATAAGTGCGTTCATTCTGTATGGACTTACATTTGAGTATGTATTAAACCTTCTTACCATGATTCATTCTTTTACTGATGATTTTAAATATACTTCTTTCTCTTTTAGCTGTGAAAACCCACTGATGGCTATAGTTTTTTGACTCTTCATCATTTGAAACCATCTCTCTTTTCCTCTTCATGTTGATTCTTATGAAGATTTGACATCTCTTCCTAAACCTAAATTGCAGACAGTCACTGCAATTACACGAAAAAACAACAACCAAGTCAACAACTTGTGACTCTTATGACAGCAAAAGGCTGAGCTTACAAAAGGAAGAGGAAAGATATCAACTCTTCTTGCAGATCACTGCAGAAGGGTCAAATCTAAATAGACATGAAAAGAAAATTACACTCATCTCTAGAAGCTGGTTCATCAGAACTAAAGCATATTGGTGGTAGGGTGTGGGAGAACCCTTTGCCTATACTGTACCTGATCTGTGCTTAAAGAGAGGCCCTTCAGTCTCCAGAGATATCCATCTACTGCATACACTAATTATAATGGGAAGTGTTAGGCATCTTTAATAATAGGCAGCATTATCAACCCCGCCGATAAACCAAAGACTATAAAAGGTCAAATTCTGCCCTCCGTTTTATCCATACAACTGCACTTGAGTCAATATACTGAGGTGAAGTCAATCTGCTGTTGAGTTACCAGTGTTAACTCTACCACGAGACAGGCTCTAAATGGAAGTTAGTGGGGTGTACACATGTAAGCAAGGTTTGAACTTCCCCCGGAAGATTTTTGAAAACAGAAAAATTGAGTTATAACCCTTCAGTCTGTAAGAACCTTTTAGGCCTTGATCCACAATTCATTGGGATGGGTCTGTCATACTAACATCAGCTGCAGTCACTCAATAGATCGTAATGGGCACTTCAGAGATATTTCAGTCAAAGGTTAAAGTTGTGCAAAGCAGTCCTGGATGGGAAGGGGCAGTAATGGCTCAACTGGGTAAATCCATACTTGCATGTAAAATGTCTCTAATTACATGCTAGCCCATTCCGGCTCCAGAGGAAATACTCCTTTTAAGTTAACAGGACACACACACTTCATGAATATTACAGTGAGCATGTATATAATTAAGGACTAGTCACATAATGGACTAACAGCTAAGGCGTCATGTCCCAATCAGCTGGATCAACATTTCTTTCATACTTTTGTCATTTTTTTCCTTTGATTGCAGCTGTAAAAGAGAGTCAGAACAAACGAACCTATCACAAGCTTATTCAGATGACACAAAGAATCTACATTCACATCAGAAAATCAATAATGAGGCTAAAATCCAAGCTCTCGCTCTGGCAGGAATTCCCACCATTTTATACCTTTTAGTATGGCACAAGATAGCGGTGAAAACCTCAGATTTTCAGCCTTCTCCCTATATTTTCTGCATGTTATGAGAAGTAACATTACCTAAATATTCCAGGAAACGGAACAACATGTTAAAGGTATCCCCACACCACCTGTAAGCATTATATGAGAGAAGCAGCATTCTCCCATGGCTAGAGCACTGGACTGGAAGTCAGGAGACATGGATTCTAGACCCAGCTTTGCTGGTGACCTTGGGCAGGTGACTTTTTCTTTCATTCTCCTCCCACCGCTGGGTTTGTCAAGTCTATTTTGACTGTAATTTCTTCAGGGCAGAGACTGTCTCTTGCTATGTGTTTGAATAGTACCTAAGACGATGGGGCTCTGATCTTGATTGGGGCCTCTAGGTGCTACTGAAATCCAAATAAACAACAAATAACTTTTTCCTGCACTACCTACCCCCAAATCATGTGCCACACGACAACACCCTTCGTTGCCCCTCCCAGACAACATTTTCCCAATATTTCCACTCCAGGAGTGGAAATTCTACACCTAATCCTCGCAGCTTAGTCTGGATCCCCCAAAACAAATCTCTAAATGCCTTCATTCTTTTTTGCTGCCTACCTTTTGAATTTTTCTACATGGGTTTTTGCAACAAGATGACCAAAACTAATGCAACATGCAAGACGAAAGTGCACTGGCTTTTATATAATGCTACTAAAATACTTACATCTTGTTTAAGATAGCCAAAAAAGCAAATTCAGCTTCCCACTTCAAACTGCTCACACTGTTGTCTAGATATTTTCCCCAAGAAGTTTTGACTAATTTGTAATCCGGGATTATGTACAGTGTTTTAAATTATTGCTCCTGATGTGCATTATTTTGCCCTTGACTAGATTTAATTTCAGTCAGTCTGCTGCCATGATGCCCAGTTGCCTTGTTTTATTAGGTCTTTCTGGAATTATTCACAATCGTCCATAGTACTGGCTGCAATAGCTAACCTAAATAATTGCACACTGTCAGGAAATGTCACCAGTTCATTATTTAACCCCACTTGCTAGAGAATTATTGAACAACAAAGGTCTTAGTAATGATCCCTGAGGCACCACATTGTTAACTAAGGCTAAGTGTGGTTTTGTGGGAACCACAAAGAAACTGACCCAAATCCTACAAATCCCAGTAATGCCCTAGAAATAGATTCAACTCACTCGGATGCTTCACTCCATATGTCCGCTTCCCTCAGCAGGCCCCAGCACCTTTTTGCTTACCTTTTGTACTCACCAGCAATGCAGAGGAGAGGCTGGTGGTCTTTATATAAGCACCTCTTGAAGCATTTCAGGTTAGCCAGCTAGCCCACCTCACTAGACATATGCCTTCTACTCCCCCAATCCACAGGTGGTGTCTTTGGAAGAATGGCCTTGAGCTCACCCTGCCATTCTCCACTTGCGAGACCAGAAAATGCTGCTCCAGTCCTGCAGCTGGTGCTACTAGTTACTCCTGGGGGAATTCTGTGCCCCAAAATTAGAAATTCTGAGCCAAAAAAATTAGAAATTCTGCACACAATATTTTAAAATTCTGCGAATTTTATTTGTCAAATATATAATTATGAGTTTCAATTATTTTGGTAATTTATTTCAAAATACCTGTCAGCAAGTATGGCTGTAACAATACAGACAAAAAAATTCAACTAGGAGTAGAGCGGTAAAGAAACCCCTATGACAACCCAGTTCCTGTTTCTCTGCCCCCTTCCCCACAGAGCCCAGCCAGGGGACCTGACACACATACTCCCTCCCCCACAGAGGCCAGCTGCGGGCCCCCCCATCCCTGACCCAGACACTCTCACTCCCTCCTCCCCAGAGTCTAGTCACAGGCCCCCCCAGCCCAGACACTCACACCCCCTAGTCCTTGAGGCCAGTTGCGGCCCCCACCCTGCCCAGACATTCACACCCTCTACCTCCCATAGCTCAAGGATCCAGAGGGAGAAACAGCCTGATGCTGGGTCCCGGGCTTGCACGGAGTTTCCTGCGCGCTGCCACCTCCTTCCTTCAGGATGTGCTGGGAATGGCAGGTGCTGGGAACTCTCCAATTCCCTTCCCCTCCCATGTCTTCTATTTTCAAGCTGGGCTCTGCCAGGTCCAGTGGCCCCTAGTGGCAGCCAACATATCTGCAGCCCATTTCTGTGGGGAAAAAAGGAAATTCTGCACGCACATTAAGTTCTGCCAAATTCTGCATTGCACAGTGGTGCAGAATTCCCCCAGGAGAAACTAGTAGCCCTTATTTTACCCTGGGATGGAGATCCCCCAGACTGAGATAAGAGCTGTTGTTAGAGAGAGCACAGGAGCAATTATTGGTCCTGTTGCTATAAATGGGGGACAGATGGACACGTTTCAAAGTGTTCAGGAGGTGAGTTGGTAAAAGCCATTGCCCCTCCACCTCAGAAGACCACTAAGAGGTATGAGAGTTGGTGGAGATGGGTAGAACCTAGGACTAAAATGTTCAGCCTTAGAGTCTAAGGTTTGTGTGAATAGGGCATGGGTTTGGAAATCAGGAGTCCAGGGTTCTTGTCCCACCTCAGCCATTGACCTAATATTTGACCTTCTGCAATTCCCTTAAAATGAAAAAAAAATTCAAGTCTTCACTAATTTTAGGTACCCCCACTTTTGAGTGCCCAACGTGAGACACCTACAGCCTGATTTCAGAGTTGCTGAGTGCCCACTGCTGCCACGAGCTTTGGGTGATGTTGCTGTTGGGGACTAAAGCTGTGCAAATCATTTATATTTCTGTTTAGTGGCTGAAGTGAAAAAAAATAGGATCAGGTCTACCAAAATAATCTTATTTTTGAGGTGAAACAAAAAAGTAAAAAAAAAATTGTTTCAGGTCAAACATTTTGTTGTTCAACCCAAAATGGTATATTTAATGGACATTTTAATCTTTTTTTAAAAAAAATAAATAAAATTGAGTGAAATTCCAAAACAAAATAGGTTTCTGAAACAAAATCAAAACATTTCATTTTGGGAAAAATATTTGATTCAACTGAAAAAATTCATCAAAATCAACCCAAATTTGTGAATTGTCTTGGCATTTTTCAGCAAAATAATGATTTGCACAAAAAATGTTGCTTAGCTCTAGTTGGGACTGTTTTTCTACCAGCCAAGTTTAGATCTCCATTCTGTTGACGCTGGGCAACACTTCCCCTTAGCCCTTGGGGAAGTTTGGTAAAAAATCCCACTTCAAGTACCATGTATGCAGGAGTCACTTCAGGGGAAAGCCAAACAGGCACAGCAATAGCCAGAAAGAAAACCCATGTCAGCATAAGGTAAGGGAGAAACCCCTCATTAAATGAAATAAAAATCAAAAGGTCAATGCCCCAAGTCAGGAAAGAACAGGGTTCAGCTCCTGAGAGACAAATAAAACCGCTCTTCCATTCCCAGATCGCCCCTTTCCCTCATCAAGGCCTGGAGAATCTTTCCAATTCAATAGACCTTCAAACATTCAACTCAAAAGGGGAAAAAAACCATTTACAGCTGGTCTCCCTTAGCTCAGAGGAATCTGGCCTGATTTCCCACTCACCACAGGGGCGAACAGCATGCAGCTTCTCTTTCACAAGAACCCTGTAGCTCTTGGGCCTCAGGGCCCCTGATCCCTTTCAGAACCACAAGAGAAATCCTCCCCCTTCCAGGGCTGCCAGCCTGCGTCCTCCCTTTTGTCTCCTGTTCCTCTCTTGATTATTCCCCCAAGTCTGGGCATTTCTGGCAGGTGTTGTGGGGTGAAGCCAACATTTGCCTGCTGGTCAAATCATTAATCCCTTACTGTCCTGGCCCAGTGTAAGATTTGTACATGCCATCACAGGCGAACCAAAGCACTGGCTGTGTGGCATAGTGCCAAATACCAGTTAAACTGGCCTGTGATTCAATTCTATATTCCTGGAACACGTAAAATTCCCATTTGTGTGAATAGGAGTTCTGGATGCGCAAGGAACACATAACCAGGCTCTTAATTTGCTGTTACAACAATATTGTCAATAAACTTGAACATTCGAAAAGCAACATCGCTTCCATGTTCAGCCCATGCTGCAGAATTTACATTGCAGCAGGAGAGTGTTTACCAGTTGTGACACTTTGGGGTTCAACCCAGACCAGTAAGGGGCAGTGTCACAGCCTGCCCTGCAACACTATGCTGCTGTGGCTCAGGGCTCTGACACGGACAGCCAGCCTAGGAGCATGCAGGTCACATCCTGGCTTCCACTGCCGTTACTTTTCAGAGTGATGCCAACACACTCCCCATCCTGAATTTCCCCAAAACCATCTGTCCTGTAGTGTCCAGCCCCCTACTGAACAGTCACCGAAGTCATTACGTTTGTTGCTCTTTTAAAGAGACGATATACTGCAGCCTGTTAGCTTAAGTGGGGTTAGTATACCTTTCCCTTCAGCCCAGGTACTGGATTGGTTCATAGTAAAACTAAAACAAGTTGATTAAACAACAAGTCCTGGGTATAAGTGATATACCCATGTATAGGTCCATCAAGTACAAGGAGTAAGGATAGAAATGGTTACAAACAAACAAAAGTTTTAACTTCAGCAAGTTCCAAACTTTGCCTAGCCAGGTTTCTCACCTATATTCAGTTCCCGGAAACTTCAACCCAGATGCACTTTTCTCATCTGTACAAGGGCCCTGGCCTCATGTCTCTGCTCAGTAAAGGACAATTGTGGGGATCTCTCCCCTTTCTTTTCATAGTCCCAGTGAACCTTAGAAATGTTAGAATATTCTTTGGAAAGTAAACCCAGCCAACACTTCTCTCTCTTGTTGGGGTATAGACGCCATGCTGTCGTCCCAAGTTCATTGACCCTGCTTCAAGAGGCAGGAAGGCTTCCCTTGGGGTACAGTCTCCATATGTTAAATATTCAGCTTTCCCTGCTTACTTTTCTGATGGCTTTGTTTACCATGCATGTCAATCTGCTTTTCTTTGCCTTTGGTCACGCCTTGCCTAATTTACATTGGAGACATGTTCAAGCAGGTGGAACCATATTCCCTTGTCTGGAACAAGAGTGGCTTAGGCATTGCTCAACAAATACATTTTAGGAACACATTTGCAGCACATATCTGTAAGGTCGTGTGTGGATGACCTTATATCACACAAGACATTAATGATGATTGAGTTACTAGTGTTCCAATGACATATTACATACCACCTTTGGGGTACATATCATGACAACAGTGTGCCAACTGGGATTGGGGAGGTCTCAGGGTCACACCAATCACAACCGTCAGTCTATCTTACTCCTTTTTAGAGAGAGGCTGAAAGAGAAACAGACAGCCAAAGGGACAGAACTCAGGTGAGGATCACACCTACTCCTGAACAGTAAAAAAAGCAAGTTACAAAATCTTTTGATATGCATAGGAAGGGGGGGAAAAACCAGCTCTGAGTATTTTGATGATCACCCAGGTTTTTGGGGGGGGGGGGGGAGATGGGAAATTATACAAATTACCATATCTATCTTACCTGTATGACTTTCAAACCAAACACAACCCTGCCTTTCTCTATGATCACCACTGCTGTTGCTGCTCAAAGGGACCGGAGAACCTCCAACAACATGAGATTCCGCCTCAGGCTGCTGTTGCTGCTGCTGCCTCCACACACACACATTTTCATAAAACATTCATAGACAAGGCTCTGTGCTCAGTTACGTTTGTTTCTGCTTCTGCAAGTACAGCTCTGCCAAACCACAGTGTTACTGGGCTAAAATAAACTAACAGGAATAAACACACCTGCAGTTATAGTAGATTTGGAGTAGTGGCTCTACTGCAGAAAAGGGACCCAGGCAATGAAGTGTCTTTGAGCAGTCTGGATTTGTTGTTCCTCTGCTGTCTGGTACATCCCTTTTAAAGGGTCTGCTTGCTTTCCAACTGCACCCAACCAGCACTGGGTGTGCTCAATTCTTTTAACAGTTCTGAGATTAGTTGCTGAATAGCATTTTGCAGTTTAAAAAAAGGGAGAATAACATTTTTGAAAGAAACTACACCTGCTACTATGGGCAGTGTTGCTTCCTTGTTATCGCCTATCAAAACATGTCTGCCCCGTGTTACAATCCTACCTCACTTGTATTTGTTCCATATGGTAATAACCTGAGCGTGCGCTATTGGACTCAAAAAGGTACAGTATGTGATTCTGGCTGCAGAGCCAGACAAATACAAATCTTAATGCCAGCACTAACCTAGTCACAATGTTTCATATGGACAATAATGAAATAATGAAGACAAGCTGTTGTCTTTTCAGCCCAGGGCTCTCTTTCCAAATGACCAAAAAAAAAAAAAAATCAAATAAATTCAGAAATACTAAACACCAGAAAAATGTGGAAAAACTTTTTAAAAAGCTAATCATCCCATTTATGGCCAACAATAGGATCCCAATTATTCAAAAACAGATGAAGAGGAATAATTTATGGTGCCCATTTGCACAGTCTTACATAATATTCTGACTTAGAGACCTTAACTGTCAGTTGCCTTCAATTCTTATGTATGTGTTTATCTACATATATAGGTGCTGATCAGTGAGATACCACAAAGATTAGATAGAGAGGTGATTGGTGCCTTAGAAATACCTACAGGCCTGATCCTGCAAGTTACAACATGGGCAGAACCCCCTCAACTCACCTGAAGCCTCACCGAAGTCAAAGAGGCTCTATGCAGGTACATTCACGCATTGTAACTTACAGGATCAGAGCCCAAGGTATAGCGCGATAGTCAGAAGTAGGTGTTACAGTTCTTCCATTAATAGAAATTGTTAAAATTAGTTTTTTGTATGCCAGTGGTGTACTAGGTAGTGTTCACTCACACAAGAAATCCCCCAACCCAACGGCCCTACAATCAGATCCATGCCAGCCAACCCTTGAGCCCATGCAGAGCCCCGTTGATTTCAGTGGGACTCCTCATGGCCCATCTACATGGGTTTGATCATAGGACTGGGACATAAGACAAGCAACTCATGTTATATACATTTTTCATATATTGAATACACCCAAGCTAACTTTCCATGGTAGTTTATAATATACTTAGTCCTAAAAGCTTTGGATATTTAAAATAAACTTTAGGTAAATATGCAAGCTGTAGTGTCCTTATCTGATTGACTGGAAGCCCCAAACCTTTTGAGGTTTGCCTATCATTAATATGGAGAAACTGCTTTATATACAACTCTTGCTAATGGTGTGGTTATCCTAAAATAAGATTTTACAAATTCTCATCACTTTAGTATCTGATGCCATGTGTGAAACCTCCAGGAAACACTTTACTAAAATTATTAATTCCAAATACAGGGCCAAATGCTGCACTCCCTGTTCAGCCACACCATGCGTTGTCTTCACCTAAGTAAGAACAGTAAAGTTTGGCCCATGGTACATAAAAATGTTGTTCATAATTAAAAAATTAGAACATTTTAGAACTAAATGGAAAATAGAGGTTTCCTTTCAAATAAACCACAGTCCATCATAATAAGAACTTCAGAGATAAATAAGAATGCAAAGAAGTGGACTAATGATCCCAAGTAAACAAGTTCTCATGACTGTTTTGTTAGCTCAGTTGTTTGCTGTAGTGAATGACAGCTGGTACTTCAGAGTCCAATAATTAAACTGACATAGCTCTAGCAATCTGGGAGCTCAGGGAAAGGGCAGCCACAGCAAAACACACAGCACAGAGACATGTTTGATTAGTCTGAATGTCGAGATTAATCTGCTTTTGAATTCCCAGCTACTAACTCCACCACAGGAGTGATCGTCTCACAAGGGAAGCCCCCTCCCATTCCCTAAATACAGAAAGTCAAAACATCCTCCAGCCACATGACGAGGCCTCCCAATTATACACCAACTTCTTTCTCTCTCATTGCCCTGATGCTCCTCCAAGGGGCATAAGAGGCACTGACTTGTTTGTTGGTCATGCTCTCATCAAGATAAAACAGTTCTGGGTTTTGTGTTTACAAAAGACCTTGCACTTATGTAGTGACTGTCATGTAATTGTCAACAGACCTCTCAGAGGAGGGTTATTGTGTTATAATTTGTAATACATCTGAGGGTCACCATGTCCCAGAACTACTGAACAAGATTTAGTAATGATCCATCACAGTGGTAGTATAATTTAAACAGCAGGCAAGAGCTGACGAAGGGGAGGTTTTACATCATGATAAAAGGTTATTTAATGGTAGCCGAGATAATATAACTGGTTTTCAAAAAACAAAAAACAAACACACACATAACGGCGATTTTATTTAAACCAGAACTGGATTCCACCTCCCTACAATAACATTAAATCGATGAAGAATACATATAATAAATAAATTTATAATGGTTCAAATATATAGATAGATAGATAGATAGATAGATAGATAGATAGATAGATAGATAGATAGATAGATATACACACACATAACTTACTGCTAAGTGTACTTAACTAAATATAACCCTCTAAATAAAGAAATATCCCTATAGCTATCTTTGTAAGCATGGCTATTATTTTATAGGTTATTTTTTTCTAGTTTAAGGTTCCCCTTTCCCCAAATATCTCACTGGATGCTGTCTAGCGCCCAAGTCAGCCTTTGACCTCAAATGCCTCTCATGACTTCCTGAAGAGATGGACTCGACTCCAGTGATTCTTGCTTGCGGGGCTGCACATTAGACCAAACCCACTGGATCTGAAGGACCTTTGAATCTCCTGTTCCGGATCTCCATGGCCACATGAATCAATGATAGGAGATGACTGGTCTACACTAGGCTTTTATGTCGAATTTAGCGCCGTTACATCGAATTAACCCTGCACCCGTCCACACCACGAAGCTATTTAGTTCGACATAGAGCTCTCTTAAATTCGACTTCTGTACTCCTCCCCAACGAGAGGAGTAGCGCTAAATTCGAAATGGCCATATCGAATTAGGCTAGGTGTGGATGGAAATCGACGCTAATAGCTCCGGGAGCTATCCCACAGTGCACCACTCTGTTGACGCTCTGGACAGCAGTCCGAGCTCGGATGCTCTGACCAGCCACACAGGAAAAGCCCCGGGAAAATTTGAATTCCTTTTCCTGTCTGGGCAGTTTGAATCTCATTTCCTGTTTGGACATCGTGGCGAGCTCAGCAGCACTGGCAACGATGCAGAGCTCTGCAGCAGAGATGGCCGTGCAATCCCAGAATAGAAAGAGGGCCCCAGCATGGACTGATCGGGAAGTCTTGGATCTCATCGCTGTGTGGGGCGATGAGTCCGTGCTTTCCGAGCTGCGCTCCAAAAGAAGGAATGCAAAGATCTACGAGAAGATCTCGAAAGCCATGGCAGAGAGAGGATACAGCCGGGATGCAACGCAGTGCCGCGTGAAAATCAAGGAGCTGAGACAAGGCTACCAAAAAACCAAAGAGGCAAACGGACGCTCCGGATCCCAGCCCCACACATCCAGTTTCTACGAGGCACTGCATTCCATCCTAGGTGCGGCCGCCACCACTACCCCACCACTGACCGTGGACTCTGAGGATGGGATATTGTCCGCAGCCGGTTCCTCGTCGGAAATGTTAGCGGACGGGGAAGATGAGAAAGGAGATGAGGAGGACGAGGCAGTCGACAGCGCTTGCAACGCTGATTTCCCCGACAGCCAGGAGCTCTTCATCACCCTTACCGAGATCCCCTACCAACCGTCCCCATCCGTTACCCCGGACACAGAATCAGGGGAAGGATCAAGCAGTAAGTGCTTTAAACATCTAAACATTTATTTTTAACGGAACTGGAATATTTATAATATTAACAATGGGGTTTTCATTAAGTCATTTAAACATATAAACTTTTATTTGTAACAGAACTGGAATCTTTATAATATCAACAATTGGTTTTTCATGATTTCTTTGCCTTAGGCGCTTAACTATTTAGTCCCAACTATGTAAAAAAAATCTAACAATGTCCGGATTTTCATGATTTTGCTGCCCAAGACGCTCCACTCTGTAGTCCCTTCCAGTACAGCTACACCAAAATCCGGTCTATATGTCCGGGAATTGACACGAAATCCTCATGGGAGATCTCTACGTAGCTCTCCTGTAGGTAATGTTCAAGCCTGTGCATCAGGTTCCTTGGCAGGGCGATCTTATTAGGTCCACCATGGTACGACACGTTTCCACGCCAGGACTCTATCAAGTACTCTGGGATCATTGCACGGCAGAGCATGGCGGCATACGGCCCTGGTTTCTGCATGCTCTCCCTAAGCATCCGTTCCCTGTCGCTCTCCGAGATCCTCATCAGGGTGATGTCGCTCATGACACCCTGCTTTGAATTAGGGAGGGGAATGTTAGTATTGGGACTGCTTTACAGCCACGCGGTGGAGGCGGGAGAGGGGCAGCATACAGGGATCTTTCCCTGGGACAGCCGCGAGGGGGTGGGACAGGGGCAGAGCTCATGCTTCCCTGATTGCTGCCAGCAGAGACTGGCATTGCTTTCAATGCGAAAGGAGCCCAGTGCTTCTATTAAAGTTTTAAGCAGCCACAAGTCTACGGCTTACCATGTTTGCCTGCTACACAAGTTCAGGTGTCCTGCCCCGCTTCTCAGATCGCAACTGCAAGACCCCAGGCACTGAAGGCGAGGGCCGAAAATTCGACCTTGTCCTGAGTGCGCATGTGAGAGGTGCAGTGCATGGTCTTGTTCACAGAGAAAGACTATGTTCTTTGTTCACAACTTCATTTATCTGTCTCAGGAATTTACTCCCTTTTTCCCATTCCCACAGACACATCTGCGACTGTCTCCCAACCCAGCCTGGCATCACACTCCCAGAGGCTAGCGCAGATTAGGCGGAGGAAGAAGACGACGCGTGAGGACATGTTCTCAGAACTAATGGACTGCTCCAGAGCCCAGGCAGCCCAGCAGACACAGTGGAGGGAGAACTTGTCCCAAATGCACCGAGCAATCATGGAACGGGAGGAGAGGTGGCGTCAGGAAGACCAGCAGGCGACTCAAACGCTGCTTGGACTAATGAGGGAGCAAACGGACACGCTCCGGCGCCTTGTGGATGTTCTGCAAGACCGGAGGCAGGAGGACAGAGCCCCGCTGCAGTCTATCTCTAACCGCCCTCCCCCGCCACCAAGTCCCACACCCCCCTCACCCAAAGTACAAAGAAGGAGGGGCGGCAAGGGCCGTTAAAACTTTCAGTCAACCCCTGCAGACAGCTCTAGCACTAGAAGGCTCTCATTCCCCAAAATTTGAAAAGTCCTTTCCTACCCACCTCACACAAGCCCCCGTCCAAGTTTCCCTCCCCCCCCCCGTTTCATGTGTGTTTCATAATAAAATATTCGTTTCTGTTAATTACTGTTTCCATGATTTTCTTTTGGAGGAGACTCTGTCTGAAGGGGGTGAAGGTGCTTGGTAATTGGACAGGACAGTCACCTTTAGCAGGGTACAGAGGCGGGGGCAGGCCCAGCATCAGGACACATACACAGTGCAGTCGCCAGTTGCCCTGGTCACTCTGGGAGGTGGTTTTCATGTTCTGGGGGGGGGGGGGGTTTGATCTGTGACTTTGTGGCGGGGGAGGGCAGTTAGAGATCTTATGCCGCGGTCCTTATTCTGGATCACAGAGCCACGCAGCAGGGGATCTGTAACCCTCCTCCCCCTGCCAGAAAGTCACATAGCCGACACATACACGCAGTCCCGCCCAGGAGTGCTGGCAGGCTCCGCAGAAACAACCAGTCCACCACTGCGGAGCCTGTCATTCCTGGAGTTTAGAAGCATCATTTGCATCAGAACACTAAACCCGCCCCCCGCCACAGTCTGCATCCCCGGTTTAAAACATTCCCGCGAAAACAGTAATAAAGATAACGGTGTTCATTAACAAAACAGAACAGATTTTATTTTTTGGAAAGGTGGTGAAGGGGGTATGTAACTTGGAAGGATAGTCAACATTAACTGGGTAAAGAAACGGGGGCAGGTTCAGCTTCTGTGTCCACAAACTTAACAGTCACTGGTTACCCTGCTCAGTCTGGAACCTAGCTTTCAAAGCCTCCCGGATGCACAGCGCGTCCCGCTGGGATCTTCTAATCGCCCGGCTGTCTGGCTGGGTGTAATCAGCAGCCAGGCTATTTGCCTCAACCTCCCACCCCGCCATAAAGGTCTCCCCCTTGCTCTCACACAGATTGTGGAGCACACAGCAAGCTGCTATAACAATGGGGATATTGGTTTCGCTGAGATCACAGCGAGTCAGTAAGCTTCTCCATCTCCCCTTGAGACGGCCAAAAGCACACTCCACCACCATTCTGCACTTGCTCAGCTGGTAGTTGAAGAGTTCTTTTTCTGAGTCCAGGGCGCCAGTATAGGGCTTCATGAGCCAGGGCATTAGCGGGTAGGCTGGGTCCCCGAGGATCACTGTAGGCATCTCCACATTCCCAAGACTTATTTTGTGGTCCGGGAAGTAAATACCTTCCTGCAGCCGTCTAAACAGACCAGAGTTCCTGAACACGCGAGCGTCATGAACCTTGCCCGGCCATCCGACGTTGATGTTTGTAAAACGTCCCCTATGGTCCACCAGTGCTTGCAGCACCATTGAAAAGTAGCCCTTTCTGTTTATGTACTGGCTGGCCTGGTGGTCCGGTCCCAGGATAGGGATGTGAGTCTCATCTATAGCCCCACCGCAGTTTGGGAATCCCATCGTGGCGAAGCCATCTATGATGCCCTCCACGTTTCCCAGGGTCACTACCTTTGAGAGCAGTACCTTGACGATTGCCTTGGCTACTTGCATGACAACAACCCCCACGGTAGATTTGCCCACACCAAAGTGGTTCGCGACTGACCGGTAGCTGTCCGGCGTTGCAAGCTTCCAGAGGGCTATGGCCACTCGCTTCTGGACAGTCAGGGCTGCTCGCATCCGGGTGTCCTTGCGCTTCAGGGCAGGGGACAGCAACTCACAAAGTTCGAGGAAAGTCCCCTTCCGCATTTGAAAGTTTCGCAGCCACTGTGATTCATCCCAGACCTGAAGCACTATGCGGTCCCACCAGTCCGTGCTTGTTTCCCGGGCCCAGAATCGCCGTTCCACAATATCCACAAGACCCATTGCCACCGTGATGTCCTGGGCGCTGGGTCTCGTGGTTTCTGACAGCTCTGTGCTACTCTCCGACTTCAGGCCCTCACGGCGGTGCCGTAGCCTCCTCTCCTGATTTCTCTGCATCTGCCTCAGGGAAACGTGTATGATAAGCTGCGAGGCGTTGAGAACGGCCACAACTGCAGCAATGGTCGCAGCGGGATCCATGCTCGCACTGCTGTGGCATCCGCGCTGTCACTGATCAGAAAAGTGCGCGAACTGATTTCCCGCTGGCGCTTTCAGGGAGGGAGGGAGGGCGGGAGTGACGGACGGATGACGACAGGTACCCAAAAGCACCCTCGACACATTTTTTTACCCAGAAGGCATTTGGGGCTCGACCCAGAATTCCAATGGGCAGCGGGGACTGCGGGAACTGTGGGATAGCTGCCCACAGTGCACCGCTTCCAATGTCGACGCTTGCCCCGTTAGTGTGGACTCACAAAGTCGAATTACTGTCCTTAGTGTGGACACGCACGTTCGACTTTGTAATATCGATTCCACATATTCGATTTAAGTGAAATCGAACTACTCTCGTAGTGTAGACATACCCGATGATTAGGAACAAAGAGGAAGGGATGCTCAGGAACACACCATCCAACATGGACTGACTTGACCAGCCACCTTTAAACTAAAGGGCCCTTCTTCTGCATGTTTGTCTTTCCTGCCCAATCTTAGCCTCTCTACTTACTCTTGGTTTCTCTCAGACAGGGTTTCCCCCCATCCCTCTGGCTGCTCCCTGTTTCTCTCAGTTTACTCACAGAGTCTGTTTCTCTCAGGCTCCCACAGTGCCTGCCTCTATCCCTCAACCATCCCCCTCCTCTCCTCCAACTGTCACTTCCCTCTGAGAAAGTGAGAGGAGGTGGCTGCTCACCTCAGAGGGCGGGGAAGGCCTACCTCCTCTCCACAGAAAACACTGAACATACCCTAAATCATATGTCCCCATACAGGGTTGCATCCCTTTGCCATATTTACAAAAGGATCTCAAAGCACTTTACAGAACAGTGGGTAAAAAGATTCCCCGTTTGTAAAAAAGGGACAATGAGACACACATTAAATGACTTGCCTGTAGCTACATAAAAAGTCAGTGACAAATCCAGGGATTGAATCCAGGTCCTCTGAGTCCCAGATCCCTCCCGTACCCCCCATTTCTGTCCCTGCTATAAGTTAGGTTACATTTTCAGAAGTGCCTCCATGACTTAGGAGCCAAAAAAGACTTGGGCATTTAGGAACCTACAGGGACTTTTTAAACTGAAACTTTGGAGCCTAAGTCATTAGGTGTGTTTGAAAATTTTACCATATGTCTCAGAACAACAGTATTGCAAGCTCATTATTATTTAGTGAGGAAAATATTCTTTATTCTTTACAAAAGTTTGGTTTAAGTTATCCCCAGTGATATTCCAAAGCAACCCATAGAGCTTGAGGATTTAATTATGTATCTCTGTCATACTTTATAATGAAGGCTCTATTTGTCAATGGATTTATAAAGGATTAATTATTAATTAAGTATAACCATGCTGCAAACATAAGTAGTGTTTGATGCACATCAATAGAAGACAGTTACAGATTGGTATAGAGTCCAACAGGTCAATAGATTGCTTACAAAAATCAATTAAACATTAATTAAAACACCTATTAGTAATTTATTAAAACTTTATTAAAGGAAACAATATAAAGTGTGACCCACCTCTGCAGATTTTTCAAGTCATTAAATAAATTATTGAATGTAAAAATATTACTACCAAGTCATTTGTATCTTTGTAGAGCAACTGCTGTTTACCAAGTATTAGAAATATTATAGAAATTAATTAGAGTCATTCAAACAAACAATTTAGACAGCTCCACACTCAAGCTCCTGTTATTACCAGTAGGTATAGCATGTGAGGAGGCTCAGGGCTCAAGTTCCTTTTACATACTTAGTGCTGATTATGCCTGTTACAGTTCAGGGCAATTGCACCTGTATTTCTCCTCAGTGGTCCAAGGACATCCACTCTAGGCTTCCAGCTCCACCGACGAGAGGCTACTTCTGGGAAGACTCGCATCTTTCTCCCCTCTAACCACAATATTTCCAGGCTGAACAGTTTTGCTTAGACTCTGAGGTCAGATGGGATTGTTGTGATCATCTAGTCTGACCTGTATAGCACAGGCCAGAGAACCTCCCCAGGTAAGTATTTATAGACTGTAATCAAGTCTATAAATAACAACATCTCTGTCTTCACTGTGTTATTCCCAGCAAAAGACCATCTGCCTAAGCAGGCCCACTTCACCTCTCTCCTCAGGGACAGTACACAGCGTAATTGCTCCAGTTATAAGTAACCACAGTCCTTTCTAAGCAACCCTATTTTATTCTTAAGGCAAAAGCACTACAGAGAAAACAATATAAAAATAACCTACATGCTGGCTAATAAGCTTATCAGGTGAGCAGTCCTTCAAAACTCCCCACAGAGGTGTTCCTGAGGTTCCAAGTTCATAAAACCCTTTTGTCCAGAACAGGAACCCTCATGAAAAGTTTAATCCATCCTTTATACAGTTCAAAGGTCTTTGGGCTGGAGTTTCTAGGCAATCAATCAGTTTCTCTCCCCAGCGTGTAGTTTCAAAAGGCTGGCTTTGAAGGTGAGACTTTGCATTTTCCTCCTCCCAAGCGCTTAATGGAAAACTCACTTTACACACATTGTCCCAAACAGTTCTTTGAGGTTTATAACGCTTCCTAGAGCTTGCATTAATCATGTCTTCCTCCTATAAATGTTCCAAACAGTCCCACAATAGTACATAAACATTTGCATTTTTAATACAATGAACTCCAAAGATGTTAAACTTAATACAATGAGGTTGCGCCAGAATATTGCCATTTCTGTCAACGCCACTACGATGTATTGACTTTGGCTAAATATTTATAGTACTGATTGCACAATCGGAGGTGGAGGGATGGAAGCAAAACAGATTTTGGGTACATTTTTATGCTAAGAAACTTAGCGCCAAAAAATCAAAGGAAACAAAAAATACAAGTCCAAGCACAGCACAGAAAGACGAACTCAGGGCTCTTTCCTCCTTCTCTGTCTAATGGTGTTCTCCAAAGAAGAAATATCTCATTCCTTCCTCTTGCTGTCTCAGTTCAGTGCTTTTTCTGAAAGTCACGTCATACTGCAGACTGTGGGTTAGGAACCAGGCTAAGAATAGAGCTGCACAAGAACGTCTGGACCATGAACAACAACAACTAACAACAGTTTAGCCTTGGGTTTACAGAAAGATCAGAAATATACGTTAGTATCACATTGGATACCCCAAGATTCCCCATCTGGGGAAGAAGCCCTTCCCAGCCCTATTTTTCAGCTGGGCTCTTCTCTCCCAACCACCATGGCATCGCCTTACGCAACCTTTGGATTTATAACAGTTCTATGTTTTCTAACTGCTAGGTATTGTTCTGAGTAGAGAATGGCTGAGAAAACAGCTCAGTTGCTAATCTGAACCCGAGTAGAGCAGTCTCAACCAAGTTTGCTGGAAACATTAAAACTGGGAGCTCACTTCAGCAGATGTAGGTTTATCAGTATTACAAGATACAAAGCCACAGCAACCTTTACCATTTGGGTATTGTTCATAGTAGCTACTTCATTTTTTTCTCCCACAGTGCTTCGGGCCACATCTCTTCTGGGAACATCACAAACGGGCTTCCCCTAAAAGAGGATTCTGCCATGGACCCCCTGCGATCACCATGTATTCCACTGCTGTACGGCCTACAGTTCAAGTCCTGCTTTAGCCCAAAGTACTGTGCATCATCAGAACCACTATGCTTACACACATATGTAATGGTACCTACCTGTCAACTGAGAGAAGTGAGGATTGCATTTCTCAGTGGCAGTGATATATAACAAGAAGAGAACTTTTGTAACCAATGGAAACGTGGGGCATCATCTTCCCTCATAAAAATTCCTCAAATCTATTGCTTCGGCTCAGTGGTGTTTAGTCATCTAGGAGTGCTCACTTCTTACTGAAAGTGCAGCCTGAACCTCATCTGAAGTCACTGTGGTTATGAATCACAGTCTAATTGTAAGTGCCAGGAATTAATCTGTAGCCCGCAGAAATAAATGACTTTCCACAGCTCTTTGGCCTACTGAGTGCTGTGCTGTTTTTTCTGTGCTTAAATAAAAGCATTCGTGGCATATTGTTCAAGCTGCAGTTCTTTCCTAAAAACTTGAATTTTTGTCAGTTTTTGTTCCTGGATTTCTTTTCTCTTTTTTTAATTGTCATCTTCAGTAGCTCAGCCAATTGTTTCTTCTTCAGTCTCTCCCTCCCCACCCCCAGGTTGCCAATGTCATTCTGTGAAACCAGGAAACTGGGCAAATTCTTCTGCAGAAAGAAGTTTATGACTTAACCACTTCAGAAGCAGGAATTCTAGGTTCGTTCATCAGACTGCCTGCATGGAAAGAGTCTGTGGGCCAGTTTGCATCTGGCACCACATGGACATAGGAGACAAGAAACCTCCTCCCTTATGCCTCCATACAGATGTGATCCCCTAGTAGCTACACTGACTCCACACTCTTCAAAGAAGATGAGGATGGAATGGGATTAAGGGACCCACTTCTCACCCCACCAGCCAGCGGAGTTGTGTCCACACACTGGAGGAAGCAAATATTCCACCCTGTAACTGAGTAGTGCAGCGGGATTGCTCCCCTGTCTCAAGGCATTTCAGGCAGTGTGGTGCCTGGCTAAAGCTGGATGACTCCTCCAGCTGTTACTGGAGTGATGCTTCCCTGCATCATGCCTAATAAAAAGCTGTGCTTTCAAAGCATAATGAATTCCTGTATTTGCAAAAGGATTGAGAGAAGAAAAGATGGCTCTTGGAGAGAGGGTTGGGTAAAGCCAGCAAGTACTATAGCAGATAAAAATTAACATTGTGCTTATAATACAGTAGGTGCCATCAAATGAACCCATATAACTAAAGCTGCTTTAATAACTACTATTTGTTCAAGTGGTTATATAACTCAAGTGACTTTAAAAAATACTGAAATGACTGAATAAGGGAAGATAGTGCTCAGTCCTGGACTGATTTTTTTTTTCTTTCAGCACTGATTGGCAAAAGTATTATTAGAACCATGAAGGGCTTTGTGGTTTCAGACTTTTTTTTTATAAACTAAAAAAAAAAATACAATTTTTAGGCAGCTGTTCCCTAACGTGGATTAGAACCTTGGAATATCTTGAAAAAACAACAGTGCTTAAGAACGGAAGGTAGGCAGCGCTCTTTCCTCTGAGTCAGTTACTGGATCTGAAATCTGGCAGGCTGTTTGAGGGGCATTTTTGCTGATGTCTTTCATATGAGACCCAAATAGAGATCATTAAAGATCCCACTTCACTTTTCTCAAAAGTAGGGCGGCTAATGCTGCAGTTCCCATCAAGTCCCAACTCAGGTAATTGCTTCCTGCCTCTCCAAATCCCCCTCCCCCCCCACTGTTTCAGTTAGATATAGTATTCTTCACTTCCCTTGGTGGGGCTGTACTTTATTCCCCTCCTCCCTGCCCCATTGAGCTAGTAACAAGTGGCCCATTTGGGTAGCTGGAGGCATCAGATGCCCCTTTTGTTGCCCTTACTTACGGCTACCAGTGACGTTATGCGTGTGTAGGCAAGGGTTCCGTGTGCCTGTCCAAATCCCCTATTCTCTTCAGTACCTAGGACTCTCTTGTTGCCTCCTGGGCAGTTCAGCGTGTCTAATTAAAAAATTAGAAAATACACACACACAATCCAGACAAGCTACATTTATACCAAGAACCACAAAGACCATTTACCTTCAGCAAATGAGTGCTCAAGAAAAGAAAAACTGGAGAGGGGAGTTAAAACATTTTATATAAATATATGCTATCAATAGTACATATTCTAAAATACATAGTACATTTATTCAAATGTGTCCTCAGAACAATGATCATTGCCCCAACAAAATTAAAAATCTAAAATTCAGTAGATCTCTAAGAGGCCTCTGGTCCGAATTTTCTTATGCAGCCCCAACTATTACTTTTTTAAAAATTCAGAGGACTAAAATTTGAAGTTCAAGAACTTAGGCAGTAGGAGTTCTTTGGGTATTCTTTACTGGAAGATAAATTGAGAGAGTCCTCCTCTAAACCCTTAGGAGGAACAACCATAGCTGGTAAATATGCTTCTCCAGCTGTGACCAGAGATTTTGTCTCAGTTGCCCAAAATGCCTTACAACACTTTAAATTGGAAATTTGCAGAAAAACTTCAGGTTGGGGTGTAAATTTGGAAAAATTATAAACTGCTTAATTGAATGTAAAATGAGTGGTGATAGTATCAGGACCCTTTGGAATGCTCAGAACAGTAATTAGTTTTAGGAATAAATCTGTAATTAAATAAAAATTAAGAATAATTTAAATTAGAAAATCTAGTAATGGTGGCTATAGGGTGATGTAATATAATGGGAGATCCCATTTCTAGGCACCCAGGAGTCCATTGCCTATGATGTCATAATTCCACTTCCTGTGGGGAATGACTCAGCAAAATCCCATAGAGATACATTGATGCCCATAGGAATACATGGGACTTTCAAACAGGAAGTAGCTAGGGTTCATCCAAAGGTCAGCTGAAAAACTCCATAGGAACACACTGAGCCCATAGAGGTCTATGATAGGAGGAGGAACTACTAGGACACATGACTAATTAGCATACAATTAACATATGCTAATCACTGGAAACTGATTGGCTGAGCTTGAGTGTCATGTCAGTACACGTGACAATTTTGCATATGCAAATCCCTGAAAGTTGATTAGCTATAATTTATCATCGTAATTCAGCCAATGCGCTGCAAATCGTATATAAAGGTGATAGCCAGCAGGCTAAAACCTTGTAGGGGACAAGGACCTGAAGGAGAGCGGAACACTGCAGGACACCTAGAAGAAAGAAGATGCTCACAGAGCTGCAGCAACCACACCAGTGGAACCCTGCTGGGTAAGAAAGCTAACTATTGCCTTACAGCAACAGAGTAGCTAACTACCCACGATCACAAGCATCGACAGCGCTCGCTAGCCTCAGACAATGCTCACTGGCAGCCATCGCTCACAAAGCAGCTACTACTGCAGCAGCACCACAAGCCATAACAATGGCTTCTGTAAGTAGCTAATGGCCTTTCCATCCTAGCAAAGCAACAACAACAGCACCGCAACCCACACTCGCTAGCATTGTTCCCAAGCAGCTCTTGCAGCAGCAGTAACAGCAGTCCACTCAGGGTTCCAAGGTTGCCCCTGGCAATGGCCATTTCTGCCACCCAGCCAGCCGAGGCCACTGCAGCAGCTACCTCAGCAGCAGCCAAGCAGGCTTCTGTATCTGCTCCCTGAGGAGAAACTTTACCTCAGTGGAAGCAGGCAGCCGCTTGAACAACAGCACAGATTGCTACCAGCGCTCCCAAAACATAGACCAAGCAGAAGGCCCTCGAAGACGGTTCAGAGGGATTGTTAAGAAAGCCCCTGTAAGTCCAATCTTTCATTTATTAGGGGCTGCAAGTGTAAATAAAGTTGGATGTTTCTGTCTGAGTGAGATCTGCTTCTACCCATTTAGTAACCACCAGGCCAGCGCTTCCTAGGTGCTTAGTTTTAAGTATTTAATATTGAATGTTTAATTAATATATTGTTACATGTTCAATTATTATATTGTTATTAGGTATCGAGTATTAAGTGAATGATTATATTGTTATATGCCATAGAGTTAAATTGAAATTGTTATTGTAGTGTTGCGTTTTTATTTGTCGCGCCGCTTCATTCCCTTTTTAACTGTAACCTTATTTTATCTAGGTCTACTCTTTTACTGGAACCACTCACTTCTAAATAAATATTACTTTTCTTTTCGAAGATTCACTGCTTGACTGTCTATTCTTGATCAGAGGCCTGTATCCGTGTCCTTTCAAGGGAAAGTTAGCTAGCTGCGGCTTTCCCTGGAACCTCCTTTAGGGCGGGCCACAACCTTAATTACCAGAACAGATCAATTAAAAATAAAGGTTTTTAATTAAGAGCAGCATTTGTAGGCAACATCATTGGCTAAATTCAATTGGTTTAAAATCTTCCGGTAAAACAGCCTCAGAATTACAAAATATATATTCACAGTCACCCAAAACAACTTGCAGTTTGGCAGGGTATAAAACCATTCTTTTTGCACCACTTTGTGTAAATCCTGACTTGAATATATCTAGTTTTCTGTGCAGAATATGCATCAGTCTGGCAAAAACCAGAAATTAATTGCTCCTTTCAGAATGCTCATGACTAGGCTCTTATTATTTAAAGAAGCCTAGCCCAAACTCAAGTGGAAGAGACAATAACCTCAAGAAAATTAACATGAGGAGCTTTCCCCTTGCTTTTGTACATGATATGCCCAGGATCCCAAAGAGCGGAGGAAGGAAAGGGAGCTAACTTGACACCCTTGGCAACACACAAAGGGAGTGGCCCATGACACTCCTAGCACATCACAATACCCGGGTGAGCAGTGATGCCCCTGGACCAAGTACCCAGTGGGAACATAGGGGGGGTGAAAGTCAACAGCTGCCACGCACAATGGGTTAAAGCTTTCAATCGCTGGAGCAAAACACCAGCCCCAATCAAACCCATCAGAACCCATCAAGCCACACTGCACCATGTCAAGAACCTCCGGAGGAGACAAACTGCTTAACGAGCTTGGCTACAAGCTTGGCCAGACCCTGGGTGAGGGCAGTTATTCCAAGGTGAGGGTGGCCACCTCAGCCAAGTACAAGGGCCCGCTAGCTATCAAGGTAGTGGATCGGCGCCGGGCACCCCCCGACTTTGTACACAAGTTTCTACCACGGGAGCTCTCCATTCTGCGGGTGATCCGGCACCCCAATATCGTGCGGGTCTTTGAGTTCATCGAGGTCTGCAATGGGAAACTTTACATCGTGATGGAAGCAGCGTCCACTGATCTGCTCCAGCTGGTGCAGCGGCTGGGGAAACTACCTTGTGTTCCCGAGGCCCGGGACATCTTTGGACAGATCGTGGGTGCCGTGCGCTATCTTCATGACCGGAACCTGGTGCACCGGGACCTCAAGTGTGAGAACGTCTTGCTCACCTCTGATGGCCGCCGGGCAAAGCTCACTGACTTTGGCTTTGGCAAGGAGGCATGTGGTTACCCAGACCTAAGCACTACCTACTGCGGATCAGCTGCCTATGCCTCCCCTGAGGTGCTGCTGGGCATTCCCTACGACGCCAAGAAGTACGACATATGGAGCTTGGGGGTGGTGCTCTATGTGATGGTGACTGGCTGCATGCCCTTCGACGACACCCACATCCACAGCATGCCCCGCCGCCAGAAGAAGGGGGTTCTCTACCCTGATGGTCTTCCTCCTCTGCCTGAGCCCTGCAAAATCCTCATCGCCCAGCTGCTCCAGTTCAGCCCAGCCTCTCGGCCTGGGGTGGGACAGGTGGCCAAGAACTGCTGGCTGAAAGGGGATATCTAAAAGAGCAAGGCTCCCCCATATATTCCAGCCCTAGGACATGTGCATGGACAGCTGGGGCACCAACCCTGTGGAGCAGCATGTTAAACAGATATTGACAATGAGGAGCTGGAAAGGACTAGGGTCATTTACAGGTGCAACAGCCACATGAAGCTGATAGTAAGATTTAAAGTGATGATGTGACCACATGTTGCTAGAAGAAGGTTAAAGGCCCAACCACCCTATGAAGCTGCTGCAGGTTGGATTTCAAGGGACCGGGACCATGCTGAGCTAATGGCAAGAATGACAAATGGGGCTGTTTAAAGAAGCATTTACCACAGGGAACGTTGGAGTACCATCAACGTACTAGTGGCAGCAGGAAGAAGATGATCCCCCCTGCAAGCAGATTTGGACTTCACCACAACGCCTGAAGGCGGTAGTGTACGGGTGAGATGTGGGACAAATAGCAGCAAAGATCTTTGTCACCTACTCCCTAATGGACTATAATAAACTCTGAAGTTCCCATGTGGCTGACTTTCTGTGCTGCTCCCTGATTCCTTTCTCCAAAAAGCGTCTGAGTCACCCTATAGCATTTATAATAGGGGCCGTGGCCAGGGCTTTGGGGGGCTGGAGGAGACCTTTTTAATCTCTTTCCCACTGCTCTTCAGCCTGTTTTCAAACACCATTTCCTAGGTTGCTCCTCACCTAACTCATTTGGAGGGAGATTCCCTCCTTTTGGAACCTGGGATCTGAACAGTCTCCTACTTTGGTGATGTTCAAAATGCAGATCTGATTCTAGGGCCAAAACTTTGGATTGGGCTCAATCAGAGCTGTATAAAGCTGGAAAATGATAGATATTTTGCTAAAAATGGGGACATTTTGTATTTCCAGCTCCAAAAGGAACCTGAGAACTGCACATAAAAAGTTAGCAACTATTCTTAAACCAGGCCCCAAATCTCTGCTATAGATCTCCATTGCCAAACCCCCACTTGCAAAGAATCTTTCACTTATGGGAGAAAGAGCCTGAAACACGTTTTAATAAGACCTTTAAAGTTTCCCTTATTCAAATTAAGTCTGACTCAAACTTCCACTGAAGTCAATGGAATGGCTCCCATAGAGACACATATCAAGCCCACCCTGTTAGACAAATGCTTCTATTGTTGTTTAAACCAACCAAATCAGTGATAGCAGCTTCACCATCCAGGATCCATCTTTCACTAACCAGTGCACATGGCTTTGCAAGAATCAAGGGCTTTTGTTTTATTTTGTTAAGAACCAAATTTTGGTTTCAAGCTTCTGAGCTTTATTAAAAAAGGGGGTTAAATAAAACCACCCTTAGCAGTGTACATTTCACTCCAAAAGGGTTGTCCAGAAAATGGTCTCTGCTGCATGATGGAAAATGCATTCCTTGTGAGATGACTGTCCTCTCATCTCAATAAAAATATAACCTCTTGAGTTTCAGCACTGGAGGGCATGGATTTATGGAGTCATTAGTGACTCTGCACATTTCAGAGTGGGGAGAACAGCTTTTTTTTTATTCTCAGCACATTGTGCCAGGGAACATCTTTTATGGAGATCTCACTGCAGGAGGTAACTGCCACCAGAAGTGGGAAAGTCCCCGCAAGGCAGTGCATCTGTAAAATTGCAAGGGAGCAGTCTCTATTAGGTGGCTATTCATACTGATCATCTGCAGTGGAGGAGAAAATCCCAGCACGAATGCAAGCACCTACGTAAGGCAGAAATAACAGGAGTACTTGTGGCACCTTAGAGACTAACAAATTTATTAGAGCATAAGCTTTCGTGGGCTACAACCCACTTCTTCGGATGCATATAGAATGAAACATATATTGAGGAGATATATATACACACATACAGAGAGCATGAACAGGTGGGAGTTGTCTTACCAAGTCTGAGAGGCCAATTAAGTAAGAGAAAAAAAACTTTTGAAGTGATAATCAAGATAGCCCAGTACAGACAGTTTGATAAGAAGCAAGTGTGAGAATACTTACAAGGGGAGATAGATTCAATGTTTGTAATGGCTCAGCCATTCCCAATCCCTATTTAGCCCTGAGTTGATTGTGTCTAGTTTGCATATCAATTCCAGCTCAGCAGTCTCTCGTTGGAGTCTGTTTTTGAAGTTTTTCTGTTTTAAGATAGCCACCCGCAGGTCTGTCAAAGAATGGCCAGACAGGTTAAAGTGTTCTCCCACTGGTTTTTGAGTATTATGATTCCTGATGTCAGATTTGTGTCCATTAATTCTTTTGCGTAGAGACTGTCCGGTTTGGCCAATGTACATGGCAGAGGGGCATTGCTGGCACATGATGGCATATAAGGCAGGGCTCAATTGTACAGGGACATGCTGTCCATGAGGTATTCTAGTGAATTCTCAGGAGGTTTGGATAAAGATCCAGAGTGTGGATGCTCATCAACTTCCAGAAGCCAGCCACCCCATGACAGTCTCCTATAATCTGTCCCTAAAGAAAACCACCTCTCCATATAGCTGTCTTCATTGGGGAGGTAGAAAAGGCGGTCCCCTCCAGGGTGTTGAGAAGGCGAATAGCAAGTCTGTCACCACATGCACACTGCAGCTCCCCTCAGACAGCAGCTCCCCTTTTGTTTTCTCGGTGTTGACTCTAGTTTATCCCCTTTCCCTCTCTCTCTCTTCCCCTTGGTGACCTCCAGGTTTCTCTCCATTTGACTGTCACCTGGGAATTAAAGTAGGTGGTTTGGGTAAACATCTAGAGGACACTCTGTACAGCTCCCCATAGTTGGCCTTAACCCCCAGTGAATCCTTCTGTGCTCCCTGCCTAGCCTCAGTGTGGTCTCAGTTTCTCAGCTCAAGTTCCCAAGAATATTTGCCTTCTAATGCATCCCCTCATTGTCCTCCAACAAGTCTCTGGTAGTGTATGTAGAGTGGAGGCTGAGTGGGTGGAAGACAGGGAAGGAAGCTAGGCTAATGGCATGGCAGAGAGGTAGAGAGCCAGGTAGGTCCCCAGGGAGCTGTTAGTCAGGAAGAGTGATTGGGTATCCAGCAGGATGGGAGGCACAGTGCCTGGGGAGGTTGCAGGCAGAGAGGGGCTGGGTTACCCTGTGCTAGGGAGTCCCATACATACTGGATGGGATTTCTCAGCACAAGGAAGGTTCCTTAGCATGGTCTACAAAGTGCAGGGCCAGAGTCCCACCAGCTCAGTCTGTGGGCTGGACCATGTGGTAGTGGTAGGGGAAAGGAAGACAGCTGCCCTTCCCATGAAGATCTGCCCTCCTCAAGGATTGGGAGAGAGGAAGGGGTCCCCCTGTGGCAGGTGGGGAGCCAGTCAGCTGCCCTCAGAAGACAATGGGATGGAACGGGAGGCAGGAAGACACTGCCCTTCTCTTCCAAAGATCCCAAAGGTAAGTGGGGAGCAATGGGAGGCCCTGGAAATAGGGAGAGTGGCTGCTGGGGGAGGAAGAAGAAAGGGGATCATCATCTTGGAGTGAGGAGCTGGGACAGCAGGAGGCGCTGCTGTGTTTGGGGCCAGCAGGGGATTCCCTGGGTTGAGGAGAACTGGGTGAGGTATGAGAAGGACCCACTGAGTTAGGAAAGGGTTACTGATTGCTGTTGTCCTCCCTGGCCACTTTCCCTTGTGCCTCTTCTCCTCTGTGTCAGGCTGCCACAGGCCCCAGCTTAAGTGCTCAGACAGGGATAGGGAATGCTTAGGCATCCTCAGGCCTCCTGCCTGCACCCCACATGGTGGCCACTGCTGGCTGGAGCCCAGAATTGTCCTTTTTAAAATAGCTCTGCCAACTGCCAGGGCCCCTTGGATAGGGGGTTCAGAACCCAGCTACAGAGGAATGTACCAGAGAGTGCAACTTTACTCAGATCATCCCAAGGATCCTGGATGCTCAAAGCATTTAGAGGAAGCAGTGCTGGGAATTTTCCAGAAGGGCCACACCAAGCTGAAGATCAGTGAGCTGATGGAGAGACACAGAGACATGTTTAAGAGCAATATGCAACACCATGGTCTGAGCAAGCCCATGGGCTCTGATCCCAACTCCAATATACATACCCAACACCACCCAGCCACTACTCGGTCCTCATTTCACAAGCCTCCAGGAAACTCACCTCTTCTCTGAGGCCTACAAGTCAATGTCATTCATTACATGTCCCACGACATGCACACCCCTACATTGAGCCTTCATGTGATTTTATTGCTGTAACCCTCATCCTTCCCCATCCTCGCCTGCTGCTTGATAATCCTCATTCACTTTGCCACATGAAAAAACGTAGACTGAAGTTTTCCTAGGCAGAGATTGTGTCTAACCTCTGGGAAGAACGTAGCATCCGTTTCAGATGCTATAAAATAGTAATGTACATCATTCTGTGATATCACAATTATCATGTGTGATGTCACATTGTTCTGTCAATCATGACATTTTACAAAGGTATTTGATGTGGACACAGTGGCAAAAGGAGGACAGACACATGCATAGAATTAAGTGGCAGGCCACAAATTTTATTAAACTTTAACACAAGGGAGAGGCATTATGCACCCATCACCCATACTCTCCTATACCAGGCATTTAATTGGTTTTAGTGCAGAGATTACAGTGCTCCTTACCATATAGCCCATAATTGGCACCAGGGTTACAGGGCTGTTTACCATATAAGCCATAATGGAGGATAGGCTCTCCTCAGCCTGCCCCCCAACACTCTTCTCTCTCTGAGTCCTCACCTGCCCCCCCCCACAAGGGGCACAGAGGGTGCAGCACGATGGAGACCTCAGCCCCCAAAGACCACAAGGTCTCACCTATCACATGAGTCCAAAGCCCATCATCCAAATCCAGCTCTTTTTCCTCTTGGAACTGTTCATTTCACTCTCCTAACTGCACTGGAAACCGGTTGCAAGTTGCGATGAATAAACACCACCAACCCAATGCCTCAGTTAGGTACTAAACGTGTTCCCTACTTAATCCACCGTAACTTGCAGGTGCTGTGATGAAGGCAAAAAGATCCCCGGTCCTCTGCCAATTGGCCCTGGGAGAAAAAATCCTTCCTGACCCCCTAAACAGGCAATCGGCAAGACCTGCAGCATCCATCAGGCTGGGTTCCCATTCCTAGTTTGGGTGGGTAGAGGGGCTGCTGAGTTAAGTCCTGGGAGCTGGGGAATGCTGGCCAATCAGCACCTCTCTCCCTCAGCTGGCCAATGGATGCCAGAGACTCCCAGGGAGAGGGGCTATCCAGTGGTTTCCCCAGGAATTGAAATTGCGGGGGGTGTTCAAACTTACAGGGGGGGTGTCAGGGCCGATGAGATATATAAAGTAAATGTTTTGTTAGGATAATGCAAATTTAACATAAGGATAATGCAAGTTACACCAAAACACATAACAGGTATACATAATTTTTTTTTTAAATGTATTTAATTTAAACTGACTTTTGAAAAATAAGCCATCATGGGATAAGAGGGAAGGTCCTCTCATGGATCAGTAACTGGTTAAAAGATGGGAAACAAAGGGTAGGAATAAATTATCAGTTTTCAGAATGGAGAGAGATAAATAGTGGTATCCCTGAGGGGTCGGTACTGGGATCATTACTGTTCAACATACTCATAAATGATCTGGAAAAATGGGTAAACAGTGAGGTGGCAAAATTTGCAGATGATACAAAACTATTCAAGATAGGTAAGTCCCAGGCAGACTGCGAAGAGTTACAAAGGGATCTCACAAAACTGGGTGACTGGGCAACAAAATGGCAGATGAAATTCAATGTTGATAAATGCAAAGTAATGCACATTGGGAAACAATCTCAACTATACATACAAAATGAAGGAGTCTGAATTAGCTGTTAACACTCAAGAAAGAGAGTAATTGTGGATAGTAATTGTGATTCTGAAAACATTCACTCAATGCGCAGCGGCAGTCAAAAAGCCAACAGAATGTTGGGAATCATTAAGAAAGGGATAGATAATAAGACAGAAAATATCATATTGCCTCTATATAAATCCATGGTACACCTTGAATACCGTGTGCAGATCTGGTCACCCAATCCCAAAAAAGATATATGGGAAATGGAAAAGGTACAGAGATGGGCAACTAAAATGATTAGGGGTATGGCATCCGATGAAGTGGGCATTCACCCACGAAAGCTTATGCTCCAATACATCTGTTAGTCTTAAAGGTGCCACAGGACTCTCTGTTGCTTTTTACAGATCCAGACTAACACGGTTACCCCTCTGATACTAAAATGACTGAGAATTTTCAGCTTAGAAAAGAGACGACTAAGGAGTGATATGATAGAGGTCTATAAAATCTTGACTGGTGTGAAGAAAGTGAATAAGGAAATGTTATTTAATCCTTCACATAACACAAAACTAGCAGTCACCCAATGAAATTAATAGGCAGCAGGTTTTAAAAAAAACAAAAGGAAGTACTTCTTCACACAATATAAAGTCAACCTGTGGAACTCTTTGCCAGGGGATGCTGTGAAGACCAAAACTAGAACAGGATTAAAAAAAGAACTAGATAAATTCCTGGAGAATAGGTCCATCAGTGGCTATTAGCCAGGATGGGGAGGGATGCAACACCATGCTCTGAGTGTCCCTAGCCTGTTTGCCAGAAGCTGGGAATGGGCAACGGGATGGATCACTTGATGATTCCCTGTTCTGTTCAATCCCTCTGAAGCACCTGGCCTTGACCACTGTCGGAAGACAGGATACTGGGCTATATGGACCATTGGTCTGACCCAGTATGACCATTCTTATGTAAAAATTAATTATAATAATAAAAATGTTTAGTACAGAAACTCCCCAACATAATGACCTCTCAAGATAGCAACAATGTGAGATAACAACCTTGGCAAATAATGCATTTTAAAAATCTTGGCCTACTAGGAAACATATTTATATAAGTTTCCATTCCCAGTCACAAATCTAGCATTCTGGAGCAAAGTCACTAAAATAAAGTCCAACAAAAAAATGTTTATTTAATGTGCCCCTCACTTTTCCCTCCACCGCACCCCACTCACCGGTGTTGTCCTTGGTCAGTGGAGACTCAGAGTTCAGAGGTGCTTTCATGTGAGTACACCTCCCAGGTGGGGGGCAAGAAGGCACCTTGCTCATTCCTCCAGCTGCTCACTGTTAGCTCTGGCCACTGCTGTTCGTTGTGCCACCGTTCACTCCACCACTCTGTTGCCAATGGCCCTGCGCAGTCACCTTCTGCTGCCACCTGCCACTGTGACCTCTGCGAGTTGGTCTCTTGAGGTTCCACCCAGCTCTCAGTGATTTCAGCTGAGCTCTCAGTGGGGGAACCTCGCTGCTAGTGCAGTCTGGGCCGTCTCTTCCACAGAAACACTGTCCCACAGAAACACTGTCCCCACAGCACGACTAAGCACTTAGACCTGATCAGTGATTTCAGCTGCAGTGGTCACTTAACAGAACAAAAGACTATCTATGGAGCCTAATCAGTTCTGTCTTTAAACAGTGGAGAGGGACAGGTCCCCACCCTCTCTCTTGATGCCCTCAATCAGCACAGGCTAAGTACAGTTCTACTGCCCTTTACTCATACAATAAGAACAACAACATTTCATTCCCCCTCTGCATTCAAGTGATTTGTAACCCAACCCCAGCCAAAATCTATCACTTGGGTAACACAGCTCTGTTTGCTGGATACCTAGGTAGATTAGGTGTGAATGTAAATACAATCTGGTCCTGAAGCCTTTCCCCCCAGCCCCAGCTCATCACTAGCTGTCAGGGAGAGCTCATTTAGACTTTGCTTACAAATCATCATTTGAAATTATTAGGTTGGCCAACATCACCGAAATGAACGCACTGACGTTGTCATAAAAACAACAGCTGTATAAGGAAGCCAGTCTATGTTCATACTTTTCAAATCTATTATACTTTTTCTGATACACGTATTTTATCATACACTCTATATGCTTTTAAAGTGTGTATTAATGTTTCAATTTCAATTCAAATTTCCAAACAGTCACTAAATTGGCATGTTTCAGAGTAGCAGCCGTGTTAGTCTGTATCCGCAAAAAGAACAGGAGTACTTGTGGCACCTTAGAGGCTAACAAATTTATTTGGGCATAAGCTTTCGTGGGCTATAGCCCACTTCATCGGATGCATAGAATGGAACATATAGTAAGAAGATGTATATACATACAGAGAACATGAAAAGGTGGGAGTTGCCCAACCAACTCTAAGAGGCTAATTAATTAAGATGAGCTATTGTCAGCAGGAGAAAAAAAACTTTTGTAGTGATAATCAAGATAGCCCATTTAAGACAGTTTGACAAGAAGGTGTGAGGATACTTAACATGGGGAAATAGATTCAATGTGTGTAATGGCTCAGCCATTCCCAGTCTCTATTTAAGCCTAAATTGATTGTATCTAGTTTGCATATTAATTCAAATTCAGCAGTTTCTCGTTGGAGACTGTTTTTGAAGCGTTTCTGTTGCAAAATTGCCACCTTTAAATCTGTTACTGAATGGCCAGAGAGGTTGAAGTTTTTGAATGTTATGATTCCTGATGTCAGATTTGTGTCCATTAATTCTTTTGCGTAGAGACTGTCCGGTTTGGCCAATGTACATGGCAGAGGGGCATTGCTGGCACATGATGGCATATATCACATTGGTAGATGTGCAGGTGAACGAGCCCCTGATGGCGTGGCTGATGTGATTAGGTCCTATTATGGTGTCACTTGAATAGATATGTGGACAGAGTTGGCATCGGGCTTTGTTGCAAGGATAGGTTCCTGGGTTAGTGTTTTTGTTCTGTGGTGTGTAGTTGCTGGTGAGTATTTGCTTCAGGTTGGGGGGCTGTCTGTAAGTGAGGACAGGTCTGTCTCCCAAGATCTGTGAGAGTGAGGGATCATCTTTCAGGATAGGTTGTAGATCTCTGATGATGCGTTGGAGAGGTTTTAGTTGGGGGCTGAAGGTAACGACTAGTGGCGTTCTGTTATTTTCTGTGTTGGACCTGTCTTGTAGTAGGTGACTTCTGGGTACTCTTCTGGTTCTGTCAATCTGTTTTTTCACTTCCCCAGGTGGGTATTGTAGTTTTAAGAATGCTTGATAGAGATCTTGTAGGTGTTTGTCTCTGTCTGAGGGATTGGAGCAAATGCGGTTGTATCTTAAAGCTTGGCTGTAGACAATGGATCGTGTGGTGTGTCCTGGATGGAAGCTGGAGGCATGTAGGTAATTATAGTGGTCAGTAGGTTTCCGGTATAGGGTGGTGTTTATGTGACCATCGCTTATTAGCACAGTAGTGTCAAGGAAATGGATCGCTTGTGTGGTTTGGTCTAGGCTGAGATTGATGGTGGGATGGAAATTGTTGAAATCATGGTGGAATTCCTCAAGGGCTTCTTTTCCATGGGTCCAGATGATGAAGATGTCATCAATGTAGCGCAAGTAGAGTAGGGGCGTTAGAACAACACTTCCTTAGCTCTCGTCCCCTAAGTCAGCCATAAAAATGTTGGCATACTGTGGTGCCATGCGGGTACCCATAGCAGTGCCGCTGACTTGAAGGTATATATTGTCCCCAAATGTGAAATAGTTGTGGGTGAGGACAAAGTCGCAAAGTTCAGCCACCAGGTTTGGCATGTAACTAGTTCACAAAACTGGGGGGGGGGGTGTTGGGGAAATTCAGGGGGGGTGTAGGGAAATCACTAGGGCTATCCATCATCCTTTGGCAAGTGTCCCCCTTTCACAGCCAGCCCCATCCATTTCCCTCACCCATTGATGTGGGTGGATGTCATTTCTCTGACTGGCACCCTCACCCAGATATGGGAGCATTCAGTGCTCACATATGTACTTAACTGGATTTCCCTTTTTTCTCCTCTAATCTCTCTGACTCAGAGTTCCCATCTATGACATAATATCTACCTACCTCACTGAGGAGTTGTGAGCATTAGTGACTCTGTAAAGTGATCTGAAGATGAGAAGTGTTAAGTGATAGTATTGCTATTACTTATTATTGAAAAATGCTGAAGATTTTCCACTTAGCAAAACATCTATAGAGCTTGTGCTTTCACATTCCATCACCTTATAACTTACAACAGGGTTCCAAATTCAGTGGCAGCACCTTGGAAGCTGCTGGCATTGTTTCAGTTCAATCACCATTTACAGTAATTTGTATACAAGGGGAAATTCTAGCACTTAAAAAGCCTTCATGTTTCAGCACATGGATGGGAGATCTTTATAAATCCATTCAGTGCCTTCCTATTTGTTGTGATTCATCTCTGAATCCAGTGCGATCATTAGTTACAAAATAACGGTGTTCTCCAGTCTGTGCAATAATTTTCCTTGTGTGAGCCTTCTGCCAGGTGATTAAGGGCAGCAAAGAGGGCTGAGTTCAATATATCTAAGGTTCCTCTTGACAAATAACTAAACTGACTTGAGCCCCAGTGCCCCACCCAGAAACCTGGGGAAACTAAAAGCACTCTCCCCAGCTGCCCTTAACAGGCAGAATTTCCTCACTCACAAGCACTCAGACTGTGTACAAACAAGGAAATTCTTCCTAGTGGAAAGGGAACACAGTCAGCACAGAATATATATGCAAATCAGAAGTAAAATATACTCCTCCCTTCAGGAATTTGGCAGTAGTCAGTCTAATTCCCTCCCCACCCTCGGGTGAGAATGTGATAATCCCTTGGCTGAGCCACCTCACCCATCCACCAAACCCCTCTCACAGTTTGGATCAGCTAGTAGCAGTAGTCCAAGTGTCTCTTTGTGGGTTTCTCTGCAGTCCTAAGGAAGCTGCTTGCATGGTCATGCCAGGAGGCGCTACCACCTAACTCAGCTTAGTGATTGTCCACGTTTGTTGACCTGTCAAAGAATTCGAATAGATTGAGGAGGCATGATTTCCCTTTACAAAGCCGTGTTGACTCTTCCCCAATACACCGTGTTGATTTGTGTGTCTGATAATTCTGTTCTTTACTATAGTTTCAACCAGTTTGCCTGGTACTGAAGTTAGGCTTACCAGCCTGTAATTGCCAGGATCGCCGCTGGAGCCTTTTTAGAAAACTGACGTTACATTAGATATCCACCAATCATCTGGTACAGAGGCTGATTTAAGAGATAATGCAGGTAAGAGAGATGTGTGTAGACCTTTTGTTGTTTAAAAATCCTCTTCTCTTATGTTATGCTTTGTTCCTGCTGCTAAACAATGCTTTTGTTTTAGGAAACTGTTTTGGGTCACTGTAATCCACTGGTTACAGATCCTTGAAGGAATGGTCTGCAGCTACTGAATCCACTCCGACCTGCTGAGTAAGCACAGTCAATACACATGGTACTGTAGCTTAGGACCAGGTCTAAGTGTGGAAAAGTAGTGTGATTCCACCCCAAGGAAGGTAAAAGCATGAGGTCTGACATGGGTAATAGTGCACCCAGAGGGCATGTCTACACTGCAATCAGAGGCGATTGCAGCACATGTTGCAATACTCATGGTAGCCTTAACCTAGCTAGAATGGCTATAAATAGCAATGAAGATGCAGTCGCATGGGCTGTGGGCTACAGTGCAGTCTTACACCTAAGTATGAACCGATGGTCCTGGATGGGCCCATGCTGCCATGTCTTCATGGCTATTTTTAGCTGTTCTAGCTAGATTAAAGCTAGTAGGAGTATGCCAGCATGTCGCAGACACACCCAGGGAGAGGTCGGAGTGGCAGCTGGCCCTGTAACAGTGACAGTGATTCAGCTTTGTTAAGATGGTGGGAAGGCAAGGCCTCACCTGATCCACACAGCTCAGCTACTGTCCTCTGCAATGGCTCTTACAGTGAAGGCCTTAGTCTATTCCATCTCTTACAGTGGCATCTTCAGTCTGCATGGCCTCTTGCAGTAAAGCCTCCACAGGAGAGGAGCCAAGAGCAGTTAGGATCTTTGAGCAGAGTCTCGGCCTTCTTGGAATGAGCTCTTTGCCACAAAGTAATAACTCTATCCCTATCTCAGAGCATTTGAGCTCACTGACCCCAAAATCCAAGTCCATGCTAGTTATGGTGACTCCTCAATGCCACTAGAAGAATTGTGGGTAGGTAACCTATGCAAATGAAGCTCTCTGTAGCATAAATTTTCACCAATAGACAGGTCTTTCTCCTCTGCAGCTTCTGGCCATAGGGTTTACACTTATAAATTACAAACAATTCCTCTGGGTGAGAGGCACACTTCGACAGAGATTGCATGTTTTGTTTTTTATCACAATTGAAAATTGATGATGCACAGGCCTTTCAGAAGAAAAGTCATGTAAAAATCAAGGGTGAGGAGAGGGAAAGGGGCCATATCAGGGCACTGGAAAATCTCTCAGTGAAGAAAGAAAAAAAAAAGTTGCACACGTGAAAAGCAAACCTATGCAGCTAGATATGCTGGGTCAGGACAAACTTCCAAGGGAGAGCTCACAGTGAAGGAAACTTTTCCCTTGGGGCCAGGGTGTGGAGCCCAGTTCCTCTTTTTAGTAACAAAGTAACTTTGACAAGGGCTTTTTGCCCAATTGCTTTCTTCCTGGTAAAAATGCAGTTTACTACAACAGTCAGTGGTCTAGTTTCCTCTTGTAACAAACACCCCACCCCCAAAAAAACCCCAAACCCTAATACGTGTGCTGTTAATTCCATTTAGATTACCATGCACCGAGCAGAGTAAAAAACCATCACATTTCCACTCTCCAGCAATGGATCATTAGCAGTTTAAGTTCAAAAGAGTCTATTCAGGCTCTGTAAGACCCATTTGCATTATGTCACCTCTACTCCTTTTTTTTTTATTTATTTAAAGAACACAGCTAATAAAATAAAAGGTTCAAAACCCAGAGCCATTCATCTGACCTCAGCAACAAATTCTCCTAAACAATTGCATCTGTTGAGGATATGGGTAGATGGGACACATGACTAATGTTTCAAGAGGATGTTCCCCCTTGAGTAACTTGGGAAAGCAGCTAGGGTTAAGAGGACACGGATACAAATGAGACACACAAGGCTTGTAATGCTACCCCTCAGTACTCTTTCCTTTCTCCAGGCCATTGGTAATCTCAGAGGGCCACTTGCTCATGATCTGGGAGCAGTGGGTGGAGTCATGAGACCATAAAAATTGTCAGTTACAAACTGGATAGTACTGATTTTTAAAAAAAACATATTAAAAGATCCCCATTAAAGACTCTGAACTTGATTCTGTTCTCACTTAAGCTAGTGGGAGAATGGTTGTGAATGACATCAGAATTAGCCAAAATTCAAGAGATGCTTTGCCAGGCACTCAAAAGACAACGGAATCAGTTGCATAATCACTGCTAGAATCTATCACTTACTTGTTGATCTTTCATGTATTCCTATCCTTACTTTTAAAATACTCTTGTATTTTCCCCAGGTTGGTTCTCACTTTTATTTTCTGCCATGTTTTGAGCTTTTCTGAAACTGGGCATATTTCCTCTTTAGGAACAGAAAAATAATTCAAACACTTCTCAGAACTGCACAATATATCCAATATATTACCAGAGCCTCTGCAGTCCAGTTCCATTGGTCCAAGGGAATCGTGTGATATTATGCCACAGAAGTTTCTTGGCAAATGGTTCCTTGTTCTTTGCAAACAGCTCTCAGACCTGACAAGCTCACTGCTCCAAACACGTCGTATGGATATTTATCTAAATAGCATGTTAGGTATCTACAGAAAGCTCATAACTTGTCAAAATTCATAATCATTGTGAGGTATATGTATGGGTAATATTTAAGGAATAACATATTTATTTGAAAGTACACTATATGGACTTGGAGTAAAAGTTAATCACCAGGGGATAATATGTCTCCATGATGGCCCATTCAGTCAGCAGGGAATGGTCACCCCGCCTGTTAAGCCAGTGATGCAATGCAAGGCTCAATTGTTTCACCTTGCTCAGTCCCAAGACTTTCAATGGAAGACCATCAGAGACAACTGGAAACAATCAAAACCTCTTGAAGGTAAAAATAAAAAAAGGAACACTATGACAAGACAAGAGATTCACAGTGTCTATGACTTTTTCAATATAACACAAAGGAGAGAGGGGTTCTCTAAATCCTTACACTGAAATGACATCTTGAGGAGCAAGGTGTTCTCATGAAGAATTGAATCCTGGTTCCTGTGAAGCCAGTCAGTTCCGCAACAGACTGATCTTTTGGGAAAGAACCACTTTACTGGATAGGAAAGTAACTATTAATAAAGTGTAGACCTAGATTGGTGGTTTATGATTTTGTTTTGTATTGTAACCAGTTGTTTTCATCGCTTTCTCTCATTTGTAGTTAAGTCTTTACCATTTCTTAAATAAACCTACTTATGTTTAAACCTACAAGTGCAGCATGGTTTACAAGTAAAACTGTACCTTTGGGGTGGAATTTCTGTGAGTAGCCAGTGTCAGGGGCTGGATATCCTGGGGGAATGATTCAAAGGGATTGTGTTGCACCTATTGATAACCTGTAAGGTGAAGACTGGACTGGCATAGCCCAGAGGAGAGAGCTTGATTGGCTGAAAGGCTGGTGGTGTCAGGGAGCTGACACCCAGCCAGGCGCAGGCAAGACTCACTCACGCCGGAGGCAGGGTGTAACAAGGTGACTCCCAGTCTTGAGTGCTCTGAGAATCATCATTGTACGTACCCCAAAGTGACAGGAGTTTTGCATTGGGAGAAAAATCCATGCAGGAAAATCCTACAGGATTCACACTGTCCAAGTCAGATCTAGAGCTCTGGCTACACTGGGGTTTTAGCAACTGGGTGTATTGCACGCATACAAACCCCTAGCATAGACACAAATTACACAAATGCCGTGAGATCTGTACCAGTTTAAACTGTAACTACAGTAGGGGTTTGCACTGGTACAGCTACAAACCCCACGTAGACAAGGCCTAACTTGGGCCTGATCCTGTGAGGAGCTGAGCACCCAGTGTTTGATGATGGCACTTATCACCCTGCCAGATGGTGTCTTATCTCCTACCTATAACCTCCCTAAGAATCGAATTCTGAACATACACCGATGTAAAACATGAGTAGCTATATTAGTATCAATGGATTAACACCAGTGTTGGAATAAGAATCAGGCCCATAGTCTCTTTGTATTATAGGTCTGTCCTTTCTATGGTTTGCAACATTTTAGTTTAGCTTCATCTGCAAAGGAAGGGAATTCTGAGGATCTACCCTATAATTAACAGGTTACTTACCTCCTATTCCAGCTCAGTGAGAAAGAAATTTAAAGACAGGACATAACATTTATCTGTGCAGCATGTCCTAATCAGCTCCCTGAAGCTTACTAAATTGTCCTTTAATATCACCTGTTGCTAATGGCCCACCAGTCACCCCAGCTATGCAAACACACCTAGCAGCATTTTCAGTTTTTAAAAAGCCTACATCTGTAAATGAGTTACACTGAATCTCAGCATTTGGGGGGGAAATAAAGAACAGTGTTCCCATGCTTCCTGAAGCAGCTTTGACAGCAAAGAGAATTCTCTTAACCATTTCAGAGAGACCATTCCAGACTGTGGTGTAATTTACCTACCGTTACTGTGTTGTCTCTAAATTCATCTGCACCGGGAGTGAAACAGTCTTAATTTCTTTCCAGTCCTGCAAACAAAAGGAAATGGAAATAACACACTGAACGTTGACATTAAATCTCCCTTCCCAGCTAAATAACATTTGTTTATAAGATTTTAGGTCATTGCTGATGTGAAGGATAAGCTTGAGACTCAGATATTAAAAAGTCTGGGTTATAAAATCACGTTGAAAAATATATTAATGAATTGTGGGAAAACACTGCTGGGTAATCAGATATCTTGTGGGTTTCTACATCAAATCCAAAGTTGACACTCTCAGGGGATGGTGCAGACTGAACAATTTTCCTACAAAGAGGTTGGACTGCCAAAATGGCAGCTAATGATATGTTTCAATTGTTCTTGGCCAATTCTGTACGGATAAATTGGTATTAGGAGTACCTTGGTGACCCTGCCCTTCCTTGGCAGGCAAAGCTTGTAACAGGCAATATAACAAATAACCCAATATACCTCACTCTGCTTGAATGCATTAACCTTTCCATAATTACAGCTTTCAATGTTGGCAGCCTTTTATCCAGTTACCTAGCATCCAGCACTCCACTTTCAAGTCACCTATCGTCTTGAATTGTGCTGCTCCTTGCTTATTTTTTTTAAAAAGAGTAATAATGTAACCCTTTATCAGGTTAAGAATTTGTACCGGTGGAGAGGATATAGCCAGGCTGAATGTGAACTTGGACTATTTCTCCCATTTTATTGACCATTTCAGGCTCATAGACCTAGCTGTCTGGTAAAAAGGCAGGGCAAACATTTCCTGCTCCTTAAGCCATCCAACCACACTCAGAAGCAGAAACACAAGCAATAAGTTCTCACAAGAGTAGGAGGAAAGCTGAGGGCCATTTGTGGGCATGATTTTCATCTCAAGCAGGAAGCGTTCCCTGGGAATAATGCTTTTCATTTTCAGACTGCTTTACAAACGTTAATTCTCACAATACCCCTGAGCAGTAACAATTATTCTCCTCAGTTTGCAGAGGGAGAGATTGAGGGAGACAGACTAATGGACTTACCCCAAACCAGAAGGATTCAGTGGTACATTACAGCTCAGGACAGTCTTGGCTCCCAGTCCTGCGGTCAGACCACACTTCTTCCTTGAAACGAGAAACTCAAAATTAGACTGTGTGAGGCAACCTATTATTGGTGTAAAACAAAGCAGGAGGCATCTGTATATCAAATACCTCAGAAGAGAGAAAGGGCCTGGAAATAAAGGTACACTCGCCCCATAGACAAACCCCAACTCAACCCGATTTAGCGCATGAATTATGAAGGGGAATGTGCTAAAAGGCCAATGGCTAGATCTTATTAGGCTCTCCAGACATGAAAGAGTTTCAGGAGTTCCTGCAGATAAGGGTACCACATTTCTCATCTCCTTTGAGTATTCAAACTTACTTTCAAGAAGACACGCCCTGTCCACAAAGTAAAACTTACCCCAACTTTTGCACTGGAGGGACAATAATGATAACCTTTAGAGGTAAGCAGACCTTGCTGTTAAGGAAATTGACTATAAGAAGCATAAATAATTGATTTTCCCCATACCTAAACCCATGTGCACAGACTCAGCGCAAAGCATTTGGCCCATAAACAAAGTCTTTTCCGATGAATAGGTGGAGACTTCTACATCCTTCCCTGCCAATCTAAGAGTTGTTCACAGGTGGGAAAGCATCCTCTTCAATGAACCAATTGCTACCAACCAGCTTCTGAAAATAATTAAATTAAATTAAACTAAACTAAATTAGAGAACTTCACCCAGAGGAAGACAGTGCCAGAAACATACTGACGATGGAGCAGTTAGATACCTAAAAGAACAAGAGCCCTAGGCCTGGTCTACACTACGAGTTTAGGTCGACTTTAGCCGCGTTAATTCGAATTTAGCCTGGACACGTTCACACGACGAAGCCCTTTCTTTCGACTTAAAGGGCCCATTAAACCGGTTTCTTTACTCCACCTCCGACGAGGGGATTAGCGATAAAATCGGCCTTAGGGGGTCGGAATTGGGTTAGTGTGGACGGAATTCGACGTTATTGGCCTCCGGGAGCTATCCCACAGTGCTTCATTGTGACCGCTCTGGACAGCACTCTCAACTCAGATGCACTGGCCAGGTAGACAGGAAAAGCCCCGCGAACGTTTGAATTTCATTTCCTGTTTGCTCAGCATGGAGAGCACAGGTGACCACGCAGAGCTCATCAGCACAGGTAACCGTGATGGAGTCCCAGGATCGCAAAAGAGCTCCAGCATGGACAGAACGGGAGGTACGGGATCTGCTCGCCATATGGGGAGATGAATCACTGCTGGCTGAACTCCAAAGCAGTAAACGAAATGGCAAAATATTAGAAAAGGTCTCCAAGGCCATGAAGGACAGAGGCCATAACAGGGACGCACAGCAGTGCCGCGTGAAAATTAAGGAGCTAAGGCAAGCCTACCACAAAGCCAGAGAAGCAAACGGAAGGTCCGGGGCTGAGCCGCAAACATGCCGCTTCTACGTGGAGCTGCATGCCATTCTAGGGGGTGCAGCCACCACTACCCCAACCGTGTGCTATGAGTCTCTCACTGGAGAAACACACAGGGAAGCGGGTTCGGGGTATGAGGAAGATGAGGATGAAGATAATGTAAATAGCTCACAGCAGCAAGGAAGCGGAGAAACCGGTTTCCCCAACAGCCAGGATATGTTTATCACCCTGGACCTGGAACCAGTAACCCCCGAACTCACCCAAGACCCTGTGGGCACACAGGGGACCTCTGGTGAGTGTACCTTTGTAAATATTACACATGGTTTAAAAGCAAGCGTGTTTAATGATTAATGATTAATTTGCCCTGGCAATCGCGGCCAGTACAGCTACTGGAAAAGTCTGTTAACGTGTATGGGGATGGAGCGGAAATCCTCCAGGGACATCTCCAGAAAACTCTCCTTCATGTACTCCCAAAGCCTTTGCAAAAGGTTTCTGGGGAGGGCTGCCTTATCCCGTCCGCCATGGTAGGACACTTTACCACGCCAGGCCAGTAGCACGTAATCTGGATCATTGCATAACAAAGCATGGCAGCGTATGGTCCCGGTGTTTGCTGGCATGCAGACAACATCCATTCCTTATCGCTCTTTGTTATCCTCAGGAGAGTGATATCATTCACGGTCACCTGGTTGAAATGGGGCAATTTTATTAAGGGGACATTCAGAGGTGCCCCTTCCTGCTCTGCTGAACAGAAATATTCCCCGCTGTTAGCCACGCGGTGGGGGGGAGGAGTGAAGTGATCATCCCAGAGAATTGGGTGTGTGGGGGAGGGGAATTAGTTGGGTTTGTGCTGCACGTTAACCCTGAAACCGCAGCCCCTCCTTTTACATTGCAAACCCATTTTAAATGGCCAACCCAACGGGTGCTTGGTATGGTTAATGAGAGCAGTACTGTTTTAAACCATCCCCACATGTTAACAAGGTTAAAAAAGCCAAAAGACTGTGTCTTACCATGGCTGCCTGCAAGCTGAAATCTGTGGTCTGGCACTGCGTGAGTGATCTCTCACACCAAACCGGCAGGCCCTCAATATAAGAGGAAAAATGCGACCTTGTAACGAAAGCACATGTGCTGTGTGATGTGAACAGCAAAATTTAACGTGAAAGAGTGTACCCATTGTTCTCTAAAATGTATCTTTTTTATCCACCTCTCCCTTCTCCTCCACCAGCTGCAAATGTTTCTCCTTCACAGAGGCTAGTGAATATTCGAAAGCGGAAGCGAAGGACGCGTGATGAAATGTTTACAGAACTACAGACTGCCTCCCACGCTGACAGAGCACAGCAGAATGCGTGGAGGCAGTCAATTACTGATTTTAGAAAAGCCCAATATGAGCGAGAGGAGAGGTGGCGTGCTGAATCGCGGGCTGAAGAGGAGAGGTTGCGTGCTGAATCGCGGGCTGAAGAGGAGAGGTGGCGTCAGCTTGCAGACAGAAGGCAAGAGTCGATGCTCCAGCTGCTGGAGCATCAAACTGATATGCTCCTGCGTATGGTTGAGCTGCAGGAAAGGCAGCAGGAGCAGAGACCGCCGCTACAGCCCCTGTGTAACCAACAGCCCTCCTCCCCAAGTCCCATTGCCTCCTCACCCAGACGCCCAAGAACACGGTGGGGGGGCCTCCGGCCACCCAGTCATTCCACCCTAGATGATTTCCCGAGCAATAAGTGTTAAAGTTTTAAAGTTTTAAACTGCAGTGTGTCCTTTTCCTTCCCTCCTCCCCCACCCATCCCGGGCTACCTTTGCAATTATCCCCCTAGTTGTGTGATGAATTAATAAAGAATGCATGAATGTGAAGTAACAATGACTTTATTGCCTCTGCAAGTGGTGCTTGAAGGGGGGAGGGGAGGGGAGGGTGGGGTGGTTGGTTTACAGGGAAGTAGAGTTAACCGGGTGGTTGGGGGGGCGGAGATTTCATGAAGGAGAAACAAACAGAAGTTTCACACCATAGCCTGGCCAGTCACAAAACTAGTTTTCAAAGCTTCTCTGATGCGCACCGCGCCCTGCTGTGCTCCTCTAACCGACCTGGTGTCTGGCTGCGCGTAATCAGCGGCCAGGCGATTTGCCTCTACCTCCCACCCCGCCATAAATGTCTCCCCCTTACTCTCACAGATATTGTGGAGCGCACAACAAGCAGCAATAACAATGGGGATATTCTTTTTGCTAAGGTCTGAGCGAGTCAGTAAGCTGCGCCAGCGCGCTTTTAAACGCCCAAATGCACATTCCACCACCATTCGGCACTTGCTCAGCCTGTAGTTGAACAGGTCCTGACTCCTGTCCAGGCTGCCTGTGTACGGCTTCATGAGCCATGGCATTAAGGGGTAGGCTGGGTCCCCAAGGATCACGATAGGCATTTCAACATCCCCAATGGTTATTTTCTGGTCCGGAAAGAAAGTCCCTTCCTCCAGCTTTCAAAACAGAACAGAGTGCCTGAAGACGCGAGCATCATGTACCCTTCCCGGCCAGCCCACGTTGATGTCGGTGAAACGTCCCTTGTGATCCACCAGGGCTTGCAGCAGCATTGAGAAGTACCCCTTGCGGTTTATGTACTCGGTGGCTTGGTGCGCCGGTGCCAAGATAGGGATATGGGTTCCGTCTATCGCCCCACCACAGTTTGGGAATCCCATTGCAGCAAAGCCATCCACTATGGCCTGCACGTTTCCCAGAGTCACTACCCTTGATATCACCAGGTCTCTCATTGCCCTGGCAACTTGGATCACAGCAGCCCCCACAGTAGATTTGCCCACTCCAAATTGATTCCTGACTGACCGGTAGCTGTCTGGCGTTGCAAGCTTCCACAGGGCTATCGCCACTCGCTTCTCAACTGTGAGGGCTGCTCTCATCCTGGTATTCTGGCGCTTCAGGGCAGGGGAAAGCAAGTCACAAAGTTCCATGAAAGTGCCCTTACGCATGCGAAAGTTTCGCAGCCACTGGGAATCGTCCCACACCTGCAGCATGATGCGGTCCCACCAGTCTGTGCTTGTTTCCCGGGCCCAGAATCGGCGTTCCACGGCATCAACCTGCCCCAAGAACACCATGATTTCCACATTGCTGGGGCCTGTGACTTGGTCTAGGTCCATGTCCATTTCCTCATCACTCTCGTCGCCGCGCTGCAATCGCCTCCTCCTCGGCTGGTCCTGGTTTTGCTTTGGCATGTCCTGGCTCTACATATACTCCAGGACAATGCACGTGGTGTTCATAGTGCTCATAATTGCCGCGGTGATCTGAGCGGGCTCCATGATCCCAGTGCTAGCTATGGCGTCTGGTCTGAAAAAAGGCGCGAAACTAGTATCTGAAGGACCAGGGGAAGGAGAGAGGGAGGGAGGGAGGGGCGAGTGACGACATGGCGTACAGGTACAGGGAATTAAAATCAAGAAAGGTGGCTGTGCATCAGGGAGAAATACAAACAACTGTCACACAGAATGCCCCCCCCCCGCCCCCCGAGATTGAACTCCTAAGCCTGGGTTTAGCGGGCCGATGATTTGACGGAGGGAGGGGGGAAGGAAATGAATACAGAACAAATCTATTTTTTACATCTTAAGACGACGGTGCAGCATGACTGATAGCCCTCGGCATTTTCTGGGTGCTTGGCAGCAAATACTGGGCGCTTGGCAGTATGGTGATGACGGATACCAGTCATAATATACTATTTACTGCCAAAAGGCAAGGGGTTGCTGCTGTGTAGCAATGTAGCCCCACATCTGCCAGCCACATGTCTGCCAGTACCCAGATCGCCCTCGGCCTCTTCTGGGTGCTTAGCAGACAATACTTGGCAGAAAATAGTATACTACGACTGATAGCCATCATCGTCAAGACAGTTCAATAGGACAGAGCATGTCTGTCCAGGTGCCAATGATTGATGGCCACGGCTGTACGACAAGGACGGTTACCAGTCGTAATAAACCATCTACTGCCAAAAGGCAAAAGGTAAGGGGCTGGTGCAATGCAGCCCTACGGCTGCCAGCCCCACAGCTACCAGCACCCAGATCGCCGATGAAGGCTACCAGTCATGCTGCACCGTCTACCGCCAAAAGGCAGTTAGCTGCTGCTGCTGTGTAGCAATGCAGTCCCACGTCTGCCGGCACCCGGATGACATATGGTGACGGTGAGCTGAGCGGGCTCCATGCTTGGCGTGGTATGTTGTCTGCACAGGTAACCCAGGTAAAAAGGCGCGAATCTATTGTGTGCCGTCGCTGTGACGGAGGGGAAGGGGCCTGACGCAATGTACCCAGAACCCCTCGCGGCACTGTTTTGCATCATTCGGGCATTGCGATCTCAACCCATAATTCCAATGGGCGCCGGCGACTGCGGGAACTGTGGGATAGCTACCCATAGTGCAATGCGCCAGAAGTCAACGCTAGCCTCGGTACTGTGGACGCGGTCTGCCGACTTCATGCACTTAGAGCATTTTATGTGGGGACACACACAATCGGCTGTATACAACCGATTTCTATAAAACCGGCTTCTATAAATTCGACCTAATTTCGTAGTGTAGACATACCCCTAGTTAAAACCTGTGTCTGGCAACTGGATTTTATCACTGGTGGGTCTATTTTCTCCTCCCAAAGTGATGGACATTGTATAAATGCCTAAATGTGTAACACTATTCCACATTTCTCATAGGATTATAGAAAATTTAGGAGCTGTGGGAGCAAATACCAGTTCTTTCCCCTCACACATTAGTGTAAACTGCAATGAAAAAAAGAGATTCCTTGGAAGACATTTATCTGTGCTACTTGTTGTGGATGACCATATGGTCACTATTTATATGGCAGTAACACCAAGGCCCAACTGAGAGTGCATGGCTCTGTACAAAACCAGAGATTGTCCCTGCCCCAAAAGAGCTAAACAGACAAGACAAAGGCTTTGGGCGAAACCAAGGTGCAAAGAAGTTCACACAATAGGTCAGTGGCAGACCCCAACTACCAGGCCAACACTTTCCTCATATATAGTAGCATAGGAGCAGTGCTTCTTAGACCCAAGGCTTGCAGTGTGTTTCTTTAATGCTGTCTACTCTGTTTAATGAGAGCAGGATTAATTGGGAAATCCAATTAACTGAGCTACCTCTCAGCAAATCAATTATAATAGTGTGAAACAAGGCCAGTGTTGCCGGGGACATTGTGAACATTAGGACCAATATGGTAGGTGATAGATGTGCAAAGTCACTTAGATGGAAAATAGAAGAGCCCCATTTATAAAGGGCCAGATCCTGCCAGGCGCTGAGTGCCCTCAACTCCTTTTGACTAATTTTAAAGTCAATGGTACCTGAGGGCACTAAGCACCAATGGAAGATCAAGCCCTTTATAAACACGTCTGTATTTATCCACAGGGTGACATTTGCTTAATCATCATCTACCCTATTGCTCTGACTGGAGTGTCACTGGCAATGAGACCTTGTCATAGCATGTAGCATAGCAACGCTGACCATGTCATATCAAAGGGGTACATTCTCTGCAAAGCGTTGGCCGTGCAATTGCCATTAAATGCTTAGTCAATAATATACCCTCATACTGGCTGTAGCTGACCTGGCTTTAACTTTTGCTAAATAAAATATTTACTTCCCCCTTAGAATGGCTATAGCCTGAAGACTGGTAAGTGTAGAAGTCAATGTAACAAGTATGGAATATTCTGTGCTGTTTTTATCACTGAATATGTTTGCAAACATCATACCAATATGATGACTACTGCTATTACTACTACTTTTTTTCCTTCCCTAACATATTATTCCATTGACACAACATGGAAGAATATTGCAGTGAAGAAATACATAAATTGCACTGCCAGTTTTATAAACAATACTATCCAGCTACAGTCAGCAATCATGCACAGTGCTTGAAATCAACAACAAAAGATGAAACAAGACTTGCCAAAAATGGAGCGGGTACATAGTCAAGATGTACACTATCTGCTATTTCCTGGGAGTAAAAAGAATTTAACTCCTCAGTGGATTCAAAACCCATCTGACAGCATTTGTATTAATTTCATGCTAAGAGAAATTATATTTTATCTCAAATATAAATGATAATTGCTGGTTCCATATTTGTTAAAAATACTTTAAAAACACAAACAAAAATTATTCTTTATTATCTTGAAATACTTTGAAATGCTTTCATTATTCGATCTGAATGTTTTCCCCCCAATCACAAAAAGATTTTGAATTGTGACCTTGTGCTTTGCCAGGCCTATATGAATCCTAACAACTGAATACACCTTGGGAACACTAAACTGTATTTTCTATGTTACGTAGCCAATTTGCCTGTCTGAAAACAGGGACCATGCTTATTTGCATAGTAACAGGCCATTCAAACAGAGAAGTACTGAAAGAAAAACCCACTGGATGTTTTAGGCCTGGTTTAGTCAGTAGATGTAAAATGTACATTAGCATCCTTTTAAACACTAACAAGCAAACAAATTAAAAAAAAAATAAACCCAAACAAAACAATATTAGTCAAACATCCATGTTATAACAGAAGAAACTGAGGTTAAACAATGGAAAGAAAAAAATGTTATTAGTGGCCATGGAATCCTATATTAAAATGGATATATCCTTCATTTCTATATCAAACAAATTAGATAAAAACTGTACATCGATAAGAGAGAGAGACACTGCTTGTCACATGTTGCCAGTCTGAAAGACACTTTGTCCATCTGTGATGTAAGTTATATTTTCATACTTCACTGCACAGGGTTGGTGTCCACCTAACTGTATATTGTCACAGAATCTGTCTAGAAGTGAATATCTTTGTGATTTTCCCTTTAATTTCTACCCTCTGCCAAATAAACTGTGCTCTCTGATGAGGAGGCCTGGACACAGTAACTTACATTAACGTCCACAGTGACATACGTTAACGAGAATGAAGGTGAAATCCTGGTCTCATTGAAATTAATAGGAGTTTTGCCATTGACATCAATGGAGCCAGGATTTCACTGAGTCAGGAGTAAGAAGAGCTCTGAACACTGTCAAGGAAAGAAAAGGTTGCAATCACCACCTATAACCGTCTGTAAAGGAGCAGGCCGGAGGCAGTGTGGGCAAACGGTGAGCCAACAATAAACCTCAGTTCCCTGCCACAGAATATGCTCTATTTTGGGCAGCATCTGGGTCATTAGCAGGACGGCATTCAGACCGACCGCTGTGTTGGTGGGTTTGGAACTCTGAGTCATTTTGCCAGCAGATTACATTGCTATTGGGCTGCCCTGCCCCATTAGCTCTATGAGCACTGTCCTCAGGGCCCCATGTGTTCTGTGCCGAGCTGAGCCTAAATTCCATGGCTGCTGCTCAGCAAACGGGAAATTCTGCATTAACTTCATTTCAGAGACTGGAGCATTTTCATAATTAATTCAATAATGTGAACGACACACGATGGCTGGATTACTTCTCATACGACCATCAAGTTATTTCAATCTGCCTCTAAGTGCCTCGGATTTTTATATTGACAATACACAAGTGCACTGCAGAGGCTGGAACAGATCCTTAGCTAGTATGAATCACTGTAGCTCAATTGAAGTCAATTGAGATATACTGTTTTACACCAGCTAAGGAATCTGGCACCTAAGAAAGCATGAGAAGTGACGCGGGACTGTAGGACAAGCATGTGAACTAGATATTTCTATTAAAATAATTAGCGGTGAAATTGTTAGCTATGTTGAGACAAGCTGCCATTGTTAAGTTTCAGAGTTCACCCCTAGATGAAATGAATGGGGCAGTTCACACAGCAGAGTTATTGTTTTGAGCTGTCTGCAGACTCAGGCAGACAATGCCTCACTTACACTCAGTTCACGTTTTAATGGTGCAAACACAGGCTAGATATGTGGGGGGTTTTAAATGTAAATTTAGATTCTGGAGCACATTCCTATGCTAGGTGGTGGATTCTGTGGCCAATTCCATGACCAAAGAATTGGGGGTTCGTGGGGGGGGGGGGAATACGGCCAGTGGGAAGGTAGTTTTTGTAATGTGGACACTTCACTAGTAGTTGGATTGGAGTCAAACCACCAACACACTTCACACATCACTGAATGGCTATCAAATGATAACAACCTACTAATGTGAGCTGAATTTTGAACTCAACAGTGAACGTATCTATAGTCCATTATTACCAATTCCCTATACCATGTCTTCCATCAAGCCTGGATTAGTGTGGGGAAGATTGTTGTTTTGATTTAGTTTGCGTTTTTTTGTGGTGAATAGCTATTAGCAAATCCTCTGCTACTATACTGTAAAAAATCCTTCCTCTTTTTTATAAAACAAAAAACAAAACAAACCCCTGAGCTGGGCCCTCACTCTTCACTGTTGTGGGGAGAAAGGCACTGTCCAACTCATGCAGTATTTACCTCTCTGGCTATTTAAGGAGTAACATATTATGTACAAATTCCAAAAATGGCCCCATTCAGTCCTCACTGGACTGAAGAGTAATAGGTATAATGCATTCTCTCAAGGGTGAAAAAAAACAGAAGGAATTCTCCTGTGACTATTTTTATTCTGTAGCATGAAACATCTGTAATAAGATGTTCTATTTTAGCCATTTTTTTCTATTTCTCATACATTTCCTACAGTTTAGCTTTCTAAGAAACAGAAAAGCTCCCTACCACAATTGCAAACTGATTGCAAACGGTTACATTGCTTGAATCTAATAAGTGCATTTCCCAATGTGCGAGATTATATATATATATTTTTTTTTTAAAGTAAAAGACAATGGTAAATTCATTCACTATCTGTACAGTAAAGATTGAGGACAGGGTTACTTAGAGCTAGTAGAAAAAGAAATTATTATAAACAAAGAGCAGGGGACCCAGAAAGGTTGCAAGAGCAGGGAACTAGCACATTGTGTCCCAAGAAAGTTCAACAATTTTCCCAGCTCACTGAATTGTGGGAACTCAGCTTTTCCAGGGAATAACTTGCTATTTTTAGCATTTTTATTACACAGTTTGTCACAAGCTGTCTCGGGAGACCATCAACAATTCGTTTCAAACAGAATCCGGCCACAAACACTGCTCCACATGTGATTTAGAACATCTGGACGGAAGGAACAAGCTTTCAAAGCATGCCAGGACCGCGCTGGCTGTACAGCCTTTTCCTTGCTTCTGTCTTCATGTCAATTGTCACTGTCTCCACGTAAAGCCAATTCAAAAACTAAAATTAAAAAGCTGTTAAGTATTCCCTAATTGCATATCTGCGCTAAAGGAATGGGAGCGCACACACTGTTCTTTTGAGAGCACGCAGTTTTGGGTCACATTCCAGGCATTGCAGAGTTTCAGTGATTTAGATGTCATTTTCCCTATGAAATTCTTGGCCTGGAAGGATGCCAGCATGAAAACCCATGCCAAAGTGTTCACATCACACATCGTATCTACAGATCTTAAAAGGAGGTACCTACTGCTCCCAGCTCTATTCCTGCTGCGCATGCTGGCAGCACATGGATTTCTCACATGCGCAGGGGGAATGTTTGCAACACAGAATATAGAAGGTGAATTGTGATCTCTTCAAACTGGTTTTCAGGAATGCTGAAAAGGACGTAGTAGAGGAAGTCATGTTATGATCCCAACCGGAGTCTGTAATGATCTGTTTGGTATCTGCATAGCAGATTGTAAACTGCATGAGACGGATGAAACCCTGGCCCCATTGAAGTCAATGGGAGTTCTGCCATTGACTTCAGTAGACCCAGGATTTCATCCCAGGACTTTGTCTTTAATGCCTATGTACAGTGCAGACACATGTGATCCAATATATTAAAAAAAAAAAAAAGTTAAATACTGGAGTACCAACTTAGTTGCAAGTTGACTTTCCCACATAAATTCCCAAACCTGTATTCATTAAGACATACATTCGTAACAAAGCCAATACCATACAATAACGGGTGCATTCTTGTTTATATTCATAATACATGTATACATTTTAGTAGGAGAAGGAAACCATAAACTGCACTTCTTACAGGGACAACGTCAAGTAATTTTAGGCCCCACATTTATTTTATTTTATTTATATTTAAGGAAAAGAATAGGCTGGTAATTCAGAACTATTTCTCTTTTTCAGCTAAACACAGTTACGTTTCAGCGCATAATTCCTTTTAAGATCCTTTATTAATTCCTTAAACTCCATCTCACCTGTGGAAAGCGCAAGTGTTCAACCAAGTGTCATTTTTCCAACTGGCGCTAGGAAAAAAAATTGTATAGCCTTTGCCTAAAGATATTCCTTCCTTCTCTGTACTTATGATCCATATTGTTCCTCTTTTTCATTAAACATTTTCATTAAACTTTAAAAGATTTTATATTTCCACTAAGTGGCCATTTGACTTTTTTTAAATTAATTTTTTACTAGGGGACCTCTTCACTTCTCCTTCCCTTCCTCTGAAATCTTTGCTTTGCATCCCCACTCATCGCCAACAGTTTTATATTTTTCCATAAAATGCCAGCAGTTCTTTTGATTCAATGGCCTTTGATAGATTACGAATGCAATAGTACAAAAAGTAAAGTTTCCATGAGCAAGCACAGTGTCTCTCTCCTCCAACAGTCTGCACTGAAATCTGAGAACAAAATGGTTGCTGAATTCCTCACCCATGGAGATTGCTTAGGATATCTCCATTAAAAAAAAAAAAAAAAAAAAATCTATCTCCTAGAACTGGAAGGGACCTTGAAAGGTCATCAAGTCCAGCCCCCTGCCTTCACTAGCAGGACCAAGTACTGATTTTCACCCTAGACCCCTAAGTGGCCCCCTCAAGGATTGAACTCACAACCCTGGGTTTAGCAGGCCAATGCTCAAACCACTGAGCTATCCCTCCCCCCCCATTTAAAGGGAACAGTACACAAAAAAGCCACATCATTGTCACAGATATTTATGCATCCTCCAAGGATTCATGTTTTTAAATGTCATGTTCAGTAAAGGCTTCTTTTTCACATATAAAGCAAGAACATTCCAAATGGCATAGTAAGGAAAATATGGTTGGGCTGTAATAAGCAGAGGACTGGACTTGATGACCCAGGATGTCCCCTCCACCCCTATGTCCTTCAATTTCATGGTTTCTGAATGCCGATTACTTGCCTTCGATCTATTAAAAGAAAGCATGGTGCTACCACTATCTTACTGACTGGGCATACATTCCAAAAGAATCAAATTCCAGTCCTTTCGTCTCAGCTGGAGAAACTACAGTCCCCCCGTTTCTGATAGACTACATCTGTGACAGCCACCATCTTGGCCAACACAGGAAGGACTCAACCAGGGACCACCTGAACTAAAAACATAAGCCGTTACAGATTGAGCTAAATAACCATAATTATCTAGCTGGGGCTGTAACAGACATATCCTCTATGGATCAGGATCAGAGGCAGACCTGTGATACTTACTCACCAGTGGATTATATGCCCATTGTCACTTCCCAAAAAGTGTTAGGCAGATATCAAAAAATGGCCTTTATAAGAGAAAATCCATGTTGTTTGGTTTACCGCCAAGTAGTTTGGGTTCCAGTCTAGCTAAAGGAAGGAGACTATGGAGTCTATAAAAGCATTAATCACAATATAGATGTGCTGCTCCTGAAGCAGTAATGCAGCCACTAAATAGTGATTTCAGTACCCTGGCCAGCCCTGACTGAAGTCTGGAAATTCTGTTAAGAGTCACATACGATACATGTTTCTCAAAAATGGCCCGAGGCCGACGCCTCATTTGGAAGATTGTGCCTAGCAAAATGTGTGAGGCTGGCAAGTACGATCATTCGCTTCCGCCATTTTTCTACCCATTCCTACGCCCTTCCCCCACACCTTCTCTCTGTCCCAGGCCCCTCAGACTGTGCTTCTTACCCCTCCTCTGTGTTTAATTCTCATTTGCTGTGCCACACCTTGGTCTCAGCTCTTCACGCTTCGTGTCTGTATTTCCCCCATTTGTCATTCCACCTGTTGCCTCTTCCCCCCTCCTAGTCTCAGTTTAATTTCACCTCTCTCTTTCTCAGCTCCCTTTTCCTCAAGGTTTGTTCTCACCTGTCCTTGTGCCCCCTTGCCTTTCACTCCCCCCCCATCTTTCTCCCCTAGTATTTCATCCTCCTTGTCTCCCCCCCCCCCATTAAATCTTCCCTCCCTTTCACCAAGGAGCCAGGCAGGCCAAGGGCTTCTCTTACAGAGGTCAGGCAGAGCGCTGCCTCATGCCTTATGTCAGATTGCAAGGTAGTCTCTATTGACACTGGTGCCCTGGCTGGCTTCCTCTCAGCAGGCCCTGGTGGCACCTTCTCCTGCTTCTCATGCAAGGAATCTACTGCACAGATGCACACAGCAGCAGAGTCATGGACCCAGAAGGCTCAGGTACAGGACAGCTGCCCTGCTGGCAGCTCTGCCCGCAAGCTTACCATGATACACACCAAGAAACATGCTGCAGTCCAGAAAACCCACATGCCTGAATCAATGCTGAGACCAGTGCCCACCTAGCATACCATTGGCTGGAGAGAGATGCCACCCTGGGAGCAAAAAAGTCCCCTGATTTGAGGAGTCTGAGGCATACACCATGCAAAACTGCATGAGGGAAGCAAGCAGTTAACAGTCAGGCCTCGTCCAGTAACCAAAATGAGGATGCAGCATACACTGGGATCTGAGAGACAAAGGAATGTCTAGTAGCCAGTGCAAGGCAGAGGGAGATGGAAGAACAACTGCACTGAGGGAAGTCTTTAGAATACCTTTGAATTGTAACACAACATGACAGGCACCCTCCCAATGCCTACTATATAGTAAAACAGTCTACAGATGTTTCTCCACCCAGGGCTGGATTAATGCAGAGATGCTATACAGGCCTATGCCCACGGCCTCCTGGAATCTTGTGATGAAGAGGGCACCTCAACTTCCACTTACAAAAACATTTTCTAGACAATGTTTGTGGGGGGAAAATTGAAAACGTGACTGACACATAACCAGTGCCAGTCGCAGTGACATCTGGCTGAGACAGCCTGAAGCAATCTCTCAGCAGGGTGAACTGCTCCATACATCTCCCACCACCCCCAACAGGTCACTGTGTTGCAGGAAGAGAGTAATACAGCGGGCCTGGCCCACTCACACCCCTTCCTCCCCTGCTAAGGTAAGTATAGGAAGAGCCGCTGTTTCAATCCCTACCTCTCCAGGGAGGGGACCACTGATGCTCTCAAGGAATTAGATTCCTGCTGCCATCCCTTGGAAGATCCAAGCTGCTGCCCTCTGCCTATCTGGGAAGGGAGGAGACCATGATGCTCCAGGTGGAGGCAGGGCTTCAAGGGGACCCTGTGTCATAGTGTGGCTAGGGGCTTGGATTGCCTTCATCCAGCCCTGGCTACACATATTGAGGGGCACTGTTAAGTTCCAGTTCACACAGGGATTCACAGCCTCACTGAAGTTGGTAAAAGAAAAACTTGCAAGGCAAAGCAATGAAACTCACTGACAGACTCTCAGGGGCGGATACTCTCCTGTGGCCGAGCACTGCTCCAATGACTTGATTCCAAGTGCCGTGCCAACCCCAGTGTGAGCTAGGGCAGCCATGGAGTTGCTCTAACGGACTTCAGTGGCATATAGTCCCAATTAATCTGCTAAAATGGATTAAGTGGCATAAAGACATCGGATCATACTTGAGGAGCACCTGACCCTCCGTGTTTTGCCACCCAACTGTGTTTGAGGATTTACGACGAAGAAAGGACTCAGAAATGGCACCTTTAGAATGAGCAGGAGTGTTCTGACATGGAGGCATACATTTATTCCCTAATGTCGGCACTGGATTTACGTTTTTTCCCCCCACTCATAGACTGAACCAAGAATAGAAAAGCAAAGTGAAATTCCCAGGAATCCTACCTTCTCCTGGACAGAAAGGGGGGGGGGGGGAGAGTCAGGTCCAACTATAGATCACACCTATGGATTAGGGTAAACCTATAAGGTTCTCAGAAGTCATGCTGATGAGAGTATTATTCATAAAAGACAAGACTTCATAACTTTGCCAACATAAAAAAACTGTGATAATACATAATCCATTTATTTGGTAACAAAGACAGGGACAAGTTTTGTGCCCAAGTTGATGGACTGTCCAACGGGAATGCACATGTTGCAAATAGTTTTTATCAGTTTAAAACAAAGATTCTTTCCTAAATTGGTAACTGAAAATTGGTAACATTTACTTTATTTTTCATTAGTTTCACTTTTTGCATTATTCTCAGGTTATAATTCACATCCACTTCTAGGCCCCTTCACCCTGCCAGAATCCAGTCCTAAGTGCCTTCATTTGTACGCTACCTTTCATACTTCTCCATTTTCCTTCTTTTAGCCCAACAGGAATTTATTTTGTAGTCCTGAAGACTTGGAGAAGGGAATTAAGTTGGTGTAGGATTTATGAGAGCATCAGCTCACTTGGTTGTGAAAATTTCTCATGCTAAGAGAGAGTAAGTTTGGTGAAAGATGCCTGGAGAGCAAGAGGATGTTTTCATGTCTCTTCAACTGTGCTTAAGTTTTGCCTTTTGCTCAAGTTCTGGGAAATAGCTGGGCTGTAGATATGGTTAGCAATCTGGCCCTGAAAGGGGAACAAAGCATCTTTCAGTAAGGCCAGCTCTTAATTAGAAACTGAATTTAAAATAAAAAGAGAGAAAATACTCACCACATGGCTTAATTAAATCCAGAAAAGGGCAAGACAAAGCAGTATTTAGAGAACCTTTACTAATATAGCAAAATCTAAAACAACAGATTGCAATTTTATTCTTTATCCTCAAAGTGCATATGCTCCCAACCACCACTGAGCAGTGCAAAGAGCTGCAAATAGAGACGGGGGAGTGACTACTGTGATAGGAGCCTGCACAGAAGGAACAGGGTAGAGCAGGTACCCCCTTCCTTGAGGCTAGCTTTCCTGTCCACCAAATATCAATACCCTAACTGGCCTCAACTGAAAATGCAGGTAGGGTAGGAGGTGGAGTCACACTAAGTGACATTCAAACCTGCCAGGCCTGCAAGAGTCAGCAGGTCTTGCTGCAAAAAGCTTTAGCTCCTAGTTACCCTCTGCAGAGGGACAGAGGACAGTTGAAGTCGGTGAGTCAAGGAGCATGGCTACTAGGCCTGCAGCGTTGCTATGCGAGAGGGGTTGCTATGGGCTGGGCTGCAAGGCAGTGCGGTGGAAGACTCCATCCACACAGCTGGGCATGGACCACAAGATTCTGGGCCAGAATTCCACAAATCCCCAGATCTCCATTCCATTTTCCAACCCAGAGGATTTCACACCCACTGACCACTATGTGGGGGCAGAAGGGTCACTGAATGTACAGACTCTATGGCTCCTCTGTTCTCCACACATTTTCCACCGGAAGTGGTTGGTAGGGATCCTTAGCTACATGGCACTCCTAATGACAACCTAATTAGACTTTATTTGATCCCTTGAGCTGTTTCGACCATTGAGCTATCCTCACTAGTCACAGCCTGTTATTTAAAATACCACCAAACAAATGGAACTAAATTATATTAAGTATCAGAGGGGTAGCCGTGTTAGTCTGGATCTGTAAAAAGCAACAGAGAGTTCTGTGGCACCTTTAAGACTAACAGATGTATTGGAGCATAAGCTTTCGTGGGTGAATGCCCACATCCGACGAAGTGGGCATTCACCCACGAAAGCTTATGCTCCAATACATCTGTTAGTCTTAAAGGTGCCACAGGACTCTCTGTTGCTAAATTATATTATGCTTCTTAAAGTGATAGGGTGGCACAAGACTTCAGGAAGTCTTGAGCTAAGTTTCTTTTCCTGCATGTTTGCAGTACACTCACACCTCACCTCAGGTTTTGTATTAATTGCACGCTAAATGGTGCTTTTTCCTTCTTTGCTCTAGAACGTTAGGAATTGGCCTTGGTGCCTCAGGTTCTACTCCCGGTTCTGACTGTGAATTGGAGTGTGAACTTGGGCAAGCTCACCTAACCTCTGAGCTTCAGCTTCTCCATCTATAGGACTTACCTTATCGTATCCCAGTGAACTCTGCCATGTCCCCTTGCCTACAGAGCTCAGCTCTCCTGCAGAAAACATTGAAGAAATTAAAATACTCAGCCACCACCTTCTAGAAGGGATGTTAGATCAGACAACCACCAATGACAACCATGTCACACTTGTTAGCACGGTCTGCCTATCCCCTTTGCAGCATGAGTGACAGCAGAAGAGCTTTGCTTGTTTCTTGTCTCCATCTATGGGTACAAGATTTTGTACACACTTATCTAGGCTAATAATGGACATGTTGGAGAATGTGGTTGAAATGGATGGGTCAATGGCTTTGTTTCAGCAAGATCACCCCCCTAAGGTACACTTATTTCTTGGAACAGAGGTTTACTTTTATTTTAGATTTAATTTTCAGAGATTAAGCTAAGTGCCAAATGCCTAACAGCCATAAATAGGAGAAAGCTAAAAGCAGGTAGCATTCTAGGAAGTATATAAAGGCATTATGATTTTAAGAAATGACATCTCCGTTTATCTTTTTGTTGGTGTCAACAGTTTTGTTCAGCTCTGGTTTGTATAATGTAATTTTGTCCTGTCACCTTAAAACTTTGACATTTGATAATAAGAGTTGGAGGGGGAGTCCATTTCAAAAAGCTTTTGCCACACAAACTTCATCTGCTGACGATGACATCAGTCACAGCATCCATTTCTAACACCCATTTTTGAGTTGTTTTAAAGTTGAGTGTTTCAGCCCATGAAGGAGTAAGAGTTGGTTTCAGTTGATGTGGAGTTTGGATGTAGTTTGATGTTCATTTCACAGTCGTCGTTTAGGCAGGTTTACTCTAGGCAAGAGCAGCAAGCCATATGGAGTATTCATCTGCGGGTTTCGTTACTGGAAAAACCAAGTTGTGTTTCCTTCCCCTTTACTTTTCGCTTCCAAATGCATTCCACTAAATCTTCCCAAAACTCCTGATCCCAAGCCAGCCAGCATACAAGGATGATTTTTCCAGTGTTATTAGCAGCAGTTCAAAATGATCAGGATCACCTCTAATCCTCATCCTCCATGTTCTCCTTTTAAGAAGCTGAGAGGGCTAAGAGACCCCACCTTAAAAATCCTCAGTCTCTGTTGCATAAGCTAAATGCCAAAGTTAATGTTCTACCATTACTCTGGATCAGAGGATACGGCTTGTGTGTATATATGTAGACAGAGAACAAGCACCTCTATTAATGTTTCTAGCAGAAGGAAGTGCTGTTGTCCAAACACACTCCTTGCCAATAATGTTTTTCGATGTATTGAACAGCCTTTAGCACAACCTCTGGAAGAAACTACCTCACTTAATAAATGGGAAAATGGAAAAGGTTTCCATAATTGGAAGTGATGAATAGCATATTATTGTCCTCTTGTAGGAGCATGGTACCCCTTGGGCCCAATCCTGCAGACACTCAGGTGTTTGTGTAAGTTTACTCACATGAAGTCCACAGTATTATTCACGAGTAAAGTTATGCATGTGTTTCAGTGTCTGCAGGATCAGACCCCACGTCTGTAACCTGAATTACAAAAATTCTGTGATATTGAAAGAACCCTCTCAATATGAAATCTACTCAGTTAAAAATAGATTACTTAAAAGTGGTTTCATTTACTACAATCTGTGCCAGAGACCTTTGTTTATTTAGGGGATTTTACAATCACATTTTAAAAAATGTTTTTCTCTCCCCTATTCTTGGTGTGCCAAATTCCAGGGGAAACTGACTATACAATGGAAACAGTGAAATTTACTATATGCAAAATATTGTCAAATGCACAGAAATAAAGATGCCGAAGGAGCAAAGATTACAGGAAAAACAGTATTTTACAGTTACAGCGATCACCGGTGTTACTTGCAACAACACAGATATGTGTGAAGTTTAAGTTGATGGTATCCCTTTAAACTGTTTAGTTTTTCCTTTCTTTCCTTGAAACAATTTAATGTCCAGAGAAGCTTAAATATTTAATTTGTGTTGCCCTTCCTCTCCTCTTCAAATAGCAATTATACTACAGTGCCATTTGAAGAAATAAACTATATCAGATTCTATAGAACACTGAAATGTGTTTTTCAAAAGTAAGGACTTAAATATTTAAAGGTTTAACTATTAAACAATGAAAATTCAGCAGAAGGGGAAAAGATCTCATTTAATATTTAAGTTTAGGCTTTTTAACGGATTCCAGAAGTGTTTAGAAAAACAATACTTTCACTTCTGGCAAAAGCAAAACAAAAACAAACCTGGCCTAATACGAATACTGTTCTTTATTTGCTTTACATCTTAGTTTACTTATGCCGTGATTTGTATAATGAAAAATCAATTATATAATTCAGTATAAAACTGTAAAATAAAATAAAATTCTCTTCTTCCTTCCATAAAACAAAAAATAGGTTTGTGGCTTGATGCCATTTTATGAAAATCAAGTTAATCTGGCCTATTTACACCATTCCCTTGGGCAGCCAATCCAAATCCTGACAACAGGAACGCTGAATTTGCAGAATGTTCAAAGAAAGCAATGTCTAGAGAAAGGTTTAACTCATTCACATCACATTGCACACAATAGAATGTCATTGAAAAATAAAAGGTTATTGTGAAATCACTTGGAAAGAGATGTTGCTTCAGAAGAAAATTACACATAAAATTCAGATTTTATGTTTTCCCAAACCACTCATCAACATCAGGTTAATCTGAGTATCAAGTTTAACCTGAAATCTGAACTTCTTCCCAATCCCATACAGGTAAAACTTGCAAGGAGGACAAGTAGCAGCATACAGATTTAGAGAGGATATGGGTCTAGGAACAAAGTTTTATTTATTTGGTGAAGTCTCATGCAGGGAGTTCCCTCCCCTTGACTGAGAGTTCCAATGACAGATGAAAAATTACAGATAAAGGGATAGGTAAATTCAGCACCAGTGTATTTTTGCCCCTTTTTACAGTTGCACCACAGTAGGTTAAGAAAGGAAATGGAAAGAAAGGAAACTGACCAAATGACCTTGTATGCTTATTCTAAACTTCAAAATATCATGACTAAATGAACATATCCAAATAATGTATGTTCAAAAACCCTTTCTGTACATTTAGAATCCAATATTTTTTTAGGTGTCCAATTGCAATATATGACGAAGTATGAACTAGTTCACAGGTTAGAAATTACCACCGTTCTGGAAAACAAACGACACAGTAGAAACCAAGGTAAAGACCTTCATCTTCTTCAAATATCTCTACTATCCTTTTAGTATGATCATTTTAAATACACCCAGAGGATAAAATTGAAGTAATTTATATAGTGACTTGATGCAAAAGTGAAAAGGTAACACTGATTCCAGGGGTCAAATGTTCAAATGCTCCTGAACTCCACCTCTAATTTTCCACATGCAAACAATTGCAGGAACTAATGACATAAGAACAGCCATACTGGGTCAGACCAGGATACTGGGCTTTATGGACCTTTTTCTTCCAACAGTGGCCAGTGCCAGGTGCCCCAAAGAGAATGAACAGAACAGGTAATCATCAAGTGATCCATCCTCTGTCGTCCATTCGCAATGACAGAATGTACATGTCTGCCTTCCTTATTTCCAGGTTATATTTTGAAAATTTGGCCCTAATAGGTTTCTAGTGGAAGCAGTTTGAAAAGTGAAACAGCATTACAAGCCCCTGTAGCTTTAACTGGGTTACACTTTGCCAAGCGGAAATTTTAATTCATTGTATGTGAAGAACGGAGTTTGAAATATTAGATCACCACATTTGTGCTATGTTTTTAGGGCAATGACTTCACAATCTGAGTGCACCCTAATATTGCTCTAGAAATTGATACCATGGTTTATTTTTGTAAACTTCTCCAATAGCAGCATTTCTAGGCTGCTTTAAAACTTACAATTCATTAATCTGACAACACAGATTTATTTCGAGCCTTCAGGTATTACTAAAAGATTATGAGAAAGAGGTAGCTTTTGTCACATTTAAGAGAAGTTTAACACAAGTTTCACCACTATTACCATTCAAAAAAATGACACCTTAGTAGCATTAAGGAGACAAGTGAAAGCAACCATTTTGTGCCCCAATCACAGCTAAACCCTTTTATTTCATTTTAACCCAAACCAAAATGTGACAAAAATTTCAAAAGTGGAACAACTGTTTTTCTGGACATGTAAGGAGTGTGTGTGAGGCCCTGGTGACTCTGCTGCAATAAGTAGTAGGGTTTTAATACTGAAAGTCTACATTACAATAGAACAACTACATAAGGAAACAAACCTTCATAAGTACTACATAACTTCACCAACAGGAGAGTAACGAGACTCTGAACTTTGCTTTATCTTTACTTTATTTATGCTTGGGCTTTCAGCATTGCATATCTGGTGTCTTAACCTGTCTTTGAAGGCAGGGATTTGTATCAGCCTGCAAGCACACAATACTTCTCAACTGTCCTTGCATCAACAAATCAAACAATTACATTCAACAAACCCTTCACTTGAGCAGTTACCTCTATCTAAAAACTCAAAAAATGTCCCCATAAATCCATGCTTTCAGCTAATGCTTCTGGTTTATAAAAGATTAATTGCAGTCAGTTATACTGAAAGTTTATAATGCAGTTCTTGATTGTAAAGTGTTTCTGTGCACACATTACATCAGGCACAAAAAAACTTATATATAACAGTTTTGAAATACAAAAATATGGTTATAACATAAGAGTACCAAACATCAGAGAATTAGGACAATTTTATTATTATAATATCAATTTATGTACATCATCCCCCAGAATTACGAAACTTTTTAATTCTAAGTACTTTCCCCAAATTGACAACTGTAGTGTACATTCTAAAAAACTGCAAATTAAAACCACAAACCTACTTTCATCCCTACATCATCTATGCAGGCTGTACCAATCATCTCTCTCTTACACACAAAAGTGTATTATAAATAATTTTTCACAAAATGTCATGAGTGTTTTATTGCACATTGTACATGCCCATATCTGAAAAAGACTAACCCTTCAGATAATAACTAAACAGTTTAAATACCTTGCAGTTTTCATTATTCATGCTACTGCATTTTTCAGGATCTAATGTGAACCAGTAATTTAAGGAAAAAAGCAGAATAGAAAATATGGTTTGAATTATATAGTTTTTGTGAATGAAAGAAATATGTTGTTGCCACCTTAATAATTCTACTCTGCTTCCTACTGTATAGTCATTACAAATATCTGACCTAATTAGAAAGCCTGTTTTGAAACACCAGCTTCTTTACTGCAAATAAAAACCATATGCATATGCTGCATAGGCAGTTGTACATTCCTTCTGCTTTGCAGAATTAGGTTTTCCTGCACTATATTCTGTTAAAGATCAAGTTACATACCTCTTAGAGCTGTTTACAATTAAAGTTACTGTTTCAGTCTCATAATTTTACCAGTCTCTCTAATGGTAACAAACAATTAACCCTTTAGATCACCAGCACAGATTGGTATAAAAATGCAAGGGGCAGAAGTTACCAATAAGCATCATGTCTTTTATGATGCAATCTATATGTCTTCTGTTAGGCAGATTTCTAGTCCAATGAGTATTAATAGTTTTTCCATTAATATGTGGGTTTATGGTATGCTGTACTAAAATGGGATGGCTAAACAAAGAGCACATGTCATATGCAACAGATATTTGTCAGTTCATAAAATGCTGCCACTGGACAAAATGTACATTTTGAGGGTTAAAACTACTGTATTAAGAAAGATTTAAAAGCTTATTAGTCAAATATTTTGCCAAGGGTTTCTAAAGCTATTAGCCACTGGCAGCCCAAAAAACTAAAAATTGCACTATGACACAAAAATAAGTCCATGAAAGGTAGAGGGACGAACTGCAGTTAAGGAACAGCAACTTCAAGGAGCCGGTTGTTTTTTCGTTTACAAGTTGGGATGTTGCCATTTTTCTGGTTGCCCTGTATAAACTTCACACATACTTTGTCTTGTTTGAATTGAACCAGGAACCTAGGAGACAGAATAAAATGGGTTTTAATTAAGGGTGGAAAGAACACATGTACAGCAAATAGTCGTTTGTGCAAGACTCTCTTTCATTAGCTGCTGTAACAAGAAAAAGGTATAGGATATTCCCTCATGAAATTGTTTATGACATTAGTAATAAAAGAGGGTTAGAAACTAGAAAATGTTATGTTATATATTAGCTTTGTCCATTTATGCTCCCTTGTGTTCTATTATCTTCTGTCTATAGATTATCTATAATCACTGTCAGTGATTAAGGCACCTTCAAACTCTAGATTTTTGCAGTACCAGTTTAGAAAGGGAACATTCAGAATGGCCTGTTTGAAAAAGCGTGATTAATACATGAAAGTATCAAAATGACAAGTAACAATACTTAGCATTATTCAACACTCCTGTTAATAAACCCCCAGAATATTAGCCTGAGAATCACCAGTCAAGGATGGTCAAGGTATATTTAATCCTGCCTCAGTGCTAGAGGAGGGACTAGATGACCTCTTAAGGTCTATGTTTAAATTACAGTACGGATATATACCAATTAATGCTCAATACGCCTCATTGGTAAGTGGGTAAATAAGATCCCCATTTTACAGGTGACAAATGTGGAAGGACTCACCTAAGACCACACGTTGACTAAGTGGCAAAACAAGGACCTACCAATTCCTAGCCCTGTGCTCATTTCTCCAGACACCATCTGATGGTGTAACAATGGTCATGTGTATACTATAACTGCTCTATAGATCCAAGCATCACTACCTTTCCCCCCCACAATATTTTATTTCTACCCCTTTCTAGCTACCATTTAAGATCAGGCAATCTAATTGCCTATAGGTGTGATATCCATCACAATAATTCCTATCAGTATATTACATCCACTATAAAACATAGGCACCTCAGAGCCATCACATCTGATTGTGCTATCTCAGCAGATTTGGCAGGATCCAGAGAAGTGATGCTCTTTAATCATAGTTTCAAGAAAGATAAGATTGAACAAATTTACCCCTAACAACCATTTCAAAGAAACAAAACGTAAAATAATGTCTTCTAAATTGAAAGAGAGGATGACCTACTATGAAGGGATTTTACAGTCTGCTGAAGAGCAACTTGCTTTCCCTGTTACTGCTGATCTTCATGATAGTAAAACTCAGGTATTCTGACTCCCCGCCCTGAACATAATTTCAGAGATGCAAATCCACTTATTGATCTACCAAAGGTTAACATCTAGATTACATGCACCAAATAATAAAAAAGGTCCTGTGACGAGGCCACTCTTGTAAACAAAGTTTTTAAAAATTAAAACAGGATGTATAGACTTATATTATGGGATTTCTTGAAAATTTCTTATCTATATTGTTCCTTGAGGAAACTTCCTAAAATAAATATGCACTGTTTCCCTCCACTGCTAGTAGTTTTGGGGTGTAGAATTCTACACTCACTAACCATTTGCTGAGATAGGGTCACATGGCTAATACACAGAAATCTTAGTCCAGGGGAAAATTGATGTGACAACGTATCTAGGGAAAAGAGATCTTGTATTTGAGACATTTACAATTATTCCCCACTTACTGCAGCACTGGAACAGATCTCCTTGCTCTTCTACTGGTTTTCCAAAATCCTTCTCTAACTATATCCATTGCCATAAATGCTAAAATATCAAATTCCCAAGGCCTGCAGACTGTTTCAAAGATGATAATGTTGTTCAAGTAGTAAATAACCCTAAAAATACAGTTAAGTGTTGTGTGGCATAAAACTACCTTGCATAACCACTATACAATAAAAACAACGAGCGGTCCTTGTGGCACCTTAGAGACTAACAAATTTATTTGGGCATAAGCTTTCGTGGGCTAAAACCCACTTCATCCGATGTATGGAGTGAAAAATACAGTAAGCAGTCAGTATATATATCACAGCACATGAAAAGATGGGAGTTGCCTTGCCAAGTTGGGGGTTAGTGCTAATGAGGCCAATTCAATTAAGGTGGAAGTGGCCTATTCTCAACAGTTGACAAAAAGGGGTAAATATCAAGAGAGGGAAAATTACTTATGTAGTGCTAATGAAGCCAATGCAATCAAGGTGGATGTCGTCCATTCACTATACAATAGATTTCTGTCTGGGGAAAAGTGGAATAAAGATTGTGTGCATCTAACAGTCAATACACATACTGGTAAATGCTTTAGGGTTCCAGAAGTTTTGCCCAACAGTATTCTAAGTAGCCATTAAGACTGAAGTTAATACAGAAAAGGATCTTTCTCATTTTACACCAGGGAGTTGCATTAGAACTCTGACCTGTAGAAGGTAACCCAACCTGCAGCACATTTAAAGAAAAGATGGTTTTACTGGGTATAATGAAACAATCTGGAATCCTCATTTGATAGGGAAAATATTCTAGATGTACAGAACTTATGATTTCTGGAGAATTTCTCTTGTAGATAAATAGTTAGGTACTTTTATGGCCATCATTATTATAGTATCTGAGTGCCTCACAATCTAATGTATTTATCCTCACAACACTCTGTGGAGTAGGAAATTGCTAATATAGCCATTTTACAGATGGGGAATGGAAGCTTAGAGAACTTCTGAGTGACTTTTCCCTGTGTCATACAGAAAATTAGTGGCAAAGTGGGGTTTCCTTGAACCCCGGTTTCCCAAGTCCCAGGCTAATGCCCTAACCATTGGACCATCCTCACCAGAAATATAATAAAGACCATATCGAGCTGCTTCCTGCCCCAGAGGGACTGTTGTTTACATGAAATTAAGTGGCACAGACTGGCTATGGTTTGTGGCACAGACTGGTAAGGCACCAAAATTATGAACACCTGGAGCACGTTTGTTCTGGATTGCGTCCATTCTGTGTTTCTGGAGTCTAGTAACCCTCATATTTCTTACTCGCTGTCAGTTTTCACAGTTCTCTGTTTAGTGATTATATACATTTCACAGCCCCTTTTCAGCCATCTGCAAGTTTCTGATAGCTGCATCCTGCAGTCCAGAATCGATTCAATTCTGTAATCTGGTTTCTCTAACCCTTCATTTTCTACTGAGAGGGGAAAAAACTCCCTTGCAATCATCCAGTTTCTTAAAAACCATCAATAGACCTTTATTAAGCCTTTCTGAATTTCATCACCACCACGTGTAGCGAAGGGGTATCTGAGGCGAAGAAGAGAAGTAAACAAGATAGCATCACATCACTGTTTGGCTCTTCCACAATTCCCATTGATCTAAAATAGGTATTTTGTAATAGGCAGATTTTCCTTTCAGCATCTTTAAGAGGTTTTCCAGCAGAGGCCAAAAACTTCAAAGAATTTTTCCCTTCAGCCGGAAATCACAAAATCAAGCTGTCTTTAAAGCTCAGGGGAAGAAGCAGCCTGAGCTTTGCAGAGCTTCCACTCAGTACATTTTTCCTGCTGTACAATACCAGACGCTGAAGAGTCACTTGCTCAGAGCTCCCAGCCATGTAGCATCTAGAGAGTGCCACTAAGCGCCTACATCCACAGGCTGTGTCACCAGTGCTGCACTTTCCTTGATGTTCTGACCTCCTGAAACAACCCCCTGCAGCTGGCCCACCATGTCTTGTGAGAATTTTGCTGATAAAAATGACAATACAGAAGATAGATAACTCCATTTCAGCACATCTGTTTGGCTCAGCAGTTAGCCCCCTCCTGTGACAATAAATAGTTTTCCATTGCAGTGTATTTGCATGTATCTCCCCTCTCCCCCGATTGAAAAAAATAACTGACGGGGCATAATCACAGGTCAATGGTATTCTTGCCTGCAGGTACTCCCTTCCCAAGGAGCAGTGCACAGCATAGACCAAGAACGTGGCACATAGTTTCTCCTCAGTTCCTAATCATGCAGCTGTGTTTAGCTCTACACTTGAGAAGGAACAGCAAAGCAATATTTCACCATCACTGAACATGGTGCTACTATGAAGTTCTTTACATACTTTCGTGTGGATAAATTCAAGAACAACCTATGCCCAAAGGGTTTTAATTTCCAAGACAACAGATCCACAAGCAAAAATGCAAGCCTCTGTGAAGACTTAGATTGTTAACAGGAACGATGACAAGATCTCAATCATCAGACAGGCCACACAAGTGCACTAAACAGTCTAACATGCATGCTGAAGTGTGATTTTGACAGCATATGCCTCTCCACTGAGCATTAAATGAGATCCTTATTAGGAATTGCCTCAACATTTTAAGATGCTAAGGGCACCTATACTTACGGTTGAGTAAATTTAATTGCACTTTTTATAGTACTAAGAAAAAAGTTGATATTTTCACATGAAGAGCAACAACTGAAGAACAACATCTGAAGAAGTGCGTTTTTTTACCCACAAAAGCTTATGCCCAAATAAATCTGTTAGTCTTTAAAGGTGCCACCGGACTCCTCGTAGCAACAACTCTGATTTTTCAAGTTAACCCTACATTTCAGCATCTATCAGCTCCATAAACTGTACTTACTACTGAAACTTTAGGCAGCAGTCTATGGTTAAGTGAGCAATAGCACATAAAGGGTTCAAGTTTTGCCTAGAGAAATTGTTAATTTCACTAATGC